>NC_052626.1:91843931-93043931 GCF_016161935.1 Mauremys reevesii
GCATATGCATAAATGGAGACCAGGCCAGAAACCTACAAATATCTTTATACATAAGAGTGAGAAGCTTAAAAGCAAATGTCTGAGCCAGAATGATGAGCACTAAAAGATCTAGACAAATGATATCTCTGGAACAAGAAGGCATGTGAATAAGCAATACCATACTGTAATTCCCATTTGTATGTAGTCAAGTTAGGTCATAGGATGTAGGAGTTGCTCTCTACATGAAGAATTCTGCAGGCCCTGTGCTTTCTTCCCAGAATTTCTGGAGGCAAGATACTAAATATATCAGCATATCAGCCTGCAGATCAGAACACCAAGGTTAATGCAGAATGTTGAAAGAAATTAGAGTGGCAAACAAATTGAACGTTGCATCAGGACATATTTTAGTGAAATAACATTTGGTACCATAAACAAACAAAAAAAGATAAGTGAGTCTGGTGGATGCTCTTTTCTAAGCCCAGACAAACACACATGAGACAGTCAGAGTGTAAGTGCAGTCCAGCCACTTCATAGCAGTGACCATAGTTAAGTTTGACAACCTTTCAGGGGGATCATATCAAGAAGTAGTAATGTCACAGGAGGAGATTCCTGTGAATTTCAAGGAAGGAGATTTACTTATTTATTTAAGATGAGGAAGTTAGATAGAAACAGCCTAAAGAGAAAAGTTAAGGAATCAAAAAGTAGCCTTTAAAAGTAGAACTCTAACTCAAGTGATGACATCAGAAGTGAATCTAAGCTTTGGAAGGTAGGATGCAAAGTGAAGATGATGATGTAAAAAAGGGCTAATAGGAATTTGCAGAGTAGTCAAAGCTAGAGAAACCAGTAGTAGAAAGCCTGCAGGAGAGCCAGTCTGACTGTTAGATCAGCCATGTGTAAAAGGAACAATTAGTGAGGATAAGGAGATCCCAGAGAAGCAAAATGATTTATTTCCATCCGTATTGACTACAGAAAGAGAAATATCAATCTTGAAAAACTTTTACAAATACAGGAGGCAGGGTGCTGCTAGATAGCCTACTCCGAAAAGGGGTTAAGCACCCATAGCTTTCCTCGATGTCAGGATCAGGCCCATAGAAATATCTAAAATAAGAGGTGGTGGAGCAACTCGAGAAATTCATTTGCAGTAGCATTCCAGAACTAGAATTCATCTCAGAATTCTAACAGAGTAGGGAAGAAAGGCCCAGTTCTTGTAATCAAAGTGTGTATTTAAAATATGCTGCAATATCAGAGAACAGCCAAACTTGCACCCATCTTTATTTTTTTTAAAGGGCCAGTGGTGATCCTAAAAATTATACATCATGGGCCAGATCCTTGGATCTGTCTGAGCTGTCCTTTGTGTAGCCCTAAGGGGACAAGATTGGCTCTAAATTATCTCTAACTTTCCTGAATTCGGTGGCTGACTGGAGGCTGATCAAGCCCCTAACATACGTTAGAGCAGACTCAGGATTTCTCTAAGATAGTGGTCCCCAAACTTTTTATATTGCACCCCCCCCCTTCACCTGTAATAGAATCTGTCTGCGTCTGAGAGCCAGAATCGGAGCTGTGGTCGGGAGCAGAGCCACGGCTGGGACAGGGCCATGGTCAGAGTCGAGGGCCAAGGCCGGAGCTGCAGCTGGGGCCATGGCCGGGAGCAGAGCTGCAGCTGGAGTGGAGCTGGGGGCAGAGAGGCGCTCCCTCCCCGCCCTCCCTGGGGGCTGGCCCAGGCCCCCCAAATGTTTTTCTACACCTAGGGTGCATGCCCCACAGTTTGGGGGCCACTGCTCTAAGATATGCCATAAGTAACTGCCCCATAGAAAAAATTCTGTGGGTCAAGATAACTGGGGGGCTGCGGTGTTAAGCCATGCCCTCTCCTACCTCTGACCTCCTCCCAAAAGCCTTCCTTCACCAGAAATGCTAGGAGTAGATGGTGTAGTGCTGGCCATACCAGCTTTGCATCACCCATCAATTCCCCCTACACAAGGGAAATACCCAGATACCCCACCCATTAGGGAAGCTCTCCAGGTGCATTCTGCTGCCTGAGCAGAGCAAAGGAACCAGATTGGGGAGGGGATTGAGAACCTGGCTCTGAGCAATTCTTTGAGAAAATATTTGAGAAAATAACTAGAGACATATGAATCCAATAAACTAATGCAACATGATAGAGACAAAGCAGCACAGCATGCAAAAGGGTGAGTCTGATAGATCCTGTCTAAAATGTCAGAATGGTTTGAAAATGTAAACAAAACTGTGGGTAAAGGAGAACTGGTGGTATAATTTAGGTGGACTTTACAAAGGTCTTTTGATAAAACCCCTCTTCCACTTCCCAGAGCCTATTAATGAAATTAATTTGATTATAAATTCTTCATGTCAGGGATTGAGACTTCTGATTCAGGGATGTGGGCACTAATACACTATAAATATTAAATAATAAACAACCACCGCCATCCTCGGAGGGTGAGAATTAAAATACTATCACATACTAAATCCTGGTTAAGACACAGGAAGCAAAGAGTAGGGATAATGAACCAGTTCTCAGCACAGAGATTAAAAATGGGATTGTTCATGTATTTCTTTATAATGTGGAAGGGGTGTATGTGTTAATTTCTAGGTAGTAAAATTTGCTGCCATAACAAAATTACATGTATTAGTAAAGACTAGAAAGAATATTCTGAGGCTCTCCAGGAACACCTAACAAAGCCATATATGAGGGCAACACAATGGCAGGCAAATTTCAACATTAACCAGACCAACAACACACTTTGAAAGGAACAATTTAACTATCTGTACAATATACACTCATTGGTTCTGAAATTAGTTGCAACCTTTCATGGAAGAAATCTAGGCATCATTATGGATCATTTTAATGTAGGCATTTGCCCACTGTGCAATCATAAATTAAAATTAACAATACAATTAGGTTGTATTAGGGAAGGAAGAAAATGCTGCTATATTAATTGTTGGTTTAGTATCACCTTGGCCCCTCATCTCAAAAGACACCAAAGTTCTACAGAACTTTATGAATGGACATAGGATTTTCATGGAAAGAGAGATTAACAAGATTAGGACTACTGATTATGGAAATGTGAAGAGTAATAGGAGATAATACATATAGCCAGTTGGATACATCTGCTATCCCTTCTCATAACCCAAACGGCACATGAAGAAATTAAAATGCAATAAGATTAATACAGATTAAAAAAATTAAAATATATGGGATGTAGCAGTAGGACTCATGGCTATAAGATATTTTTGATACCAATATCTTAGTAATATTTAAAACAGGTTTAGTCATTGATTTGAAGAAGAGAACTTCTGCATTTGCAGTATATAAATCTGGATAAAAATTCAAATTATATTTCTTCTCATACTTTAGGCCACAAAGAGAATGAACTGAGTTCAGGAAAAAATTCCATCTCAATACAATATTGCATAATTGGATGCATTCTGGGAAATATTCACCTTCCACAAAAGTTTCTAAGGGTCATCCCCACACTACACCACAAGATACTGGACTAGAAGATCTAGTCCCTTAGATCATCACAGAGTTCTACTGAACCTAGTTCAAACAGGAATTATCTCAAGGAAGTTCTATGGTTTGTGTTATGTAGGAGATCAGACTAGACAATCACAGTTGTCCCTTCTGGCCTTATACTCTACGACTTGTATGAATAAGGACAAAGAATTTAGCAATTTCATTCATTACTAGTATGGCTCATTCTATATTAGACACCAATTATCAACACAATTATAGTTTACCTCATCAACTTAATTAGAACACAGCAAACAAAATGTTGGTAGCCAGGTTCTTTACAGGCTGGTATCATAGGAAAATACAAAGATAAGGTCCTGGAGTCTAGAAGAGGTGGGATTTTTTTATGGAAAAAATACTTGAGAAAGTATGTTCCTCAATAGCATAAATAAATTAGTTTCTGATATAGAATGGGCGACAGTGGAATTTGTAAATTCGGTATGTGTGGACCATTAGAGTTCATGTAATGATATTTACGGGAAATACAATAATGTAAGGGATATTGGTAAGATTAGGTGGCTAATACAGTATGCTACAAGTAACTTAAAATCTATACAGGAAAAAAAACTTTCAAATGTACACCGATTCAGGAAAATAAAATCCATTTTAGGTTACGTGTTGTCTGGCAATTATTTACCGTATTTTCCGACGTATAAGATGACTTTCTATACTAAAAAACAACCCCCAAAAATCAGGGGTCGTCTTATACGCCGGGTATAAACAGCTGGCAGCACAGAGCCCTCTGATTCCCGGCTGCGGCTGGGATTTAAAAGGCTCTGTGCTCCCAGCCGCAGCGGGCAGCCCAGAGTCCTCTGATTCCCGGCTGCGGCTGGGATTTAAAAGGCTCTGGGCTCCCCGCCACAGCGGGCAGCCCAGAGCCCTCTGATTCCCAGCTGCAGCTGGGATTTAAAAGGCTCTGGGCTCCCCCCCTCGGAAGGGGGGGTCATCTTATACGGCGAGTATAGGCCAAAACCTATGTTTTAACTGTAAAATTAGGGGGTCGTCTTATACGCCCAGTCGCCTTATATGCCGGAAAATACGGTAATTGAGTTGAAGATGGAATTAATAGTTGATTTGAGAATATCCTTCTATGAACTCTTTTGTAAACTGCAAAGTGCCAACGATGGTTTGAACCCCATTTAGAAACAAAACAGAACAGCAAATCTTCAATTATGATCTTTTCAAGCAGAACAAGTGAAGAGTTATGGGAAGTTCATGGCACTTCTAAGATGTTTAAACACAAGTACCATAATTGTCACTTAATGGGTCAGGAAACAAAGACAGACTTGTCTCCGTGGTGTTGTCTGTTCTCTATAGATCACACTTATTTCACTTCCATATTTAGGAAGTGTAATTATGTCTAATTCAAATTACAAGAGAAAATAACACAAAGCTATTCCTTCTTTACTGTTAATCTTCTGAATATTTTATTTGCCCAGCCATACCATTTTCTAAAAGGAAAACATTAATTTATGTGGCCCATATGGAATTGAATTGTACTGTATTCTAACATGATTCATTGTAATTTATTACATTAATTAGACAGAGTATGTGACAATTAACTCTCTCCCCAAATGTAAAAGGTTTTCAAAAAGGAAATGTACAATGAACCACTTTCCCCCAGTTGTACGAGACCACAGGGTTGAATCCCAGACTTGCACCTACTTATATCAATGGCTCAGAGGTTTTCAAGAGCCCCAGTGTGTGCATCTTCATGAGATCACAGTCTACACCAAAAATGAATACTGGAAACACTCTTGATTTAAAAACAATGTACAGTACTCCAACTATCAGGCAAAATGATATTTAAAGAGAATCCTTAACCACTCCACAGCTCAGTGTGTGTAAATCCTCTTTTGGAAGTTGGCCAAGGAACCAGACCAATAAGGAATTTCACAGAAAAACAACTTACTATAAATGTGATCAGAGAGCGAGATCATTGTAGTCAAAATGATTTCCTTTGAGTGTTCTGCTTCTACAAAATACCAAGTAAGCCCCACTGCCCCTGAGGTATCGTTTCAATCTTCAGATTAAAGAAAGATGTTTTTCTCTTTTTAATAAAATGATCAAAGCACTCCACTTCTTCTCCATGTTTTTCACCAGTGGGGGTCACCATGCATAGTCACATATAGGGAATGTTCTGTCATTGTAGTCTCAGAAGCCAAGGCAGGAAAAATAATTCCAGCAGCAGCACCTGGACTCCTGGCAACTTCTGTATTCAGCTTTGGAGTTGTCCCTGGGTCTTTTGTTTTGTGTTCCACATATGAGACTTTTTCTTTGTATGAAAATAATGTACTCACATAATATTTATCTGCATGACCCTTTACTATCAGGATGAGATATCTCCAGAGGCAAGCATCTGCTTCCATGTTCAGAACTTTGAACTAAACACATTCCATCAAGTGGCCTCCCTTAGTTCTCCAAATTCTCTCTGACAGTGAGCTGACAGTGACGTCCAGTTTTGATGGCTTCAAAAAAAAACAACAACCCATTTTTTAGCCCAATGCCACACTAGGTAACACAGAACAATATTTTGTGATGGGCAGGATAAAAGGCAGAACACAGTCATACAGATTAAAATGCTGGTCTACTGATGTGAATATGGGGTATGCATACTCCTGTATTGTACAGTACAACCTTGAAATAGTGTTTTGCCACCACAAGAGTCACTACAAATAGAGTTTCACTATAACAGAAGAACCTACCTGGCAAAAGATTGCCAGGCAATCACACAGACAGTGTCAGGGCCTTATTTTCCCCTTCCACTATTACTAGGGGGCAACCATTTGTATGGGGAGAGAGGAAAGAGAGACAGGGTTCCAGAGGGATAATTTTACTCATACAGAGGTGCAGCAGAAGTAAGACAGGCTCTTTAGCTAACAAGTAAATTTCCTCATGCATCACATCTCACCAAAGATCATACAGTTTATGGATACAGCTCATCTGTAAATATCTTGGCACTACTGAAGTTGGCCCAAACGTCAAAGGTCCTTGTTTAAATTTGTCCCTAAATATCATGCTTATTTTTTCTCCCCCAGGTGGAAGTGTTATACTGAGATCAGAGCATTGTGGGAAATCCTGCTGTGCTCACGTCCATTCTCTGAGACTCAGCTAGTATCCAAATAGTTTCAGATAATCCTGATTTTTTCACCTAACCATAATGATTATAAAAACAGGTCTTAATTTCCAAATAAACAAAACAGGCTGACTTGCTACAACCTGTCACCATGTTCCCAAGTCAAATCTATTTCCATTTGTAGGCTTCGTACTTTTAAGCTTACATGACATTAATTACACATAAAACATTTTGAAGTAACACCACATGGCTTGGCTGAAATTGTGCCAACATGTCAAGGTGGGTCAAAATTTTATTTTTTGTTTGCATTTCTAAGGACAATGGAAGACTGTTAAGACATAAATGTTTACCTATTGTAGGTCACATACAGGCAAACCTCACATTGGCTCCACTGGGCGTTTGGCCAGCATTAGATCTACCAAATCTAGCCCTAAATTATTAAAGATTATGAACATATAATTTAACCAAACCCCAAACATATATTATATACCACATCTGCATCTCATAATATAGAAACAAAATCCTAGCCCAAATTTAGCTTCCAACATACAGTTATATTTCCAAGTGTTACACATATATATTTGGGGTGGAATTTTACAGTAAACTGGTCATTTATATTCTTTCCTTTATTATAAAATGCAGCAATGATCAATTTAAAATAATTGCACTTTTGAAATCTTTATAGTAAGAGTTGAATATAATATTAACATATTACTGTAGTACTTTTCATTTAAAAAAGTAGTTAAAATATGTGAATCAATGTTTTAGAGCTCTGCAAATATAATGAACAAGAGCCTCATATCCAACTGAAACTGAGAGGAGATTCAGTTAGCCAAAATGTAGTTGCTCAAGTTGGAATTTGACCAGGACATCAGAACAACTTTCCTACTCTTCTGAAAAGTACCATATCATAAGCGACAAGTCGTACGGGGCATCTCATTGGCTAGGCCCTGGTCTACACTACGAGTTTAGGTCAAATTTAGCAGTGTTAGATCAATTTAACCCTGCACCAGTCCACATGACAAAGCCATTATTTTTGACTTAAAGGGCTGTTAAAATCGATTTCGGTACTCCTCCCCCGATGAGGGGATTAGCGCTGAAAT
Organism: Mauremys reevesii; assembly: GCF_016161935.1. Taxonomy (NCBI): domain Eukaryota; kingdom Metazoa; phylum Chordata; order Testudines; family Geoemydidae; genus Mauremys; species Mauremys reevesii. The sequence continues at coordinate 91,851,616 of NC_052626.1, forward strand.
CGACCTTGCCAGGTCAAATTTGGGGTAGTGTGGTTGCAATTTGATGGTATTGGCCTCCGGGAGCTATCCTAGAGGTGCCCGTTCCTGCTGGGCTGTTTGCCTGTGGCTGAACAGAAGTGTTTCCCACTGTTAGCCACGCGGTGGGGGGAGGGGTGAAGTGATCATCCCAGAGAATTGGGTTTGTGTGTGTGTGTGGGGGGGGGGTGGTTGTTAGTTGGGTTTGTGTTGCACGTTAACCCGAAAACCGCAGCCCCGCCTCCTTTTAAATGGCCAATCCATTTTAAATGGCCAAACCAACGGCTGCTTGGTGTGGGAAATGAGGGCATTGCTGTTTGACATCATTCCCACACCTCTGAATGTCCCCTTAATAAAATCACCCTATTTCAACCAGGTGACCAGGAATGATACCGCTCTCCTGAGGATAACACAGAGAGATAAAGAATGGATGCTGTTTGAATGCCAGCAAACACCGGGACCATACGCTGCCATGCTTTGTTATGCAATGATTCCAGACTATGTGCTACTGGCCTGGCGTGGTAAAGTGTCCTACCATGGAGGACGGAATAAGGCTGCCCTCCCCAGAAACCTTTTGCAAAGGCTTTGGGAGTACATTCAGGAGAGCTTTATGGAGATGTCCCTGGAAGATTTCTGCTCCATTCCCAGACACGTTAACATACTTTTCCAGTAGCTGTACTGGCCACGAATGCCAGGGCAAATTAATCATTAAACATGCTTGCTTTTAAACCATGTATAATATTTACAAAAGGTACACTCACCAGTGGTCCCTTCTCCGCCTGGTGGGTCCGGGAGGCAGTCTTGGGTGGGTTCAGGGGGTCCAGAGTGAGAAACAGTTCCTGGCTGTTGGGGAAAATGGGTTCTCCGCTTCCTTGCTGTGAGCTATCTTCTTCGTCCCCAAAACCTGCAACCCTGTTGCGTGCTACTCCATTGATGGAGTCAAAGCACAGGGGTGGGGTAGTGGTGGCTGCACCACTTAGAATGGCATGCAGCTCATCATAGAAGTGGCATGTCTGGGGCTCTGACCCGGAGTGGCCGTTTGCCTCTCTGGTTTTTCGGTAGGCTTGCCTCAGCTCCTTAAGTTTCACACGGCACTGCTGCGAGTCCCTGTTATAGCCTCTGGCCTTCATGCCCTTTGAGATTTTTTCAAATGTTTGGGCATTTCTTCTTTTGGAACGGAGTTCTGATAGCACAGATTCATCTCCCCATACAGCGATCAGATCCCATACCTCCTGTTCGGTCCATGCTGGGGCTCTTTTGCAATTCTGGGACTCCATCATGGTCACCTCTGCTGATGAGATCTGCACTCATGCTGGCCAAACAGGAAATGAGATTCAAAAGTTTGCGGGCCTTTTCCTGTCTACCTGGCCAGGGCATCGGAGTTGAGAGCACTGTCCAGAGCGGTCACAATGGAGCTCTCTGGGATAGCTCCCGGAGGCCAATACCGTCAAATTGTGACTACACTACCCCATATTCGACCTGGCAAGATCGATTTAGCGATAATCCCCTCATTGGGGGAGGAGTACCGAAATCGATTTTAACAGCCCTTTAAGTCAAAAATAACGGCTTTGTCGTATGGACGGGTGCAGGGTTAAATTGATCTAACACTGATAAATTTGACCTAAACGCATAGTGTAGACTAGGGCTTAGACAAAGTCTGTAGAAGTAAACAGAAATGATGTGACAGTCATATGAATAGGCAGATAACGTTTTCATCACCCTTTAAATGAAACATTCTTTTGTAACGTCTCTCAGTCCAAAGGTACAGACTATTACAACACATAATCTGTTTTGGCCACTGACTAAATTGCCATATGGCTGACACATCAATACGCCACAGTCCTGACCTGGGGGGAACTCTTCTAGGGATCAAAGGACAGTCTCCATGACCTATTCAGTCTGACCTCTGTGCTGAGACTGTAGTCAATGTGGTCAATTAGTCCTAGTTGCAGTCTGGACACTTGTGCCATGGGGAATCAAACAGGCATCATGTGACAGCAATTTTAATTCACTACTCTGTATCGCGTAATCAATATCCTGAGCTTTCCAATTCAACAAAAACATAAGTCCATCCCTAGCCTGGCTGATGCAACAAGGGGGAAAACAGAGATATTGACAGATTAGGATTTCTCATGAGTAACCCTAGAACATCAACCTGGACAACTGCTTTTCTGAGTACAATCACACTGCATCCCGTACATGCTACTGACTAGCATTTGCTGCTCACTACACTATCCTTGCTAGCTGGGGGTGAGGTCAGAGGCAAGACACACACACACACACCCGCAGATCACATCCCCTGGGAGACAAGGATCACAAGACTTCATGTGAGCTTGCTCTCTCTTTGCATTCCTTAAGTACTAAGGTAAGAGAGGCCTGGCATGCTGTTTACATGTAAGAGGTTTCATGCATTCTTCTCCCGTTCCAATAGTCTGTGCACCACTGGGTATGATTTATATCATACTTTGAGTTACAGGAGTTTAAAAAGTCATGAGAAATTCAATTTATCTGGATTGGGGACCCTAGAACATGACAACTATTACACATACATGAGTTGCCGGGGGGTAAGGTTGTTTGTTTTAATATAATTTTATGAAAAATTCTTCCTGAGAAAACTTGTAAGCCAAGTTTCAGGAGTCCCAATAATGTTTTTTTTAATGGAGTGCTGCTATAATTTTAACTGAGGTGAGAATGAAGAACACATATTCCTTCCATCTGGTACCATACACTTGAACACACTACTGATAGTTCTCAAAAGTTGTGCATTGAAATGGTTGTCTAGCTATATATTTAAAACAATTAAGTCATCATTAATTCAGTAAGTGCCATAATAGACTTTATAAGAATTACAAAAGAATCATTTTTAGAGATGTACCATCAATATTGACAGTTGTCTAACCAGGTGGTGTCCTTTTCATGCACTGGTTTCAACGTTTTCTGAAAATACATGGTAACAAAACGCACAAGTGAACAAAGTTATCCTACTTAATTCTTTGACACTACAAGTTGGGAATTTCCTGACATGCCAAACTAATTAAAAATGCATTAGCGCTGACATAGGACCTTCCAATTCACCTGGCACCAAGGGGTTAATCACACACACTTAATATCCTATCTCAAACAGCAGTAATTGTAGCAAGGAGCAAGCTTTTATGGTAACCTTAGTAAGATAGTGCTGCTTCTTCAGAACACAACAGTAAAAAAGCCATGCAAATGGAGATGAATGGAGCACAAGCCACTGAGGTAATTAAAAATGTATTTTCCATCTCCTAGTAATTGAATTGTGTACAAGCTGCAAGTTAATGAGGTCATCTACCCTCGAGCACTGACAGGAAAGCAGGAATAATTATCTTTCAATTTTTTCTTATGTAGCAATTAATTTTAACCATTCGCCTGCACCCCACTCCCACTTCACTCATTCCAGTCAGTCAAAGTCATAGCTAAGCTGAATTGACAAGCAATTGATATGGTAGTGGCACAAAGCCGCTGAGGCGGGTAAGGTAATCAAGGGGCTGCAGCTGTTGAGGGCTAAGCGCTTCCAGGTGAATGTCACCTGAGATTTTGCATTCTGCCACTCGGAGGACTAGGGACATACAGTGGTGGCTGACAGCACATCTGGTGCCAGGTGGGCAGGGATGGGACATTGCTGATTCGGGAAGGGAACAGAAGGATGGACTAGGATTGATGAATGGACAAGACTCTGAATCAAAATGTCTTTTTTTTTTTTTAAGGCTCAGCTACTAGTGTACACAGAAAATCTCATGTCTTTGGCTTCAAATGAAAATTCAGGAACATCCACTAAACTCAAACTCTGCTTCTCCTGGAATTATGTAATATGGCTCTATAACGTAAGATCACTTTAAAAGAAAAAGTGGATGCAGACTTTAGAAGTGAAGTTGGGTAGGTTGAACCTGTGAAGTGCCTCAGCTCAAAAGCTCTGAGTGTGCATGTGCATGCCTGCTCGCACACACACTTGGAACTGGCTTAGCAAGCTGTGAAGTTATTATTTTCCTCCCATGCCACCTCCATTGATTACAATGATCATTTTTGTTCACTACAAAGATGGAGACTCAGGTTTTCTTCCAATGATTATAACACTAACAGGTGTACAAAGTTATCTAATTCAAATGTTTCACTGAAGTTATTGGAACTATATGTAGGAAACTAAGTTTTAGAGCAAAAAGCATACAACCTAAATGTATTCTTGTTAATGCAATTCCCTTCTTTGCTCTGAAAACACATTATTGGAAACATTTTCAGCACATTGCAAGAAGCGGTGCATGACTCTTATTCATTAGCTGAGTACTGTCCATAATTCTCTGCAAACCAGAATGACAATTTACCACTAATTTACAGTTCCTGTATTTAGCACTCACAGCTTGCATTAACTCATATTTCTTCTATAACTTTCACTTATTTTGTTTTGATTTATTACATGAATTAATCTTTTATGGCTTTTCACTTCATGAGTTATCCAAGTGCTCATGTGTTGATCACTTTGCTCCATCACATTCTCAAAAATGATAACTAGAGGTGAAATTTCTTTTCACGTTAAGACAATGGGCTACATTTTGTTCTCACTGTCCTAAATGCAGAGCAACTTTATCAAAGTTAGTGAAGCTATTTTGCATTTACAGCTGTGGAATAGGAAAAAAGGGCCCTTTTTAGTTGGACATGAAAACTACAGCCCAGTTGTTGTTTTTTCTTTTGCGCCCACAAGGCCCGATCCAAGTTTTACCGAAATACACTTCAATGGTAATTGCCTCATGCCCTCTGTAATTTGCAGTAACTTTATTTACAGGTGCAAGGCTGTGCTTTTTTTAAAGTGAAGTTTGGTGAAGAATGTGACAGCAGACTCAAAAGCAGCAGTTTGACCCCAAAAGCTCAGTTTGATTAGGAATGCAACTTTGTGCTTAGTAATTTGGATCAAATTCAAATTGAGTGTATAATTACTGAAAAAGGTCAACGTGGCTTCGGTTTAGTACCCTACATTCAAACATTATTTTTCCTTGGGTGCTGTTAGAAGCTAATGGCACTGGGAAATTCTTATCCCAGATAAGATAAGTATAAAAGGCATGGAAATGGAGCCAGTTTCCCTGGAAGGGAGACAGAATTCTTCTTTTTAGTGGGATACTCCACCTTTCCGCCACCACTCTCTGGTGGTTTCTGCTGCTTATGGAGATGTACATAGCACATAATTGCAGCATATGATTAGCATTATAGTGCAGATCTAAGAAAACAGTCTCACAATGAGGAGCAGAAAGATTCTGTGACACCTGCTGCTTCTTCCGCTCTTGCTTCTTCCTTAATGGTAGAGCTGCACCCTAATGACAAATGATGACATGAGGGTCACACCTTTGTGATTCACAAATTAAAACAAAGAAAACTAACTTTTGTTTAATGTGTTTAGCCCATCAGAGGCAAACACTCTAGGGCAGTCATGAAAGAAAATCAGCTTTTGTTTGGGACTGTAAGAGGAAGCTTGCACCCAAAGCAGCACACGCTGTCTAACTATCTTGCAATCGGGTGCCATCCTGAGATAGTTACTAGCAGAATGTCAGTAATGACAAGCATAAATAGAAAGATCTCTGACACAGTTTTACAAAGATAAGCACATTCTCAAAACTAGTCTTCATCACTTGTATTAACCACATTCTAAAATACTATACACATGGACATGGTGGAAAGACATGTATTGTACTACAAAGACAAAATCATTCTTAGTAGTTAGTTAAGTGTTGTCAGTCAACTCTAACCATACCTTAGCCAGCTCTCTCTCTGTAATGGCAGATTAAACTTGGCAGATTTGATGAGGCATGATATACTCTATGTAGTTTCCACTCTTCCTGAAACAGCTTCTTGCAATGCTGGGGCATGTTCTCCCCTCCAGATCTACTTCAAAAACCCAGAATAAAAAAAAAAGATTAGTTCCTATGTCCTCTAGAGTCTCTGCTAGTTTCCTTGGAGGCTAAAAGTGCAGGAATGTCTATACAAACTAAGAAATTTACTTTAGCATCTCCTGTGTCTGCAGTAAAACTAATACAGCAGTGCAAAAACATAGGGCCAGTGAACAAGCATCTGAATCTGAAGAAAGATCCCATTGTTATATCTAATCTAGGCTCCATCAAAAAACCGCAAGGACAAGACAAGAAAAGTTAGATCTTCTGATGGGAGTCATGCAGAGATTTTTCGGTTTGCATAGAATAGGCACAGTCTGAGAGACGAGAGTAGGACCAACTCAGGAAAATTATTGCCACCAAAGCTGAGGCCCATGCTGATTTACACCAGCTGAGGATACAGCCTTTCATATTTATCTTCAGAAACTCCACTTTACACATACTGTAGGCTGAAGACCTCAGACTAACCTGTTTCACCATCACAGAGAACATGCCTCTAGATGTATTACATTTCCATTTTTGGTTAATGACTTCAAATAACTAAGATTTGTGGTGGTTGTTACAGAAGCAAATCTCTGATGAATGGTAGGTGCCTTTAGTGGTACAGAATTAGGTTTGTTTTTTAAGTATCTTACACTGGTACGTTTACATAAGAGACGGTATGAACAGTATCTGAGGATGTATCTTCTTTTCTATCCTTTGAAATGTTTAGTTTTTTTAACTGACACATTACTTAGCGTTTATACATTGTAGCAACATTTATGTTAACTTTTTTTTCAGTTAATCTCTTTGTTAAAAATACTGGCTCATTTTGAATCTTAGGCATTTCACACTAACAAATCCAGGTACTTCAGATCACAGATAACTACGATATAAACCTAATATGCACATGAGGAACTAGCTGAGGCTAGAAACATTGTCCAGCTTCAGAAAGAAAACACTTCACTTCCCATGCTAAATAATTCTTCGAGCTAGAGCAAGCTGATGATCCCTATAGCCTATTTGAGTCAACCTCTAGAGGGCAAGATCACAGACAGACAGACACAGTTAATCTGTTACCAAGTCACTCTATATTCAGGAGAATAAAGCAAATGCAACTCTCTTCATGCTGTGCAAAACACAACCACATAAGCTAAGGGGAAATCTCTCCTGTAGTGCTGAAGTATAAAAGTCTCTAAACTGCAACCAGCCACCAGAGGGCAAATTGCTCATAATACACTAGAACAATTACAATTCGATATTAAAAGTGTTAATAATTCTGTTTAAATACAATCTACTCTCTTCAATTACAGTCTGTGCACAAGATGTGAGGTGATTGGACTATGTGGAAAGTTTGAAGCGGTACTAATAAGCCATTTTTTAGCTACGGTAACACAAAGAAACAGACACGTCAAAATGCAAATCAGGGTGTGTGTTTTTTTTAATGATGCTGGGTGCAACCCCATAACTGTATAGGGACTAGTGTTTTGTTAATTCTATTTTTGCTTAACAAGGGATATTGCAATATTCCTATTTCTTTTGTTTGCCTCTTCTGTGTGTGCACACTGTATTTTCCTATTTAATTTTCTCTTCACTATTGTATACAGTTACTGTGTTTCACACTTGTGACATCTATAACATAAGACACTAACAGAAGTGACTTAGCCAGCTGGCTAGCCAACCCTTTATTATATTGGTACTGTGGTAGCATCTAAGGGCCCCAGCCATAAAACACAGTCCCAGTGTGCTGTAAAACTACATAATAAACAATGGTCCTTACCCAAAAGAACTTAATAGTCTAAATTTTATTTTAAATTAAAACTTTACATTAAACTTTAACTTCAACCTATCTAGTACCAAACTACTCTCATCCAACTTATAGTCTTGCTATTGACTTTCCAGCTAAAGTAGATGAAGCTTTTAATTATTAAATAAATGAGAATATTTTCCAAATTATGCTCCTGAGCAAATGATGTTATGACATTTAGTTTCTAATGCAATTTTATCTAGGAAATAATGCCCTTCATGGTGGCATTAATTAATTTTAACATATGTTATGGGACAATTTAGGGCCCAATCCTGCAAACATTACTCATGAGAATAGTCCAAGATCAACAGGACGACTTGCAGGAGTAAAGTTATGTAAGTATCTGCAGAATGGGCCTACTTGCAGGAGTAAAGTTATGTAAGTATCTGCAGAATGGGATCCTTTTCATTTCAGAATAGCTTGTTTCAGAAATGTGTGTATTCAGGAAAGATTTTTAAGCTCTACAATTAGTTTTGTTTATCTAAAAAGCTCATCTATCAGTCATCCATTTAATTATTGTACAACCTCACCTTGATATGGCTTTAGTGCATGGTGAGAAACTTGCACAGGTACACTGCACATATTGCTCCAGGTGCTTTTATCCCCCCGGAAGGATAACTGGGGCATCAGCATTAACTAGATTAAAATCTTTTCGAATATTTAACATTTAAAAATTGCAGAAAAACAAATGTATTTTATTGAAATGCACCAACTCTCAGGAAGATGTTGACCGCTTTCACTATCACGGCATGAACATGTAGAAGATGCCACATGGAAATTCTAGGCTCATAAGGAGCCTAGAAACTCACACACCCTTACCGGCTCCAAGCCAGTCTTTAGAGTATCCCTTGTAGGTCACCGTACACACAAAGTGGCATTGTGAGTGACTCTCTTCCATGCCAGGGAAAGACACAGTGATGCTAATGATATGAAAAACATGAAGATCAGATTGAGGCCCCAGAACCAAAGGGCAGAGAACAAAAATCAGAGACCCAGACTTCATGAGAATTGGGTGTAGTATCTCTTGTGATAGCAACAAGGCAGGACTCAGCTGTAATGAATACAATAGTAACTCTTTACTAAAGCTGCTGGACATGTACAGACCTTGTGATTCTCCCTGGCTCTCTAGTTTCCAGAGTGACTAAAATACACTCTTTGCTATTTGGTGTCATTACATGGGATCGCCTTAAACCTTGAACTAAACAGCTATAGAATGGGCTGCTGACTACACTACTCTGGAGTAAGAACAGCCATTTCCATTCAATGTTGTCCAGTTTTTTATTTTCAAGCTATTATAATTCCAGGACATTTCCATTCACCAGCTGGCTCATCATTAATTATACATCCATTCCCCTCCCTCCCCCCGATAACATACAAAACTTAGGGGATGCACAGTAGTAAATGCAACAACAGAATGATTTGCAATAGATGATCAGGCAGCAATCTATGAAAACAGTGTGAGTTTTTGTCTAAAGCAATTGGAGAGCTGTGTTTCCTCTAGCCTCCATGATTAAATCACTACATATTAGTTCCAGCAAAAGTCATTTTCCCTTAAATTGAAAAACACAACGTAATGGAATTTCATCAAGAATTTCTAAATGACTTTGTACCTTACTATATTCAGACTTGACTAGAGACCACATACAGTCAGTCAGAACAGGCTTAATATTCTATTAAGGCTTCTGTACAGGCTTAGTTCTTTGCTAGTGTCTCATAACTTCTAGGCAAATTTTTCCCCTTTATATTGTTGCCTTGAGCCATGAATTTAGCATCAAGAATTACTTAGATTTTGGTAACAGAGTCATTTCTTTATAATTCCTGTACTCCTCACCCAAAATATTCTTACTTTCCTTCGCAAGACTTTACTGTTTATCTCCTGGTAATTCTCTGATAAAATAAAAGTGATTTTAGTTGGTACTGTACCTTTCCATCTCAGTTCCTGATATCTAACATAGAGCCTGTATTACCGATCAAATCACATTTGCTCAACATGAATGCCCCTGATCAACGTAAGTGCTATGTTACACACTTCTACTTTGTGTGTTTAGGTAAACTAAAAAATTTAGTAGCCAATCATCTTTAAAAATATTACATTGTTCTTTTCTCTTAAAGATATACAATATAATGTGGTATTTACAGTACCTGAATGGCTTGCTGCTTTTCCCTGACATGATTTCTCTATATGCTTATTCGCAGATAACTCAGTAGCGTCAATATATTATTTCATATGGAGTGAACTCCATCAAAAGTGGTTATAAGACTTACTGGAGGATTGCACAGGATAATTTGCCGTAACCGTCTCATAACCCATGTTATGCTTTTATCATAAGATTCCTGATAGAGAAGATGAAAAACTGAACTTGCAGTTGGGCAGGGTACAAGGTAGGCATCACAGAAGTTAAAAGGCTTTCAGTGAGACCACCGAACTTCTTCAGCAGCAGTCATGTTCTGGACTATAATTATTTCATTAATATAACTGGCATCTGATCCAGAAATGTGCCAAGGGCCCCTCAACATCCACTGAGCACTATGCAGGATCAGACCATGGATGATTAGAACAGACCTGCAGCACATCATAGAACAAGTTCTCATAAAAACAGACTGAGAAAAGACCAGGCTGGTAAGACATCCCAAACACCTTTATTCCCCCCCTCCCCAATGATACTTCCATATACCTACATTTCTTCTATGTTGGATGGATAACTGGTAAAGGAGAAGGGATAGTTCAGTCTCTGTGGACTTTCATTTTTTATCTCTATGAAAATTTCTGCCCCGAGATCTAACTGATACTAATTGTGGTAGAGTTTTTTGTGATAGGAACACCTGATCAGTAGCAGACTGACTGCTACACTGAACAACCGTCTGAAGGGAATAGAGTCCTGGGTTAGATTTGAATTGGAACACAAGAGAGAATTGCTCCTGTGCACTAACGAAACTTCTGAAATCCCCCAACAAAGGAAGCAACTAACTCTTTCTGGTTCAGAATCATTACTGGGTTATTGTCAGGGTATATCTAGGAACTGAAAACCTCTTTGTAACTCATGAAACCTACAATCCATGACACCACAATCAACCCAACACCTATTTTGCTAAAAATACACACACTAAATTAAATAGTAAAAATGTAACAAGAGAAGTTAGAACAAATCTTCCTTGTTTTTCTTCCTTCCCTCTATTTTATGTGGCATAAACCAGCCTGCAATAATCAACCAGAGCCATTTAGTGTATAGTAGTCTAGTCTTGCTGTGACTAATAGGATGATTGGTTGTATAGCTTCTTTATGGTTGTTCATTATATCACCCTTACATAAAGTAATTTAATTTCAGTGGGATAATTAGGGTATTTCTAATCTAACTGATAGTCTGAATGAAATGAGATTCTCGGAGGGAGATTTGTGTACCAGGAGACTGGTGACCTTTGGCCCCAATTTTCACACAATGTATTAAACTGACAGCCCTACTTTCAAGCCCTGCTGTACTGCATCTTCACAACTTGTGCAGATCTATGTGCTGTAGATAGCAACCTTAAATGAGGTTCCTTTATCCTAAAGAAATCCCATTATTAAAGGAAACCATAAGATCTTAACTGAATTATAAAAAAAATAATATAGAGCATCATTAATTAACTAGAAATGCTGCACCCAAATCTCAAACACTATGCACTACACAAAGCACCCAGCTAAACACTCACTCTCAGGCAGTCCCTCACAAGTCAATTGCTAATATTCAACACTAGCATGGGCTTATCCGGTAATTATTTCATACATACGTCCATGAAAATCTGCTCTTTTCCCAATTTCCCAGAAACAAACGTATGAAGTAGTATAAATGCATTTTCTATATCATTGGAAAACTGGATCAGTGCTATATTGCTACGTATGAGCTAAAAAAGGAGCAGGTTTCAGTAATAATTACTGTACACTGCAGCTGTCAAGCAGTACAGAATATCTGCTTGATTTTAACAAATAAAGTTCTCCACAGCTTCATTCCTACTTACATATTAGCTTTCAATTCCTCCTACTTCCTCTCTCATTCCCCTATGCTCCGCAAATGCCAATGTTGTAATCTCCTACAGTATTTGTATCTTTCTAATTCAGGGCCCAATCTAGCTCCCACGGAAGTAAAAAAGAGTATTTACTTCAATGGGAGTTGGATTGCACCCTTAAAGGCAAGTCCTCTTCACTTTACATAAGTACTTCCACTGGCTTCAAAGGCTCTACACTACTCACATGAAACTGGATTTGGCCCTTCGATTGCAAGCTCCCTGATCAGGGACCTTGTCTTCTTTAATCTTTCTAAACCACCATGCACATTTGTGCAGTTCATCCCTAAATCTCTGAAAAATATACTCCCTTTGATAAATAACCAGAAGTCCAATAGCAGAGTTTATAATCTGAATAGTCATTTTAGAGGTCACACAAAAGGCTTTACAAACAGGAAAAAAAAATCTTTATCCAATTTTTTTTTTTTTTAGTTTTTAAGTATTTGGATTACTTAACACAGCCAGGAATTAACTACAGGTTATGTTGTCTTTCCGACTATTTTGTACCAAAGCACCACAAACAGCGGCAGCAAGGAGCTGAGAACATTCAAATTTACTTCAGTGAGACCAGGATTTCACCCATACGGTATAATTAATTTATACACAATAAAAACCAATTCAAATATTCAATAGATGGCATCATGTGACTATATACTTTTTAAATGTAGTTATTTACTACTTTCCTTCCCTGTTTCACCAAAATTAAGAATTTAAACAGACAATATATGCAGTTCTTCTCTAGCAGAGAAACTTCAACATTTAAGTTTAGGGTTTGGGAAAGTACATATGTTGATATTTAAGTATTTAAATGTTATGTTCAGATGTCAATATAAACAGTAGATTTCATACAACAGACTTTTTTTCTCTACAATGAGCACCTTCTTAACACAGATGATTTAAAAATATATGCTTAAAAAACCCTAGCAAACTACTACATGTTACAGTTACCTGAAGACTCCATCTTCAATCTGAAACCATAAGAAAATCAGTGAAGGATAAAATAGAGATGGAGATTCCCATTTGTAACTCATGTTGCTAAAAAAAATTATTAAAAAGACAAAAACTGCCAATTTAAAAAGAACCTAGCTTAATTTTTATCCTTCACTCAGAATTTCTTGGCTTAATGTTATTCAATAATAATTATTTGTGTTTTTATTTTCTTCACTGCTGCTTGTACATTCTATAATGTCAGACCTTTTCCCTGGGAATTCGTTGTTAGCAAGTCACTAACCTGAAAGACGGTAATGGCTCCTTTGCAGCAGTAGCAGTCTTGTTAAGGCCTATTTAGGAGACTCTTTAGTTCATGGTTCACTGACCTGATAAACTGAAGAAGCCATTATAGTTTAATGGGCCAACATAGATCTCTCATATGAGAAGTAGAGGGTGTATACTAAAGATGCAGGGACATTTTCTGCTTTTGGACACAACACAAAGTTAAGTCTAAAATTAGTTTTTGGAAAGAAGAAAAGAAAGTGCTGATCAAAAAGCAGTTTAAAAAGTAAAGAAATGGTTTACAATGTATTTTTATCGATGGCCTTACAGGATGGTTTTCTGAAGGTCTGTCAAAATATTCCTGGCGGTCAAAGTGAAAAATATAAGAATGAGCTTCATGGATTCAAGGTTGAAAAACTGTTTCACTATGGTACTATGACAGGGTGTAGCAACCCCACACCGGGCCAATGGGGCCTGATCTATCCCCGTGGGCTAGGGGGCCATGCCCCCTCGCTCCTGCTGCGCATGCTCCAGGTGGAAGGGACAGATAAAAGGAGGCAGCCCAGCCCAGTCTGCCCAAGTCCAGGTTGCTGGGAATGTGGACCTGGACTACATTGCAGCCAACCTGCCGATTGTGAAGACTGACTGGGATGCCGAGCCGCTGCCAGCCGAGGAGATGCCGAAACGAAATGAAACTTTATGGTAGGAAGTGACCCAGGGAATGTATTAGAAGCCCATGCTTGAACCCTTAACTTGTAATTTTCCAGCTTCATAGGGCTCTGTCTGGAACCTGGTGGAGTAGGGTGGGCTCGGATTCTTCTACCCTCTATCCCTCGCCGCACCTGCCACTAGACATGGCTACCAGGGGTCCTAACTAGAGACTGACCGTTTGTTCTGCCCCACCCCAGGGGCTGCAGATTCTTTGTTTACTCTAACCTACCCGATGGGTCAGAGTCCCCAACTCCTATTGTTTGCCCAAGCCAGGAGGCTCAGGAAGCATAGACTGAGTGTTTGCTTGGCCCCACCAGGGGCCCTGAGTCCCCCCCCACATCGAAATTGCCTGTGCAATCTCATGTGTGGGCATTTTGCATGCACAATGGAAGTAACTGCTCTCCAGTCCTGTCAGCAAGAGTCTCTTTTCATGCCAAAGTAAGACAGCCTTTTACCACTGATCTGCTGCCACATTCTGATGCTATTCTGATTTTTCCCTTCCACAAGCAGCACCTTTCATAAGATGTTTCACTGAAACCAACTGACTGTGCAGCTCCATGATGGCCAAAGGATCGGCTACTTCAGCAGGAGAAAAAAAGATAATCAAGAGACCCAATCCAGCAGTCCACTGTTATTCAATCAAGCACTTAAGCATGCACTTAAATACTTTGCTGAATTGGAGTTTAGGAGTCCTGCATGTAAAATTCAGGCTAAAACTATGATTGTTTGAAGGGGTTGAAATATAATTGTTAAAACATTTGGCTAACAAAGCTGCCCTTGAAACATATGGTTTCTTTTATGTAAGGACCCAATCTTGAGAAGAATTTGATGCATGGTTTGGAGCACTCTCAGCGCATAGGCACATTAATCAGGGCTGAAGGCGTTCAGCGCCTCACAAAAAGATGTTCACCACCTTGCACAACTGGTCCCTACAAAGGGACATAGAGTCATTTAAATTCAGTAGCAGAAAATTACATTTTTGTAACAAGTGATGAGTATGTCTATCAGAATAAAGGACCAATTACAGACATCTTCCCTCCTTCCCCCCCTTTTTTAAATAAAGCTTTTCTTTACTGTTGGTACAGTAATAGAGTGACAAACTGTTATGATGTACACAGATATCAAGGAAAGGGAAGAAACAGCAAGTCACAAATATTTCAGCATCATTCAAACCATGCCAGCATTAATGAGGACATACTTCAACCATGAAAAACCTTACCACAGAATCATTTTTAAAAACTACAAAGACTATAACAATTGTCTCTCAAAACTGTTTATTTTCTTATCACTGAGTAAAATAATGTTTAATGATAAATTCAGTCTTTCAGATGAAAGGTCCTGACCAATTATGGTTCTTTAAATGTTCTACGGCACTTTTCTTCTCACTTCTCCACACCCCCTTTTTTGGAGGTAAGAGTAGGGATGCAAACCCTGAAGTTATAGCCAAATTCCATTTAATTACATTCTTATCTATCAATCTTTCAAAATTTCCTGTGTGTTTTCATTTAGATATGATAGAGCTAAACTGTTGTATAATATTGTAGTGTTCTGTCAGACAATTACCACATTTCATCTCAGAAGATAACTGCATTTCAGTAGTAAATGATGCAATTTCTGACTGTAACTTGTTAAATTCTTAACACACTTTGGGATTTTCCAGGATAAAATTGGATATAAATATGAGATATTACACCAAAATTCAATAAGTAAATTCTTGCACTTGGTTATAGTGTTTTAGCACATGACATATAACTACTTGAGAAAAACATCATGCCAGGAAGTTATTAAAACACAAGAATTTAATCATAAAAAGGTAAGTTTTACCGTATTCTTATGGAAATCTATACAGCACTCATCTACATACATTCTGATGTGTTATTCTCCCACCATATTTCAAGACAAAGAGATTGTTTACCTCTTTTCTGCAATTCTGTTGTTTCCACTGATTACTAACTTCACACTCTAAGGATAAACAAGGTGGAAAAAGTCTCATGTCCATTGTTGCACTTTCAGTCAGGGAGATTTGAAGCAAACTAGGCCTCACAATAAGTTTTCTAACCTAGATAAGCAGGCCTAAGATATCTGACAGTTGTTTCACGCTCTTCATCATCATCTGAAACAATCAGTACGCATTAGAGAGTACTTTTCCCTTTACAAAGGTGATAATTAGATAACAAGCTGAGATTAAAGTAATTACAGTTAGACAGCTGGCAAGGCAGCACAGTCATGTTGAAATATTGTTGATACTTCAGCATCTGGTTCTAATAACAGCACAGGCTAAAAGATTTTACATTAATTACAACACATAATTTAATATAAACATATTTAATTACAATTGATGAGCGATAAACTGTTCAAGAATTACTTAACCCCTTCCACACATCAACATGATTGGAACTTCATGTAGTTCTTTCCACTGTATTAGACGGCTGACGTCAACATGAAAGGTGAAGAATTTCTCGCCCCTTTTAACAAGTGACTATTTGACAAACTGCGTTATTGATATGTATCTGAGGCCAATTTCTAAACACATTTAAAATGATGGCATACTATAAAATGTAGAGTTTAGAATTAGGGACAGACACAATTTGCTGTAAAAAAAATTGCTCTGCCTTGATGAATGTTCTTTTTATGCCCTTGTCTGATGTCTCCTAGAACCAGTAAACTCCTGTTCCTAGTCATTCTTCTTTTCTCAGAGACAAACACATTTTCACACTTGTATTTGGTGAAGCTCTTGTTTATTTTTGAAGTCAATTAGGTATCTTTTTAATTAATCCTCTGATTTCTGAGAATTTCTCAGGTGACAAAAAGAGCCAAGTACATTAGGTCTAGCCCTCAGCACCATGATAATCATTAAAACAAGTTTGAGAAATGTGTACTGAGTGTAGCAGGGAAAATCCAGTTACTGAATAAACAAACACAATCAGTATTAACTCTGACTTGCATAACCAACTGCCCCCTACAATATTTCCAGCAGCCAACCCAGAGAAGGTGAGACTGTAAAATTAGCCAAAAGGACTCTGAATATATACTACTGCATATAAGAAGATCACGTTTCCTAAAAATGTAACTTTGTCCTCTTTTAAGAGACAAGAAAGAAATCTGTCTGCTCAATTTTCTGCTTCAGCAGGAGAGAAATAGAACAACTGGTTCTGAAGCAAAGGCATGAAGAGCACAATTTACTCTCCAGGCTGTCCTGACATCATAATGTCAGGTATACTTCAACTCTGAAAGACAGTGTGTTCCTTATGTACATACTCTACCTGGTACTTACTCTTTCAATGTCTAAAACACACAGCCAACATGGCACCAATATGAAATTAAATCACAGTCACAGTCTGTTTCGTTATTCACTTCACAGATGCTGAGTCAGACTAAACTTTTTTGGCAAGCCTGCAAAACTTTTTGTTGTGTGTCCACATTAAAATAAATACATTTTAACAGGGACACACAACTATATAACTGGGACACACAACTAAATAAAAACACACTCCTTTCCAACATTACCCCACCTTACTAGAGAGGATAGCCTGATGATGGGGGGGGGGGGACGGGTAGAGGGTCTTATGAGATGATTCTTTGGGATACACAATGTTAAATGACACATTTTACATTAAAATTGCGAGTGGGGGTGGGGACTTTTAGGTCCTACAAAGCGTACTGTTACAGGAGAGGAGGGCCAGTTGTTTGTTCTTTTCAACTCTAGTGATCGGTCTGTATTGGTTTAGGTTTTCAGGACTGTGACTATTTTAGGTGGAGAGCATGGCTGTAAGTTTTGCTGGGTGCATACAATTAGCAGGAAATAACATTCAGACTACATTAGGTACATGAAGGAATTTAGGCCTCACTAAGTTCTGCAACATCTAGGTTTGCAACATGTTATTGGACAACTGAATCACTTTAAAAGGCCCCAGTTTTCTAATATCTAACTGTGTTATTTCTTCTTCCTGTAGAGGAACTACGAACACATACTTTTCATTGGCATACACATGCACAATACTGTGTTAACACAAGGAAATACCAACTACTAATAGTGGAACTGTGAAGGATGTTTATTCTATTCAAAATTCCAAATTAAATTAAAAACACATAATAAAAATGTAAGTCTAAAAGCACAGGAAACTTTCTGGTTTGTTTGATAAAGGGTGGATAGCACTGGGTCACTCCTACATACCTAAAAGCTAAGATAAGTGTTCTTTCCCTTTAGCAGTCTCTTTTTGTCTTGTCCAACATTTCTTCTCACCTTGTCTTTCCTGTACAGATATTTTGGGGGCAGGGAGTGCCAGTCCAGTCCTTTCCTTCAACTAATATCCAGAATATAATGATATTGGACTGGTCCAAAACAATAAACGTTCACTTTGGGGCTCCAAACTATCTCAGCAATACACTGTACATTCCACTTCCCTGGCCAGAGATATATGGAAAGAAAATGACAATTCCCTATGCTGTGAAACAAACAGCTCACCCTGTGGAGGTGCTCAAGATAACAAGCCCTTTGGAACTACAAGCCTAACTGAGTAGGCTGCAATATGATCAATTCAAAGTAAATCATAAAGAGTGTAATTTTCTGCAGTCATTGCTTTACATTTTTCTAGCCACTCATTTTGCATTTCTGGACTGAATAAAATCAGTCATATTTCACAGACACAGCCAAATCAAATACAATAAGTAATATCCACTTTGAATTCCTGTATTTAAAGGCGTTCTGTCAACTGTTTTTTTTTTGCCAATGCTTCATATTTTGTTTACTCTTTGGTGCACCTCATACCCATTTACCAATTTTAAAACAAGATTCCTTTCCCTAGCAGATTTTGTCCTTGCAAACATTCTATTTTGTTGTGTTTCTGAAGATGCAGGTGTCAAAACAGCTGTTTTTTGGTTTCTCTCCCTCTCCGGGCATCAACATCAACAGCATCTGCAAAAATGTTTACAAATTACAGCTAGCTAATTGTTAGGGCTGATACCTTTAAAACTCTTACCTGGAACAAAATAATCACATCACAGCACTGTGACATCTGAATTATAATACCTTGTCACAGCATCATCATATTGTGATGGAATGCTAATATTACCATATTGTAAAGTCCAGCACTGGCTGTGACGATAAGAGACTTGCAATAACTTGCAATGTTCCAGCTTATAGGAAGTGGGACCAGGCCAGTTCATCAAAAAAGTAAGTGTCCATGAAAATCATGGTAAATATCAACTCTTTTTCACTATAGAGAAGTAAAGGCAATCTCACATATTAGTTTAAGTGATTGATTTATTTTCTCTCTGTGGTTTCCTCAGCTAAAATGGTGGAGTTAGAAATCACCCACAAAAACTCCCAAACATCACAGATATGTGGAAACCAGAACTGATCATCAACAGACTGCGACAATTTTAAAGAACGTCAAATTTCTGGCCTAAATAAATTGACAATGCCTCTTCAGTTCCATCTATTTTGAGCAGGAATGCTTTTATTTACACTCCTTTATTGCCATATTTCCATTGATTTCATCTTGTTATATAAATGTATGTGCCCTATTACACTTACAAGTTTGAAATTATTCAAATTTCCCATTAGAACTACAGCTCAGCCAACCATTGACAGCCATTTCTGTGCTATAATAAAACCAAGGCCAGATTCTATCTGTGATGTACAAGTGTGGCCTGAAAAGTCTTTCCCACCACTACCACCCAAAGCCTCAGCACACTCTTGCAGAATTTAAACAGGTAATGTCAATGTACAGTGGGGTGGTTTACCTCACCACACTACACAATGCCCCTTGTTGCCCTGAGCATAACCAGGATAACTCTGGTAAGTAATGCAAGGCTTGCACTGCTCCACTTTTGCCAGTGAAACTACCGAAGATAAGTGAAGCATATAGTGCAGAATGTACAGCAACAGCTAAAACTTTTCAGTTCCTAAGATCACTAATGTTACCTGACTCTTCCTTAGTTGTTCTCTGTACTAAACAGAAGGAAGTTTAGACAATCCTGTGGTAATGTCTAAATAAAAAGGCAAAATTAGAAAAAATTATAAGGATATCAAAATAGGTGCATTCATCATCCACCAAACCTGTCCCCTTGAATTCTGGCCTCCTGGTCTACAAAAACAT
Source organism: Mauremys reevesii (assembly GCF_016161935.1). NCBI lineage: Eukaryota > Metazoa > Chordata > Testudines > Geoemydidae > Mauremys > Mauremys reevesii. Next base: position 91,871,379 of record NC_052626.1, read on the forward strand.
TTAGGTCTACTCTAGGCCCAGAAATAACCTCAGCTACTGCCTTGCAGCTTAATTTTCCCATCTGTTCCCTGAGGCTGCAAGGAAAGAGAAGAGGCTAAGAATAAAGTTCAGGCAAGTGTAAATTGAAAAACACAGTGGCCTCAATTTTCTTATTGGGGCCTGTGGTTATTCTCTAGCTTAGAAAAAGCACTTTAGCCACAATAGAGATGTGTACTCATACCAATATTAGTTTGTTAGAATTTAACTTTCTATATTTTAAAGCTTTCACAAATTATTAGTAAGATATAATTGTACAGGTTAATTTATGTAACCTTATACAGGTTAATTTATGTAACCTGTATAAGGTTACATAAATACACAAAGAATAGTTAAAAATTCACTCACTGCTCAAGAAAGCAAGATCATTCAAATCTTTTCATATTGGTTCCTGGCCTTTCTACCAGCATCAGGGCTGCTGATTAGTCTCTGAGGATTGAGGCATCTGAACAGTCTGTTAGCTGTGCTATTCAGAGTCCCCACTGACCTTCAGCATACTTGGCTTTGTGAACACAGATATATACAAAGAAATTGGGCATGTTCTTCTATATTTCATGGTAGGTGATCACATTCCAATAAAAAGATGACGCATAAACAAAACAGTTACTGAATTTTAAGTCTGCTAAATGAGCAAATCTTTATTTCTTGTAGCTTTTCTTGCATAATTGACATTATCTTTGAGTTATGATTTTGTTTATACTGCACAATTACAAATAGAATTTTATTTAATAAAGTTAGAATAATCCTGAACCATTCAAGGAAACTTTTCACTTATTTTACAAAATATTTTTTTCAGTAGGTTGAATTTTTCCCTATGTCAGAGTCACTCCATGAAGCCCACAGTAATTGCCATCCAGTCCTTTGTACAGAATATGTAACTGTGTTACCAAATATACATTTAGTGATTTCTTGTTATATAGTAGTCAGAACAGTCGATTTAATATATGAAAATCAGAACTGCTTAACTTACCCATCTGAATTTTTGTTGGCAGTTTCATTTTTTGAAAGCAGGAACTAACATCTAAATTATTCCTTTTGGTCAATTATGTCCCTTTCCTAAGGTGTGCATCCCCAGTGGCAATACTATGAAGTTTCAGACATATAAACCATGCACAGAAAACAAGATTAGCATTTGCCTATGTAACCCCTCTGCCAGGCTGAAACAATAGCAGCAAGGGCCAGGTTCAATACCTAGGGGTCCCTTCCCCACAACGTAATGCAGACCAGCTCGAGCCCCCACCCAGTGACCTGGGAAAATCTTACACACACCCCTGGGCGCCTCAAGGAGGCAATACTTCCCCTCTCGCAAGCACAGACTCTTGGTGTAGCAGAAAAGGTTTAATTACATTAGATAAACAACAACAAGCATTAAATTTGGAAAATACCTCAACTGGAGTTCATAGGTCAAACCGTGAGCAAAGACCCACCCCAGCAACTTGGGCCGTGTCCTTCTCTCTGGGCCCTTGAGTCCAGCAACCCCCCTAAATCACCCACAGTCCCAAAAGTCCCACAATTCAAAAGTCTCTGTCCCGGGTCAGGCAGCCCAGAGTTCAAGAGTCTCTTTGCAGAGGTCCCCCTCCCCAGCCTAGGTAGAAAGGGGCACCTTACGTGGTTCGGGGCCAACTGCCCTGCCTCTTCGTGGGGTTCTGCTTCCACTAGTCGTCCCCGCAAACAGCTCAGCTCCGCTTACTCTGTGGGCTGCTCCACTCTGCCAGCTGCTCTGGTCCACCAGCTGTCCTGTGATCCGCTCCAACCGTCCTCACGAGCTGCTCAGCTCCACTCACCCAGTGGCTGCACAAACTGCTCCACTCTGCTCGGCCAGTATCGCTTCAGGCTCCCCCACTCATCAGCACAGTGCTCTCAGCTCAGCAAGTCCAGCTCTTCAGTGATTTCAGCTCCACTCATTAGCACAGTGCTCTCAGCTCAGCAAGTCCAGCTCAGCAAGTCCAGCTCTTCAGTGATTTCAGCTCATAGTAGGGGAGCCCCAGTACCAGTGAATTCAGCTCAGTAACCTGCATCTAGATTCTTAAGGGAATCAAAAGTTAACTCTGACATTCCACAGTGGAGAGAAGCATAGGTAGAACTGGTGCTTCTGACTCACACAAAGAGCCTGCACCACCAAGTACAGATACCTGTCCCCAGCCTCTCTCTTTTCAATGGGTTTTGGAACCCATGTGCCCCATCTAGCAAGCGCTATCCAGCTGACAATGAAACCCCCCATCACAAGACAATTTTGTAGTTCCCCATTTACCCAATCAGGGTGATAACATTTCATTCCTCCTGCCCCAATAACAACGAAATTGGGGCTCCCACAGCTGTGAAAATAACCATCCCATGCTGCTTTGCGGTATGCTAAGTGGGGTGGGAGTGCCCATGCAAATAACCGAAATACCAATGCAACACTTTCCGCACTCCCCATAATTTACCACCAGATGTCAGGGTGGGGCTCATCCTGACTCTGCTTACACCTAATTTCCACGAGAGCTCCATGCAGTTCACCCTAGTTATGGCAGTTACATAGAACAAAATGAGCTACATACAGTCGGATCCCAAACCTGCAAAATCTTAAACACAGAACTAACTGACTTCAGAGGGATTACTTGTGTGCTTAAAATTAGGCACATACATAAATGTCTGCAGGATTGTTACCGAAATAAGGGTCATTATGACAAGGCCCTTTGACTTTTAACAAAAATCAAAGAAAGGGTTATAACAATAGCTCCACATCAACACCCTGAGAAAAGACATGTACGACCTATAAGACCCAAAGAGGGTTTGACAGTGCTTCATGAGAAGACAAATGCTAGTGCTTGCCAACATCCACAAGAAAGGACATGTGCCAGTGCCTTAACAATATCAAAAAAGCCCTGTCCATCATCTAAGAGATGCTGCTACTAGCATATACAAACTACGGTGGGTTACAGAGAACTATATCATTCAGATTACATATCACTGTTAAAGTTTATTTTCAAATCCAATTCCAACACAATTTTAATGCAAAAAAGATATTTAAGTGAATTATGTGTGAAACTAAATGTACTTTAAATACTGCCCAAATGTTTAAATACTTGTGTCTTTGCTGCAGTGATGTTTCAGTTTGAATGTTTGCTTCATTCTGGATCACTGGGGCATATAGGAGTAGAGTGGAAGTGCATAAATACATTTACCTACTTAACCCCCAAACTACTTCAAAATCACCCAGATGAGTAAATATACAAAGGAAGTCTGGGGGCAGTCCCTGAGGAGCAGCATACATACCTGATCAAAAAATGGTTGATTATAGAGTCGATATAGCTGTAGTAGACAGCATTGTTCACATGCCCATACTGATAGTTGTCCTGCCAGCTTGTCTGTATTGGTAAAAAGTAAGCATATGTAGCACGTTGTCTGTAATGGGCCTCAGTGCTTGATTTTGCTGAAAAGGTAGCCAGGTAATGAATATTACTATGCACCAGAAATCTCTGTGCAAGTTTCATTGTTTTGAATCACACCAGAAAAATTCTATTTAAAAAACAAAAGAAAAGAAAAAAAAGAGAGAGAAATATGTTACCATGGGACTGTATTTATAAAACCAAACAACACATTTCTGAATCAAAAGGGCCTCTACTTGATGGACAAATATATTGGAGTTTCATTTTTTAGCTGCTTGTTAGTTTTCTGGGACCACAAAAAGCTGTGCTTACAATAGCAAGGGGAAAACCAAAGGGTTCACAACTTTAGCTTGGTTTTAGATAAACCAATCAGAGACTCTTTCACCTAGAAATTGGGTGAAAATCCCTAGTTAAAAACAACAAATGGGGGTGGGTCATAGAGGGAAGTCAGACTCAAACTCAGACTGATTTGGGGCATATTTCAGGTTTGAGTTGAATATTTCACATCCATTTAATTCAAGTCAACCCAGAGGGGAGTTGCAAGTTTATCAGAGATGAGCCCAAACAAAAAATGTAGATTTAAATAACCATGAACTTTGAAAAAGTTCAAATCCAGATGGTACTGTGTGTTCCAGCTCCATCGCTGCAGTATATATGATTTCCTCATAAGGATGTTTATAATACAGAATGTTCCAAAACATGTAACTTTGTCCTGATACAAGGACAGAATTTTATTTTATTTCTTTGCACTTAAAATAGACCTAATAAGAGTCTTGGGCACCAGGTGGGATTTAAAACAAGGCAATATTTAAAAGTTAGCATCTACTCATAACCATTTTAAAGCAATTTGCATCCATCATTTGCTCTTACTGGTTACATATATGCTAATGTTCACCCATATAAACATATTCATAGTATTAAAAAAAGAAAACCTGCATGAGTTTGAAGAGTGTAGGCAGCTTTGATAGACACATGATCAAAAGGTAGAGAACTATTTAATAAAAGGTAGCTAAAAAGAATTGTCTTGGTAGGCGCTGTTGCACTGTAGCACTCTATGCTAACAGTTTGATCTCTGATGGACATATTTTTTCTCCATTAGATCTCTGCTGTATGGTTTTCACAAGAACAGAAATAGCACACAAAAACAGAAATATCTGGCTTTGCTCTTTTACCTCTGCTGGGAAAGTGGGAGCTACATGGTCAATTTTTAAAATTGGAGACAGTGTTAGCAAGAAAACAGAAATTTAATGAAGCTATGAAAACATGCTTATTTTGGTAAATTTATACATAAGCTGATATATAATAATACATTTTAAGTGTGTTTTCCTTTTACCTAATTTAATGAAAAAGTGTTCATCTTTTTGATAGGTGATAATTAGTCATTTTTCTGCCTTAAACAGACAAGGAAGATGTAACTGTGCAGTATTTAACTGAGCTGTGCAATCACAGTGCAACAACTCAAAGCACAAAACCAGTGTACTGAAGTTTGCCACCTGTATTGTTCTTTATGTCAATTAAAATACAGCCTGCAATGTACCTAAACTTTTAATTCAGCATCATCTAAGTCAGCGGTTCTCAACCAGGGGTACACATACCCCTTGGGGTACACAGCGGTCTTCCACGGGGTACATCAGCTCATCTAGATATTTGTCTAGTTTTGCAATAGGATACATGAAAAGCACTAGCAAAGTCAGTACAAACTAAAATTTCATACAATGACTTGTTTATACTGCTCTATATACACTATACACTGAAATGTAAGTACAATATTTATATTCCAATCAATTTATGTTATAATTATATGGTAAAAATTAGAACGTAAGCAATTTTTCAGTAATAGTGTACTGTGACACTTTTGTATTTTTATATCTGATTTTGTAAGCAACTAGTTTTTAAGTGAGATGAAACTTGGGGTACATGAGACTAATCAGACTCCTGAAAGGGGTACAGTAGTCTGGAAAGGCTGAGAACCACTGGTCTAAGTAAATATGGCTTAAACTCAGTAAGTTAACTTTAAACTTATGAGTACTTTCACTGAAGTCACACACTTTAAATTACAAACACATGCTTAAGTACATTGCTGAATGGGGCCTACATGTTTAATCTAGCAATGAATTTGTAGGTAGAGCTGTAGCTATATTATTCTCCTGGTTCATGGTTGTTAAAATAATTAAATATTGGTTCAATATAAATTATTTTAAATGCAATGAACTGTTTAAATAACATGAACTGAGGGAATACCCTTTCCCTCAACTCTTCAAGTTGGTTAATAAAATCTGTACATTCAAAGTAAGTAGGAATTTTACACAGCATTTCTCCACATCGAGAAACGTGTTTTGTTGGATAAAATGAATATGAATGCTATACAATATTCATAATGGAAAAAAAGGCTGTGAAGAATGCTATCCATCTGTATTAATTTTATAAATATCGTGTGTAACTATTCATAAGTATTGTAGTCTGGCTGGCTCTATGGAACCCAAAGGGTTAATTCCAAGATGGTGCTCTACTCAGGTTTCCAGGAATCTATCAGTGATTCTAATTCAACAGCCTGGTTCTCAAGTGCTCAGTATAGTGAATCCACTTTTGGAAAATTATCTCCAATTTCTTCTGGAGAAATGCATAAACCAGTTTGGTTAAGTTCAAGAGCCTTGCTCAAAATCTCTAGAGATCTTTGGGTGGGAACTTTTTGACAAAGGAACTTTGAAGTGGATAAAGGACAGCCTGCAACCTGAAGCACATGCACACTGACTCTGGGTCAGACTGTCAGAGAACGGCAGCAATTGCTGAGGTGCAGCCTGCTTCACCCAGAATGTTGTACAGTATCACAACACTGAGATATATTTACAGTGCAAACAACAATAAGTTTATCATCAGAGGGTCAAGATTCAAGAGACAGTGAGAAAGGATAATGGAAACAACAGGGTTACATATAAAAAAAATCATAACACACCTTCTAGAGATTAAACTTAACTTCTTCTGTCAAAAGAAGTTTATCCCACTCCAAATGTCCTTTGCAACTTCACAACAAGGGCAGGTTGTGCACCCATTTTCACAAATGTAATCATACTGCCCAACTACTTTCTAAATGCAGGATAAAGTGGTGTCTTTCTTGCTTTCTCCTTATATCCTCCAAAGTTCATTGTTTGTACCTACAGTCAGGATAACCCTGTACCTTACTCTTCAGTGTGCTGCCTCTCTGTTGACTTCAAAACCTCATCTGTTGATGCTGTATGAAAATGAGGCTTCCATTGTATTGGTTTACAATGCTTAATTTACAGAGAGGTGGGTGAATAAACATATTTTGTTTGGCAGAAAACCTGTCAACTCTACCTTGATACAGACTTTAGGAAATACATTTCACAACAACATTAACGGCCAGCGTAAACCTGGCTTTCATTTAAGACCTCACATGATATTCTCTGGTGTAGGTATTCACCCACGAAAGCTTATGCTCCAATACGTCTGTTAGTATATAAGGTGCCACAGGACTCTGTTGCTTTTTACAGATCCAGACTAACATGGCTACCCCTCTGATACAAAGATCAGATACTCTTGTAACCCCGGCCCCTTGCCAGTTGGCATTGAGGAGTTCTTAGGGTCACATCCAAGAACTCCTCATCACCTACTTATAAATATATAAATTGAACATTACATATGGGACAAAAAAAAGTAGAGAAATGTAGTAGATTAGCCTTTCACCCATCACCCAATCCTTCTATTCTGAGTTTCAAAATCAGAAAAATAACATGTAAAGAGAATGACTTTTCTAGAGCCCCGTGGACATATATTGAGCTTGTGCTTTTAGACATTTCTATTGCACATGTCACTGTGATGTCTAGATGCCACAAATTGACAGATTTTGCTCAGAAGAGTTCTAGGAGGACCTGAATAATTAATAGTGTTACAGATTTGCATTAAGGAACATTGAGAGCCTCTGTGGGAAAGACCTGCTCATTCAGTGACCACATCTGGGCATTCACTTTCAAGAATTCTAAATATGCATGAAGATTTTCAAAGAATAAAATAGACAAAAGAAAACTTGAGAGAATTTAGAAATAGTCAATGCTGGGTTAGGGCTTGTTAGTAGGCAGCTAGCAAACCATAGGCAGAATTCTCTCGGATCCACACAGATTATCCCAGGTTCATTGCTACTCTCAGTTACACCTGTGTAACCCCCATTTAAAATAATGGAGTTGCACAGGTACTATTAGGAGCAAAATTGAGGTATTTGATATTTTGCTCTCTATACACTCAGAAAGTCCTTAGCAATAGTGATGGAAACTCTGCACATGTAAGAAGAACAGAACACTGGAGTTAAGATTCACCATGTAGAACTGATAGAATTTTGCCCAAAGTTATTACCCTATTTCCACATATTAATGCAAAATGACGCTCCTAGAAAAAATTAATTTAGTTATTTACTGCTTAACTACTATAGTCTCATTGCTCCTAAAATATGCAAGATTCATTCTGAGGACACAGAACAACATGCAGCAAGCACGTCAAGTATCTCCACTAACTTTCTGCCTTTTTTTCCTCCAGTTTTACTAGTTTGTACTAATTTATAGAGGTTTAATATTATATTTTTTCCTATCATAAAACATACCCCGAGATCCATATCTAATTTTCAAATCCTCTCTTAATTTAAGAGGAAAAACAGCACATTTGTTTAGAGGCAAAAATAAAACATTTGCATTTCACTTCAAGAATATCCAATCTCCTCTTAAATTGAGATGCCAGAGCAACTAGATTGCCGTTTAAATCAGATAGCAAAATTAGTCCAGGTATACGACAGTGGAGAGAATGTGGTAAATAGCTTATGAATTCAACTGCAGACTAAGGATCCCTTGTGGTTTCTCAGTTCCAACCAATTAGATAGATAAATGGTAGTTCACCTACTACACATCGGTAAACAAACATTTTTCAGCAAAAGCCTCTCCTATGCATTAAACTGGGCCAGTTTAAAATACTATCAAGAGCTGTGGTGCAGTGATGTGTCTTAGTGTTAGAGTTCAGAATAATCCTTGGCAGGGCACTGATGAAAAAACAACTAATTCTGACAATTTACCATAGTAACTGAAGCATTCATATTATTAATGTCAGCATGATCTAAAACTGAAAGCACAGCCTTAGCGACGCATAGTAACCTACAATGGAAGCAAAACTATTTTATTTTCCGAAGCTTAACAGTATTTATGTTTTGAGTTAAACATTGAAATTTGTAAACCAAAGCTGATACGAGCCAAAAGCCAATGCAGAGGAAACAATCAACGCTACAGAGACATCAACTATCATCACAAAAAGTGCCTTTTCTGCTTAATTTGTAAAGCACATGCTTTTGGGACTAAATCCTTCATGCCTTATTTTGAGCAAAATTCCCCATAGACTTCAACAGCAATTTTGCCTGGTTAAAGTTTCAGTAAGGAAGGCACAATGTGGCCCTTTCCTGATAAACAGTAGGTCCCTCTTATAACCTGTTAAGTCTATTGATTGCTATTTCTTGTAACAGAACAGTTACATTTACATGGTTTGGACTTTTCCGTTGCACCAATGACCCATTAAGAGATGGCCAACCCTGACTAGATGTTATGAAATCTTCTCACCGATGGAATTCCCTGTTGTCATCTACTGCATTATAGGCCAAGTCCTGCTCCCACTATAGTCAATGGGAGTTTTGCCAAGGCCTTAAGTGGCATTATAACTAGTCTTTCACAGCATACATTATTCACACAGTTGTGACTTGTTTAGAGACCTCTCAAAACTGCAAATATGCAATAAACAAAGGGCTTAATTGCATAATTAATTACAAGAGTATTGAACCCACTATATTTCTCATAATCAGTATTAGACAGGTCCTAGGTATGCCCATATACAGCAAACAATTCACTAAATCAGTATTCATCTGCTATATAAAGACTGTTATTGGAATTCAGAAAACACATACTTTTTAAAAAATATGAAAGAAAACAGAAAGTGAAAATAAAGTGAAATCCAAGAATAAAACTAGATTCTGCATATAAAGGAAGTAAGCAATGGTGCTGTCATACTATGTATATAAATCTTTGACAAAAAGATTTTTGAGGAAATAGATGAATAACAAGCTGTAATTTTCAATACTAAATACAATACTGCTTCTAGACCTTTTTTTCTCCACAAGGCACCAGGCTGAGATGTAGCAGTGTACACAAGTGGGGTGTAAAGTCAATGGGATTACATTTTCCTAATTATTTTCTGCTTGAGGTTTACATCACAAACACAAAATGAGATCAGCCGGGACTTGCCTCTCTAACAAATCACTCAGACTTAAACATTGCTCAGATAAACAAAAGGGGGAGGGGGCTCAGGCTGAGAAAAGACAGAGAAGTGCTTCTTCAACCACAGTTGCAAGGAACAAAAACCTGGAGGGGGAAAAAAGCTGTTGGACCGCCACCAAATCTCCCCCACTAGAGACAAGAGCCCATCTGCTGAGCTCTGCAACTTAGCTTTAACTACCATTCAACTCGCGTCTCTGCAGAGATCAATCTGCAGAGCTGGCAGATGGACCCCTGCTTCCCTGAGTCACTGTGTTATTTGTTTAATAAATTTAATTAATATCCATACTGCATTGGATTGCTCCCAGAAAAGGAGCTGAAGCTCTCTCTTTCCCCAATAGCTACATGATGAGTGATTTCCCAGAAAAGACCAGATAACAGTGCCCTTGGGCTACTGAAAAATTAAAAGTGCCATGTGCTTACATTGCTTTGCACGTATTAATTTTTGCAGTGCACTAATGTGTTCTTGAAGGCTATTTTAACTTTATGGAAGTATATGATTTTGAAAAAGTCAAAATTCATTTTGTTTTATATCAGTTACAAAATTAGCTGGAACAAAAAAAGCATAAAATCTAATTACACTTCCCCCGATTTTATCTTTTTGCAAAAAAAGAAATAAATTCATAATGAGGAAGTCCCTTCTGGCCAACATATATTCTTACAGTTTTTGCTAACAAGTTACATGCATTTGTAGTCAAGTTGGACATGTTCTATTTTAATGCTTAAGGATGTGCTTATCTAACCAATGAAGATACATTCAGCCAATAAAAGTTAGATTAACAGAACATTAAGGATGACACAAAACACCACATGTAAGGAATTTCACAGGTAAAGCCATATGGAAACACTAACACACCACGACAGTACAATAGTAAGGGAAAGCATAGAATGCTCATGGTATGTTGAGAGTGCATTTTATTTACTTTTAGTATATCTAATATTTGCATTTTGATTTTCATCTTGAATATTAGTATTTCACATTAATTTTACTCCAAAAATTGCACTTTAATTCTAGAAGTAAAAAAAATATGAGCAAGAGGAATGCCCACTAGGTAACTCAGGCACTAAACATTAACATATTAAAAGACTGATGTATATTAATATTAGTCAAATCTAATTAACTTGCTTAGAGTTGTGCTGAGTAGGTACATCAATGGTAATACATTATAGACTGAACCAATGGTGCTTGGTTTTCTTTTCCTACACTAGCCTTCTCCCCTAGGATTTCTTATTGTTGCTACTACTAACTAGTTCAGCTTGTTGTGGAAACTCCAGTAGACAGGATAACAGCAGCTGCCAGTGTTTTTAACGCTCTATAATCCGAATCCAATTTGAGTAAAAATCTGAAAACATGGCAGTAAAAATTACTGGGACCACAGAAACCCTGTCTACCTTCAGTGGTAACAAATGGTGATCAATGTTAGGGAATAAATCCTAGCATAGACACAGCCTTAAAGCCACTGACGAATTGATTGCAAACTTTGTTCTAGTCTATAGAATGATTATGTTCTAGCCTCAGGATTAAATTCACCTGTTGACAGAAAACCCGTTCAAAGCCTTTCAAGTAGCAGCAGAACCCATAGTGGCCTTGCATGGAGAGATGAGCAAATGAAACAACTGATCAGAGTGGTTTAAGTACTCCCTGTGCACCCTGGAGATGGGCTTTGCATCAGCATATTCAGAAAGCACTGCAGGCAGAACCAACCAGTGGATGCAATCCTACACAGAGCCAGTGCCTTGGAAATTCACAGAAATGGAAATAGAGGCTAAAACAACAGCTCTAAGAAGCTTTAGGGCTGTCTTGCCCACGGCTTCATGATATGAAGAGCTCATTTATTTAGGCTTTATGGTGAGGGATTTGGTGATTCATTTAATGAAATGTGAATACATTTTTAGAACACCAAAAAAGTTTGCACACATACTAACAGATTTTTATGGAGGTTTTAGGCAGTTTGTTTTGTTTTTAGATAAACTATGTATTTTTCCCTCTAAAATACCAAAGCAATTATTCCACATTGTGAACTTATTGTATGAAATGTTTCATTTTAAACAAAGGATTTTAAAAAATCATAATAGCACAAGACAGCGCCTTAAAATATGAACTTTTTTTTGTTTCTAACCATCTATGCAGAAGAAATTTTTATTGCACACACTTAAACTTCTCAAATACATAAAGTTAGAAAGAGAAGTCTGACAGACACAGAATCCTGGGTGATTACTAAGGCCCAGATTCTCAAAGGTATTTAAGTGTTCTTAGCCTCTCTAATTGTGATTGTGTCACTGGAAACAAGGAGGAGAGGCAGGTCCTTTGGTCCAGCTTGATCTATGTAAGCCACCAGCAATCACTTGCCAGCTCATCACTGCTACCCAGATCACATCCAGGGTTGTGTTGGAGTGGAAGTGTATGAATAGGAATCCTGAGGAGAAGTTGTGGTGGGCACAGAGATAATGGCAGGTTTTGTTCGGGGTGGGTAAAATACTCTGATGTTCAGTTTCTCTTGGCAATCTTACAGGGGAAAAAGTTATTTGTGATAAATCAATGAATCAGACTCATAACTTCTCCATATTTCTTTCCAAATGATTTGCAAAGTGAATTGATACTGCTGTCTCCAAAAGAGTCAGAAAAATCCTATTTCCTCAATCTACTGATGATTTTATGAGAGAGAGAATTTATAATTTTCTTGTCAACATAAGGCTTTGATTTAACTTTAATTCAATTCAGCTCTGTTGTTTAAATGACACCTCAGTTTGATGATAAATCTCAATCAAGTAATGAAATACCATCAGCGTTTAGAGTTTCTTATATAATTGTGTATAACAAATATAAAATCTGATACAATAAAGCTTACACAAAAAATGTCATTTCCATAATATAGTCTACATGTAATTTGAATCTGCAGGAGTCATATAATGGCAATTGTAAAGGTTGCATGTGTCACATAACCTTAAACAAAATGGACAAAAGATCGAGGGGGGTGGGGGTGGGGGTGGAGAAAGAGGTAAAGGGGAAATTTCAGGCTAGGAAGCACATAATTATGTGTCCCTGTCTTCCTCTTTTTCAGTGAGGGCAAATCACTTGAAAAGACCAGTCCAAATGACTCCAATACTCTTTCCAACCGATACTGACAACTGCAGGGGAAAGATGGGAACCAGTGGTTAATGTTTCTGGTTTTTTAAAATATACATTTTTTTGGTTTTCATTTTACACCACAATGTTAATCGTAGAGCAAGTGGTGAAGAGGATATATTCCATATGTTTCAGGCAGTACCACTAAGCAAAGATCAATCAAACATACAGAGTAGCTAATGAAAGATTTTACAGCAAACAGGGAGCTCTGCCTGCCCTCGGGGAGGGGAGGAATCAGCTACGATGAAACATTAGTAAAATATTTGAGTTCAAGAGAGCAAAACATGCTTCAGGGTGACCTCTCATCATAGCATTATTACAATTAGAGAATTAATGTTTCCACACAAGGAGAATAAATAAAGGGGATTATTTCATGGATTAAAACCACAACTATGCTATAGCAATAAAGCATAAAAACTATAGTATGCTCTAAGGAACAATAAAAAGAGATGACAATGAATTGACAAACATCAGAAAGCATTTCTAAAAAATATTTTCAATATTAAATTGAGTCACTGCAGCTCTGCAGTCATTAAAAATAATCCAAATGCTCATGGTTAAATTCCCATGGAAGATCCGCCTCTTAATTCCAGCATGCCTAAATGGACATTATCTTATAAGACTGAAAGGGTCTCTTGCCCCTTGAAGTATGGTTGACCAGGCACCCACTCTTAAGCAGCAGCCTGACACTTGGACCATATTTTCAGAAGGCAATAATATGTTGATAATACTGCCTTATCAGCCAAAGCAGTCAGAATTAGAGTTCGAAACATAATAGTCTATAATAGCACAGTGAAGGTCCTATCAGATAAGCCTACCTTCTCAAAGGGTGGTGGATTCATTCTAGATTGGGGGGTACTAAAGCAGAGAAAATAATGGATTTTTTTATTGCAAAGGGGTCCCACCCGGAGGCAAAATCCTCATCCAGATGCAAAATCATGGAACAGGTCCTCAAGGAATCCATTTTGAAGCACCTGGAAGAGAGGAAAGTGATCAGGAACAGTCAACATGGATTCACCATGGGCAAGTAATGCCTGACCAACCTGATTGCCTGCTATGATGAGATAACGGGCTCTGTGGATATGGGGAAAGTGATGGATGTGATATATCTTGACTTAAGCAAAGCTTTTGATACGGTCTCCCACAGTATTCTTGTCAGCAAGTTAAAGTAGTATGGATTGGATAAATACTATAAGGTGGACAGAAAGCTTGCTAGACTGTCAGGCTCAATGGGTAGTGATCAATGTTTTGATGTCTAGTTGGCAGCCAGTATCAAGTGGAGTGCCCTAGGGGTCAGTCCTGGGGCTGGTTTTGTTCAACATCTTCATTAATGATCTGGATGGTGAGATGAATTGCACCCTCAGCAAGTTCTCAGATGACACTAAGCTGGGGAAAGATAGATATGCTGGAGGATACTGATAGGGTCCAGAGTGACCTAGACAAATTGGAGGATTGGGCCAAAAAAAATCTGATGAGGGTCAATAAGGACAAGTGCAGAGTCCTGCATTTAGGAAGAATCCCATGCACCACTACAGGCTGGGGACCGACTGGCTAAGCAGCATTTCTGCAGAAAAGGACCTGGGGATTACAGTGGATGAGAAGCTGGATATGAGTCAACAGTGTGCCCTTGTTGCCAAGAAGGCCAATGGCATATTGGGCTGTATTAGTAGGAGCATTGCCAGCAAATCGAGGGAAGTGATTATTCCTCTCTATTCGGCACTGTTGAGGCCACACCTGGAGTACTGTGTCCAGTTTTGGTCCCCCTCACTACTGAAGGAATGTGGACAACTTGGAAAGAGTCCAGCGGAGGACAATGAAAATGATTAGGGGGCTGGGGGAACTGGGGTTATTTAGTCAGCAGAAGAGAAGAGAGAGGGGGGATTTGATACCAGACTTCAATTACCTGAAAGGGAGGGGGTTCAAAGAGGATGGAGCTAGGCTGTTCTCAGTGGTGGCAGATGACAGAACAAGAAGCAATGGTCTCAAGTTGCAGTGGGGGAGGTTTAGGTTGGATATTAGGAAACACTATTTCACTAGGAGGGTGGTGAAGCACTGGAATGGGTTACCTAGGAAGGTCATGGAATCTCCATCCTTAGCGGTTTTTAAGATCAGGCTTGACAAAGCCCTGGCTGGAATGATTTAGTTGGTGTTTGTCCTGCTTTGAGCAGGGGATTGGACTAGATGACCTCCTGAGGTCTATGATAGTTCTGAACTTCTGGATCTAGTTAATGAAAGCTGATTATTTCTTACGGGAAGTTTTGATTGGTATCTAGTCAGTGGGCACTGTACCACTGGGAGGTGGATCATAATTTTACAGAACTCACTACAACTAACCAGGATGAATTAATTTAATAATGCAAATTGACAGGTTGATGTTTCGCTGTTATTGATTTTTGCGGTAACTCAGTGACTTGTTACAGGACTGTTTCAAAAAATTTTCTCCATACAGTAAATTACAAAATTAACAAACATCTTTAGTTTCACTATGTTGTCTGCGATAATCAACATAAATTAATGAGTGGCTGACTGTACATGTGACAATGAAGTGGTTAAGAATTACAATACAATATTAGAAAATATTATGCACAGAGAGATAATTGCAACTGGAAGCACACTGATTTGTGATGTGGTAGTCCTCCCAACGTAATTCCATAGCTTTTGACCAATAATAATGAAGGATCTCCAAATATCATTGTATATCATTTACCTCACATCTATAACTAAAACCAAATAGATGTAACACTAACTATTGGCAGGTCCCCATGTTCCAAACAAGTACCATTTTAATTAACTCACCTGTGGAATCAGGTCATTTGTCAACTGCTGCTGACTACCAGGAGGCCTGAAAATAAAACACACACTTTTGAACAAGATAGAAGTATTGTATGGCTGGGATAAACAGAATAACACTCCATGTGCTGACTGCAAACATGACATTTTAATCCCATAAAATATTAAAAGACATTATTTTACAAAGATGGAAATAAGGAGCGGGGTATTTATATTACGATCCAAATTTTCAAGAGCAGCTTCTTATGTTGTTGAAGCACATTTAGAAGCCTATCTATCTGATCAAACCTCAACCTGGCCTTCTGTATTGGAGGTACAATTTTGTATATGCAGTTAATTGCACCCAAAATTTTGTAACTGCAGTAAAATGCAGGTGCAAAATTGTGTCAGTGATATTGGAAGCAAAGGTGAAGACTGGCCAACCATTAAGAGCCATTTATATATATTTAATTAAGGACTGACTGTGCAATGGAATAGAGAAACAGGTCCTACATTTTTTAAAAAGAGCTCTAAAAACCGACTACAGTAAAACTACATTTTGGAGGTCTTTCATCAAGTACCCACACCTTGATGGGATCCAATTAGCATCAAAATATTCTAAATTCATGCTACACTACAGAAACTCCGGACCCATCCACTTCAAAGAGTTAAACAAAATCAATGGGAACCCGAAGTCTATAAATGTTCACACTGTTCTGCGCTTTTAGAACCTGTGTGAGTGAGCAAAATGTTCATCTAAATATCAATATTTAATGTTAAAACATGGCAGCATCTTATGAAAACACCTTAAACATTAATTTACAGTAAAGGTTATTTACATACCAAGAACATCTAATACATGATTGCCTTAGTCTTTGCATATATTTTATTTGAAAATGTATCTGAGTATGATTCTTTTCTCATTGTATCAGTTAATTTAAAGCAACTATGGAAGGTGTCACATTGAAAGCACTACAGATTTCAGACCATTGTTTATGCACAGATTAGGAAGGTACAGTATTGCATTGACAGAAAAAGCAGGAGCCTCTACCTATGAATTTCTAAGCTGCCCATCAGTATAATATTTATTCTGTATAACTGACCCACTAATGTGATGTGCCTCAATCTAAACACCCAATATAATAAGAGTAGTTCAGTCTACACTTATTCAGTCCTTGTTCCATCCGCTGAGACAGACAGTTATATCAATCCTCATTCTGTCTACTGAGCCTGCCAATTACTTCCAATTTAATGCCACACATGGTGGTAGTTTTCATGATGTGGACACCTGTCCACTAGTACATGGAGTAGGACCACCAACTTATTTCACATAGCCCTCCAAACATCCAGTAAATTACAAACTGGAATACATTTGTGACCTAGAGGTGACAGACCCATCACTAGCCTCATTAGTCACTCACTCCCTTTCCAGTGGGGGTTTTATTTAAGGGACAGTCTGTTTTTCATTTTAAGATGCTGTAGAAGTTGGACCCCTGCAAGCTTTCCAGGGAAGATTTTTAGCCAGTCAATGACTTGTAGCGGGATCTGTCAACTTGCATACTGTTTAAACAAACTAAAAAAAAACTTTGTCATCACAGATAATATAAGCCCTGTGTTATTTCCAGATAATGCAGCACCAAGATAAACTGAATACCCAAATCAAACATCTTTTAAACTGAATAACTTTTCTAAGCTTTTCATGCTGAGAACTACAATATTTGCATAAACCACTGTCAAATCAATGGGATTTTATTCAAATCTAGGATGGATCAAAATTATCATATACTGAAATCTTAGTACTCCAGTATAAAATACTTATTTTAAAGTATCATTGGTGGGTGGATATTAGATCTTCCCAAAGTAAAATATTTGAAATAAACAAAACATTTTCTGAATGATGGATGAAAACCATGGGACTGATCTTGGGGGTACAAATAATCTGTACAGACTACAGATCAGCGATCCCTGTGCAAAACTAGCTTAAGGCTCATCCTTGCACTCCCTGAACCTTCTGCTGCTCTTTATAAGACCATTACCCCTGAGCCAATATTTGAGCAGTCTGACTTAAAGACCTCCCAGTTCTCCCTACATACAGCTTTGTTGCTTGGGATCACCAAATAAGATCTCCTTATACTTGGTCTGGACTAAACAGTCATGGAAGAAACCACACATTGACCTCTAATTTCAACCTAGGTATGTGCCTTCTGATCTCTAATGTAGATCTGAACCTCTTTGTTGAGTGAGAGGCCAGATCCAATACTTTATTAAGCAAGCTGGAGTCTGTGTCACTGTACCCAGTGGTGTTCTGCCAGAGTGGTTTCTACTTGAGAGATTTCCTCAATCTGATGTATAGTCTGAACCAAGAAAATAGGATGAAGAACCATGTGAAGAATCTCAATAGGTGACAATCAGTCCTGGAAATTTTGCTCCCATTGGGAAAAACACTTGAGGTAAAGTGGGCCTGAAGTTTTCTTTTGAGAACTTGGCTACTGTGATTTTAGCAGCAGGCTTTTGCTGCATTGTGTTGTGGTGCTATCCTCTCTGGAAGTAGGCTCTCCTACACCTCATCTATATCTATATTACATCCAAAACTTTGTTAAAAGAAAGTTATTTAGTTGTTTACTATTAAGAACAGGGCCACTTTCTTTCACTGCATTCGTAATTTTTTGCAAAAGGAGAAAGAGGTTTATCTTCCTTAACTTCTTCAGAAAACGAGAGAAAATGTAATTACTTTGCATCAAAGTTTTCCTGGGAGTCTTGATTTCCTTCTGTCTATGCATCCAGGCATGAGAGGAGACATCCAGGCATGAGAGGAAACATCCCGCATTGGGAAGTAGCTCACAAGAGGTTGTTTAACTTGTGCCTGAGTTTCTATTTGTCAGGGTTGGGAGCTCTGGGATCTGCACTGGCTGCCTATTGGTCTCCAGGTAGAGTTTAAGATGTTGATTATGGCCATCTATAAATCCTTAAATGGCTTGGCACGTGCCTAACTGGGTTTGGGTCTCTCCCTGTGGCAAACTGTTACATTTACATTAGTGGAGGTAATGAAGCTGGATCACCATCTCTATAAGAGTGTGAGGCTGCCAGTAGGCATTCTCAGTGAGAACCCTGGAACTGTGAAACTTGCTCACCATCCTGCTTTGTCTGAAATAGCCCAAATTTACTAAACCTTCTAGACACACTGCAAAAGCCATTTGCTTGAATGATTTTCGGAGAAAAATGCTCCTGGGTATAATTTGGAAGGTGTGGAGTGTAAGAGGCTTTTTTCAAGATTTTTATTTTTATTTTCTGCTGGCTGAGGTAAATCACTACCTCCTTTTGAATAGTGAAGACTGCTGGCTCATGGAGTTAATTCATTTGTATTTATGTTGCTAGATGATTACTGTATTTAATTGTCAGGGTGCTCAGTGCTTTGTAGAGTCATTCTTTTATAATGTTAATAAATTTATAAAATTTATAAAATAAATTATGGTAAGTGCCATTCTGTTTAGTTACCCTGCAAATTAATGAAGTCACGGAGGAGTAAATATGCGATATAGGCTTAAATGATATCAAACCCAACTGTTGAGTGAAATGTGGTACCAAACCTACCATCTAGGCAGAAGAGAGAATATTTAGTGGGCACACCACAGGAGATTTGTCTGCCTGCTTCAGTGGCTGCATATGCCCATGCCTCAGTATTAACCCACGTCTCAAGAGACTCTCCGATGAACTTCTGAATGATGGAGCATTCTCTTGCCTAGTCCCCCTCTGAGGGCTTGCCAGCTTATAAGCCTTGAATCTTCACACACTGTTTCTACACTGCAAACAGGGGAAACTTGTCTAAATAAGTATCACAGAGATAGCCGTGTTAGTCTGTATCCACAAAAACAGCGAGGCACCTTAAAGACTAACAGATTTATTTGGGCATAAGCTTTTGTGGGTAAAAAACCCACTTCTTCAGATGCATGGAGCATGAAGAACTGCACCTGAAGAAGTGGGTGTTTACCCACGAAAGCTTATGCCCAAATAAATCTGTTAGTCTTTAAGGTGCCACCGCACTCCTCGTTGTTTTTGTCTAAATAAGAAACCCACTTCCTCATGCCCCCGAGACTGCAGAACCTCCTCCACAGTGAAAATCAGGTTACTTCACCTGATGTAGACGGGAACTGTGTGCTGCCTTCTTAGGCTTTTTAGGAGTTTTGTTCTTAGCTTTCTTCTCCCAGTGGCAATCTTACACAACTCAAGTCTGAGTAAAGAAACTGTCTATGGCATACACTTGCTCTGTGAAGTTAGTTTTTACATGGTAAGCAGTTCAGAATTAGGTCAACAGTAAGAGGCCTTGAAGGAACATGTAGGTGCTCAAGGGTTATTGAGCTGGGGATTCAAGTAGGGCCTGAATCTTCAATGATGTAATAGTGTAGCATGTTGTTTATGCTCCTAGATATGTTAGGTTTTAAATGAGATGTACAACTGCAGTTCTGAACACTTACTCTGATTAAGATTCTGATGACTTTTCTAAAGACTAAGGATATTAACCCCAATGATCTAACCCAATTCCAATGTGGGTGCTGCAGTTCATTTCTCCATTTTCAATTAGATAGGTTGTTCTTCACTTCCTGTCCTAAACAGACATGTAGTTTTACTGTGCACTATTAAACTGCTTCTGTGCTTCACCACAGAGGTGGCTACATGTCAAGGGGTAGATAAAGTGATCTTTTTATATCAATTAGCAATTACTGTAAAGTGCTTTGGGGTGAAATGCCATAAAGGATGAAAACTTCAAGTGGAGAATAAGCAGCAGGAGCACACAAACTCATAAATGGCATAGATCCTATTTTTATGTAAATTGCCCTCATAATAAAGAACAGGCAAAAGATCAGATAAACACAGAAGAAGATATGACATATATGCAGAGTTCTTGCTAAATAGAATTTTTCTTCTCATTTTCTATGTGACATCTGTGTTTCTTTAAGCCAATAGCACCCTCATCTGAGCACCAGCTAATTCAGCATCCATAATATTTAATCATGTAAGATTCCTGGCTCTATGAACCTCTGAGATAATTAATCCATCCTAGTGCTGTGTGGGATTGAAAAATCCTGCACAGCAAGACCAAAAAATTACCACAATGTATAGTCAAGTCTCAAGAAACTTCTGGTCCTAATAAGTTTACTGATATTGGAAGGATTTCAACTACAGATCCAACAACCTAGGTATGGAAGCACTGAAATCTAGCAAACTGCTCACAAAGGCTGAAACATACCTGAGAAGTCCATGTAATCAGACATATTTACACTGCATATACTTTCCTGCAATTTGTGATATCAAGGTACTGCTCAGTAAGAATCTGATTTTCTCACTTGTGTCCTGCTATTGTAAGACAGCTGAGCTTACAGATGCATGACAAGATATGCTACAGCAACTGCTCCACAAAACATATGCAGAAAAATAATTGATTGCTAGTGAAATTTAATATACATTTATCATACTATTAACATTTTGGATTCTAATTTCATTAGATAGCAAGTAAGAGTTTATGTGAAAAAGTGCTTTGTTGTTTAGATCTGAAGTTTAAAACCATTGAAATAAAGGTTGATCCCCTGAAACTTGACTGTGGAAAAAAATTCTCCTTGAAAATTTTAGAAATGAAATTAGTTGAAATAAATTCAACTCTGGATGCCATTAGTAGTGATAAATTAATACAATAAAATCAAAATTATGGATTCCATGTAATTAGTAATAAAATTCTAATGTATCAATGCACCACCTCCTATATTTTATTTTTCCTTGCACATAATTTCTCATCGAATACCAACTAATGACATATCAAAATTAAAATATGTATGTTGCTTAGTAACGAACATGAAAAGTATGTAACAAAATACTTCATTACTTTATACTAAATACTTCAAAGCTTTAAAAAGTCCTTAATTGTATTTAATACTTAGCTGACAGATACTTTCTGAGAAGTAAATGTTACAGCAATGAATACCAAACAGAGTAAGCCAAGCTCCATTTGTTTGTAAAATAAACTCGTTTCCTTTTAATCTCAGTGCAAAAATGAACCAATGCAATGTATTCCATTTAGCATGATTTTTAGACAGCACATTATACAATTTCTAGATCATTAACTTGTCTTCCTATGTTTTCACATGTCTTGCACTTCTGCTGGGTAAGCATTAGTTCATTTGTGTTGGTAAAAATGCTACCTTTATGTGTTAGATATTTTACTTGCTCAATTATTTAATGCACAGCCACTGTGGCTATAAAAAGATCTGCATCTTTTATACAGCAAAAACTTACTATTTCGTCTGTGGATTCAATTAAAAGGATAAACTGCCCTTTGCTAGACTTCATTTTAAACAGAAACTTAAATATTAAGATCCAATCATTGTACAGAAGAATTTCTGGCGCAAAATATCTTTGTGAAGTTCTACATACATGAGAGATGAGCATGAGTGAAAATGCACAAGAAAAATGACAAACAGGAAGGGGAGGAGGGTGTTGTGGTTAAAACATGGGATTGTGAGCCAGGAGATACAGATTCTATTCCCAGCTCTGCTACAGACTCCCTGTGAGACCCTGGGCAAGGCCTTTAGCCTCTCTATGGCTCAATTTTTCCTATCTGTAACCTATCTCACTGGGATGCTCTGATTCTTAATTTCTTAGTGTTTATAAAGTGCTTTATGATCCCATAAGCGGAAAATGCCATGTAAATGCAAATTACAGTATTATGTAATCAGAAAGCTATCTGGAAATACCCAGCGTAGACCAAAAAGGATCATCATTGGACCACAGGTGAAATTTGTACATCTACAGCCTTTTAACATAGGTATACGAGTCTTGTCTTACATTTAAATAATACCTTTTATCCCAATGAGATTTTAAGTTACAACACACATCCTTATATTATATATATATATGGTACAGCGACTGCTCCACAAAACATATGCAGAAAAATGATTGATCGCTAGTGAAATCTAATATACATTTATCATACTATTAACACACACACACACACACACACATTATAAATTTAGTAACCTCAGACACTAAAGTTAAAGCAATGAAACCATTTAATGCCAAAGAAATATTACACAACTGTGAAGAGCAATACTACATCTAACGATAGTGGAAAAGTTTGAGTAAAAGCATGTAGTTATCCTAACTGGCATTTGGTTGGGACACCAAGGTTACCATCCCTTGTCACCCACATACCTGCCAACTCTATCTTCCACATAGTCATTAGGCTTCTCCCTTTTGTGCAATTATCTAGAGCCAAAGACAAACCTCATTGGGAGAGGACATTTCAGTCAATGCCTCTTTGACTGAAACCTTGAGGGTCCAGTCACCCTGTTCCCTTCACCACCTCACCATAAAGGTTGAGGGGATCATTTTCTCTTGGGGTAAACCTCATTAAATGAGCCAACCAACAGTGTCAGACACTGATAATCATCTTAAAAAACAAGATATATTAAAAAGGGAGAAAATTACAGTAAGATAAAATAAATGGTTTGTGTAACATATCTTTTGTATCCGACCCCTGAGTCTGCGCCAATGAAATATCAGCCGGGGGGAACCCTACATCTTTTTCCCAAATTGCCTCACTAAGGAAATATTATACTATTTGAGTCACATGGTAAATATAGGCAGAGTGGCAATTGCATAGGATCCAGGAAGACTTAGGCCATGTCTACAATAGGGGTACTCATGGGTATGGATTTTTTACACCCCTGAGCACTATAGCTATGTTGACCTACATCTTACGTGTAGGATTAGGCTTCCTGGTGGAATTATAGCTGTTTAATTGTATGAATTAAAAGAGAAGCAACGAATTAGGAGAGTGAACAAACAATTGTGCTGGAAAACCTATCAAAACTAAAATGGTATCTATTTATTGAAAACATTTCTCCATTATTACCATGATGAAGGCATACTAAGTTATCTCATCACAGTTAAATGCTGACCTTCTGAATACAAAAGATAGAATTTGTATAATGAATTCTTTATTTATAATGAAGCAAAATAATAAATGAACAATTGTCTGTATGTTAAGCAAATGGCACACCTGCAACTCCACAAATATTTGATAATTGTCTTAATTGATAGGTAGGGCATATAAGAGCAGATGGTGCCATTTCTCCACTTCTCTAAATATAATTGCTCTTACCTCTATCCCCTGCCCCTCCTTAATCCTCTTAAATCTCTCCTAAAAACCTACCTCTGCCAGGATGAGAGAGATTCTTCCTTCTGCCAGCCTTTAGGCAAGTAATGAGCTGAGACTTTTGTTTTCATACTACAGCTTGTTTTTCTTTTTACATCACACCCCCACCCCTGTTTATCTAATGTATCCTAAAACCTAGATTGTGAAATCTCTTGAAAAAGAATCGCTGTTACTTGGTTGTACAATGGGGCCATGGTCCTTGACTGGAGTTCCTAAGTATTACCACACTACAAACAAATAATAATAGGAAAGCTTGTTTCATTATTTTTGCACCTCATGAAGAAATAAATTACTTTTTAGCTTGAGGGTGCACATTGCAAGTGTGGAGAACATATGAACATAAGAATGGCCATACTGGATTACACCAATGGTCCATCTAGCCCAAGTATCCTGTCTTCCGACAGTGGCCAATGCCACATGCTTCAGAGGGAATGAGCAGAAAGGGCAATTTATCAAGTGAGCCACCCCCTGTTGTCCAGTTCCAGATTCTGGGGTAGCATCCCCAACTTGGCGAATAGCCACTGATGGACCTATTCTCCATGGATTTGTTTAATTCTTTTTTGAACCTACTTTTGGCCATCACAACATTCCCTGCCAACAAGTTCCATAGGTTGACTGTACTTATGTGAAGAAGTACTTCCTTTTCTTTTGTTTTAACCCTGCTACCTATTACTTTGGTGACCCCTAGTTCTTGTGTTATATGAAGGGGTAAATAACACTTCCGTATTCACTTATTCCACACCATTCATGATTTTATAGACCTCTGTCATACTCCCACTTAGTCGTCTCTTTTCTAAACTGATTAGTCCCAGTATTTTTAATCTCTCCTCATATGATCAAGGATTTTAAGTATAATTTTTAAAGACACTTAAGTAAATACTCATGCAATTTTGCTAAAATAAAGCTCCAAAAGCCAGGTCAGAGCATAATGCTACAGTACTTTATATACACGGTACTACAGAAAATTAAAGTCCATCAGCTGTTCCTCAGTACAATGACCTTCCCAAACTACGAAGAACCAAGACATGTTGATGTTAAATGTATGGTACTAGATAGGAGAAATACCGATCACTAGCACAAACAGTTAATAGTTTCCTTTAAATAAACGTTTAGTATGCTATTTTCCCATTACATGGACCATAACTGGGTAACATACATTACATGGCTCAGCAGAAAAATGACACGACTCATGCTAGTTACAGAAAGAAGTATTTTGCATTTCTAGGAACAGCACACAGAAGGTTTGGCAGTCATGCAGAATTTGGAAAAACCAGAGGTGCCTTAAACTAGCAGTGTGGTTGTCCAAAATCAGCAACTTCTACATATGTGGCACTTCCAAATGCTAGTCAAAACACTACTAAATTATTGCATGTGTTTAAATGGTCCTAGGCCGTTTACCCAAGCATCCTAAGCTAGACTGGTTGTAGCAAAGAAATTTTTTCCATTGTTTAATATCACATACTCTCACCTGTCTTCAAATGCAATTTACATAATTTTACAATGCTGTAGCTGAAAAGCATGTTAGCTAACATATCCACTTCTGAAAAAAAAACATTTAATTAGATGCCTGTATGAAATTCCCAGAGATGTATATTTATAAATATTAGTGGCTTACTCAGTTATTTTCCTTCTCCTGTTCTTTTCCCCCAGGATCCCTGTCCTCAGCTACACTCCAGCTTCCTCGTCCCCTGATTGCTAGAAAGAGGTGGAGGAAGGAGAGAAATAGTAATGACATTAAAGATTCATTAGTAACATTTTATACATTTTTAAAATCCATCCGATGAATGAAATCTAGATGATCCAGGGAAAATGGTAGTCTGCGAGCTGTAGTCTGCTCCGATAAACTGGGCACTTGATGCCATAATGTGTGGTCCTCACCAGGATGAGCTGCTGCTTAATTATTGTGGTTTGCCCCCTCCTCCTGTGAGCTCAGCGACAAGGCAAGGCAGGAGGCAGCTAGATACCCTGGGGCACGTTCTCTTCACTGTTTAAAAAAAATTACAAAGTATGAGATTTAAGTAAAGGGATACATTCATCACTATGTGGAACCTCCTCCTTCCCCATTTCAAATTCTGAAGCCAGGAGTACAGAATATCCACTGATATGTTTTATGCTTGGTTATAAAACATGAAGGAAACCCCATGACTGACTCAGGCTCACAGGGTTCAGGCTATGGGACTATGAAACTGTAGCATAGACATTCGGGCTTGGGCTGGAGCCTGGGCTCTGGGACCGTCTCACATTGCAGGGTCCCAGAACTTGAACTCCACCCCAAGCCCGAATTTCTACACCACACTTAAACAACCCTGTGAACCTGAGTCAGCTGCCACGGGCCAGCAACGGGGTTTAATTGCAGTGTAGACATACCCTATGTATACATGTAAATTGTGCCCTACGTCAGTCCACAAAGAGCAAAATACCATGTGCTTTAAGTACCAACCAAGACATGTAAAAAAAAAAATCCATGGAGAAATAGGATTTGTGTGTGCAGGAGTCTAAAAAACAGGATAGAAAGTGCTTCGCTATACAGATAGTGGGCAAAATTCTGGCCCCACTGTAGTCAGTGGGAGTTTTGCCATTGACTTAAGTGGAGCCAGGATTTAACCCACTGTGCACAATCAAATCACTTACTCAATTTTGAAAAAACGATATGCAACAACCTTAACGCTAATCCTATTCTTTCATTTGTTATCTCAATATCTATAGACAACATAACACACTTTTGAAAAAAAGCTATAAAAATAGCTTACTCCATAGTTAAGGCTGCAACAGAGTTTCTGTTTAGGAGCCGATTTTTTTTAAAGTGCTTTAAAATCCAATGCCCAGGCAGACTGGCTTGAAAACTGCCATGACATGTCAGCGGCAGAGGGAGAATATATGATGAAAGTTTGGAGTCATTTGAGCAAGGAGTTCCTGGGATACAAACACAACCTCTTTTCCTGCCCCCCCCCAAATGACATGCTTTTAAAAAGTTTTGTTCTTATGTCTTATTTTGTACACCAATTCAGAGAAAATGGAGAACAAACTTCATACATTCCTGTACTCTGTTAGAGCAGAACAACCTACTTTATCCCCAAAAACGCATTAATAAAAAAATTTGCTGTTTTATTTGGTTCTATGAAAAGAGGTATTTTGGTTCAACCATGAACTGTGCATGCACAGACTGAAAGATGACTCTTATCTACATTACTTATGCATGAGGAATTTAGATTCCTCAAGAAAAAAAATGAGTGAGTGAATGATTTGCCCACAGACTCAACTGGAGACAGGTGCTGACCTTTGATCCCAAGGATGAAAAACTAACTGAAAAAAACGTTATTCATGTAAAATTAAAGTTGTAGGTGTTCAGCACAGCCCTGCACTCCTTGTACCCTTCCATAACATGAGATTTTAATTCCCAAAAATCAAACATCAAAAGACAGGCAAATGCAGAGTTTAGGTGACACGTCCCACACAACAAAGCCTAAACTCTGCCACCATGGAGATGGCAACAGGAATTATTACTGTATCTTAACCCTCCCTATCTAAATCTGCCATTTCCTCTGTGCCTAAGCTCTAGTTCAGCAATCCTTTTAATTTGGTCCAACACACATCACCGATATTCGCAGCACCATTGATCTAAGGGCTGTTGGTGGCTGGCAAAAGCTAAGGCAGGAAGTTAGATAGTGTGATCTCCTTGAAGGGCATTTTTGGGAAGGGATCAGAGTGGGGAGTTAGCTGTGTGGTATAGGATGTGTCACCTCAATGCTGCATTTTGTTGTTTCTCTAACATTTTTGTTTACATTTTTTCTTATAACATTAATTTTCTTGCAAGAGGCACTTAAAGGGACCCTAATACCACATTTCCTGTTTTTTCCCCTGAGGTTTGAGTTTGAGGAATTAAATTCCCATGTTCTGAAAGGGCCCAAAGAGCACAGGGCAGTGCTGAGCATCTACAATCTTAACTCTGCATTAAGATTTTGCACATCAATATAACTTAATAACCCACTCGAGACTGATCAATGCAAGATCCTAACAAGCCCCTGGTGGTTCCCTCTTTCCTCTTCCTCAGAGAGGGCAGGAAAATCTCTGTGGTTCCTGACAGTAAATCCCCCATCAAGCCCTTGCTCCAGTTGGTGAGAGGAGGCTCAGGAGGAATGAGTATATGCAGAGAAATGGCTGACTAGGAGTAGCAGATTGGATGCTGAAGGGGGGCAGGAGGAAGAGACCAAAAAGTAAATGGAGTACAAGTGATGGAAGGACACAAGAGAGAGCAAGATAAGGGGTGAATAGGTTTGGAGGGGAAAGGTTGGTGTGGATAATATATATTTTTTGAGTTGCAAAAAACTGTACATATGTGAGCATTGGTGCCTCACAGGGCAATTCTCACACATGCTACAAAAATGTATAGGATAGTCTTCTGTCATCTGTGCTAATGTATATTACTCAATAATTCCTACAGTTTTACCTCAGATATATTTCTGTGATGCATGAAGTAATCTTATAACTGATTGTATATCTGTTAAATTCATACAGCATTAACCTTATTTAAATGCCTCCTGAATTCTGAGTTTTTCCAGAACCTCTACAGAAGCAAGTCAAAAATATTCTATTGCTTTTTTTCCCCATCTTTGTCTAACAGAACCACCAAGATATGCATGTGCCTAAACTATGATGATATTAGCGTAAACCTCATTCCCTCTCATGCCATCTCCTCCACATAGTTAGCCCCGTTTATCAACTCACATCTCAAACTTAGATTGCAATTTCTTTGGGGCATAGACCATGTTATCCTTTGTCTCCAGGAAACCCCGCACACATTTTTAAGCACTATAAAGTGAATAAGTAATTGCTAAAGCTCTTTGGGATCCTTCAGAATTTAAGAAAATATATACAGTAAATGTAAGATAGCATTAGATGTTTGATATTCCCAGCTTTTCAAAGTATTAAAATGTTAAATATGTAGCAAGTGATTTTTAAGATTAAGAGAATATACATCTAAGAGATAGCTACATATAATCATTAGCATTGTATGCTATGCTGTTTTTAAAAGATCAGAGTTAATCATGCCAAAGTATTTTCAAATACTGTGTTTATTTTTTATAAGCAGGATCAAATGGTTTGATCCAAGAATAAAGTAAGTTAAATAACTCAAATCTACTCTTCATTACATTTTCTTAAACATATTTTGTTTCAGT
The DNA here is from genome assembly GCF_016161935.1 of Mauremys reevesii. NCBI lineage: Eukaryota > Metazoa > Chordata > Testudines > Geoemydidae > Mauremys > Mauremys reevesii. The sequence goes on from NC_052626.1 coordinate 91,900,379, forward strand.
AACCTTTCCACTATAATATTAAAAGTCTGAATTGCAGATATTTAAAATTTGATAATTTATTAAAAATTCAATCATAAAGCTCCACCAAGTGGAAAGTCTTAAAACTACACTAAGAAGCCTATCTTAATGCCAGCAATTCAAATGATATAAATTAAAGGCAACAAATGCACTCTTAACTTTGACTGATTCCACTGGACAAACCACTGCCCATCATCTTTGCATGATATAACTACAGTCACTGATTTGGAAAAAAAAATAGTGATAAAAATAACAACAGAATACAGTAAAATTCCTTCTGATTGTATTTGGGTGTTTTCAAAATCCTCCTTTTGCTATACTTGATGTGAACTAAAAGGATATGTGGACAATGATTTACTGCTTCACAGAAATCTCCCTCTGGCTCACTGGAAATGCCATGGGCATCATTTAGTCCCTTTTTAAAACAGGCAATCTTGGTTATTTATTAAGAATTAACAGGCATTATCATTCTGTGTGGCATCAGAGTCTAGAACAAATTTAGTTTGTTAAATGGTTTGCTCCTTCTGACTATTAAAATATTCATTATCTGTGTAGTTTTAACAACCTGATAAAAACCATTAAAAGCATAGCTGTGCTGCCCAGCAGGTAATGCCATTTTTAATGAAACCATAACTGTCATAAATAAAAAATAACTGACTTATGTAGTATTAATAATGTACCTCAATTTCCATCAAAAGAGTGGTTTTGGTTTGGAGGAGTGAGGGCTGTAAAACGTGCCATAGTGCTTTTGACCAAGTAAAAGGGATTTTTAAGAACTCACCCTCCAAACTCACCCTCAGAGCCAGATTTTTTTCTCAAAACATATACATCTGGAATAACTGCACTGAACACAACTGTCTATGTTTAACTAAAAGTGAGGCCTAGACCCTAAACTCCAGTTTGGCATGTTTTACAATTATGTGTTCCTCACCTGCAGTAGGAGGCATAGGCTATGTCTACACTACAAATTACGTCAGTATAATTTACAAAATAATCCACATCCCTGAGCAACATAAGTTACAAAAAAAGCACCAGTGTGGGCAGCGCTATGTTTCTCCTGCCAACACAGCAACTGCCTCTCACAGAAGCAGGAGTTATTAAGCCAACAGGAGAGCTCTCTCCCATCAGATTAGAGTGCCTTCATCTGAAGCACTACAGCAGTGCAGCTGCGCCACTGTAAATAATGTAGTGTAGACATATCCATAGACAAATGGCCTTCTTCATAAAGTGATATATCTTTCCTTCTCTGAGGAACATACTGTCCCAGTAATTCCTGCAGTAGTTTGATGTAGACAAGAACATTTATCCAAATGCAATGGGGGGCATTAATTATGTTCAAATAATCAATGTAAGATTCAGTTGGGTTAATAAAAACTTGGCCCTCTTTTGGATAACAGGGAGTTTTGGATAATCCATGCTGTACTGCACAGCCTGAATAATATAAAAGTTAGTCTAGCGTGGTGCTGCCAACTCTTGAGATTTTATCACAAGTCTCACAATATTTGGCATTTTTCTTTAAACCCCAGCTCCTAGAGTCATGTGATTATAAGACATTCTCAGCTTTCACTTAAAATTGGCAGTCTTGATGGTTGCTGAGAAAAAAAATAAAAACATGAACCTTGAAAGTTCAAAAAATACCCAGAATTTTAAGAATATGAAAACTGTCTTTCAGAGTAAAAATGTATCAAATTACCTGGTACTGTTGCCATTAAAGAGGAATTATTTAAATATCCTAGCACTGGCATAGGTCTGATACTCAATAAGGATAGTAAAATTATTAGTTATAATGAAGAAAAGGTAGAAGAGTTCAATAATATTTTTATTCTGTATTTGGAAAGAAACAGAATGATATATTCATATAATAAAGTGATAAGGAAATACTTTCTCTGTCTTCAGTATCTAAGGCCTGGTCTACACTAGGACTTTAATTGTGGATGCTTGCACCACTCTGTTGACGCTCTGGACAGCAGTCCGAGCTTGGATTCTCTGGCCAGCAATTCATTTTCCTGTCTGGGCGGTTTGAATCTGACGGCACCTGCAACGATGCAGAGCTCTCCAGCAGAGGAGTCCGGCAATCCCAGAATAGAAAGAGGTCCCCAGCATGGGGAAGTCCAGGATCTGATCGCTGTGTGGGGCGAGAAGGTTTCTAAAGCCATGAAAGACAAAGGATACAGCCAAAGTGAAGGACCTAAGACAAGGGTATCAAAAGTCAGCCCCCAGACATGCCGCTTCTACGAGGCACTGCATGCCATTCTAGGTGGGTCTGCCACCAGTGCCCCACCAGTGACGGGGACTCCGAGACGGAATAGTGTCGGGGGGAAGATGAGGAAGGGTCTTTAGAGGACGGCGCAGGCGACATGGAACCCACTCTGACAGCCAGGATCTCTTCATCACCCTCACAGAGATACCAGGACTCGGAATCAGGGAAGGATCAGGCGGTAGTGCAACACACGTATAAACATTTATTTTTATAACATTGTTATAGAAAAATAGAAACAGTATTTACAAAATTCTAAATATTAAACTATAATATATATTAAATTATATGAAGAGAAGGTCCACACAAATGGACTTTAAGAAATTCTAAATATTTACAAATTAAAACATTCTAAATATTAAACTATAATATATATTAAACTATATAAAGAGAAGGTCCACACAAATGGGGATAGAAAAATAGTCCTCTAGCGACATTTCTAGGTGTCATTCAGTTAGCCTCCGCATGAGGTTGAAGCAGACTCTTCCACGCCAGGACATCCGAATATAGAGTGGAACCATCGCCTCTACTAGCATTGCTGCATATGGTCCTGGTCTGTGCAGTGCGTCCCGTAACATGCGGTCTTTCTGGGCACGAGTGACCCGCCTCAGGGTGATCTCGGTCTGCAAATACTGCATCTAAGTAGGGCAATTAGTGTAGTGTTACTATTGTTAATGGTTTACAATTAGGTTGCATAACAATGAAGTCCACAGAGAACAAGCATGCATTGATCGGGGCTGCTAAAGGCTTATCCTTTCTGCTTTGCACATTGCCTTTAGCAGGAGAGCACAGCTAACCAGTAACTGATAAGCAGTATGTACTGTAAGGCTTACCAGGACTTTGTGCAAGAGGGATGCAGCTATCTTTAGTGCAATGGAAATCTCGGACTAGTTCTGAGATCTCCTGAGACTTCTCTTTGGTCTTGTTAACTGAAACTGACTAGACTGTGTTTACTGTTGGCAAACATGTATGTGTTCAAGGAAATCACCTACTTTTTCACATCACACAGCGAGGCTGAAAGACAAGGGACGACATGTTCCAGGAACTGATGGCCAGCTCCAGAGCGGAGGCGGCAGAGCAGAGACAGTCGAGGAGAGCCTGTGTCAGCAGCATCGCACACACCTGGAACGGGAGGATAGGTGGCGGCAGGAAGACCAGCAGGCGACTCAAACGCTGCTTGGTCTAATGAGGAGCAGATGTTCTGCAAGACCGCAGTCAGGAGGAGAGAGCCCCCTGCAGTGCATCTGCAACCGCCTCCACGCCCAGAGAAGTCCTGTCCCTCACCCAAAGTGACAAGACGGAGGAGAACTGTCCCTGCACCGCATGTTAGAGACAACTGTAAATTTGTACAAGGTCTTTGTTTACAGCATCAACCAGTCCCAACTCCAAGTTCTATCCCCCCACGGTGTATTACCTGATTAAAAGCGGGTTGGTGGTACTGACTGTTGCCGTCACGTTTCTGGTGTCAGTAGACTTTCTGTTGTTCTGTGGGGAATTGTAATGTCACTGCATAGCCCACAGTGCCATGCTACAGACTTGGCTGCAGGGTCAACTGCAGGGCACACACAGACTGCAGTCACTAGGCACCAGGGACAGTCTGTGTGGTGTATGCTGCCCGGTCTTTCCTTGATGTGTATGCTTGTGCAGGGTCCTGGTGCCTGACATCCCGAATGTAAAGGCAGGCTTCCCTTCACATGCATTTGGACCGTAGTCACGATCCTCCCGGTGCCACGAGCCCCAAAAGAGACCTCATCCAGGGGCAGATACTCACCCTTCCCCACCTCCCCCCCCTTCGCCCAAACCCACAGCCGTCATGGTAACCCCTATCCAAGGACAGCACCCTCGCCCCTTCCTGCAAACCCACCCATCAGTGCACACCTTAACCAGCACAGAATGCTTCCATGTTTCAACGAATAAACAGAAATGCAAAGTCAACGAAAGATTTATTATTAATTACTAAAACATGTCCTTAGTTTTAAAACGTCCTTGGGAAGTGGGGAAAACTTGATCAGGCTCTCTTAAAATCAAGTGGACAGTCACAGGTTACCCTGCTCTCCTGATGCATGCTGGGATATTCTCTCAGCACGGGTGTCTGGCTGATCGTAAACAGCAGCCAGGCGATTTGCCTCAACCTCCCTTGCTCTCACAGAGATTGTGGAGCACACAGCAAGCAGCAATAACTACGGGATATTCTTTTCGCTGATGTCCGCCGCCATCTCCCTTGAGACGTCCGAAGCACACTCCACCACCATTCTGCACTTGCTCAGCCGGTAGTTGAAGAGTTCCTTTTCAGTGTCCAAGGCGCCTGTATAGGGCTTCATGAGCCAGGGCATTAGCGGGTAGGCCGGTAGCGGGTAGGCCCCCGAGGATCACTGTAGGCATCTGCACATCCCCAACCGTTATTTTGTGGTCCGGGAAGAAAGTGCCTGCCTGGGCGTCTAAACAGACCAGAGTTCCTGAACACTGAACCTTGCCCGCCCACCCGGCGTTGATGTTGGTAAAACGTCCCCTATGGTCCACCACAGCTTGCAGCACCATTGAAAAGTAGCCCTTTCGGTTAATGTACTCGCTGGCCTGGTGGGCTGGTGCCAGGATAGGGATGTGAGTCCCATCTATAGCCCCACCGCAGTTTGGGAATTGATGGCCTGGACATTTCCGACAGTCACTACCTTTGAGAGCAGTTGCTCAACGATTGCGTGGGCTACTTGAATGACAGCAATCGCCAAAGTGGTTCGCTACTGACCGGTAGCTGTCTGGCGTGGCAAGTTTCAGAGGGGCTATGGGCCACCTTCTGCACAGTCAGGGCTGCTCGCATCCTTGTGTCCTGGCGCTTCAGGGCAGGGGACAGCAAGTCACACAGTTCAAGGAAAGTGCCCATCCTGAAGTTTCGCAGCCCACTTGTGTCATCCCAGACCTGCAGCACTATGCGGTCCCACCAGTCTGTGCTTGTTTGCCCAGAATCGCACCATGAACTTGACCCATTGCCACCATGATCTCCACTGCCCGGCGTACCTGCTTTGTGAGAGGTCTCTCACCGTGCTGTTCTCAGCATCTGACTGTGGAAGAGGTGGGCGATAATGTGCGAGGAGTTGACAACGGCCATAAGTGCAGCGATGATCGCAGCGGGCTCCATGCTCGCAGTGCTGTGGCGTCACGCTGTAACCGACCAGAGAAGGGCGCGAACAGATTTCAGGAAGACAGGGAGGGCGGGATTGACGGTTCAATGACATTTTCCCAGCATGCATTGAAATAAATGGGCAGCGGGAGTGGAACTGTGGGATAGGTTAAGTCAAGCTGGCCCCGTGAATGTGGACTAAGTTCGAATTTGTGTATTTAGTATGGATACACAAATTCGACTTATTAAGGTCGAATCCACAAATTCGACTTAAGTAGATTCGAAATAGTCCTGTAGTGTAGACAAGCCCTAAGAAGAATGTTAAATAGCAGCCATTAAAGTTAAATCTTTTTAAACCCACAGGACCAGATAACTTGCACTCAAGAGTTTTAAAAGACTTGGCCAATTAGCCCTCAGAACCATTAATGTTGATTTGTAACAAATCTTTGAATACTGGGGAAGTTTCAAAAGAATAGAAAAACAATCATGTGCAGTCAATATTTTAAAAGGGTAAATAGGATGACCTGGATAGCTGTAAGCCAGTTAGCCTGACATTGGTGCTGAGCAAAGTCATGGAAAGGCTCATATAGAATGCAATTAGTAAAGGATTAAAGGATGGCAATCAACTTGGTTTTACTGAAAACAGGTCTTGCCAAACAAACTTAATTTCATTTGGTTGAAAAATGTAACTGTGTTGATACAATCATAGAATCACAAAAATGAAGGGCTGGAAAGGCCTTCAAGAAGTCATCTAGTCCATCTCCCTGTACTGAGGCAGGATTAAGTATACTTAGACCATTCCTGACAGGTGCTCATGTAACCAGTTCTTAAAAACCTTCAGTGACAGGGATAATCTATCTTGATTTCTGCAAGGCAGACTTAGTCCTGTATAACATTCTGATTAAAAAAACAACAACATCACTACACAAAAATCAACTTAGCACATACTAAATACATTCAAAACTGGTTAACTGATAAGCCACAAGAAGTAATGCTAAATAGGGAATCGCCACCCACTAGTGATGTTTCTAGTCGGGTCTTGCAGTGATCTGTTTTTGTGCCAAAGCTAATCAATATCTTTATCAATGGTGTGGAAGAAAACAGGAAAATATAGACTCATTAATGGCAAAATTTGCGCATGTATAAAATTGGTGGAGTGATAAATAGTGATGGGAACAAGTCAGTTATACAGACCAACCTGGATTGCACGCTAAGATGGGCTCAAAATATGTATTTTAATACAGTCAATGCAAGGTCACATCTAGGAACAAAGGATGTAGGTCATACTTATAAAATGGGGGACCGTATCCTGGAAAGTAGCGACACCGAAAAGAACTTAGGGGCAATGGTAGATAAGCAAGAGAACACGAGCTCCCAGTGCAATGCTGTAACTAAGAAGATGAATGCCAAGCTTGGATGTATAAGGAGGGGAATATCAAGAAGGAACAGATTAGTGGAGTTACGTCATTATACAGCCTTGGTAGTGTTACCCCTGTATACAGCCTTATTGGAATACTGCATCCAGTTCTGGTTTTGCCATTTCAAAAAAGATGTTGACAAACTGGAAAGGGTACAGAGAAGCACTACAAGAATGATTTATGATCTGGAAAACATGCCTAATAGTAGGAGACTTAAGAATCTTAATCTATTTATTTTATCCAAGAGAAGTTTCTGAGGTGTCTTAATTGGGGTCTACATTGGAAAAGAAATTTCTGCTTGTTGACAGCTCTTTAATCTAGCAGAAAAATGCATAATGAGATCCAATGGCTGGAAGCTGAAGCTAGACAAATTCAGGCTAGAAATATGGCATACATTTTTAACAGTAAGGGTTATTAAGCATTGGAACAACTTACCAAGTGATGTAGTAGATTCTTCATCATTTGAAGTCTTTAAATCAAGACTGGCTATTTTTTCTAAAAGATATGCTGCTCTAGCTCAAGCAGAAGTTAATGGTTTGATGAAAACATTACTGCGTGAAGTTGTTTGGCCTTTATTACACAGAGGATCAGACTATATGATCATAATGGTCCCTTCTGCCCTTAAAGTCAATGAAACTATTATTACATCTTAGTTAAAAACTGAATTCTTCATTCACAGCTTAAACAGTTTCCCTTTTACTTTTTTTTTTTTAAACTAAAGGAGCATCCAGCAGTCAATTAATATAATCATACATGTTTTCCCTGGCTGGGAAAAATTAAAATAAAAAACCTATTCTTCTCTGATTGAGAACCAATTTTCATCTACCTCAAACAAACTATTTCAACAACACAATGAGCAACTTTAGCTCTTCATACTGAAAGGGTTAACAATAAGGCATTACACGGTTGTATTTCACTAGGTTGATCATTGGAATGCCAATAAGAGTGTAGTTTATTTATGCCCATTGATGCACTCAAAGTAATTTGTGAAGAGCAAAAATGTCAGGCTGTGTGATCAGAGTAATGACTGTACTTCTGTACTGTGCATATAAGTTTCTCCTAGTCCACTTGCTCATCTGTATCACTTCTGCTTACTTGCTAGGAATATTTTTCTAGTATCATATAGTTCATGGTTGTAAATTAACACTACAAACAATGAAATTTAAATAAATTACAGATTTTAGTTACATTTAGAACAGAAATCCTCAAGTGGGAATGAGATTTTTTTTTAAAGTGACCATGGCTGTTGGCATTTGGTTTTAGTCTAATAAAAGTAACTACTAACCATTAATTTGCCAAGTGCAGTTTACTTATGCCAGTAAATAAAAATCTCCAACTGGATTCTTCTTAGTTAACCTGATTTAAGTAATATTCCCTGAGAAAATATGCTAACAGCAGCAATGAAGTGAAATGTTAATAATGGCCTTGGGTGCAATAACAAAACACACTGTTAATCACAGTGATAGCTGGGTGGAAGGCATTATTGCTCCTGTAAACCTACTGAACTGCATTCACATTCATAACCTAATTATGAACAGTAAACATCTGGGTTTTTTCTAAATCTAAACCCTTTCATTCCAGTATTCCCACTTATCCAAATCTGACTTGTGTTTACTGTCTTAAATCACTTATTCTAGTAGTAATCAAGCTGTGGTCTGTGGACCTGCACATAATGCTGACTTCTCCTTGTTCCCGGCTGTTAAACTGCATCAAAAGAAGAACATGTTAACTACTACTTTTCCACATAAGCAATTGCCATAGCTACCACAGGGATGTTATGCAATTGTCTCATAGATCACCTCACCTCTCCTTCACAATCTCTCTTAAATTGTGGCCAAAAAAGGCCAAATACTCTGCTGGTGTAAATTACTGCAGCTCCATTGACCTTCAAGGAGCTGTGCCAATTTACACCAGCGGAGTTCAGTTTGTAGCGTTCATCTTTTCTGAAATACCAATCAATAGAGTTCAGATCCTATACTGACCTTTATCTTTACACTAATAGCTTTTCTTATCAGCAGCTAGATCATTACATCTTCCACACAGTTGATCTGTCACTTCGTTTTGAATAATCTTTTACTCTAACGTTCGGTGCTGACTATTAATAAATTAAGAAATAACAGCAAAATAATTACCCTTTCACCTAGGAAAACACAGGTGGGCACCACAGAATGTTCTTTCAGTGACACACTGTTTTGTCTTGTATAATTGATGCAAATGCGTAATAGGATACTGGTATGTTCTTTTCACAAGCTGTCACTTTCACACACACTACTTGTCTGTATTATTGCAAATGGTTTACTACTTCTTTTTTTAAGAAACGGTACTACTTTTAGTTCTTAGCCTTTTATTTATTGTAACAAAACAAAAACTGTAGAAATATAAAGCATTTTACTCATATATAAAAAGTTACTGGTAGACTATTTTTTGTGACCAGACAAACCAACTTTCCTACAAAAGCAAAAACACTTGTTTCACATTTTAAAATATTATTTGCACCATTTCAAACTTGCAACAAGACAATTATGTTTTAGCAGTAAAGTATAGAGATAACTAAAACTTTCAGTATTGTTTTTGCTGAACGTAGTGAAACGCTACATTTTGTGCAGTTAAGATTGCTCTTCCTACATGTTCAACTAACCCATAAAACATCTGAAATGAAGGACCAGAGGTCAACTTTCTCCAATATCTAGAATCAGAATTCATTGTCAGTAAATTAATTCAGCTTTGTCTGTTTCATGTTTTATGCATCTGCCAGCACAGTGGTGAACTGAGGTGTTGCAGGCGCCATTGTGATGGACTAAGGAAATGCTAAGGTCTGTTGCTTTACATCATCAATCTGAAACCTCAATGAAGCTTTCCCTGAAGGTTGACTCCAAGCACATTCCAGAAGAGCAGTGACTGGTGACCTGGGAGGGGGGGGCGGGCTCAAAAGTCCAAGTAGTGCATTGCAGTGCAGCAGCAGTTTAACTAGCTCTGCATCAAAACATGCTGCCTTTTTAAGAAACCCTGCTTGTTATCAATAAAAGACTATATACTTTCCATATACAGGAGTTTATTTTTAATATTCTGTATTCAGAGTTCACAAACGTTTTCCATTATTTGTTTGTCAGTATAATATGTTCACATAATTAACTAATGTGTTTTTCTTACTTAGAAGTTATTAGATTGATTTAATAAACTGGTTAGGCAACAACTTGTAATATCATTTGCCAACTTTCCTAGCATTGGGAACATTAGTAAAATATAGTGGCAAAGTGGTCCAGCATATAAAGCATTGGACTTGAGTCAAAACAACCTGGGTTTTATACACAGCCTTGCAAATGACCAGTTGTGTGCCCTCAGCAAATCACGTCTCATCTCTGTGCCTCAGGTTCTGCATGTGCAAAATGGAAACAATAGTACTTCCTTTGTAAAGCACTTTGAGATCTATGAATGAAAAGCCAAATATTGTCTTTAAATAAAGCAGTGAAGATGTTTTTATTAAAATAAGATTTATCTGAGTTCTATTTTATACTGCTGATGAGTGTAAAATATTCCAAATATTAATAATGAAAAACATCTTCTATTGGGGCGGGGAGGGGAAACTAGTCCTACCTAGCAAAAAATGGATTGATTGATTGATCTAATAACTTTAGACCTTCCATCTTTAATTACTATGATCCAGTTTTAGTATGGATTCACAATGGCTACTTAACACTTTAAACTATTTATAATTCAGCTAAAACATTTAACTAATGTATTTATATCAGAATTAATCATCATAACATTTAAGTAGTGTTTGACAAGGATTAATCTGGCTGAACTCCAGATGCTGACCATCCTGAGATTATAAAACAAGTTTATGTGTACAGGCAGAAAGCAGACTGCTAACACCAGTGTGGGTGATTTGATTTCTTATAGACCTATAGGAAAAACAGACAGACAAAAACCCATAACACTTTGCCTGTGAAGGAGGTAAAATTATGTTTCCAAGTGACTTCCTTTAGGTATGTCTTGTATTCTACCTGCTACAAATCATTATATCAGTCTCACTAGTGAAACATATGCCATTCACAATTAGAACCAATCCAGAAGCCACAGATATATGTAATTATAACTCCTTCTGCTTGTTAAATTTATTTTTTAGCCAGACCAAGAACTCTGCACAGACAAATGAAATATTTGAGAAATGCTCAAAAGAAATGTTGAAGCACATAATTTTCCTCTTACAAAATAAAAACAAACATCTCTTTAATTTCAAAACACTGAACAATTTTTTCTAGAGCATAAAGTTTAAGTGTCAGATCCATAGGTGCTATAAAATGGTATCGCTCCACTGAAATCAATAAAACTATGCCAATTTATACCAGCTGAGGATCTGGCCCTGAAATTATTGATTGATAAAATTGTTTGAAGAATAAATACATTCAATCTTTTGCTAATGAGACATGACAAGATGGCCTGAGTACTTTGCCATCTCTAACTTCTATGAAACTGTGATTACATTTTAGAAAGAAAATAATCTCTCTTTTGGTGCTACTTTAAAAAAATATTAATATAAAATCAAATTCATTAGCCCTTTACAATCCTTAAACAAGGCAAAGGCATTTTTCAGTAATGGTGGTTTTCTTTTCCATTTATTCCAGCCTCACGACAATAACCTTTAATACGAGGTGAAGGAGGAGCAAATACGGGACCCTTGGGGTAAGTGGCTGTCTGTAGTGTGTGTTTGTCTTTGGGGGTTACTTGCTGTGTGCTGAGCTTGTGTCTGTTTGTCTGTTTGTTTGAAGGGCCATGTGCTGTGGCCAGAAGTTGGAAGCTGTGAGCTTCTAAACAAGGAGGAGGGGCTATCAGGAAGGCCAGGGCTTTATAAAGCAGTGAGCAAGCCACCAGGGAGCTTTGCAAACAGGGGCCGCTAACAGGGAGTTTCGAGAGGGAGTTCTGGAAGGGGAGTGGAAAGGGGGAGAGATACACTTGCCATTCTTTAAAACCTTTACACTAAACTATAATAAAATCATCTTGATTTAAATAAAAACCCTATAATTAACCTAGATAGTTGTAGGAGAGAATGCAGGCAGAAGCCCAGCAGCAGATTGGGGGCTATCCAGTTTATTGTGCTGAGTGCAAGATGTATGATTACCTGCCCTGTGAGCGGGTGGCATATGTGTGCATTCAGTGCAAGGAGCTCCTGGCCCTCAGAGACTGCGTACGGGCTTTGGAGGCCAGGGTGGCGGAACTGGAGGAGCTCAGGGAGGCTTTCTGGGACACTGTAGATTTGTCCCACCTCCAGTCAGGCAGCCCCTGCACTGTTGAGGAGGATGAAGGCCCAGCGAAGTAGAGCAGTCAACGGGAGCAGAGGGAAACCTTCCCATAGTTGGGACGCTCCTTCCAGATGATGTTGGGGTATCGTCTCGCACTGAGGTTACCTCTCCGGTGGAGGGAACTCCAGTCATTAGGAAAAGGCAGGTGTTAGTAATGTGAGATTCGATCATTAGAAACATGGATAGCTGGGTTTGTGATGACCGGGAGAACCATATGGTGACTTGCCTGCCTGGTGCAAAGGTTGCAGATCTCTCGAGGCATCTGGATAGACTTATGTGTAGTGCTGGGGAGGAGCTGGTGGTTGTGGTACATGTAGGTACCAATGACATAGGAAAGGATAGGAGGGATGTCCTGGAGGCCAAATTTAGGCTGCTAGGAAAGAGACTGAAATCCAGGACCTCTATGATAGCATTCTCAGAAATGGCTTCACAGGGCCAGGTAGGCAGGCAGAGCTTCAGAGTCTCAATGCATGGATGAGATGATGGTGTAGAGAGGAGGGGTTTAGATTTATTAGGAGCTGGGGAAACTTTTGGGATAGGGGGAGCCTATACAGGAAGGTAAATCCAGACTGCTGGCACTTAACATTAAAAAGGTTGCAGAGCAGTTTTTAAACTAAGAGATGGGGGAAAGCCGATTGCTGCAGCGGAGCACATTGATCGGACAGAGACTTCTCTTAGAGGAGAGTCTATTGATAGAGATTCTCTAGGTTCTACTCAGGAGGAGAGGATGGAAGAGGTTCAAGTATGGGCCAGATCAGATGAGAAACATTCACATAAAAAAGAATCTGACACATTAGAAAAGGGCAGACAAATAAACAGTGACAAGTTTTTAAAGTGCTTGTACACAAATGCTAGAAGTCTAAATAATAAGATGGGTGAACTAGAGTGCCTCGTGTTAAAGAAGGATATTGATATCATAGGCGTCACAGAAACCTGGTGGAGTGAGGACAATCAATCGGACACAACCATTCCGGGGTACAAAATATATTGGAAGGACAGAACAGGATGTGCGGGGGAGTGGCATTATATGTGAAAGAAAATGTAGAATCCAATGAAGTAAAAATCTTAAACAAATCCACATTTCATAGAATCTCTATGGACAGTAATTCCATGCTCTAATAAGAATATAACAGTAGAGATCTATTATCGACCACCTGACCAGGACAGTGATAGTGACGATGAAATGCTAAGGGAGATTAGAGAGGCTATCAAAATAAAGAACTCAATAATAGTGGGGGATTTCAAATATCCCCATATTGACTGGGTATGTGTCACCTCGGGACGAAATGCAGAGACAAAATTTCTCGATACTTTAAATGACTGCTTCTTGGAGCAGCTGGTACAGGAACTCACAAGGGAATAGGCAATTCTTGATTTAGTCCAGAGTGCAGGATCTGGTCCAACAGGTAACTATAACAGGACCGCTTGGAAATAGTGACCATAATATAACAACATTTAACATTCCTGTCTCCCATCGGCATAGAGCAGGGATTGGCAACTCCTCAACAGCCCAACACTGTAGCATTTAATTTCAGAAAGGGGAACTATGCAAAAATGAGGAGGTTAATTAAACAGAAATTAAAAGGAACAGTGACTAGAGTGAAATCCCTGAAAGCTGCATGGACGCTTTTCAAAGACACCAGAATAAGAGGCCCAACTTAAATGTATACCCCAAATTAAAAAACACAGTAAAAGAACTAAAAAAGAGCCACCGTGGCTTAACAACAATGTAAAAGAAGCAGTGAGAGATAAAAAGGCATCTTTTAAAAAGTGGAAGTCAAATCCTAGTGAGGTAAATAGAAAGGAGCATAAACACTGGCAAATTAAGTGTAAAAATGTAATAAGAAAAGCCAAAAAGGAGTTTGAAGCACAGCTAGCCAAAAACTCAAAAGGTAATAACAAAATGTTTTTTAAGTACATCAGAAGCAGGAAGCCTGCAAAACAACCAATGGGGTCTCTGGATGATCGAGATACAAAAGGAGCGCTTAAAGACGATAAAGTAATTGCAGAGAAACTAAATGAATTCTTTGCTTCAGTCTTCACGGCTGAGGATGTTAGGGAGATTCCCAAACCTGAGCCATCCTTTGTAGGTGACAAATCTCAGGAATTGTCACAGATTGAAGTGTCATTAGAGCAGGTTTTGGAATTAAATGATAAACTTAACAGTAACAAGTCACTGGGACCAAATCGCATTCACCCAAGAGTTCTGAAAAAACTCATATGTGAAATTGCAAAACTATTAAGTATGGTTTGTAACCTGTCCTTCAAATCGGCTTCTGTACCGAATGACTGGAAGATAGCTAATGTAACGCCAACATTTTAAAAGGGCTCTAGAGGTGATCCCGGCAATTACAGACCGGGAAGTCGAACATCAGTACTGGGCAAATTATCTGAAACAATTATAAAATAAAATTCTCAGACACATAGAAGAACATAAATTGTTGGGCAAAAGTCAACATGGTTTCTGTAAAGGGAAATCATGTCTTACTAATCTATTAGAGTTCTTTGAAGGGGTCAACAAACATGTGGACAAGGGGGATCCAGTGGACATAATGTACTTAGATTTCAAGGTCCCTCACCAAAGGCTCTTACCTAAATTAAGTTATAATGGGATAAGAGGGAAGATCTTTTCATGGATTGAGAACTGGTTAAAAGACAGAGAACAACGGATAGGAATAAATGTTAGATTTTCAGAATGGAGAGGGGTAACTAGTGGTGTTCCCAATGGTCAGTCCTAGGACCAATCCTATTTAAATTATTCATAAATGATCTGGAGAAAGGGGTAAACAGTGAGGTGGCAAAGTTTGCAGATGATACTAAACTGCTCAAAATAGTTAAATCCAAAGCAGACTGTGAAGAACTTCAAAAAGATCTCACAAAACTAAGTGATTGGGCAACAAAATGGCAAATGAAATTTAATGTGGATAAACGTAAAGTCATGCATGTTGGAAAAAATAACCCCAACTATACATACAATATGATGGGGGCTAATTTAGCTACAACTAATCTGGAAAGAGATCTTGGAGTCATCGTAGATAGTTCTCTGAAGACGTCCACGCAGTGTGCAGCGGCAGTCAAAAAAGCAAACAGGACGTTAGAAATCATTAAAAAAGGGATAGAGAATAAGATGGAGAATATGTTATTGCCCTTGTATAAATCCATGGTACGCCCACATCTTGAATACTGCATACAGATGTGGTCTCCTCATCTCAAAAAAGATATACTGGCACTAGAAAAAGTTCAGAGAAGGGCAACTAAAATGATTAGGGGTTTGGAACGGGTCCCATATGAGGAAAGCTTAAAGAGGCTAGGAATTTTCAGCTTGGAAAAGAGGAGACTAATGGGGGGGGATATGACAGAGGTATATAAAATCATGAGTGGTGTGGAGAAAGTGAATAAGGAAAAGTTATTTACTTGTTCCCATAATTAAGAACTAGGGGCCACCAAATGAAATTAATGGGCAGCAGGTTTAAAACAAATAAAAGGAAGTTCTTCTTCAGACAGCGCACAGTCAGCCTGTAGAACTCCTTGCCTGAGGAGGTTGTGAAGGCTAGGACTATAATAGGGTTTAAAAGTGAACAAGACAAATTCATGGAGGTTAAATCCATTAATGTCTATTAGCCAGGATAGCTGTTTGTCAGAGGGTGGAGTTGGATGGCAGGAGAGAGATCTTTTGATCATTACCCATTAGGTTCACTCCCTCTGGGGCACCTGGCATTGGCTACTGTAGGCAGACAGGATACTGGGCTGGATGGGCCTTTGACCCAGTATGGCCATTCTTATGTTCTTATGCTGGTTTTTAATACTGACTAGGAAGGAAGAGTGCTACCTTCAGCCTTACAAACACCGCATCCAGCAGCATCTAGGTGCACCTTGGAGATTGCCTATCCAACTATTGACCGGACCCAACCCAATTTAGCTTGTCAGATCTCAGAGGACAACAATACAGATGAATGGGTAGAGGTCAAATGTATGCATGTAGGCAGAATGGGATGGTATGTGGAGTATGTGAAGATGGAAACGAAGATCTTCCAAAGCTAAGGCCATATCAAGTTCTCCCAGAGAAAAGAACGTCAGGAGCAGATGTGCAGGAAACTAGACAACTTTGTCTACCTGCAGAGCAGGCCATCCAGTCCCCTAGACGTATGCTACTCCATACCCCACCTCCTTCTGTAGCCTTGCTGCTAGCGTTTCAATGCCTTTGCCTAGCTCCTACCTTCACTTCAAGGAAGTCTGACAGCATCAAACAGGAAACCATTGAAATTAATGATGACAGGATCACCGTTAATTCTTGCAGTACTACCCTACAGAAAGATTCTGCAAAATGATGCCACAGATAACTTCTTACTTCGTTACTCCATTTAAGCCCATTGGTTATCTTCAAAAGTGTAAGAGAAAAATATACATTTGGTGGAAGTCTGATAACCTAGTATCACTGGCAACAATAAGGTATCTCTGTACTGTGCTTGTGAAATATACTAAGGATATTCTGAGTCTAACAGGAAACAAGCATCTCAGAAATAAAGTTTTGCTTTCTGCTACAACAAATCAACACAAGTCATTTATCTACAGCCCCCAAGGTAAACTGCTAACAATTTGGGTAACCAAACTGGGTTTTCCAGTTTATCTAGTCTATAAGCAGAGTTTCATCATTTAAAATTCCCTTCTTCCTTCAGCCTCATAGCAGTTTGCCAAACCATGCATTAGACATGAATGTCACCTGCAGGAATATTGCCTTGACAGTGTCCTATAAAACACAGCAGTTCCCTCAGCATGGGATTCTCAGTTTCACTAGGCACTTCAAAGCTGTCTCAAGATTCTTCTATAGGAAGGTCATTTTTAATAAAAACTGGCCCTATTGGTTTGGCCTGGATAAGGAGGGCCCATTAGGGAAGATCAGGATTGAGTGACCACCAGGTATTAAAATCTGTTTTACCTCCTTGCTGCAAGTACTCTCCTTAAATTGCTCTACCTTCTTTCCATTAGGAAGGCTCCAAAATCACTACTTATTACTTGAATTCCAACATTTCTATTTTACTTAATATAATCCTTGTTCTTACTATTTACAATATTATTTGAAAATATTAGTTCTTGTTCACACACACATACTTCCCCCACCTTTGGCCAAATCCTAAATTCTATTATCTATGGGAATTTGCTGAACAGAGAATTCAAGATTTGACTCTTTTTTCTTCATATACTTTAAAAAACCAGGTAGGCAATATAAATAAAAAAATAGGGAGACTGGTATGTAAACAGTGCTCATACAGGTCAAAAGATGATCATGTTACATGTCCAAATTTTCTATCCGGTTCTTAATTCCTATAAGGAATATATAGAACACAAATCTTTTTGTGATGGAAAACCTCTGAAGTCACTCAGATTCACAAGAAATTCACTGCAGATTTGATGAAAGGTTCACAAACCTTTAGGCAAACCCAGGCTAAAGTTTCTGATTTGTAATGAAATACAAATCCAAATTCACACCACTCTACTCTCACAGATCTTAATCCTGACTTGCAAAACCCTAGTTCGTTCCTGGCCTGGTTCTGCCTTGAGCAGAGACAACTAAACATATGGACCTGTGCCAAGCTATGAGGCAATGTTCTTATTTGAATGGATGTCTAACTGAGGATTGTTAAAAACAACAAGGAGTCCAGTGGCACCTTAAAGACTAACAGATTTATTTGGGCATAAGCTTTCGTGTGTATGGTTAGACAGTCACTTTACATGTGATCCCATCTAGATTTTCACTAAGGTCTCAAGAGATGAAGAGCTCTTGCATTAAACAACTGTCTCTTTGCAAACTAAAGTAGATTTTTACTTTCCTTAAAATCCCAAATCAAAGGAACTCCAGGCTGACAAAAAAAGAAATCAGCATTGTTGTAAAAATTGTGTTACACAGTATGAATCAAAATATTATCTACGCTAAGGAACAGGTCAGCCTAAGGCATGATTTATGTGTACTTCCGATCCCACACAGGAAATAAAACTAAAAATTATAGAGGAGGTCACACAGTAGGCAAAAGTCAACTTAAGGTTAGAATTAAAACTTTAAAAGTGGAGGGAGGGGGGAACAATCCATATTTAAGTACATTCCACCACAATTCAAACTAAACTAAACTGTGATTTCAGTAAATCCTGATATATGTATATAAAACAATTGAAATCTGACTATACAAAATACTGAATATGCTAAATCATTTTGTTAATTTTAGCCATATGGAATCCTACCACTTAGATGACTATACCACCCAGTCCATTCCCCTGCCAGGCTAATGCTAATTTTTCAAATACTGTAAAATATACTATCCATACTCTCACTAATAAGCAAGAAGTTGCTTTCTACTACAACTGTAACTTGTAAAGACACATACAAAATACTACACGAAGGAGTAATACACTAAGGAGGGTTCATGCATTTTTATTAACAAAAATATTAGTATCTACTAGGGTGTCAAGCGATTAAAAAAAATAGTTGCGATTAATTGTGCGATTCAAGAATTAATTGCCGTTAATCACACGATTAATCGCACTGTTAAACAATAACAGAATATCATTTATTTAAATATTTGTAGATGTTTTCTACATTTTCATATATATTACAAGGCAGAATACAAAGTGTACAGTGCTCACTTTATATTTATTTTTATTACAAATATTTGCACTGTAAAAAACAAAAGCAATAGTATATTTCAATTCACCTAATACAAGTACCACAGTACAATCTCTTTATAATGAAAGTTGAACTTACAAATGTAGAATTATGTACAAAAAAAACCTGTATTCAAAAATAAAACAATGTGAAACTTTAGAACCTATAAGTCCACTCAGTCCTACTTCAGTCAATCGCTCAGACAAACAAGTTTGGTTACAATTTGCAGGAGATAATGCTGCCCATGTCTTGTTTACAACATCACCTGAAAGTGAGAACAGGCATTCACATAGCACTGTTGTAGCCAGCATCACAAGATATTTACGTGCCAGATGCACTAAAATTCATATGTCCCTTCATGCTTCAACTACCATTCCAGAATATATGCATCCATGCTAATGATGGATTCTGCTCAATAATGAACCAAAGCAGAGCAGAGCGACACATGTTCATTTTCATTATCTCAGTCAGATGCCACCAGCAGAAGGTTAATTTTCTTTTTTGGTGGTTCGCATTCTGTAGTTTCTGCATCGGTGTGTTGCTTTTTTAAGACATCTGAAAGCATTCTCCACACCTTGTCCCGCTCAGATTTTGTAAGGCACTTCAGATTCTTAAACCTTGGGTCAAGTGCTGTATCTATCATTAGAAATCTCACATTGGTACTGTGACATTTTATACTGTGGGGAGCATAGTGTAACCCCATATTCCTCATTTTCATATAATTGTCATCTTACATATAAAGCATGCCTTTTAAGGTATCAGGGGAAAGGTTATGATCTGCTGAAAGTCATTTCTCTATTCATATATATGTATCATTAATGCATATGAAGGTATGAGAATTGTGTTGTATGGTGGTCACTAAAACATGGCATAAATTGGGGAATCAGCCAGATATTAGCTCTCCAGAGGCAACAGCAAGGAAAGTAACCAACACCCGGGTGGGATGTCAAACAACTCAGCAACAGCCATTGTCCAGCAAGAGAGCTATAATGCAATGACTTACCTGCATGAGGCTACACCAGAAGAATTGCTCAACCTTGTTTGGAGAGACTCAGCAATGCCCCCCAGACATGCCTGGACTTGTGCTCCCCAAGCACATGGACTGAGGGTATAAAACAGACAGAGTGGACACATACTGGGCCCTTCTCCTGCCCCCCACCTTGCTGCAAGCAACTAAGACACTGAGAAGAAGACAAGATTCCAACAGAGGAAATTGGCCCAGGTTTAAGGAACAAACCTGTATATTAAGGACTGCAATATCCAGTGGGGTGAGAAAAACTGCTTAATCTAGATGTTGCCCAGTCTAATAGGGTTGAGAGTTTAGACTGCATGCTTATATTTTATTTTATTTTGGCAACCAGTCTGACTTTTTGCTGATCACTTTCTATCACTTAAAATCTATATTCGTAGTTAATAAATTTGTTTGTTTATTCTACCTGAAGCAGTGCGTTTGGTTTGAAGTGTGTCAGAGACTCCCCTGGAGATAACAAGCCTGGTACATATCAATTTATTTGTTAAATTGATGAACTCAAATAAGCTTACAGTGTCTAGCAAGAATAACTGTACACTGAAAGATGGCGGTTCCTAGGGTTGTGTCTGGGACCAGAGATACTGGCTAGTGTCATTGGGTTGCACAATCCAAGGAGCAGCTTACATGTCAGAGGCTGTGCGTGAACAGCCCAGGAGTGGGGGCGGGTTCTCAAAGCAGAGCAGGGTAAGGGTGGCTCCCAGAGTCAAGGATTGGAGTGATCTAGCAGATCACCTGTCCGGATAACACCAGAGGGGAACGTCACAGGTACCATCTTTGTGTTTTGTCAAATCTGCTGTGAAAGTGTTCTTAAAATGAACATGTGCTGGGACATCATCTGAGAGTGTTATAATATTAAATATATGGTAGAATGTGGGTAAAACAGAACAGGAGACATACAATTCTCCCCCAATGAGTTCAGTCACAAATTTAATTAACACATTGTTTTTTTAATGAGCATCATCAGCATGGAAGCATGTCCTCTGGAATGGTGGCCGAAGCATGAAGGGGCATATGAATGTTTAGCATATCTGGCATATAAATACCTTGCAAAGCCGGCTACAAAAGTGCCATGTGAATGCCTGTTCTTACTTTCAGGTGACACTGTAAATAAGAAGCAGGCAGCAGTATCTCCCATAAATGTAAACAAACTTGTTTGTCTTAGCAATCGGCTGAACAAGAAATAGGACTGAGTGGACTTGTAGGCTCTAAAGTTTTACATTGTTTTGTTTTTGTAGTGCAGTTATGTAACAAAAAAATCTATATTTGTAAATTACACTTTCACGATAAAGAGATTGAACTACAGCACTTGTATGAAGTGAATTGAAAAATACTATTTCTTTTGTTTATCATTTTTACAGTGCAAATATTTGTAATATAAAGTGAACACTGTACATTTTGTATTCTGCGTTGTAATAGAAATCAATATATTTGAAAATGTAGAAAGATATCCAAAAATATTTAATAAATTTCAATTGGTATTCTGTTACCAGTAAAAAAATTAATTATGATTAATCGTAATCGCAGTTAATTTGTTGAGTTAATCACGTAAAGTTAACTGCAATTAATCAACAGTCCTAGTATCTACAATAAATTAATTGTATTTGGCCAAATATGAGGCACATGAAATAACAGTCTAAGAACTGGAGATGCTTTATTAGGAAGCTTGTTTGTAATAATTAGGTTTTATACTGGTTTTCTTTGGGAAAAACATCTGACATGATTATGATTATTATCCTTTTCATTCATCAACTTATTATTAATAAACTAGGTTCTACACTCTGTAGTTCCTCTCCTTTTAGTATAAGATTTTAAATCAAAATACATGTCCTCAGGGGGAAAAAATCCCATACTATATTTTATTTAAACAGTTCAAGAATCATTCATGGCTCTTAATCAGATTAGTTGTGATTTATAAGTACCATCTGAGTTCAGTACAGTAGGTTTTGTCCTAGAATCCAGGCTGTTTTCTATTTCTTTCGTTCTTATTTCTATTTCTTTACAAATGAACACAAGAGGGCACAGCTCTCTGCAATCCTGAACTAAGCTGATGGCATTGCATTCCATGAATGTACATTTCTAAAATTTAAGATTATTACTCCACCTGCCAAAGGTCCAACTGCACGATGCAACGATGCCAAAGAGAGAGAGAAAAAAAAGGTAGATCAGGAATCTTAAAATAAATTGCTTTTAATAGCATCAGGATCATGAGTCAGTAATTCTGATGCACTCTATATAATTTAAAATATCAAAATGTGAAATAACATAGGGGTTCTGTGTGACAGAAGTAAATTTGAGTCTAAGAGGCGGGAAAGATGAGCAGTATGTGAACCTACCAGCAAAAAACACTTTGCCCCTTGAAATCAGACAGCAATATGGAATTATTAATTTCAAAAGAGATCGGCTATAATACTATATTAAAAAGGAAGGACAAAGTGTGAAGGGGAAAATGATCTTGCAGCTAAGGCAAAAATAAGGAGACCCAGATCCATTATATTTTCCTTTTCCTGTTTTCCAGACCACTTTCTATTATTTCAGTTACTTTAAAAAAAATTGATTGGGACTGAATTTGTTTTTAGTACAAAGATTATCAAACTTTTGATTTTTTTTAATCTAGTCATTTCTGTGCTATCCAATAGTGACTAAAATGCTCCATCTGGATGTGCTTTTTTATGCTCTTGGGTAACTCAACAGTGGATTTTAAAACTTCAGTCTTGCCATGTATGTAGTCTTCAGTGATGAATGTGGATCTTACTGAGTAATCAGAAGCAATCAAAACTGTATACTGAATCTGTGGAATACATTCATTTTCCTTAAAAGAAGCTAGCAAGCATTGAGGCCAAATCAAGAACTTCTGTGCTGTGCCACACAGGATGTTAATGTGAAGCCAAACGTCACAATGTACTGTACTGTGCTGTACATGGCTTACTCAACCCCCTATATTGCACTGGCTCCACTCTCGGATGGATCTCTATGGCTGTCAAGGAAGGAGCAGGATTTGGCTTTGAGAACAATCATCTATCATCTATCTATCTATCTACACACACACACACACACACACACACACACACACACACACACACACACACACACACACACACACACACACACACACTGAGTTGGTATGACTTACACTGACTTCTGGATCCCTCTGTGCATAGGCTATTACAACTCAGTGAGTTAGACTCACACCCATTAGCTACAATGGTATCACTTACATCACTTACACATCATCTATTTCCGAGGAACTGAGTGTAAGGGTGCATCCACGCTATGAAGAAAGGCGTTTTCTTACCACGTGATAGATACCCTGTGGTAACTAACACAGGGTAAAATCCTAGCGAAGACAAGACAGTTTGTACTTTTCACACATTCGCAGGTTGAGGTAAACAAAGAATTGCCTTTTCTTCGCTAGGATTTTACCACTCGTTAGTTGCTACATTATAAGAATACGCATTTTTTCCCAGTGAAGACAAAGCTTAAGGGAGTCTACATTGGTGTAATTTAAATAGTGAAGGCCTGGATGAGAGGCTTGAGTCCAGGAAACGTGTAAGCTAATATAGGGGGTGGCACTAATTCCAAACTATAAATTCTCCGCTTTAGAAAGGAGCCTTTAGTGAACTAATCTAGGTATTTGGGGATAATAATATTTCAAATACTGTTTTTTGTAGGAAGCAGAAATTGAATATTTTTATAGGCTCATGGAGAACAAAAAGCTAAACAATTGGCTAAACCAGGAAATTCCAGCAATAATTCTAGTCTCAATATTATTATTCATTCACATTGAAAGGTCATTAGGATCAAATCCTTCCTCAGGACCACAAACGGGTAATCAGTGTGAGTGTTTGTTGCATATGGAGCATAGGAGTTGGGGAAGCCAGATGCACAAGGGCTCTCTACAAAGCAAATGATCACACGCAATTTGCTGCAGGGGCCCCGCGAGGCCTGGCTCAGCGGTGGTCCAGGTCTTCAGTGGAGGGGGGCCCTTCAGTGCTGCCGAAGACGCGGAGCAACTGAAGGGCCCCCCGCCGCCAAAATGCCCTGCGAGCCCTGGCCCGGCGGCGGTCTGAGTCTTCGGCAGCATTTCGGTGGTGGGGGCCCTTCAGTCGCTCCAGGTCTTCGACGGCATCTCGGCAGCAGGGGAGCCCTTCAGTCGCTCTGGGTCTTCGGTGGCATTTCAGCAGCGGGGGGCCCTTCAGTGCTGCAGAAGACGCGGAGTGACTGAAAGGCCCTCCACCACCGAAATGCCACCGAAGACCTAGACCGCCGCCGGGTGAGTACAAGCGCCGCAGCTCCCCTGCTTTGCCCTGGCCCCCGGAATCCTCTGGGCAGCCCTGGCTTGGGGAGAGGAAAGAGTAGGTACAGCACCAGATGATCTGCTGTGAAATGGATCCACAAGGCATTGCTAGCCATGGAGTAGAATCACAGGAGTAGTAGAGGCTACTTCTCAGGCCTGGTCTACACTAGGACTTTAATTCAAATTTAGCAGCGTTAATTTGAATTAACTGCGCACCCGTCCACACCAGGAAGCCATTTAATTCGACATAGAGGGCTCTTTAGTTCGAATTCTGTACTCCTCCCCGACGAGGGGAGTAGCGCTAAATTAGACATGGCTATGTCGAATTAGGCTAGGTGTGGATGCAAATCGAACTTAGTAGCGCCGGGAGCTATCCCACACTGCACCACTCTGTTGACGCTCTGGACAGCAGTCCGAGCTTGGATGCTCTGACCAGCCACACAGGAAAAGTCCCGGGAAAATTTGAATTCCTTTTCCTGTCTGGACAGTTTGAATCTCATTTTGTGGTTGGACATCGGGGCGAGCTCAGCAGCACCGGCAGCAATGCAGAGCTCTCCAGCAGAGGAGTTCATGTAATCTCTGAATAGAAAGAGGGACCCAGCATAGACTGACCGGGAAGTCTTGGATCTGATCGGTGTGTGGGGCGAGGAGTCTGTGCTTTCGGAGCTGCGCTCCAACAAACGGAATGCAAAGACCTACGGGAAGGTCTCCAAAGCCATGAGAGACAGAGGATACAGGCGGGATGCAACTCAGCGCCGCGTGAAAATCAAGGACCCCAGACAAGGCTACCAAAAAATCAAAGCGGCAAATGGACGCTATGGAGCCTGCCACCACTGCCCCACCAGTGACCGTGGACTCTGACGATGGGACAGTGTCGACGGTCAGTTCCTCGGCGATGTTCGCGGACGGGGAAGATGAGGAAGGGTTTGTGGAGGACGAGGCAGGCGACAGCGCTTACAACGCTGGTTTCCCCGACAGCCAGGATCTCTTCAGCACCCTCACGGAGATCCCCCAACAACCCTCCCCGGCCATTAACCTGGACCCTGAATCAGGGGAAGGAGCAGTTGGTAAGTGCTTTAAACATGTAAACTTTTATTATTAATGGAACAGGAATCTGAACTATGTGTAAAGGAGGTCTCTATATATATGGGGATAGAACAGAAATCCTCCTGGGAGATCTCCACGAAGCTCTCCTGGAGGTAATCGAAAAGCCTCCGCAGGAGGTTCCTGGGGAGAGCTGCCTTATTGGGTGCTCCGTGGTAGCACACCTTTCCGCGCCAGGCTTTCATGAGGTACTCAGGAAGCATTGCCTCCCCGAGCACGGCTGCATAGGCCCCTGGTTTGTGCTGGCTTTCACGCAGCATGCGATCTCTATCTCCTTCAGTGACTCTCCTCAGGGCAATCTCGCTCGGCGACTCCTGCATCTAATTAGGAAAATTACCATAATGTTACGCCTGGTCCAAAGTATTTTTAAAAAATCTCTGGACAGACGGCGTAGCAGAGAGTCGGCATGCTGCTGCGTGACAAGCGTAATGGAAAGCCAAAGAATCAAATGGACGCTCATGGGGGGGGGGGGGAAATGAGGACGCAAGCTATCCCACAGTTCCCGCTGTGTCCGAAAATCATTTGCATTCTTGGCTGAGCTCCAAATGCTTCTAGGGTCAAACACAGTGTCCGCGGTGGTTCAGGGCATAGCTCGTCAATGTACAGCCACCCCCCACCCCCAGAAGGAAAAGGGAAAGAAATCGTCTCTTGACTCTTGTAAATGTCACCCTATGTGTACTGAATGCTGCTGGTAGACGCGATGCTGCGGCACGCTACGGTAGCATCCTCGCCCCCCCCCTCCCCCGTCTCATGGGTGACTGATGGTGCAAAATGACTGGTACCCGTCCTCATCATCAGCTTTGCGATAGATGGTGTAGTGCAATAGGACTACCTGTCCTCGTCATCAGCCCATAAGTAGACGGCCTGCTAACCGTCTTCATCATAGCAACAGGGGGCTGAGCTCCATCAGTCCCCGCCCTTCATGTGTAAAGAAAAGATTCTGTACTGCCTGGACTATCATAGCAGCTGGAGGCTGCCTTACCATCATTTCATTTCCCTAACAAGTCACTGTTTCTTATTCCTGCATTCCTTATTACTTCAGCATACAAATGGGGGGACACTACAACGGTAGCCCAGGAAGGCTGGAGGAGGAGGGAAGCAACAGGTAGGGTTGTTGCAGGGGCACCCCCTGTGAATGGCACGCAGTTCGTCATTCCTGTGGGATCTGACACAGAGCGGCTGTGCTCTGTAGTTCTCTGATACACTGCAACCCTAGTACAGTTGCCCCATATTCTAGGCGGGACTGTTTCTATTTTTAGATACCATAAAGGAGGGATTGAGTCAGGGAGTCATTCCCAGTTTTGTCTTTTGCGCCCCCGGCTGATCTCGGCCAGGGGCACCTATGACAGCAGCAGAAGGTGTAGTGCAATAGAACAGCTACCCGTCATCACCTTGCCAATTTACATTGGCATGGTTGATGGTGCAATATGGCTGATAACCATCTCTGCTGTCATGCAAAAGCAAATGAATGCTGCTGTGTAGCACTGCTGAATCGCCTCTGTCCGCGGCATCTAGTACACATATGGTGACAGTGACAAAAGACAAAACAGGCTCCATGGTTGCCACGCTATGGCGTATGCCAGGGCAATCCAGGGAAAACGGGCTTGAAATGATTGTCTGGCGTTGCTTTCCCGGAGGAAGGAAGGAATGACTACATTTACCCAGAACCACCCGCGACAATGAAATTTGCACCATCAGGCACTGGGATCTCAACCCAGAAGTGCAAGGGTCAGGGGACACTGCGATGGGGTTGTTCACAGACACAGACTAGACTGTGTTCATTGTTCGGAAAAATGTATCTTTGCAAGGAATTCACTACCTTTTTTCCATCACACAGCTTCGACTGTCTCCAGACCTGCCACAGCATCCCCCTCACAGAGGCTGGCAAAGATTAGGCGGCGAAAGAGAAAGACACTGGACGAGATGATCGCTGAAGTTATGGGGTGCTCCCAAGCCGAGGCGGACCAGCAGAGCCAGTGGAGGGAGACCCTCTCTCTGTACCAGCGCTCACACAGCGAACGGGAGGAGAGGTGGCATGAGGAAGACAAGCAGGCAACTCAAACGCTGCTTGGACTAATGAGGGAGCAAACGGACACGCTCCGGCGCCTTGTGGATGTTCTGCAGGACCGCAGCCAGGAGGACAGAGCCGCCCCAGTGTATCTGCAACCGCCCTCCCCCGCCACAAAGTCCCATACCTCCCGTCACCCAAAGTAACCAGAAGGAGTGGTGCCAGGGGCCGTGAAAACTGTCACTGCACCCCAGCAGAGTGCTCAAGTACCCAAAAGCTCTCATACCCTAATTTTTGAGAATTCCTTCCCTTCCTGACTCACCCTAGCCCCAATCCCAGTTTAATCCCCTGACTGTCTGGTTAATTATTAAAAATACTTTGCTGTTAATTACTGTTTCCGTCATGCTTTTTACACAACGCTGCGTTTGAAGGGGTGGGTGGGTGGGTGGTTGGGTGGGGAAGGGGGTAGGGTATTGCATAGGACAGTCACCTTTAGCAGGGTACAGAGACAGGGGCAGGATCAGCAGCAGGTCACACACACAGTGCAGTCAGTAGGCACCCTGGTCGGCATGGGAGGTGGTTTGCAGGTTCTGTGTGGGTGGGTGGGGGTACGTGACTTTGTAGCGGGGGAGGGTGGTTACAGATCTCATGCAACGGTCCCTGTCCTGGACCACAGAGCCACGCAGCAGAGGAATCTGTATCCATCCTCCCCCGCCACAAGGCCACATAGCCCCCGCACACAGAGTCCCAAAAAGGAGGGATGGCAGGCTCCGTTGAAACAACCAGTCCGGCACTGCAGACCGCTCTGGGAGCAGGATCCTGTCATTCCTCGAGTTTAGAGGTGGTCTTTACATCACCGCACACCCTACCCAGCACAGTCTGCATCCCAGTTTCGACCATTTAATGCAAAGTCATCAATAAAGAAACCTTTGTAAAGTTACAGTGGAACATGTATTTTATTTTTAAACGTGTGTTGGAAGTGGGGGAAGCGGGGTGGACGGGGTATGTAACTGCAGATGCTAGTCAACAGTAACTTGGTAAAGAAACAGGGGCAGGTTCAGCTTCTCTGTAAAGAAACTGAACAGTCACAGGTCACGCTGCTCGCTGGTACTTGAAGAGTTCCTTGTCGCTGTGCAAGGCGCCTGCATAGGGCTTCACGAGCCAGGGCATTAGCGGGTAGGCTGGGTCCCCGAGGATCACTGTAGGCATCTGCACATCCCCAAGAGTTATTTTGTGGTCCGGGAAGAAACTACATACCTGCAGCTGTCTAAACAGAGCAGAGTTCCTGAAAACACGCGCGTCATGAACTTTGCCTGGCCACCCGACGTTGATGTTGGTAAAACGTCCCCCATGGTCCACCAGTGCTCGCAGCACCATTGAAAAGTAGCCCGATTTCTCAGCAGCTGACTGTGGAAGAGGTGGACGATAAGGTGCGAGGAGTTGACAACGGCCATAACTGCAGCGGGCTCCGTGCTCGCAGTGCTGTGGCGCCCGTGCTGTCACTGAGCAGAAAAGTGCACGAACAGATTGCCCGCAGGCACTTTCGGGGAGGGAGGGAGGGCATGATTGACGGTTCAATGATGACAGTTACCCAAAACCACCCTCGACACATTTTTCCCCCAGCATGCATTGGGGGGAAATCCCAGAATTCCAATGGGCAGCGGGGAGTGCGGGAACTGTGGGATAGCTTCCCACAGTGCACCGCTTCCAAAGTCGACGCTGGCCCTGTTACTGTGGACTCACACAGTCGAATTAGTGTATTTAGTGTGGATACACAAATTCGACTTCATAAGGTCGATTCCACAAATTCGACTTAAGTTGATTCGAAATAGTCTTGTAGTGTAGACATACCCTCAGGAAAAGAAGTAATAGGTCACCTAGTCCAGTGCTCTCAAACAGGGGTATAGGTACCCCTGGGAGTACGCAGAAGTCTTCCAGGGGTTACATCAGGTCATCTAGATATTTGCCTAGTTTTACAACAAGCTACATAAAAAGCACCGGCGAAGTGAGTACAAACTAAAATTTCATACAGACAATGGCTTGTTTATACTGTTCTATATACTATACATTGAAATGTAAGTACAATATTTATATTCAAATTGATTTACTTTACAATTATATGGTAAAAATGAGAAAGTCAGCAATTTTTCAGTATGACTGTGCTGTGAAACTTTTGTATTTTTATGTCTGATTTGTAAGCAAGTACTTTTTAAGTGAGATGAAACTTTGGGGTACACAAGACAAACCAGACTCCTGAAAATGGTACAGTAATCTGGAAAGCTTGAGAGCCACTGATCTAGATCATCCCTTGTTCCTACCAGGCCTTTCCTAGTGCTTTATCTTGTCTAGCTTTAAAAGGACTTCAGTGAAGGAGTTTCCCATGGAAGACAATTTCATCCCTGTTCCACTGCTGAGCACAGCACAGGGACTAACAGGGAGAAGCAACATTCCACCCTGATCCTGGGACCACCACATGCCAATTCAGCACAGGACTGAGCTACCTCTGAGCCACCATGGCAGCCAGAAATAGCCAGTTCGTAGGAATGCCTAGCCACCCTTGGCATAAAACCTGTGAATTTTCCCCATAAATCACATAGTGGCATGAGGCAAGTCACAAATTTTGCATTAGTCTCCATTTCTGCAAATGGGAATAATATTTATTTATATCTCATTATTTAATATTTTCAAAGCACAAAGAGCTATAACTGTAAGTATCATCATCACTCCAACTCCATCATCACCATATATATAATGTTCCTGCCTACTCACACACAAACAGATGCTAATGTCTCCTGAAAATCTTTGAAAAGCCTTCTATTTAGAAGGCATGTTGCTCATATAAAAAAAAGCTCAACTGTGGGAAGTCTGTTTTAAGAACTTCAGTAGTTTAACATGTACAATATGAGGAAAGAGCAGATGATATGGTTAGCTCTTTTGGTTAAAGCCTACGGCTCAGTCTTCAAACTCCACAGTGCGACTGGAAGGGGAGGCAACACATGTCCTATGCCTCCCCCAATTCTGCACTGGCTGGGCGGCTGAACTGGCCCCCTACCCAAATCTGAGCAGCCAACGGGCTGCATTAACTTCCACCAGCTGGAACAGGCCCCTAGAAATCTTTCTGAGGGCCGGGAGTAGGCGGAGTACATCATGCTCTCACTACAGTCCCAACCTTTCTGACCTCCTTCACATCCTTCCCCCATCCTAGAATGCATACTCTTCAAACCTATGTGGCCTCTGCTACCTTCCTTCAGAGTAAGTTTAGGGTCACTTCACACTGTTTCCCATGACCTTTAATGGAATTTTCCATATGTGAAATCACCGTTAATAGTCACCTCACATTCTCTGCCTATATATAATTTTCTGTATTTCTCTAACCTAATGCTTTTTCTTACACAGTGAAAGAAAGCAAGAGTTTTAGTTTTACCTGCTTCTGCTGCTTATTCACCACTTCCACCAATAATCCCGTATTTGTTTATTCCCAGTTGACTAACATCAAATTTTTAAGGTGCCACAAGCAAACAAATTATGGATACAGCAGCTCTTTGAAACATGTAGGAGCAAGTGAACTTTCAGAGTTACTGGTTTCACATGAGGCTCTTTGAGAACAGAAAAAAACCAGAGGAAACACAGAAAATTTTATTCTACACAGAATAACGTCTGATGAAAAAACATTAATTACATTTCTTTCCAGTATCGATAAGGATCAAACAAAAGGAAATCCACTGTTAAATATGCCCCACGAGAGCAAGCTGATTGCTACAAGTAGCAAAGGTAAGAGGAAGGAATAATTCAACAGCACTCAAGTTATTTTAAATGTCTGGCTCCCATGAGTTCCTCCCCAATTTTAGGTCCCCAGCTAGGACTACTTGGTTTCCACTGTAGGAGACAGCCCAACATG
The DNA here is from genome assembly GCF_016161935.1 of Mauremys reevesii. NCBI lineage: Eukaryota > Metazoa > Chordata > Testudines > Geoemydidae > Mauremys > Mauremys reevesii. The sequence goes on from NC_052626.1 coordinate 91,931,476, forward strand.
CTATGTCCCAATGAGCTAGGGGCTAAACTGAACCACCAAACTAAAAAATGAGATTCATATCTATTGTATAAGCCTTCATGATCACTGGTACGAGAAATTATAGAAGTAATCCGCAAGTATTGCCCCAGAACAATGAACTATTTTTCTGCGGGTTTTCTATTTTTTTTTAATGGAATGAAAATATTGTTTTAAAGTACTGAGTGAAGTATTGTTAGGAAAAAAATATTTAGGAGGTGTATTTGGGTTATGCTTTATCGCTGAAATCAGTTATACTAGATTTTATGATTAATGATGAGATAAACTAAGGCAGTCAAATACACACGCAGTTATTCTGTCTCAAACAAGCATTAGTGACAAAAAATTAACCATACGCCCCATACTGTTTACTTTAGCCAAGTGCATTGTGTCCATTTTGCCTCACTGTTAGTAATGCCTGAAAGGTAATAGGGCTCTGCAGCTACGTTAGTAACAATGACCAGATCAGTACCAGGCCTCCAGAGTAGAATGCAAAATTAAAGGAAGTTAAAGAGGTGGGGGTTGGCAAAGAGGTGGAGCAAGTTATCACAACCAAAGAACTTACTATTTCTTCCAAGTTAAACAGTAGTATACAAAATTGGTAAGTAAAGGAATCTTCTTGAAGATGTGTCTGTTCTCCAAAAGTTACAGTCATAGGTATTAGAGTTGTCAGAACAGTCATATTTAGCTACTCCAATAATAACATGTTCAAACTTTGCCATAAAAACAGAATTAATTTTTTCTGCTTTTAGAAGTTACCACAACAGAAGAAGTAACCGTCTTTAAAGAAAAGCAAAGTTCACATCAGTCTACATTAGTTACTGACCCTGTTCTCTGAAATGCTATATGTTATCTTGCACATGTTTGTTTTTATCTGTCAATGTGGTTTATTGTTAGGGAAGTGTAGTATCAGTTGTCTTTTCCCTGCCATCAAAGCTACTTCGTTAAAGTTAATAGTGTTTGACTTCTAGAAGATCTTTTTCCAAGGTAACACAAAAAACTTCTGCTCTCAGTTATTTTTCCAGCAGTAAAGGCACCAAATGGATGTAATAACCCCCTTAATCTTAAAAAATCCATTGTATTAATCCACTGAAAGCATTTAAAATTCTACTTGTCATTTATTATATGACCTTATCTGGGAGTGACCCTTTGCCAAATGTTCTAAGAGCACACCGTCTGCTGGCAAACATGTTTACATGAATGGAAATCTACATTGGTCTGAGTAAGACTACTGTATATTAGTTCCAATACACCTGCACTCTGTTTACTTAAGCTACACTATCTTCCATTTAATTTTCCCACTTTTCTAAAATGCTTCATTTCAATAAATGTGAGTAGTTAAAATGGCTAAACCTTGTCTCTAGCCTATATCCATAGATCTTATTAACTAACTGGTTTGAATTAAACTGCATTCTAAGAATAAAATAACACTGGCTTTATTAAAAGCATGCATACTTGGTTTTGGCTCGTATAATTATTAGCTAAGAAATCTTTTGACAAAACAGGTTATTTAAAAACTCTTTGTACGTTTCTGAAACCTTATTCCTTTTTATGATGTAGTGTCCCTGATTTTAGTCCTCTCCCTCTACATCTTTCCTTATCTCCATTTTCTGTCAGGTACTTGACAGGCACTCTATGAACACATCCATTTCAGAAATGTGGGGTTTTTTTAGTTAATTGGCATTGCTTCAGAGAAACTGGCATTACATTTTATTGGCTTCAATTAAAAAGCACTGATTCAATGAATATCTATTAAATTAGTAAAGTAAATCTGAGTTTGGAAAAGAAATGGGAAAACATAACCATACATACACATCCAAATATATTTGTATTGAAAAATGGTTTGTGTTAAAAGTGGATGAAAATAAGCTGTTTTAAATAAAAATCTGTTCATTTTCATAAAACCACTTAGGATCTGAGCATATTGGTTTTAATACAGTACATATGTATCCAATTAACTGTAAAAATTTAAATAGACATGACACATACAACCCTGAGCTTGTTCATGTAAAATGTGACTCCTCTTAAAAATGATAAAATACATTAATTAAAATCAACTCAAATGCAATCTAAAATGCACTAAAATGGTTTAATATATTAATAAACTGAAAACATTAATCCTGACAAAATCTTGTCAGACAGAAACTAACTAGTAGAGAACTAAGCATGATATCACTTTCTATTCCAGACATTACAGTGATATGGATAGTTATAAAAAAGCTCATGCATAGTACTGACCTGTAGCAAAACAAGAAACCACGTATTTTACACAAAGAAGTGGCCAAGCCTCTAAAATAGTTACTGCTGTACTGGAAAACATGGAATAGAAGTGGCATCTTTAGGGAGGAAATATATCTAACATTTAGAGCAAGGGCGTACGTATCAGGATTCATGGCCTCTACCACTGATTTGGTGTATGACCTTGGGAAAGTTACATCTGTACCTGTTTCCCCATCTATAAAATGGGTTTAATATTTACCTACATCACAGAGATTTGATTATTTGCTCATTAAAACTTGTAAAACATTCTTATCTTCAGGTGAAAATTGCTACAGAAGTATCATGTTTTATTACTAGAAAATGTAATGTTAGCTTCAATCTAAAGGATACCAACAAGATGAGTATGTTTAGCTTTCCACTAGGATAGTCATTTACTACATGTTTGTGTTACAACTAGCACATACAAACATTAAATACTACCACTAACTCTCAGAGAATGTAAGGGTCAAGTTTTCAGAGGATTCAACCCAGCTTCCAACTGAGCATGCACAATTTTGTGAGCAGAATAACTTGCACATAAATTCTGTGCACGCTATCATTTGCACAAACAAATTAGAAAGTACACACACCAAATTAAAGGTCACATATTGCATATATGAAACAAAAAGTCTCCATGCCGAGGGTTGTTTTTTTTCTCCTATTTGTCAGACAATTTTCCTCCCATATTTTAAAGGGAGTTAAAATTAACTTGGATGTTTTTGTTAAAACAACTTTGGAGCACCTTATGAAGACATTTTATGCACCAGAATAATTAATAATACCTAGGAATACAGCTTGTTAAGACCAAAGCAGATTGTGAAGAACTTCAAAAAGATCTCACAAAACTAAGTGATTGGGCAACAAAATGGCAAATGAAATTTAATGTGGATAAATGTAAAGTAATGCACATTGGAAAAAATAACCCCAACTATACATACAACATGATGGGGGCTAATTTAGCTACAACGAGTCAGGAGAAAGATCTTGGCGTCATCATGGATAGTTCTCTGAAGATGTCCACGCAGTGTGCAGAGGTGGTCAAAAAAGCAAACAGGATGTTAGGAATCATTAAAAAGGGGATAGAAAATAAGACTGAGAATATATTATTGCCCTTATATAAATCCATGGTACGCCCACATCTCGAAGACTGTGTTCAGATGTGGTCTCCTCACCTCAAAAAAGATATTCTAGCACTAGAAAAGGTTCAGAAAAGGGCAACTAAAATGATTAGGGGTTTAGAGAGGGTCCCATACGAGGAAAGATTAAAGAGGCTAGGACTCTTCAGCTTGGAAAAGAGAAGACTAAGGGGGCATATGATCGAGGTATATAAAATCATGAGTGATGTTGAGAAAGTGGATAAGGAAAAGTTATTTACTTATTCCCATAATACAAGAACTAGGGGTCACCAAATGAAATTAATAGGCAGCAGGTTTTAAACAAATAAAAGGAAGTTCTTCTTCACGCAGCACACAGTCAACTTGTGGAACTCCTTACCTGAGGAGGTTGTGAAGGCTAGGACTATAACAATGTTTAAAAGGGAACTGGATAAATTCATGGTGGCTAAGTCCATAAATGGCTATTAGCCAGGATGGGTAAGAATGGTGTCCCTAGCCTCTGTTCGTCAGAGGATGGAGATGGATGGCAGGAGAGAGATCACTTGATCGTTGCCTGTTAGGTTCACTCCCTCTGGGGCACCTGGCATTGGCCACTGTCGGTAGACAGATACTGGGCTAGATGGACCTTTGGTCTGACCCAGTACGGCCTATGTTATGTTCTTATGTTGTTATTTAACTGCTTATGCTGAAGAGACAGATGTCAAAGGATGGTACCTATGTTTTCAGGGGGTGTGGGTTTATTCTTCCAAAAACAGTGGCTTTTCAAAAGCTTCCCCATAATAGATATGTAGATTATTTTTCTATTAAAATCACATAATTTAAAATTTGGAGGACATGCATCACTATATTTAATTTTTAACTATATTTAACCTAATTTTTAATTAGATCAAATTTTAGGTATAAACTACTTGACAATCCCCTTAAAGTTAACATTTTTGGAGCTGATTAACACTAATACTAAACCAACTACATGTATCAATACAGAATAAAATATAATTGTAACAAATGTAAATAAATATGGTTCCAGACTAAACACACATAATCAGTTAATGTGCATTTAAAACCTTCACTATCTAGCACAAGGGGGAGCAGTTGGGCAATGTTAACAATGGTGCTGCATTGCAACTAGCTATTAAAGGCTGATCATGTAGGTTTACTACACCTAATTTGGTTACATTAAACCCGGGTTTATTGCATAGATTATTTGCCTCCAGAAATCCTCTACCATTCTCTCAAAAAAGCACCAAATTAAATATAAGAGCCTGACCTTCTATAAAAATATCCCATACTTTTCTTACTCTTATGCATAGTTTCATTGATCTCTGAGTTACTGCAGACTGGCATACCTGCAGAATCATGCCCTAAATAACAAAGAAAAATTTAACTGTTAACTACAACTAAAGTTTGGTTGCTTTTTGTCCACATTTTTATATCCAAATGTTGGTAGCAGAGTATTTACTTAACTGTCTAAATATCTAGCTAACTATTATTTAACTCTGGTAATGAAGGTATATCACAAATCTCAGCTTTCTTTATTTTCTTATTACGGTAATTTGTCATGTAAGACTGTAGCTGCTGCTGTTGGGGGAGGGATAGTTCAATGGTTTGAGCATTGGCCTACTAAACCTAGGGTTGTGAGTTCAATCCTTAAGGGGGCCACCTAAGAATCTCAGGGCAAAATCAGTACTTAGTCCTGCTAGTGAAGGCAGGGGGCTGGACTCAATGACCTTTCAAGGTCCCTTCCAGTTCTAGGTGATTGGTATATCTCCTATTATTATTACCTAAATACAGTCCCTACAATTCTATCATCCATTGTGGAGCTACTACAATTTACAACCACTGAGGATCTGCCCCACGCTAGGTAAAACACTAAACACTGAAACACAAGGTAAGAAACTATATTATTTAATTAATAATAGTGCATGGAAAATGGTGAAAAAGCTACAGCAAGCAGACATAAATCTGAAGCAGTTTAATTGGCAGGCAAGAGAAATGAGCAGCCTAGATCCAGGTGCAACCCAGAACTTTCATCAATAATCACTTTTTAGTCAATGAATTAAACTCATCCAAGGAATTACACAACTGATTTATTCAGTCCTTGTGCCTAACAACTGTAAGAAAGAAATAATTGAAAATACCCAGTGAATAAAGTCATTTATTCAGTGGCTCATCTTATTACTGTGTGCTCTATATTAGGGTTAGTTTATAAGGAAAATTCATACTGCTTAAAGGCCAATCCAAATCCCACTGAAGTCAAGATGAGTCCTTCCAATCAATTTAGTGGGACTCATACTGGGTTTACAGTGCTGTTGGCTACAGAGCAGACATCAATGCAGCTGTTTACATTTTCAAAGCCATCCTCACCACTGAAAGGACTACAAACTTCATAATTTAAAAATATATTCTGAAAAATAAAAAAACCTACATGAAAGTCTTAATTCCAGTTTTTCATCAACATTTTCATAAATAAATATCAAACCTTCAGCCTGCTATTGCTTGTCTGTCAGTGATATAAAAAGTAATGTTTAACTTCACCAAAATCGTTCTAAATTTCACCTTCTATCAATACCATGTATATATAAGGTCATCATTAGAGAAAGTACAGTGATATCATTCCAGTGCAACAGAATCCAAATTACACTGAGGGACCAGTAACTCAACCACATTTCATCAAGAAAGCCACATGAAGTGTTATTTGTACTGGAGACATTTCAAAAACATTACAGGTAGGCCAAGTAATTCTGGCCTTTGTTCTGAGTAGAAGAGTGTAGATCTTATTTTTTACCACAACAGGTGGTACCAAGTCTTTCATCTGGAAAGATTTTTCTTATTTAAATCCACAAAATGTTTTCCCCTTTTCTTTTTTAATTTGCTGCATGCTCTTGTAAAGAGAATGAAAGATTTAAGAGCTTTTAAACCAAAATATCTGTTAGAAGTTCCGAGCAAAGCCTTGATAGGGTCCAGCTTGCCAAGAAATGCACTTTTCACCAGTAAGCAGCCAAGCCTACTTTATCCAGCTCTACAACCTTACATTTCTGTTGAAATTTACTCTATTTTCCCTTCTAATTATTCCTTGTGTTTGAGGTCCAACATAAACAAAATATCTTTCATAAAGAACTCCCACCAGAAACCTTGGAAATCTAACAAATGCAAGGGATCACTCTGAAGTGCTAAGGTTAGAACGTTTGCACTGCCAGGCAGACATAACCCCAGTTAGAACTGTTCATTATGGGGCCTCCATTTGAGCCAGAAGTGCCCAAACTTTGTATAACTGAAATTCACATTGGCAAGCTGCCAGAAGTCTTAGTGCTGAATCTAATGTAATTTTTAATATCTGTAGTTCTGCACAGATATAACATAAACAAACAGTACACATGCAACAAAGCAGACTGCAGATGTACTCACTTTTAATATGGTGGTGTGACAAGTGGAGATTACCGGATTAAAACTAGGTGAAACTTTTCTGCCTTTTTTTATATTTTATATTATTTGCCAACAAAGGCAGATTTGGGTTGACCAAATTTGTGTCAATTTCACCAAATTGTTTTGTTTGGAAAAAACCAAAATATTTTGACATTTTCAAAATTAAATATTTTGACCTTTAGATTCAAAACAACTTTTGTTTCCAAATGTACTGCAATTTAATTATAAACGTGTTGCTAAATAATTGCTAAAAAAACGGAAAAAGAAAAATGTTTTATTTATGGGCAGAACAAAACATTTTGTTTCACCCCAAATGATTTTTTTAACGTTTCAGTTTGCTGAGAAGATCTAAATATTTTAGTTTTGGGGTCAACCCGAAAGTGCCCCCCCGTTGCTGCAAGTGACCAGCACAGCTCTGCCCTGCCCCTAGTGAGCAGAAGCCTGTTGGGGGATTTTGCGGGTGGCTGCAGCAGCAGGAGCAGCAGCTCCCTTTGCCGCTCCGGCGGGCCACGCTGTCGCCACAGCTGAATTGTTCAGTAGATTTGTAACAATAAATAAAAAGGCATCAAGTGACGTGTTAACATATCTCCGTGGAAGCCCCTCAGCGGGGTGGGGGGGGGGCGGGGTGACACCGCCTTACAATCACTAGGAGCCAGCCAGGGCTGCCCGCCCCTGTCATCCGCAGCGAGCTCCTGCTGCCCTGGGCCGTTCCTCCTGCCGGGCACTGGCCGCGGGGCGGGCCGCGTCTGCTCCCCCAGCCGCCCCCTCACTGCGGCTCTCACCCCGCGCTGTCCCGTCCGGCCAGAGGTCCCGCGGGGCCGGCGCCCGCCGTGGGGCGGAACCTCGGGGCCGGCCCGGAAGTCGCCGGCCGGGGCCACTGGAGAGTGAACGGGCCGGACCCGCCGCCGGGCCTAGGGAAGCCGCGGCCCCCAGTCAGCTCTTTGGGCCTTCCTGCCTGTCACCTGCCCTGGCTGCCTCCCAGCAGCAGCAGCTCCCCGCCCCCCGCCGCCTTTGGGAGTTAGAAGAGAGGGGGAGGTATAATCCTCTCGTGGGGTGGCAGGTGGCCTGAGAGGGGGGAAGAGGGAGATACTTGTCTACACTAGACAGGGTTTGAAAGTACAGCTACAGGTGTAGCTTGAGCAGCAAACTCTCCTAGTGCAGCCTCTACCAGCAAGAAAGTGCTTTTGCCATGAGGGTTGAACCGGTTTGGTGAGCAAAAAAAGGTACAACTGCAAAACCACATTTACACTAAAATAATTGCATCCACACTAAAGCTGTTGCCCCCCCAAAAATCACACTTCTACCTGGCATTACTATACTGGCAAACGTCTCTAAGGCAAACCTGGCCTTAGACTGTGAGCTCTTTGAGACACGGTCTATCTTTTTTGTTCTGTGTTTGTGTAACACTCAGTATAATGGGGTCCAGGGCCATGACTAAGGCTCTAGGCACTACTGTGATACAAACAATAAATAATTGTCACTTCCAACACCCAAGAAGTGAAAATCTTCAATGAAAGGGCCACTATGTCTGACAGCCTTGCCTTTTATAGGCAAGGTTATGGAAGCTCCACTCTGGCATGGTGTAGGGCTCTCTGCTAGCCACCCCTCCCCCTGCCCCTTCTATATAAGGGCAGCTGCCAAATATCTCTGCCATATACCCAGCCTTTGTTTTTGCATGCTTGCCACTTTCCCTCCCTGCTCTCTGACAGCCTTCCACACATCTCACATCCTCCAAAATGAGAGCATCCCTAGTTTTATTTTATGAAAATCTAGCCACATGAAACATACCTTTGTATCTAGTCCAGATTTTATTAAAATGTTTCCAGTTTCATACCATTGTGTTAAACACACTTCATTTTTACTTATGTACAAATATAAACAAAAAAGCGATATTTCCAGTTCAATCCAAGACAAGGTTTCAGGAGTGGGTGCTCTGCTAACGTATTACAAGTGAAGATCACTGCTTAGTAGATTCTTTACTGATCCCCGTTAGAAACATCACCAAATATTATTCTCGGGAGGATACACCAACTTGTCAGTTTTCAACAGGTGATACCAGATTTCAGCACAATACCAACATCTCATAGCTTTCAACAGCTCTTGCTTCTGTTCTGTCATTTTCCTCTTTCCACTACAACTTTCCCACAAAATCCTTTCAACGTTGGCAACAAGACCAAAAAAAGTACTGAGATTTTGTTCATATGGTCACTTCCTCTAGTAGTGGTGACTTTCTTTCAAAAATTAGATATCATAGGATGAAAGTGTAGCATGCCTCATTACTAAGACAAAAAGCATTGAAGAACAGACATTATGCAAAAATAGAAATCTCCCAAAGACAGTTAATGATAGAAATTAGTCATTGTGGTTTTTTATAAATATGTAAATGTAGAAATCTTAAAATATATGGATTTGAAGAAACACTAGCAACCTGTGTAGGCCCCAGATTTGACCTAGCAGTATCTGAAAAATGTTATAGGCCTAGGGAAGTATCCTTTCATTTCTACATATCATTTATTCTAAAATATATTCACTCTGTTGATACGAAGAATTATAATTATATATCTTTTTTCATGTAGTTCCTAGCTTCACGTAGTGTTTTGAGTTATCTTGTGGCATAATTAGCAGGAATATGCTATGGCATGTCTAAATGGCAAGTTAGTGCATGGCAAGCTCAGGTGTAAATCTACATGCACCAGTGCCACACTCTAACTATCCATGCAGACCTTGCTGCTGTGCACTAAGAGTGCCATAGTGCACAGCTGGAAACTTTTAGCGTTCAGCAGTGTCCATGCAGTTAGTACACAACATACAGGAGCTCTGTAGATTTACGCCGCAGTGTGCCGTGCACTAAACATCCACATAGACAAGCCCTTAGTTAAGTTTTATACACAGAATTGTGCTGACATCACTGATGATGCTATCAACTGGGACAACACTGAGATAATTTGTAATATCTGGGAAAAAACAAACAATATCAGACCGCAGACCAATTTAGCTAAAAGAGTGAACACAGCTTTTAAATTCTGTGATTTTGTCTTACCACAAGGCCAACCATAAGAGCTGGCATACATGATTATCAGATTTTTTTTCTTTACTGTAGTCTGTAAACTAAGCTGTATCAGAGTGAAAGATTTATATGATCTGAAGAGAAACCAGAGTATGTATCAGAGCATACATGGCTTTCATGGCAGGATTAAATCTGGGCAGGTTATTAAAGGGGGTCTCTGGAGTGTAGTCATGAAAAGAGAGAGAATTCCAAAGGTAACCAAGTGCAGCCAATAGCTGAGTCGGAACAACTTAGTATAATTGCCAAGAGGAATATGGCTAACGCTCAAAAATTTTTAAAAAGCAGAAACATTCTGATAAGAATAGAAAGGATGTTCATTTTCAAGCAGAAGATAAGATATGGATTAAAGTTCATTCTCAGAATAGTTTTTATGGCTAAACTAACCCCAAAATGGAAGATTCCACATTGAGTTCTTTGAATAATAGAGTAAACTAATTGGATCATGGTGCTTATTGTGTACAAAGCATAACGTTATTGAGATGTAAATGCTGGATGTACTCACGTTTCTCTGGCCACTGCCAATTTTTGCCGGACACAAAAATTAGAGATATGGAAAAATTAGGTTTCCCATTCTTTAAATGCTTTCATGTCATTTATTTTCTCCTAAAAAACACTGAAATCAGTCATTCCCTGGTATCGTTGTTTCTTACATGGATCCTACAGACTTGGCTAACAAAAAAAAATAGCCTATTATAACGGACTTCAATTCAAATTTGACTTTTTAAAAAAATAATGGATTGCAGTTTATTTGTATTCCAATAGCATCTAGAAAGTGCTAGACATTGTCCACACAGACACAGCGCCTGCCCCATCGAGTTTACAGTCTCAGAAGACGAGCAACATGAGAAGGGTGATGGGAAGGGTTACAAACAGATATGTACAATTTTTATATAGTTTTAAAACAAGCAATACGCATTTTCTTTTTTTTTAAATTAAATACATATCAACTGTATCCAAGTGCCCTTCAATCTAACTATTATTATTTGACCAATTTCTCATAGCTATCCTGAAAGAAGAGGATCTTGAGAAGGGATCTGGAGGAGGAGAGAGTGGACCTTCTGGGACAGTTCAGGAAGGGCATTCCATGAGTTCTGAGCCACCTGGAGCAAGGTGCAAAGACAGCTGTGAAAGAAGCAAACAAGTGGGCAGTCAAGGCTATTATCATTGGCGAAGCATAAGGGTGAGACAAAGTGCTTGGAAACAACAGCAGATCACCACAAAGCTGGGTAGGGCCTTAAAGGTAAGGACAAAAAACTTGAACTTGATGTGGTGGGAAAAGGAATCTCGGGGAGAAATTTGTGAAATACATTAAATTTCTCAATGCCCAGCCAATGGAGCATGCCACATGTAAGTATATATTTATCTTCAAAAAGTGACCTTGGACCTTTAAACCCTCAAGGTGAACATAGTGCACATTTACTGACTGGCATTATGCAAAATAGGGATTTGGTATTCACTTTTGTCATTAAAAAGATGATCTTATGATTAAAGCTCTTAACTAAGATGCTGGAGATTCTTGAGTTGATTCCCAGCTCTGCCAGAAACTTCCTGCATGACTATGAGCAAGTGATATAATCGCTCTGTGCCTCAGTTTCCTATATGTAAAATGGGGATGATAACAATACGTCCTTTCTCCAAATCTTTTGTCTATTTAGAATGCAAGCCCTTCAGGGCAAGGAATCTCACTTACTGTGTGCTTGCCTTAAGGCACTACTGCCATAGAAATAATTATTTCACTTATAAGTTTTAATAATTTTGAACATTTGGTTCATTAAGGAAAAACAACATTGTTGGAAAGATTTCAAGGTCTTTTCCTCAGTGTTAGGTTGACGTAACACTTTGCTGGGTTATCTACTCCTGCATCAGGTAATACCAGTGTATCAATCTGAACTCCTCAGGAAGTTGGTTAGTCAATATGTGGGGATTGAAGGGATTCACTTACTGCAATGGATACCTCCTTGTGGCTACATCTGGAGATCAGCTCTCACCTGGTAGGGCACCCTCTTCCATTAGTTACTCGTGCTTTGACCCCTCTCTCTCTCTCTTCTTGGCTCTGGGTGCTCCCTCTTCATGACTCAGCCCTCCAGCCAGGTCACTATATAGTCCTCCCCTTTCAGGGTAACAAAGTCCCTTTGGACCAGCTGTCCAGCTGGCATCTCAAACAATCCAGTGCTACTTCCCAGTGGCTGGTAGGGGAACCCGGCCCACCCTCTACACTGGTTTCCAGCTCAGAGACCCTGTAACGAGCAGTTAAGGTCTGCATAATCCTACTCTTCGTTGCTGTTTCCCTGGTTTTCCTACCCAGCCATCTCAGGCTTTCTTTCCCACCCCCCACTGGTTCCTCTGGGGTTGATCCTTCTTCCAGAGCTAGGATCCCAGAGCTTATTCTCCCAGTGGGGTTTTCTACTCCCAGAGAATGACTGCAGCCTCCTTGTGCTCTCATCTTCCTGGCTGTATACTAAGCAGCCTGGTCCTGCCCAACTGGGCTTCATGTTCAGGTAAGCCTGGCTGTCCCTTCAGGTCAGGGGCGGCTCTAGGCACCAGCAAAACAAGCTGGTGCCTAGGGCGGCAAAATGTAGGGGGCATCCCCTACTGCCGGGGGGGGGCAGCAGGCTGGGCCGGCGGACCTGCCGCAGTCATGGCTGCGGGAGGTCCTCCGGAGTCCCGGGACGACTGGACCGGAGGAGGCATGACTGCGGCAGCTCAAGCAGAGCCGCCGGACCCGCGAGTCGTCCGGAGCCGCGGGAGGTCCAGCCGAGTCACGCGGGACCAGCGGTCCCTCTGCAGTCATGCCCGCGGGAGGTCCGCTGCTCCCGCGGCTCCGGGGCGCCTCCCGCGCATGACTGCTTGGGGCGGCCAAAAAGCTAGAGCCGCCCCTGCTTCAGGTGCAGCCAGATACTGTAATTGGCCTCTCGGGCCCACATTAACCTCTTCAGGGCCTGTGTGAGGTGCACTCCCATAAGAGGGACGTGAACATATGCCTGGTCAGTTATCCCTGAAAAGGACAAGAAACCCTTCTTCTCCCAGCTGAACCCTTCATCTCCTGCCCTCACCCCCAGCTTCATGCCTTCATCCATGTTTCCTCTTACACTAGGAATAGCTTCCTACCTACAATGTACCAAGTCTACTTCAGATCCTTCCTTAAAACCCACTTCCTTCATGTAGCCTACTTGCACCAATATCTTCACCAATGATGTCTCCTTTCCTTCCCCATCTGAACTATGGTCCCATAAATCATATTTGTCTTAGATTGTCAGCTCTAAACATAGAGCATGTACAGTATATTATAGCAATAATTCCTACTCTGTTACCACATGAATGATAAAGGGCACTTGTATCAACTTCTGTTACATTTCACAACAGGATGGAGAAGAACAAAATAATTCAAAGAGCTCCACAGCAGCAGTCAGGGCTTGTCTACCCTACACAATAGGAAACAAACATTTGTTCCTTCTCTGCACTAAAGTTTACAACTGTGTTAGTTAACCCTAGGTTAAATACAACCAAGAACAAATGTTTGGTCCTTATCTATATTACAATTTACAATCATGTTAGTTACTGCATGTTAGTTAAAACATGATTTGAAACATAGGTAGAGAAAAGCTGTGACTTTCTTCTTGGTTCCATACATGTGTGTTTAAAAAATAGGGACTAATTTTAGCTACATACAAAATTATTAGCGTCTAATAGTCAATACTAAGATATATGAATTGCTGAAAACTTGATGAGAAAAATCTCTGAACAGTTTTGAAAATTAATTTTATAAGGTCATTTTCAGTCAACAACTCTCTATTTCAGTTGTGAAGTTAAATGTTTTTTCCATGAAACTAATGCCAAAAGTTTGACTCACTGGAAATAAAACATTACTTTAAAGAGCCACTCATTATCATTTGTTTTACAGTAAAAAATAAATTTCATGAATTAAGATATAAACCATTTTGTCACATAACAACATGCTGGGAAAGACACTGAAGGTGACCTGTATACAAATAGTTCTTCCATCATTGCCAAGTTCCCAACTACTGTTACACTTGCACAATTCACATGAAAAGCCCTTGGCTTTTCATATGCTCAGACTTTGGATTTCTATAAAATTTCCCCATCTCCAAAACAGAAGCAATCATCACTGGAAAATTTGGGTCAAGAAAAAGGCCATTGTGGGTTTTCATGTTTATTGCCTCTCAATGATTTCCATAGTAGAAGTGCTCAATTTACAAGTAGCAACCTGCTTTCTCTAACTGCCAGTACTCTCAGTTTGGATGCTATCTGGGCTCCTGCCCATCATCACAAGCAATTATGGTAGTATTAGTCCCTCACAGTTACACCTCTGAAACCGCACATTCAATGCTCTCAAGCTCCAATTCAGCACAGCACTTAAGCACATCCTTAACTATAAGCAGTGCACAAATTAAACATATGCTTAAGTGCTTTCCTGATTAGGTATGCATTCCTGAATTAGAGCATCTGGCTGGAAAATTTCTGCTGATAATGCACAAGGAGGATTTGAATCCAGTTCATGCAATCCTAGCTGTGTTAGCTTTGCCAGGAATAAAAATGCAGAAAAAATATTGTTCTAAATGGAGTTAGCAAATATGACTCCGAATACACAGAAACAGGCCTGTTGAGCAAGATGGTATAGTTTTTACATCATCACTTTTCACAGTAGAACCACACTTTAAAGGAAAAAAATAATTGAGGAACCTTACAAGAATATTGTAATGATCAAACGCCAGACATTACTGAATTAGGAAATTTAATACTAAGGATAAACTTAGAAGAAGCCCACTGGGGGCTGATAGGGATTATAATGTTTTGTTATGTTACTTCTGATGTCATAATACCATGCACAACAATCAGCTAAGCAGTTGGTAGGGCAGCAGCAGATGATTGGCACAGAGATCCCAGATACCGAGGACAGTTTAATTGAGCGAGGGTGTAAGCAAGAGAGAAAGATCACTGCCTAGTGATCAGTCTACAGAGAGGACAGGAAATCTACTATTCGTCTCAGTAGGAAAGATCTCATCTAAGTTTTACAAGCTTTTGTTTTTTAATTGAAGAACCAATCATCTAATCCAAATCCACATCTTTGTGGATTATCTAATAATTGTGTCTGCAATCTACAGCACTTGGGTTCATTACAGATTGGTTGGATCTGTGGGGAACCACAGATGAGTGTGTATGTGAGAGTGTGATCATTTGCCTTTTATTATAGTGGCTTGCCCACAGAGCCGATAAGGGATATGACTAGTAGTGTGAGCTGTGTTATGTCCTCGAATGGTAGAGACTTTGGCTGGTTTGAGGACCAACACCTCCACATTGCACCTTTATAGAGCCCAAATGCTGTGGCTTTACCAGGGTTGAGTGTATTTTGCCCACCAGGAATATTGTACCGACCACATTATTCACTTCCATATTCAATTCAGTAAAAACTTCTGTTGTTAAATTTACATGAAGATGCTGCAGGATTGCCAATCTGCTGCAGAATCCAGGGAGTCTTTGTTCAGGCTTGCCACAGAGAATAGAGGGCCTTAATGGAACCTAGTTTGCAATAGACTGATTTTATAAATATGTGTGTTTATGTTTGTGTAGTTATATGTGTGAATTAAATATATAGTACATCAGAGAACCTCATTAAATTGTTGCAGACCCAGTTATCCTTTGTATTCATCAAACCTTGAAAGCTTGTTATTATGTTTGCATTCTATAATAAATGCCAACTGATTCTAATAAACAACAGTATAATGATTAATAACTAAAAGAATCTGGCTTTTATTTTAGCAATAGCTTTTATTTGGGAAGTTTAACAAACCCACTCAACAGACAACTGAAATCAACTTCTCACTTTGTCAGGTCACCTACAAAGCACCAAAGATTTATGTGGGCAAGAAATGTTGTTGCTATTTTAGGTGGTGGCAGTTTTTTAAGCACTGTATTTCTATTAGAAATTTAGTCTCATAGTGCATACAAAGGGCTTTTGCTTTGAGTATTTGATATGAACTGGGTCACAAAGGCAATTAAAAGTTGTAAACCAGATGTATCATGTCTGTCCAAGCCCTTTTATTTGTGTCAGAGGGTGAAATCGTCGCCTGGTATGCACTGGTGCATTTTGTCATTCTAAAACTGGAAGTGATGTAAACCAAAAAAAGCATCTCTCTCTGATTTTGTAATAGTGGAATGGAAAAGATATTTATTCATATACATTCATCTTCTTGAGGTGGGTTTTCATGTTTCCATCAATATAATCAGTGAGTATCCATTTATTTAAAACACATAATTTTACTTTCACATGAGCAGGATTGGGCTCTAAATAGTTATTTTCTGCTTCCGTGGATGATCAATTTTAACAAGTAGGAATAAATGAACCATTTATGTGGATTACACACTAATAAGCAACTCAAGTCAATTATAATTCTGTTGCTTTTGGCAAATATCTAGTGCTGCAATATTTACTCTACTGTAATAATTTGGTGAGAGCTCTAACCCTGTTTTGAATCACACTTACTATGCATAGTTCAAAAATTATAAACATATTGGAGTGAGGTTTTTGGATTCCATAGAAGGTTTATTAGCTACTTTGCCAACTGCAACAGAGGAGAGTGAAGGTTCCCAAAATCCCACACGCCCCAAATTTCTGCAATAGAAGTATTTAATTGTAACATAGCTACCTACACCAGTTGAGGAAGGGTCAGGATGTGGGACTATAAACAGAGTTTTATACAGTAACCAGAGAGGGCTTCTTAGTAAAATAGCCTGCCTCTTTCCAACCCAGGATTGGTGGTAGGGACTCTTGTTGCTCCTTGAATCTGCAAGGGGACTGGCAGCTGCAAATGGAGGAGTGACTCTGTAGGGCCATTCTTCACTCCCATGTTCACATGTGGGGCTTCTTCCACATGTGAGTGATACAGTCATGGTTGTTTTATGGTGAAAATGACATATGTGATCTCTATGCATGTTACTTTCTTTGAACATCCCCACACATGCAGTGATATGGCTATGCTTTTACTTCACCATGCTAGTATTTTTATCAGAGGAAACTGTTAGGGCATTGAAAGTTATTTATTTTCTCCTCTATTTTATTGGGTTATTTCCTGTTTTTCTTCCTGTTCCCTCACTCTGTCTGATTTGGCAGATTGATTTTCTTCTTGCACTTTCCTCCTTTTCTGCTTGTTCTCCCTGATCTACTCATCTCTCTCTCTCTCTCTCTCACACACACACACACACACACACTTTGAAATTTTCATGTTTTAGGTTAAAACTTAAAAAATAGAGCTGATCAAAATGTTCAAATGTTATCATTTTGAGGTTTTTCAGCTCACTTCAATCACAAAGAGTTTTGCAGAAAGTAGATGTAGTTTTTCAACCTGATCTATTAAGAAGTAATTTCCTCTATTTTTGCATATTTGTTATTTAACATTTTCTTTAGATTTTGTTTCTCCAGCACCTACACTACCCACTTCCTTACCTTTTTCCTGCTCCCTCCGAACTTAAAAGGAATAAGATTGGGCCCAGTCTAATGCCCATTTTATCTACTTTAGGAACTTATATGGACTTCATTACCATAGGATCTGAGTGCTTCACAATCTTTATCCTCACAACACCCATCTGAGGCAGGGAAGTGCTATTATACCCATTTTATAGATGGGGAACACAGAGCCTAAGCAATTTGCCCAAGATCATAGTAAATCTGGGGTACAGCAGGGAATTGAACCTTCGTCTCCTGTATCCTTGGCTAGCAGCCTAACTCCTGGCTGGATCATCTCTTCTTTCTCCATCAATTTCAGTAAGCATGCCCTATCTGAATAATATTCATTTTCAGCTCAATTGACACAAACTTCTGCTTTGACCTCTAGCTCCCTCCTCTCTGCTAGATGTTGCAGATTTTATAATTATGGTAGGAAGTGAAAACTGCTCATTATATTGAGGAAATGAGCCAGTTTCTCCAGTCAAAAGATGAGTTTCCCAACCTGCTCTCAATAAACCTTATTTCACCAGTTTCTAATGAAATACAACATGTTTCAGGGAAATAGTCACTCAGAGCAGTAGTATCCCTTTGGATTGAGATACATTGAACAATGTCAGCTGGATCTACTCCATCACCTCAGGGAAAGAGACCATTAAGCTCAGCTCATACAGGAAAAGCCCCAAAGTGCTTGATCCTGGAGTACTTATTCAGGCTAAGCACAGACTCAGCACAGCAAAAAATCCTAAATTTGGCATACTCAGACTATTGTTTTGAATTCCCAAATGGCCCTCAGACGTACTGTTTTGGAACCCAGAAGCTATGTATTCTGTGGTTAATCTCACTCATCAGCTATATTAATAAATCTTCCAGGAAAGGGGGTGCATTACTTTACTGGGGTGTACTGAGACCTATTTGCTTCTTACAGAAAAATAATCCATGGACTTTGTTAAAAAAAAATCAGGTATGGATTGTTCTAACTCTCACAATCAAAACAAAAATAAGTGATTTAGTTCTAATAATACAGAAACCAGCAAGTATATGAAACAGGCTTACCAAAACATTATCACTCCAAACCCCAAAAATGAGGAAAATGGATTTATTTTAAAGAAATATTTAGTACTAATTGTATTCTGTTCACCAAAACTGGAGCGGAAAACTCCTAACATACTGCTTTTTTAATCAGTTTACAAACATTATCTAAATTTCAACATTTATTCTAAGTAACTAAGCAAAAATTTAATACAGTTTGATAGGAAGAAATAGATTACAGAGTAAAAATATGCTGATATTAAAAGCAATGAAAAAAAAATATTTTTCATGCCAAAAAAGAAAAAAATCCTTGGAGTATGACCTGGAAGTTTGAACACTTGAAGAACAAGGGTTCAGCATATATTTATTTTTTTGGCACACTCTCTGTTCACTCCAATTTACTGCTCATGTGTTTGGACACAGACTTCAACTGTCTCTTGTATCCAAGGATAATGACCTAGCACTCCAGTGATTTAGTAAAGCTCAACTCTGTGTAGCCACTCGATCAATGATGGGCTAATCCCTTAATGGCCATTCATGTCTTTCCAATGCCTCTCAAATAATTCTGCAACACTCCAAATTGTGCTACGTGGAATTACGTGCATGTCTTCCACCCTCGTAATCTTATCTGGTAGCTAATTCCCACAAATTATCATGCAGTTTCAAGTAAAAAATTAAATTGCTGTTGAATCATAAATTTGTCACTCTTCAGACAGCTGCTAAATCAGTAAAATCTTGATCAAGTGGGGATTAGTCACTGGAGTGAACAGTTAAGACCGGTAAGTGTATTTGGCGTTCTGTCAAAGAAATGTTTATTGATAAAAAATAGTTTATGTAGAGGTTTAAAGTGTTATTAATTCTTAAGAGGGGCATAATCCTTTATCTGGTATATTGTGACACATAGCACGCTATCCCACTAAAGTCTAGTTCAACTCAGTGACTGTTTTAAACAGAATCTTTTGAAATAACAATGTTTGAGTCTTTATAATTTACCAGAGCATAATGCAGAGATGTCATTTACTGAAATTGTTTGGTTCAGCTTTTAGTGTGTAAAGGGAAACTTGATTCCACATCATTATTTAGCTGTATTTCTTAATACAGTTCTTGTATATATTGGGTGAAAGACTTCCTGCACAAAGAAAATGAGTTTTATACAGTGAACTCTCTCTCTCTCCCCAACAACCCTCAGACCTATTTTAAAAATATGCTAGGGTACAAGGTGCTATTGAAACATCACTTTATAGTGATTTTTATTTTATAGAAACAGCTAAAGGAGGTAACTCCTTTTCTTCAAATTAGCAATCTCTGCTCAAAGCTTTGTTACCTAGAGATTTTTTTTTGCCATTTTTTATCATATACTTATATATTAGTGTAATTATTGAGATTTTTGTGATGTGAACATTTGTCTATTGAGAAAAAGGACTTAGACCACCAAGCACATTTCACACATATACCTCATGGCAACAACTTTTGATTACTGTTGTCCAGGGCTGGATTTGAGCCAACAACCTAAAGCTAAAATGATCTAGAGTACAGCCCATTACCAAACCAGAGCACCATTCAAAGCCGTGTTTAAATAGCGCCTTAGTAGATTCATGCACATGTTCTGGAGAATGCTTTTTTTCCCTATTGTGGTGGGCATCAGCTGACTAATTAGACTCTTCCAATACCTTTTTCTGGTTTGCATGGTGTAAAGAAAATAGCATGGTGTGATTATCTCTTTGGGTTAATGTCTGGTTTAATCAATTTCTTGAAATGTCTGTGTAGTATTCAATGGTTTTTAAAATGATTCTGTAGAACTACCTTAGAAATGTAATTTATATTACAGCCAAGTGTGTGCTCTTAATAAAAATAGTGTTGAAACAGCTCAAAAGCCACATTAGTTTAACACCTAGCCCCCCACATCACATAAATGGCTTAGTATGTGCTAGGGAGGGAATTCACAGCTGTTATATTAAGACATTAACAATGTTTTTCTTCTTGGTTCTGTACAGCACCAAACACACAGTCACATGCAATAAATAATAATAATGTTTAGCCATATAAATCATCCACAGCATTTAGATGGAATTAAAGGTATGTATAATTTGGGCTGTTCATAATTATGTAATGTATCTTTAAAATACTATCTGCCTGGGCATTTAGTATAGACCTTGTTTATGGCCGATGCAAGCTTGAAATTAAGGAAGAAGAGAAAAAGAAGAATTAATTTTTTTAAAAGGATCTATAACTCTGGAGAAATATTTTTAGTCTGACAAACACTTAAATATAATACAAATAAATAGTCTAGCAGAATTGTGAATGTGATAGAAAAATGCAGGCCCCAGCTCAAACATAATAACCCTCTTATATAAAGTGCCTCTCGGCCCAAAAGATCCCAAGGCATGTCACAAACATAAACCCCTCTTCTGCAACCTCTGCCAATGCAAGTAATCCTTACACTTTAATTTCAGTGGGCCCACCCACATGAGTAAGGGTTGGAGAATTATGCCCTTAACAAATTAAGCTGCAGAATTTACAAAGGGCTCCTAAACTGAAATACTTATTTTACATCCAACAGTGAGATACAGTCACCTGTAGGGTGAAATTCAATAATTGTTTAGGATAGGTAGAAAGAAAGAATACCATGCCCGACCAACCGAACCTACAAAGGTACGCGGGTTCATCTGAACTAATTATTATTACTCTAGCAAAAAGATAAATTCTTCTGTTATCATTTCTGCACCAAGCAGGAGTCTGCAGACCTTGTATATTTTTAATGCACAGATTGCAGCGGTTACTTAATCTCCTGCAAAACCTCCTCCTGTAGTCTTGTTCTTGTAACCCTAAATTTTGGGCTCAATCCTCAGCTGGTGTAAGTTGGCATAATTCCTTTTATGGACGTATGCCAGTTTACACCAGCTAAATGGAGCTATACCAATTGACATGAGCTGAGGATATAACCCTTTGTTTTGAGGTGCTCTGCCGGTAGCTCCATTTAGTCTAGAAACCTCTCCCTTTACCCACTGCTGGCTGTGACAAGTCCAATAAATTGGATGATGTCTCTTTGCATGAGGCCATATTTAGGCTATTTCTCAGAGCGTGTCTGCAGGCAGAGATCTCATAGTGTACACCCACAGGCTCTATTCTTTTTTTTTTTTACAATAGTGTGTGCTAAATATGTTCACTGAGGACAGTCTCCTCATATTATATTTCTTGATCGGAGCACCCCAGGGCCGGTGCAAGGATGTTTCGCGCCCTAGGCGAAACTTCTACCTTGTGCCCTCCCCCACCCAAGCCCCCGCCCTGAGGCACCCCCCACCCCATGGCAGCTCCCCCACCTCTGCCCTGAGGCACCCCCCCATTGCAGCTCCCCACCCCCTGCCATTACCTGTATGTAAAGAGTGATGCACAAGCAGCCTTCTGCAGTGTACAATAAGAAGTTTTATTGGTCCAACAAAATCAAGGAACAATGCTGTATGTTTTTGAGTGCCATCTACTGAAATGGTATCTATTAGCAAACTATTAAATCTCTTACAGAGCTTTGCTGTAACAGTTGTCAGCAGCTTTCTATTAAACTCAGGTAAGTCCCAGTCTTTTTCTTTACCTTCCTCCCTTTAATTTATATATCTTATATGGCCCCTATCACTGTAGTAGCCAATATGGGTGATTTTATTGCAAATCTCGTGCTAGCTGGTGTTTTTCTTCAAGCCACCAGCTCTTGGAATCTTCCATTTTCAAAAGAATAATAGATGTAATTGTTTTAAAAGTGAATTTCTAGTCCTGTGCTCATGGTGAAAAGCTTGAAAATGTGATCCACACGAACCGAAAAGCCTCAAAATCAATAGGCAATAAAAAGAACCTATCATTTATTATTTCAAATTATCCTAATTCTTAAACCAATAGCATGATTTTGGGGGGCCTGATTATTGACTTCTTGGGGCTGGTGATACTGAGGGTGTATGTGTGGATTTTAACATAATTTCTTTGGGCTAAAAATATTTCCTTGCAGGTCTCAAGTAGGACAAACACAAGCAGTTTTTACTGGGCTTTATCCACATCATATGCACCTTTTACAAATTGCAGTGGTTTTGTTGGTTTGTCATACTAATAATTATATAACTCACAAGATTCACTGATTTGCAGTGTGATTCTCCCAATTACCATTAATACAAAGTTCCAACAAATAATGTGCCCAAAGGTGTGTAGTTTTCTAACTCCCATTGATTTCAATGGGAGATGGGCACCTAAATACCTTTGAGGATCTGGGCTTGTGTAATCATTATGAGGGTCTGTTGTCCAGGTTGTAGGCCCTTATTAAATATAAATGATGCATCTCATGTTAATCATTTTTAAGTTTTCAGCACAATCAACTTTGAATCTGAGTATGGCATATTTCAGTTAAAATAATCATCACTGGGGTACTAAATGTTTCAAGCATTACATTGGACTATGGAGTATTTCACTATTAGGATCACTGTGTTTGAGTTAGCCCAGGGGCTAATAGTAAAAGAACTTTGGTACCATCTGATGGATGATCAGTGATTTATGTGCAGTAAGTATTGTGGTTTCAATCCAGCTCCTAGTGGACACATGATCAACACACACAACCACTGCATCTGCAGATTACACTTGTTGGCAGCCTAAGCACAGAGGCCAAAGACTGGCCTACTATCTCACCCCCTAAAAATGAACTTTCCAGAACAGAGTTGAGGCACATCAGTAAAGCACTGCAGTGAAACAGTGCTTTACTGCTACTGCTACTACCTGTTTCCTACTTGTGCTATGGATAAATAAAGGCTGGCATCTTTCAAGAGCACTAATTTAACTCAAAACTTTTTCCATGTGTTTAGATTGCATAGAAAAAACCCTCCTCTAGTTTATTCAGCTTTAGAAGACTGGAAATTTCAGAAGACATAACTATTAGACAGCTCTGGCTCAAGTGAGAACCAAGAGGTTAACAAAACTCTAATCACGTGTTGCCATCAAGCAGCAGAGAGTAGCAAATGTACTGGACATAAATAGGTGATAAAAGCTGATAAGAAAGATGACAAAATTAAGAAAATAAAGAACGCTCTTCTGAAGATTTATAGGTCAGCTAAAGCAGAGCAAAATAAATGATAAACACTGATAAAAAGAAACGGGGCATCAGCCATATAAACACACAGGAAACTTCAATGCTTCTGTATAGTACTATGACACTGATTTGTTTACATCAGTATTGACCTTTTGCTCCCAGAGAAGTTTATTAACCATCTTGGCCTTCTTTTGTATTGCTTTACTCATCAAGAGAAAGTTGTACAGGGTTGATTCTGATGAATGGCTTTTTCAGAAAGTCAAGTTATCCTTGACTAGATGCAGATGGCCCAGTAAAAAATGAATACTGCCAGCAGACATTGTCTTTATCAGTTGTAAAAGTTCAGCAGGGACTAGACTTCCTCATCTCCGACCAGAGAAACATAGCCTTCTGTTTCAGCACCATATCACATATTGTCCTAATGAATTCTTGTAACACACTGCAGCCCAGATAAATATGCTTATATTAATGTTTTTGGCAGTCTGGGGCATGGTACAGAATTGACACAAGTGTTTGGATTCTGCCTAAAGCAGACATCAGGAATTTATACAGCTTAGGAATATTAGACTGTTAGGTTGTTTGTCCTGTGTGATGACCCTCAGTATCATAAAATGTGGTTCATGCTCCCCAAAGTGTCTTCATATGGGGGAAGTCTGCATCACACTTGTGCTGAACTCCCATAGCTCAATCACAAGAGGGTGAGAAATCAAATCAGTCACTAGGAGGTTCCCTTCATTCCAAGGACAGCACAAAAGATTAGAGAGATGTTTTCAAAGAGGTGCACAGGGATTTAATGGGTTGAATTCCATTTCAGTCAGTGCAAATCATGGTGCTAAGCACTCTAAAGCGCTTTGAAATGGTCACATACCTCATATTGTTCCTTCTAAAAGAAGCAACACTAATCTTCATCTCTTTCCATCTCAGGATAACTGAAGGATTGCAGGACATACTTAGAATGTAAACTCCTTGGGGAAGGGATTTTTTTTTATATATATATATGCATGCAGCATCTAGCACAATGGGGCCTACCCAGATCCTTGCTTTTGGCTTCTAGGCAACACCAAATATCAAACAACCAACCAACATATTTAAAATTTGGTCTGTGTAACTACCAAATAAATTCCAATTTTTATAATATTTCATTATTAATTAATAATAAGCATTCAAGCTCAGGCTGCTGAATGTGTTATACAATATCATGCAGCTCTGATTCTTCCATTGTAAGAGCTGTAACTTTCTGTTTCAAGTTAGTAAATTCCTCCATGTGTTAAGAGTTGATTGAGTTTCCTGTATGTACATTGTATTCCCAGTAATGTGTAATAGTTCATAACGCAAATAAATCATCTGGGGTGAGCCATCTAGTAGCTAAAAGGTTTTTATACATAAGTAAGAACATTTTAACTTTTTGCTAGTCTAAAATTAGTTCTTTGCTAGGCTGGGTTACTTACCTTTTGATGGATTAAAATCCTCCATTGGTGCCTTATATGATATACCTTTAGCATGCAGCCAGACCTATCATTTAATTTACAGGCTTCAGTGATTTAAAAGAGAGACTTTCATAGGCAGAAATCCACTGAAACTTGTGCAATTATTATAGTACTAGTAGTTGCCCAAGGGTATATGCAGTTTTTCCAGGGAGACCTGAGGCAGAGATTTTTGAGGAGGAGAATTTAGTGTCATGCTTTTTAAAATGTTATATCTCGACATTGCATTCATATTGTGCACAATGAAAATAAAAAAGTCAATGAGAAATAGCCTAAACATTTAAACAAAACAAACAAACAAAAAACCAGTACTATCTATCCCATTTTATTCTTGGGTACTTCTTTGGCTCCATTATAACTGTATCTGGGCACCTCACCATATTTAATGCATTTTCCCCTCACAATGGCTCCTAGGAGGTAGGGAAGTTCTTCTTTTCAATCCTCTAGTACTACATCAAGCACTATTATGACCCAGGGGAATGACAGGCAGATTTGTATTAGATTTTTCTGGAAACTTACTCTCTTAACACATTCTGTTTAGTCAGTGACATTAGTGAGTATTGTCTGTCTAGCTTCAGTGTGTTGTGTAGTGTAGTGATTACTGCTGTGCAAAACTTCAGTTAATCAAATGTCAACAACGTGTTACAGATGAAAAACAATGATGTAACAGTATTAAGATATTTGGCATTCTGTTACCAGGAATGAAAAATCTCTCTTTGAAGCTATATTTTTATTCAAGTATTTCAGTTCCTTTAAAAAACAAACAAACAAAACCTTTGCATACCAAAAGAAATATTAGCTTACCTTTCCTTGAGAGTCAGTGAAGTCCAGCACATTGAGTACAGAATTGGGGAGAGGGGGGTCAGCTCTGCCACTGATTTGCTGTGTGACCTTTGTCTAGTCATTTAATCTCTCTGTGCTTCACTTTCCTCACTGGTATAACAGGGAGAATACCTACCTTTATAAAGTCCTTTGAAAAATACAAAGGAGAAGTATATTTTTGAATATTCACCTTTGTTATTAAATTGTAATATTACACTTTTAGAAGATTTTCTCAATCTGTTTAAACAAATTGGCATGATAAACTCAGAATAGCTATACTGCTGATATTTTGTAGCAACAGATTGATAGCGATGATGTGAAAATTGGAACTGCAAATGATGAGAGGAAAGATGGCTTTGAGGTGATGGCATGGGACTGGAAATCAAGAGATATGGGTCCAATTCTGGATGATACTCTTCCAGTATGAATTTAGGCAAGTCATTAAAGGCCAGATTTTCCAGTGGGATGTTGAGCATTTTTAAAAGTCTGGCCATTAAACACCATGAAAAATAAAAATCTTTTCATTCGCCAATGCTTTGTCTGTCTTGTCTATTTTGATTGTAAGCACTTAGGGGCAAGGACTGTCTCTTACTAGGTTTATTTGTACTGTGCTTACCTTGTGAATGGGGCCCTGACAATAATTCTAGGTGAAACTGTAATACAAATAATAAATAAGTTCAAAATTAAATAGATATCCTGTTAACAGAGGTCCCGAGTACTCATGGGTTTTTGGTGGTTTTTTTTTGGTTGTTGTCTTCTTTTTTGAAGGAGTAAGTTACCATTTCTGTTTTGGTCAAATTTCAATTCCAATATTTGGTAAAATTCCAATACTGCATTCTGCTTAACTAAATGTACTTACCTGTATCAACTGGATGTGCTCTTCCTGATGTAAACCATTTTAGAGTGCTGCTGTGTCTGAGAGAGTGCTGCTGCCCTTAATGATCAGTCCATTAACACCAGGCTTAACCATGCCCCCACTTACGTCAATGGGAGTTTTGCCATAATTTCTAGTGGGAGCAGGTTCAGGCTCTGTTTACAATGTGGTTTGTGACCCTTTGGGTTGAATGATGTTATGAAGATGATAATCTTATATAAAGGTTTATTTCCTTGTACTTTGAAACATGTAATGGGCATCTTCTAGTTCATAGTGCTCTTTCCTGTCCTGCAGACATTCTTAGTCTTTTAAGAAAAGTTGATATGCTAAAATAAGAGGGTATTTCAATCCGCTCCCCACATCATGGACAAAGAAGCTAACAAAGACCCACTTGCATGGGTAGAAATTCTTCACCAAGTCTGTGCTTTCATGCTAACTTCTTGTAGTGAGTCTGCCATAAGCATTGCATTAACGAGGCTGCAGGCAGCAATAACGAGCAGGGCTGCTGATAGCATACAAATTCCTGTCTGTGAGACTCATCTTCCCTTCAAACCATTCTGGCATTTTACTTTCAGTTTTCACATTTTTTGACATGTGTGTGAGGCTCCTCCAGAGGTCCGATAGCCTTCTCAGCTACTTTACAGAACTCCTGCAACTCACAGGCGCACTATGAATTATAGAGCCACTTGGCCCACCAAGCCTGTCCTCCAAGTTTATCTCAATTCTTCCCCCCTGTTTTGTCACCGTATCCTTCAATCCCCTCTCTCCCCATAAAAGTGTCTTGCTGTCTCTTAAACTCACTTTCCCATTTGCTTCTTTGACCTCACTTGGCAACTTATCCTTGTATTTATTATTTGGGGTGGAATAGTTCTGGCTGCATTCCTGGTTTTCCTCTTAATTGTCTAAATTTTAGATGGTCTCATTCTGGTTGGGATTTTTCTTAATTTTATTATTTACTCATCACTATTGTGACCAGTTCCATATTATCAAACTCCTTCCCAGTTCTAACTTTTTTCACATCTTCTATCTTGAAAAGTTCTTTCTTTTATAAAACTAAGGTCAATCCCCTGGGTCTTGACACATATATATATATATATATATATTCATAGGGCCAGATTCTCTGACCCACTAATGCCATTTTGGGCTGCATAAGCAATGCAAAGTTGCCTTAAGCGAGCAGGAGATGACCAGTGGAAAATTCCCACTGTGCAGGAGAATTCCCCACAAGTAGAACACTGGTGGAGTCAGCTCCACCACATCCTGAGCCAGCAGCTTCTCCCTCCTCTGCCCTCCCACCCCCCATGACCCATGACATAATGGGAAGAAGGCAGCACATTGGGGCAGGCATGGCCAGGATAGGGAGGAGTGAACTACTCCCAATTCTCCACTGGCAATTTCCCTGAGGGTTGTCCTTGTGCAACCCTAATTTGTACCAGGCTCAGGCACCCCTGAATCTGGGAGCTGCAACCAGCTCCTGGGTGCCCCCTGCTCCACCCTGTCCATGTGCAGCTTGACTAGCCTGTTGAACAAGAGTCTAATATGTTTGACCCAGCCCAGCAGCCCTCTTTGACACACTCACATTGGTTCCTGTTTGAAAGGCAATATGCTGAATATAGTTGGCAAGATGAGGTTTAACCAGTGCCTATTCAGGAGGAAAAAACCTTTGTTCAAAGTACAGACCTATATCTCCAGGCCCCAGTTGTCTTTTTAAGGCTGGTTGGTAGAGGAATGAAGTCAGTTCTACTGGCATCCTGAAACAGATAGAGATGATTGTAGAACCATCTAAAAATACATACACTTTACCTGGCCCAAAGAGAGACATGCAAATAGCTATAAACTCATTCCTCTCTACTGTCTCTTCTCAGATGGATGTAACTATGACTACAGGCTAGATTATTCAGAATTGTACTCTAGTCCCAGCAAAATGAAAACTTATTTGTACCTCATCTTGATTTACCATAGTCCATAGCCTGAAAGAATAAGATGCTACCCAAAAATATGATAGTGTGATTAAATACAGGACATTTTAAGTTACTTCTTGTCAAAAAAGAAAGCCACATTTAGCTGTATTCAGCTGTCTTCAAAAAAGATTTAAGTGATCCCCTGGATCTCAGCAAATGAAATAAGAAATAGGAGAGACTATGCTGTTTACCACTATCTGTATAGAGTTTGCATCATAGTGCAACCAAATAAATGGAATGGCAGCGAATTGTGAATTCATTTTATGTAAGAGAGATATTACCTCACCCACCTTGTCTCTCTCGGACCAACATGTAGTAACACACTACTATATGGTGGATGGCTACTTTTTCTTCCAGGAGTTACTGAAGCTACATAGCAGGAATGCTAAACTAAGCACAGTAAAATATATAGAAAATGGTCAAAATAATACAACTCACTATTTTCAGTTTAAGAACACAAGGCAGATGCATACAAGATTTTCTCAATTAATTGTTGCACTGACAAGTTTTCCAGAGACCTCAGGCCACATATAACATGCCTAAAATATAGATTCCAGCCTCCCTGCTGCCCATCTTTCCAATAGAGGGCTGACTCACAGAAACTTACCACTGAGCAGTTTCTGTGTGGCTCAAGAGGAAGCACTGCATGCTTTAAGAAGTAGTGTTTGTGGACTACATTTGTACAATTCAATTAGTAAAGCACCTCAATAAAAGAGTACATGTCTGATATAATCTTTAGAACAAGAATGCGATAACAAGAGGAAAGGACATAAAAGTCCTCTTTTGACAAAGACTGTAAGAAGACTAGAAATAAAAAACAGTGCAAAATGTAAACACTATTCTCATTGCAGTCTGAATGTTGCGTATATGGTGAACATCATAGGTTACTGTACCAAGGGGCACTTTCATAGAAAAAGTGGCTACAGTCAAAACACAAAGGAACAGATATTCAGCCCCCCATCAACCCAGCCTTCATTTTTTGCTTATGCAGTTGTGTATCCTTCTATTATTATTTGCCCTGCAATTCACTACAGGAGGAAAGCTGTGGACACACCTCGTTTCTGGACACTGAAAGTCTGGGCCATGTTGTACTGTAGTTTTGGTTACATTTCAGGGATATAGTTTTATTTATGTTTGACTAATGCAGGCATAACTTGAGGTTGGATTTTTTGTTTTGTTTATAGTAAAAACACATCTGGCAGATCTCTCTTTTGGGTGCAGACTAAAAAACAACCTGTTTTGTAGTCAGAGAACATTACTGGGTAAATCAGAGAACATTCTTTCTAATGCTTAATGTTGCCAGAGGACAAGGCGGGGCTGTTTTATTTATTTAATACTGCATAGTTTTACACCCACCATTCGCTCCAAATATTTGATGTTTGCCACACGTTATGGGTTTCTCCAGAGAGATGCGGTCTTTTGGCAGCAAAAGATAAAAACTGACTGATATAAACTAGTCACAGTACCCTAACAGTAATTAACAATGACAGGGCCGCCCAGAGGATTCAGGCCCGGAGCGACTGAAGGGCCCCCCGCCATGAAATGCCGGCCAAAGACCTGGACCGCCGCCAGGCCAGGGCTCACAGGGCCCCTGTGGGGTCCGGGGCCTGGGGCAAATTGCCCCACTTCCCACCCCCCCCCAGGTGGCCCTGAACAATGATGCAATATCCATGTGAAAAAGAGAACTTAAAGAATTAACTTACGTTTTCTTGAGGATGCAGCTGCCAAAAGCTTAACCTAACATAGCTAGAGTGCCATTGTGTTGCATTAAAGAGAGAAAAAAAGATCTTGGAAAGATTAAAAAATAGTTAATGTAAAGGGAAGTAGGATACAATAATTTTACAAGGTCAAAATCTGAGCCTGATGGCACCAAATCAGGTTGTATTTATTTACAAAATAAAAATCATGCCAGATGACAAAGTAACCATTATTTTTATCCTCATTTTCACACTTCACCTTCTGGGAAAGAATGAGTGTTTTTTTCAACCTGCTCAACTGATTTAGTGCACCACAGTTGTAATTTAAGTCTAAGTCTTTCTTGGTATCCAGCCTATGACCTCCTAAGCTAAAAAGGTATTCATGCCAACTACTACATGTGATTCTATAGAAGGCAATATTTTCTATTTCAAAGATTTTTTACTAAGCTGTAGTGTTTTCACTGACATTGTGTTGGTCTAACCCACTAAGAGACAAACTATTGTAAGAAGAAAAAAATAAAGATTGAAGCAACTGTTTTATAACATATGAAACCTGATACTGTTTTCTGTTTCCAGTACAATTCCCCAGTGAGATGGATAAATTGTGGTCAAGACCTGGACAGGTTAACTAGTGGTCATCAATGCTGGTGGTACCTTTATATACAAAAAATGGAAACTATTGGACATGGCATGTGAAATCTAATACCAGCCATGAAACAAGACAGCTGTTGGACTCATTTTTTTTTTCTCTTTGAAGGGGCTTTAATTGAAAGCTTGGTGAAAAATGCAGGTTACATTCTTAGTGTTATCAATAATTTGTAACAGCAATAACATCAGAACAGTGATGCATCTAATATTTATACACTTTCTAATTTTAGTTGTCTAAGAGCAATACATTATCAGATATATATATACACACAAACACACACAATTTCAAGCAATTAATAGGAAATAATAAACCCCTCCTCCCAAAACCCTGAAACAATATATTTCCTCACACTAATGTCTCTTTTCACATATACTTGACGAAGAGTCTTTTTAAGTTACTTATCTTAAGAGTAATCTGTTAATGGAGATCCTGGACCAGCCCCATTTAAGTTCAGTTTTAAGTTTATACAGCTTGCTAACCACATAACCAGTGTGGTTTACATTGTAAACAAATCCCAAATGTCTACAATGACTGGAATCCGTTTAGGGTAAGAAGAAGATCTGTGCATCTCATGATGGAATAAATTTAAACCAGTACAAAAAAAATAAAAAAGATTTAAACAGAGAAAATACAGTTTTGGGGAATCAATGCTATAATGTTAAAAGCAAGTTAACTTAATTGTAAGATTCTCATTTTCTGCGCAAAGTGGTACTGCTTCATCTAACTTTAGCTGCTCTAGAAACTGTGTGGGGGGGTTAAAGTTGATTTTTGAAATTCAAATCAGATCTTACATTTTAAAAAATTGCCCTTAGGCAGTAGAAGTACAAAGCTTATCAGAAATGTCTCAGGTGTTTTTTTGGAGTGTGTGGTTGTATTAGAAATTGGAAACTTAACCATATGCACATATGCAGTAAGCACAGAGCTTACCTTAGCAGACATGCACACATGCCCTACACATGGTTTGACTGAATAAGATACAATGAATTTGCACCTGGAAAAGTTCAGGTAGAAATAAAAATTAGAGAAAAACCCATCAAAAGTAACTATAATTCATAGTAATATTTTAACTGTAACAGTCTTTGTAATTCCATAACAACGTTACAAAAAAACCCAATTAACATTGAATGAGAATTTTTTTTTTAAGTCCAAATGGATGACAAAACTGAACAGAATCCTACGGTTTAGTTAACTTGTCTCAACTGGGTAGCGAAGACAGCCGTAGCTTTCCTAAAGAGGCGGTCAAGGATGATGGAAGAGTTTGCAGTAGTTCATATTGTCCCATCTGGTTTATTCATTTGTTTGAATTGTCTAAAGGGCCAACTGAAGTTTAGTCATGTTCCTCTGGTGCATGTTGTGATGGCGGACTAATTCATCGGATCTGGCAAATTTTTTTTGACAGCTGGGCCATCTACAGCTGAATGGTTTTTCACCTGTTAACAAAAACACCCCACTGTTTAACTGGCATAGAGATGGATTGAAACATTTACCATTTATTTTGTTTCTTTATAACTCCTTTCAATAGGAAACTAACTATGGGCCCAGATCTATAAGGTACTGAATGCCCTCAACTCCCATTCACTTCAGTGCTCAGTGCTTTGCAAGACCAGGCCCTAAATGAGGGCATTTCTCACTCGACCCACGTTTTAAAGATGCCCTTTAAAGATTAAGCTGAACATTTGCAACAGCACATTCCTGAAGGAAGCACATAGGCCTGGCACACCAGTGGTTATTCTTTAAAGCCTGATCCAATGCCCATGGAAGTCACTCATTTCCAGTGACTTCAATAGGCTCTGTCAAGCCATCTCAGTGAAAACCTAATGAGCTGGGTAAGAAGAGGTCTATGGAGCTTAGCCTCAGGCTTAGCGAACTGGTTCAAAAAGTTCCTCACTGCTCTCCAAGCCAAGTAGACTTCGCATATCGCACTGAGAAGAAAGAATGGGAAATTATTGGAGGCCCAGAATGCAGGGGCAGCTCCAGGCCCCAGCACGCCAAGCGTGTGCTTGGGGCGGCACGCCGCAGGGGGCGCTCTGCCGGTCGCCGAGAGGGTGGCAGGCGGCTCCAGTGGACCTCCCGCAGACGTGCCTGCAGAAGGTCCACCGGAGCCGCGGGACCGGCGACCGGCAGAGCGCCCCCCGCGGTGTGCTGCCGTGCTTGAGCCGCCCCTGCCAGAATGCTCCATATTTTCCTAGCACTCCCCTAAGTAAATCAATAATCAAAAAACCAAACAGACCCCACATAGAAAAATATCCTTTCTGCACTTTTAGCAATTCTTCAATTTACCACAGCATGCAAATGCAGTAGCAAGTCACATTTCTGACAGCGCAGGAGTGCTGGAGGAAAGTCCTCAGCAGCTCAGAGCAGGGCACAGGTCAGAACAGAATTGGAAATTTTATTCTTCTAGATTTGTATCATTAGTAGTATAAACTTGGATTTTCTATTTGTTTGTCTGTCTTTCTAAGTACGTACAGGTCTGTTTCTGGAGCCTGAAGTCATCTGTGCTGGGCTGGCTAGAGGTCCAGCATTCTCCAATTCAATATATTCTGGGGTTGGCATGAGCTTTCCTAACGACCACTACCCCACCTGCCTCCGTGGCTCACTTTTTGTGCAGATCATTTCAAAACTTCCAGATTCACACTAGGGGAAATTTGGATTGTGGTGAAGTTTTGTTTGTGTAGGTTTGTGTTTTTGTTTTTTGTTTTTTTTCCTCAAAAAGCAGTGAAATAGATACATAAAGGGGTTTTGAAGTCTAATTAGCTTAACAAATACTTTAAAATCATAAACTTATATAAGTGAGAGTCACTCCATCAGTTCTCAGCAGCACTGGCCAAATCATCCTCATTGATGTGAATTAATCATTATGGGCTAGATTGTAGCTTTGCCACAAACCCTCCATAAAAGAAGCATGTAATTGTGTTGCCTCAGAAACAAATCTGCTTCTCCCATTGCTTCAGCCCTATACTGGGTGCAGATTACTTTCCCTTCAATGCTGGATCAGCTGCACTATCCTGCACCCTGGGGAGACAGTCAAAGCTTTGCCCACTCCTGCCTGTCTGCTCAGGAGGAGGACTAGCAGTCATGGGGGGAAATACAGGAAGTAAGGTGAGAGTCACTCCATCAGTTCTCAGCAGCACTGGCCAAATCATCCTCATTGATGTGAATTAATCATTATGGGCTAGATTGTAGCTTTGCCACAAACCCTCCATAAAAGAAGCATGTAATTGTGTTGCCTCAGAAACAAATCTGCTTCTCCCATTGCTTCAGCCCTATACTGGGTGCAGATTATTTTCCCTTCAATGCTGGATCAGCTGCACTATCCTGCACCCTGGGGAGACAGTCAATATATTCTGGGGTTGGCATGAGCTTTCCTAACTACCACTACCCCACCTGCCTCCGTGGCTCACTTTTTGTGCAGATCATTTCAAAACTTCCAGATTCACACTAGGGGAAATTTGGATTGTGGTGAAGTTTTGTTTGTGTAGGTTTGTGTTTTTGTTTTTTGTTTTTTTTCCTCAAAAAGCAGTGAAATAGATACATAAAGGGGTTTTGAAGTCTAATTAGCTTAACAAATACTTTAAAATCATAAACTTATATAAGTGAGAGTCACTCCATCAGTTCTCAGCAGCACTGGCCAAATCATCCTCATTGATGTGAATTAATCATTATGGGCTAGATTGTAGCTTTGCCACAAACCCTCCATAAAAGAAGCATGTAATTGTGTTGCCTCAGAAACAAATCTGCTTCTCCCATTGCTTCAGCCCTATACTGGGTGCAGATTACTTTCCCTTCAATGCTGGATCAGCTGCACTATCCTGCACCCTGGGGAGACAGTCAAAGCTTTGCCCACTCCTGCCTGTCTGCTCAGGAGGAGGACTAGCAGTCATGGGGGGAAATACAGGAAGTAAGGTGGCGCTTCCTCACTCACCTGTGCAGGTATTACAGGCTGTCTTCCCTGCCAAAACAATTGTGCTTTTTAGAGTCAGATGGCTAACTCAATTTAGCTACCTTACCATAAAATCCCTGGAGAGACAAGGCACTGTAATTTCTGCCTTGATGTAGCTAGTTAAGGTCAACTCCAAGTGGGGTGCTATAGTACTGACCTCATCTAGCTACATGGAAGGAATAAAGTACCTGTGCACCATAGCTCTGTTGATGTAGATCCCTGGGGAGACATCTTAAGTTATCTATCTTGCTGTAAAAACCCACCTATTTTGGCAGTGAAGACACAGGTCCAGCTCACATTGTGGTTATAAGACGGTAGGGCCACAGGCTCTAGTATTTGCTTGAGTCATGTGACTCTTGATCTTCTCACTCAGGCACAGAACAGAGCTTGTGGCCTTGTCTTCACTAGGGGAAAAAAGGTGTTTTCTTAACTTGAGTTAGCTAACATGAGGTAAAATTCTAGTGAAAATAGGCAGTTTGTAGTTTTCATATGTTGACAGGTTGAGGTAAAACCTACACTCCCCCATGGCCTTTAACGCAATCTACTAATTTGTGTGAAAACTACACACTGCCTTGTCTTCACTAGGAATTTACCTCATTTTAAGTCATGTTAACTATGAATACAACTTTTTTCCTAGAGAAGATGCACTCAATTTCAGGCCAAGTTCACACTGTATCAGCGGGCATACACCAGGGGTTAAAACTGTGCCCTTTACCATTTGCAGACAATAAAAGTGTAGACAACGAAAGACACAGCACATTGTCTTAAACTTTCTTTTGGATGCAGCCTGGAAAGTGCCAGTATTCTACAGGCGAATAGTTCTGATTTTTGTAAATTCTTTTTTTAAATCTTAAATATGAAAATTTTGTGGGAGGGAAGGGAAGATAAAAAGTCCTTATCATCTTAGTTGGGAGAGTAGGACTTTCTACAAGTCCTTGTCTCGCAGTGTGGAGGCATATTTCAAAGCTTGAGACCATTATAAATAGCACTAAGGTATCTAATAATATTGAACTCTAGAAAGGCAGTTGTTTATTGGCAAGATATCCTGATTTTCATATAATAAGTTAGTAGATCAAATTGTTCGGCTAAGAATGGTGCAAAAATAATTCTAAAATTACTCCCAGAACATGAGGTTCAAGTTAAAATGCTATGAAAAAGATCTATTGTAATTTCATTGTTATGTTTCCTCAAATGTTCCTTGGACATTTTGGCATGTTTTTATTTTAGGTTTTGTGCGTGTGGCTCTTTAGTGTTGGTGAAAGCTGCTGTCTTTATCCTTAGGAGAGATTACAGTGATGCCAGCTTCCCCAAGATACCTTACATTAGGCCTCAGCCCTGACCTAGAGGAGCCATGAGTAGAGATGAGAGGATCCTTTAACTCCACAGCCCCTCTGCTGAGGCTGGCACTAAATGGCCTCTTTGTGGGCAGTTGTGGGGATGATAGTTTATGCACAGTGGATGTTTGTGGACTGAGATCACTAAAGCCATTTCACAAAAGCTGACAAAATACATTATGCCAAACTGATATATCCTAAAAGTATGAAGTACCCAGGAGTAACATTTTCCAAAGCACCTAAGTAACACAGGAGCCTAAGTTCTATTTTGAAAAGTGATTTGGGCATCTAGGAGCCAAGTCGCACTGAAAGTCAATGGGACTCCGGCTCCTAAGTCACTTGGGCACTTTTGAAAATGTTAGCCCAGGTTCAAAGACTCCTGCTAAACATTTAAATCACAGTAAAATTTATTTAGTTTAAATAAATAATGAAATATAAATGTGAAGAAAAGTTTACGCACTTGTTTTACCTGTATGAGTCCTGGTATGAGTCTTCAGATGATCAGATCTAGAGAACTTTCTCTGACAGGTTTTACACTGGAAGGGTTTCACACCTAAACAGATAAAACAAATCTATTCCTGTATTCCAACAACTTTTGGGAAGGATCAGGGAGATCAATTATTTCTGAATTATCAAAGTACTGGAATTTTTTTTTAATAGTTCCTGTAACTACTCCTCCCCTACTGCCCGCCTACGGGTCTCAAAGATCATTAATCAGGCTTCTGCACAACTTACCCTTTCATAACCCTATCTTTCTCCTACAGACCAGTTAACACTTTCAGGTATAAAGTGTCCCAGCTGCAGCCAGTGTAAGCAAGCACTAATCACAGGATTCAAAATATGAAAAGTCATGATCAAGAAAAGCTCTGCAAAGTTATTAATTTGTTGGTTCCTGTGGTTTGGTACCTCTGGCATTCCACCTCAAGCTTTGTGTATTTGGATTCAATTTGGTAAAACCAGATTGAAAAAAAATCTACCTAACAAGTTTTATTAAACAATGTATATTGTACATGGGTTCTTAAGGATTTGTTCAACCCAGAAGACCTACCATGGGATTGTCAAAAACATATATATATTAGGGGAAAAAATTAAGTGAAGCCATATAACAGTCTCAAAAACATCCCTCCTCACCCCAAAAGAGCCACCGCTGAGCATTCTGATTAAAGGTTTGCAAGACCCAAAGAAAGTTTACATGAACTGCTAGTTTTTATGTTTAAACCGAAAGATTCCTCTGATTTCAGGTTTCATTATGGAAAGTTTCACACAGCTGAAGTCCATCATATTTCTCCTATTATCTCTTAAGGGCCAAACCGTCTTCCTTAGGATAAAAACTGAACAAACAGACTTTGCATAAGGAACCTTGTAATATTCTGCAATCCAGACTCAGGCCACAGAGCCATTCATAATTGCTACAACATTCTCCACCCTGTAGCCAAGGAGTGCTTCCTGGAGCCAAGGTGTTCCCCAAGGGTCAGTCCTCGGACCAATCCTATTCAATTTATTCATAAATGATCTGGAGAAAGGGGTAAACAGTGAGGTGGCAAAGTTTGCAGATGATACTAAACTGCTCAAGATAGTTAAGACCAAAGAAGATTGTGAAGAACTTCAAAAAGATCTCACAAAACTAAGTGATTGGGCAACAAAATGGCAAATGAAGTTTAATGTGGATAAATGTAAAGTAATGCACATTGGAAAAAATAACCCCAACTATACATACAATATGATGGGGGCTAATTTAGCTACAACGAGTCAGGAAAAAGATCTTGGAGTCATCGTGGATAGTTCTCTGAAGATGTCCACGCAGTGTGCAGAGGCGGTCAAAAAAGCAAACAGGATGTTAGGAATCATTAAAAAGGGGATAGAAAATAAGACTGAGAATATAGTATTGCCCTTATATAAATCCATGGTACGCCCATCTCGAATACTGTGTACAGATGTGGTCTCCTCACCTCAAAAAAGATATTCTAGCACTAGAAAAGGTTCAGAAAAGAGCAACTGAAATGATTAGGGGTTTAGAGAGGGTCCCATACGAGGAAAGATTAAAGAGGCTAGGACTCTTCAGCTTGGAAAAGAGAAGACTAAGGGGGCATATGATCGAGGTATATAAAATCATGAGTGATGTTGAGAAAGTGGATAAGGAAAAGTTATTTACTTATTCCCATAATACAAGAACTAGGGGTCACCAAATGAAATTAATAGGTATCAGGTTTTAAACAAATAAAAGGAAGTTCTTCTTCACGCAGCGCACAGTCAACTTGTGGAACTCCTTACCTGAGGAGGTTGTGAAGGCTAGGACTGTAACAATGTTTAAAAGGGAACTGGATAAATTCATGGTGGCTAAGTCCATAAATGGCTATTAGCCAGGATGGGTAAGAATGGTGTCCCTAGCCTATGTTCGTCAGAGGATGGAGATTGATGGCAGGAGAGAGATCACTTGATCATTGCCTGTTAGGTTCGCTCCCTCTGGGGCACCTGGCATTGGCCACTGTCGGTAGACAGATACTGGGCTAGATGGACCTTTGGTCTGACCCGGTACGGCCGTTCTTATGTTATGTTCTTATGTGCAGAGTTTTTGGCCAGTGTAGCCACATGCTTAAAGTCAATAGGATTCAAGCACATGTTCACAATTAAGCACATGCCTAAGTGCGGGATTGGGATCCGGATGCAGAGCAGTGCTCTGTAGAATGCAGTGGGTGTGGTGTACACTTCATCATCTGCTCCTCCTTTCTGCACAGCAAACACATAGTAGTTCCATTGCCTTTTGAGCCTCACACGTGGGTGAGTGCAGGTTTTTCCCTTACATATTTAAATCATAAGCATCACTACAGTATTAAGTGCATTAATTGTTTGTAAATTATTACTTTTATCAGATTACTAGGAGATGGTTTTATTTTGTTTAATCGTTCCTTGTTCAAAAGAGAGAATATTTCCCACCCCATGCACGTCACTCCAGAGAGCAGAGTGTTTCATTTTGAGAGTTTTCTTACAAGTTTGCAGAATCCAAAAGCTCAATTATTGAGGCATAAATCTATGATTCTGAAATGCTAGTAAAAAATCATCATCCGGGAGTCCAACTAAGGATGCATCTTCCTGCTAAGAAGAATGTTAGAGAGGAGAGAGCTATGGCCAACAAACCTGTGTGTCGTCTTTGGTGTCGTTTGAGTTGGTCTGAACGAGAGAACCTTCGCTCACAGTCCTTAAAGTCGCATTGGTATGGTTTCTCACCTTAAGAGGACAAAGGTTTCATTAGAAAGGTATTGCTGAATTCAAAAACATGTCAGCTTCATGTTTAATGAGTCTCTTAATTTATAAAATGTGCTATATTAAAAAGGCTAGGGCTTCTTCTCACATATTTTTTAAAGTTAATGGGCCAGATTCTCAGCTGATTCAAATTAATATAGCTTGAAGTCAATGGAGCTATGCAGATTTACACCAGCTGAGGATCTAGCACAATTCATTTACCTTAGTTAAATTTGATCTCGAATCAGTTTGTTCTAAAAAGGGGTAAAAATAGATTAAAATTACAAAAACTGAACCCACGTTGCATGAACATTTATTCCAACATTTGACATTATTCTATTATTTGACATTAAAAATATCAATGTCTTTTCCCCTGAAGACCATATTCCAACCCCTTCTACAATTTTTACAAGGAAGTAATTTACACAAGTTAAAGATTTACAAATTGCTGTAAACTGTATTTGAAGGGGAAAAAATTAAACCCAAAACATTAAAGACTGGCAAATTTTTATCTGGTGTAAGTGTGTAAAAGAATTGGCAACATTCAATCCTGGAATAAAGCACATTTCTCCCCCAAAATGCCTATTCCTTCACTTCCCTTAAGCACCATGAAAAGCAGTATTTCACATGTACAAAGCACATAGGAAAAGTTTTTAGATAATTTTTGTATGAGGCTCTCAAGGATTTCATAGACTTGGGTGAGGGAGGTGTTTGCATGTAAAAACCCACTTATTCAGATGCATGAAAGCTTATGCCCAAATAAATCTGTTAGTCTTTTAGGTACCACCAGACTACTTGTAGTTTTTGTAGATACAGACTAACATGGCTACCACTCTGATATTTGTTTATATTAATGAAGATTTACAGTGGTGTAGCAAAGATCAGAATTTTCACCACACTTAACATCTGTATAAAAACCTTTATAACTTCCTGTGGCAGGTACCCAAAGGAGTTTACTGACTCTTAAACCTAGTGATAAGCTATTTCATATCTGTTCAGTTTATTTATGTAAATTATTACATTTGCCACAAGTGTTTAAAATGGTTCCTTATACTTTGACCACAAGAACTTCCACAGAAATGCCTACTTCTAGGAAACCACTTACTTTCAAGAGATTCAGCCATTTGACAGATTTAAGAGACTGAATGTCAGTGGAACAGAATGCAGTGACAGGATGATTGTCTCCTAATTGCAATATAAATGCAGAAGATTTTTAATTAGACATTTGAATAGAACAGTGTAACAGGCTTGAAGGCATCCACTTTGAAAACAAAAGGACCTTTATTTTTGTTTTACAAAATGATCTACTCGGTTGAGAACTCTGATGCCTTTTTCAGACTACCTTATCAGCAACCTTCTTCTGCTGGAGACAGAGTTGCTCACTTGCATTCAGATTTGTTTGGACAGAAGTGTTATGCAATTTAACCATTAGAAGCCAGTTTGTAGATTAAAGCCATTTAAAAAAAATTAATTAAAAACTATTTTTGATTAGAATAAGGAAAACGTCAACCAAAGCACACATGGGGGTCAGCCAATCCAGCAAATTGACACAAAACAGTGTGTTAAAATTGAGTGTAGAAGGAAGGGGAGTGAGATTTGGAGAGGATCCAGAATTTCTCTCTCTTCCATTCTTCTTGGGCTTCAGCAGGGGCCTAATTAAATGCCCACTGAAGTCAGTGGAGATACATGTTGACTTCAATAAGCATCAGAACAAGCATCCGATTAGGAAAAGTGCACTGGGTGTTCAACACTAAACACTCAGTGGATTCTCTAAACCAGCAGTTCTCAAACTTTAGCAACCCAAGGACCTCTATTTTGATTTTAAAATTTTCACAGACTCCCTAAGTCCCTCACTCAGCCTGAGGCCCTGCCCCCACTCCTCCCCTTCCCTGAAGGCCCTACCGCTGCCCCACCTCCTCCCGCTCCTCCCCCTCCCTCTCCCTCCCAGCTGTTCCCTGGTGTGCAGGAGGAGTTAGGAGAGGGAGGGGAAGGAGTTGATCAGCGTGGGCAGCAGACCCCTGGAGTGCCCTCATGGACCCCCAGGCATCCACAGACCCCAGTTTGAGAAACACTGTTCTAAACTGCTTAGCAAAAAGCTTGTTTGTGATTTCTTCTTTCCCAGGGCTCACTGGGGGCATCCCAGGTTAGAGCTAAAGCTTCCAGGTTTGAGGGACACAAACAATATTTCCCATATGACAAAAACAAAACAGAAAGGAGTTGAAGATCAAACTGCACCTGCCCTTTGCCCTTTCCTTGTTCAGTTTTTTGCTATCATTTCCATTTCAGTACTAACAAGAAGAACATAAAGGCTGACCATAATGCAAGATAAAGCTTTAGACATGGGGGAACGGAAAGAGAGTTCACTATGAAACCATTTCTTCTTTTACAATTAAAAACTCAAATTGCACTTTAACTTTAGGTTTAAAGCACTGCAAACATAAGACAAATCTGAGCTGGCATGGTTCTGGATTGCGCTTTTTTTTTCATTGGAGTCTTAAATATATGTCAGTGTACTTATTCAAAATGGGCCAAATTACACCAGTGTAAATGAAAGGCAACTTCTTTGAAACCAGTGCAGTTACTCCAGATTTACCCAAATATATGCTTGAGCAGAATTTAGACCCACTTTCCTATAAGTGCACAATATTGACCATCATACTGTCATTCGAGTAGACTTTTGGTGGAGGAGTTCTGGAATGGGGACATGGGCTAGTGCTAAGACTAAAACATTAAGTGAGTAGCTGAAGTTTTGCCTTCCACTCAGAGACAGGAAGTTTTACAGAGAAAGAATCTGAGGCAGGTCTATACCCAGTTTTGTGCCAATCTAATTAAATGAGTTTTTATACTGATTCCGTTAAATTGGTGCAACCCCCTTGTGTGGATGCAGTTCAATGTCAATGCAAAAGTGTTTATACCATTATAACGTGTTTCAGTACACTTTTTTTATATATATTTTTCTTTTGCAGATAAGCTTTAAAGATAATGTTTATGCTTTTTTTTTTTGGCACAAGAAGCCAGATTGACGCAGGGGGATGTATTTGAAACTGTTGGTGATAAAAGAAAAACCATCTATGCTGCACATTGTCCCGTGAGAATGAATCTTACAAGGTCTGCCTTCAAGGAATATTAATAGACAAAAGACGGTCTAGGGCACTGGCCCGGGACTCAGCCATGGGTTTGATTCCCCGCTCAACCACAGACCTCATGTGTGAGCTTAAACAAGTCACTTAATCTACCCTTAGTTCCCCATTTGTAGAACAGGGATAATATATCTCTACCTCTCAATGATCTTGGAGGATAAAATCCATTAATGACTGAAAGGTGCCTAGATACTGTGGTGAGGAAGGTCATATAAGTAACTAGATAAAGGAAGGAGACACAGAAGGGATGTC
The DNA here is from genome assembly GCF_016161935.1 of Mauremys reevesii. NCBI lineage: Eukaryota > Metazoa > Chordata > Testudines > Geoemydidae > Mauremys > Mauremys reevesii. The sequence continues at coordinate 91,974,295 of NC_052626.1, forward strand.
AAGACGACACACTCCATTCTGAGTGGGTTTTGGTGACAGTGTATAATCAATAAAATAGAGTCATTGTGAAATACATCACCTATACTTATCTAGTACTATAAAATTTAAGGTGTAGCAAACCCATGTGTGACACCCTGGCACCCCAGTATTCACCACTGTCATGTAATTAGGATATGTTTTGTACAAAGTATGCCTTGTGTGGTATCATTCTAAAAGTCTTGATCTGCTAGACAGTAATATCTCGTTGGATTGTATGAGCTATCGTCATATGTGAAGTTATAAAGTTGGCTACGTATGTGTTTCAGAAACATGTTATGAGGCTGAAAACACCCACAAGCAGCCTTTCAGGTACAACAGTAAAAAGGCCAAACAATGTTAATGGCTTCTTGAGAAAATTCCCACAAGCACAAAGATTACCCCAGGAACTGTGTACCATAGAAATGGGGACAGTGACATCATGATGGGTCCTCACTCTCCCTACAACACCACACCTGGAAATGCCTGAGGGGCAAGGACTGGACTGTGGGAAGTGATGATCCCAGGCTAGAGGGATTTTTAGCTTGTGTATGAAAACCTGGGAAAGCCAAGGCAACTTGTGCCTTAAGAATCTGCCAGCCTGTTTATCACTCGCAGCGAGAATTTGCTAATTTGTATCCTACCTGTCTAGTATGTTAAGCTCAGTTTGCAGTTTTGTTTATTTATTAAGGTAATCTGCTTTGATCTGTTTGCTATCACTTATAATCACTTAAAATCTCTCTTTTGTAGTTAATAAACTTGATTTTGTTTTGTCTAAAACAGCGGTTTTCAAACTTTTTTCCTGGCGACACAGTTGAAGAAAATTGTTGATCCCCATGACCCAATGGAGCTGGGGATGAGGGGTTTGGAGTATGGGAGGGGCTCAGGGCTGGGGCAGAGAGTTGGAGTGTGGGAGGAGGTCAGGGCTCTGGGCTGGGGGTGCAGGCTCTGGGGTGATACTGGGGATGAGAGGTTTGGGGTGCAGGAAGGGCTCCGGATTGCGGGGAGGCTCAGGGCTGGGTCAGGGGATTGGGGCACGGGCTTACCTCGGGCGGCTCCCGGTCAGCGGCACAGCAGGGGTGCTAAGGCAGGCTTCCTGCTTCTCCTGGCACCACAGACAATGCTGCGCCCCAGAAGAGGCCAGCAGCAGGTCTGGCGCCTAGGAAGAGGTGCGCAAGTGGCTCTCATCCATAGGCACAGCCCCCACCCCCAGCTTCCATTGGCTGGCGGAGCCGGTACTCGGGGTGGGCACAGCACACAGAGCTCTGTGGCCCCTCCACCTAGGAGCCAGTCCTGCTGCTGGCCACTTCTGGGGCTCAGCGTGGTGTCAGAACAGTTAGGGACTAACCTGCCTTAGGCAGGCAGCACCGCCGACGGGACTTTTAATGGCCCGGTTGGCAGCGCTGACCAGAGCTGCTGCAACCCAGTGTCTTACATTCTGGGTCGCAACCCGCAGTTTGAAAACCACTGGTCTAAAACCAGGGAGTGGAAATTATAACTTGGGGCAGAAAGTTGTTGCATCTCTCTCTCCACATTAAGGGAGGGGGCGAATTTTATGAGTTTACACTGTACAGTTCTCTGTGCAGCACAAGACAGTATAATTTGGGTTTGCACTCGGAGGGTGGGGGGTGCTTTAGCAACTAGGAGGTGCCTTAGCTGAGCCATCCCAGGCAGAGCTAATCTCAGCATCTGTGTGAAGCTGTAGCTGTGTGTGTCCCTATACTGTGTGTATGCTGGTGAAAAAGCAAGCTTGGAAACTTATCACAGCACCACAGTGTGAAAGAGAGCCCAGGCTGGTGGATCAGGCGGGCTGAGTGGTACCCCAGTTACAAATGGCACCCCGGTGGGAACCAGTCACACCATGGCTATACTCTTTCAAACACAACCTTGGACTTTCAACACCATAAGCTGAACCCCTAACACTTGAACTAAAAGGATCAGCTCCATTAATTGCAGGCACTCAGACATCACTGAGGGCAGCTACTAGACAGAATCACCACTACACACACTTACCCTCTATATTACAAATTCCTTAAAAAGCAAAATTCTTGACAATTACTGCTTTCTCTCTCTCTCTCTCTTTTTAAATGAATGGTAGTTTTTAGAGACAGAAGGTCCAAAAAGCTATTTTCTGTATAAGATGACCAGTTTCTACTCAAAGTGAATTCATAGCTTTACCAGGAATTGGAATATCACCAGACAAAATCTGGAAGGAATTATGATGTTTCTGCCATAGATCAAGTTCATGAAGGGGTGCGTGTGCGTGTGTGTGTGTGTGTGTGTGTGTGTGTGTGATATTATTTTACACACACACACACACACACACACACACACACACACACGTGTATTTATGTATAATCAGTTTTCACAAAGCAATCCCTGAAATCTACTCACCACATGATTTGCATTATTGTTTACAATTTATATTTATTTTTGCATTTCTTTAGGAGCTCAATCTACTACAGTGGAATATGCCAGATAACAAGTGCGCTTTTATGGTTATGTGTGTTTCAATAATGGCATTGTTAACAGTGGATAAGCAATCTTCGAGGGTACAAAATGTCAATGTATTTTCTACAAGAACTTTGTTGAAACATTAGTAAAAACTGATTAGAGATTCCAATTTTTTGTTTCAGAGCTCTGCTTGATTTTGCAATATAGCAGTTGGTAACATTATCTGAAAGAAAAGGACATAAATAGAGGAACTAATGAGTCAGTCATATAAATATCTAGTAGGTGACAGGAAGAAATACATCAAGGGCCAAAATTATTTTGTAACAGCACTAACAGATAGTTTAAGTTTACATATTAATATTTCATCCTGTTTCAAATCAAGTGTCCATTATTGCAAAACCTCATCTATTACTATATTCAGAAAGGTGGAAGGGCTTCTAACTGCATGTGTGTATTCTAATACCACATTACCTCAGGAATAGCACAATTGTATATTGATTACAGAAAGACAGGCCTGATACAGCCAAAAGTAACCTCGATAGTAACTGGCCCCTGGGGGCTCTCCAAGACTTGTAGCACTGATGGACCCCAGTCATTGGCAGGCAGGATCAAACCTGGGGCCTCTGGAGCTTAGTGCATGAGCCTCTACTGCATGAGCTAAAAGCCACGTGGCCTTTAGCTAAGGCTGTAGAACAGACTCCTTAATCTCTCTCTAGTCTCGGTGCCACTAGATGGGACAGAGCACCACACCCAGGAGGTGTGTGGGTTACATAGCCTTTATAGTAGCTGGCCCCTGGAAGCTCTCCAGCTGTCCTGCAACTCTCCAGAGTACTGTCTACACAAAGGTGTAGGTGTTAGTGGAAGAAGAAGAGGAATATCCCTCTTTTGTGAGTGCAGAACACCATGCTAGACATTCTACTGCTATTCCCTTTCTAGTTGTCTGACTCCACTCAGTCTAATTGGCATATTTAGCACTGAACCCTACGTTTACAATGCTCAGGTGTTGCTCAGCTGCCTGTTTAGTCTCAGATTAAGAAACAGTTTAAAGGGGCTGTGGCTTTACTTTACCAGGTAGTCCCTAGCTGGAAGCTCCATTATATTCAGACTGGCCTGATGAGGTCCCTTATAGATTTCTCTAAGACAATGCCTTGCACCTAAAAAAAGCAAGTGGGGTGTGGAAGGCAAGGAGTAGTAAAGAAGCTATCACTCAGTAAGCACCGCCACCAGGAAAAGAGACACTCCACAGCAGTCATTCCAAAAGGATAACTCCTCCATAAAAGAAAGATTGGTTTCCAAAGCTTTCCACAAAATGGCTGCACAACCTCCATGCTGGGAAACAGGGGAAAGACAAAGATACAAAGAGACTAGAAATGGGACACATCTGAATATTAGATACCACTGAGTATGGATGTGTTCTCATCTGGGGATTGGGGGGGGGCATGGTCCTGCCCTTTTATAAAGCTAAGAGACATTTGCAAAATTCAAAACCATATCTAAATTTGAATTTAAAATATCTCAAAGTTCAGGGATGTACAGATCTAGGGCCACATCTGAAAGAGAGAGATCATTCTGGGGGAAAAGCCCCTCTGGGTTTGTGAAGCATGGAATGCAATGAAGCATTTATTGTGAGCATTTATCTCCTCTCTCTGGCACCTCTACAACTCACTCTGGAGGAATAAGGGTATTTATGCCCGTCAAAGGCAGTTGGATAACTCCCTCTGGAGAGGATAGCCAGCTACAGTCCCAGTATCTACAGTTTCCTGGAACGGTTTTGTCTCCAAATATTATAGAGCAGGCACTAAATAGGGCGTGGTATAATGCAGTACATCTCTTGCAGTTAAAGAAAAAAAAAAGATTCAGGAGTAACCTTTGTGAGGCATCCAGAAATAATATGGTATAAACCAAGCATTTACATGTAATAAAAGAGCTGAATAATTAACAATTTCAAATTATGGAAAATCAAGATCTGGAGCAAATAAGTTTAGTGATGAAGGAAATAGGAGTGATTATGAGGACAACTCAAAACTGTTTAGACATTTTCAAGCAAAATACTGGCATAAGCAGCTGTTAGAGGCTCCCAAGTGCCTACAAAATTGTATTTTAAAACTGTTTATGGAGACCAGAGTACTGGTTTGTGTACAGCTTGAGCTGTGAAGCCTAAATTGCAGTTGCAATCTGAAGTATCTTGAATTTGTGGTCTGAGCAACACTGAAGATGTCCAGCTGAATATTCCATGTGTTGTGCAGTCCTGTGCATTATTAAATTAAAAATGCATTGCACTGATTATCCTTAACGTCTTTACAATTGCTGTGCACAATTAACATTACCATAGTATTCAAAGTATTCCACAGGCCTGGGGTTTGCAATCTCTCTTTTATAGTGTGAGCCACATTTTAACAGAGATTGTGTATGATAGACCACGTGACTGTTTACAATGGACCACCTCTCCACAGTCTAGTTCATCCCTATGATAAATGACAGCAATTGCTGATGTGGTAGAGCAGTAGCAGGAAAATGTGTATCTTTTAGCACAGTTGTGATCCTAAGAGCATCCCAACGCAAAAGGACAAGGGGCTCAGTGATAGCTCTTAATAAGTTTCAGATGGCCTGACCATTCCAGTGTACCCCAACTCACTAAGGTCATAACCTACAACTAAAAGGTGTAATGTAAGGTGTCAGTAGGAAGCTAATAACATACTGATCATTAATATGATTATGTAATGTATGTACAGAGGACAAATTCAAAGTTAAAAACTTATTGTAAATTATGTTATCAAAGTGTGTCTGCCAGGCAGTGCTGAAGTTACGCTACCCTAGACAAAAGAATGTGATTCTGCCACCTTGAAGATATTTCCAAAGAACATTAAGAGACAATTGGAATGCAATCTACATAGAAAGTAAACAGACCCATCAAGCCAGCAAAGGGAAGTATTAACTACTGAGCATCACAGCAGGGGGAGGAGATTGCAGGAAACAGATTAATTTGCATTTTAGCAAATACCAGTGGGGGAAGAAATCAACATGGATTTTTCTTCACCACTAGACTCCATGTCTCCTTCCTCATAACTTGAATTAACTTCACTTTGGGGGGAAACCTTCAGAAGAATCTATTTCCAAGGTTCACTGGACTATATAAGAGAGGGGCAAAGAACCCCAAGTTATCTTTCACCTAGGAACTGAGCACCTTGGACTCTATCAGAAATCCTGATCAGATGGGTAGTCAGCCATCTTGCTGGAAGGTAGATGGGTAAGGAAACTACCTTGGACAAGAACTGTAGCTTGTTGTGTTAAGTCTTAGCATCTAGAAAGCATATTTCACTTTTATTTGCTTTTAGACATTTCTAAATCTATCCTTTATACTGGAACTCACTTAATATCCTAGCTCCTTTTGTGAATAAACTTCTTTTGCTTGTAATCTAAACCAGTCCAGTGCAGTGTTGGATTTAAAGTGAATGTTAACTAGAGTTAATGTGGCAAGTTACTGAGTATGGTATCTTTAGAGGAACAGACAAACCTTAATATCTCTCTGAATGGTCCAGGCGAGGACACAGACACACAATCATCATCATACAGGTCTCTGTACATGGAGCCATGGGTTGCCTCTTCTGCCCGATCTTGATTTTAAAACCACCCCCTTTATATGGCATCTTGCTTAGACAATGCAGGCACTTACCGGTGTGCTTTCTGCTGTGCATCTGTAAATGGGACAGCTTAAAGTATCGTTTGTTACAGCCAGGGTACGCACACATGAAGGGACGTTTTTCATTTGTCTCACTAGCTGATCGGACAATAGTTGGAGCGACTCCTGGCACTCGCCGAACATCCTACAATGGCAGAAACAGCAGCGTGCATAGCTAATGTGAGCACATATAGTCACAAACCTGCTCCCATGTAATCAGTAGAAACACTCAAATAAACTTCAACATGAATATGATCCTCGGATGTACCTACCATACTATAAATGACCATTTTTGTAGTCTATTAATAATGTATAACAGTTTTCCTTCACCTTTTCCATGTACAGCATTACAAATATGTGAAGGTAAATGCTACATGCTAAATTCCCTCTAATATTTATATCTTACAATAAATGGCCAAATTCCATGCTAATTACCAACAGCATAAATGTGGAGTAACCCCCTTTAACATTAATGGACTAGCTTCAGAATTACAACAGTGTAACAGAGATCAGAACCTGACCCAGAGTAATGTTTTTATACTTAATTTTACAAGCCAGAAATTAAGCTAAGGTCCAAGGAAGTCAATGTAAGAAAAAATGTTACTATTAGATACTGCTGTAGATTGCAACCTTGACTATACAATGGTACTGCCACAGTGTTCCAACCAAGATAGACTTTCTTCTGGGATAATTGAGTGTTAACTTCTCAGTTCTGTTCAGTGCATGTAAAATTTAATCATTTAACTTTTGTCTAAGAGCTGGGTCACTAAGTGATGAATTTTTAAACTATAAAAAAGGACCAAGTACTATTAATGTAATCTAAAGATCGTCCTATTGAGATACATGAACAACACTGAAGCAGTGCAGAAAAGACAGAATACATTTTAAATTTCTTTAAAAGCTTTGTGGACTGTCTATTCAGTTTACAGAATATATGCATTTATTGTGCCTTATGTCAAGGCACCTCAAGCATAATATACAGCATGGGATCCATTAGTATTAATTCTATAACCAGTTAGAAATGGATGAGAATCAACCCTCCTGGATTTTATGGCCCTTTCAAGTGTTTAACTGGTGATTTAGCCATTAGGGATGTGATCACTTGTATACTTCTGTCTTCAAGGAATGACATTCAAATTTTTACAATTTCACAAATCCACACATTCAGAACTTCATCTGATACCTCATTTTTGCTCAGGCTGATATACAATCCCAGGTCTAATCTACTATAACTACAGAAAAACTTCTGTGGCCAAAGTTACTAAATACCTAACTTTCAAGTTAGATGAGAGGCCTCTAATTTTTGGCCATCCTAAAGTTAGTGAATAATGCAGCTCCAAAGATATGTTTTAGAAGGAAAAATACATGATTTTTCATACTGCAACATGGTCATCTTATTTTGTTCTTCACTGAAACTGGAAGTCAACTTATCTCAGGGATTTCTTAATGACACAGGGAGACCTAAAGTTAGCAATAGAATTATAAATACCAATCAAATAATCAATAAGTAACTGAAACCCTACAAAAACAGTAATTCTTCTTCTCCCTATGTAGAATGTCCGAATATACTTACTTGTATTCCTCTAAAGACTCCATGGGTGTGTATTCTATATTGGGCCCCACAGCTGTATAACATAGGACCAGTGTGGTTGTCACTCTCATATCCTGTTGCATGGCTGCAGATAAAGAGGGGAACAATGCATACAGTTAAATATTTTAGTGCACAGCTCCAAGCAAGAGGATTTCTTTCTTAATATGGTGATAAACTGTTTAGGCTTTGATTTGGTAGTCAGGAGATCCATCCTCAAGTGAAAATTACTGGAGAAAGATTTCCCTTTCATTGCATGGGTCAGATCATGATTATCACTTTTCCAGCACAATTCATTGACTCAATAATATAGTTGCATTTATTATTGCCCAATAAATGCTATCCAGAAAAAAAGGAGTATTGTCATGGTTTAAAGTTTGATGCATTACCACAAAGATGTTAAGAAAAAAAAGACACATAGCAACATAAACTTATGTGCATATGTGCAAGTTATTTATCAGCTAAATGCTGAGCTGGCTATTGCTAATATCTTTGGAATGAGCAAAAAGCCTCAAGTTTCACATTAAGTACAGTGGATTTTGTCAGCACCTCATGACTCAGATATTACCAGATAGTACTGAGAAAGTGATGACATTTATAAGAATAGCAGTCGTGTACTCATCAGTACAGATTACATATCAGCGTCCTAACCATTTAACCCACATATCAGCTTGCAAGATGCACTGTAGTTTAACTCTTTGTAAAAATCAACCTATGCTAAACACAAAGGGGATGATCTTCAGTTGATGTAAATTATCAAGATTCCCCAGGCAGCAGCACAGCAACATTTAAAATAAAAAAAAATTCCACAAGTTTGTTTACCTAGTTAAGATGTATCCTGCAAAATGTTATGTTTTGGTGTGTAGAAAGGTAGGAACACTCATGGATTTTTCCACTTTAATAACTGTGAGATGTTCAAGTGATACATGTACACTGCAATTTTTAGTTCTGAATTAATAGTCATTTGTGTTAATAAATGAAGAGCTGTAGGTGTTTAAATTTCAGTATTATGAACATTCAAAAACTCTAGAAGTAGAGTCCATGGAGACTCAATGGGGGGACAATGTAGATGGATGAAAAGTGGGATTCTGAAGCAAAGCCTAGAATAACCAGGTCTATTGCCATCATGATTAGAGGCCATTGAGGCTCCAGACCTCTGACTGAAAAGGAAAGCAGGGCCCACTGAAAGAAAGCAGTCTATGTGAAGGTCCAGTCTTTCGAATGATTTACAAGAACAAACAATGGAATTGCAGGCTGGAAAGAATCTGAAAGTTTCATGAATCTGACCAAAGGGGAGAGAGCGCTTTTGTGACTATGTAATATTTGTAAAATGTGTGTGTTGCATTCTTCTTTAGCAAGTCCACATTGAGACTAGCAGTGTGCTTCTGACGCCTAACAGAGGTGTTACTTTGCCTCACGTGGTACAGTTTTGTGGGTTCAAACACTGCTAATTGCACCCTCTTCTACTAGTTACACTAAACCCAAAGGAAAGCTTCCGGCACACATGCAAAACCTCTGCTGGGGAGATTGCCATCATCTACATGTTTACCTTCATATTCTGGAGGCTTCTCTCCCCAAAATTCATCATGGGGTATCCCAATAACAGTCTTTTTTTATCCAACTCTTCAGGATGGCACTGCATGACAGCTACCTGCCTAGAAGCCACAACTAGCTTTCTTGAAAGAAAGACAGATTTTTAGTTCAATTGGTTTTTTCAGAGCCAAATCTACAAAGCTCTGACATCATATCCTTGGCTGGGCAAATCAGTGGATCAAAAGTGACACAGCAAGCCTGTGTTCCACTTCTTCACAAATTCTACAACAGCTGTGATTTTCCTGGGTCGGAAGGGCTAGTTTTTTTCAAGAACACCTAACCCAGGCAGAAGCAAAGAGTCAAAGACTAGGCCTCATAGGAAAGTAGAGGCTTTTTTAAATTTCACAATGAAACAGGCTAAAAGAGGGTTGGAAGCAAGGTGAATAAAATCTTTTAATAGTGGCATTACCATTAGTAATACGGAGAGAACAATGCTGGCACCTGTTCAGGGCAGGAATCCTCTTTTATCTATGTATCAATGCCTATCACAATGGGACCCCAATCCCGATTAAGGCCTTAGGTGCTACCAGAATACAAACAATAAATAATCATTTTCTCAGCTACTGCATCCACCAATATCAGAGAGCCACAAACGACCCCATCAATGTTGAATTTTCCTCTCAATTCAAAGGACAGCAGCAATTAAATCTGCTACTTGTGTAAAAGCCTGTCAAAGGGAAGGAGCATCTACCACATGGCAACATCTGTTTTAATTGCAGAGGGGAAGGAAGTTAGCATGTTATAGTAAGGGAGAGGCATCTGTGCAGTTCACAGCAGAAGCAGTTGCTGATCTGTAGTGTCATAGGAAAGCAAGGGTAAATGTAAACTTTATCATTATTAGTCACCTGTCTGAGTAGCCTAGTTTAGCTTTATAATCCTTCACCTATCAGATCCACACCCCTGATGGCAGCCTAGGCAGTTCAAGAGACAAGATAGTTTGTAGGAAGATACCCTAAACATATGGTAAACTTTACCCTGGACGAAACCTCCAAAAGGTACAACAAATTACAGCAGAAATCATGCATCAGAGGGGTAGCTGTGTTAGTCTGTATCCACAGAAACAACAAGGAGTCCGGTGGCACCTTAAAGACTAACAGATTTATTTGGGCATAAGCTTTTGTGGGTAAAAAAAAAAAAACTCACTTCTTCAGATGCATGGAGTAGAAATCATGCTACAAAACACAGACTAACTTGCACTCTACAGTGTCTGAAATACAGGAGACTTGCAAGGTTTTCATTTGTAGGTGCCAAGGATTTTCTGAAGGACTATTCAGTTCTGTAATGGAAAGTAGCCAGCAGAACCCACTTATCTTAGGAATTAGAAATGGAAGGAAGATATATGAGATCCCCTGGAATGCTCCTCATGGTATTTTCTCCAGTCTACTTTTAAAATATCTTCATGGATGGGGCTTCTACCAAATCACTCTGTATTCCCCAAGCTTAAATTTCACTGACAGGAAGTTTTCCCTAACATTCCTCACATTTTTTTTTATTTCATCCCATTACTCCTGGTCATATGCCCTCTTTGCTTTGGTGAGCAGAACTGTAGTGAAAGGCTTGATCACATTAGAAATTGTTTTCAAAGCCACCTGACCACTCACATATTAACTAGTTAGCAAACTACCCATTTAACAGTTCCCCCGAAAAGGCATCTTAGTAAGAAACAACCATAGTTCCAGTTCCTTAAAACCCACCAGCATTGTCAGGGACTTATCATATATGGCCCTGTTATACTAACTTTTTTCATGAGGAGTAGGAAGGCACAACTCAATAACGAGTAAGGGTAGAGTAATCTGACCCTAAACAATTGTAATATTCTCACATTGGGGGCACTTACTGGAAGTCAATGGGACTGTTGATACAGCAATGTAAGACTTTCACAAATTGGGCCTGTAGCTGCTTCTTTGAATTGAAATCTCACTCTGCATTGATAGTCACTGTCACATAGCTTGTGAAATAGACTGGATTTTTCATGTCTCTCCCTCTTGCTATCTCCCTTTTGTTAAGAGCAAACATGATGCATGCTAAGCGATGTGAATTTTGTTATACACCCATAATTTATTTAGCATACACACTAGAATGTGGAAGACCCAATGGAAGAACTAGGGTAAGTCTGGCAGCTCCTCTCCAGCTTCAGACTTTCCAAAAATTACAGAATCACAACCACTGGTTTCATTTTACACAGAAGATAGAGGTTGGACTTTCCTCTGGGTGCTAAGAGCAATACAAGTCATCAGTGAGTTCATGTATGCAGTACACTAAAATAATTACAAATGGAGATCTTTAAAAAAAAGAGTGGGAAATTCTTTGACTTTAAGCTCTTTGGAGTAGGGACTATATTTACCTGAGTGAGCAGGAAGTGCCTAGTACATTGTGACCACTAATGGCAAGTAAAAATATTAATCCATAATAAATAAAATAAAATAAATGTGTCCTGCTTGTTTACCAAGGGATCAATTGTCCTACATCTCTACAAATACACTGTAATCTATATAATTTTGCACCTTTGCATCTGAGCTAAATAAGAATAAACAAAATTTATGGTTTAAAATAAAGAAGTTGCAACTGAAGCCAATGTGTTAATTGTAGAGTGGGAATTTGGAATCATCAAGAAGTCCAAGCAGAAAAAAATGGGAGAAAAAACTGTTTCCTCTGTTTAATGTTTAAAGTCATATTTATGACTGATAGGGGGGAAAAATGCTGAAAAGAGTCAAAGCTAAGCAAAGCCAGATGCAGTTAAACCTATTGTCAGGCCAGTACTATTTTAGTGATGCAGGCAAAACCCTACAGGAGTTCTTGATTGAGTAAAAACTGCAAGAATTGGCCCTTAAGGGTCCCAATTCTGCCTTCATTGGTGAATACAGAATTCCCTTGGATTTCAATGGAAATTGCACAGATCTATCCAAAGGCAGCACTGGACTGTAAATATTTAGAGTTCATCAAGTTGGTTGCTGAGATGGCCCTATATATATATATATGTCCTTTGGTTCTAGGCAGCCAGCTGCAGACCTGGAAAAAATGCATAAAATGTAGCTCCACATTTCTGCAAAACAAAGATTGATACTTATGCAACATAAAATGCTAAGCAAGCGCTATATACTGTAGAGCATTTAGAAACATTTGTCTTTAGCGTTAGGCCAGAAAATCCTTAACACTTGGAGAGTAGCTCTTTTAAAATGATTAATCTCTACACTGTACAGATTGTACAGAGATTAATAAAAATGAAGGTTTTACAGATGAGAATGTGTGATGAAAAACAGAGCAGCTTTAGAGAGTTGTACCAATCTAAGACGTTATAAAAAAAAAATCTCATAAAAGATTACTTTCTAATCTGAATATATAAAAAACGCCCACAACCTGCAATTTCTCTCTCACACCAACTTTACTTTGTTACACTAGAACTGTCTTACTAGTTTACAGCCTCAACTTAAATCTGGAGAGTCAAGCTTGATTTTTTATTATTATTATTTCATAAGACTAAAAAAGGAACATTATAGGGCATATTGAGAAAAGTGAACAAATATCAGCTTGAAACATGAATGCACATTGACTCATAAAATGGAAGAATTAAAAAATTCAGAAGGAAAGATTACAAAGGCACCACATTAAGATGCAATTGACTAGTGTTTCAAGGCAGGAACTGGAATATTTGGGTGTAGAAACAGAGCCAAAAATGAGGCAGAACAAGGGTGCGGGCAGTTTGTGTGATAACAGCACAGAAAAGAAATAAAGCTGATTTCCTTTGATAAAATATTTACCACACAATATTATGGGAAAATATATGCCAGCACTGAGGCAATAAAGAGAAGCCTGATTAATGATATAGATGATGTTTCCTCCTGTTATTGGTGGTAATGCTATTAGGCAGGAGGGAAGCATAAAGTTGCTGCTTTATCTGCATTCTCCAAGGCAACTGACCATCAGAGAAATGATTTCACTGATTAGGGCCCAGTGTGCAATCATTATGAAGAAAGAAAAGGTGGCTGTTGAGATTAAGGCACGGGACTAGTATTCAGAGACCTGGGCTCAATTCACAGCTCTGCTTGTGTACTTCTTTGGGCTGTTCACAATGTCTCTCAGTGAAATCCTTGTCCCACTGAAGTCACTGGGAATTTTGCCATTGACTTCAGTGGAACTAGGATATCGCCTTCCGTGCCTCAATTCCCTACCTGTAAAATGGGGAGAGTACTTCCCTTCCTCACAGTGGAGAGGATAAATTCATGATTAGGCATTCTGATGTGAAAGAAAAAGGGGAAAATAGTTAACACCATGAAAAACATATCATTGCATGCTCCCATTCACAATGGCTGCAGATTTGAGCCCAGCGAGGCACGATTTAGACTCCCAGAACTTACTAATGGTGTTGTATAAGGCTATGATGAAGGTTCTCTTGTTAATCTATTATAGAAAGTCTAAACCTTAAGGGCCTTACATTAGAATGCAATTGTAATACTGCTTTGCAAAGGACCTCTCCATTGTTCTTTCCAGTGAGACCAAGCAAATGGCAATACGCACTAGTGTGCATGGGAGCTCAGCCCACTGATTACATAGCTCAAGAATAGAGGAAAAAAAGGCACTGAGCCAAACTCTGCCAGTTTACATATGTGACCTCAGTGGGACTGTACACGATAACTTCAATTTCCAGATAGCATAGCTCTTATTTCTTCAATTTTCTATCTGCTCTGTGACAGAGCTCCTCATTTGGTAGCTTATTTAGCTAGTCACAGGTTCAGGTCCCAAAGCAGGGTTTAGGCTTCTATCCAATATTGACTGGTCTATGCAATACCAGTGAGATGTTGCACTATAGTCTTTTTTCAGATCATGGCCCCAATTCTTGGGCCCACCTGAGCAGCACTTCTGAGACTGCCAGGGGCTAGATCAGACAGCTGAGTAGGTAGCTAGTCAATATTTCTCTTTATTCTCATTATTCAGTGTGTGGCCATATTACTTATCAGATGCTATCCAAAACCTGTACTGAATAAAGAAATATTTATTTCCTCATGGGCCTTCCAAGGTTCTCATCACCATAGTATGGAGGATTTAATAGTCCCTAATGAAAGTATCTTCACATCAACCCCTATGAGGCCATATTATTTTCCCTATTTTACAGCTGTGAAACAAAGGCTTGGAGATTAAGGCCAAATTTATCAAAAGTGTCCACTAATTTTGAGTGTCCATCTTCAGATGTATAAAAGGCCTGATTTTTTTCAGAGTAATTAGCATCTTTATAGCACTTTATATTTTCAAAGCATAGTGTCCATTGACTTCAGTTGCAGTTGTGAGCTCTCAGCACTAATACAAATCAGGCCCCAGCTGTCTCAACTTGCACACCAGAAAGTGAGGAACACAGTTAGTGAACACTTGTGAAAAGTTTGAAAAGACAGAATCCTGTTCTTCTGAGTGACATTTGACTGCCTTAGCCATGAGACCAACCTTTCTCCTCCTGCAATCCTGTGCTTCATTCAGTCCATACCTTCCACTGTTTGCAACAAATCGGTTCTACAGACAACAGTCTCATTCACTATGCAAACCAGGTCCATATCCTGATTCCTGTCTATCCTGTGCACCAAGCAAGATAGGAGTCCAGGGGATAAAATAGCATGTATCGCATAATCAAAGACTATATCATAATGCCTATGCCCAAGGGTGGCTGAGTAAGGTTACATAACAGAAAGTGCCAGGCAACCTTAACTATAGGTGTCACTGCCAACCCTGCCTAGACTATATGGTAGTAGTTTCATTTTAGTACATTAAACTTAAATTGAATATAAACCCAGGAAAAAGGCTAGTGAATTAAGTTCATATAAAATGATAGGGTTTAGAGAGTGATATGTTATATCACTAACATATCATTTTAGATTTCTCAATTTCTTGCAAACTTGCAGTAATATTTCTTTATAATACAATACATAAAAGAAAGTTCAGCTGAGTCATAAGGAAGTGGTGGGGGGGAAGAGGGGAATATCTATATAAGGATTGTCATCTTTGGAGAGAAATTAAGCTCTCCGTTTCGACATAAAGATACCAATATTCATAAAATACAACTTCAAGATTGAGAAAAGTATCTGAAACAGTAAACGCCTGGGAATCACTTATGAACAGTTCATATATTTTAAAGATGTAAATCTTAGGAAGAGTACCTTATGGTCATGGCAACTGAGTTTGGAGGTACTGTGTTTTGTAACTCTCAGCCAGAGAAGACAGATAACTATTTTGGCTCATGTTACCAGTGATGAGGCCATGTCTAGCACTGATTTTCCACAGATTCTACAATCTTGGCCTATACCAAAACTTTCAGCTTTGTTTTACCATAGATCATTCATCTTGATTTCTTCTTTTTTCCTTTCAAGAATTCTAGGTCACAAACTTTATACTGCTAACAGTCTGCACTTTTGGACAAGTAAAACCATTTATTTTGTTCAGTACTCCTTTAATATTTCTATTGTGTCCCTTTTTTTTCCCCACTCAGTTCCCCAAAGAATAACCTCTTCCTTGTTTTAATAACTTGGACCTCGGTCAAGGTTGATGTGTTTCTCCTTTTTGCAGGATATTTTCTTCAGAAGAGACAAAACAGTGTCTAATATTGCAATGAAGGGTTTTGTGTTTTTTTTTTAAAAGGGGTGCAGCTTAAAGAGGAAATTACAAACAATTATGAAAAAAGTAGGAAATAGCCTCAGCAGCAGAGGTGGTCAGTTTGATTTGTATACAATAGTTGGGTTTGAAGAGAAGGGGCTCCCCTTTCTCTCCAGTAAGGGATTCCAGGTGTATCACAGAAGAAGACCACTTCAGACTCATGCTGCTTTCACTAGTTTGCTCTGACATACGTGGTTTACTACACTACTATCTAGTGCCTCTGGACTTCAGGTACCATTCACGAATAAGGGTTAGAAGCAGATCAGCAGTATTTCATACTATTGTGCTACACTGAAGCCAGCCTGCACAAATATCATACCAGATAAATCTGGATCAAGTCAGTTTCCTACATATTAGTTTGGGAATCTCCCATTTTAAAAATATATCCATATATATTTACTCAGAAAAGGATAAAGAACATCCGTAGTTTATCTTACAAAGTCAGGCAAACATTGGCTTTGTCTGGGCAAAGATCAAAAGGAGGTGCTTGAGAACATGTTAACTAGCATGTTATTAAATTCTACTCTGGACCAGGCAAGTTATAGGTTAGCAGAAGCTAGATACTTGAGTTGAAGTCTAGGCTCCCCACAAGCCTTAAACTGGACCAGGTAGCACTTACTAAAGTGCAACTTGCCTTGTCCACACTAGAGTTTTAGAATGGGTTAGTTACACTGTGCTACCAAAACATATTTTTAAAAATAAACCATGTTCGTATACTAGTCCAGACAAACCCTCTGATGTGCTCTATTCATTTCCTCCTAGCACATCCTCTTCCACAATCCCAAAGTGCTGTCCCGTTTTGAAAGGGCAGGAGTGGTTAAATTTTACTGACAACCCCACAAGGGGATTTGGGAGACATCTTTGGAATCTCTCAATACAGTTACTGTCCTGCCTACAGGAAGGGAGGGATAGAAGCCCTGGCCCTGTAGGCACCACACCCTGTGTCTTTGCTATGCTACCAACAGCTCTGATCTACAGCACCTCTGAGGCGGGCTTCCTGCTTGCAGAGTAACAGGAAACCCATATTGGACAAGCAGCAAAACAGGCTAGAGTCCATTCCCTGCAAGGTGGGAGGGTGACAGTGGTATGGAGGAAGGAAGCCAGAGAATATGGAAAGGGCCAGGAAAGGCAGGGACAGAGGATGTGGGGCCTGGAGAAGGGAAAGATAATAAAAAGGAGGGAGAGAAGAGCTGGCATGAGGAGCAGAGTGAGGTTAGAACTAGAGAAAAAGGAGAAAGGAATGGCGGGAAGGAGACACAGGAGGTAGCAGCAGTAGTCTAAGACTGGAACTCTTTCATTTGTTCTTGCTCTCACTGTGTTGTAGGAGAGTAGAGATCACTTTACACCCTGCAATCCTGGGCAGGACAGTTTGAGGCTGATTATGGCCGGGGTGGTGAGAGCAGACCAGGGCCTGATCATCCCAGCATTGATACCCAGGCAGATGATCAGCCCCCGCACACTTTCCACAACCAAAATGCTGTTCTCCCAACTTTTCATGGCTCTTTCCCCTTCTGCTTTTTTGCTCATGCCACCCCTGCATTGTGTCTCACTCCCCAGGCCCTCTCTAACAGCTACCATTGTTATTTCACACACACAACACAGGTCACGCACTGCCTTTGGCTATGAGCTAGGCCCAGCAGCCCACTGGCAGGCGTTCCAGATTCCGAGCACGCACAAGTCCAGGGCTGAATCCAGCACAAGATCTATTGGGCAGCCACTGTTTACAACAAGGGTCGGCAACCTTTCAGAAGTGGTGTGCCGAGTCTTCATTTATTCACTCTAATTTAAGGTTTCGCGTGCCAGTAATACATTTTAACGTTTTTAGAAGGTCTCTTTCTATAAGTCTATAATATATAACTAAACTATTGTTGTATGTAAAGCAAATAAGGTTTTTTAAATTTTTAAGAAGCTTCATTTAAAATTAAATTAAAATGCAGAGCCCCCCGGACTGGTGGCCAGGACCCGGGCAGTGTGAGTGCCACTGAAAAGCAGCTTTCGTGCCGCCTTCGGCGCCCATGCCATAGGTTGCCTACCCCTGGTTTACAAGTTACAGAAAGCACATTTCTGAATTGCACTCTGACCCAACAGTAGTTATGATGGGGTCAAGAAGACAACACCTCACTGCAAGGAAGTCTGAACTAATCAGAGGACAGAATCTTCAAAAAAAAAATTTAAATTATATTAATGGAAGTTAACAGAATGGACAAGCTCCACACTTAACTTCACCATTCAATTGCAGAGGTTTTTCCACTGTTTCCCATCCTTCATTCACAGGCTTATTTTGTTAGTGCTTTGGAGTAGAGATCTACCTTATCTTCATACCCATTCACGCAGTCCCTCCTATCACATACTGGTGCTGTATATATGGAATAATATGGCTGCTTAGAACTATCTATAATATAATTATACAGGTTTTCACATTCATGTTATCCCAACTTACATTCAAATATTACTAGTCTATTACTGGAAAACACCTTGCTCACACAAATTGAAAGCTATTTCATTTACTTGGCACCTGAATTGTGTAACCTACAATGAAGACAGTTTGTTTAGACAGTAAAATGGTTAAAAATCTACAACCACCATACTGTTCTCCAAGACATATTGGTTTAAGTCAAAAGACAAAAAACAAACAAACAAAAAAAACCCCACCAACAATTTAAGAAAATATTGCTAGTTCTTTCCCCATTGACTAACCTTAGACTAAAAAGTCTAAGAGAAAACTTGACCATAAAATTCTTATTAACAGTGAACTTACTAGTAGAATAAAACTTTTAATAGTTCAATAGGGCTATTTTTTTAAACTCATATTAAATTACAGACAAATAAAGACCTATTTTTGGACAGGTTAGCATTTTTCATGCCAGTAACCTTATTCCATTCATAAAATAAAAAATAAAATGACTTTAACTACGCTAATGCAGAAGAAGATTACAAAATAATAAAACACCTTACCCCTTTAATGTAGATCCCAAGTTCATTTGATTCCATGTCATGCATTCAAGCTGTGAGGTCATTTGGTATAAATTGTCACTGTTATGAAAATATCTAGAATTAGAACTAAATTACTTGACCAAAATTCAAGTAATACTTAAAAAAAGAAGCAATAATTTTCATTTTTCTTTTTTTAAAAGTGTTTTCAAAATACATATAACAGTACCAAATGAATTTATATTATTTCAACTCTTATCTGTTTGTGACATTAATTTTAAAAGAAAAAGAAAGAATGATTATGTGGTAAAAGACAAGGTGTTCATTGTGATCTAACCTGTAAATTTTAAATGGCTGAAAATTATACACAATAAGGCTCTTAAAGAAAAAAAATATACTGCAATTAAATTAATGGAACCAGTATATAAAGATGTTTGAGTTAGCAATAAAGAAGATTTCTTATTTTTATAAAAAAAGAAAGCAAGTGAATTAACTTTTAATAAAGCGTGTAGCAGATCATGTGGTTAATGGACTGAAAGCTATCAGGACTGATGACCAATGTTACTACATATAGTGACTTGACAAGAAAAATGGAGTGGGTGAACCATAAATTAAACTCACAACTGGAATACTAGTCTTTTTTGGTTTTATGTTTTTTTGTAAAATGTTATAATCTTAGAACAATGAACTCAGCAGACAGCAATATTCTCAGAAACTGGTTGTCAGTTGCTTACTTTCTATTTTTAAAGAAAACACTTAAATGTTTTTTTATTTGAGATCAACTGTAATCAAAAGAAATTGAGATTACAGATCTCCTGATATAATAATGCTCAACACTTATCACAAATAATTTAAACATAAAAGTGAACAGGTATGTGCTTCGAGGAGAGGAAAAACTGCTGCGGACTTGCAACACCAAAAGCAGTCAGTTTCCCTAGGGTTCTCTCAGTAATTTAGCCGTAAGAGGAGGGTCTTGCCATACAGTCAGGGCTGAGCAAGCTGGTTTCCATCTATCTACACAGCATGCTCGCGCAACACTTCTCCATGGAAAACCGCCCTGTGTTCTTTCTGAATCTTGGTTCTCCTGGAAATCCAGGTTCCCGTTGCTACCCAACATTTCTCCGATCACCTGCAGAGACACTTACTGAAACAACGTTTTGAGTCTCTAGTCTTTTCGAAACGATTTTCTGATTGATGTAGCAATTCTGATTGAAATAGCAATTCACAATCAACATAAGACCCCTGGATGATTAATAATAGTTAAACTCACTAGACCTATGTAGTGATTGTATATAATTTTGTTGAGAGAGTTTTTTCATGGCAGGTAAAAGTGAGCTAGAAAAGTCAGATTCCAGTGGGAAGCTTTTGCATATAAAAACAAGTTAAATTACTTCAATCTTAAAGTATGTGTAATATCATTTGTCAGTATCGCGGGACACTATCATTCATTAGAATGTCTGAACTGCTATTATGCTACTACAATGTCCTGCATATCAGCTCAGAAATTGTTAGACTCTCCTGCAGTTTCCCCATTTGCAACAGCAGTTCGTGCTGGTCTGTGCCACTACGTTTTGCAATTCCACGAATTCTTCCTGTAATGCTGCTGTAATTAATTCCTCCAGGGCCCTGATTTTTATTAGAAGTGCCCGCACGATGCATTTACAGCAGGAGATTTCCCTTTACTTTCTTTCCCTTGACAGTTCATTTATAAGAGCCTCCTCCACAATATTTCCCCCCTCCCTCCTTTGCTTTTTCATCAAGCAGTACACATTCATCTTGTCACTAACCAGCAGCCACTGTATTCCAGACTGGGTTCGGTGACAGTGCACAAAACAAATCGCTTAGGAACCAGGACAATCTTCAGAGACACGTTGAAGGTAGTCCTGGGCTCCATTTCAGTACAGTTGGAAGCTTGGCTGGCTCATGCACTCCATTCAATGGGAGGTTTACAACTATGTGGCCCGGCTACAAAAGACAGCCTCGCCAGTGCAATCAGGGGAATTCTCCGCTTAAGGGATCCTGAGTTTACACTTGTCATCAAATAAACTCAAAGATGGTTTGTCCTTTGCAACAAGTACAGAGGCAAATTCTGCTGTCATGGAAACTCCCACAGACTGTATCAAGCCCCTTACACTGGTCATTCCAATGACGTCAGCCCGGACCCCCATTTACGCCGGTGTAATAGAGCAGAATTTGGCCCAGAGAAGTGGCTTGAGCGAAGACAGACCCACTAGTCACTTGTTATGTATTTGCCGAGAAAGAGAAGGACACAACAGTAACACGGGGCCATCCCAGAGGCCACCTACTAACAATCAAGGTACCATGGGGACAGCGGCTGGAGCTGCGGGCACTGGAGGGGAGCGATTTGTGAAAGTTAAAGTATTAAGCTCCAAGCAGAAGTTGCAGCCCGACCCTGCTCCCGCTGGAACGGGCAGCAAAGTAACTGCTGGTCACTTCCAAGGGGGCCCGGTGGCAGCGCTCGCCTGGTCTGCGGAGAACGTAGGGACAGGCAGGAGCATCCCACCCACCCAGGAAACCCAAGAGTGACGAACCCAGCAGCCTGAGAGCGTAGCCTTCAAAGCCCCCCCGGCACTGGGACCTCCACTCCGGACCCCGCTCTCTGCCTTTGGCTGGAGCCCGGGAGATCGCGGTCCCGGCCGGGCCTTCTCTAGGTTATGATACCTGCGTCCTTCTCACGAGAACATCAGGGCTGCAGGTGGGGTGGGTTGAGCTACGAACCCACTGGAAGGGGAAAAGGCCTCGGCATTTCGCCCGCTTCCCCTGCAGAGCCCAGCTGGTTGAGTGGCCCTCTCTGCGCTCCGGCTGGAGGCGCCTCAACAGTTATTTCGGAGCGGAGCCTTACTGCGAATGCCTCCCTCGCTAGACCTGCGTTTCCATTTCCACCGCAGCAGGGACTTCTGCCCGCCCGGGTCTCCCGACTGCCCAGCTCCGCGGAAAGGCCCCTGCCCACCCCCCAAGAACGACCAACGTCCATGTTAACTCGGCTGAAAGCCCGTTCCCAGGGTCTAGCCCTGTAATGGGGGGTTAATGCGCATGCAAAGGAGAAGCCATTTATACAGATGGCTCCCGATCTAAACACAGCTCTATGGTTAAGTCACCAGTATTTAATCACACCCGAAAAATAAGTGTTTAGCCCCATCGGCTCCTAAAAGCTTTGGAGACCACCATTGCCACTCAGGGTTGCTTACTGACCTCAGCCATTCATAACGACAGCCCGCAGAGAGTCGTACGAGTCGGGTTTGTTTATCGGTTTAAATTCAGGCTTGTACGCTTTCTGGCTGGGGAAATCCCCCACGGGCCTTTCCAGATACATACTGTACTCGTGAAACAGCTCCTGTTAAATACAATGCTAAACATAAAATGCCTGTGGATGAGGCAACATTGTGCTTGAACACACATATCTGGGCTGGAAGATTTTAAAGAGTGACTAGGTATCTAGGGGGGGAGAGGTGGCGGATTGTATTGAATTTTCTCCTTGTTTTATTCCGAGCATTCTCGATTGCTCTCAAGTAAACGTGGCTCAATTGCTTTGACAAGCAAACATAATTTTGCTTCAGGTGGTTGTAGGGGGGAGTGTTCATCGTCCCCATCTAAGATCAGACAGGACTGTAGACCCAGCGAATGATTCATAGGGGGTGGACATCAAGAGCCCAGTCCTGCTCCCATTGCAGTCAGCAGAGTTCTCTCAGTGACTTCAATGGGATAATAATGATGCAGCCGCCCCTGGCTAGAGCTACCGATCACATCACATCCTGGCTGGAAGAGTTTGAGAGTCTCAGCTCCAGTGGAAACACCCTCCCCTTCCATGCTGCAAATAGAACACAGAGGTGAAAGTTGCTGCTGCTGGGGAGAGACTCCAAATGCCAAAACACAGCGAGCTGGAATGTACTGCGAACTCCGGGCTCCACGGTTGATCACTCGCCCCCGGCTGGAAGCAAGCGGGAGGCAGACAGTGGCATGCTTGACCAAGTTTGCCAAGTGCATCCCCGGGCTTCTACAGAAAGAGTTAAGTAGGGTGTAGCCAATAGAGGAAGTATCCATACATCCATTTAAATCTAAAATGGGTTATTACTGCTAGTGCTACAGGATGGTCTCAGACTCAATAGTTATGTTCAATCTTAGCTTTAAATACGATTTGAATGGTGAGAAGGAAAACTGGAGTCTCTGGGGATTTGCTTGCATTGATTCCCATTTGAATCACTAGTTCCCCCCAAATGAACACAGAAGACACTAAAAATAACTTATTTTCATTACAGAGATGTTTTTTAAAATGAAACGGGGGGGGGCTTTTCTACAACGAGGATTAATGTAAGTTGGAGTGAAATAAAAGGAAGTCAACCCTGAGCAAAAGAGGAACTTTAAAGGAAACCAGTAGTAGATCATATAGAGTTTGTTTTGGCCTGCACGGCAGTATTACTGAGTTCTTGACCTCTGCACAGAAAGAGCTATAATCTGAACTGAAACTCCTCCACTCTTAAAGTCTTTGCAAGTGTGACTCACAGTAAATTTTCAACATTAAACATGTTTACTATATTAAACAGCATGAGGTAGAAAAGTTCACATCACCATTTTAATGGAATCACAAATGCTGGCCTTTCAATGCACACTTGCAATCTGCATAGCTGTGCCATCAATAACTAGCCATCAACAACAGACACAGTATCTTTTGGCAGATGCCGTGCTTGTGTTATAAGAGAGAACACGTAGTTGCCAAAACTGGAGATTTCAGAGATACTGTTGCTTCCATTATAAGAATTATGGGCTCTTGAATATTTATTTCAAGTCATCGCCTTTCTTACTGTCTCTTTTACCAGGGCAAAAGAATGGAAAGGTCTTCAGTCTTAGACTTGCTTGCATATTTTTTCCTTACTTCCTTTCTCTATTATGGACAAATTGGTTGCTACTAGCTAGACTTGGAAATCTCCTTAAGAGCAGTATTTGGTGAATTACTGCAGTGTCTGTAGAACTCTGGAGTTTTGTAAGTGCATTGTTAATCTGTTAAAGGAATAGTTATGAATTTTACATCGCAATTTGTTATAGGAGTCAGACACTGATCAGAGCAATAAGAAGCCTGAGTGACTGCTGGTGGCTGTGAAATGATGGTTGATGCCTCTAGGCTTTCAGAGGTCAAAAACTGTTTAAAGCCGCTTTCTTTTTACAAACGCAACATTTACAAGTGTCCTGGGGAACTCAATGCCACAAGGATACCTTTGTATGGTTCTGAAAGGATTTGACATTTGTACAATAATGAGAACAGTAAAGAGTTACATTAGACAAGATACAAAAATAGCTAGAAGGAATATAAACCCCTTTTCTGAAAGCATAAAGCCACCTCTAAACTGATGGATACCAGGAGGAAACCTTTCCTCACGGGCAATTTATTGCATAAATGGCCTCTACAAGGTTTCTTACACATTCCTAGGAAGCATTTAGGACTGGCTACTGTCTGAGACAGGATTCTAAACTAGATGCACCCAGTATAGCGGACAACTCCTATGTCTCTAGTGCCACCAATTGGCTGTTGTGCTCGATTCCCCCCTCCTTCCTCCACTTTTAAACAAACAAAACAAAATACTAATATATATATGCACACAATGAAACGTGTGTTAAGCAACCTCTAAACGGACTGAGGAAAAGAAGAGGATTAATAGGGCTGGCCTGCTAACAAAGGTGGAGTATTACTGTACTGCTCACCTTTGGGAATACTCTGTGGGCCATCTCCTAAGGCAAACCAATGCCTTGTATACACTGCAAAATTACATGTGTGTTAACGAATGTCAACACCTCTATGAAACAGCTACACAAATATTGCCTGGCCTCAGATGGCTGGGATTAACCCTAGTCCAGTGTAGGGCTACCCAAGACCAGATGTTAAACACAGCAGTCCTGGTCTAAATTAAGTACCACGTGGTGCTTAACACTCTGTTAATACTTGTTCTAACACAATGTAATTTTAGATAGCCTTTATGGAGATTTCATAAACAAACACTCAGAGAGAGAGACTGAGACTGACTTTGTAGGAAATGCTCTCCTGTATCTCAGGATTTTGGTACCTTTTTGCCACTCTAGCTCACCTGTTGTATCTAACAAAGCTTTTCCTCCACGAACTACAGCTGCGTATAAAGGTGCACATGAACATCTGAAAACATCCAGAGATAGATCAATTTAGGCATTTCCTCCCAAAAAGTGTGTGTACCTAAACTTAGGCACCTAAAGCCATACTATCAAACCTAAATTCCTAGCCTGATTTTCTGAGGGGAAGAAGTTGAAGTCTATGGAAGCTGGTGGAGCTTTAGACTCCTCCAATGGGACTCAGTGGTCAAATTCAGAGGTGATGCGTGCAAGGAAGGGACCATATTACTGACAGCAGGCTAAGTCAGTCTAAGCAGTCCAAGTTGGTGTAACATACAAATGGAGAAGGCCAGAAGAAGGCGTAAATTACACCAATGTGGATGCCCTTAGATTTTGTCAGTCTTGTTTTAATTATGCATGGAAGGGGGGGGAGTGAGAAGAAAGATGAAAAGGGATAGGGTCTCCAAACAGGGATGAAGACAATGGCTATCAAACTGTGGTCTATGGGCCACCAAAAGTCCCTGATGTGGAGATGTGAAGAATTGAATATTTTGCAGAGTGGGTCCTGATGGCCCATGAGAGGATCTCTCAAAGAGCGATCCACAGAATGCCAAGTTGGAGAACCCCTGGGCCAAGAGTTAGTTTAATATCTTCCTTGCATCTGTACTAATCCCAAACATCTGTGTTCTCCCTAGCCACTCCTCTACCATCTGTGTTCTCCCTAGCCACTCCTCTACCCTCTTCCCTGGAGGAACTAAGAAACTAACATGAAAAATACTCTTGTTTCTGAGGTATGTTCTTCATCAGTTCCAGTCCATGTTTCCTACCCTCCGTACTGCCTATAGGGCCAACTGGCTCTGCCTCCAAACAAGGTATTCCTGCTTCTAGCACTCAGAGAAAAAGAGATTATATGGATCTGACATACTCGCTGGGATGAACCTGGTGATCCAAAAGGATTCTTACAACCACATCAGCAAGTGAACTTTGAGTTTATTCTGATCACCGCTGTATTGTAATTTTTCAGACAAGGGACGTTCTGGTACGTGTATTAAAGCCAAAATTGTAGCTCAACTTTCTATCTAGGCTTCAAACAAACAACTTGCTTCCAAGTGTCGTTTACAATTGGTGCCTAAGTGGTGAGAGAATAGTCTCTACATATGCCTATTTACAGCAGATAGCTGCTAAGGACAAGAACTATATCTAGATGGATTAAGTCAAACTGTGGTTTCATTAGGAGGTTTTATCAGTGATTCCAAGGGCTGAAAGTACCGAAAGAAGACTAGCATAGCATCCCATCCTCTGTTTTAGGAGAGGCTCCCTATTATAATGAAATGCTGGAGAGCCGACACTTTATAGATCTGTCAGTATGCCCCTGTGTTGAGAAACTGGAGTACTAACGTTTTTGTTCTGACGTGTGTAAACGTTCTGGTAGAGCTATACATACATATGCTGCTAGCTCCAAAAGGGTTTAAGGGATTAATCTTAATCCCACTGCAGCCAGTGTTACAACTTTCATTGGCTTCAATGGAAGACGGATCAAGCCGCAAGTCAGGGAGAAATTGACTGCATGCTACAATGCCGAGCGGTAATAGGATGAATTAAGGACTGAGTTTCAGCCATGAATGAAAGGGTCTAATTCCAAAACTCACAGCAAGAGATTTTAAATTACTGGCGATGTAGTGTTTGTGCCCTATTCTGTTCATTAAGGAAAATGTCACCGAAGCTTATGGAAAGTGATCATACAGACATCGTTGGGAAGATGGAAGGTAGAGACCTTCGGTTGGAGTTTTAGAACAAGCAACAGTTCTTTACTTTCCTGCTGGAATGCATATATCAAAGTGCTGGACTTGCTTCATTAAGCATAATTAAGTGCACTTGTAAAACTGAGCGCATCTGCCGTGGAATCAGTAGTACCATTCAGATTGTGCTTGCTCACATCCCATCGCGGGGCTTAAACAGAAGCTTTGTATCTGCTTTTCCCAGAGTGAAGGTTTCTTACTCAATGAAGTATCTCTGGGAGTTAGTGTGTGTGTTAAAATCTAGAATGTTTTAGGGTGAGTCTCCAAAGACCAGACCTGCCAGGGTTACAATGGCTGCGGAGACAGACACACCAAAGGTACCGATCGTTTCTAAAGAACTGGTCTAGCTATTGGGGTTCTGGCGAGATAAAGTTTTATGGAGTCCTCCCGATTCAGCGACCAAGGTCTTGCCCTGTGGTCCATCAACAAAATTAAGTTTCCGTTAAAGTCTGGCTATTTGTGCATTTAAAGTCATAGATATTAGGTCACAATGGAACCGAGAGCGAGATGATTTCACTGAGCTGTCTGAAATCCAAGTGCAAAATGCAAGGGGATCTTATAAGGCACTGAAATATGAATAAACTGTTAAGAAAGAAAACACTATCTGTGCCTTGAGCTGCACGCGAATCATGCAGAGCCACACATTTTTTCCCCTTTTGAGGCCTCTCCACAAATCATATTTATAGATTTTCCTGAGAGATTAACAATCTTTGTCAGTTTCAGTGAAGGCATTCTCCCCGCCAATTATTCTACAACTAATCTATGTGGATAGGCTTCTTTCCTTCCTTCATTACCTCATTCCCTCCTTCCCTTGACGTCAACTCACGCTAATTGGAGAAGTGGCTTCTGGAAGTGACAGAATTTTGTTGTCCCATGTCCAGTGTTGATTAATCAAAGACGATATAACCAGCCTACGAGAAGAGTCAGTTGCAACTTCCTTTGCAAAGGCGTATTGTTTTGTGTGCTCAGGTTACTTAGCAACTCAGAGATATGGGACTGGCTCCAAGTTCACAAAAAGTTGAAGAATAAATTTTGGGTAACTTCTCTTCTCACTCCTAAACACATTTTAAAATTGAAGGAGACACAATTGGCCCCCATGCCAAACGAAGAAAATGGGAAATACTGTAGCTATTGAAAAGGGTCCATTATAGTTGTACACCATTGAACACAAACAGAAAACGAGATCCATATTTTGGTGGCAAGCAAAGCGGGTATTAATTTTCTGATTCTGCTTTTTAAATGTATATTTAACCCATTCTTGCATCACATTGGGAGTCACAAGAAGGGCGGTTTAATTTGCGATACAAAGCCACATCGTGGGGGAAAAAAATTTAAATAACTGGTTTCTGAGTTAGATACTTATTTTCGTATGCACCATCCATTGCTGTCATTCCTAAATGACCTGCTAGTCTCCCCTCACACCCATACACATACCCCTTTTAAGAACAGGCCGGACGCACAGCACCGAAGGACTGCTCCAGAGCCCACTGAAATTAAGATGTTGAAAGCCTCTGGGTCATAGATTGGAGCGTCCCACCTGCAGTAGATAGTGGGCAGGCGGACTACTCCATGCGTCAAAGAGACTAGCGATTGCGGGACTGGGACCTGTAATGGTCAACTCACGTGAAAGGGGGAATGGAATTGACAGTGGTGTATTAAAAAGAAACAAACCAGAGGAAATGCAGCTTTAGGGAAGAAGCATCAACATTAATTTGGCATGTCTTAGTTCTTACCAGCTTCGCACAGCTGGTAAAAGTCTACCATAGAAGCACATTTATATAAATCCTTTTTGCAGCCGCCTTATAATGTGTTTGTCAGAAAATTCCAGGACACATGTCATATGCCACACTCCCACCCAGTTTTCAAGCATTCATATTATGTCCTGTCACTCTGGTCCCTCCTAATCAATTCAATCTGATCAATCCTTTATCCGGGCCTAATCCTATTCCCACTTAATTCAATTGGCAAAACTCTATCTCGCTGGATTTCACTGGGAACAGAATCTGGCCCTCAGTTAAAACTACCATCGAGTCACTGGTGGGTAGAGTATCAGGCCCTTCATTTAAAAGAAGAAAGCCCTTCGCATGGCTCCTATGGTACATACACCGGACTAGTAAATTGTCAGGATGCACCTTGAGATTGCTAAACCGTTGCTTTCTGAACGTGTCTCTTTGTAAGGCGATATAGTCCACAAAATATAGTAGTATAGATCAGGAAGGAGAGCCAGGCTCCAAACACCATGAGGACTTCATTATTGTTCCCGCTCTAGTGAGAAGCAATCCAAGTAAAGCAGGTAGCTGGGACAGGCATGTTATGTACATCATAGAACCTTCATAACAGAGGCAAATGTGTGCGCCAGACAATAGGAAATACCTCGTTAAAAATAAAAAAAAGTTAATGACCAGGGCAAAAACAGAAAAATGCATAAAAGCATGAGGTAAGACAAAAAAGAAAAGAAATTATATTTCCCCTACACCAGGAGTTGTCTGCCAAGGAGCAAAAACACCACACACACCAGCCAAAAAACTTGTCAGTGCAACAAGCTAGGTTAAATGCAATCAAAGAGGAAGCGAACAGTAAAGGCTTCCGCGTGGAGGTACCTGTTATAGGGGGTCCTCAGGAGCAGGGCCTGGCTGCCTGTGCAGCTGTCTGTGGGGGTGTGACAGCCGTACACTGGTGGAGGTACCGAGTACTGTTGATCTCCTGTAGACAAACCACAGAGAGTTAACCACAGCCCTTTTAGTAGAAATCTGGATGGGGAAGGGGGAGCGCTACTTTGAAAGTTAGGAAAAGTTCCAATACAAAATACGTTGGCTGGTTGGCTTCAGGATTAAGCATCTCTAGTCAGGTTGGGTGTTTGGCCTGCATAAAGCAAGTTTACTTGTGTACACCGGCCAGATTTTGCTCTCCTTTTCCACCTGCGTAACTCCGGAGTAACTCCAGAGTAACTTCACTACGAGTCACTCTGGATTTACAGTGAGATCCCCGCCATGTAACATCTTTAGCAGCACTAACCAAGTGGCATTGGAGTGCATTACATTTCAAGTATCTCCCACTGATGTGGAGCCCGCAGGCTCAGATAACCCGTGTAATTAAATCGATAGGCTATGCAGCAGCCAAGAGTAAAATCATATATTAATAATGGGACCCCTAGCCTCGGGCAGAGAGCGCCTTGGGTAACATTTGTAATTGCTGGGGCCATCCCATAGCGAGGCCATTTTTGCGCGGGAGGTGTTGGATGTTTCTCCCTCCTTTTCGGCTACATAAAGGTCTCTGACGTTACCTAGCGAGGTCTGTTGACTGATGGGGTCCTCATGTTTGAAGGAGTGGTTTGTAAACTGCGCTGCGTGGTGAGAGGGAGTGTGGCCGTAACTTGGAGTCCCATCAAACGCCACTGTGCTGTAACCTTCCAAAAGAACAACAGAAGAATCGGGAGTTAGTTGCCTAGCCTTGAACTTTCTCATGAAGCAGCTTCCTGCGAAGTGTCTCCAAGCAGGCGTCGAAAACTGAAGCCTACGCTCTTCCAAGGGCTTGAGCTCCCAATGGCTCCCTTCTGCCAAGATCGCCATCAAAGTGAACTCCGATAACCCCAAGAGCGGGTTACCAAAATAGTTCGCTCTATATTTATGGCTGTGGGGCTAGTTAAAGCCTCCCCCTTGGTACGGTTTGTGTCTCTTCTCGGATTGCTGCTCTACTCTGGTACAGCCCCCTCTGCATTTAAGATCGGAAATGGTGGATTTTTGCCCCATAACTCACTCTCACCATTGCAGCCACACAAGTGCCATTTCAAAGCAGCCTAGACGAGAGAGGCATTGAGGCCAGGACAATACATGTTATGTTATCTGACCGGGAAAGTTCAGTTAAAAAAAAAAACACCAAATCAAAGCCTTTGCTGAGAAGGTCAGCTCTGGAGAGGTACTGAGAGGGGGGAAATGGGCCAAAGAGGGTGCTGTGCCCGGGTGGGAGGGATGCCCATTGGCATAGTGCAGCTGCGGGTCAGGAGCAAAGCCAGTCAGTGCGCTATGGAGAATGGAAAATCGGAAGTCTCGTTCCTGTTTAAAGAGGACAGATCGGTTTCAGTAATAAAAAGGATGTTTTCATTAATTGTTGTTCATATTAAAGAGGAAGATTCCCATCTGCTGTGTGTTCTCATCTGCCATTTCCAGTTTTAAAGTTACCCTTTAATCTTTTTTTAAGAACAGCTTTCCGAAGAGTCTGCAATAAAAAGGTGGAATGTTAAATGAAAAATAAACTCCTACTTTAAAGCGAAAATTGCTGGCCAAAATAATAAACACCTTATATTTTTCACCGAGTAAATTCAGATGGAAAGGGATCACCTCTGCTGACCCGCGGCCGACACCCAATCGTAAATCAGGCGTTTGGACACCAACTTTCATTAATTACTTGGAGCCAGCTAAACAACTTCAGCTAAAAAAGTAATTACAAAGTAATATTATCTTTGAGGCTTCTCAGCTCATCAGCATTTACCCCAAGACCCAAAGATGTCAGCGCAGCTCTTTTGAGAGCAAATACAAACCTTAAATCTTCCTTGGCTCTGGAGCTCAGCTTCTTTATAAAGATCACATTTTCTTTTAACCCTTATTAGTCTAGCTCGGGCCTCCTTTGGGGAACCGTTTTGACCAAACACACAGTTGGACATTGGCTTTTACGAATCTCTTTATCCCCATTCTTACATGTATATTCCGCTAGCCTCCTGCCCCCCCATCCCTCCAAAGCCTCACTCCGGATTGGAACCCCGTTGTGCTAGGCGCTGTACAGATACATCAGAAAACAATCCCTGCCCCTACAGTGCTGTGGTCACTTGTTATGACGGAGAGTTTCCAATGAGGTTATATTGCCTTTATTTTAAAGGGCTCGGGAAGACAGATCAGTGGGAGGCAGAAGGTGGAGATTACAGAAAACACTGTGGCGCTGGAGTAGCACTAGTCCCATGCCTCCATTTTATAATAAATCATCGGCCTATGGAATTCCATCAGAGACGAAAGGAGGAAGCTACACAATAGCAAAGATCTGGATGATTCTGGCCTCGAAGTAGTTCTGAACCAGCCCTTTGGCCCGGGCTTCGATTAAACACCGAGCCGCATTTCTCCAGAGCAACCTAGTCTTTGTATCCCACCCCCATGGCTCTGCGGGTCCTCTCTCTTCCAAAGGATGATGGGCCCCTTTGGCAGCGATGACAGCACGGGTACCCCATCCACTTCCATGTTACAGCTGTTTCTCGCCCTCTTATCTCCTTCATAGACTGAAGGATTTTTTTCTTCCCCCTCCTTGTTGCTTGTTAGCGTTCTAAAACACTAACACTTTCTTAGTTACTTTTGGCCTGATGCAGACATTTGGTGACCTTCGAAACTCTGCTCTGAGCAGAATGATGTTTTGGCCACATTTTCCGGTGTTGCCTGACCCAAAGCTTCAGGAATGTGATAAGAGAGTTGAGTTCTGAACAAGCCTCCTGATAGCAAGGTCTCTTTAATTAGGACCTTATCAGAGGCAGGGCTGATTAAAATGTGCTGAAAATAATTGAAAGTTGTGCATCTGTTGGAGCATGCGATCTTCTGAAGGAATCCAATTGTTGGAGGACTCCAGCTGGATGAAAGGACAGGGGAGCCAGAAGAGAAAATGGGCAGAGGTTTCAAAGCCTTATTTTCCCCCCAACACTTGGCAAAAAAATGATTGCTGAGCCAAGGTAGCGTCTTTCCCACGGTCTGAAAAACGTCTGAAAAAGCAAAGTGCAACCTTGACTGATTCAAAGCAAGAACATTTTATTCAGCCCTAAAATCTTACCAAATTCCTCTCGGCCCAAAGGAAGCGTTGTGCGCTGCAAAATATTTTTACTTAGCGGAGAAGATGCTCTTACCCGTTACTATTTTGGGAATGTCACTATACTGGGCGCTATAACTGGATGTGTATCAAAATATGGCACTGACATGTGTGTCTTGAAATCAAATATTTACTGCCTGGGCGCCCTACCGAGGAATCTCGCCAGCAGTTTAGAGATCAGAGTCGATCTTCAGAAAGCCTTAATTTAGCGAAAGCTGGCAGGTAGCCATTTAAACACGGAGAAAGAACAGGTAGGAGACATACAGAGGATTAGTAGATACCACTCATTTCCCCCCACCCCCTAAGACCTAGGTTAACATGGCCATTCTGGAAGATCTTTCAATATTTGATCAGTCCGAGTCTTGTCTTCTCCCTTCAGAAAAAAAGCAAGTGAGAGAATACGATGCGTTTGTAAAAATCAACATATGCAAACAACCGATTGTGTGAAGCTCCATCGAAATGCTAGAGGTATCGCACACCTGCGCGTGCCATAAAGTGATGGTTTTAGCTGATCCACTTACAGTATGATAGGATCTGAGTCACCTCTAGTTTTGGACAACTTTGCTGTCTATTTATTGAAAGATAATTTGCTCCCCGAGCGAAATATATTTCGCCCTAGAGATAAGCTACCAGGTTTGCCTGCAGTAATACCCAGGTCCAGCCAAAGGACTAGTGAATACTGTTCTTTAAAATGATAAAGATTGGTTTAACTCCCCCAAAGAATTTCTTACTCTAGTTTTAATCAAAATGGCGAGGAAAATAAGTTTACTGTGGCTAATATTCTCTACGAATCGATTAGAGGGAATCGATCTGACCAATTGCATTCCTTTTGCCACCCACACAAATGGGCTAAAGTTTATTTTAATATTTAAAATTATCTTAATGTTCGAACCAAAGTTTCCTTCCTGACACTGTTCTCCTCACGATGATCTACAAATACTTTTTAAGTATACAGATAGAAAATCTAACCGAGAATTACTGAATGTATAGTCTCAGAGCTCA
The DNA here is from genome assembly GCF_016161935.1 of Mauremys reevesii. Taxonomy (NCBI): domain Eukaryota; kingdom Metazoa; phylum Chordata; order Testudines; family Geoemydidae; genus Mauremys; species Mauremys reevesii. The sequence goes on from NC_052626.1 coordinate 92,007,920, forward strand.
GAAAAATATAAAGGTAGCCGTATCTGGTGTTGAATTATTATTTTGAGCAAAATGTAGAATGCAGCTCATTTCTGATGGCCACTGGAAACTGATATTTAAAACAGTTACTATATATGCTGCCCATGACTGTGTCTTAGAAGTGGTCTGCTTCTCCTAATCTTCGCTGTTTTTGTTTAATTTTTTCTGGAAGACCGCAGAAATACTGCATATAAAAATTTTAAACGTTTAAGCAAATATAGAACTTCTTTGGAGACATTAGGTTATTCGAGAGGAAAAAAAAGGCTAAACATTAGAAATCCAACATCAGTCCAGGTGCACAAACTGGAGGGGGAAAAAAAAACACACAACACAGACACAGAGCAGGTATTTGGAAAGGCAAATGCTCTTTAATTTGCAATCATGGAAGGCGTAAATTTCCCATAGCGTTATTTTACCTAACACGTCAGAGAGTACAAGATACCCTGATATCCCCAACTACTCCATTGCCCAGTAATCTGTGCAGTAAAATAATAAAAATAAATTCTAAAATATCAGTAAGACATCCTCCGCGCGCACACACGCCCAAGTGTCAAATAAATCTGAAACATCTCCCCCTCCATACATAATTCCAATAGTGATCGCTTTTCAATAACAAGGCGTTTGAACTACTTTTGGAACCAAGTAAATGAACACTGCTCAGAGATACTTTACATTTACTACGGCCCTAGAACCAACGAGCTTTGCATTTTCGTTTCAATTACTGCATTGCTGAAGTAATTGCTACAGTAACTAAATATTAAACAATGAAGCTCAAATGCTTTGTCCTATATATTCTTAGCTCTTTCTCCCCAATGCCTATTCTACACAACACGACACAATTCAAATAAATAATAATAATAAATAAAAGCCCAGTTTCTTTATCGGGGTGGTGGGTTATCAGTATGTATTACAATGAGGCACTTTAGAAGGTAAGCAATTCAGCTATGTGAATATTGCACTTATTCCACAGAAGAAACCTTGCTCTTGAAGTTGACAAGTGTGTGTACATACACACCCCGAATTGTAACCGATCTGGTGTAAGGCAGTAAGAACACCTTTGTGTAGAAAGGATTTGTTGCCCTCCTCTAAAAAATAATAGGTCATACCTTTGAGAAAAGATAACACAACCTGCCTGAAGATCTCTTCCCATCCGATTAAAAAAAAAAAAAACCCGATCAGGCCTCATGTAATTGATCTTAAAATGTCATATTGAATCAAGGGATGTTCTCAATAGATCTATAATTATATTTTTTTCAGTTTTAGGCTTAAGATCGTTAAACCTTATATCTTAATATCTTAATGCATTTAAGATAATTAAATTAGTAGTTGATTATATGAGGTATTTCTATACCGCAAACCCTTAACCAAGGAGCCATTGCAAGCTTTCAGATGCCCCAGGAAAGTGTTCCACATAGAATAAAAACGACGCACTTATTTCTTTCAAACTGGGTAAAAACTGAACCTTAACCGCAGTGCTTCATTATATGTTGCTTGGTATTTTCCCCCTTCCCCGGTCACATCTGCAGATGTTTAAATTACAGCAAATGGAAGGAAAATGGTTAGATTATAACTACGTGTCCACACTTAGGGATTGCTGGATTTCTGCTAATAGATTTTCCTGGTAATTTAATGGGTGTAAATTTAATGGCTACTGAAAAGAGTAATTTCTCTGTTATTCCCTTCCTAGGAGATTACATTTTAACAGCACATTGAGATTATCTAAATGCCATCCCATTGTTTGGTTAGTTAGGATTTTGTTTTTTAAATATCTTCCTACGGGAGATGCCACAATTACCCGTTTAGTGGCGAGGGAAAAGTGGGCGTGTTATTTCACAGCTTCTAAATGTTAATTTTACAACTAGGGGGCTTCAGATTAAAATATATTCTAACGGAAGTGATTTATTTACGATGATCCATTAACAGTTTAAAGTAATTCTCCACTTTATACCAGATATGTTGGAAGTTAACTCTGTAGATCACCTTGAGAGTAGCCTCACCAATATTTGACTGTCTTGAAGCCAGTCCCACTTTGAAACAAAACTCTGCAAGGAGAAAATTTCCTGGTCTCGCCAAACAACAACAAGAGTGAACCACCCACCTTCACTACAGAAGCTGAGTCAGAACTCAGTTTAAGAGCGAATAGACTAGCGATGCCAATTCGTATATTATTTTAAAGAAAGCCTGAGTTAGTGGCCAGCCCAGTTGAACGCCGGTGTGCAATGGAATTCCCTGTAGAGCCATGAACTGGGTCTATATATGTCGGCCCAGTTTAAGAAGGGGGTTGTCTACTGAGTTGCACGGGGAAGAGGCTCGGGTATTATATTACCCAGCTGCTGCCTGGCGGGGAACAGCCAAGGCACAGCAGTTCTGTTTACAAGCCTGTCGGGATTGTAGCACTCAGAGGGAGAGCCCCATAAACCATTCCCCGAGCCCGGCGGCGCTGGGCGCGAGCTGGCCTTACCTTGGTTGCGGATGGCTTGCTGGCTCTCCAAGCAGTTGGGCAGATAGGGGCCGTTGGGGAACATCCGAGCCTGGCTGGAGGGCGCCTGGCTGGGCGGGGGGGCTCCGAAGGGTCCGTAGCGGCAGGCGCCGGCGGTGCCGGTGAACTGGCCGGAGAAGTGGACGGTGAAGGCGCTCAGGCACTGCTCCTCGTGGGGGTCCGAGGCGTTCCAGCTGGGCTCCTGCTTGATGAAGGAGTGCGGGGCCAGCGAGCCGTAGGACGCCCCCGGGGGGAAGTCCAGGACTGGCGCCCACTGCGCGGCGCTGCTCACCGGCATGGCGCAGTTGCTGTTGCCCGGCAGGGAGGACACGGAGGGGAGCAGGGCGTTGAGATCTCGCACGTCGGAGCCCATCTGGTCGCAAACTTTCCTCCTGCCAGGGAGCCAGTCCCCGCCCGGGCCGCACTTATTCCAGGCGACCTGCCCCCTGCCTGCCAAGCCAGAGCCCGGCTCCGGCTGCAGGCACCACGCTGCCGAGCTCAGCCCCTTGGGGGAAGCTTGCTCCGGAACACAAGTCCCCGGGTCCAGCCCTGCGGGAGCCGGCAGCAGCGCCAGGGCAAGGCTGTTCTCCAGGTTCACCCCTTGCTCTGACAGCACCGGGAGAGCAGCGGGGCGCGCGAGCCGCCTCGAACTCCGAACCTCGGATGCTGCCTGGCCGCCCTCAAATTCCCAAAGCTCAAATAGCGGGGCTTGCACGGGAGGAGGAGTCAGGGGCTCTGATGCTCCATTCACACAACCTCAGCCTGCTCTGCTGCGCCAAGCCAGACCCAAAGCACCGGAGGGAGGGGGCTGGCGGGGCGCTGGGAGACTCTCTCCCCCTGCACGTTACTCCCACCTCTTGGTGCAAACGCCGCTAACCCTAACAGCCCTCGGGTTTGCCTTTGCCTTGAGCGAGGGGCCGCCGCAGGCAGGTTATTAGATGGCTCCAGGTGGTCAGTAAGTACACGCTAAACGACTTCAGATACGAGCTGCTTGCATGTGGAACAGTTATTGGCACAATTGGGACAGGGGAGGGGGATCTATTACAGGTAATCCAGGGAGGGGGGGGGGAGCTTTTCCTTGCCAGAAGCACGAATGAAAGGCACCGGTTTAAAGAGGCAGAAATGTGTCTTTTCATTGCAATCTCTCCTTACTAAAGGTCCCAAGAGGAATTAAACACTCCTTTTGCGGGCACCTGCGGGCAAGTGGAAGCTGTAAGGACGGGCAGGAGGAATTCACTCCAGTAAGTGTGATGAAGAATAAGACTAATAAGATCATTCATTACCTGGCAAGGTAACGCCTAATTGGCCTGATATTTTGTGGCCGTTTTGCGAGGCGGGGGTCGGAATTAATTGTCCGGACATTGGGGAGACATCGAGAACTTCTCTCCTGGGGCAGCCAGTGCGACAGGGCTCCTTAGGGTACCAGAGTACTGAGATTTCTGTACGAATCTCTCCAGAGGCTCAAACTGGAGAGGACCAGAGCTATGGAAGAGAATCACACGGAAGGCAAAGGGCAGAGTCACACAGGAAGGGACTTTAGTTGGCTGGCCAGTGATACTTCAGTGTGCTGAGATATGTGGGATTCAGTCTCTTTAAAAAGATGTCCCCCATTCTACTCAGCGAACTGCTATTTAAATGAAACATACAATCCCATTGACAGGCCTCAGCCAGCAGAGCCGTACACAGTAAACAGGGACTGATGGAGTCTTTGCTTCCAAAGGATGCGCCTGGCACTTCTCCCCTCGAGAAGCCCGGCCTCAACAGCCCTTCGTCCACGCGGGGCTAGCACAGGGGGCAGGACCGTGCTTCCCCGGGAGACCAGCATCCCCTGCAAAGCAGGGCCTGGGGACAGCTTCTATTCGCGATCCCATTAAAACTCAGCGCACCTGCCCTTTCCTTGGCAATGTTACCCGCTGACATTGTCCCCCGGCTCGCAGAGAGGTGAGCCACGTTAGCGCTCGCCCTGGGCTAGCGCAGAGGGCCTGGCTGGGCGTTGAGGTTAGCACCTGCACTGGCCAGGTGTCCCCAGTCGCTGGCTCTCCTATCCCCCGCTCTAGCTCCCGGTTAGATGTTCATCATGGCAATGAAACGCGCGGAATGGAATCCAAACAAACTGCAGGGCGAGGAGCAATTAAAGCCTGAGCCACAGCCCACTCCAATCAATGGGGAGCATCACCATTGACTTCCAGGGGCTTTGGATCAGGTCCTTACAGCGGAGGGGGGGGTCATTAGAGAGCCTTGGCCTAGTGACTCTGTGACTCTGGTCCGTGTGAAATATCCTTCCAACCCTCTCCCTCTAGAGATCGAGCCCCCGACAAAAGCGACACTTTCTCCCACGGGATTGGATTTTGCCTGCAGACAACAGACACTTACCGCAGGGAAAGAGACCGATGCAAACCCATCTTCAGCTCTCACAGCAGTTTGTCTTGTTGGTGTTCTCTGCCCTAGTCAGCCAATAAAGCGGTGGTCGTTTGTTCGGTTTTTTAAAGCAATGACACTCTTTCCAAACACGAACTAGGGGCTCCTGTTCGGTTACCTCCTTTTTTCAAAGTTACTAATAAATCATCTGCTTCTGAAAGACGCTTCCAACGCCTCATATAAACAGGGTTCTCGATGGTATATTTTGATATTACACGCATATTAGAGATCTTTACATTTTGATATTTCATGCATATTGCACGAGAAGCTAAACATTCCAAATCAATCGGTCTGTGTACTTTGTATTTTTTCCCCACCAGGCATGATTCAACCTGCATAACATAAAATTCTCTACGGGACATGTAAAATATTAAACAAAATGCAGCAGTCACTCTCGAACCCCACCCTGCAACCTTCTGCTTTGGGTACGTAAAGATAAAAGATCTCCTTTCAATCTCAACGAACTGCAATTAGCATTTATCTGTAAAACCGAACTTGTCATAGTCTACATAGCAATTTTCACTGTAATCCTTCCCCCCCCCCCACAGCACCAGAAGTTAGCACACTGCATTATCACCTCCGATTTTGTGTTTTAAAACAATAAAAGAATCAATACAAATAACCGTATTTAAGTATCAGGGTCTGAATTTGTTTTCTCCCTTAAGTAATTAACACAACTAAATGTTTTGTAGTTAAGTGATTAAACTACATGATTTTGAGAAATAACGTTTAAGCAAATGTCTTTTAAATCACGGGTTGAATATGTAAATTGGTCTTACTTCTCCTAAAAGGAAACAGATATTAGCCCAAAGGCAATCAGCGAAATGTTGCTGTTGCAATAATCAAAGATCTCTCAGGTTTGAGGAGTTATTGTTAAGTGAGGATTAAACTAAAGAGAACTCTGTTTGTTATAGCTTCCAGAAAATTGCCTGTGAAATTAGAACCCATTCTTTCAAGAAAATGGAGGTGATTCAACCTTCGATTACACTGATTGGTTTGTATTTTTATTTCTGTTTCCTCTCCTACTTCCTAATGTGGTACAAATTAACCTCGTACTGACAAAGCTATAGGCATCTGTTTTTGTTCCTATAGCTCGTGTAGCGTTTTTGAGCCATTGAAAGGTGTATATTCTGCTAGCTACAGTTGTTATGGAATTTGTTTGTTTCAATAGTTTATATTATAAGTGCTTTATAATCTAATTAACCTCCAGTACTGACCACTACAAAACATACGTGGAAATGAACATCTTTGAACTGTGTATACCAAGTATTTTAGGGCTCTCTTAGCACAAAGGCAAAGTCTTCCTAAAAGTGGGCTATCGTATTCTTTAGTAAATTGTTTGCTTTGTTTAAGTAACAAGAAGTCTTACTGAACAGAAAAAGGTAATTTCCTCATTAGGGAGGACTGCATTATTCATACTGTCAGGAAGACTTAGGAAAGCACTTCCAAAGCTTCCCCTCTCTCAGATGAGCACAAAGTGGATAGAATCAAACAAACAATAAACTTTAAACCAAAACAAGGAGCAAATAAATTCCAGCAGGTTCTGTGTTTATACACAACACACCCGCTCCAGCTGAGAATAAGAACTGACAAGGTGAGGGAAGGGAAACAGGTCATTTTATCCCCCCCCCCAAAAAAAACAAGTTTAATTTGTTAAAACTGTGCCTTATTACAGATAAATGTGGAGTTGGGTGAGATAGGTGTTGAAATGTTCCTTGCTCGTGTGTGATCGTTGCTGTAACTGGCACAGGTTACATACAGTCTTTACGAGAGTTTCACCTGACCCTAGCTGGAATGCTAAGTATACATAGGCTGGTTATAGGCTAGGAAGACACATACGTTCCTCAATCGATCAGTCCATCGCTTTTAACAGTTTTTTTAAGAGCCAGATTCAGGTGCATGTACTTCCCAACAGCGATGCCCAGCGATTGCCACCCGAAGAGATCCCACAGGGCAAAGCCACAAAGAAATATCAAATTGGAGACGTCTATATTTATCTATACTACTGGGTTGAGCAAGGAAATCAATAAAAGATTGGGTGGAAGTCTATTTGCCGGTCAACTAGTCCTCCCTTGCCAATTATCAAGGGGAAAAGTCAGAAGGGAGATCACAGAGAGCCCTTGGTAATTGGCCATCCCCACTTTTTACAGCCATTTCCTCACATTCAACAGGGCACCAGGTTAAAAATACCCCTGCAATAGATGCAGTTTATTGTTGGAGTTGTTTTCAAATAAGAGCTAAATGTCAAGGTCAGGCGCGTGTCCGATAACTCAGGAAGGGGTTAGTACATGCATCCAAATCCACTGAGCTCAGAGCCCTCTTCTTCCAGACTTAAAGCGATTCCAGTGCGTATGTATGTGTGTTGAAGGAAACGAGCCCTTCCCAAGTTCATTTTCAGATCTAAGGAGCAAACCCAAGGACCTTCCCTAGTTCAAAAGAACCTTTAAATATCGCTGTATCTACATCTGTCCCATTTTTTAAATATTGGTCGGAGGCCCGAGTCTAATCTCAGACCAGTGTAAATCAGGAGCAACTCCACTATGCGTCTGACGAAGTGGGTATTCACCCACCAAAGCTCATGCTCCAATACATCTGTTAGTCTATAAGGTGCCACCGGACGCTTTGTTACTTAAATTACCCAACATTTAACAGTTCAGAATCTGGTCCCTTGGCCTCAACACAAAAGAGGAACATAGGAATTTCCAGCCCGGGTCAGATTTGCGGCCATCCAGTGTCCTGTCTCTCTGACAGTGGCCATGAACAGATGCCTCAGAGGAAGGTGTGAGAGCCCCAATAGACATATGTGGGATAATCTAAGTGCCCCACTCCCACTTTAGGTCTCATCCACCCCCCGCCCCCCATACTTAGAATGGGTTTAACCCCGGAAGCAGGTTTAATATCTCTTCCAACTTTTTAATAATTAATTGCGAAAGCTCTTTAATAATATCCAGAAGCATTTATTATTCCAGCACCCTGGAATAATAAATTCCAGGGGTGCAGAGATTCCCTCTAGATCCCTGGCAAAAAGGGGCTTTGGGAACCAACTATACACACTGCTGTAGTGTCTACCCTTTCTGCGTTTTTCCCTCTTATTTTCCTCCTTTCCATCCCACCAATTAATGGGCTGATAATTCTTATTACGCTTTACTAAGCACCATAAATGATCCGCTCATGGCTTGGGGGTGGGGAAGAATGACTTAAACAGAGATAAATTCCCAACAATCCCGATCTTTGTTCACGCTGTTCCGTGCAAACAGAGGGATCTGTCTCCTTTCACTCAGGGAGCTGATCAGGGTTTGATTATTTAAGTGCCAAGAGCAGCAGAAACAAAGCTGTGAACCATCTCCAGGAGTCCAGGGTGCAGGGAGCAAAGAGGCTGAGAGAGGCAGAGAATTAATCACACGGGGCCCGATCCTGCATTCCTCCTGCTGAGCCTCAGAGTCGCGCTGAAGTCACGTTTATTTATTTGGAGTTTAAAATGCGCAGCAGCGGAGGTTACAACAAAACAGTAACACTTGTTATTTACAAATAAACCGGTTACAAGGTTGGGATGCACTAGGAATGCAGGATCGGGCCCTCAGCCTCAAGGGAGAGGATCCGGCAGTTATCGGGCGAAGAGGAGGATTCAGACAAATGTGGAGTGGGAAGACAGATTTCAAATGTGAGCTTCCGCGTTTGGAGAGGCGCCTTCTCTGTAACATGTTCCTTCCTTGCAAACAAATAATCGGATTCGCTTTCGGCAGCGTATTAGGAAAGTCAGAGCTCCCAGTCCCCGCGAGCAGATATTTATTTTCCTCATAGTGCATGGATCAATTTCACTGAAACCGGCGGGGAAACGGAGTCGCTTCCCTACCCTTACCCCGTCCCTGCCCGCCTCTAGTCTCAGCTGCATAGAACTGTTAGGTCTAAAGGGAGCAGCAGGACCCATACAACTGCTGCCAGCCGGTCCCCTCCGTGTAGGGCTCCTGATTCCATCCCCATCCGAGCACACGTTCCGCAAGGGCGGAACCCCTGGCCCAGAGCGCAGCATTCCTTTCAATGGCGAGCGCTGCTTGCAACGAATGGCGCGCTCTGGCCCAATAGCGGCTGGATCCAGCTCTTGTTCTGTCCACACGGGCAGTGCATTCCCCGTGTGCTCCCCTTTGGGTCCACGGGCAGCCGATTGATTTCACAATGCGGACACCAGCCCTGCCCTGGCACGAGGGTTAGAGATCAGTGTTGGAAACAGTTCTAGTCGCCACAGAAGGTGCAGATCTAGGACACAGCCTAAAGCCTAACTGGAGGGTGTGTTAGTGTCGTTAGCTGGGGATCAGCAGAGCAGGATTTTCAGTCCCGTGCAGAGGAGAGAACAGTGAGCTTCCTGAGATGGAGATTCCGGCGAGGCGAAATCAGAGGCCGTTGCCACCCTGGGGTGGTGGACGAGAGCTCCCTGATCATCCAACTGAAAGGAAGCTTTAGGTTCACGCTCCGACCAGCGGTTACGCAGGGAAGCTGGAGAGAGAGCGAGGGGGGAAGAGTGACTTTGCGAGGGCAGGAAACAACTGTGTAAAGGAATGTTTGATAAAACGAATCTCCAGTACATATGATATGTATATATTATTGTGAGATCAAACGGAGTGTGCTCTGAGGGAAAGGGATTCCCTCTCCCCCCAAACTCCTTCTTTAAACTTTGGCATGCTGTCATCAACATAGAAGGAAAGTATGGCTGGATTCTGTTAGCTCATCGGCACCAGGGAATTAGAAGCACTTTCAGCCGGTCTCTACCCTGCTTCCTCTGTAACCTTACAAGCAATGTACAACTGTAAAAACAGACAAGGAACCAGCTATCTGTCAAGATGCGTGTACTCCTTAGTGAAGGAACTTAACCAAGTAATAAATAGTGCCAGTGACCTCCCTTTGGCCTCAAAGCAGGACCAAAGTATGCGTTATTAGATCCCCGAGTAGGCAGGCAATTGGACCGCAGAGCCTTCGGAATCCCAAGACGCTGGCCAATGAAAAATGAAACTGAACCAATAACGCTTAATTAATACATGTGCCGCGCTCCGGGGCAGAGCCGGTGCAGAGCTCCCATCTGTAAGCGGTGCCTCTCTAGGGGTACAACGATAATCACCCTGCAGTCCTGGCGGGAGGAGGGGAGCAACGCTACTCAAATATACACTCTGGACACTTCGGAGGTGTGTGATGGAGATTTTCAGCAGCGTACGGGGAATTTCCTTAAATCTTTTCTGCACGTTGCTTTAAAAATCTCAAACCGGTGCACTGCCTGCGCTCGTCTCCTGCAAGGGCGGGTGCGGGGCTTTACGGATTAACTAGTGTTTAAAATGTGTGACCCAAGCACACAACTCTTTACTTACACACACACACACACACACACACACACAGTTTCTGGAATCCTGAACAGTGTAAGGGAACCACACATCACCCCTGGTTTGTAGGATCTAAAGTCCCTGTGCTTGGGAGTGCCCGAGAGAGTCAGTTCTCTGGCTATTTATGAGCAGGGCAGTCCACTAGAAGGAATTCCTTTCCTCATGACAGACCGTCAGCATCGGCCAGATCCCAATGCTACAGCCTGTTCCGTACCTTCCTTTCGATCGCAGAAATCCATTGGCTATTATTGCATTAGAATTTCCCTCCGGTTCGGAGGCTGGATTCTTCTGCATTCTTGTTTTCTGTGCTGCTTGGTCTTGCTTGGGAGTCGAGGAACGGCAAGGAGCTGCCCGAGCCCTCGTGAACTGCTAGGAGACCAGGCTGGAGTTTATGGGAGGTTGCGTTCACCAGTATCAGCAACTGACAACAAGTTTGCTGCAGCTCTATTTCTTCCCTCACTTGCTCCAGTGTCAATGCTGTACACAGTACTACAGTAAATATGCCACAGCAAAGTGTTCCCATGTTCTGCGGACGCCAAAATAAGACAGATTTGGGGAGTTTACTCTATTATTTTACCGTAAATCTTTGAAATTCTGGAACTAATTATATAGAGGATATGTCTCAATTTGTTCTGCATTAATGCCACATTGGGAATGGAGTCAGGGCCACAGCCAGAGCACATACTCGAGCACATGAAATTGATGAACTGAGACTTGCTGCTAGTCCCGAACACACCATCTGGAATTCCAGTCTGAGGTTACAATTAGAACTTCTGACCCCAAATTCAACTTTGTGGAGAAGGGAAAAAAAGTTACTTACTCTGCACCTGTAGGAAACACAGTGTTCAAGTCTCCCTCTTTTGAAAAAAAGTCTGTCTCAATGTTTGATAATACATCTAGTTCATACAAATGCTTTTCACCCAGCCTGGGTTTAATTCATTGTCTTACATTTTCCCCTCCTAATTTTCTTGATTACCGGCTTTAATTGTATCATCACTGAAAGAATTAACCAATAAATAGGTTTGGTAAGTGTTCTTTCACTTTGTTGAGGCATCTGATAAAGGCTACAATAATGATCTAGCTCTATGCTTGAATTCTTGGTAGGAAAAACAACAACTAGTATCTGCCCCTTTTAATAGTGTCATAAATAACTGGGCAGCTATCATTCCACTTTCTGTAGTAACTCTCCTCCTATTATTTAGTCTCACCTTGCACCCCTCCTGGATGGAAATGGACTAAATGAAGTACTAGGTAGTACAGGGGTTCTATTAAAATTTATTACCAGGCTGCTAAGACAAAACTGAATGTAAATCATCAAGCTGTATAAGGTCATAAAATATCCCTGTGCAGCTAGCCTTAGCCAAGATTCTGGTGAATAAAAGTTCATATAGAACTAGATACCAGTAACATCTTTCAGATCTGGTATATATGACATTTTAAAAGTCTCAGATGTACAGGGAGATATACTTAGAGTAGCTAAAATAATTATATTGAAATTTTACTGGTATTTGGCACTTTAGTATATGCTTTTTGTTTTTACTTTAGGTAACATGTTGCAGTTGGATTTCATCCTTTTCTCTCTGACATTTTAAATTAGTAAATAATGTATTATATAGAGAAAGGATCTAAAAGTCATGGAATGAATCAGAAATGACTACTTTTAAATATGCTAACTGGGAGCTAAGGAATTAATCTGATCTATAGCTTGGTAGAATACAGCTTAAAGCAGATCCATCTTTAAATATAATATTGTAGATGAAAAAGTAGCAAGTCACCCCTGTCCCCTATAAAATTTATGAGAACTCCGAGCCATCTGGCATTTTGTCTGTGAATCCAGATACACATCTGGAATGCAATGGAAGGATTTACACATTCAAAAGAGGTGGGAAAGGTCCAGCTAAAATAAGCACATTATGCCAAGTCACTAAAACAGAGCTCAGAATACTTATGACAACTTTGTTCAGTAAGTGAAGCCTGTTTGTGACTGGTACTGACACAGAAGATAACCCAAGGTCTCACTAACCTTAGCAAAATAACAGGGCAGTACTGCCCTAAGGGTGAATTGTTCTATAACAATTTCTCCAATGGATTAGGCACAAGCATGTTTTCCTACCATGTATGGCTTCATGTTTCATTTTTATTTCTCAACAAACATTTAACAATGCAAGGGAAGTCCTAATTTCAGTTGATTCTACCCCTTTGTAGTAACATAGGGCAAAGATACACGACAGACCAGATTCTCAATTGGTATAAATCTGTATAACTCCACTGGAGTTCTGACAATTTATTCTAGTTGAGAATCTGGTCCATTTCTCTAAAATCTTGTTCTGAACCCCTGGGTACAGAGGAAGTGATGTCAAGTGAGTGGCTGCATCCTTAGGCCTCAGAAGTGCACTTCAGCACCTACCCACTTAAGCACATGCTTAAAGTTAGGCATATGCTTAATACCTTTACTGGGACCTTGATTCCATTTTGGGGGGAAATTCAAAGTCTCCTCTTTGTCCCACTGCATAATAATGACACCAGAACCCAAGAATATGAAGGCTCTAGCAGTGTGTCCAGTGGTTAAAGCAGGGACTATGAATAGGACCCGGGAATTTTAGTTCCACGTGCCTCTATTTATTCACATGTACAATGGAAATAGTGACATGCTTACCTATTTCACAAGGGTGTTGGGATAAAGAGTGCTATATACATGCATACTGTGTATTTTGTTCAGCAACAGTGGGTCAGTTCTCTCCCAAAACTCTTTTCTATAGCATTTCTTGTCAGGTATTTCTGTGTCTGACAAGCAGGAATATGAATACATTTTGAAATATGTAAAATATACCAACATTAAGGCTTACACCATTCCATCATTCAAGTTGAAAATGAAGGATGGAAGGAGCTTGTCCATATCTTAAATACACAGTAACCAACGTTTGTGGGGACAGCAGTGGTTGGTGGCATGTTTTGATATTCTTGCTGACAGCAGATCCATAGCAAAAATGATGGCCCAGTACTGTGGAAGACTTGGAATGTGGCAGAACCACTAGAATCCCACTGCATGATGGGATCTCATACTGCTAACCCATGCAAGATGTCAAAGCTATATGTGATTTGTTTGTTCCTTTTTGTGCAGGAGGAGTGAGTGGATTTGCATTTAGTGGCCAACACATGCAATCTGCCACGGGGAGAGCGCAGAAAATGCCAGGGCTTCTGCAACTCTCATAGTACTGTACCAGCCACAGAGTGTCTCCACTACTTCTTCACAGCATGGGTAGATGATTCCATGCTCGCAGGCCCTAAGGACACAATCATTTTACTCAATAGAAGTCAAGGAAATTGACACTTTCATTCAATCAAGGCTGATTATGCTTAGAATTCAGATGCTCTGTGCTTATCAGACTACTTCATACAGTGTTCCTATACAGGCACACGTCTATAATGCTCACAGACACATACTCTCTCTGCCCTATATAAATGGATCCACTTAGAACACACATTCAAGTATATGGAAATGAAGTACCTATACTGAGGGCCAATACCTTAATTATTTCTGTATGGTTCTTGAAAAATAAATTGCTGGAAGCAATTAGCAATAAAAGGCAACTTCAAAAAGTGACTTCTCCCAGCCCTTTATTCTGCTTCATTCCCTCCACCCCAAAAACACCCACATAAAATTTGCTTCCTTCCTTCCCCATCTCCATTAAATCCAACTCTTCCTTCATGTATGCACTGTTGCATATAACATCCAACCAATTTGCTGAGAGGGTAGACAATCAACTGTAACTCCCCTCAACTTCAACTCCTTCCTCACACCCCTTCAAAAGTTTTTTACTGTCAGTTTCTAACAGTAAAACAGGTTTTAACAATGGGTTCTGAAATAGTGCTGAATACAGTCTGTCTTCTCCTGTCTATTCTGGTATTTATATGGCCCCCAACACAGTAGTACTGCAGCACCCATGTTTTCCTTGTTTACACTTGCAGATAAAAAGGGGGGGGGTGTGCTGCTGAGCCTAAGGGTTGTTTTTTTTTTTTTTTTTGTAGTTTAGATAAACTTTGAGGCTGGGGAGAAATGGAACTGAAGTTAAGGGGGAGAGGGGGAAAAATCACTCGTTAAAGCAGAGTCTTAGGGTCAAATTTATCTCTGGTGTAAGCCTGATGGACTTACATGAAGGATGAATTTGGCCCTAAAACAAACTTAAAAATAACCAATGTTTACTTTCCACTATTCAGTTGAAAAATGTTAGAACAAGAATTAAAGAGACATTGGAAGTCTGCTGTATCTAGACCAATCAGAACTGTTATTTATTTGTCTTCTTTTCTTGTTAGTTCATTGTAGAGTTAAATGACATGCAGATCAGACTAAGACTACCTTGGTGATACCTTACCTAATCTCTGTTCAAAAATATTAAACACACTGGTGGAAAAGAAATAGAAAAAGCAAGGGACAAAGAGACCCTGTCAGTTTGTAATTTATGCTTTCTAAGAGAAACAATGAAAGGAACAACCAAATAAGTGCAACTCCTTTCTTTAGATTACAACACGAATGATTAATACTGTAGTTCTATGAATAGATTTGCAAGTAGCACCACCACGCTAATCAAGATATAAAAAAAGTTTATGAGCAGTTGCTTAGAAAAAAACAAGATAAAGCCAATGGAAATTTGATACTGGTCAATAGTGCATTTATTCAAAATGTATCACTGACTTAAAGTCTCCATAAATTCTTTGTAAAAGAAACTTCCATTGTGATCACTGTTCCAGATCTAAGTGATTTATTTTTCCCCCTTTAGTAGAAATTAGATACATCTCAAAGTCCAAGTTATATATCTATTGATATAGATTTAATCATGCCCTCATGAGATAATAAATATTAAATTCAAATAAGAAGATAATGCAAGGACAGTATCTATAAGAAATGGATATTTTGATTTATTCATAGATTAACTCACATGAAGAAACTCACATTTGTATATAACTTGTTTCCAAATTCAGAGGATCCACATTTCCAAACTGTTAGCTCTTGGGAACAGAGCAGATGTTGGATTCTGTACAGTTTCAAAAAGGTTTCTTAGCAGTTATTTATCTCATTGCCTCACTCTAAGCAGCATAATTCTTTGCCCTCTCTATCCACACTTGGGGCCATTAATTTTACTTGTTTTGCACAGATGTATATTTGTTGTGTGTGCCTGAATTACACACAAGCAGTATACTTTGAATAGTTTATAAAAAAGTACACTCAGAAAAGACATATTGAAATACCTGGCTGTCAGTCCATTTTCTATCTCCAGTAATTTTGTTCCCTGGACCAAACACAATATTTTGCAAAGAGAGCCTCTTTTTGACCTTTATACAGTTATTGCCTTCAGTGTCTTCTTTGGGATCATTCAAATCAAAATGGTTTCTCAGTCTTATCAATTATTTACAGAAAATTCTGGACAGCAGTCCAAAGTAAATGCAGCAAATGATAAGTAAGTTTAATGTCAGCTAAAACTTGTGCAGAATTTTTAATCCAGTACTATTCTTTCAGATTATCTGTTAGAACCAGTTTCAACCAAACATGGAATTAGCAGTGAAACAATGCTATTTATGAGTAGCAAAATGTTCAAACATTGTTTTGATGAACAATGGGGAAACCAATAAGATCACCAATTCTCTGGCACCTACATTTGCTTTGTTAGGGAATGAAAGTTCTTCAATCATTGTGGTAATTTACCATATTTTATCAGTTTCTGTTTAAGCCACCTACACACACTTCTTCAATATTCTTGACACGTACTGCAACATTCCCTATAAGCAGTTTGCATACAGATGTGGTAAAGACTAGAGCCCAAAGTTTCAAAGCTGGACATACAAATGCATGTGGAATTGTGCACCTACTTTACACATTCAAATGTGCATGCAAATCAAGTAATTGTGTATGCTTGTGCATTTGAGTCCAACTGACCAGGTGCACATGCAACTACCTGATTTATATGCACGGGTCTGATCCCGAGTCCATTAAAGTCAATGGCAAAGCTTCCACTGATTTCAATAATACAAGCTCGGGCCCATATAGTCTGCACATGCACATTTGAAAATGTAAGCCTAAAAGAACAAGCTTATATGTGTCAGTGGCAACACAACATTCATGGAGAAGTATCATCCATTCAGAGGTTCTAAGAGTCAAGAATTATATTTCCCAAATCACAGGGCTTCTCTTGGAAGACTATTTCATAATCTAACACGGGGTAGGCAACCTATGGCAAAAGTGCCAAAGGCGGCACACAAGCTGATTTTTAGTGGCACTCACACTGCCCAGGTCCTAGCCACCAGTCTGGGGGGGCTCTGCATTTTAATTTAATTTTAAATGAAGCTTCTTAGACATTTTAAAAGCCTTATTTACTTTACATACAACAATAATTTAGTTATATATTATAGACTTACAGAAAGAGACCTTCTAAAAACATTAAAATGTATTACTGGCACGCGAAACCTTAAATTACAGTGAATAAATGAAGACTCGGCACACTACTTCTGAAAGGTTGCCGACCCCTGATGTAACAGATCTCATTGTCAGGAAGCTTTTCCTCATTCAGTCTCTTTTTCTTTGTTGGTCATTTAATCTATTACTCATTATACCCACTTGTAAGATCCTAGATAGTTCTTCTCCATTTTTCATGTTTACATGCTTCACATATTTATAGGATGGTTTGTCCCTCCACCACAATCATTCTTTTCCCAAGCTATACATATTTAGTTCTTTTAATAGACTATCAGGGTTGGAAGGGACATCAGGAAGTCATCTAGTCCAATCTCTTCTCAAAGCAGGACCAATCCTCAGAAAGATTTTTGCCCCAGATCCCTAAATGGCCCCCTCAAGGATTGAACTCACAACCCTGGGTTTAGAAGGCCAATGCTCAAACCACTGCACGATCCCTGCTCCCCCGTCCCCAATCTTTCCTCATAAACCCTCTCTTTCCCAGTGAGCTCCACCCACCAACATTTTCCGGTATGGAAGAGCTCAGAACCAAACTAAATATTCTGGGTATAATGGCATTTTGGGATATCCCAAAATGCAAGGTTTTTGCAATCTGGATCTCAGAATCATCTTAAGCACTGAGTGGTAGTCCAAATGAACATAAGATTGTCATATCAGCATAGGAAGCTTTGGGTGGCATCCCTAGATCATTTTTTTAGTAGACCCTTAGACAATATTTTCTCCAGACAACAGGGCTGCCCAGAGGGGGGGGCAAGAGGAGCAATTTGCCCCAGGCCCCGAGCCCCACAGGGGCCCCCACCAGAGTTTTTCGGGGCCCCCGGGGGGGGGTCTCCTCCGGGCCGGGAAACTTGCGGGCCAGGAGGCCAGGGCTTCTTCTCTCTTCCCAGTTCGCGGGGGGGTCTCTCCCGGGCGGGGCCGGGACCCTGGCGGGACCCGAACCACGGAGGCGGGACCGGGACCCGGACCGCCGGCCGGGGGCTCTTCCTGGTGGCGCAGCGGGCCCGGGACATTCTGGGGCAGGCCGCCGAAGGCAAGCTGCGGGGGGCCCTGGCCCGCCGGCGGCTCCCGCCGCACGAATTCTGCGTCCCGGCCAGGCTGCGCCGGCGGCGGAGGGGCACGGGCGCTGGTCGCCGGGTCACTGCCAGACAATGCCCTAACTATATTAGTTCCATTGTACTTGTCACAAATTCATGTAATTAAATACATAACATTTATAGTGATTGTTATGTTCAGACTCTTTTACAAACATTATCTAACCCCAGCATTAAGACATATTATTCCAATTTTCTATATAGGGAAACACAAGGCAAATACAAGTTACTTGTCCAACGCCCACAAAAGGAGAAACGTTTGAGCTGGGACTAGAGTTCATGAATTCCTGTCAACCAGTCTCATGCTTAAACACTATGACACATTTGTCGCTTTGTGACACAGTAACACTTTGTTTTGCTCCTATCATCATACTAATCCTAGTAAAAGCCAGTGGAAACTGTTTTTAATGTTGGAATTGTGCGGTGCAAATCCATGAGTGAAATAAGATCATTCCACAAACTAGAACTTATTACACAATTAAATCTCACCTACAAAATTTACAATTTTATAAGCTCAGAGACTGACAGACTTCAAATATACATAACTAGGTTACAGAGCAACAGCTGTGTTAGTTTGTATCCGCAAAAAGAACAGGCTCAAATAAATGTGTTTGTCTCTAAGGTGCCACAAGTACTCCTGTTCTTATAACTAGGTTAGTTAAACTGCAGATACTGAAAATCTTATTTGGTCCTTCAGAACTTAGCAGTACCATGCACCTGAAATTGGGTCCAAATCCAACTGGGAAATATGCTTGCATAGAAAACGCACCATATTTTTTAGTAAGCTCAACCATTTTTCTTCAAGACATGCATCCCTCTTGTGAAATATGTCACTGCAGACAGACTCTGAAGATGGCATTTTCGGAAGATGACAGAACTGAAACAGATCTAGGTCATCATAAATCTACCATATCACTGAGCAAGATAACTCAGAGTCTGGATCTTTGATTTGTAAGAGAAGGGCTAGGAAATGTCACTGGAATCCCAAAATAAAACAACCATCCCAGGAAAAGAAAACACAACAAATGTTCACGAAAGATATTTCAGCGTAGAATACATGGTGTCAGAGGTGCAGTCGACACACATAAAAGCAGCAGCAATTTCATGTTTAAAACAAACCAACCAACCTCACATACACCTCCATGAGCTCTAGATATAGGGCTAGCTTGGCAGTTGTGCCCCCTGTGTTGTAGGTCTGAGCCTGACAGCTACAAAAACATAGTACATTTGGGGTTGGTCAAACACTTACCACCCTTTGGAAAGATGTTTTGTCAGAAGAATTTGGACATCTGGTAAGGGACTTGGTGCACTTGTCACTGTGTGAGCCAGAGTGGGCGGGGTCCCCAAGTTCACCTTTCAAAGTGGAATGGGAATCATAGTCAGCTTTCAGTTTTAGGAGAGGGCATACCCTCTGCCTCCTCCACTTCACACCACGTAATATAGGTCCCCATACAGCAGCACACACATTGGGTATATGTTCTGAATCAGCCTTGACCATCCACTTAGGAATTATATTAAACTTGAATCTTACAGAATTGTTTGTCTTTTTAAAAAAGATTCTCTCTCTCTCTCTCTCTATATATATATATATGCGCTTTGATTTATGTACCATTTTTTCTGTTTGCTTTCTGTATAGAAGAGAAAAATATGCGTTGTCACTTTAAATCACTGATTCTTTTTGGCCCAGCCTCCCCTTTTAAGGAAACTGGAAGGATCTCCAAAATGCATTTTCATACCAGGTACATGAGGCTGCTGCATTTTAATACGCTTATTTTCAAGTAGACCTAAAGAATGCAAGTGTCTTAGGGCCTTATGACCAGTAACAAAACTACATGTACCATGTGGGCTACACTGGAAGCATGTTCCTAAAGACGCTGCTTATGTTTATAAAGTCTTTTGAGGTGAGGGTTGCACAGTGGAAAGACATAACAGAAATTTAACAAAGGCCACACTAAAAAATGTGAAAACAAAACAAAAAAAAAGTAATTCTCCCACAGGAACCAAAAGGCATTTCATACATGTCCAGTGAGACATTAAAAATAATTATGTGGAAAAGTAATAGCTCCCTTGGTTGTTTTAATGTATTTTTGTCTACAACCAAGAAAACTGCTGTCTTGGCTTTGCTTGAAAGGTCTCTCAAACAAAAGCCCTTCAAATGACCCTCGGATTATTAAACAGCAGTAACAATGAACATGGATCTCAGTTTAAAAAGTATGTCAAACCAAAAAGACTGACAGTTTGGATCTTGGAAATAGCCTTCAGTGAAACGTAAAGGGTTATTTTTCCTCAATTTTCAGAGTCCCTTCTCTGAAAACAAAAATGCATAAGAAAAATCTATATCGTTCTCTTGTCTAAAGGGAATTCAGGTAGAGTTACATTTTTATTTTCTCTCTCACACTATATTTTTGTTTCTGGTATTAACATATTTATTAGACATGGGTCCAATTCCAAAGGTTGGATTAGGTTCCTAATTTAAACTTCTCCAATGTTCACACACAGAGGACAGTTTGGATCAGGAAGGTTGTTTTCGGCTTTGTTTCCCATATGATTTCCTCAGAAACTCACTAGAGGTCATTAATATTATGGAAGAGATTTGAGGTGGACAAAAAATTTGAAAAAAAAAATAGACAAATAAAACCAAAACCAACCAAACACAGACTGCCAATAGTGCCAAAACATGAAGCCAAAACCCCAGATACACAGGTGTTGAGATGTTCAGTAACATACACTCATATAAATGCCATATCAGGAGAAGCAAACACTGGATCGGGGGTGGGGAGGGCAAATAGTTATGCCCAATACTTTTGTTTAAAGTCATTTATCATTGAAATTGTCTTTATAATCAGATACTAACTTCAAAAACCGATTACAAAATAGACCTGATATTTTCATTTTATGAGATGTCACAGACAAAATGTGACTTCCATTGGTTGCTGGACTCATTGGTGTTAAAAAGAACAAAATGTGTTTGTGATCTGTGGGCAAAGTTTCCTAATAACTGCCTGTGGACACATCCTCTGCTGCCAGTCAAGCATGCTTCTCTAACAAAGGCTGTGTGGTGCCAGCCAATGTGGCCTTGACTACAGTAGGAATAATGGAAACTATAGTTCCACATCACTGGTAGCAATGGCGGAGGCTGCAGCGTAGAAAGAACATGGGTGTTTTTAAACTACCTCTGAACAGGGTTAGATGATATAGTAGTAAAATTATGTTCTCGTTACTGTGACTGCCACCACGGGCAGCCCGGGTTGAGCTGAGTCAGCGAAGAAAAATGCTTAAAATTTTTCCCAGTGTAGAGGTATTCTGTATGTGCCCACAAAGCTCTCAGACAAGTGAGCTGCTTGGAAATTATTTATCCAAGACACATTTTCCATGGTCACTTAGCACAGTCTCTCCTTTGTAACATTTCTGAGAATTAAACTAAAATGATGTCTGGTATTTGTAGCAGTGAAAATACAGTAACAAAGTTGTATCTTTACTAACAGGCCCCTTCAGTTTTGAAGCCAAAATATCACTTTGCCATGTATAATCAAAGGCAGGGCCTTTGAATGGCACTGAGTTAGCATCTTTGCAAGCCAAACCTTTCCATTTGCCCTTAGAACTAACTGTTGCAGTGTGGGTAGCAGTAATATAAGCTGCCTTGACACTGTGCCCAACCCCTGGCTTGGAGGCATTGGCTCTAGGGGCCAAAGAGGGTTTCATTCTCTATAACCATGCCAACAAGGCTGACCATTAGTGTCAAGTTTAGGGATTTATGTGACCTGGGATTACACTATCAACTTAGTTTACAATGACTGCATAATAGTAATCAGATGATGCTACTACCAGGGTTGGATTTGAATCAGCAATACAGGAATAGTGAAAGACACTATATCCCCATCCCACCAATGTAATCCTTCCCCTGACTCTGCCATATTTCAAGACATTCAAAATTCCCTCAGAATTAATGAACATCTATTTCTGGCCTTTTTAAAACTAGAAAATACAACTATAAATCCTAAACTTGGAAAGCATATAGTTTACTGTATAAACTGATTATTTTTTCTATATGAAAGGGATATTATTATTGATTATTATTCTTAGTAATGTTGATTTGTTGTCAGGTTTTGTGTTTTTTTTTAAATGTGAATTTTGCTTGTAGAAAATCTTAGCTTTTGTTGTTTCTAAAAACATTTAAAATCTGGCACCAGAGACCATGGAACTATGGAGTTCTATACAAAACCTTTTTAAGGAGTTACTGTTCACTTCATGCTAGCTGCATTGATTTCGCAAACTGCATCACTCTTCTTGCTATAAACCTCGGCAGGTGAGGTTGGTGTTCATCAACCGCAATACTTATTTTTTACTCCTGTGTTTTCAGTAGTATAATAGTAATGAGCCCACTGGTCACAAAAGGCCTTTTGTTGTGTCTGCAAATACCGACATCATAAAATCTGCTTTAGAAGCTGCAGTACATTTCAATTGTTTTGTTGTAACGGTACGATGTGTCAGAAAAGAAATAAGAACCTCACTGTGAAGCAAAAACTGGACATCAATTAAATATATATAGATTTAAAGATCTAACCTTCTCTTGTCATGTATGCAATGCCTATTAATTTCAATGGGTATTATGTATGCACATAGAGAGGGCAATTAGAGACTTATTAAATATTTGTATTGTAAAATCACCCAGAAGCCCCAGTCAGGATCAGAGTCCCATTGTATTAGACATTCTACAAACAAGTTCATTGACCAAATGGGAACAATACAGTTTATATATTAAATGTTGTTCCTTTGTGCTTTGTGTTCTATTTTAGACATTATCTCCCATTAACAAAAAAAAGCAAACAAACAAAGAAATGATATTTCTTGATATCAGCAACATAAGGGCATATTTTGGCAATTACTTAAAGCTGCTTAAAATTTGAATATCTAGCACTACGCTAAGGTAAGAAGACATATGTCTTGACTACTACCAAGACCTTCTAAAAATATCTTTTATCAAGGCAACAAGAGACTGCATTGAATTTGCCTGGGACAACTGTCATGAAATTGCCATGGGGAAATGAAGTGCCAACAATGTTTTGATGCAAGATAACAAATTTTGGGAAGCCCTACCTTGGAAAGATGTAAAGCAGCTCCATGGGAGGCTGTTGTTAACATGATTAGCTGACCAAGTGAAAGATGTTCATTTATGGTAAGACATATGGCCACACCTAATTAGGTTATAGTAAATGTCTATACATTAAGAGAGAAGCACGAAGAGTGGAGTGTTTCTGACCTCAGATATAATAGCTAGAGAATTTCTTACGAAAGAAGCCATACTTTTTTTTCAAGTCTTTAGTAGTTTATTGATGAAAAGCTTCTTCAGAGAAAGGAATATGCAGGATTAACACTAGAATCCTGCACTGCTGTGATATTTTGATCTTCTGTTTTTTGGGGTTTTTTTTGTCTCCTCCATTAAACTGGCTTAGCAGGACCACTGCAGTTCTCCTGCAGAAAAATCTAAATATGGGATGTCTGGAATATGGACTCAGCTCAAGGGGGAGGAAGCCCCATAGGACCAGCACAAAGGGGGGTTGGTGGGATTGGCTACAATATGCTTTGCTTGTTAAATATGCACAAGAAATAAATCCTATTTTTTTTAAAGTATGCACAGGTGCTTCAAACTGTTGCAAAAGCACTAAGATCTTTGGGTGTATAAAGCAGGGGAATACGGAGTAGACGTAGGGAAGTGGTATTACTTTTCTATACAGAGTTAGTGAGGGCATTACTGGAATACTATGTCCAGTTCTGGACTCCACACTTCAGAAAGAATATTGACAAAATGAAAGAAGTTAAAAAAAATGCTACAAGAATTATTCAAAGTCTGGAAAACCTGCATTACAGCAAAAGATTAAAAAAGCTCAATCTATTCAATTTATCCAAGAAAAGGTTAAGAGATGACTAGATCACAATCTATATGTGAAGATTTCTGATTGTAGAGGGTTTTTTAATTTAGTAGACAAGGCATTCATTACAAGATTCAATGACTAGAAGCTGAAAGTGGACAAATTCAGTCCAGGAATAAAATATACATTTTTAACAGTGAGGGTAGTTAGCAATTGGAATGACTTACTTAGAGATGTGATGAATTCTCCATCACTTGCAGTCTTTAACTTCAAGACTGGATGTCTTTCTAATGTAAGCAGAGTCTGAATGAGCTCTCCCACTCCCCAGCTAGCTATCAGGGGAGAGCTTATTCAGACCCTGCTTACAGCCTCCCCACAGCTGAGAATATGTTGTCCCAGCAAATCATACTTCATATTATACCAACTACATGAGTTCTCCTCAAAGGGTCTGAGGAAACCCACGATATGGGTTCACTAAAATTACAGAAGTTATGGGCTTGATCATACAGGAGTCACTTGGTGAAATTTTCTGACCTGTGTTATGTAGGAGAGCATGTTAGATGATCAGCATGGTACCTTTTGGCCTTAAAAATCATCAGTCATATACAAAACGCCCATATTAACATGAGTTTCCCCCATTTTGACCTACTATAATATGTGTAAATTCTTAAGTGAGATGGTGGGGGTGGGGAGGCACATGGAAGATCAGGTTGTTTCCACTGCCATCAGCATGTGTGTCTAGGAAGGTGGGCAGTGTCATCAGGGATGCTCAGAGTTTGGATACACTTGAACTTTTCAGTCCTTACTAGAGATGATCTAAGAAGTCTGGATTTAGAGTTGGTTTTGCAAATCCTTGTTTGCTGGTGTCTCAGATCTCGCTTCCAAACTCCTGAAGCTTGTACAAGTAAAAGATTTGGATAAAATTTAAGCTTTGATCCATCCTCAGAATCTATCCAAACTGAATCTCTGAAATTGCAAGGAAAAAAGTATGTGTTCCCCACACTAATCCAGGAAGCGAGTGCAATAAATATTACTTTGCAGTAAATTCTTACATCTCCAGAGGTGCACTTGCATCCTTCCATAGGGTTTTATTTTCTGTTTCTTTTCATCTGCACCATTGTCCTCTATAAACCAATTCTTTATTCTGCCTGGGAATAGTAGAATGTGTGACTAAGGACAGAGTTTACTAAATGCTGAATTAGCTGGGATTGATTTAACCGTGTAGGCATTTACTTGTTCTTAGAAAATCTTGTGTGAACTTTGAAGAAGTTGTTTGATGCCATTTTTTCTGGGCAGGATGTAAAATGATTCTCTCTCATTTCCTATAAAGAGCCCTAATAAAAAGCTGTCCTGTGACACACACATGAAAAGGGCAGAATAAAGTCCCAGTTGACAGAAACCACTCCAGACTGACATATTTGTGAGCTATGTATCATTTCCCTGCCCTGCCTAAAATTAATTAGATAATAAGGAAATAACTTGGTTCTTGTACACAGTGTAGTCTAGATTACCAATGGCCTGTCATACTTCATAGTACTAGGAGATTAAAAAATTCAGTACCATCACTCACATGGAATTCTTTCCATGTGGCAATACTTGTGAAGTTCCCTCCATTTCACTGCAGCTGTGTACCACTGCAAGCTTTATTTCTGAGAGCTATTCATGTTGTGTGTCATTAAAAAGGTACTGGTATCATTAAACAACCTCAGTTATGTTCCCAGAAGAGTAGGGAGCCAAGATAGCAACACTTTCCATGGAGGACAAAAGCAGTAGATAAGGAGAACATTATTTGGTTTCAGTGTTTAAAGTATCAACGTTTGCTGTTTTACTTAGACTTGTTAGTACCTAATCCTAATAACTCCTTTAGGAAATGGTAAAGACCTTTCTAAAGTCTTTTTCTGTTCCATATATTTTTGTTTAAATTAAGCAGTTCAGTTCCTCCAAACAATATTCTTTACTTGCTGGATTGGCAGAGGTTGAGATTACTGAGGAGACAGCAAGCTCATCATTTTAGGGAAGGACGACTTACAATTTCACTTCAGAGACTGGCCAACTAAAGGAATGGAATTGATGGACTCTGGGTCCAGTTTTCCTTGACTGAAAGAACTTCATATCACTACGGTGCCTCTGTGGGAGAGGAGAAGCAGCAGGGTTTGAGCATGCAGCCATATTAGTCAAGAGGCTGATTAAGTGCACAGTGCAGTGACATTGGTTGCAGTATTTGGGAGAGGCAGCAAAGTACAAGGGTGGGAGAGCAGCAGCTAGAGGAGCTGGGTGAACAGCTGTCAAGAGTAGCTAGCTCACTGGTATGCTTTTAGCAGAGACATCTACATGTGGTGGCCTTGGAAGAAGCTGCAGCTGTGTGCCAGCTGCGTACATCAGAGGAGTGATACAATGGCTAGCAGTAACAGTGACAAGTGAAGAGACAGGGGGAGGAAAGAGAGAGAAAGTGGGGACCTAAAAAGAACTGGCTCTGTGACAAGAAAGGGCTGCAGTATCTGAGATACTCCCATTAGTGCTGCAGCAAGCAAAAAGGGTTAAAAATACAGGACTGGGGGTGTGTAGAAATAAACTATATTTGAGGATCTATGGGTGCTTACTGGGTTGAGGCTCCCTGAATGAGAGAGTTTTGCTCTTCCTCAGCATGTTGGTTCTTCCCCTGAATAGATTAGCCCTTCAGAGCTATCACCCATGTTCTTATAGGGTTTGCATAGCTGAGAAGACCACCACTATTTTCTGCTGGCCCAGGCCCATATAGCATCTTTTTCCTTCCTTTGACTTTCTACTCCATAGCCAAGGGTTCTAAAATTGTTAATCACATTCCATGGCCAGTGAATAATTAGTGCTCATATCATGGTCTTGGAAAAATGCCTTTAACGTCCCACACTTTTAGAACAGAAATGGATCCAACAGTCACAGAATACAAAAACATCTTTGTAATCCAAACCATGTTCTTTCTGGGAAACAAAGGTTATAACTATACAGATGTCCACTTCACTAACAATTATCTTCTAATTCATCAGGATCTAGTATTGCATCCAATTAAAAAGAAAGGAAGGAATACAATTAAAGAGTTAGTCCAGGTGAATTTGGAAGCTTACCTTATTAGCTATACCAACGTTTTTCCATTAAAAAGGCCAGTGTTTACTTTAACTGTGAGATCATTTAGGACATACAGAACTTGTGCTGTGTTTTAATTCTGAAGATTCTACAACCAGCAAGTTTCCTTCCTTCCCTAGAGAGATGTAATCTAAGCACAGCATTTGGAGCCAGAAACTCCCGATATCTAATTCTGGCTCTTACACTGGGACCCAGATCTTCAGAGGTATTTAGGTGCCTAATTCCCCTTGATTTCAGTTTAAGGAGCTGGGCTCAAGTCCCTGTATAGGCTCAGACAAGTCACTTACCCTCTCTGCCTCAGTTTCCCCATCTGTAAAATGAAGACTTGTGAGACTTAAGTGCTTTGAAGATGAAAATTGCTGTATAAGCACTCAGTGTTATGAGGACCCAATGTAGTCCACAGTAAGATGGACCTAATTTCTACACCCAAGATCATTTGAAATTCTGTGGTAATTTTTTTTTATTTTTATTTTTTTAGGATTTATGCTTTTTATTGAATTTGAAGATGAAGAGAAGCTCTCATGGGTTTTTTAGTATTAAAAACTTAATTTTATTCTGCCCCACAATTTTCATTGTGTTTACAGAATGCATTGAACACACATAAATGCACTGGAGAAGTTGCCAGTGGAGGGAGGACTTGGGTTTTATCAGCTGGACAGAGGACAGTTGAGGCTTTGGACTCCTGAGAAGGTGTGGGAGACAATTGGGGTTTGGAGCACTCATGGGTTGAAACTTTTGGCAATGAGACAGGAATGCATTTCATCTTTCACCCCTCTTTGTGGACAGGGCAGAAATGACTAGAAGGGGTTCAGGAACCATAGTCTCAGCTATACCACTGATTAGTAATGTGACCTTGGGCAAGTCACTTCTCCTCTCTGGGCCTCAGTTTTCCCCCACTCCCATCTGTAAAATGGGGATGAGAAGACCTGCTTAAGGTGATCAGATTTTAAAAGTCAAAATCTGGGATACTTTTAGGACAACATTTTTACAGCTGTGAAACAGTCAGACTAAAGAAAAACCATGTTTAAAAGTGTTGCTACTGCCAGCCTCTGACTCCACAGTGGCACATACATGTTTCTCAGAACAGGGTGTTTTTTCCCCCAGTAGCTTTGTGTCTAAATGTATTTATCACACAACATTGAACAAGTGCCTTTCACTTTCAGCAAAAGAACAGCTTTTACATACCAGTTTTTCTCTACACTCTAAACACTGAATGCTCCTTCCACCAGATTGTTCCTAAGCTTTTGAGGGCAGGACCATCTTTCTGTTCAGTGTTTGTATAGATAGTTCAGGGGTTGGCAACTTTTGAGAAGTGGTGTGCCAAGTCTTCATTAATTTAAGGTTTCACGTGCTCGTAAAAGATTTTGCATGTCAGACCAGCAGCCACTCAGCCTGCTGTTGGTCTGGGGTTCTGTCCACTGGCCCCTGCCAGCCAGGGTCCCGGCCGCTGGCCCCGCTCAGCCCGCTGCCAGCCGGGTTCCATCCATCCAGGCCAGCAGCGGGCTGAGCGGGGCCGGTGGCCGGGACCCCGCCTGGCCAGGGGCTGGCAGCCAGGACCCCAGACCAGCAGTAGGCTGAGAGGCTCATCCCGCTGCCAGTCTGGGGTCCCGGCCGCCAGCCCTGCTCAGCCGGCTGCTGGTCTGGGGTTCCGTAGTCCAGGCCAGCAGCGGGCTGAGTGGGGCCAGCAGCAGGGACCCTGGCTGGCAGCAGCATGCCACTAAAAATTGGCCCAAGTGCCGCAGGTTGCCAACCCCTGGTATAATGCCTAGCACAATGGGGTATTGGGCTGTGACTTGGGATCCCAAGAACTATTGCAATACAAATAATAAATAAATAAATAATAATTAGAGCATATCTTGCTCACTATAGCAACAGATCTTGAATATTTTTTGTAATCAATAAAAATGTTATGATAGAAGGAATTAAATTACAGAACATATCGTGTCTTGAAAGAAGTTCCTGGGACAATAGAAAACCATATGAATAAACAAGACTGTCCCAATAAACCTGGGACATATGGCCACTTTACACTTTCCTTTGTAAAGTTCTTGAAAATCTATGAATGTAAAACACTGTATAAGAGCTAACTATTATTGTTGTTTCAGGCTACTTATACTAGTTTACACTTGCTTCAGGTTTCAAAAATTTTCTTCAGAGTTATCTGCCATAGAGACATACTTTTTAAATAATGAAAGCTTAGACTCTGAAGCACAATTCTGCAGCAAAGAGCAGGCGGGGAGGATGGAATTTTGCTGCAAACTCCATGCTGTGGCATCATCACGGAGTACATGAGCCCCTGAGTATTATCACTGACTCTACACATTAGTTTCACTCCATATACTTATTTTATTCCCTCTTTATGAACTGTGACTCGCTCCTTACCATAAGTCATGTTATTTATAGAGTTCCACAAATCCACCCACCAGCACCACCACTGAGGAGTCCAGGTTGCTGTACAGTTAACATTATAATAAACAATAGTGTAATCATTATAAAACATCGTATAAGCCAAATGAAATCTTAAGAAACAAAATAAAGCATTATTAAGAAGAGGGGATGGGGGTACCTTTAATGGACACATTTAAAACAGAAAACACCCTAGAGAAGTATTTTCTGTAAGTTTAGCAACTGGACAGAGATGGTCTGAGCTGAATATCCAGGGGAGGGAGTTCCTTACTTAACAAACCAGCACAGCAAACACTCTTGTCACTCACTGACCTAAGGGCTGCTGGGAATACCTTATCTTTCAAAAAAGCAGGTTCAGATTAGTAAATGCATTTTATTTAAGAGAGTTTCCCTCCCTTTCAGGTTCAACAACATTTGAAAGCTTATTAAACCCACTTCCAAAAAGCTACTTACCTGTAAAGTGCAGGTGTAGATGAACTGATGATATCAGTCTGGGTGCAAATTGGTCACAACAGCTCTAAGCAAAATAAAAGCAAAGCAATGTTTGGGCTGCCACTGACACTAGGAAATGCCTTCTTCCCCTGCTCCAAAGACCTGGCCTCCCCGCTCTCCTTGATGTGGTTATGTAATAGCAGAGTAAAAGTAAATGTGCAGCTTTTCAGCAGAACATCAACCACCGAGTGGAACCAAAATAGGCTTATTAAAGAAAATGGGACTGATTATCCCTAGAGCCAAACCAAAGAGTCTCTGGTGGTGGCAGCAGGTCTCCAAGAGAGAAAACAAACCTCAAATACTTTTAAATAGATAGGAAAAGGAATAAAGGATTTTGCTGGTGGTCATTAGCAAGTTAATAATTAGTTACAAATGTTAAAAGCCCTTGACTTGGCCTGAGTCCTTAATTCCTCAAAATGGTCATCATCATCTGCCAGGTAATGGCTTCAGTCAAAAGCCATAAATTATTGCTCATTTAAAGAGCCAGCCCTGCAAGTTCCCTAAAGTGTTTCAATGATCATGAATGAGAAAGTGAAGTGAGGAAGCAGACTATTGTAGATTCAGGATCATCCAGTCTGCAGGGAAGACAAAAAGTATCTCATGTGAGAGTACCAATCTATGTGTTAACAGACAGTTAAACAGAGTACAAAGCTGATTAATAACATTCCTGATAACATGTGTGTGCTCTGTACATTCAGCTGGATAGAATTGGAGGATCTGCTTCCAAGTAGAATGCTTCCAGTCAAATCTTTAGACCAACATTTTCAGAAGTGACTAGTGATTATGGGTGCCCAGCCTGACGCACTTTAAAAGGGCCTGATTTTCAGAGAGTGCTGATCACTCACTCTGTGAAAATCAGGTACTTTTCAGGTATTGAAAACTGGGCAGCCCAAAAACAAGGCATACAAAGCCACAAACTTTCATTTGTATGGAATATGTTTAGTTTGGAGGACAAACAACTCCCGCCCCCAAAATGCCAGTAAAACCCAACTCTAACATGACAATATGTGGCTGAGACTGAGATTTATACTGAAGTGCTAACTGAAAGCCCTACTCCTAGGTTTAAAAATTAATGGAGGAAAATAAAACAATTTTGAAAATATCTAGTTAAAAGGAAAAACTATCAGCTAACCCATCTTGTAGTGACCAGAACAATTCCACACCCCCACAGTGATGTGGTTATATTTGGATGCCAGCTATCCTCCTGCAGTGGCACTCCAACCACTAGGAAACCACTATGGCTGGTTGAAAATTCTGTCAGAACTGTTTTTCTACAGAAAATTGGGGTTTTGACTTGTGACGTTATTGATATAAATTGGGACCATATAGAACATGTGTTGCAACCAAGGTCCTGTAGTGGCACCAAATCTTAAGTAAAGGGGGTCATATAAGGTGTCTAAGACCAGGTTCTGGGTTGCTGGTTATGATTATGCTGTCTGTATGTCTGTGTATCATTTTGTAGTTGAAGTTATAAGTATTGGCTCTGTACTGTCTGTATTTTGTATTATGCTCTGCTTCTGGGAAATATCCCAGACAAGCTGGTGTTAGCCCTGCCTAGCTGGCTTGATGGCCCATTAAGGACCATCAGCTACACAATTGACCCATGGAGAGGAGGCAGACATGCCTTGTGACTCAGCAAAGTATGCAGAGACTTGTCCATGTGACTGCAGACTCCATTTTGCTGTAATTTTCCACAGTGAGGACAAAGAGATTCTTACACCTGGAAAAGTCTATATAAGGCTGATGCATCATCTCCATCTTGTCTTCAATCCTGCTTCTGACCTCTGGAGGGACTTTGCTACAAACTGAAGCTCTACACAAGGGACTGAGGACCCATCCCAGCAGGGGATGTATTCCAGAGATTTGATTTGAACCTGCAGCTTATGCCATCGCTACTGCAAGCTTGAACTAAGGACTTTGCCATTACTGTATGTAATCGATTCCATTTAACCAATTCTACCTCTCATCTGTACCTTTTTCCCTTTGTAAATAAACCTTTAGATTTTAGATTCTAAAGGATTGGCAACAGCGTGATTTGTGGGTAAGATCTGATGTGTATATTGACCTGGGTCTGGGGCTTGGTCCTTTGGGATCGAGAGAACCCTTTCCTTTTATTGGGGTGTTGGTTTTCATAACCATTTATCCCCAGGACAAGTGCACTGGTGGTGATACTGGGAGACTGGAGTGTCTAAGGAAATTGCTTGTGTGACTTGTGGTTAGCCAGTGGGGTGAGACCAGAGTCCTCTTTGTCTGGCTGGTTTGGTTTGCCTTAGAGGTGGAAAAACCCCAGCCTAGGGCTGTGACTGCCCTGTTTGAGCAATTGGTCCTGATTTGGCACTCTCAGTTGGGTCCCGCCAGAATCGCTCCGTCACATGACTAAATGAAATTTTTTACAAAAAGTATCTCTTTCCCATGACAAATGTTTGATTTTTCATCAAAAAACTGAATGGGGCTAAGCTTCCCAGCCAGGCTTCATCTCCCATGATGCATCACCTCTCTGCACCAAAAAAGGAGGCTGTGGTGCATCTTGGGGGATGTAGTCCTTCCTTACAGCCCAACTTATAGAGAGGATTGGGACTATGAGGAGCTGTAGTGTCATTTCAGAATTGAAAAATTGCAGGCTTTGGCCAAAATATTTTTATTTTCAATTATCTGTTCCAAACACTTGAAATTTTCCACAGGGGGAAAAAAGATTCTGACATTCTCTAGAAGCCACTGCTTTCTCTCCTAGCCCAGTCACATCCTTCAACAGGTGATTGGGCAAATTTATAGCTAAATTTAGGTTAGAAATATGAACTGGGAGTTGGCATAAGCCTCCCAATTCAGTTTTTTTAAACCATAAAGTTTAAAAGAAGAAAGAGGAGGAAAAACATGAGAAAGGAAACAGGTAAAGTGGGCAGAATGGGAAAAAAGCTGCAATTTTAAACAGGCCTCTCTTCTTATTGTGCAAAAAGTTGGTTGCCCTTTCAGCAGCAGTTTGTGATCGAGCAAATACTTTTAACTCATTTTCTTCTGAAAAAGCTAAACTGGACTCGTATTATTCCCAGATACAAATATATTAAGAGGGAGTTAAGATTGAGGATACATATCAGTAAATTAGCATAAAACACATTACACAAATGTTGCAATTCTCCTAAAAACAAACACTACAAACCTAGGAAATTCAGAATTAAGGTTAAACTTAAAAACAATCCAAGTGTTAAGGTGTGGAAATGCACAATTAATGCATCCTTAAAAACCTTAATTCTGCCTTGGAGTGATGCCATTAAATAATCATTTGATTACGGTTAGTGCATAATTGCCCTTATAGTTCCAGATAAGAGAAAAATTATGTTTTCATTTTTTTACTCATGATATAATTACAAGGAAGATAGTAGTCCTCAACAGCACAAGGAGCCACTATTTTCCCAGAGGGCAATTTCCCTTAATACCAGTGGAAACAACAAGAAGCAGTGGTCATTTTGAAAGAGGGACCCACCATCTTTCCTGGGGGCAGCCCCTGGCCTCTGTCTCATTCAGAACAATTGGAAATTACCAGTGCAGAAGCATTCCCTCCAGCATATTTTCTAGAGTTTTGTGGGGTCTTACTGTACTCTTGCTAAGGACTTGAATTCCAGATGTTGTCAGTAACAAGGAGTTACAACTGACATTAAGCCCCTTTGCTTCTTGTCCTCCTGGCAGTCACTCTACTTGTGGTGCAATGTGGAAAAATATTCCTGTGAATATTGGCACTTGAAAGAGACATCTCTGGTACAAAGAGCAGACTTTTTTCCAACATCTCCGATGCTAGTGGTGGATCTGGCTTTTGGCCAGTTGTCCTGGTACATGGAGTGTCAGCAAAGTAGTTGCATTTTGGTGCAAGTCTTTCTTTTTTCCAACAGTCATGTGAATTAAAGGTAGAGTTTTCACCTTTGAATTTCCTGGCTTTTCTTTTAATGCTGCTTTTCTTCTAAAGGTCTCAATGTTAAGTGTAAGAACATGCAATGGCTTAAGTCAATTAAAGCAATGATGCCAGTTTTCATTTCTTTTTGTTTGGCTTATAAGGAGTGCTGAGGAACAAATCCTTAGCCAGACCCCTAAGGTGAAGTAGCCTGGAACAGGCATGGATGAGAGAAGTCTTCCCTCCAGATCATAGAATAGCAGAACTACTCCTATAATTTGTTATCTAAATAAAATAGATTCATTCTAAACAGATTAATAATTGTTCACAAACTTTTCCTAGGCTGTTAGGAGTTGAAGGTAAAGCCTGAGGGTGAAATCTTACTTCCATTGAAGTCAATGGGAATTTGCCATTGGCCTCAATCGGGGCAGGATTTTATTCTGAGGCAGCTGAAGGCCCTGCAACTGAGGGTAATGACCTGTGGATATATCTAGCCATGGATTCACAAGCTCCACACCCTTTCAGCCCTGTTTTAACCTCTTCTGCATCCTAGTGCGTGAGAAACCCTGAGTTGTGCTGCAATGTCGGAGGGGAACCATTTGTATGACATCTCCAAATCCTGTCCTCCAGGCCTGTGCAGTGGACCCATACTGGCTCAGCTGTACCTTGGACTCCCTGTAGCTAGTATAGAAAAAACAGGATTTGGCCAAAGTGCATAATATGAAAGATGATTAGAAATATACAACTGCCAATACAATATGGTGTCTCTTTTTTGAAGAAATGATAAAAATAGCTAAGAAACAACACTTCTGTTCTTTCTATGACAGACTGGCATTCTTCCAGCAGACTTAAGTACTTTTTGTACTGGCGGGCTGGAGGTGGGGGAGGGGATGATGGGATGTGGTCCAAGATTAGTCATACAAACCTGAGAAATATGGAATAAGAGGTTGGGCTGAAGCAGCCAAAGTGGTACCACCAGCTGCAGGCCCATTAATTAATGTTCTGCGGTATGTAGCAGGAAGAATGACCCTGATACTTGCTGAATACAAGGAGATAACTTTTACAGAGCAGCTATGCTTTTCTTACAGAGGTATATTTATCCAAGAAGAACCTTGCACATTTTCCCCCATCTCACAAGGCAGTAAATTAGTTCTAATTGCAGAGATATGTAATGAAAGCTGTGCCGAACCTTCTGCAGCATTTAAAGGCTTATTTTATGGCTTTAGGTTTTCTTTAGGTTTTGAGTGTCTAACTCAAAGAAAGGAAGAAAAAAAGAACATGAGAGAAAATGTAGGTTTTATGGATCCATAAAATCACCCTGCTTTAGATAAATGTATGTTCCAGTGCAACTTACACAGTATAACTTAACACTGAAGTTCCGTGGCTGGCAGTGCGATGCACTGTATACACTATATTACATATCTTTCTCCATTTGCAATTCTCCTCTTAACTTAGACATAATTAACAGTGTTATCTCCTCGAAAGGGAAAATGTGTATTTACCCAGAGCTGAAGAGAATGTACTCTACTCCTAGCTTTATGAATCAATGTGAAAAAATAACAATAACCAATAGTAGATACAGGGCCAAATTCTGTATACAAATTCCATTGAGTTCAATGTGTATTTTTCTTGATTAAAGACAAAAAAAGTTAGATCAGAATGTGCTCTTCATCTACTCACACAACTCCCAGTGAAGATCTCTATCTTACATTCTGGGTGCTTACAGAAGATCCATCCCTGTCAATAGCCCAGATACATTTTTGCCCAACCTTTCCTCTGCCAAGGTTTTCATGCTCAACAGCTGTGAATTGGGTTTCTTGAATATATGTTATCTAAAAAGTTCTTTTAATAAGATTAATATTTGCAACCACTAAATTATCCAGCTACTACTGTATTTACATACTGCAGTGATGAGTGCTACAGAAGAAAACAAAAGATAGGCTAAATTCTAAGGCAATGTAGATTGTCTGTTGTCCTGTCCTTCTGAGCTACATAAACAAAAACAAAACAAAGGGGGCCAAAAATAGGAAAAGGACATCCCACCCAGACCCCAGTCCAGCAAAGCACTTAAGCATGTGTTTAACTTTAAGAATGTGAGTAGTTCTATTGACTTCAATGAGACTTGTCACATGTTTAAAGTTAAGCACATGATCAAGTGCTTTGCTGGATCAGGACCCAATATGACCGAGATATACGTAACTATATAAATACTCTTTGGTGTAGAATGAGCATTAGGCAAAATAAGTAAACCAAAAGGGGAGAGCTTGCTCATACTGCTTGCCCAAAATAACAACTCTCTCATACTAGGACAGAAATCAGCAACCTTTGGCACGTGGCCCACCAGGGTAAGCCCCCTGGCAGGCCGGGCTGGTTTGTTTACCTGCCCGTACTTTGGCAAATCTCCCATTGACTTCAGTAATTAAGTGTAGAAAGGTTTGTTTACCTGCCGCGTCCACAGGTTCGGCCGATCGCAGCTCCCACTGGCTGCGGTTCGCCGCTCCAGGCCAATGGGGGCTGCTGTAAGCGGTGTGGGATGAGGGATGTGCTGGTCACAGGTCACTGTTCCCAGCCAATTGGAGCTGTGGGAAGTGGTGGCTAGTATGTCTCTCAGCCCACGCTGCTTCTCACAGCTCCAATTGGCTGGAAACGGCAATCCGCAGTTACTGGGGGCTGAGGGGCTCCATGCCTGTGGATGCTCCAGGTAAACAAAATGTCCTGGCCCGCCAGTGGCTTACCGACAGGCCGGGAGCCAAAGTTTGCTGACCCCTGCTATATTTTAAAAATTGGCATCACAAGAAACACTCAGAAAATTTGCTAGAATTATTTTAATGTAATCTAATGAAAAACCTGTTGTTGTTATAGTAATAACTGAACAAATATGTATTCGCCTTCAAAATTACAGTCAATGTTTTAAATGTCCATTTACCGATTTTATAGTCTGATATTGTTCTAAGGTACTTATTTAAAAAGTCTTAAAATCCTTCAAAGTCCGAATCAGCCTCTGATTCACCAAACAGTTCATTAAACTCAGCTTCAGTCACACCTGCACCTGCATTGTCATCGTAGATGTCGGCAGTGTCATCTTCAGACACAGATTCCTTCTAATCATCAGCCTCTGTTGTGTCATCATCAAATATGGCATCGTTTCCTGACCCGTTAAGCACATTGCTGATACAACATTTCCAAAATGATTTTTCTATCATTTCCAAGGGAATGGACTCGCATGCATCCTTGACCCACTAAGCGACCAGATTGATTTCGGGCTTCATAAGATTCCTGCCTTTTGTCAATTTCGCCATGCCTGAGCACATCCATTCAGACCACATTTTGCATATCCTGTCTTTAAAGGGTTTGTTCAGGCAGACATCAAGTGGTTATAGAATAGAAGTTAAGCCTCCAGGTATTACAGCCAAAGTAGTTTTCATTTTTTTGGCCACATTTTTCACCTCATCTGTCTTGTGTGCCCTGAACATGTCCCAAACAAGCACAGCAGGTTTCTTGAAAAGTGCTCCTAGTGTCTTATTCCACACTTTTTCCAGCCATTCAATAGTCCCACTTTCATCTGTCCATCCCTTTTCGTGTTCATGTATGATGACACCAGCAGGAAATATCATGTTTTTAGGCAAGGTTTTTCTTTTAAAAATAACAACAGGAGAGAGCTTTGATCCATTGGCCAAACATGATAAAACCACCATAAAATGGATTTTTTTTTCATGGCCAGTGGTTTTAATTAAAACTGTTTTTTCACCAACACTGGTTACTGTTCTGTTGCTGTGGAGATCAAATATCATTGGTGTTTCGTCCATATTTCCTATTTGTGACAGCTCAAAGGCATATTCCTCTTGATGTTTTATAATAAACCTTTGGAAAAGTTCGATTTTTATGTCCAGATCTCTCGGCAGTTTTGTTCGCTGACAAAGACAAAGACCATGACAGTTCATGAAGCGAGTACACCAACCCGCTGATTGGACAAACATTTACGGCTTTACTGACTTGTATTTGTCGTCTTTTGACATTTGCAGAGCACGTAGAAGAATTCCAGTTCTAGTGACAAAGTACCCATTTTGTCGACATTCAACAACCCAATCATTGAGAACTTTCTCCAGCTCAGGAAATGAAGTGCACATTGCTGGGCATTTTTTCTTGCTTCTTGGCATGTCTTTTAGTGTTTTATTTCTTCTCCATTCTCTTACTTGCTTCTTATTGAGAAAATTGAACTTTAGGGAAGCACGAGTTTTTAAGTGCTTTGTTTACATGGACATGAACTGAGAAAAATTATATAATTGATATCTATACATTTTATTTATACTAATACTTCTTTTACCTCAATTATAACATAACAAATATACAATTTAAGAAAAAACTAAAATTTTAACAAATTTTTAAAGAAGCGAATCCAGAATTGCCGTTTCATCATCAGCGATCTACAACAGGGGTCGGCAAACTTTGGCTCATGGCCCATCAGGGTAAGCTGCTGGTGGGCCAGGACATTTTGTTAGGTAAACCTCCCAGCCTGCCAGTGGCTTACTCTGATGGGCCGGGAGCCAAGGATTGCCAAACCCTGAAATATAGGGTCGGCTTATGAAAGGGTCATACAGTTTTTGCCATTTTCACCTATCCATCTTGGGGGGTCGGCTTATAAACAAACGGGCTAATGAACGAGTATATATGGTATTCAAGTCTTGCTTTTCATTATACTGATTCACTAAACCAGCTAACTTTTCTTCCACTGCTTCTATATTGCCATTGGTCATTACTATGCAGATCTCAGCTTCTTGAATCCTTATATTATTTTATGTCTTTTCTAGAATTCAAGGAGCTGTTATGGTTGGGATTTCCAAAAATATTTATGGCTGAACTCTGCTTCCACTGAAGTCAATGGGAGCAGAGTTAAACCAGTACAGTGCTTTGAAAAATCCACCTTAAGTTTCTTCCCAATTTTAACTAATGTGGACCTAATTACCATTAGCAGGTCCCCTGGTGCAGAAGATTCTTTGCTTTCCTGCTTATTGCCAGAGAGCATGTTGCTAAACCCTATCTTGACGTTTCCCAAACCTATTGCAGCCAAGATAGATCCTTCCAATAATTTTTGGACTTGCAGTAAAAAAAAAAAAAAGAAAGAAAGAAAGAAAAAGAGCCTTTCTAATAAACAGCTTACAACAACAGCTATATGACAAAGCTCACTGGGACGAGGGAGCTACATGCCAGCAATTGCTGTCCATCAGATGCACTATGTGTAAGGCTACATTTATGTCACGGAGGTCATGGAAAGTCACGGAACCCGTGATATCCAGAGACCTCCATGACATTCTCTGCTTCAGCCCCAGGGGCTGTGGGACTCTGGAGCTGACAGCCAGTGGGGCCTTGGCAAGGTTCCAGCAACAGGTGACATCAGCGACAAGGGACAGGGGGCCCCCTGCAAAGTTCCTCAGGTGACAGACTCCTGAGGCGGCCCTTCTCAGGGTTCCAGTGACAGCTGACAGCCTTGCCCAAGGGGAGGAGGACGCCTCTGGCAAGTGGCTGGGGTGTCCTGTTTTCTCTGTGGAAAATATGGTCAACCTGCAGCTCTCAGCCGCCATGGGTGGAGGGGGAACCCCACAGCTCCCAGCCACCACGGTGGTGGGGGAAACCATGGAGCCGCAGCAGCAAAAGTCACAAACAGGTCATGGCTTCCGTGAATTTTTGTTTATTGCCCGTGACCTGTCCATGACTTTTACTAAAAATAACCATGACAAAATCTTAGCCTTAATTATGTGATCTCCCATTCAATTTTGACATATTTCTTTTAAGAAAATGGTTATTATGAAAATCCCAAACTCATTAGGTTGTCCACTGGTACTCCCATCCTCCCTGCATGTATGATCAGCTTCAGGAAGTAGCCAAATCTTCTAACAACATTTAGATGTATAAGCAGATGGGTCCAGTGACATATGTGGCATCACTTGCTATAAGCTCCATTTACAAACATTTGGACCAATTGCCTCTTTGCTGCAAAAGTAGATGGTGGCTCCTCGCTCCCTTTAAACAAGAGTGTTTAGTTTAAAGCAGAGCCCTAAAACTGACTGAACTTTTTGGAGAAAAGACTGTCTTTCATCATTCTTAAAGCCTGCAAAGTTCTAGGGGTTAGATCCAACTCCCAATGAAGTCAGTGGAAGGGTTCCTGTTCACTTCAAGGGGAGTGGGACCAGGCATTTGGAGAGTTTCAAAAATAACAAGCAACGTGAAAGAGAATAGTATATAAAAATAAAATTTATTGCCTCCCAAACTGCTCTATTCTTTTTTTTAACATCTCAGTAGTAGTTACTTGTGTCTTCTGCATGTTTTAGCATCAGAAAAACATATAAACCATTTTTATTGCATAGAACAGGAATTTATCTGTGCATTTCAGCTTAGATCTGCAAGAATCCACTTATATTTTAGAACTGAAGTGAGAAAACAAAGTTAAATTCAGTTTTCTCCTGTGCACAGCAATTACTCTAGCTGTCAGCACAAGTCCTTTTTACTGCCAGAGTTAAAGTGTGAAGAGTCAGATGGAGTTCCACAAAAAACAGTGTAAGTTCATATAAACTAGACCACACCTTCTACAAGGTCTGTTGCCTCTCATTTGACAACGCAAATACTTTAGGCCTAATAAGTACCATTGGTCACAAGCAACAGCAAACAACAAAGCAGAACTAAGAGGGGCACAAATACCATTTATTCAGGCAATAAAAACTAATTATCTCCTTTGCAAATGATTATCCAGATTCAATAACACTGATAGGTTTTCCTAAATGATCCCAATCTTTGCAGATACAGCGTAAAATCCTGTACCTATTAAAGTCAAAGGGAGTTTAGTCACTGATGCCAATGGGGCAGGATTTCATCTTTAATATCTAACTTTAATTGCCATTCCCAGTGAAGTCAATGGGACCAGGATTTGGCCCTGGGTGATTTGTTTTCAATAATAAACAAAATTCAGATGTGTATTTTACATGGTTGGTTTCACATACAGCACTGGAACCTGGTCCTGTGAGGGGCTTAGTACCTACTGCAAGACACCAAGTTTCCTTTGCTGCCATGGGCAATGCTAAATACTAGTGAATACTTGTCAAGTTCTAATCTTTTTCTGGTTATAAATATAAGCATATTTCAGAGAATGCTGCCCTTTAGATAACAAATTGTGACATATTTGTTTAATCCTGACAGATCTATGTGTCTGATTTTCTTTAAAACAAAACACAAAGATAAGATCTGAAACCAAACTCTAAAGTATAACTGTTAAAGATTTTACTAAATACTGTGTGCCAGATGCTGCTCTAAGTTATACTGGTGTAAATCCTGAGTAACTCTAGTGAGTTCAGTGGGGTTACTCTGAATTTACACTAAGAAGAAAATTAGGCCTATATTTACTATATGAAACTAGTATTGTTTGTTAGCACTGCTAGCTGCAAAAAAAGTGTATGTATGCATACATATGAGAAATATCAGAGGGGTAGCCGTGTTAGTCTGGATCTGTAAAAGCAGCAAAGAGTCCTGTGGCACGTTATAGACTAGCAGACGTATTGGAGCATGAGCTTTCGTGGGTGAATACTCACTTCGTCGGATGCTCATTCTCCAATACGTTTGTTAGTATTAGTATTAGTAAGGTGCCACAGGACTCTTTGCTGCTTTTATATGAGAAATAGTTAATTTAATAAAAATATTATGTTATATGATGAAAAATCAAATGTCTAACGTGTGAACCACAAAACCAGCATTAATAGTTAAAGCTCTTCAATTATAGAAGCCATTTTATGTGGAAAAGGATAATATATAAACAAAGTGCTTTATCTGGGGTATGACTAGAAGCTCTGAGATTGTAATGTGCTTTAAGATAACATTCCAAACCTATCCTTTTAAGTTTTCAGCCAAGAATTTGTTTTTATAATTTCTTTACTGTTGGCAAAAATGAAACTTTAGTCCAGCCTGTCAAGCTCTCGCTCACTGTTGCTACCACTCCCACATTTTTTTACCAAAAATGATACAAACGTTTTGAAAGCCAAAACCCGCAAGGAATTGGCTTTGTCACCATCGCTTTCTTTGTGTCCCCTTTATTATATTGAGTATGAGATGTTAGGAGACGGCCAATTAAAAGTAAGAACAACAACATTGTTTAATCTAAAAATATACCTGGATCCTGCAAATTCACTCACACACATCCCAGAGAATGCTGGCCTTGGGATGACAAACTGATCTAAAGAGCAATGACACTCATTTAAATAGTAGGGTGTGAATTTAAACACAATAGCTATTCTTGAATAACACTGTGTGTGGACACTCTTGCTCCAGAATAACTCCATGTGCAGACAAACCCTAATGGTGAGATTTTCCAAAGTGCTCAGTGTTGGCCTAACTCTGCTCC
This sequence comes from Mauremys reevesii, assembly GCF_016161935.1. NCBI lineage: Eukaryota > Metazoa > Chordata > Testudines > Geoemydidae > Mauremys > Mauremys reevesii. The sequence goes on from NC_052626.1 coordinate 92,049,909, forward strand.
TGTTGAAGTTGGTAGTGAAACTCCCAGGGTGACATTCTGTGGTTTGACTGTTGGAAGGGAAACTAGGGTGGTTTTAAACCACCTTTATACTACTGGAGTCTAGTCTGCTTTGGGTCCAGTGCAGTCTCTGGAGTAATCTAGACAGCCCTACAGCTGTCCTTCAACTCCCAGCATGCCCCCTATACTGCGGCTTGCACATGGTCATCCATAGAATCATCCAGGGTAGCTTTACACAGTCCCTGCTGTCCCCCTACCAGGTACAGGGATTTCTTGTCACTTAACACAGCTAGAGCAGCACACTGGAGCTCAGTTGAGGCTTCGGGGACAGAGCTCCCTACTCCAGTGACTTCAATGGGATCAAAGTTAAGCCAATGTTGAGCACTTATAAAAATCCCATAATAAAATAACTACAAATTATATCATGCCTATTTATGAATTGTAAAAGGGAAAAAAGCTGCCCTTGATTCATTCTCCCTTATCTTTGCTGATAGCTGCACTGCACCAAATCCAATAGTACTTACTTTGGCAAATCTCCCATCGACTTCAGTAAATAACTGTAGAAAGGACTGCACAATGTGGCCCAATCCTAGGGCTAGGCAACATTTTAGTGGAGAAGTCTTCTGTTCTTGATATTTGCCTGGCTTTGAGCATGTATAAGATTCACAAAACTGAAACTATTTTACAAAAGCTCTAAACTCTGCATGGAAATTTCATGTAAAAATGGGACCGATAAGAGGATGACTTGAAAGATTTGCAGCAAATTTTCAATTTATTTTCTTTAGTTTTGAACTTTTTTTGAGAAGGTGACTAAGATTGGTTGTGTAACACACATGGTATTTGTTCTGCTCTAGTGCCCTGATTGATGGATCCTACTTCATGTGCTGTTGACAATTAGCAGACACTGTTTTAATTCATTTTCTCAGAAGGAATCAGTGTATTTTGTGTGCCATCTTTGGGCCAGTCAGAAAAATAAAACAAAGTATCTGCGCAGCTGGTGCAGTTCTTTGTTAATCATCACTCCAGAAGACCATCCAGGATTTGAGGTGGGAAGAGTAGCCTTGAACAACTAGGCACTGAAGACAATGAAAGGGAGAACAGTCAATAGTCCAAAATTGCCCTAGAAGGGTACCCACAATTTCTTCCCCACAAGAAGACAACACCAGGTATAGGGGCTGTAGGGCAGAGCCTACCACAAGGGCTACTAAGTGGAGTCAATTTGTTCGGGACAGAAAGCTGCACGGCTTGATGGAGTCCTCTGTAGGTCCAGTTAATTCAGATAAGCATTCAAAATCTGAGCCCTTTGGAGATTCTCCCATTGCATGTTTTATAGCTATGAAGAAGCTGGTGCTGAGTGTGTGTTTATATACAGTTTGGCTATGTGAGTGCTGGGGCATGCATGTTTTATATTTTATTTCCTTTCTGCCATACTGTTTAAAGCAATGCAACTAAGATCAGAAGCTGGCCAACAGTGGACAGATAACAGGAACTGGGTTATTAGATTATTATTTTTATTATGTATACACTTCTGTGGTGTGCATGGTGCTTGACAGGTAAATATAATGACAGGTCCCTAAAGGATCTTACAATCTCAATTAGAATTTGCTCAGCGAAGGAAGTGACAATAACAAAGGGGTTTGGTAAGGTAGTATAGGAAGAAGAGCATTACAACAGTGACCACTCATGAGATGTGGTTAATATTATGTACACATCTTGTTAGGTCCTCTTAGATTAAAAAAAAATCCAAAAGTTTAACATATTAGGGTTTATGGAAGCTGTTCAGCATGAAAGCTGAGGTGTGTATGGGGGGCGGGGAACAATGTAAAATACTGCTGACAAAAAGGAGTCTGGAGGACGGGTCTGAAGGACAACAATGTGGGGCTGTGGTGCACATGATCATGGGAGTTATTTCAAGCACAGGGGGAGTCATGGGACAGGGCACACAGCTGCTTACAGGAGAAGGAAGTGAGCATAGTGTCAAGGAAAGATGTGCTGATACCATAGGTTGGAAGAGAAAAGTATTAGAAGAGATGCAAGACAAAGGCAGGGGTGGACCTGAATAGAGTCTTGAAAATGTGGATGAAGTGTTTGAATATGATATGGAAGTAAATCAGGAGCTAGGCCTCTATCCAGCAAAGCACTAAGCAGATGCTTAAAGTTGAGTATATGGGCAGTCTCACTGGCTTCAATGGGATGACTTACATGCTTAAAGATAAGCACATGATTAAGTGCATTCCGGCACATGATCCTAATGCAGGGACTCAAGCAAGGGGTTGCCACAGTTAGAGTGGTAGGTACACAGCAGTGCTCTGAGCATACTGTAGGATCCTGATAGGAAGCAGAGATGACTTATAGGTGAATGCAAAATTTTCACACACACAGTTGTATGACCCTGAACACGTGTACCACATTCTCTGCCCCAGAGCATGTTTTGATTTCCCCAGACATTTCCATTTTAGAAAATTAATTTACTTTTTCTTTTCTCTTTTGTTCAATATGTATGTGTGTGTGTGTGTGTGTGTGTGTATGATTTGCATGATGTCCTCACTGAGAGGATAAATGAATTTCTTTCCTTCAGACAGATGGTTTGTTTAAAGTCTTTATGCATTTAAGTTTAACTCTTTTAACTCAGGCTGTCATGCAACAGATTTTGCCACACAAAGTAATTTCAAAATCCAAATAATTTACAGTTCAGGTAGCATTTCCAAAGCAACCTAGTTGGGGAAAGTGTACTGATTAAATATTCCTTTAGCAGTTAGTGAAGAGGTGATACATAGCACCTGTACTGGATCCTTAAATAATATCAAGGTCTCCAAGTCTTGCTTTATAGATTGAGCTGCACAAAGATGTAGCCCATAGATGAGGAGAGCAGTTGTTCAATTAGACAAGGAGCTATCATTCTGATCCCAATATGTATGATGGGAACCTTGGGCCAAGGCAAGTACTCAAAAATTAGACTTTGTTCAAAAGAGTTAACAATTTGAGTATTATGTAAAAATCTGGGTGCCACATTCCAGGAAAGATGTGAACAAATTGGAGAAAGTCCAGAGAAGAGCAACAAAAATGATTAAAGGTCTAGAAAAAAATGACCTCTGAGGGAAGACTGAAAAAATTGAGTTTGTTTAGTCTGAAGAAGAGAAGTCTAAATGGGGACACGATAACAGTTATCAAGTACATAAAAGGTTGTTACAAGGAGGAAGGAGAAAAATTGTTCTACCTAACCTCTGATGATAGGACAAGAAACAATGGGCTTAAATTGCAGCAAGGGCAGTTTAGGTTGGACGTTAGGAAAAACTTCCTGTCAGAGTGGTTAAGCACTGTAGGCCTAGGGAGGTTGTGAAATCTCCATCACTGGAGATTTTTAAGAACAGGTTAAACTAACACCTGTGAGGGATGGTCCAGATAATACTTAGTCCTGCAATGAGTGCAGGGGACTGGACTAGATGATCTCTCGAGGTCTCTTCCAGTCCTACGATTCTATGCTTATATGAAAAGGGAACTCATTAGCCCTAATGACTATAATCTCCAAGGTGACGGATGAGAGTCTGAGAATGAAGTATTTTGCTTCTGGAACTAATAGTTGGCAAAATCAAGGTCAGACAAACAATGTGTTGGGGAAATATATAGCTTTTCACGCTGATTTTTTTTTTCTGTTTTTTGACCAGCACCTGCTGAAAACTTATTGTACTGGTACTCAGAACAGAAGTGTTTGGTCTAGAGATCAGAACTTGAGAGGCATAGACACAGCATTGTGTAAAACCAATACAAATATTCCTAGGGTTTGAATTCTTCATATTTTTACAATTATTTAGAAAAGGATTTTAAAAGCAAATTAGCACACTTCTCTATTCAGAAAGCTAATCTAATGGCATTGTTCTGGAATCTCTATTACTCATTTATCAACCAAAAAAGGCATCTTTTAATAGTATTGGCCGGTGAACACAGCAACAAAAAATATTGTCAAATTAATCAAAGGAAATTTCTACTGCTCTTCAGACACATGAATATTTAATTTAACCCCATCAACATCTCCATCTTGCCAACTTTCTACATTGTTGTTGTTGTTGCTGCTGCTGGTGGTTAAAGGACAGTGTTACTGCCCTATGAGATTGATTCCTGTGATGATTATTATTATTATTTTACCATGCTTTGATGAACCTGGTCCAGGGATGGAGCAGCAGAATAAAGATGCTGATTTTTTTTTGTACCTGCTAGTGGCCTGATTTTCAAAGAACTGAGAAATCTTACTGTCATAGTTTTCATTTAAAAATCTGATGTTTCAAGCCTGTTTGTTATGAAGATAACCTTGAAAATGTATACATGGATACACTGTTGTCTTATTGAGTCTACAGTAAGAAAGATTGAATCAATAACATCAAACCAGGTATGATCTGTGTCTTACTCAAGTGGGAACTATAAAGACAAATTAACAATAGTTACCATAACAACTAGTAATAAAAACAATGTCCTATCATTGTGCCTTTCACTGTAAGATTTCAAAGCACCCTGTAATTACTAATTAAATAAGCTACACGTGTGAAGTAGTGGTGTATTGGTATCCCCACACTCCTGCATACTACAGTGGACTCTTGGGCTTCTCTGCCCTAGAGTGTGTTGAAGGGCCAGATGCAGTTCAGCTGGATCCAGAGGAATGCATAGGGTCACAGAGAAGGAGAAAAGAGTGGGCAGAGAGAAAGAATTTGGAGGGAGAGTGTGCTGTAGGCCTCCCATAAATAGAAGGAGGGAGAGAATGGGGTGGAAGAGAATACCATCATTCCCCTGCACCCTCTACCATATGACAATTCGAGCCCAAGACTGTTGGGGTATCTGATAGGGATGGGTGAGAGTCATTGGGTCTGTGTGAGGAAGGAAGGGTCATATGGTTTGAGAGATGTGAGGCTTTAAAAGGTGCAGTTAAGCGTTCAAACTTTTCTATATGTGAACTTTTAGGTGCCTAGGCTAACCAAGCCCATGCCTAAAACCTCCAGAGGTTCATCCCTTCCCCTTCTTGACTTCTGAAAGGGGAAACTGATTTTGAAACAAACAGGATAACTCTTTTGATTGCTTTGTAATTAAACAAGTCACTCTTGGGAGTGAGGTCTAATCTATTTGTTTTACGGTTTTGTATTAGCACCCAGCACAAGGGTATCTGAGTGTGGAGTCCCCACCTCCACTCCACACAGCACACAAACCCCGAGGTTGTGCACAAAATCACCCTTCTTTATTGGTAACTTAGAAACAATGACACAATATAAATCTCAATCTAAACTTCCTCCTTCAGATTCCTCCTTTCTGGTGTTCATCTCCTAGCTCTCCAGTTCTCTCATCTTAGAGGCCCACACTCACCTTCTTATATATAGTATGAAGTTAATGAGCCACAGTCAGTCTGGGCTAGCAGCAGCAGTTTGGGTGTGTGGGAGGGGGCTCAGGGCTAGTGGCAGTGGGTTGGAGGGTGTGTGTGGGGCACTTACCTCGGGATGGGGACAGGAGCAGCGCCAGAGTTTCTGGCGCCCTAGGCAGAATTCAGGGGGCGGCATTTTGTGTGCTCCCCACGGGGCGCATGGGAGCTTCCGGTTCCGCTCCCGTCGTGCCACCGAAGAAGGACCCTCCGCTGAAATGCCGCTGAAAGGCTGCTCAATTGCCTGCCACTTTTTCCGTGGCACGTTGGCAGAAGGTCCTTCCTTCTTCGGCGGGGCGACGGGAGTGGAATCAGAAGCTCCCGTGCACCCTGTGGGGAGCACACAAAATGCCACCCCCCGAATCCTGGCGCCCTAGGCGACCACCTAGGGTCGCCTAATGGAAGCGCTGGCCCTGGGTGGGGAGCCCCCAGGCTCCCACTGACATGGCCCTGAAGCTCCTAAGTTAGCGGAGGAGTCAGGAGGCACCATGAATTTTTGTTTACTGCTCGTGACTTGTCCATGCCTTTTACTAAAAATACCCATGACTAAAAGGCAGCCTTAATTATTATTAGTAGAAGTAATAGTATTAGAATAGCACCTTTTGGTTAAACCAGAGGCATAGTGCTACAGCAAATCAGATTTTTACAAACTAAAATGGATTGGGCTAGGTCAGCACCTGGACAGGAAGCCTGTAAGGAAAATGTAAAGTGCTGCAAGAAACTGTATTGTTGATTGGAGGACGGCTAATGTGACGCCAGTTTTTAAAAAGGTCTCCAGAGGTGACCCTGGCAATTACCAGCTGATAAGCCTGACTTCAGAACCAGGCAAACTGGTTGAAACTGTAGTAAAGAAAAAAATTGTCAGACATGTAGATGAACATAATTTTTTGGGGAGTAGTCAACACGGTTTTTGTAGAAGCAGCAAAGAATCCTGTGGCACCTTATAGACTAACAGACGTTTTGCAGCATGAGCTTTCGTGGGTGAATACCCACTTCTTCGGATGCAAGCAGTGGTTGCATCCGAAGAAGTGGGTATTCACCCACGAAAGCTCATGCTGCAAAACGTCTGTTAGTCTATAAGGTGCCACAGGATTCTTTGCTGCTTCTACAGAACCAGACTAACACGGCTACCCCTCTGATACTTAACACGGTTTTTGTAAAGGGAAATGATGTCTCACCAATCTACTAGAATTCTTTGAGGGGGTCAACAAGCATGTGGACAAGGGAGATCCAGTGGATATAGTGTATTTAGATATTCAGAAAGCCTTTGACAAGATCTCTCACCAAAGGCTCTTAAGCAAAGTAAGCAGTCATGGGATAAGAGGGAAGGTTCTCTCATGGATTGGTAACTGGTTAAAGGATAGGAAACAAAGGGTAGGAATAAATGGTCAGTTTTCAGAACTGAGAGAGGTAAATAGTGGTGTCCCCCTAGGGTCTGTACTGGGACCAGTCCTATTTAACATATTCATAATTGATCTGGAAAAGAGGTAAACCGTGAGGTGGCAAAATTTTTGCACATGATACAAAACTATTCAAGACAGTTAAGTCCCAGGCAGACTGTGAAGAGCTACAAAAGGATCTCTCAAAACTGGATGACTGGGCAAATGAAATTCAGTGTTGATAAATGCAAAGTAATGCACATTGCAAAACATAATCCCAACTATACATATACAATGATGGAGTCTAAATTAGCTGTTACCACTCAAGAAAGAGATCTTGGAGTCATTGTTGATAGTTCTCTGAAAACATCCACTCAATGTGCAGCGGCTGTCAAAAAAGTGAACAGAAAGAAAGGGATAGATAATAAGACAGAAAAGATCATGTTGCCTCTATATAAATCCATGATATGCCCGCATCTTGAATACTGCGTGCCTCATCTCAAAAAAGATATATTGGAATTGGAAAAGGTTCAGAAAAGGGCAACAAAAATTATTAGGGATATGAAATGGCTGCTGTATGAGGAGAGATTAATAAGACTGGGTTTTTCAGCTTGGAACAGAGACGACTAAGTGGGGATATGATAGTGGTCTATAAAATTATGACTGGTGTGGAGAAAGTAAATAAGGAAGTGTTATTTACCCCTTCTCATAGCACAAGAACTAGGGAACACCAAATGAAATTAATAGGCAGCAGATTTAAAACAAACAAAAGGAAGTAATTTTTCACACAACGCAATTTCAAGCTGTGGAACTCCTTGCCAGAGGATGTTGTGAAGGTCAAGACTATACTAGGGTTCAAAAAAGAACCAGATAAATTCATGGAGGATAGGTCTATCAATGGCTATCACCCATTGCCAGAAGCTGGGAATGGGCAACAGGGGATGGATCACTTGATGATGACCTGTTCTGTTCATTCCCTCTGGGGCACCTGGCATTGGCCACTGTCAGAAGTCAGGATACTGGGCTAGATGGATCTTGGTCTGACCCAGTATGGCCATTCTTATGTTCTTATTTAGTAACTTACACTCTTCCGATTGAATTGTTGCTGAATCAATGTTCTAGCCTGACACCAGAGCGCACTATGGTGCTAACTGTGCCATGTTTTGGATGAGATATAAAACAGTTGACCTGTGTTAATTTAAGATCTCATGATGTCTAAAATATAGTGACTTCAATGGAAGTATGCTGATTTACACCAGCTGAGGCTTTGGTCCATAATGACTTAATACATGAACATACACCGATAAGAGAACACTCCAAAGAGGGTCAATAAGGCATCATAGGAAAACCAATATTTCAACATCTGGGACTACTTCATTCTGTAATCTCAGTTTCTCTAAACCAGTTCCAACATGATAAATATGTTTAATATATGGCCAGTTGATGTTAAAGGGGTTAGCATGTACCTATTTTTCAGAAAAAGTATCATCATTGGCTAAACATTTGAAATAGCTTTTTAAAAATTAAATTAAACTTGTTACAAAGACACTTCCTGGATGCTATAACTGTTTCTTATTGACTTTAGCTATATCTTCTACAATCTATCATTCAACAAACATTTGTTAGGGCAGCTCTGCTTCCAGCTCCTCTCAACTTCTATAGGAGAAAACTAAATGTTTTATGCCAAGGGTGTAAGGAGAGGTTACAGGGTCAACTTAATCTTACAAATAATCTTTGCAATGTATAAGGAGATTGTCGAGCATCCTTATCTCTTGAGCTTAGAACAGTTATTTTAGTTAAAAGGCAGGATCACAGTTATCAGACCAGTATTTTTAGTTTTAGGAGATGGACTATTGATCATTACAGGCAGAAAGCTGACCTGGGTAAGCAACACATAAAAGAAGATTTCCAGCCCAACCCATAATAAATTAAAGTGTCTGTTATTTTAGTTAAGAGGTTTTCTTGAATTCAAATTCACATTATCAGTTAGAAAGGAATAATATAAAAGTTATATGTAACCTACCAAAATGTCGATGGTTTAATTGGGATATATAGCATTTACTCTACTTGTCCTATGAATGACCACATTCATTGCGGTTTGCATGTTAAGATATTAGAAAACATGTTATTTGAACTAAATTATTTTAATCTGGGAAAGGGAAGTTTAAAAAATAACATAGAAAATCAATATTACAGTAGTAAAGAGCTAATAATGTTTGCACATTAAAGCAATCAGAAATAATGTTATAGGGATAAATCCCACAGATTCATTAATGAAATATATATAATTCTGTTTTGTATAGAAATCACTTTGAAGTTACATAGGGTTTTATGTTGTTTTGTTTGTTTTATAGTTATCTGTCTGGGAATTTTGGAGGGGTTTTGTCGATTCAAGTTACTAAATGATTTTACGTTTAGCTTTTTCCTAGCATGTTTTTACATTTTATGTGTAATTAGAAATTATATAATAAAACATTCTGATCTTCATTTGGTTCCCAATTCTGTGGCAGTTTTCCCTAAGTGGTCAAACTTGTAATAGATTTTTTGATTTTCAAAATCATGAAAAGGGGCCTGATTCACCACTGCATCACTGGAGTTTCACTGGCATAAAACTGCAGTAACACAGTGGTGAATCAGGTCCAAGAATTATTCGGAAGCAAACTGCATTCTTCACCAAAACGACACACTCTGTGTTTTTAACTGACCACCTCTCATCTATCCAGTCTCTATAATAAAGATCACGTTTCATAGTTCTATTCTCTTATCACTGTACTTGGTGTAGAGAAACAAAGGTGTTGGATGATTTCACAAAGAAGAATTACAGATTCATAAAAGCAATAGAAAACAGAGTAACAATCTTACTGACCTTATTGATTTTGACTCGATTAGTAGTTCTGCTCTTTGCAATTTGAGGGAAAAATGGACTAACATTAGCAGGTCTGACCTGAAAGTCTAATAGGTTGGACATTAGGAAAAAGTTCCTAACTGTCAGGGTGGTTAAACACTGGAATAAATTGCCTAGGGAGGTTGTGGAATCTCCGTCTCTGGAGATATTTAAGAGTAGGTTAGATAAATGTCTATGCAGGATGGTCTAGACAGTATTTGGTCCTGCCATGAGGGCAGGGGACTGGACTCGATGACCTCTCGAGGTCCCTTCCAGTCCTGGAGTCTATGAATCTATGAATCTATATCATTGACCAGGTCTGCTACTGAATCCTCCAAGTGAGGATACCTTTTACGTAACTCCAATAGCATCTTTTTGCAGCTGTTCTGTACTGGCTAACACTACCATTAGTACTGGAGTGAATTGAGCAAATCCAGTACCTTCATACAATGAATAATTTGTATTATTTGGTTATGAAACTGTTATTCCTTTGTTTCCTTTAAATTCCTTTGTTTCCTTTAAATTGCTAAGAACTCTGCTGTTTCCTGGTAGCCCTTATGTATTCAATTCAGTGCAGACTGCCACAGAAGCGAGATACACACACTGTGCTCCTTCATTGAAACCTTACTTGCTTTGTTCTTGCTTTGTTGTTCTTATCTAAAATAAAGGTCATTCTGACTGAAAATATCTGTTTGCTCATAATAGGAATAACAATAGTGGAAACAAACAATTGGAGAAGGTGCAAATTAAGAGAAAATGTAATAAGATAAAAAGTGAAATACTGAATTTTTCAATCCAACCTGTTTAACTCATTTCACAGCTCATATGTATACAGTAGTTCTTGGTTGGTTGGTTTTATCACCAGAGCATTGCGTAGATGGGATTTCATGTGAAAAACAGAATGATTTGACTGCATTTGCTTATTTACACCTATTTCAAAATCTCTCAATTGACTAGACAGTGTAGCTTTTTTTTAAGTGCACTTTTTACTTATAAGTCAATGGTACTGGTCCAACATTTCTTAGATACTTTTTAAACTTCTTGTTGTCCTTTTTCTTTCTTCAGGAATTTTCTTTTAAGGAATTTCTTTCGTTCCTGGTCATACTGTAATATCTGCAGAAGGCAATATGCTTATAATATATATCCCAGGATTTGTTGGGGTGGTTGAAAGGAGCTGTTATCTGCTATGCACTCTGTGTTCCTCTGCTGGAAATACTGTACATAGCTCACATATCTTTTTGTCTTAGCTTGTATTATTTAATGAATGTTAAGATGGGTAACTCTGTTTCACAGATAATTTATTGTTCCCTTCTATTTTATTCACGCTTATTTGCAAATAGTTTTTTGATACATTGCATGAGGGGCTATCTAAGCCATTTACGATTTGAAACTGTGTCAGAGCTAGGAATAAAGAGCTCACAGGGTGTCTATAGAGAAATTAAGCTCTTATTCCTAACTGGGTATGCCGGGGACATATGGAATATGAGTTTTTCTATACTGCATTCCCAAATACCTAATTTAGGGCCCAATCATGCAATCCTTATTCATGTGAATGACTCTTATGTGAATAGTGCCTTTGAAGACAACACAAATAGTGGAGGATAAGGATTACTCGCATGAGTATAGGTTGCAGTACGAGACCCACTGAGTTCTTCTGTATCAATGAAGTGCTAGTTTTTAAGGAGGTGTTACCTACTCAGAATGAATGATAATTTTATCACAGCATCTGATATTCTAATGAAAGGTCTGAACCTGAAAACCTTTCCCACAATGTCATGACTGTTACCCTGACTCTTCTGACAAAATCACAATCATTTCATTAAGAACAGAGTTGTGGCTCCCCAGGGGAAAAAATTTATACAGAGAAATCTTATTCTGTATTGAGTGACTTCATGATCCAGGGAATTAAAATATTTTCCTTTAAACATACATGGACTTATGTGAAATGTCATTGTCTTGAGCATAATTTACAAAGTTAAGGCCCAAACCTGCATCTCCTTCTCATTGAATTTATCCTTACTCCTGTGTGTAATCCCATTGTCTTCAAGACAACTACTCACATGAGAAAGGGCTGTAGGAGCAGGTCCTTAGCTGATGAACTAGTACATTCAGTTGGCTCTTCCCTTACCCCCATCATCCTAACTTGTTGGCCCATTATAAAGTATTATCACCAACAGACAGTAGTAGCAACTTGTAAACCAGCCAGTACAGCAAATCAAAGGCCAACTACTACAAATTAAAATAATCTTTTGGCAATAATTTATTAAAACTCTGGCTTATTTCAGCTGACCATCTTTCCTTTATATACAGAGCATGCTCCTGTTTGCTCTAATCAGTTTTGTGGAGAGGGCTTTAAAATTCACTCATTCTACTATTCTTCCTGTCTACTGTAAAGTAAACACAGATGCCTTCTAAAAGATGAGACTGCTGATGAGAAATTGCAGTTTTGATATTTGGAGAATCTGAATATAAGTAGAGGCATCCTTTTCCTAAAGTGCTCACAGATTTACAGCTTTAAAATAATGTATTTCAACTTGGGTTTCCCCCCTTCCACCCCACACCCTGACAAATCAACCCTCTGTTCCTTGACTGATATTCTCAGTTGACGGCAATGACACCTACTGGATGTCAGAACTGATGAACTGCAGACCCTGTTGCTGCTGAATTTAGCCAGCATCACTGCCAATTTAAGGCTCAATACTACAGTCAGGCAAAACTCCAGTTGACTATAACTTTTTTCTGGTTATTTAGATTTCAGTTACCCCATGAAGCAATTTTCTGTCTCTTTCAAACTCATTTCTCAACTCCCAGGTAACAAATTTTAAACATGATTACAGGCATGCTAGGATTAGTCCAGGCTCTCAGAAGCACTCTCATAATCTGAGCTGCTCAGCTGCCAGCTGTTATTTTACAGCTGTTATTTATAAACTGTAGTCAAAATTCTTAGATATTTACCAAGCTACTATGCAAAATAGTGAGATACACAGTGAACATCATGATTATGTTTTCACTGGGACATTTCTGTTTGCTCATTCCTAACTGTGAGAAATTTGCACCTGTAGCTTGGATTTGATTTAGAAAGAATCTGAAACTTTGAAGTTCAAAAAGCAAAGTCATATTCAATCACAAAGTGAAGTCCACATATTTTATATTTTCCTGAAATGGAGGCTGACCAAGGGAATTAATGCTCATAGTGCTGCTTTTTGCAGTCTAAGGGACATCTTCTGCCCTAAATCTACATGCATGTCTCCCATTTATGTCCCTAGCATAGACTCAGAGCAGAATATCAACTCAAAATCTAAGCCCACACAACCAAGCAGACTGAGCTTTTCCTGCCATTGGTTAAAACAAGTCTGAATAACTTTGGACATTTTGCAAAGTCGATGGGGTCTGATTCTCTGCTTCTTTGCACCTCATGTAGCCATTTACAAAAGAACAAAGTAGGCACAAAATGCTACCAAATCAGCCTGGCGGTCTTTTCCACTCACTTTGCAGTTGTATAAATAACTATAGTATGCAAGGATTGTTTTTTGGGGTGGGGGAGGTTCAATGAGATGGTGAGTCACTCAGAGGTGGCTCTACGTTTTTTGCTGCCCCAAGCCGGCAGTCAGGGAGCCTTTGGTGGCGTTTCTGCGGGAGGTCCGCCGGTTACGCGGATTCAGCGGCGGTTCTGCAAGTGATCTACCGGTCCCATGCCTTTGGCATACCCACCGCCGAATTGCTGCCGAAGCAGCGGGACTGGTGGACCTCCTGCAGAAACGCCGTCCATCCCTCCCTCCCTCCCCCGGCTTGCTGCCCCAGGCACGCACTTGCTGTGCTGGTGCCTGGAGCCGCCTCTGGAGCCACTTTTGCACACCCATTTTGGATCCAGTGCTGAGAACAAGTAGGAAATAAGCAGTTTGCAGAATATCACAAGCAGAGGAACAGCCACAGTGGGTGGAGATGTGCAGCAAACTAATAGAAGCCCCTCCACCTATGTTGGCTTCATTTGTTTTCTGGGGATGAAGCCAGACACTAAATACCAGACCCCTCTCCGGCTTCTTCTGTGTAGCTTCAAGGGGAAATGTAACTCTTGACAGAGCCATGTTGCTTGGGAGAGGGGAATCCAGCTTGATACCACAGAGGGCCAGCCCCTCTCTGAAGAGACTCCAGGGTCCAAAGCTGAATTTACTTTGTGGCTTCCTATGCTCCCTAGGTTTGGAAGGCCTCTTGCCCAATCTATGACTCTCCAAACCACTCTTACTGAGGAAAGCACTAGAAGGAAACTGCAAGGTATACCCTATGCAGTTTCCTAGACTCTCTATGCCCCTCTGATTATTTTTTCCATTGGAAGGTAAAATATGTCTCAGAGTCAAGATGCAAATTAGAAGAAAATCCCTTGAATTTACTGGAAACTTAACTGACCTGCCTGATATGGAGTAAATGACATACCAATGAAATACCAAGTCAGAAACACATATCATCTGAAATACACTAAAAGGATGATATAGTTCCCAATCAGATCTTCGCTATTAACTGTTTCATGGGTGTCACACATTAGCCACACAGGCTAATCTTAAAAAGCCCAGTCTCCATACCTTGGCAATTATGCAGGCTTGTCATCCAGATTGCAGAACCTGAGCCATACTACCAAACCAATCAAAGGACCAGCATTCGTTTTTACAAATAGGACCAGCTTCCAGTAGATAGAATCTGAATCTTTGTCATAAAGAGCAGAAGGGACCACTGTGATCATCTACTCTGACCTCCTGTAATACACAGAGCATAGAACGTCCCCAAAATAATTCCTAAAGCTGATCTTTTAGAAAAACATCCAACCTTGATTTAAAAATTGTCAGTAAAGGAGAATCCACTAATCCAATGGTTAATTACCCTCACTGTCAAAAATTTACACCTTATTTCCAATGCCTCTGGATGCACTCTTTCCTGCCATTTAGTACAAAATTTATGGCAGCATGTGAACATTTTAATATTTCTTACAGATGCTTAGATCAACCTCTCTCCCTACCTTTTGGCTACACTCTTGACACTAGTTGGTGGAAAGATTTGGAAAGATGTATTGATATTTCAAAGATAAGAAAGAGAACATACATATTTATGGATATCCTGCAATACTTTCTATGGAAGGAAAACTATTAATGCAGTATAATAATCAACCCCCTAGTGAAACAAAGGCATAAATAAAGGGATGTATCTGTATTTGTCAGGATAATGCCAAAGGAAAGCAATGTATCTTAGATGGGAAAAGGATGCTCTGACAATGAGCATAAACTTGTGAATCCTGCCTGGCACCAATAAGGACAACAAAAATATTCACATCTGGAAGATGGAGAATTCAATAGTCGAAAACAGTTTATTTATTAGAGCTCAGCTCTGCAAAGTACTCATTGGGAGCCAAAGAAAATAGCAAGGTTTTGTACAAGTTATGTTAAAAAAAAATGAAAGCACATCCATTTGTAATATCTGAAGGAAACTTATAGAGATTGCCGCCAATAGATAATGAAGTTACAAAGTAAATTTTATATATATTCCCAGTCTCAGTATTAAGAAAAGATCAAACCTAGAATACAGGTTTCTCACAGAATATCTAAATATTCCAAGGTGTTAAAATGGAGTTAAGGTTCACAGTATCAGTAATTTAGGGAAAAAGTCATTGCAGAGATGTTGAAATTATCCCCAAACCCAGTGTTATCAACCCAGGAAATTCAGAAATAAGGTTAAACTTAAAAGAAATCCAAACACATTCAGGTTATGGAAATACAGTTAGAGCACTCAAACAACCTTAGCTCTGCCCAATATGATTATAATTAAGGTATTTTAGTGTTTGTGGTTCCACAATAAATTGATTTTTTTAGGCTACATTATTTTTCTTCTTTTAATTCCCCTCCTCATTATGTCATTAACAGATAACTTGCTTTGCAGCACTGAAAAGCGCAAATCATCTGGAATGTATACCTCAGTTTCCTCCCACCATGCCCTCCAAATTCTGCCTCTTGCACATCCCTATATTACCAAGAACAACCACTGCAACCTCCACTTCCTTCTGTCCTCCACATGCCTCTGCATACACCTGCTGAAGTTTTCCCCTCCATCCTGCACCCCACATTCCCCAGCACACATACACATATTTTCCCCTTCTCTTTTGTCCATTCCCATCCCTATTCTCAGTTTCCTCTTCTTATCCTCTCTGTTGAGTAGATCTGAATTGCTTTTGAAAATAAATGTTTCGGAGTAATGGTAATATTTTGAAATTTTTCAGAACTGGAAGTCTATTTGACAGCAGAGGCTAGCATATAAAAATCTTCTTCTTTAGAGAAACTCCTGAAGAATTACTTCTTTCAAAATAGCTGCCTTTTCCCATTATTCTCATTGGATCTGAAGTCACAGAGGTGCTCAATTAAGGTGCCTTATTTCAAAATGGTCACCATCTTCCATTGTTTGCAGTGAGAGTGAAATCAACATTGATAAGAACAGCTTATGGCTTCACTCTAACTGAGAACAATGGGAGATAGATGTCCTTCTCAAAGTGGCTACCTAGCCATGGGCAAGTTCTGACCTCAGTCCCATTAAGAACAATTGGAGACGACAGCCATTTTGGAAGGGAACAGTTCTATGTGGAATTCTTTGAAGTAGAATATTATTTGTCGGCTCACAGAGAAACTTTCTGTTATGAAGAATGGTGGCAAAAATGACCATTAATCCTAAAACTTGTCTTCAAATGTAGCATATGCACAAGATTTTAGTAAGTTTTAACTATCAGAGAACTTTACTCCAGGAGTAAGTGTGATTATTTTGAGAAAGATAAACTGTATTCTTTACATGTAACAGTGGCTGTATCTGCTTTAACTGCAGAATGCAGTACAACTTTGACTATGGAACTGTGAGCAGCACTTCTATAATACAGTAAATATAAAATAATAAATTTAAACACATCCCAGTGACTGGAAAATGAGAGCAAACTAAGCATAGTGCAGTCATTTGCAATTATAACATGATCTTTAATTTCCTAAAGAGATGCAGTGTACAAAAGTATAAGATAATGGGGCTAAGCATAACATATTTTAGTGAAAACTTGTGTTGTGTAAGGTCTTGTGTATTTATAGCTGCTTTCACAAAGCATGTGTACCACTTATGTTTCAGTTAAGCCCTGAAAATAGGGGACTTCAGTGGTGCACATATCTTGCACTGGTTCTCTGCACAGAAGTGAATTTCTCCCCCTCTGGACATTTTACCACTTCTAACTTCCAGAGGTCTTATAAGTATAGTGTTGTTGTAGTCATGTCAGACCATCTATTGGTAGGAAGTAGCCCAGGGAGAGGAACTTGAACTTATCATAGGGAATCAGTGTTGCTTCCTGCTGGGAGTAGGGTTGCCACCTCTAGGATATTAGAGAGATATGGTAGGTGAGGTAATATCTTTTATTTACCAATTTTAGTTGGTGAGATAGAGGAGCTTTTGAGCTACACAGAGCTCTTCTTCAGGTTAAATAGGCATCTGCTTGCAGCATGAAGTATACACTTTGCTTGTAAAGAACAAATCCAAAACTCAAAACCATTCTCTTTAATGATAGACTCTTTCCAGAGCTCTTAACAATGCCAGAAAACTTGAAAATATTTGGAGTTATTCTCTCATAATTTATCAAGATCTTTTCAACTTCTAAACTCCAGGAAGGTAGTCCTAGCCTATGGCTTGACCTGAAAACTCACAAGAACTGTGAAAAGTAAACAAAACCATGACCAGACAGATGGAAGTTATATATCCCAGCAAGCATTGCACCAGTTTAGCTACCAAAAGAAATTCCTTTGCATTTTAATCCAATACTTTGTACTTTTTGCATGCTTTCTATAGTAAATCAGCAGTGATTAGTTGACATCTTTGTAAAACAACTCTCCAAAAATTATTAAAAATACAAAACGAGGTAAAGAGGAAGTAACTGCCATTTTGTTCTCCATATCCAAAGTCAGCACAAAACACCTAAGAAACTTCAGAAACAATAGAATTAGAACACTCCAGACTGGATCACATGTAGCACACCTGTCCCTGTTTGAAAGATTGAAAGTTTGAAATGGAGACCTTTTCTGCAAAACTGTCATTTGGAATGGTCAGTTGGACACAGCTGTCCAAGCGGATTGTTATGAGTAGTAGTAGTAGTATGTGGCAGCACCCAGCCAAAATCAAAGTCTCATTTGATTCAGAACTGTACAAACAGATAGTGAGAGAGAGCCCCTTAGGATGATAGCCAGTGTTTAACCTTATGTATAACCGTTAGAACTCTAAGGATGAGTAGTTTTGGATCCTGTCTCTCTCCTCATCGTCTCCTTTCCCTCCAGTGACCCCAACTTGCTCATGACTTCGGCTCTTTCCCTTTCCCTCTTATGTTCTGGACTGAGATCCTTTTTTCTGTTCAGTCTTCTCCTGGCCCAGGTCAGTAATGCTAGGAGAGCCCCAGCCCCAATTTAAGAGAATGAGGTGGGTTAAGCTCCCACTTGCCTCATCATTATAATACTGACCAGAAACTGCATATCTGATTGTTTGAGAGCTCTGCTCCCAATCTGTCCTCCTAATACACACCACCTCCTGGCCTGACAGAATGGGGAGATGTATGAAGTGTAGTTGTAGCCATGTCAGTCCCAGGATAGTAGAGAGACAAGGTGGGTGAGATAATAAATTTTAGTGGACCAACTTCTGGTTGGCGAGAGCGACAAGCTTTCAAACCACACAGAACTCTGTGTGGCTCGAAAGCTTGTCTCTCTCACCAACAGAATGCGGAGAGGCAGTTCAAAATGTGATTGCAGACAGCAAGAGGCAGGGCATTATGGGAAGGAGGAGGGGCTGAGCCCAGTTAGAACTCACTAAGCACAAGGCTTCTAACCTGTCCCTGCCTCGTAAGGCCAGAAATTATGTTTTCCCCTATCTTAGTACTCTCTAGCGATCCCAATCCATCCCTTAAGAACTGGTCAGTCCTTAATGCAGTAGCTAGAGTTACTGAAGAATCATGTAAGAGCTAGTATATGTTGTACCTCAGGCCTGGCGGCTTCAGGTAATATAGCTTAATGAGTAAAACAGTCCTCAAATGGTTGGAATTGTATCCCATATGTTTAAATACCAGTACATTTGGATTCCAGCAAGGGAACCCACAGTAAATAACGTTTCTTATAAATTCAGTACTGCAAGCTGCCTGCAGTGACTCAAGAGCATGAGTACCAAGCTCAGGACAGACTGTTGGGAATAAGGGTACAAAACCCCGGTTGACTGTGAATTCTATACTTCGATTGCACCAACCAATTAGCAAGTGTAAACTCCTCAAGCACTGTAACATTCTAAAAAGGGAGTTACAGACAGTCCCCTTGGGTACTGTGATCTATCTTGCCAAACAGATGAGTCTATCTTTGTGATAGATGGTCCCTTACACCAAGAATCACAGCAATATTCAGGTTTCAGAGGGGTAGCCATGTTAGTTTGTATCAGCACATACAACGAGGAGTCCTTGTGGCACCTTAGAGACTAACAAATTTATTTGGGCATAAGATTTTGTGGGCTAAAACCCACTTCATCAGATGCATGGAGTGAAAAAAAGTAGGCAGGTATAAGTATACAGCACATGAAAAGATGACAGTTGCCTTACCAAGTGGGGGGTCAGTGCTAAAAAGGCCAATTCAGTTAGGGTGGACATGGCCCATTCCCAACAGTTGACAAGAAGGTGAGTATCAACAGAAGGAAAATTATTTTTTGTAGTGACCCAGCCACTCCCAGTCTTTATTTATGCCTAATTTGATGGTGTCAAGTTTGCAAATTAATTCCAGTTCTGCAGTTTCTCACTGAAGTCTGTTTTTGAAGTTTTTTTGTTTAAGAATGGCCACTTTTAAGTCTGTTATTGAGTGTCCAGGGAGATTGAAATGATCTCCTACTGGTTTTCAAATGTTACATTTCTTGATGTCTGATTTGTGTCCATTTATTCTTTTGGGTAGAGACTGTCTGGTTTGGCCAATGTACATGGCAGAGGAGCATTGCTGGCACGTGATGGCATATATCACATTGGTAGATGTGCGGGTGAATGAGCCCCTGCTGGAGTGGCTGATGTGGTTAGGTCCTACGATGGTGTCCCTTGAACAGATATGCAGGCAGAATTGGCAGTGGGGTTTGTTGCTGGGATTGGTTCCTGGGTTAGTATTTCTGTTGTGTCCAAGCAGCATGGTGAGACAGTTCCTTCTTGTTAGGGGGTTTTATCTCCCTCAGATCTGCAAACCCAGCTGATGAGAGGAATCCACTTGCATGATTCTTCTTCATGGGGGAAGGGCAAAACAACAAACACCTTTTGTCCTCTTTATCATCCTACAATAGTCCATCTGGTGTTGATGGACCTTTCCTGTTAGGCAACAGGTAATACCTTCTCTTGCAGATCAGCACTTCACACTAGTTAATGACTCTGTCCTGTCTGGTGATTTACAGTCACAAAGGCTTACAATACAATTGCTCAAATATTACCTTACAGTATGGGATACAGATACTATAAGTGAGATTAATGCATGCAACAACTCAAAAGCATTCAATAATGTCTAAATACGAAACACATTCTTATAATTCAAATACCTATTTTAACAATACTTACACACATGTGAGCCAGACTGATTCCAGCTATGCATTTGTCAGGGTTCCCTGAGGCAGGGGGACCTTGGCAGGAGCTGACACAAAGTCCTCCAGTGTCACAAATGTGATAAGAAAAACAGAAAATTATGTACCATCCAAGTACAATGTTTATTTTCCTGTACACCATTCCATCTTCAGAATAAACTAGGAGAACCTGCTCAGGAAAACACTGAGACCACAGTGGTGTGCCCAGCCAAACTGAGGGTTATGTACAATAAATCAGTGATCCTGATTCAGCCATAGTGGAGAGTAGTGGCTACAGGGAGACAGTTGCAGTTCCTTGATTCCGAGTTGACCAACCCTAGCACAAGTTGGGGCTGGCTTTTTCCTTTACTAAATCATAGATCCATTGGTTTCAAGTTTAGAAGGGGCCATTGTGGCTATCTAGTCTGACTCCCTTCATAACACAACCCACAGAATTTCTTAAAGTGATTCCTGCAGCAAGCCCAGAACTTCCAGAAATCAAGCCCATAAAAAGTGACATTGATCTTTACAATCTCTTTAATATTATCACCACTGTTAATATTAAATTATCATCCATAATGGCGTCTAATTTTTGGTGAACTATAAAGACACTTAGTGATACTTTGTGTAGTGCCTTTTAATCAGGGAGCTCAAGCTAATTTACAAACATTAAGCCTCACAACACCCCTGTCATTTTCAAAATGTGGAAGCTGAGAAACACAGGGAGAAGGTCATGTCTAGTGAAACTCACCTCTATACTGAAGTCCAGCAAAAGGCCTATGTACTACTTAAGTCCTCAACGTAGGGTTTGAGTGGGATTCAAGTGATGCATATGCCCACTGCACAGGGATGAATTTCACCCAAGTCACAGCAGAGCCAGGAATAGAACCTAGAATTTCTGAGTCCCAGGACCCGTGTTTTCCTTACACAGGAAAACTATTACTTATTTTTATTATTATGAATGGCTACATTAATTTGATTTTTACTCCTACAAAATAATACTATCATGAGTGGAGAGAATCCAATATTTTCCTTCACTGAAAAGTTAACATAAAGTTAGGGTCTGAAAAATGTATGCTTCCAGAGAAAGCATTATATGCCTGTCTAACTCAGCGATATTTTTGAGGTTAAATGATGCAAAGAGAAAAAGCTGACCTTGTAAAACAAAGGTAAATAGCAACTAAAGAACTCTCATTCATATTCACAAGTTATAATCATCAGCTTTGAGACCAACACATTTCACAGCTTATGAACTTGTAACAGTAATAAATTAACAGGTTAAGAGAGGACTAAGCATATCCCAAGGCACCCATAACCTTTGAAAACGTTTGCTTTATTTATGTCACAGCTAGGAAAAACCTTAACTGTTTTCTAAAGTTTTTAAAGGATATGAATCCATCAGAATCCATCCTCAAATCAATAATTTTATATTGCCTATGCCATGAATTATTCTTGTTTGTAATGCATTTTATGACATGAAGAATTATTATTTGTATTGCTTCCAATCAAGATCCCAGCCACCTGGTGCTAGGTGCTGTGCAAACTCTAAAGCAAACATAGTCCCTGCTCCAGGGAACTGAACATTGAGCAATCTGTCTTTTCTGTGAGTTTACTTAACCCGTTGTTGGCAGCCTCAGCAGAAAGAATAAGAATTTAATAGGTAAAAGGACTCCCTTCTAAGGGAGGTAGTCCCTTTAGGTTAGGTTTAAGGAATACTGGTAGGGAAGTTTGTACTGCTGCTGTACCTATTCTGTGGATATGTAGAACTCTTTAGTTTCCAGGGCTGTCAGTCCAGCATCTCTCACGAGCCCTAGCTTCACTTCAAAAAAGTTTTTTAAAAAGAAAAGAAAACCAAGTTTTATTTAGGAATGTTAAATTGCATTGGAAATATTTGTGACGTCTGTTGGATTCATTCTAGTAAACTCGTTAGGGTCAGTACAACTACAATAAATACAAAATTAATACCAAGGTTTTTTTAAGGTTACATTAAAATAACATTTGAGATCTGTCTTAATCTGGCAAAAGGCAGGAAACTAGGAGCTAAAATCACAAATTGTCCTTAATTCATTTGTGGCTGGAGTTTGTAGGCAATGATAGGACAGGTGCTGGACAACCCATAACTTTGTACATAGTACCGTGTATATTAGAGGAGAGGAAGCATGGTTTCAGAGTCAAGCATGGGATTAGAAATCAGGAGGTTGGGTTTTATTCCTGGCTTGGATCCAGATGTTCTGCATGACTTTTGGCAAGTTACTAACCGTCTCTGTCATCTGTTTCCCCATTTATAAAATGGGGACAATGTTACCTACCTCACAGAGATGTCAGGAGGCTTAATTCATGGATGCCTGTAAAATGCTTTGAGATTTTGGATGGAAGGTTCAATAGAAGGGCAAAAAAATATTATTGTTATTGTGTAAACCAGGGGTAGGCAACCTATGGCACACGTCCGGGGGGGGGGGGGGGGGCTCTGAATTTTAATTTAATTTTAAATGAAGCTTCTTAAACATTTTTAAAACGTTATTTACTTTACGTACAACAATAGTTTAGTTACATATTAAAGACTTATAGAAAGAAACCTTGTAAAAACATTAAAATGTGTTACTGGCACGCAAAACCTTAAATTAGAGTTAATAAATGAAGACTCGGCACACCGCTTCTGAAAGGTTGCCGACCCCGGTGTAAACTAAACTACCTCTGCCTAATCATAGAAATACAGCAGAGACTACTTGTGCCTGCTGATACTGGGGGGACACAATGTAAAGGGGGAGACATGTGACCACCCCACATGTCGCCTCTGGGAGGAACTTCCGGCCTACCCCACCCCAGCATGCTGTGCACTAAATATCCAACAAGACAAGCCCCTCTGAATTTCCTGGCTTCCTTCCATTCTCCCTTCTTTACAATTTTAAGCCAGGCTCTTAATATTATTGTAATTCTTTTCCTAGGAAGTTCTCTCCAACAGATCTTGAATACCTGTCTTTCTCATGTTTCCATTCATGATAACCCACTCAGAAGTCCCATATGACAGATCCCAATCTTTTGGTTCAGTGGAATGGACAAGATACCATATGGAGCCAGTCAGAGCCGATCTATAACCAGCCAGAAGAATTGCTGTTGGATGACACTTTCCAAAGGTTTTGCTCTTGACTGGCTTGCATTTTGTTTTTTCAAAATACCATAATATCATTACATCAAAATCATCACAAAGTCATTACATCAAAAGTCATTACACCACCATCTTAGCCAAATTATATTGCTTTAATTTGTTTTGAATTTTACAAGATCAACTAATTAATTTACAAATTTCCCAAATAAATTATTTTTAATTTGGAATGTACATCCAAGTACTGCATATAGCTTAATACACTGAAGCCAAAATACCATTGATTCAATGGAACAGAACTGATCCACCACTGACTTCAGTGGATCAGAACTGAGTCCTACATCTCCAAGCCAGATTTAAAGCAGCTAGACAGGTGAAATGCTTTCTTCGAAATTCAGATCTGAATCTTTTACTGATGAATACAAAATATGCTGTTATCGCAGTGCTAAATCCTGATGACAAGAAAGATTAATCAAGTTTGAGAATTTATTCAGCATTGCTAATTGAACTCATTCCTGGAGGCCTGGGAAGCACTAAACCACTGGAGTGTAACAGTGAAAATTAGTGATTTGAATAGAAGAATCATGAACTTTGGAAAAGAAAACATTACCCATCGGCGGCACTCACAGAATGACTCCTTACAGAAACTAAATAAGATTAATGAAGGTGAAGTCAAGACAAACAACAGCTTTTAAAGGCCTCTCTGTGTCTTATTTTCTAGAGTGTAGAAAGAAAAAAAATGGACAAGAAAAGAGTACCCACAGAAAAATAAATCCATCATTATCTATGAATTAAATAAATAATACAATCTATCCAAAAAACTCAGAGACTCCTCAAGTGCTTAAAAAGCACTGAAAATTTTGCACCTGCAATCCATTATAGGGACAACTGTCAGAAGGCATAAATATATACATAAATACATAATAATTAATAAATACATGACTGCACTCATAAATTAGGTAATTAAATATGCAAGTGCAGTCATTTTGGACTCAAAATTTTGTGTCTGCAATCAATTGTGTTTGCAAAATTGCGGATGCAAAATCAGAGGCCAAGCTGTGGCCATTTTAAAAATATGGGCCACACACAATGTAATTGTAAAATGGAGTTTGGTGTAAGGGATTTATAGAAGGAACCAAGGGTGGATCACAGCAGAGTTCTACTCATAATAACCCTGGTCACTGATGAGAAACATTATAAGGAATATCCTTTCCTTAACAGGTAATTATGCAACAGCTTCACTTTATAGAGCCCAATATTCTAATAAGCAATCACGACAACCAGAGAGGCACAACACTACCCCAATAAATTGATGCAATGACTCAATAGGAAATAAAAAAACCAGTCACTTCAGCAAGGTTTCTTCCTCAGTGGCAAATGTTTATAGTAACAAGAAAGTATAGAGAGAAAGTCCTATATTCCAGTTTGTGGCAACACAGATCAGTCACACTGTACCATCATTTAAATTATTCCTTCTAAGCTCTCCAGGGCAGCCACTGTATTTATTTTTGCATTTTGTCAGCACTGAGTACGCTGCTAGTGCAGAATATTATCATCTTAGGTACTTCTATGACTTCCCATTACCATAGTATCTGAGTGCCTCACAATCTTTAATCATTTATCCTCACAATACACCTGTGCTGTAAGGAAGAGCTATCATGCCATTTTAAAAATGGGGAACTGAGGCCCAGAGGGTATATCTACACAGTAGCTGGGAGTGAGCATCCCAGCCTGGGCAGACAGGTGTGGGCTTGCAGGGCTCAAGCTAGCACACTAAAAATAGCAGAGTGGATGTTGCAGCTCAGGCAGGAGCTGTGTTCTCAAGCCTAGGGGGTCGGGTGCACTTGAGAATCCGGCTCCAGCTGAAGCTGCCATGTCCGCACTACTATTTTTAGCATGCTAGCTCGAGCCCCACTGGCATGAGTCTGTCCATCTGGGCTAGGAGACTTGCACCAAACTACAGTGAAGACATACCCAGAGAGACTAAATAACTTGCCCAAAGTCCTACCAGTCATGTGGCAGAGCAGGGAACTGAATCCAGGCCTCCCAAATCCCAGATTAGCACCCCAACTACTAGACCATCCTTTGACTCATTTGCTACTTATGAAATACTCCTATGCTTGATGAAAAATGGCATGAATCTATCAACCATATTTCAGAATTACCCTCCAGCCTGAATACACATCTCAACAGCAGCCAATTTCAGGCATGTCCTGAATAATGGCCTTTCCATCACTGCGCTAAATCACAGGACCAACCAGAATGAATCCCAATATGGCTAATACAGATTGGCGAGCACATCATTCTCTCAGCCAAATCCCTCATCTCTGTTACCTTATTACATGGCTGAACCAGGGCTTGATGTAGCTGATGACATTTTTTAAAGGACTGTTCTCAGACTTGAGAATCTTCAGTGGCTGAGAAATAATGAGACGGCACCTCCAACTTCTGGAGCCAGACTCAAGTAGCATCACCTACACGTGCCGAAAACAATTAGTCTGCACTTTGGTGGAATAAATTAATATACAAACCTACAAATTCAGTATTTGGATACATCTCATCTCTAAGGTCAAAACTACTATTCTAAACTTCCAGGCTTATAAACCAATGGGGCTCTCATTAACTGCAATGGATATCTCCTGCAACAAAGTTTCTTTTTTAGAAGGGGAACCACTTTATTTATCAATAGGACTTGGCTTTTAGCCTTAAGAAATGCACAGATTTATCAACCCACAATATAAAACCCATCATCTCCATGACACGAATATTGTGGCAATAAAAGTATGTCAGCTTTTGAAATCCTGTACTACTCCGTTATCTGCTCCAGTGAGGTACTGCAGAGATCCATTACCTCTGGAGGCCAAGGTCTGAATTCAGCAGCAAAACACAGAAATGTGATCTCTGTCAGCCTTCACCTGACACTTACAAAACTAACACACACTGCGGCATAATTGACTGCTTTTGTTCAAAACCCATCAGATGACTGAACAAGCACAGCCATTTAATTACTCTTTATTCAGACGGCTTTTTCTGTGATTTGGAAATGTGGGAGAACTGAACATAAAAATATCAACTTTACCATTGGGGCCGCCAATGCAATATACAGCTAAAAGCCCAGGGGACTGAAGACAATAAAAAATGGCTACTTCCATTAAAACTCTCTTTAAAGTCTGAGATATTTTAATTACTGAGTCTCCCTCTCTAGCTCTGTAAATTTAGTTATTTTGTTTTTCTATTCAAAGCTGCTTTTTAACCTATATTACTTCCTCCCATCCCTTGATTTCCAATCAGAAATGTTTACTTTCCAGAATAGTAGCAGAATAATGTGAGCATTGGATTCAAAAGGAGACCATCCAGTTCGAAGGAAGGATTTGAACTGACACAGAAGGATGCTCTAATATTCATCCAAAATGATGGTGAGGATTCTTCATGACAGAGTTACGCTCATTGGCACACTAATGCAGAGATTATAATTTGTATTACAGAAGCACCTAGAGGCTCCCGCTGAGATTGGACCCTATTGAACAAACACAAAGTGAGAGAGGCCCCTGCCTTAAAAGCATATAATCTAAATTGACAAAATATACAAAGGTTGTGGGGAATCAAATTAATAAAGAGGTGAAGTAACTTTCTCAAAAACAGTGACAGAAAAGAGAAGAGAACCCAGGTATCCTAACCTCAATCTAGTGCTCTAAACACTGGACAGAGATGTTTGCACAGAACAGTTCTTAGTACTACTCTTTGCCTAGCCTATGACTTCTGGATTTGAGTAAGATATTGAGTCTTTTTTTCCACTGGCTTCATTGGAAAGATGACCAAAATCTGAAAATATCCAGTGATATGCCCCAAGTACCTAGTCTTACTACAATTAACTGCAAATGAATTAAAAGAGAAGGGTACAGATATCTTTGCTAATGAGATTAGTGTCTAAAACTGCATAGTTATTTCAGTCACTTAGTAAGGTGGGAGTTGTGTTTGTTTTGTTAGTGTGATGGTACACATATATCCAGGCACATCCTTATAAATCAAAAATATAAAGGATGTTCATACACCACACCTGGACATTTAGATACCCATTTCGGCACTTAACTATTCATTACAGATGCCAAAATGTTAATGTAAGGGCCAATTTCTGCGCTCAGATTTCAAATGTGGGATTTGACATCATACTAAGATGTCCACATTTAAAAACTGGGGCCCTATAAGCAAAAGATTTAATGGATCTTTTCCAGTAATTCTGTACTGGTTCCAGTCCTATTAGCATTGACTATGTTTCAGCTATATAATGCCTTTATCACATGTAGTTAAAACCTGGGTGCAGCGATGTCTTTCTGGACTCAAAAGAAAATAAAACTCACCAATAATGTGAGAAATGATTTTAGGGAAGTTTGCTGTGGTTGTATTAGAATCATACTATCCAGAAACAATAACTGTAATTATTAGGACTCTACTTCTTTCACTAAAGCACTTGGTATGCCATATACCAAAGAATGCCAGCTATCTATCATCCCAGAAAAGTTACCCCCCTCCCACATGCTACCTATTCCTGTTAATTTGATTAAGCAGGTGATGCCTGCATTAAGTGTTTTGGCACAGAACATTTTGTTTTGTAGCAGTCTAGTTTATAGTTGATTTCACTGAGATTTTGTTGTAAAATTTGACCATGATGGTTTTAGAAAGGTTTATTAAATTGGTGGTTACTGTAAATAGGGTCTCCGAGGATATATTTCGTTTTTGTGCATGTGCTCTTTAGGAAGATTTTAGTAAGCAGGGTTTTTTTATTTACTTTGAGAAGCATGGGGACCTCTCACTAGCTATCTTGGGATTCTTAATTTGGGATTTAAAGACTTAAAATACTATGTAATATTAGTATGAAGTAATATAAGGCAATAAAGTACTATATTACTATAAAGCTTAAATAGTATAAATACTGTCCAGATTCAACTTGTTACATTGCTGTAAATCTGCAGTATCTACACTGATATTAATGAAATTACTCCTGATTATACTTATGTACAGCAACTGAAAGCAAGATTTGGTCTATTACATGTAATGATTTACTGGATAAAAGGTAGACGGGCATAGGACAGGTAACAAAGGTGATTGCCACCATGTGTGGAGAGGGCATATTTAAAAGAGTTTATGTAACGTTATTTACTAAAGGATGGTGGAAGGGAGTAAGAAGCTATTGGTTTTATTAAAATGTGATGATGAATTGGCTGCTTTATTGAATCATAATGTGAGATTTTTTGGGTGAAGAATTATGTGTAATCTTTGCTCTTCTTGTAGAGTTTAGATATTGCTAGAGATACTATGACAGTAGACAGAAACCTGGATTCAGTAGTAAGCTTTAATATATAAAGTTTCCTGCTTGTTTCTATTCTGATGAAAAATAGCAGATAACTCTAAATTGGATCTCAGTGTTTTGATTATTTGTATGGTAACAAACTTCCCTTTTTAACCTTCCCTGGTGTTTCACTGACCTTTCACTGCTTTTGAAAAACAGAAAATACATAAGTATGTTTCTTTTTGGTCTTTTTGTTTTTGTTACAAAGCTAAGAATATTTTAGCATGGGCATGAATTTAGCAGATGTATGCTGAAAGATTCCTTGCAGCATGTTAGCTCTTCAAATGAAATGTATGTTAGAGCTTTTCTGAATTGTTGCATGGATGTGGCTTCACGAAGACATATGTTAAGCAATATCACTAGGATCCAGGATGTTCAATAATAAGATAAGAAGAAATAACAGCAATGGCAAACTCCTAAGCTTTTGGATTATGGAAGAAAGACACTGCTTAAAAAGAACTGGGATTTACCACAAGAGGTTACTCCAGAGTAACAGAAGAAAAAAGCTCTTATTCGTTAAAATATACAAATTAATAATACACTTGGACAGTTAAGGAGTTTCTTAACCATTCTCTGAACAGCTCTACCATACTCCAGCTAAGAGAAGTTCTCAAGCTGAAGACATACTGGAATTTTTTGTCAATGTTTGAGTACTTTTAAAGAAAATATTTCTTGACCAGAAGCACATTTATATGTCCTCGAGAACAGTAGCAAGACAAATGTAATGTATCAATGTGCTCTTGGAATTAAACAGTACAGGATAATAATGATGATAATATAATGCCTAGCAAGATAGATTCTTCTGAAACAGAATAGTTTTACTAAACCTGAAAAGGCCAACGGGATAGCTGCATCATTTTATAGAAGTCTGCACTATCTTGTGAGCCTGCTACACAAAACAAAAACTAAAGTACTACTGTATATACTCGATCATAAGCCGGTTCGTTTATAAGCTGACCCCCCCAAGATGGATAAGTAAAAATGGAAAATTTTTATAACCTGTTCATAAGCCGACCCTATAATTCAGGGGTCAGCAAACTTTGGCTCCCGCACCATCAGAATAAGCCGCTGGTGGGACAAGATGGTTTGTTTACCTCGAGCGTCCGCAGGCATGGAGGTAAACCTAAGTAAACAAAAGTGTCCCGGCGCGCCAGCTGCTTACCCTGATGGGCCAGGACAGCAACTAGTGGGGAAATTTTTTGGGAGGGAGAAGTTGGGAGTCAGGGGAGTAACCCCTGTGACTACCCCCCACATGACCCCACTCTAGCCCGGGACCCCCCCCACTCTCCCAATCCCATCCCTTCCATCTTATCTGGGGAGGGTGAGGGGAGAATGTCTCTGGCCTGGCTGGAGCTGCTCCAGCAGGCTGGGCAGCGCGGCCACAGCCTGCTCTGGCAGGCCAGACCAGGCGGCGCGGCCGCAGCATGTTCCAGCGGGCTGGGCCGGGCGGCACAGCTGCAGCCTGCTCTGGGGGGCGGGGCCGAGCGGCACGGCTGCAGCCTGTCAGCCCCGGAGCTGCAGCTGCTTCGGAGGCTGTGGGGAGAGCAGCGTGGCCAGAAGCGGAGAGACTCTGGCCCTGCCTCTTCCCTTCTGGCTCTGCTGGCTGTGCTGCCTCTCCTTGCTCCCTCTGTTGGGAGGAGAGGCCGTGTCCCACCTCTCACTCTCTGTACCCGTTCATAAGCCGACTCCCTTCTCTGGTGCTTCCCTTTTTTACTAAAAAAATTCGGCTTATGAATGAGGATATACGGTAATAATAAAATAATAATACTTTGCACTTCCATATTATCTTTTAGGCAAGAATCTTAAAAGACTTTACAAATATGAAATTAAGCTCACAATAGCTCTGTGACCAAAGGAAATATTATTTTAAGATTTTACATTTTACAGATAGGGTGACTGAGGCAGAGAAAAATTGGCTTTCCCAATTTTACAAGGAAGTCTTTGTATGCAGAGCCCATATTAGAACTTCTGATTCCTAGTTCTCTGTTTTAGCTACAAAACCATTTTTTTCCTCAAAAGAAGATCATATTCTTCAAAATTATTCACTAAACTGTTTATCCAGAAAGAGTTCAGAGACTTGATGATTAGAGGTATGGTTAGACTTCTATATGAGAACAGGTTGAAAAGATCAGGACTATTTAATTTAGAAAGAAGATGAATAAGAGGGGCTTAACAGAAGTATATAAAATAATGAGCAATACAGAGACGTCAAGCACTCCACTTTTCTTTCTGTCATAATACAAGAATAACAGGACTTCCAGTAAAAATGAAAGACAAATTTAAAAGTGATTTTTTCCCCAAAACACATAAACAACTTTTAGAATTCACTGTCTTAGTAGGATTCAAAAGAGGATTAGTCAATTACACAGACAATCAGAACACTCATGGTTTCATTAGATAGGATACTATTTAAAAAAAAAAGATAAACTCTCATGCTTCATGGCGTAAGCCAAACAGTGATTGGTATGGGATTAGGAGGAAACTTCCCCCATGGGCCAATTATTCCATGGCAGTTTGTTATGAAGTTCCTTGCATCTTCCTCCTAATCATCTGGTAATGGCCACTGTTGGAGACACCACACCAGACTAGATGAGTCTCTGGTCTGATCTGGTATAGCAACTCTTATATTTCTATGGTATCACACTGAGAGCTCTTCCAAATCAGTACCCACCTGTAGAACACTATTAATAATTTTCTGTAATAGGTTTATTTTCAGATTTAGTAATTGTTTATTAAACTGTTTTTAAACTGGGAAGGCCATAACTGTGGAACAGTCTGACTCGTGTGAAAAACATCACTGTAGATCCAGCATTTAACAAAGTTTTGGTAGGCTTTACAATGACCTACAGGGAGGGAAAATGCTTCTAAAATATGTGAAGCCGTTTAGAATGGAAACTGGCCTTTGTCACTTGAAGCTTTGAGACTCTCTTCATATGAAAAAGACATTACATGATGAACAATTTATCAATAAAACAATTCTGTGGGATCAATACACTTTACCAACAAGAGGCCTCATATTCTTTTGGCTAATTTGGATTTATTTGATTTGAAGATCAGCCATTTATTTGACCCATCAACAAGAACTGTCATACAGTACAGTGCTGACAGCTAAAGACAAAAAATGCTGAAATCCCATTAAAGGTTTTTGTAGGATTATTTGGAAGATCTGGTGGTGTACCTAAAGAATTACCTGAACGTTTTGCAGAGTGCTTTTAGGGGCACATGAAGCAAACTCCTTCAAATTGCAGATGTTTGCAATACTTCTCAAATGCACTGGAAAAACTAAAATGCACAACTTCTTAGTTCCCTGCTCCATACCATCAGTAATATTTTCTTTAAGGTCATCACCAACAGAATAGTTAATTTATTTCTCCTTTCAGTCTACTCAGACAAGACAGATTTTGTTTTAGGGCGATGTTTAGTTTGTAATGTATAGTGCCCATTGAAAGTTGTTTATATCTCCTCTCCTATGTAAGGTTTTCCAGAGGCTTTGGTGGTGTCATGAGATATATTTCATAGCATGCTCATGTAAGAGTGAGCTGCTTAAATTACTGTGCAGGTCCTTGTAACTACATAAAAACTGCACATTACAATGCAGCCAGGCTTGCATTCTTATAGTGCTAGCTCCATATCAAACACTGCTGTTCCATGCGTCACTTGGCTCTCCTTCCCCAAAAGTCACAACTTCTTTCTTTTCAAACCCCTTTTTCCTAGGGAGAGAGAACGGAGAACTGAGAGGTATAAAGAAACATTTAGATCGCATATGCTTTGACTGTAAGTCAACCTAACTTTTCAGTTCCTAAGGAAGTATGATGTGTATTTTTATGTGCAGTATCATAAAATAAATTAAAGACTTTACCAAAAACTGGTTTCTAAGGGAATTAAAAAAACATATCAATTTCCTGAAAAACATTTACTAACTTTCAAACAATTCGAGAATTATAAGTATTTTATGTTTTATTCTGATGTGTGATTATATCAAATGTAACATAAGTCTTGTTAGATGCAAAGGTTGCTTTAGTAATTATTATTTTTATTAAGCTCTGTAATAAATACTAAAGTAAAATCCTCCTCAGGGGCCAGATAAGAAATTCAAGGGAGGACCACATAAACTGGTGGCATAATGCAGCAGGAATAAAGCACAGGTAGAGTCAGATTACTCAAAAATCAAATAAACAAATAAAAAAAATCACAGAAAACTCTCCCAACCAAGGGTTCATCCCACTCCAATGATCCAGATGATTGGGACTGTACTGAGTTTGCCAGAGATGGTGGCTTAAGGTCCAAGCATCAGGTCACTCTTTGAAAACAAAAGTTCAATTCTCAACACACTCTCACCTTTTCCTTCTTTGGAGGTAGATACACTAAAAAATATGTGAATTGTGACAACCTTCAGACAAGACCTTGAAAAAAAAAACAAAACTGTCTTTGCTCTGCAGTGACATTAGAAAACCTATGACACTTTTCAAAACAGTAGTAGTTTACTCCCATGTCTTTGGCTAAAATTTCCTTCCCTCCTTATTGTACAGTGTTTTGTGTGCCAGTTGTTCAGATGTCTGCCACTCTCCACCCTACAAATGAATATATATTACTAGTGCTCTGAAAATGCTAGACTCTGGCATTACAATTCTTGCAACATGGGTATAATTATGGTAGTAAAATTGTTTTACATAGAAATTGTCCTGTAAGAGGTGCAAGGCTAGTAAAGAGATAGAGAGAGAATGCAAGACAAAGCCAAAAGTAGGCTAAAACAAAAGAATTAGGTAGAAATGTTGCAGAATAGCTGCAAATTATACAAAGTTAATTCTAAAAAACTATTAACAAATGCAGATGCAATTATCTTCCTAGATTAGATACATATTTTAATTTACATAGAAACTTCTCTATACTTGTTATATTTTAATATATACAATTAAAATTCTTGATAAATTACAAAAGTAAGTGGATTACTACTTACTAAACACTAGCATGGTTATTAGCACTGGAGTTAAAAAAAAAATTGAATTAATCCTGATCTGCCCCAAAAAAGGGTACACAATTCTGACAGATCCCTTAGTACAGGCAGTGGGAGTAAAACATATCCATACGATAATCACATCCTTACAGAAATTGAAAACGTATGTGAAAGTCATGGTGGTCCTGCAAAAATATAAACTCATAAACGATTTCTTGATTCAGTGTCATCATTCATTTCTTTCATTTGAGAAATCAGAGTTTTAGCAGGACATACAAAGATTGATGGCTTTTTCATAAAAGGATATTTTATGAAACAGTGAAATGTAGCATATTTCTACCTGATAAATGTGGAGACCTGTAAACTTTGAACCCATATTGGCCTTTGTTGCTTGTGACCCTGTTTAAGTGATTTATTTTCTTTTAACAACTGCAGTCTGCAGGAGGTTGAATATACTTTGTAGATATTCAATTCTGTTGAAAGTGAAACAGTTTAAACTCAGAATGGCTAACATCAGAAGCTCTAGTACTTAGAAATCATATTATTCTCATTTCAGTATCCTCTTTAGGAGTAATATTTATGGTTTGAGAAAATATGTAATTTATTAAAAACAATCTGGCAGGCTGCCCCAAAGCTGTAGACCCTGGAAGTCCAGGCTCCTGAGGAGCTGGGCAGGCAAGCTGGCAGGAAACCAGGAAATCTGACAGAAACCTATCTGGTTTCCAGAGGAACTTTGTTGAGAATGAACCATCTCCGCAAAATGTTTGCATTTCAATCAACTGGCAAATTCTGACCAAAAAAAGTTTTGTTTGGAATTTTTCCAAACAGCTCTATCCACACGGCCATCTTTACACTGAAGCTCCTTACACTGCCTTGGCCTCCCTTTTACTTATACTCTACCAGTATGCAATGGAATCTAAAGTGGTAATTTACAAACCGAGGAGAAGGAAGAACATGTAAACTGGTGTAAATTAGAGCAGTTCAACACCTTTTGACTTATATATTGTTCTGCCTAACAGATGCAGAGCTCAGAGCAAATCCAAGTATTTTCTCCACATAGAAACTAGAGATTTCCTCACAATGGAAGGGATTTGAATCAGCCACTGAGAAGAGACAACCAGACTAAGCAACTGTTTACCATCAGAAGCAGTCTTCTTTGAGATTTTGCAGAGGCAATGATGGAGACCAAGAACGTTGCCTTTTACAGTCACAACTGAATTTTTAAAAAAAAATCCTTATAATGCAGTTAGTTTCAGCATGAGACTTCCCACACTAGTACTCTAGCCATCCTCCCTCTCACTTCATCTGTCCCAGGTCATCTGTAAGCCATGGTGACATGTAAGGCCAAGAGAAGAGGCAGCTTAGGGTATTCCATTTCTTTCAGATCTGATTCTCACTAGTGTGACTCTTGTCTTTGATGCATCAAGTTTAGACTACTGAAAGGTGCTCTTTATAGGGCTATCCTTTAAAGCTATCTGGAAGCTTAAACTAGTGCACAATGCAGCTACCTGCTTATTAAGGGGAATTTTCCCAAGTAACATATTATACCACTGCTCTACTATATCTGCACTGGCTGCCTGTTAGTTTTCACATGGAGTTTAACCTATAAAGCCCTAACTGGAATGAGACTTGCTTACCCAAGAGTTTCTCTCTCTCCTCTTGTGATACTGCTGCAGTTGCAATCAGTGAAGGTATTCAAGCTGGAGACCCTTCAGTTTAAAAGGGAAGGGGTCTGGTGGCAGGGTGTTTAATGTGAAGGGCCACTGACTTTGGAATTCTCTTTCCCACCATTAGTCCAAAAGACCTTCAGTTTGCTGACCTTCAGAATGCACTGGAAGGTCCATCTGTTCTCCTGGACATATGAGAAGGGTTGAGGCGTCTGGTGGGTGTGTTCTTAGGGGTCTGTTCTTTTTGTATCTAATTGCTTGGTAGATATTTTGTTATGTGAGTAGGGAGTTGGATTAGGATGGATGCTATCTTAATTATATTGTATGTTTAATTTTTAGCCTAGAGCTCTAGGATAGTAAGTAAAATGGATACATACAATAAAATAAAGAGTACATCTCTTTTGTAATCATTAAATTGTTCATATTTCTCATAGGCTCTAAGCTTCTTAGAGCAGGGACATTGTCTATGTGTGTGTTTTGTAAAGCATCATCTGAGTGTATGGCATTATATATATAAAATACATAAAATAAATGTTTAAAATTCCCCACATTTTTATTCATGTATCTTTATGGATTGTCATTAGAAAATAAATTTTATGAAGCAGAGGAGTACTATTATTGTAGAGTTAGTTTGATCTTATTAAACCCTCCTATTCTGAAGCAAGAGAGACAGCACTCACCATTGTTCTCAGTTTATGAGAAACTGTCTTTGATCAGCGTGGCCAACAACTGGCAAACTGATTTAGTAATTTTGATTTATTGAATATTATGGAAATAGACATTTTAAATAAGAGAACTCCTTTTAAGTATTTATTAACATTGAGTTCATGAAAGTAGGGCTAGATTGTGATACCCTTTCTCTTGTTGAATAGCATCTCACTCCACAAAAGGTCCCATTGATATCAACGGGATAACTTATAGAGTAATATAGTACTCAATGTGAGTAAGGATATTAGAATCTGGCCCTCAGAAATTTGGCAAAGCCCACAAATGGTGACAATGGAGCTACTCCTCTGAGTAAATTTACTTGTATATGTGATTCTCTGCTCCAAATTAATGGAACTTTTGGTTTCAGTAAATATTGCGGGATCAGGATCATGTTACCAAAGACATATAGTATTCTTTCCAGAACTCCAGAAGAAATCATTTCCAAAGATGAATTTCCCATATTTAGATCCTAAGCTAAAGATATTTAGTATGTTAATAATAATACTTAGTTCTTATGTTTGTGCAATAATTTGAAACATTCAGTGCGCAACACATGTTGCTGTACAAGAGAGCTACAGATCTTCATTCTGATTGATACGAAAATCACTCTTGAGGAAAAAGTTA
Source organism: Mauremys reevesii (assembly GCF_016161935.1). NCBI lineage: Eukaryota > Metazoa > Chordata > Testudines > Geoemydidae > Mauremys > Mauremys reevesii. The sequence continues at coordinate 92,086,581 of NC_052626.1, forward strand.
CAGGGCTCCCTAAGGGCCTGTACACATGGATCTGATTACAGGATCAAGGCCTTGTATTGTATTTGTCCAAATTACATTGAAAACTCCTCAGGGAATGGGAGGAGTTTTTTGCCCTGCACATCACTGGTGCTACATATATATAAAATAAGATTCCAGTCAACTCTTTTATTAGCCACACAGTAAAGAAATTGGCCTAATTAAGAATAGTGTTGACACTTAAAAATAAATAATAATGAAAGCAAACTAATATCTGTGCCAATAACCCAAAATATCTCGTGCACTCTTTTTTTTAGGCTCTATAATATTTCTTCTCAATATACTAATAAATTATTCACCAATTTCTGTTTACAATAAATAATTTATATAGTTAATTTGACCATTTTTTCTCCAAATTGTCCAGGAGCAAATTGTGATTTTCTTTATCTTTCATAAAACATTACTTGCCATATAATTTATGTAAATACTTTTAGGCTGTAGGTTGTGCACAAAATACAGGTGTGTTATTAAGTTTTGACTATCTATGTAGGTCACATGGTATACTTCTGTTCCATGACTGGGTGAGTATAATGCTTAGTATTATGTCCTCAGTATAAAAGATTGGGTTTACTAAATCAATATTTGCTTTATGCAAACATATTCCATTATACCCTATAGATTTGCTGCTTCTTCAAAAATTCCCAACAGAAAACTCCTATTTCATAGATAAATGAAAACACGGTCAAAGCAAATCTGTAAAAGCCTTTGAAAAATATTTGCAATATTTGCCCAGCTCTATTTGTAAATATATTAGTAAACAGACTGTTTCTTATAATTTAAAAATTTGGTTGGTTTTAAAATTTGGCTTGGTTGGTTTTAAAATTGCCAGTGCTAAAGGTTTCTGTTATATTGTTCCTGAAGGTCAGAGTTGAAAATTTTAACTTGAGGTTCTATTGAGATATAGTCACTGTGCTTTAGTAAGTCATTCCATTATCCACGGTTATAATCTTCACTGACTTCAGAAGTAATTGCTTTACTAAACTAAAAGGAAGTCTGATTCTAATTTGCTATCTAGATCTACATTCTTATATTCTTTTTATAGATTTTTGAACAAGTTATCACTAGAATCTTCCTTCACTCAAACGTAAGTGAAAGTTTTATCTTTCTTCGGATATCACAGAAATAATTTATTACTAAGGAAACAAAACCTTTTGTCTCACAGTATATTTCTTCGCGACAGCTGTGGTATTTCAACGAAAGCACAAAAGCTGTGATGGTCTGGACTGCAATCAACCATTTTTAATAGGAAATTTTTACAGACTTTTAATAAGATCTTCTAACATAATTTATGAGGAGAGGTTTTGAAGTGAAGAGGCATTGTTTGGCAAAGTGTTCTTCCTCTAATCTCAGGAAATTTAAATAATAGACTGCTCATTTCCTCTAAACTTGGGATTTCTCCTAAAAATGGTTAAGAAAAACACCTGCTACACAAGGTCCAAAATAAGTGTGTCCATAGGCCAAATAAAATATATTTGTAAGACAAAAAGTTCCACATCAGAGCCAACTATTATTAATGATGTAATACTGAATTTTACTTATTAAATTCAGTGCATATTTTATTTTTTACCTTTTTAATGTGGGTGACAGGTTAGTCTGAGAAATGGTTGATAGAAAAAAAATCTATGTGGTTAGGATGGATTTGAAAGAAGCAGGGAGATGTTGACTATTTAGGAATAGTTTAAAATAAAACCAGATAAGCATGCAAAAATTCCCATATTTGCTGAAATGATTAAGACTTCTTAAGATTAGAAAACCTGGAAGTATCACAAGATGGGCTTCCTAGTGAGATATTTAATATGTCTCGCAAGAACAGGCTCTCAAAAGGTATTTTAGCACTTGCCCTTCCTGTCCCAGCCAAAACCAGGAAATACAGATGCACAGGAAAGTTAAAAAAAAAATTATAATAAAGTCAAACTTTATAATAAAGTCCATACTTTTCTGGACAACAAATACATTTTGATTTGGGATTCGTTTGAGTTTTGGGCCAAGTTTGGGTCAGTTCTTACTTTATCTGGACAAGTTACCATCCATAGTTTACATTTAAAGTAAAGGCTTTCCTACCTATGCTGTCCTAACTATGGCCAGATCTTCTGCTGAGGAAAAAGAAGTGAGAGGAGCCTTAGAATGAAGAAATCTCTGCCAGGATTCCCCCTTGCGCCATAGCAGCCTGGCTCCAAGCCACACTACCACACTTTCCTTCTGGTCACCAGTGTGTCAAGGATCTCAAGCAAGCATTCAGCAGAAAAGACACAATAGTTGCAGAGCTGGAGGGGGTGCCAGTTTTTCTGACCAGTTTCCACAAGGCTGCGTCTATTTGCAGTAATCCCTCCCACCCAAACCATCCCCAGCCAACTCAATTTTCATCCAGATATCAGATTGCCTAGAAAGTCTTCCCAAACTGGAGAAGGAAAAGGTATCACCACAACAGCTGTGCATGTGCTCCTCTTTTGTATGGAAAGGTGGGTTCTGTGTGTGAAGGATCCCCTTCAAGAGGAGGATCTGGGCCTCAATAGTCCAACCCTAAAACCCATTGACTTAAAAAGACTACTTAGTTCCATAAAGCCTTCTCATGTGAGTAGGAGTTTGCAGGATATGGCCCCTAAAAGCTTAAGGAATTGTTTTCTTCATCATAGTGCCCAGAAAATGCAGGATAGGACACGCATTGTGCTCTATACGCCATCTCTTTTTTTCTGGCCCTGTCTACTGCAGCAAAATAATCTCTGGTTTACAACAGGTGTCAATCACTCACCCCCTCTTCTCTCTGTCCTTCATACCATCCCCAAGTTTCCTGAATTCCTGGGGCCTACGCAGCTGTGTACTTTGCGTATGGGTAAGGATGGCCCTGCTGATATAGATATATCTATATGCTAGCTCCTTCTGAAATCATACTGGATTTTCTGTGCTCTCTCTCTTTCTTGCAGCGGGTGGGGCCTGCAAACATTCCACCATCATGAAGATCTTCCTAATCCACTCACTCTTGTTAGTATTAGTAGACTGCAGACAGCCAGTTTGTCAGGTGGCTGCATTCCACTGCAATCCTCGCTGTTATTGCAGGATGTCTGGCTGCTTGAAACCATGTTTTAACCCCATTCCATGCCAGAGCCTGTGTGTGGTTCATGCACTAAATATTTAAATATTATAAGCTTCAGACAGTGATAAACATCCGCCACAATACATGTTTCAAGATCCATGGGTCCTACGCATGCCTATCACAATATGTGGTGTACCTCTTCCAGTGCACTCAATGCCCAATATCAATTATGTGGCTCAAACCAGACAATCCCTATGCTTTTGAATGAACTCACATAGGAAAATGATTAAAGAGAAAAACATCTGTGGATAAACACTTTTCACAAAGTGATCACTCTATATCTGAGCTATCAGTCCTCATCCTGAAAGGAACCCTGCACAGCACTTCCAAAAGACAAGCCTGCAGCTCTGTAAAATAACCACGAGAGGCATACAGCTTTCTGTGCCAGAAGTACAGTGCCACGGTGCCAGTGTAGAGAACCTGGTTGATTAGTGCTGCGAATGGCCTCCAGGAGGTGTCCCACAATGCCTGTTCTTACCTCCCTGGTCATCGGTTTGAACTCTACTGCCCTGCCTCAGGTGACTAACCGTCATCCATATCCTGTAAATTCCTTTGGAATTTTGAAAGTCCCCTTCCTGTTTGCTCGGTGATGCGTGCAGTAGTCTCAGCGTATCTTTCCAGGTGGCCATGCCTGCACCATGCACCAGGCAATCTCCCACTTGGAGCAATGCCGAGCTGCTGGACCTCATCAGCATTTGGGGGGCGGGACCATTGCTGCACACAGGTGAGCCACATAAGGGCCAGGACAGAAGCCACAGTCTTGGAGAAGACCCTCCCTTGATTCCCTGCTCACCCTCAGCAGCGAGATATCTTCCATAATGAACACAGAGTGTGGAAAATGTGGGGACAGGAATGATTATCAGGCGCACCCTACAGTGTTAGCTCTCCCGAAGAGCCACATGCCCAGTGTACAGTAGGGTCCGGGAACACTGATTTACCCTGCCCCTGCGGCTACTCACCATTCTGGGGTCTTGTGGCTCATGGGTGTTTGCCTGGGGTCAGCCAGTCAGTGACAGGTATGTGAATACTGCCTGCGTTTTAAATCACTGAACCAGTATTCTGTGTGTTGGAAACAATACTGCTTCTGTAAAATGTTGCATTTTGGCTTCACAAATACAGTAACTCCTCACTTAATGTTGTAGTTATGTTCCTGAAAAATGTGACTTTAAGCAAAACGATGTTAAGCAAATCCAATTTCCCCATAAGATTCCAGGGAATTTTTTTTTGCCAGACAAAAGGCATTATATACATTTTAAACAATGCTGTTGTTTCTTAATAAAATAATTGTGTTGGTTTGAAGACAATCTTTATTCTATTAATTGAAAGCAAACAAAGCCCTGCAAAGCAACGAGCAATTATCTTAAACCTTCATAGTGCATCGTATGCACCAATCACCATCACCTCCTAGCATTAAGCACTGCACTCCCGAGCACTCCACTGTGGTCAGCACCTCCATTAAAGCTACAAGCAATCTTGTGTCGTAGCTAGTACATGTGGCGAGATCAATGTCGCACTCCTCTTGCCTTTGTAGTTCAAGGAATAACTCCACTACCACTTGTGACATGTTAGTCAGCAGGGCCGGCTCTAGGTTTTTTGCTGCCCCAAGCAAAAAAAATTTTGGCTGCCCCCACCCCAGCCCTGGGCTCTCCCCCCCACACACCCCGTGCTGCCCCAGCTCTGGGCTTCCCCCTTCCCCTCACCAGTGCCCCCCCACCCACACACCCCCTGCTGCCCCAGCCCTGGGCTCTGCCCCCTCCACCCGCACCCCCTGCCACCCCAGCCCTGGGTCACTGGTAATTTGCTCCCAGGGCGGGTCATTCAGCAGGAATTTTGGATGTGCACAGAACACAGACAGGATTGGTTCCCATATGGTTACAGAACTACAGTAAAGTGGAACAATTTTCAGCTTATGTGATTGGAGGATATCTGGGTGCATATTATAAGACTGTCCTCCATAAATGAGGAAAAGTTGAGGTGCCTTTATTATTCTTTTGTTCCACTCTTTGTTTCTATTTGCCAATGTCTTCACTGTCTTCCTTTTAAACAAATAAAACTTAAAAAAAAAATCTGTGTTCAAATCTGGAAGGCAGGTGCTAGATTCCCTTTCTGAATATTAGCTAAATCTGGAAAGGAAAAGTCAATTTCTGCTTCCATGGCTCAGAAGTGGAAATCCTCCTACGTGCCTGGTACTGTATCTAAAGCTGCCCAGGTCCAGTAGACCCTCCCTTCCCTTACTTTTCATTTTAAATTCTAGTGGGATCCACGTACCTCCCTTGCTAGGCTTCAGACAGAGAGGGGCACTGTCCATTTAGTCCACCCAATTCCTTCTTTGGGGGCTGCAAGGTGAGGTCACACCAGTATCCCTAATCCAGTCTGGGGATGTCTTCTGAAGGGGCAATCTGGGCCAAAGCCTTCTACTCCTTGGGCACACTTGTTCCCCATTCACAGCGCCACCCAACTCCAGCAGTGAGCTCTCCATTCACAGCAAGCTGCAGCATGAGGTTTCAGCTACCATACTCCCTCCCTTTCCCTTTCCTGTTGATAGCGACCAAGGGAATGCTGGGAAATGTCATTCTTTCCCTGCTCCAGAGCTGGCTCTATAGGCAGGCAGCTAACCAAGGAACTACAGTGCTCAGGGCCCCCTGTTGGTTCTCAGCTCCCAGGCTGGATCCCTGCTGGATGCCGCCCCTGCAAATGGGCTGCCTCAAGCACCTGCTTGCTTTGCTGGTGCCTAGAGCCGCCCCTGTAGTCAGAGTGAGCAGCATCCATTCCTGCAGCCCGAAGAGGCACAGCACGTAGTACACAAACCATTGAAAGATGGTGCCAAATGTGGACGGAAGCACAGGGACTTCTGGGACGCGAAGCAATGCCTCACAGGGCATTGGGACAGGACCCAGGATGCCCCGTGACCCCTCCACCTTCCCACAACTCTTAGCAGCAGAAGAGGAAGAGATGCTCAGTGGGATAGCTGCCCAGAATGCACCGCTCCAAATACCGCTGCAAGCGTTGCAAGTGTGAACATGCTATTGAGCAGGCAGCTGACAGTGTGAACACACAACAGTGGTTTCCCTTCAGCGCTCTCTGAGCAGCGTTGTAACTGCCAGCGCTGTAACTCTGCCAGTGTAGACACACTCTTAGTACCTTTCCCAAACCTGAAGAAGAGTTCTGTGTAAAATCGAAAGATTGTCTTTCTCACCAACAGAAGTTGGTCCAATAATGACCTCACCCACCTTGTCTCTCTAATAAGTTGCAGATTCAGTTACCTAAAACAGAGTCGCATATAGAGATGTTACATTTTTAGTGGGAACTAAAGCACATTCTTTTACTTAACCTCGCTAAGATGAGTAACTTAAAAAAAAAACCATAAATTTTAAATTAAAAAAGCACTTCCTGAGATTTCAAATACCAACAAAGTCCCCTAACACCTTAATCCTTCTGGGAAAAATAAAGTAAGCACCACGCAATATACTGTGTATGAGTATTTCAGAGAAGACCTTAAAACTGCATGGTCAATAGTTATTTTATTGTTTTATTTATTTAATAACGTACAGTGAGCCTGCATCTGGGTTCATCACCACAGCAAAGAGCAGAAATTAAAGATCCTATGACAAATCAGGTTTGCATTAGTATTTTTAGCCAATATGTTCCTTCTCCCACCCACACCTGGGCAGCATGCTGTGCACTGGTTGTCCAGTGCTGTCTCTCCAGTGGTGGCTGCGTTTTTCAGTGGTGGTGGATAAAAGACATTTGTGAAGTGCTTTGGAATGAAAACAGTAGTGCCAAGATTTTCAAAGCGCTAACCATACATCCTCTAAAAAACTTTAAAATCCTTTTAGTTTCTCAAGTTGGGCACTCAAAAGATGGAGACATCCAAAATCATTAGTCACTTGAAATATTTAATCTATTTAAGTACAAAATATGATTTTTTAAAATGACAACATAAACCAGATAATATTAAAATATGCTGTTTAGGAAAGTAGTTTTTAGTAAAGATATCTCAGTATACATTTAAATTGGGGTTGACCGTTTCAAAAAGCACTGCTAAAATCAGTAATATAATAAGATGGGATTAGGGTGACAGTGAGCTATAGGTAGAAGCACAGTTCATAGTACCATAAACTTGCAGATCTCCAAAGCAATCCAGGGGCATTAATTATTATTATTTATTATTTACATAAAGCTAGTGCACAAAGGGCCTGATCAGCGACAGGGCTTCATTGGACTCAGGAAGGTGTAAGCAGACACAATCCTTGCCCCAAAGAGCTCACAAGATGAGAGTCTGGTCTGTGCGTGGTTGAGAGATCTCTAGGAAGAAAAGACTAGATAACAATCTTCATGATTTAGTAAAAACTGTTTATGTTCTTTAAAACATTTCTAAAATAGTTTATCTGTAAAATATGTGGAATATACAACAATAAATGATAGTGTGGCAAGACACAGTATAAAGGTTTTAACGGTATGAGCTTGAAAATGATGTTTTCTTGTATGTGCACACATTTTACAAAGTACTTTAGAAATATTTCACAGTTTCTAAAAATTGTTATAGGTTGGGACATAGTGATCTGTTGAGAACATGTTCAGGGCAAGTCCATGGTATCTGTGGTTACTGTGATCCATTTATCCAAAACTCCTGATAGGGGCATGATGGAGTTTCAGCCAGTATTCCAGCACACAGACTAGAGCAATGGTTGCAGACCTCTGCCCTGCAAGCCCACAGTATTCCCACAGACTGGAGTTGTAGATTGCATTCCCCTCAGCTCGCACAGAATTCCCCATGCAAAGATAAATTAATCAGGTTTCCTGCAGGGGAGGTGGAGCCCTGGTTTATAAAGAGAAGTTGAAGACAAGAAGTTGTGTTTTAATGGGAATTGCGAAATTTTCATAAAAGGGAATTTCCAGAATTACAAAAATAACATCTGCCCTTGTTAAAGCACAGTACTTGCAGTGGCTTCATTTAGTCAATGTATTTCAATCATTCATTGTAGACTACTACTTTTTCCTAACTACTGCATAACATATCAACACAAGGATTAAGATTTTTTTTCTCCTAAACTCAAAAACATTCAATTAATATTCAAGAAGTCATTGTTTCTAAAAGCTTTTTAAAATTAATTGTTAAAATTAATCCATCATGCATAGGAATCCATTAACCTTTAATGCTATTTTAATTAGTGCTCTTCTCCACTTTAAGGCTGAAGTTTTGTTTGTAACTTCGAGGCTAGATATTCATGAACACCATATGCTCTTTTTGCTCAACAAACAGCATTATCACTTCAGGAAGGCACTCCTGGTGCTATGATGAGTAAAACAATATATTTTTTTTCAGACTGTAGATTGTTTAAACTTTTGAAGCATGAAACAAATCCAGTCATTATGGACTGCACTGCACTTAAAAACCATAAATTATTGACATCAGAATTAAGAATTTACCAAGCATTAAATCAGCAAGATGATTCACACTTTCAAGTGTAAACAATACAATCCATAGGGTTGCCATACCAACCTCAAAATGCCCATTAAAAAGTATCGTAATCACTTCAGCTCCCTTTTCCTGGTACTGAACAATTTCATTACTGTTTTTTTTTTCCTCACAGAAATGTCTGTTTTGAATTAGTCTATGACTTACAGAGTATGAAAAAGTTCTTTATTATTTCCTAAAGCTACTATGCCCAAGCAATAATAAGCCAGGACATCCTTCCTACAAAAGGTATTTGCTATTAAACATAAGACACTGGAAACATTTTAACCTAGTTATCAATCTTGGGGCCTTATAGTTGCCTATGGAGGCTACTTATCATAGCACCAGAAGTACTTTCATACTGGTGCTTTGTTCCCTTCTGTCCCCTTGGCAGCATAGCTCCTGCTCAGGTCTCTCCTGTGGATGCTTCCCTCAGATCCTTTCCTCTTATGTTTTGGAGGGTTCCACAGCATGTAGATGTGGTGGGGAAAATGAGGAGGAGAGCAGTTGTCCCACAGCCCTGCCTTCTCCCACCTTTCAGGGCTTCGGGGTGGGCGGGTGGTCAATGGAGGGGAAATTATGCCCCAGAAGCAGCATCTCTTCCTTTCATGGCCAATCCTGCCTAACTCTACTGGATTCTTGCCCACTATGTAGGCAGAGAACATACTGGAATTTTAGGCATACTGTAACTTTTCCAATGTTGGTTATAATTCCCAGTGCAACGAAGGCAAGGAAGTGGCTTACAGTAGAGTACTACTAATCTAGTGGAGGATTTTCAAAAGAGACTAAGTAATTTAGGAGCGCAAGACTTTCAGTGGGACTTTAGTCTTAAATCATGTAGGTGTTTTTGACACCCTGATCCCTAGTGAACATGAATTATGAAAATAATTATTAAAAGTAATAGGAGAAGGAAAGGAAAACTAGGTTTGGTTGTTTCGTTTCCCCCTCCCCTATTTTTTGGCTTTTTTTTTTTAACCTTGCAAATATGAGAACTATCAAGCCTGGTCTCCCTGGTATACTGGAGTCTCCCTTGAATGATGGAAAGATAGGGATTGGGAATTTTCTCAGCCCTTTGCTACAGGGACATATGTTGAATACTTAACAAGAGAGCTTTACCTGCACTTAATAGGAATTTGAGTGATAAAGATTAAAACAAAAACAAACTAAAACTAAAACTTTAATATTTCAATTAAAAATCCCATCCCCTCTCAGTTAATCAAGTTATTTCCAAAGTACCTGTAATGTCATAAATCTACTAGTTCTCTAGCTGTTCATAGAGTTTTCCAAGAAAAACAGAAGAGGTACACCTTTAATTTGTAATGTAAAACATAAACGAAAAAAACTTTTCTGGGAAAAAATGTAAAAAAAAATCTTTCAGACTTTTTTATACATAAAAATGGGAACAATATTAATAGTTATAAAATGCATATATGCATATCTATATATAGATATATATCATCTTAAGATCTCAAAGTACTTTACGGAGTTAGCTAAATAATATCTTCATTTTACAGATGGGAAACAGGCACAAACAGATCTAGTGACTTACGAAAGGTCACACAGGAAAGTCAGTAGCAAGGCTAGGATTAGAAACTCAAGACACCTGACTTTCAGTACTGAGTTCTAATCGCACTGCCTCACTATTTATTCTTGTGGGGTATTCCTATACTTTTCTTACCATATAATGAGAATCATCTGACAGGGAAAAAATACAGCAACTAATTTCTGGCAAGAAAAAGTTAATTTTTGAACTAGCTTTTAATATAATGAATAAATAGAATCAAAATCTTTATACTGAATATTTCAATATTTAAAAAGTGTCCAAAGTCTGAGCTCAGATCTGGATCAGAATCTGAATTTTGCTAATCTTCCCCATCTTTATAATGGGATGAACCAAACTCTAAGTGTTTTCAGTCCATTTCTGGATCTGACTTTTGCACCTTCAGCTCAACTATAGATTAAATGAATGATTAAAATATATACAGTCTTCTGAACGTTAGCAAGTATTTTACATAAGATATTCTAAATAGGTTCTCAGAAGTGCAATTAGCAACATGACTAACGTTGGTCAGATATAGGGTGACCAGACAGCAAATGCGAAAAATCGGGACAGAGTGTGGGGGGTAATAGGAGCCTATACAAGAAAAAGACCCCAAAATCAGGACTGTCCCTATAAAATCGGGACATCTGGTCACCCTAGTCAGATACCATTTGTTTTCTCATCCTTTCCCAAGTAGGAGAATTGTATGTGCAGTGAAGTGTTTTGTTTTGGTAGAGTTTTTTGTTGTTGCTTTTGTTTTGAATATAATGTTGCCTCATTATGTAGCTATTCAGTAGTGCCTACCAACAAACAACCAAATTAAAAAAACTAAATTGATAGCAATAACAAAGAAGAGAAGCACAAGAAGCTTATCAAGAGCTATGATGAAATCCTGGCCCCACTGAAGACAATGGGAGTTTTGTCATTGACTTTCTAGCCAGGATTTTACCCCCAGGAAGGATTAAATTTCAGCAACTTACTGTACAGTTGGATTTCTTGTTTGTCATGACAAGTATCATGAGATCATCCTTCAGCTCTGTAGATAGTATCCCTCCTGAACCAGTTTTGCACCTATAAGCAGAAGAGTATTGTTTTATTAGTTACAAAACATTAAAATGAATTCTAAGACTAAAGGAGTCAAAAGATACATATACTTGAATATGATCAGTACAAAAGTGGCAGCTATAATGGTGGCAAAAAGACAAGCAAGAAAAGAACAAAGGTTCAAAAGAGCAGAGGGCCAAGAACAGAAGATTATGGCCTCTATAGAATAGCAGTCTTGTGAAAGATAGATAGGTAGGATTAGAATGATAGCAGGAGGAAATCAGAGACACTGGAATAGGTATACACTTTAGCACAGATCCTCAAAGGTATTTAGGTGCCTAACGCCTACTGATTTCCTACATAAGTTTGAGGATCTGGGTCTCTAATCCTGTTTAACCAAGATTGGTTAATAGGAATAGTGTACCCAGACAGCAGTGAGCTCTTTAACCTTCCCACCTAGAAATGGCCAGAGCGAAGAAGTTGGGAAAAAAGAAGAAAAATTGCAAATGTCTGTATGACTACAATTGGAAGCATATAGGGCATGGATATCAGTGAAATGTTCATACAGCAAATACACAAAGCCCATTTACTGAGAGAGCTGTGAGAGTTGTCAGCGTAACAGGAACAGCAAAAGTGGATTTTGTAAAGCAGTAATGGTCCATCTCAGCAGTCTGTAATTTTATAGTGACTGGTTATGACACTCTCAGAAATCTGTACCACATTATCAGGCATCTTGAACCCTTAAATTATGTTGCAGATGATCCTGAAACTGTGTCATGCTATTGATTGTGAATTCTTTAAATACATTTTAATTTAAATAAACCAACTTGAAAACTTAATACCTCCTAAATATGGGGTCTGTAATTTGGCAAGACTGAAAGAGTGCTTTCCCACTTCATACTTTACCAAAAGACCACCTCTTTGGGCCTATTTGAAGTCTCAGAAGGGTGGGCATAAATCCACCAAAATGAAAGACCCACCACCTCATAAGAGAGAAGCCACTGAGCCCAGAAATGAACTAATTACTTGGGATTACAAATCTGAGCATAGGGACAGGTATCATGACTCATAAATACAAAATGAGGGAACTGGATGGTGTCTGTAAAGGTACAATGCCCACTGTTCGGCAAAGGAGTCAGTGGATGCCCTGCAGAGGAACCAGGCCCAGACACATGAATGAGCCAAGGCATGGATGGAGGAAGGCACCACAATCTCCTCACTGAACATCCTTCTGCTCCACTGATTATTGCCAGCTTGGCTATTGTCAGGAGGAAGCAGTCTGGTGCCTTTGTGGGGCTACAGATGGGACGTGCGTGGAGTAGAGGAACCAAGTGTGCTTAGAGGTAGAGCGAGAACCGCCACAGGCGTTAGCCTCTGAGGAGGGTTATACTTTCTTGCTGCGGGCGGAGAAGAGGATGTCTTTGGCTTCGGGGAAGGTTAGTTTGGCGGTGGGCTTTGAGTGAGACGCCCGCATGCCGTGCTGGCACCTCCCCGCGTCCAAAGAGCATCGGGCCCCACAGGCTGAGCGATGCACCCAGCGCCTCTCGGCTGTTTACATTCGCCTCTTGCCTGTGGCGCCGCTAAGGTTCACGTCTTCCCGCTCATCCCCGCTGTCCCGCGGGCTAGAACGGGTAAGGGACGCGGAGACTCTCACGGGACTCCAGCAGCTGGGGCTTTACAACGAACCGCAGAGCCGGGGCGCTACCGCACCACGCACAGCCGGGCTGTGGCTCCGCGGGGACCGGGACTGGCCGGTGTCCGCCAGGACCCACAGGGGGCGGGGCGGGGCAGAGCGGCCCGTAGCCCGGAAGCGGACTGTGCGCGGTCCCGGAAGTGACGCACCACCATCTTTCCGGTGCGGGCGGCGTGCTCTCTCCGGGCCAGCGAGCGGAGCCGTCGCGGCCATGAGCGTCCCGGCCTTTATCGATATCACCGAGGAGGACCAGGTTAGGGGCCCGGGGAAGCCGCGCTGGGTGTCCGCGATTTGGGCGCTGCAGCCGCCCCCCCTCCGGCCCGCACCGCGTGTCCGGCTGCTCCCCAACGTCCCGGGGCGCCGCAGGCGGCAGCGCCGGTCGGGCTCGTGCGGCGGAACCGGCCTCAAACCCGGCAGTGTCAAGCCGAGGGGCCCGGGCCAGCCGCGGCGGCGGGGGGGGGGCTAGTAGCCGCCCGGCTGTCGGGTGGGGGCAGCGAGCCCGCGGCGCGCCCGGGCTGTTAATGGCCTGGGGGGGACTCTCAGGAAGCTGCTGGAAACTCCCGCCCGCCCCTGTCGCTTGTGCTGTGGACACCCCCGGTCCCGTGCGTGCGTTGGGGGCTGGGCTGCCGTCGGGCCTGTCCCGGAACGGGGGTGGGGCTGGAAAGTGTTCACTGATCTTCATGCCGGTGTCCCCCTTCCTCGGCTGGTGCGTTCCAGAGCGAGAGAAGGCGAGTGAGGTGACATCTCGTATTGAACTAGCTGCAGTTGGTCGGAAAGACAAGCCCTGAAGAAGAGCGCTGCGTGGCTGGAGAGCTTGCCTTTCTCCCAGCTGCAGCTGGGCCAAGGAAAGATATTGCTTCACCCACCTTGTCTCTAATATCCTGGGACCAACAGCGCTACAACAACGCTGCAGATGTGGTCAGTTTCAGTCCATCCCAGAATGGCCCTAACCCTAATAGCTAGAAGTTGTAACTGGGCCTCAGTGCACTGAGCTTGAGGTGTGGTGGATTTTTCATACAAAGCCTTTCTAAAGTCAGAATTAATAATATACCAGAGCTATATGACTCTTTATCCCAGATGATCCTAGAGCACTTTATTGTCCGTATCATTTCACCTGTTCACAAAAATCTCTTTTAAGCTGAAACAAGGCAGTTTTTTAACAGTGCTCAGCAATATGAAACTCTTGATGACACTAAGCATATATATAGTATTGAATGGAAAGTTCAGTTTTATATCATTTTGCTGATATTTAATCTACAAATATTATAGGGTGTTACATTCTTTGTTAAAGACTAAACAGTATTTGCAAGACAAAAAAACCATTTCCTGAGACTAGAAAACAAATAAGTGAAGCACTGATGAACAATGGATTCATGACAGGTTTCAGAGTAGCAGCCGTGTTAGACTGTAGCCGCAAAAAGAACAGGAGTACTTGTGGCACCTTAGAAACTAACACATTTATTTCAGCATAAGCTTTCGTGGGCTACAGCTCACTTCTTCGGATGCATAGAATGTGTTCCACAAAAGCTTATGCTGAAATAAATTTGTTAGTTTCTAAGGTGCCACAAGTACTCCTGTTCTTTTAATGGATTCATGGGCCATTACACAAAGTAAAACTATTTCCCCATGCTTATACCCCCACCCCCCCCCAGTTCCTTACATCTCCTTGTCAATTGCTGGAAATGGGTCATTTTCATTACCACTACAAACAGTTCTTTTTCTCTTCTGCTGATAATAGCTCACCTTAACTGATCACTCTACTTATAGTGACCGGTTTCGGAGTAGCAGCTGTGTAGCCCACAAAAGCTTATGCGCAAATAAATTTTAGTCTCTAAGATGCCACAAGTAGTCCTGTTTTTTTGTGGATACAGACTAACACAGTTGCTACTCTGAAAACTGATGAACATGTTACATACCATTTTCTTTAAATGAATACTGGAATATATTACCTTTGTGCCTGTTGGAGCTCTGTAGACTGTGGGAATAGGAAATTGCAAAAGTTCCATTAAAATGCTTGAGAACTCCATGAGGCCCTTTAAAATAAACTTTGCTCAAAGTTAGAATAGGTTAGAACACTAAATTTAATGAATTGCTTATGTCTTTGATTAGTTCAAATATTATTTTATCCAGTATTGTCTCTTAATCCCCTCCTCCCAAATTCCATGCCTCTAACATCTTTTATTTCTGCCTCCTTCCTTCATTCCTTCCCTAGAGTCTACTTTGAGGAGAAAAAAAATAAAGTTAACTCAGATATCTGACATTACTTACATCTTTTATTCTTTCAACCTTCTTTGTATTAAAATTGCCATCATGGTATGGGTTAGCTCATATCTTTGAGCTGTTGCTTCAGTCTGTCTGTGGATGCCAGCACCTGCTCACTTTCTGAAGGCTTTTTAAAACTTATTTAAGTTCTGCAAAATAAATAAACAAACATTGAAAATACTCCCAAACCCCAGAGACTAGAAATTTGTGGCGTGAATGTCTACGTGCACTACTGTCTAGTAACAGCTCTTCAGATATTCAATCCAAAACCTCTTTAATGTAGTGTGGGGTTCTGAAATGTACTTTCCAGTTATTTCTTAAAAAATACCATGTTTGTTTAATTTTGATCCTTGACACAAAGATTTTTTTAAAGGCATTTATCTTTGTATTGCACTAGCACCTAAAGGTCTGGATCAGATCAGGGCCCCATGGTGCTGGTTGCTGTACAAACATGGCTTCTACTCAGTCATTTAGTAAAGTGTTGGATTATAAAGTTAAGGTATAGGCCTTGTCACCTGGGAAGAGGTGTGTTCTCAGCTAATTTGAGGTAAAATCTTAGAGAAGGTAAGGTATTTGTAGTTTTCACACAAGACTATGAGGGAAACACCTAACTCATGTGAAAAGTACAAACTGTCTTGCTTTTTACTAGGATTTTACCTCAAGTTAGCTAAACTGAGTTAAAAGCACGCTTTTTCATTCAAGCAAAGATAGCCAATAAGCTGTCGCTAGTAGTATGTACATTTGTATTAGTTTCTTTATTTCTTTAAAAGGCTGCAGAACTTCGAGCTTATCTGAAATCTAAAGGAGCTGAGATCTCTGAAGAGAACTCTGAAGGTGGACTTCACATTGACTTGGCTCAGATTATTGAAGTCTGTGATGTATGTCTAAAGGAGGATGATAAAGGTTTGTGTCTTTGAAAGTCTTGGTATGGATATTCTTGATTAGCATATTCAGGAACTTTATGATGACTGAGCTTGTGAGTCACCTTGAGTTACACAGAGCGCTTGTATGGCAGAGAGACCAAGAGTAAGAGTACTACTACTCGTAGGAAGCTCATTATGCATTAAGGAGGATTTTCAAAAGTGTTCAGCGTTGCTCCCATTTGAAGTCAGTGGTAAAATGCCTGTTGAATTAAATGGGAGCTAGGTCAGTGCTGGGAGTTCTTGAAAATCCCACCCTAACTTTTTAAAGGGACCAGCCTATATAAGAACATTAATTTTTGTCAGTAATAGAAGAATCCCAGCTGGGAACTTCAAAGCTGCTGTGTACTGAGGTTGTTCACTTACATTGAAAGTGATGTGATACCCTACTCACCCTGTCCTTGGCTGGTGTAAGTTCACAAATAGATGTAGAGGCCATGTAAGGCAGTGTTTAGTCTTGGTGGCATATGGTGTAGTGGTCTGTGGGAGTTAAGCCATTCTTTCCCTCCTCTCTTTGAATCTCCATAATGCAGATGCAAAAGAAGACAAAATAAATCATTTGGACAGACACCCTCTCAGATAACTGTTGGCAAGGTTTGGAGACCTGTTACACGGCCTTCACTACATAAAGACTCATACATGAACAGACTGTATTCAGTAGAAGTGTCAACATTATTATAGTACAACAGGCTCTTGTTAACCCACAATAGGGTTGTTAATAGGGCATAATTTCCCATAGTGGTGAAGAAACATGTTTCCTTCAGTGTAGTAGTTTAAACAAGGCAAAATGTGCCTGTATTCAGTCCTGTCTCTTGATGACATGCAGTTCCTTTGAAGAAATGAGAAATATAGTTTGGACTGTGTCTGAGATGGGTGATTAATCATGTACAACACCAATTTCCATTAAAAAAAATTAGTGGTGAAATAAGACTTGTTGCTGGTTAAAAGCAGGGGGGCCCATTCCAGTAAGTAGCAGCATAACTTTAAGAAGAATGAAGAAATTTGATGCAAGTTACGGTTAGTGTTGAGGGTAAACTAAATCAGTAACTCTGCCCTAGAAATTTAACATTGTCTTCTGAGACCTTTTGACAGGTTGCAGTACTAATTGCAGTAAATATTAAGTGTACTATGGCAGCCTTAACTGAGTTTCTGTGCATCCTATATTCTAAATGATTCTTTGTATATGGCTATATCTTTTAGGTGTGAGAAAATAGATACTGTTGTGACTGTCTTATTTGAAAGGATTAGGATTCATTTAGGGATGAATATTTATGAATATTGATCATTTAGCATCTTGCAGCAGACAAATGCATGTAAAATATATGGACAGGCCCCATAATTCCATAGCCAGAATGAAACTGAAGTAGCCTTATTTGGAGAAGATTATATTCATAATAGTCTGCCATGCTTGTCATGGGGAAGCTAATCATTTTTTTAAATTGCTTTTTGGGGTGTACAGTTAATCCCAGAAGTTATACATTGGGAACGCTAATCTCCATTTTGGCATTCTAGTGAGTCTGGTGAATTGGAATATTATAGTGATCTTTTTATTGAACATCAGTGTATTTGAGATTAAAGCTAGTTTGTGCAAGGACTGGGCGAACCAGGGGATTTGCTATTCCAGTGTAGATAGTGATGGAAAGTTGTTGCAAACTCGTGGCTGCTCAGTGACCAAGGTGCTCTTGGGTCTGTGCTGTCATGAGAAGGTGTCCATAGCACAAACTGCAACTATGGCTGGCATTAATTGGCAACCTTGTTGGCAGTCTCAATGAGAATTATATTCTTTGTAGGTTCTTGTACAGCTCTTATCACTGTATTATTTGAGTGCCTTCCAGTTGTGCGTTAAGCAATGTAATGAACATTTGTGAAATGTAGTTAATTTTCTCCCCAGGAGGGGAGTGTGTCTGTGGGTGGGGGGAGATTGTTTGCAGTTTAGTGTTTTGGTACGTTTTTTTAAATATGTATAGACATGTCTGCTCTAACAAACATACAGTGACAAGTCAAAGTGCACCTTGCACTTGCAGAGGAAATGAGCTTTATTGATGGTCCTTAGTTTCTGTGGGAGTTTGTTCTACGGTCTGGGACTGACTCCTGAAAAAGCTTTGTCTCTGGCAGATCAGCTTTACCCTTGTGATAAAGTACCATTGTTCCTGAGGTACAGGGTTGTCGATCACAGTCGTCATTCTGAAATTTTAGGCAATCTTTTAGATGTGCTGAACCCAAGCCATTGAGTGTTTGAAGATAGGGATGGAGACCTTGACATTTACATTGGCTTCCCATAAAATATTGAGATTGATGTCATAGAGAACAAATTCTCTTTCCACCTTAGAAGTGGAAAATAAATAAGGTTGAGATACGCTGGCAGGGAATTGCAGGTTAAACTGAGCTGCAGTCACACACATTCTATTGTCCAGTTTAATAACTGATTTTGTAAAAAGCCTTTGAGACTGGAATTGCCCTTTTCCAGTATGTCTTGCTGAGACAAAATAAGCATTTGTGGCAGGAGTATTTCTAGCACTGATGAACTAATTGTTGCCTGCAGTGTTAAGTTGATGCATGTTTTGTTTACGTGTAGATGTTGAAAGTGTAATGAACAGTGTAGTATCTCTGCTTCTTATCCTGGAACCTGACAAACAAGAAGCTTTGATTGAAAGCCTGTGTGAGAAGTTGGTCAAATTTCGGGAAGGTGAGCGTCCATCTCTGAGGCTGCAGCTGTAAGTATCCCTTAGGGATCAGGGGGACTAAAATATTTTATAAAATATCCTTCCTTTCAGGAGGAGTGATAGTCATGTGTATATGTTTTGGTTTGTTTTTTGTTTTTAAGTACAGCCCCGGGAATTGAAAACTGGCTTCTACTGAAACTTTGTGCATGTGTGACCTTTGCATTTTTGTAACCTTTTTGCCTGTTTTCCCCTTATGTACAAATGGGGATACCTACCTACCTCACTGGGTTATTCTGAGGCTGAATTTATTAATATTTTTAGAGAGCTTTGAGATCCTCTGATGCAAGGTGCTATAAAACAGTAAGCCATTATCATCTCTGTCCTAGCACTGAGATGATGGTGGTTAGAGCCCTGTGCGAATACAAAACTTACATCCGTGGGTATCCGCGGAGCTGCAGGGCTATAGCCACAACGAGCGAGAGTAGCAGGCTCACTGGCAGTTATCCCTGGTCTCACCAGTATGCGCAAGCAACTTGCACATTCCTGGACCGCTGCGTGGAAGGGACTCCTGTCTGAGAGCATGCAAGCTGCTTGCACACACTATTGCAACCAAGGACAGCTGCTTGTGAGCCTTGTGCCTGGCTCTGTGGATGGGGGTGGGGACAGTCCAGTCACGCCGGAGGAGCTGCCCAGGCTCGGTGCTGGCTCCTACTAGTGGTGGCCCAACATACTGCTGCTTTTGCTGCTGCAGTTCCTGACCCAGTCACTGGCCATGGCCCCGCTGGCCTCACTCGTTGCTAGAGCCCTGCATCTCCACGAATATCTGCTTTATATCTGCGGATATACATTTTGTATCCACACAGGGCTCTAATGGTGGTTAGACAGATTTTATATGCTAGTACACGTCAGTGGACACATTGATGTCTGTGCACATTCACTTCAATTGCCAAACCTGCTAGGGTTAATTGATTTGTTCTTTGTGGTTTAGGCTGAGCAATCTCTTCCATGGTATGGATAAGAATACTCCTGTGAGATATACAGTCTACTGCAGCCTTATTAAAGTGGCCTCAGCATGTGGTGCCATTCAGTACATTCCAACTGAACTAGATCAGGTAATTGATGTGGTGTCACTGTGCGCGGTCTGTTGTTAAAGGGTAGTCAGAGGTAATACATAGTGGCTATCACTATTAAAAATTGTCAAAGTCAATTGGAATAAAAAGCAGATTTTTAATTGTGAGGTTTTTGACCTTTTAAAAGTTTTTGACCCTACAATCGAGGTCAAACTGCTCTTCACAACAAACTAGAAAGTAAACCTCTCTTCTTGATGTTAAACACATCAGATCTGTCTGAGCTTTGTTTGAATATGCAGGGTGTGGAAAATGTGCTGTAACCAGCTTTGGGACACTAGTTTGATGTCCCTCATTATGGAGGCCGAGATCTGTATGCCCACTCTCCTCCTTTAGGAAGAGGGTGCGAGGTACTGATTTGGAGCCCTCCAGTGGTGCACTTTCCTGATTTTGGACTGTGGAGTGAATACCTGGAAGAGCCAGACAGGGATCTCTGAGAAAGATCCTTTCCATCATTCTTTTTCCTCTTCAGGAGAGCTTGGATCATGTTTAAGTGGGCAGTGTTTGTAATTCTAACGTTAACAGTCAGATTACTCTTCAGAAAACGTTAGCAGCACTTCTTTTTTAATTGTTTTCTATGTAGGTTCGAAAGTGGATTTCTGACTGGAATCTCAGCACAGAGAAAAAACATACTCTTCTGAGACTGCTATATGATGCACTGGTGGACTGCAAGAAGAGGTATGTTGAGTTAAATAAGAGACTAGAGAATTTCAATAGTTTTAAATTAGTATATAGTGTGAGATTTGGGGGAAATAGTATTTCATTACACTATTCTTTACTGTAAATCTTTTAAATCTCCTCAAATACATCTGGACATACTTTTATTACTACTTAGACTAATATTTAAGAGCTCTTTTAATTTTAAGTTAAACTGTTTTCTCTTAAAACAGAGGGGGGCAAACTACAGCCCTCAGGCCCCATCTGGCCCGCAGGACCCTTCCCTCTGGCCCCCGAGCTCCTTCCAGGGAGCAGGGTCAGGACAGGCTTGCGGAGGAGCCAGCCCAACTCCCCGGTAGCACAGTGAATGGGGCAGAGGCTAGCCCCTGGCCCCTCTCCTTCTGCTCCCCTCCCTCCTTACCTCCCTTGCAGTCACAGTTTCTCCCTGCACCTGGGCAGCGTGGCTGCAGCTCCAGCCGGGTGGCACGGCTATAGCCCCACTAGACCTGGTGCTCCAGGGTGGCATGGCAGGGAGCAAGGAGAGTTCTGGGAGGGGGGGAGGCGAGGAGCAGGGAGAGTTGGATAGGGGGGCGTCGGGGTGGGGAGCAGGGGAGGTTAGATGGGGTGGAGGTCCCAGAGGTGATCGGGGATGGGGAGCAGGGGAGGTTGGATAGGATGCGGGAATCCTGGGGATGGTCAGGGAGCAGAGAGCAGGGGTGTTTGGATAGCATGCGGGAGTCCCGGGGGGTGGGGAGCAGGGGGGGTTGGATGGCGGTGGGGGTTCTGGGGGGCTGGGTGGCGGGTGAGGGCCAGGCCACGCCTCACTGTTTGGGGAGGCATAGCCTCCCTCAGCCTTCCCTATCTGTCCCTCCATACAATTTCTGTACCCGATGTGGCTCTAGGGCCAAAAAGTTTGCCCACCCCGTCTTAGAAGATACTAAAGTTAGCAGTGGGTTGATTGAAAGCTATAAACTTAGAAAAGTAAAACTTTTGCTTTCCATCTAGAAATGATAGCATATGCCAAGTTTATTATTTAATTGAGCTTTGATGTTTTAAATCTGTATAGTGCCATCTCTATTGTTCAGTTGGTGTGTGTGTGTGTGGGGTGTCTATTAATCAAAGTTATCACAATCAGTGTGCTGTTATAAACATTACCTTTGAGACAAAGCTTTGCACTAGACATGGAAATTAATGTTAATATAATACCTGCTGAATTGTTTTAAAATCTCATGGGGGACCACAATAGGAGTCTTTGATCTAATGAACTAGGCTGACCAAAGTAATTTGACATCTTAAGTAATTCTGTACAGTCTACCTGCAAATTAATTTTAGTGTTAATAAATTGACAGCAGCTCTTGTTTGCACACATCAGCATAACTCTTTACATTTACTGATAAGAGAGGATAAACAAGAGGCACAAACCTTCCCTTCACAAAAGTAAACTTTTTTCATTCAGATTTAAATAAGGAATTGTTATACAACAGTTTCAGGATTTTTGGTATGATTTTAACACGCCTCACTTCCTTTATGTAGATGGACAGCCCTCTTTATCTTTGTGGACAAGCAGGCATCTTATTTTAATATGCTTATTATCACAGCCCCTCAGAATATTATAAAAACAACAAAGAGTCCAGTGGCACCTTAAAGACAACAGATTTATTTGGGCATAAGCTTTCATGGGTAAAAAACCTCACTTTTTCAGATCACCGAACTCCTTGTTGTTTTTGTGGATACAGACTAACATGGCTACCCTCTGATACTTGACACCATGTCAGAATATTATGCACACACTTTTGGTATCCCTTCCCTTCACTTAATTAAAAAGGATTTGAGGTTATTAAAATACTTGTAATTAAAGGTTTGAGGTTTTGGTCAGGTTTTTGGGAGGGCAGCATGGTTGTGGTGGTGGTTTTTGCTGCTTGCCTGCTGCAAGAAGAGGGCAAAAAAACCTATTTAAATGAATCGTTGAGATGAATGGTTTTCAGTTTGTATAAACTGCTAGATTTCACATATGGCAAACAGGGATCAACTACTCATGGGTTCCACTGGTCATGGATGTTGGGAAATGGCTGTGTTGGCTCTCACTCAGGGGATCCTGCCCTAAATTGGGGTAAGGCTCCCAAGATGGCTAAGCTGGTATCAGGGATGATTTACAATGATACTGTGGTGTAAAACTGGCTTCACTGTAGCCAAGGATCTGAGCTGTAACCTTCATTCAACTTCTTACTCATTCAGCCATTTTCACTAGAATACTTTTGCACGGATGAGACTACATAGCAGCTCTCAGGCCAAAATAATACTTACACATCCTTTGAGAGGTTAACTAAAAACCTTGTATGTAATGAAGTGTATATGCTTTATGTTTGAAAAGTTAATATATATTTCTACTCTGTAAAAACTTCTTATTCCACCAATTGAATTATAGAGCCCTATGTTTTTCTAAAGCAAAACAATAATTAGCTTACTGCAAACATTACAAATGTTGTTAAAAATAAGCCAAGATAAAAAGGATCATCCATTTAAGTCATCTAATTAAAAGAAAAGCTATTTGCAATTGAACTACCTTGCTTTTCCATTATCATTTTCAAATTCCACTTGGAGATCTTTGAATTGAAGAGGAAGTTAACAAATTGGCTCCAGTTGTGTCTTTTAAACAGTTAACCGTTTTCTAACTTGACTAGTTATCAAATCTGTATATGAATTAATTTTTCTTTAAATTGTCTTGTTTTTGGTAATGTATTCCACTTTACTATCAAAATTGTAAAAAAAATCTTCACTATAGAGTTAAGTATTAAAAATATCTTTCACAAACTCCTACGTGCATGGTACTACCATCTGGGTCAGTGCAGACTTTGCAATTAATAGGATGATTTTTCAGAGCACCTTACTCTTCTTAGGGGAAGGAAAATAAGGAATGACCTTTGACCTAGATCATTCTCCTGGATCAATGGGCAGGCACTATCTGCAGTACTCTGGGAAACTCAAAGCAGCATTCCAGCCTCAGCATTCAGGAATGTTGCTAGACCTAGCAGTATGAAAAGATAAATGGGAATGGAAAAATTAAGTGATAAAGACATACTTCAATTACTTTGTCTGTTTATAAACAAAGGACATGGAGAAATAATTATTTTGGAGAACTGACGTTTTTGACTTTCTGATTTCTCACCAGCTGTTGTAAGATGGATTGCTATGTATAGCTAATGGATCTTCCATAGTGCATGACCATAAAATGTACAGTTCCAGTAACTTCTGAAGGCTACTTTAAATACAGATGTTAAACATGCACACTTCCATCCCACAGTAATAGGGGAGAATTTGCTTTATGGAGACCTCTCCTGCTACTTTCTGGCGGAAGTCTCCTATTCTAATGTTCAAGAATCATCGGGAGTCCTTGGAGTAAGAAAACAATATTAATTTTTCCACAATGAACTGAGGAAAATTGGAAGATGGCAGGGGTTGCATTATTTCTGAGATCTTTATTGGTAGCTGAATTTGGTTGGGGAGATGTTTTTTCCCTCCCTGCTCTTTGTGCCTCTTCCTGCTGAGATTGTCCAGTAGAGCTTTGTGCCTTAGCTGCTGCAGCTCAGCTGTAGCAGAGTGAAACTGCTAGGCATAGCAGACTCTCTTCTCTTCCAGTGTGCTGGTGCTCCCAAGGAAGTACTCAGCACTGATCTTGCAAGATCATTAGTTGTATCCTCCCACTGAGATTTTAAAATGTAGAGGGACTTATGATTTCCAAATCTTGTTTAAACCCCCCGTATACTCTGTTCCCCGTCTCACCTCTCTATTATACCTGGTTTCAGCTACCTCCTTCCCATTGACTTTTTGTCTAATCATACATCTAGATTGGCCAGTGCAACTGAAAGTATTTGCCTGGATTGTCTTGCTAGAAGAATATTAAAAATACAAGTATGCATAACACAGGAGATATACGGCATAGTAGAGAGCTTTTGTAAAATGTTGCCATGTTCAGCGCCCAAAATTGAACTGAATTAAATAGGGCAGAAATGTCTTTTATACTTATTCTAAGGGAATGTAAAGAAGGGGAGGGGAGTTGAATTTCTTGACATTCTTAATTTGACATTTTCTGGAAGTACAAGTGAAAACTCCTTTGTTTTCTAAAAAGTGAGCAGCAAATATTTTCTCTAAAATGAGCTAAATGCCCTGTAGCAAGGGTAAGAGCAGGGCTCTATTGCTACACAGCAGGCTTGTCCTAAATTCTGCAGCAGATCAGATCAATTCAAAATAGAGTTTAATGTTAAATATGAAAATATTACAACCAGAACAGTATTTTTTGTGAGTTTTTATTTTAGTTTAGTTTCTAATTTTTTCACTTTCAAAGTGCTGCAGAATTGAAATTAAATTATCAGTGGAAAAACTGGAAATCTTGGCAGATGGGTGGAAAATGTCATCGCTTTTGGCAGCTGGGAAGTTGTAGGAGGCAGTTTGAGATAAACACACTAGCTGGATGTGTCTACTAAAATGATCAGCAATGAAATAGTTAACATTGTCCAATGTTAAAACTAAAGTATCTAGTCTTCAGTGTGTAACTCAGGATCTCTCATGTGCTTTAGTAAAAACGTACGTTTTTTAGCGGTGAAGGCAAGGCCTAAATTTTAATAACTAGGTTTGGAGGTAGCAGCTTTCTGAGATGCATGGGGCAGCCATTATTTTGATGTAATTGTCTACGCACAGTAAACCTCATCCTAAATTGGTTCAATGTGTGTGTCTTCACTAGAGGTTTATGCTGTGCACTGTGTTGGTGTAAGTTTGCCAGTGCAAAAATCTCTAATGTAGACACTGCCTTAGGGCTAGGCTACATACAAACAGCTACTATATTGGCTGTAACAACTTAAACCTCTTGTCTTTCAAAATAATCGTTCACATGCAGACGGGCATGAAAATGCCTTTGTCAGCTTTTAAGTCATACCTTTTGTTATTTTGGTGCAAGTTTGTGTGTAGACTAGACCTTATGCAGACAGCACTTCATCAGTTGATTTTCCAAAGGTGAACCAACTGTATTCACAACCATAAAGGGCTAGAATCTTAATTTTTTTTTAAAAGTAAGCTTTGATCATGGAACAAAATTCTGCAGCAATAGCAGTTCTGTGACAGATTCCGCTGCATACACAACACCTTGGGCAAAAGAGATGTTTTCCCATTTGATCCATCTCCAGATTGAATCAGCTATCTCTTGTTTCCCATCATGCCAGAATTCTGTGGGAGCTTGAAGCCTCTTCTTATAGAGGCTCTGATAAGTGGCAGCTTTGCAAGGTGTCTTCTTGAATATTAATTTCCTTAATAATAACATAATGCAAAAAAGAACAGTGCTATAAAAATACAAAAACACCTCTCACCTGAGCCCCCTATGGGCTAGCCATATGTGGGTGGTTACGATTCATCACTTGGTTTCTGCCCTTTGTGACTTGTTCAGAGTTCATGGTTAAATGTAACTAGATACATGCTGACTATACTGCTAAAGCTTGCAGTCTGCGGCTTTCCATTCATAAAACTCTACTTGTTTCATTTAAGAACAAATTTGCAGATATTCTAAATGGATCACAGAAGGAAATCCACAGTGCCTGGAATTGCTGTAAAGGAAATGTTCAGATTTTCATGTTACAAAAATACTCTGACACTCTGAAGGTTAGAATAATCAGTTTGAGCTTCTTACTAACAAGCAAAATAGAGCTGATAGTGAAGGGAGCCCCGATGTTATGTGTAGAGGGAAGGAGGGGAGAAGGAATCTTTTTCATCAATGTATTAGACATTTTTCAGAAAAGTGCATTAATTAGTATCCTTCTGACTGAGATTTGATTCCAAATGTAGATTAGCCCCTTTGAAAGCAAGTAGTAAGATAGTTCCAGGAGAGACTTGTTAGTGATTTCATGGGTAGAGAACACAAAACTGGTTAAATTCTTACTGGTAATGTTGTCCAGGTCTCAGTGACTCATTCAGAAAGTTTGCGTCATTAAAGAAATTCACTACAGCTAGCAGTGGTGAAATCATTCACATATACATCAATCACTCATGTGTTTACTACTCCATCATCTAATAAGGAACTGGTCTGCACTAGCATTTCCATTGTTGATAGCACTGGTAGGCTATTGTAAAAAAACCCACCAAAAAACCCTCACCAAAACCTTCAGTGTAGACAAGACCACAGCTTTCCATATCAAGTTTTACTCCGTTTACTTGTAAAGATTTTTTTCTAAAGGTAAGCCTGGCAAACCAAAGCTGAATTCTTTCTGACTTTCACATCATGACCAATAATAAAAATTCTGCAATTAGAACTTAATTGTGTGAATGTGAGTGAGAGAACAATCTGGCTCACTCTCAGCTTTATTCGCTTTGCTAGGTTTACAGCAAAATGTAGTAAAAACTTAATTTTGACACTAACGTCAGTAGATGTCATTCTGAATGCTCACAGAACAGATCTGTTAAGTAAGAAGGTGCTGCTTCTACATAGTCACTTTTCTGACCATAAATGATCTTTAAACATGCCATCTTGCATTTTGAAGTAAACTGTGCAGTACTACTTATTCTGCAGTGATTAGATCCAGATGTGTGTAAGCAGAGTATTCTAGTGAATCACATAAAGCGGTTCCCAGCTAGGAAAGCTTTCCATAACTAGCAGGTAATTTATCAATTTAAGAGAATGAAATGAAGGGTGAAGATAAACATTTGGTAAAACCACAATTGAATGAATACATTTAGCTAATTTGTCCTCTTCACTGCAATTAAAATTGATCATCCACATCCTTTCAAATACAATTTCAGGTGAACTATAACTTCATAATGGAGTTATTTAAATATTTGAGAAGCTTGTAATTATTTTTCAGCACTCCTGAGGTAACACTTTTTTTCTCTCTCCCCCCCCCCCCATAGTGACTCTGCAGCCAAAGTAATGGTGGAACTGTTGGGAAGTTACACAGAGGATAATGCTTCCCAGGCTAGAGTTGATGCTCACAGGTAATATGCAACTCTTGGATTTCCTTGAAGGTGGCTTGTAATGCAGTAATTGTATGGTTATGTGCTGAGTGCCCCAAATAATGAGAGCATTGAACAGTCAGTTGGACAACTGACTTTTAAATGCCAAAGCTTTGCTAAACCCCACAAACCATGTTCAGCTGATTCCTCTGAGTGTCTTCCTACCTTTCAATCTTCTGTTGGTCTCAAAACACACAGGATTGTGCTGGCCTGTTGCTAGAGGGTTAGAGGTCAGGAAGTACTTGTGGGCAGCAGAGGGAATGGTTTTACGAAGGTTACTGTATATGAAATACGCTTATAAAAGGCCATTTTTCTGAGCCTTCACCACTCCCAAGAGGGTATGCTGGGAAGTCTCATGGAGTACAAGACACCATTCCATGGCTTTGGATAACACGGAAAGAAGGTTATAAAGGTTATATTCAAAATGTTGTGAAAAGTGTCATCCTTGCTATTGAGTTCATTCAGTGCTGTGTCTTACCGTTATGGGATACTTTTAAGTAGTACCTGTTGGTCACTTTCATTGCTCTCGCTGAGTAAATTACCATACATTGACTCTTATGCAATAAATTGAGGAAATTAATTTTTTGCAGTGGATGCTGTAGTTCAGTTTTGTTTAAATGGATTGAACCCTAACATCTTCTGGAGAGTGTGAGCAAATAGGTCACCATTTTCTGTGAGTACCCACAGATTTAAACAGTTTGGTCACACATACATCAAAAGTTTTTGTTAGCTTTTATGTATGTGATAACATTGTTACATTTGGGGAATGTAGCACTCCTTCAGATCTACTCAATAAAGTTATTTAAATTCAGAATATTAACAGGAGCAACTACATGGATCACCACACTATGGATCACTAGAAAATCCTTCACCTAGAACAGGGGCGGGCAAACTTTCTGGCCTGAGGGCCACATCGGGTTTCAGAAATTGTATGGAGGGACAGTTAGCAGAGGCTGTGCCTCCCCAAACGGGCAGGCGTGGCCCGGCCCCTACCCCCTATCTGACTCCCTCTGCTTCTCACTCCTGACAGCCCCCCAGGACTCCTGCCCCATCCAACACCCCCTGTTCCCTGACTGCCCCTGGACTCCCCACCCCTAACTTTCCCCTGCCCCATCCAACACCACCTCTCCTTCCTGACTGCCTCCCAGGACCCCTTCCCCATCCAATCACCCCTTCTCCCTGTCCCCAACCGCCCCCAGAACCCCCACCCCTGACTGCCTCCTCTCACACCATCCAACCCCTCCTTCCTGACTGCCCCCCCCCCCGGACCTCTGCCCCATCCAACCACCCCTTCTCCCTGACTGCCCCCATTCAACCCACCTGTTCCCCTGCTCTCTGACCACCCGACCCCTATCCATACCCCCGGCCCCTGACCACCAACCCGAACTCTCCTGCCCTCTATCCAACCCCCCTCCGCTGCTCCCTGCCCCCTTACTGGGCTGCCTGGAGCACCGGTGGGTAGTAGCGCGGCTGCACCATGACAGGCAACCGCACCGCCCGGCTGGAGTCAGCCACACACCGCGCAGCACAGAGCACCGGGTCAGGCCAGGCTCTGCAACCGGACATGCCCCAGGAGCTCGCTGCCCAGAGCATTGCGCCGGTGACGCAGTGAGCTGTGGCTGCGGGGGGAGGGAGAACAGCAGGGGAGGGGCCAGGGGCTAGCTTCCCGGGCCAGAAGCTCAGGGGCAGGGGAGAACGGTCCCGCGGGCAAGGGAGAACGGTCCCGCGGGCAAGGGAGAACGGTCCTGCGGGCCGGATGTGGCCCCTGGGCCGTAGTTTGCCCACCTCTGACCTAGAATGTGGTTAAAGGAGATAGGTAACTGATCACAGCTCACAATCCTGAAACCAATACAAGTAATATTTTGTACTGGCCAATAAGCTATTTCTAGCACATGAACAAACAAGTGCAGATAAGATTACATGTATATATGGATAGATGTTAGCCTTAGGTTTTTTGTATTTAATATATATGTGTGAAAAGAGTGTAAATGCTGCAAAGTCAAACTCTCAATAGATAGCAAATGCTAGAATTAAGGTTGACCTGGCAATTTAGTAATCTTACCTAGTATTGCATAAGAAGCTTGTGGCAGATGCAGACAGAGGGGACAGCTCTCCAGGGTCTCAGTCCAGTGCCTTAAACATAAGCACACCTCTTTTCTCTTGCAGCTATCTGCTTCATTCTGTGCACAGGATGCTGTAGAACAAACAGCATGTGATCATGTAATTAAAGACTTATTTCAGAGTAGCAGCCGTGTTAGTCTGTATCAGCAAAAAGAACAGGAGTATTCTAAGGTGCCACAAGTACTCCTGTTGTTTTTAAAGACTTACTGTAGCACATGTGAGAGGGCTGAATTAAGCTTGCAACAAACAACTTTGATTTTGGCAATTCTAGCTCTTGAGTGCCTGACTTTTCAATTTTACATAAAAATGCTACTTTAGAAAAACATTAATTTCCCCTGCTCTTAAAAAGCAAACTTTTTTTTAAAAAAGTACATCTGTTACCTTATTTGTAAAATGAGTGAGTGTTGCCTGACTGCCTCCTAAGTTAGAGATGTGAGGCCTTATTCAGCAATAATGGCTGCAAAGTACACAGAATTAATAATGACCAGTGGGATAACCAGAACTAACTTGTGGTCTCCTCCTGGTTTCCAGCCCAACCCATCTTGGTCTCTGCCTTCTAGAATGCTCAGTGGCTAGGCTAGGAGCGTGCTCAGGTTAGTTAGCATGTTTGGAGATTTTAGCACCATCTAACAAGCTCTACTGAGCATGTGCAAATTGTGATTTTTTTTTTTTTCAGTCTTTTAACTCTGCCAGTTCTGTTAGTTTTCACAGGAAGAGTAGAAATGCACCTTCCTGGCCCTGAGGTTCTCCTCTGCCATGTTTCAAGTTCTTGTTCCGAAGCATGGAAATACTAGAGCTTATCAACAAAACAGTTGGGTTGGGGGGATAGGGTTGTCAAAACTGTCTAATTTTCTTAGTCTTGTTCTCTAAAATGGCTGAACTGTTTTCACTGAAATAGTGGGGTAGGGGAGGGATTCAGTCTGAGGAAAAGAGCTGGGGATTTTCAGCAAAAATGATTAAAGTTTGGCAAAATTAGAGCATCCGAAAATAAGTTTTCATAATGGAGAGTGTTAGGCAATCTTAACTGTAATCATTGATACCAGATCTGCTTATATTACTGAATTAACATTTGCATACTTACTAGTACCAAATACCCATATCTACGTACAAAAACCATACCCTAAAGACTTGCAGACCAAACTATCATACTAAATACTTGTTTCTGCTTGTGTATTATAGTCTGGTGATCAAGTACTTTTGTTGTTACCGGTTAGCAGTGTTGTAAAGAGTGGAGTGGCCTTGAGGTTAAGGCATTCAGGAGATCTAGGACCAGTCCTGCCCTATCTCAGACTTCCTGGGTGACCTTGGGCAAGTCACTTAATTTTTTCATGCCTCACTTCTCTATCTGTAAAGTGGGATAATCCTAATACTACTTTGCTTCCATTTGTTTTATTTGTCTTGTTTTTTTCAGACTGTGAGCTTTCCAGGCATGTGTTTTTTACAGTAAATGAACAGTGCTGATGCAATGGGCTCACAATCTCTGTTGGGACTTCTAAGCACTAGTGAAATATTAATACTATCCTAAAAGTGGGTTACTTACCTGTAAATATAATTACTAAGCATGCAGTTTAACAAAAAGTGGTTTTTTTCAGGAGTTATAGAAACTTTATAGGACTGTTTAAAGTTTTTAAGCTGCAACTAGTAAATTATGAACCTAGTATGTTTAAGCTTCTTGGTGTTTGTTCTGCTTTGTGTCACATGTCTGAGTCTAATCCATCTTCCCAAAGTGACTTGGTTCTCTGAAGTTTATAGGTGATATTAAAGATAATTTACCCATCTTTATTAATTTAAATTACGTAAGGGAATAAAAAACAAGTGTATAGCTAAAGCACAGGATAGGAAGATTTGATCTGGTTCCTTTTTTATGCTCTGACATAAATTTTCTTTGATGTTGGACAAATCACTGAGACTGTTTTCCCCTTCATTAAAATGGGAGTTAAAAATACTTCCATATTCACAATGGTGATGCGAGCCTATTGTTTATGAATAATTTGGTAAGCATTTTGAGATTCACTAGAAAGCACGGTGGAAGTGCACATTAAATTATATTATAATTTAATTGGCAGTGCATTCATTTATTGTAACCCATGTGTACTTTCCTTCCCTAACTAGATGTATTGTCCGAGCACTGAAGGACCCAAATACCTTTCTCTTCGACCATCTTCTTGCCTTAAAACCAGTGAAATTTTTGGAAGGAGAACTTATTCATGATGTAAGTAACTTTGGTTTTCAGACAAGTTGTTTTGACATCTCCTGCAGTGGGCTTTTTTTTCTTTGTTGATTTAATCTATTTTGAAGTTGACTGACTTCAGCTGCATCCTATGCAGGAACAATGACCATTGGACTGCAAGAGATGCTTGAGCAAGGGATTAATTTACAAAATTATTTGCAGTTCGTTTCCGTAGACTAATTGTAAGAACAAGGTACAACTCTAATTTAAGATGATGAATATGATCTTCACAGATAATCACTAAAGCAAGTGCACTTTGGGTAAGGAAATCTTGTCACTAAGATCCAAATTTTGCCATCAGATACATAGGTACCAAATGCCTTTGAAGTCAGAAGTAGGGGCTGGGAAAAAAAGCTCAAGACAAATTGTCCATTTTGAAGTTAGTGGGAGTGGTCATTATCTAGTGGAAGATGTTGGCCCTAAATGGTTAACTTCGTTCTTTTTTTTTTTTCTGATGCCATCTGTGTTTTGTAAGTACATTCAGAGAGATTCATTAAACTGCATCTGACCTTTTCATGTGCCTTCAGTGCAAATGTTCATGAGGTACCTGTTCAGTTTGACTGTAATGAAACGTAGTTAAACTGTTTTTATATTTGAGGTTTTCCTTCTTCTCTTTAGCTTTTGACCATTTTTGTAAGTGCAAAATTAGCATCCTACGTCAAGTTTTATCAGAACAACAAAGACTTCATTGACTCACTTGGTAAGTTTTAAATGATTGCATTGGATATGGAACTTTCAAAGGCCTTGTCTGCTCAGTTGGTTCAAAGCTTAATCTTTTTTTTTCTAATTTTAAAAGTTGCCTGGCATCCCCTATTATGGGCTTTGACAACTGTTGTAGAATTATAAATTGTGGCACACGTCCCTGTCCTGCCTGTGCCCTACATTACAGCTTACTGGTTTATGTGTATAGAGAGTATAGTGATGTCCTCAAAGAGGCTGATGGCTACTGAACTAACAGGCACTAGGCTTTAATTACAGATGCACCTCTACCCCGATATAACACGAATTCGGATATAACATGGTAAATCAGCGTTCGGGTGGGGGGGGGCGAGAGGAGGGATCAAAGCAAGTTCAATATAATGTGGATTCACCTATAATGCGGTAAGATTTTTTGGCTCCCGAGGACAGCGTTCTGTTGGGGTAGAGAGTTGTATTTAGAAACTTCCTTAATGACTTTGGAGGTACGTTTAATTGTGGCTTATTCTTAGCTAGAACAAGTTATTACCTGTCTCCTTTCCACACCCCAGTTTAAACTTTGGGGCCTTTGCCACGAGTTCTTTATTCATTGAGGTTAAGACCTCTTAGCTCGCCATCCATCTTGCGACAAGACTACAGTTTGTCTTGAGCTCATACATTCCTTTCTCTAGCAGCAAATAATGTGCTTGTCAACTTCAAGTACGAGCAATCCCATGTCAGACATCTTAATACGTTTTCCTGGTACTTGCTTTAATGCATTTTTGTGTATAGAAAGACAAGTGCCTGTAGATTTCTTTTCTTTTATCTACTATTCAGGTACTGTTTCATAGGCGGTGTTAATTGTAATTAGGTATAATTGTAATGGAGTCCTTAACAAACCTGTTGGTAACACTTCTATGTTGTACAAGAATTTGAAATTTTTGACGTTCTAAACCAGTGGTAAGCAATAGGCAGGCTGTGTGCCGAATCTGGACCACCAGATGCTTTTGAATGGAGCCTGAAATCTTTTTATTTACTTATTATTATCATTATTGTTTTATTATTTTCGTTGGAGTCTGGACCTTGACTATACCTTGACCAAGAAATTTTGACCTTGACAAAAAATAATTGACTACTGCTCTAAACATTTGTTTACATGTGATAATGCTAAGCTGAATCGAAGCAAACTAAAATTTATGAAGTATCAATGTAGTAATTAAATACACTGCTATCTCGATACAACGCCACCCGATATAACATGAATTTGCATATAACGCGGTAAAGCAGTGCTCTGGGGGTCGGGGGCTGCTGCGCACTCGGGTGGATCAAAGCAAGTTCAATATAACACGGTTTCACCTAAAACACGGTAAGACTTTTTTTGGCTCCCAAGGACAGCGTTATATCGAGGCAGAGGTGTACCTGAATAGGGATCAGAAAGTTGACTTGTTCCTGAGCATAAACTAATTGCCTGGTGGCTTTAAGAGGAGGAAAACTTATTAGTTTTGTGATGGTCAAGTAAAGTCTTAGTATGATTTAAATGGATAGTTATCTCAGTAATGACTATGAAGCTTCAAAGCAGTATCATCTTTTTCATATTCAGCTCAGGAACGGATGTTTTCAAGCAAACCAGTTGGTCTTGAGAATCTAAATGATTATGGAGAGGGCCAGATACATAAAAGGTTGTTTAAATGTGACATTTAATTCCACTTAATTTTTTATACAATCCATGCATCAAAGCATACACCGTGTTCCACTCCCTTATTGTAGAAGATAGATTGGGCTGAAATATTAGGATTCCAGTTTCTTAAATGAGAATAAGCATATAATATAAATGAGTACAAATGTAGGCAGGCATTCAAACAAATTAAAATTAAACCAATTTTAAAATCATAAAAGCAAATAGTTTTTTTTAACCACACAACTAATCTGTGGTACTCACTGCCACAAGAATGTGTCAAGCTTTAATAAAAAATTCAAAGGGAAATTTAATCCTCATGTTGTGGGACATAAAACAGCTACCTGGGGTTAGGAATAAGTTACTCCATGGGCATGTTATTGCATAATTGTTGGGTTTTGAAGGGTTTACACCTTCGTCTGAAGCAGTTCTTGCTGGTGATGTGGTACCAGATGAGATCCATCAATAACCTAATTCAGTATAGTAATTCCTGTGTTCCATTTTTTTAATGCAGTGTGGCTTGTGCTTGTTTAATAAAGGGCTGACAGCTTCCGTTAAGAACGTATTTTTAAAATGGGTTAAAGAGCACAAAGAATTATTGAGCAGAACTAACTCTTTTCTCTCTCTCTCCACTCTTCTGAATAGTTACACATTTACAAAATAATCCCACCGTTTTTACTTCATTACATTAGTGCTCATGTAACTTCTCCCAATAACCTGGCAATGTCAGTTACACAATAATTACAATGAATAACAGCAGGGGACGGGAGAGAAGGTTACTGTGACACGTTACACTTTTTATATTGTGAGATAGTTGGATAGTTAACTTGTCATAAGTTGTATGTCATAAGACTGAATGAGAGAGTTCTCTTACAGGCATCAGAAATTGAGCTTTAAATGGATATGTTTGTCCATAAATCCAAAACAGTTAGGATAACAAAATATAAATTCACATTGAGGTGCTGGAGTGAAGCCCTCATCTTGGCAAGACACCCCTGGAATGTGCTTCATTTTGGGAACATGGGGTACCTTAACTTAAAAAAACTCTGCTGAAGAATGCTTTAGATGCATAATTTCAAAAAATGCATTAACTTTTAAATAATTTGATAGACGCATTTTGTCATATGCAGAACTAAAATTGTTTAGATTTAAATTTTAAATCACTGAGCACATCTTTTGTGTATTCTCTAAGAAAACAATGCAAAACCTTTTATAAGGCTTGGTCTACTGTGACGTTTGGGGTATCATCCAGACCAGTAAGGGATCCTCTCACCTCCTGCCTTATAACTATGGATGCCTTACTACCATGGTATTATGGCTCAGAGCCTTGACATCAGTCGTCAGTCTACAAGCATAATCGTTTCATCCTGGCTTCTGAAGAGTGCTCTGTATGCTGAATTTTATAAAATACATTAATTTTTAAATAATTTGATACCAAAGCATTTTTTCATATACACATCTGAAATTGTTTAGATTTTTAAATCACTGAGCAGATCTTTTATGTGTTCTCTATTTATAAACCCTGCAAAACTTTTGATTCAGATAATAGTACGGCTTTGGTCTATCCTAATATTTGGCCTGTATAACTATTTTGATTAGGGAAGGTGATCTTTTTCACCAAAATAGTTATATCAGTAAAAGTCCTAATGAGGACACAATGTTACCTGGAAGGTGCCTTATATACCGCTTTAGTTATAGCTATATCAGCTGGTATAAAGTACCTTTATAGCGGTAGAGCTGCATGCACACTAGGGAAGTTGTACTGCTTTAACTATACTGGTATAGCAACTTTCTAGAGTAGACAAGCTTTAAGAGTGCATGTAGGGTTCAAAGTGAAAGTGAGTTGGGGGTCAATATTTCAGTCAGAGTTGGCCTCTCATCTTGTTTAAATCCGAGATGGCAACTAATTTAGTAGTCTTATTCCAGAATAAAGGTGCCTTTTCTGATTCAGTTTAACCCACTTTGAAAGTGGATTAAGCTTAACAGGAACAAGGTACTCTTATTCCAAAATAAGTGTCACACAAGGAATTGTATTCAGAAATAGCCAAAAGACTTTGAATTTACACAATACCTTATGCTCACCCATCTACTTTCAAGAGTAGACAATCCCTTAGTTCCCATTTTCTAGATTCAGAGCTCACCAAGCAGTTTTTCACAATTTGGTGTGATTGGCCCTTTGTTCAGCTGCCAAGATTCCGGTTTGTTGTGCAGGTCAGAACTGTGTGAGGAAGCTTATACCATATCTACCCACACCATACCTGGAAGGATCTATTGGTCCTGTACTTTCATGAGCACTTAATTATTCATAGCTTAAAAAAGAGGATTCCTCTGCCTTTACTTCTAAACTTTTATTGCTTAAATGATTTAACTTCTACCACATAGCTGTATAACAAGGGTGAAGTACAGTAAGATAAAGAGATGCAAATGTTTGTGCATTGCTGATGCATTATGCTTTGGCAAACCACATTCTGTCCCAGTTAATTTGTTTCATCACATGAAGCTATGCGATGGAATGTTAATGTCAGCACCCTCTTTATTTACACACTGTGGAAAAAAGGAGTAGTAATTAACACTTTGACACTCCCCCATTGATGTGTAATTGACTGTTTCAAAGGAGCACTGGTTCATAAGCTATTGCATGCAGTAAAATTATGTTTTCTATATTGCGGCTTTTTAGGACAGGGGTCAGTGACAATGCAGAAATTGCTCAATGATGCAGATTTTTTTATTACTACATTAAGGTTTTGACATATTGGTAGTGAATAAATGTTTCCATAAAAATTATTTTGTTTTATCATTTTGATTTTGAAATGACACTTGAATACCAGGACTGTCCTCATTTGAGAAAAATGTTGTAGTTTTGTAAAACAAAACATAGTTTAGTGCAACGTAACATGGACATCATTTGGTTTAATGGATTGTAGTATGAGTCTGAGAATAATTTTACTGAAAACTTTAAGACACTGGTACTTTGTATTAAAATATAAAAGTATGACTAGAAACATCAATATGCACTTCCATTTTATGCACAAAAGAAGGCCTGCTGTTTGATAGCCACACTTTGTATATTGTAGATAGGGTAGAGCACAGCTACTGTTTGCGTGAGTGTTTTTGAAACATCAGAAAAGCACACAAATGACGATAGAACTGTATTAGTGCAAAAGAGGCCGTCTTTTTCATACATTTGAATCTCCACAAATAAGTTGCTTGTCTGTTCCTAGAAATAATTGCTGAAAATGCAGTTTTGCTGATTTTTGAAATATACAGAGAATTAATTTACAGTAAATGCTTCGCATCTATTGTGTTATGCTCCCCCACCAATATGATCCATACTGTTCTTGCTTCCTTTCCTATATACAGGTTTAATCAGTAAATACCTTAAATCTGAAAATGTAGAGATTTTCAGTATATTTAATATATGCTAATTCTTGTAAAACTTACACTTTTCTAACTGAAAATTATTTTTAAATGGAAGAAGTTACTCTATCTCCAATTTTAATAGCTTTCTCACTTCCTTGTGTTTGTTTGAACCGCCAGAAAATTATGTAAGGAATCTCTTTGTCTTGGCCAGGATTCTACACGCATATAAAAGTAGTTTTGGATTACAATGGTAACAGCATATTCTGTCACATTTAATCTAAACCTTTTAAAAACCGGTTGCAGGGCTAGAAAAGAATACAGAAATCTCTCAGGAACATTTGGCTGTAGTTTTGTAAATAGCCTCATTTTAAACTTATTTTCCTGAATTTTTTTAATTAGCTATTTCCTCTTGATAGCAATGATGCTTTGAAATTATAAATATTAATGTGAATAACAGAGTAAAATTAATTATAAGTAGTAAGATTTGGCATCTAATAGAGTACTTGCTTCTGTTTTAATCTTGTTTTGGATTCAGTACTAATTAAAAATGAAACTAGTCTGTAAAAGCTATTCAATAAAGGCTCCTACAGGTGGCATCAGTTTGTTACAATTTGTTGTTTTATTAATGCTGACAACTTAGGCCAACAGTAGCATTATCTTGTGTCAACTGAATCGCCCTAACATGTCCACATCTAATCTGGTGTTATCAGCAACCTTTCTTGCTTCAAAAAGTTAATCAGCATCTCATTTGCATTTGTTAATTAGGGTTAATGTGCACTAATTGATTTTTTGATGGCTGTATATTTCCATTACACCCAGTTAGCTATAGTTGCTGGTGGTTCTTGTTCATTTGAGTTATGATGATCACATTTTTGTTGAATCTGTGCCAGATTGGGAGCCTGCATCATAATTATTGCTAATTAACACACCATGATGTCCTGTAATAATGTGCTTCCCTGATCTTTTATTAGGGTACAGATGTTATAAATTTCAAACTTAAATATTTACTGAGCAGTGTGAATATCCGTTACACTGGATTAAAGTGACTGAAGTTAATTTTAATTAAATTTTATGCAGATTCTAGAATTTATCCCCCAAAACTTGATAGGTTGAATAAGAATATCTAGATAAGGTGCGACAGTTGGGGAAGGCTATATATAGGCCTTGCTTGAGAAAGGAAGGATGGTTTAGTTCTTACGGCTTGGTCTGGGATTCATGAGATCCTGGTTCAGTTCCCTGCTCTGATAGACTTTCTCTGTGAAGGACTTAGAAAGTCATGTAATCTCTGTGCCTGTGTCCCCATCCGTAAGATGAGCACAGTAGCACTTTCCTACATCACAGGCTTGTTGTAAAGCTAATACACTGACAATTGACACCGCTTGTGCTATGGTGGTGGGGGTTATATGAGTAGGTATGTTTCCAATTCCTTTACTATTTTTTCATTTCTGCATGTCAGGGAATACATTGCCACTAGGTGTCCTGTGTTGTTATCTGAAGTTTGAGAGGAGTCCCCTCTTAAGGCTAATATATTTTCTCAACAGGATATATTTCTGTTAAAAAAATCTCTGCTTTTAGTAATGAGCATTATCAAGAGAGAAGTTGTTTTCAAGGAGCCACCTTCCGTTTTAGTCTTAGCCACAGGGTATGTGTATACTGGAAGAGGACCAAGGGGGATGTGAGTTCAGGATATTGTAGCGGTGGGAGGGGAGTTGGGCACCATTAGGGTCATTTGGGCTTCCCTGTTCCACTGTGCTTCTCTTCTGTTTGGTGATGCACTTTGAACTAATTTTGTCTAACCCCCCCCCCATTCTCTGACATTCTGCTGTAACTGATTTGGAGTATCTAAATTCTGTTACGTCTCAAGGAGATGTGAGCTGACTGTTCACTAGTTGATCAAGACCCAAGATTTTGCTGTTTTTCTGCATTTTTCTGCACTTTCAGCGCCAACAACTGGGTCCAGAAGAACCTAAGAGCAAATTGGGTGTTTTTGTAAAGCACAAGGTAGATGCAGGAATGTTGATAAATCCAGATAGGGAACCTTTACTCAAATGATGTAAAGTGAATTTGAAATTATTCTGAGGCATATGTAGTAGAATGTGGAAAATAGTTAAACTTGTTTATCAAATTTATAATTCATACCCATAAACTATCAATGCTCTGTTGTGCAGGCTTGTTACATGAGCAGAATATGGCCAAAATGAGACTACTTACTTTTATGGGAATGGCAGTGGAAAACAAAGAAATCTCATTTGACACAATGCAGCAGGAACTTCAGATTGGAGCAGATGATGTAGAAGCATTTGTCATTGATGGTAAGAAGAGTTAGCATGCTATATTTTACACATTTTTTTCATGAGGACTGTTTGTTTTTATTCTAAAACTAATTCCTTGTTTTAGGATTTTTTTAGCACAGATATTATTTGGGTCTTACATGAGTGTCAGATGTTTAACACACACAAGCTGAGTACACCATTCTTATAATACAGATACTTAGTTATCTTTAAGAGAAAATTACATGCAGTTTGCCAAATTGGGTACGCAGCTCTATAGAATATTAGAACTTAAGTAATGAAAAGGTACTGCTTGTTTTAATGTAGACTTGTCTGTCAAGCCACATATGGTTTAAACCCTCCCCTCAATTTGTATTTCTAAATTTATGTAAAAATTCATGTGTGAAACATCATATTTAAAGACTTGGCGAACTGTTGACTTTTGAGAAGTGTTTTCTTTTCATTGACAGGAATTGTATTTCAAATAATCATTTATAGAACTAATAAATTGTTTGCAGGTTTACTTTGTCATCTGTTTTTGCTTGCTGTCATTAAAACAGGATGTGTTTGTAGGGGAGAACAGTTCATAAAAACTGTACAGGATATTGCTTTAATAGATTGGCACCAAAACATAGGAATTCATGGATGACCTTGTTACATCACTTTGCTTTTCTGCCTACCAGATTGTTATTTCGCTGTTGGCTGTAACATCCAGCAAGTTATTACTTGTATATATTTACATTAATTTGAGTTTAAAGATGCTTATACTATTTTATGTCCTTGCTATCTCTTGAAAATATCACTCAAATCATTTTCCTTTTTTCAGCTGTAAAGACAAAGATGGTGAACTGCAAAATTGATCAGACACAGAGAAAAGTAGTTGTCAGGTAAGACTTAATTCTTTTCAGCATTTTGTAGAACAATTTAGTGTGTTCTAATTATTTCATTCAATATATCTGTTTAATATTTTAACTAGAAGCAAGGTATTGTTCCTATCAATTGCCTGTAGTTAAATAGTTGCTATTTATCATAATTTTATTAAAGCTCAGATTGAATGTGATTAGCTTATTTAATAAGAGAGTCCTATTTTCCAGCACATTTCATTTAATGACCTAACAGTGGCAAGAATACTAATGACTTTTGCTGCTTTAAATACTTGGGGAAGGCTACAGTGTGGGTATGGTGAAGCCTTTTATAGAGAGACTAAAAATAGCAAAAATGCTGTCTTAATCCCTTTTTCAATTTTTGTTTTACTTTTATAGTAACAGCACACATCGGACTTTTGGAAAGCAGCAGTGGCAACAATTGTATGACACACTTAACTCCTGGAAACAAAATTTGAATCAAGTGAAAAACAGTCTCCTCAGTCTTTCTGATACCTGAATGTTGCATTTTTTTGTTGGCCTCAGAGCAGATTTCAAAAACATTCAAAACTTCATTTTGACAACTTTTGAAGTTTTTTTTGCCTCCAAAATATGTGTAATTGGTTTTAAGAAATTAAAGACTCAACTATGAGCTACAAAAGCAATAAAAGTAAAATGGGAAAACACTTTGAGTTCATTAATACATTTTTAACAATAATGAACAATCATCATATTGGCTATGTATTAATTCATTTTGGTTCTCTCAATTTTAATCCTTTCTCTCTTTGAGGGGGGAGGGAGGGAAGGAGGAGAGAAGCAGTAGGATGATGATTCAAGTAATTCTAAAGTGAGTGGAAATGGAAAAGAAGAGAAATAATTATCAGCTGGATAGAGAAAAAATTAATCTTTATGAAATTGCCACCCTATTATCTTGTAAATAATACATTTGATGACTTGCCTTTTAAGAGGCAATATTTATTCTAAAATTCCAATTGTCTATTTGTACTTAGTACGATATTAAAAAAAAAAAAATTAGCTCCTCTTTAAGATCTGATACATGTAAACAGCAGACTTTCTTATTACTGGGCCAGTTAGAGAGTCATAAAGGTTTTTGAAGGGACCATTCCATTCTGAGACATCATTTGTCACTTTTGTTTGATTGTTGTGCTAGTGCTCATTCTGGCGGAGAAATGAGGAAGTCCTGCAGCTAAGATTTTTCAACATCTGAAGGAGGTGTACAGTTGTTAAATACATCACAAATTACACTTAACAGACATATACTTATAACACTTGTTTTAAATTTTTAACTTCTAACAAATTTTGTAACAACTTGAAAGGACTTTAATTGCAGAAATGTAGGGAATCTATTTTCTTTTAATACAATTCCATCAAAATACTAGTGGGGGGAAATCATTGGCGAGTTTGTAGTGTCG
The DNA here is from genome assembly GCF_016161935.1 of Mauremys reevesii. Lineage (NCBI taxonomy): Eukaryota > Metazoa > Chordata > Testudines > Geoemydidae > Mauremys > Mauremys reevesii. Next base: position 92,128,689 of record NC_052626.1, read on the forward strand.
AGTTACCCACAAAATAAAATCACCTCTTTACTTCCAGTGGAAGATTTCTACAAATCTTTCTATGATATGGATATTCAGAGATTGAATTATTTTTCTGTTTTGTCCCCTACCGCAGCTTTTTCTAGACTTTCTTCATACTTCCTTTTTCTAGACCGGTGGAGCCTTTCTAAATTCAAAAACTTTTCAGTGTCACTGATTTGGCTTTTTATAAAGAAGTTATGAGCATCACAATTCTGCTCTTCCTTGCTGAGTAAACTTTCACTTGAGATTGGTGTATCTGCATTGGAAGCCAGATGGGAAAGCTTCTGCTGGTGGCATGATACAGTAATTCCTGCTTTCACCTAAGAGAATAAAATGTAGTAGTATAAATGCGTTAAACTTAGAATAACTTGATATATCTAGAGATCCATTGCAAATTATTTAATTTTGAAGATTAGCAAGTAAGGAGGAAACAGACATGATTAACAGTGAGGATAATGCATTGCAAAACTAATTTCATTTAGTTTGACAAGCATAGTTTAGTTTTAATTTATTCTGCTTCATAATGTATTAGTAAATGTACTGTATTCTATAAAAAAATGAAGTCTTAATTTGAGACTTAAATACAGAATGTTCTCTGAGAATTGGGGAGAGGCTGCCGATTTTGGATTAAGTATGCAGTTTAGCAAAGTATTTGCTAATGTACATTATGCCAGTTGGAGATAATTTTTATGTAGTGATGCCTGTCACAATTTAAAAATACTCTTCATTCTTCAGCTGACAGTCAGTGAGGAAAAAATGGGCCTCATGTTGTTAAGAGCTCTTTTTGCTCTTCTTTTAGTTTTTTGGACGATTGTGTTTACCATTTGGTAGAGACACACTCACATCTGATCGAATCAAGCATGTACAGTGTTTTCTGACATGATAAAATAAGTGATCAAAGTTGTATCTTCGGACAATATAGGTATCTTTAATAAACCTTTTCACTTTCCCCTAAGAAAAAAAACTGCAAGAATTTTTTAAAATAAGTTATTTGCTCCCTTGAATTATGCACTCATTCTACTGTGTACCAAAACAAAACAATGGTAAACCCTAAGGTTAAATTTAATAGAAGTAAAGCTGCAGTATAAATTTTTCTCTTAGCTTTTGTTTTCTCCCTTCTGAGGACTGCCACTACTAATGGAATAGGAAAGTGGAATCAGCCATTAGAAACTTGGCATTTTTCCAATATACTACTTGTGTTCAGACTGCTTACTTTCAGTTTTAAAGTGACAGAGAACGGAAATAGTGTCCTAGTTACTTTGGCTGTGGATAATTACTAGAGCAAACCAACTCTTTGCACAGCACACACTGTGTTACACATACATGCAGCTGGTTTGGTGTGGGGACATTTATTGGTCCACGGCTCACCTTTCAGACATAATATAATGAATTAATAAATATTCCAACTGCTTGTCAGATTATTAATATGCCACACTGAGTGGTACTTTGAAACTCTATTTCCAAGAACTGCAATTCTATTACGCGAGTCCTTGACATACAGGGTCTCAAGGAGTTGGCTTCATGCACAAGTTTTCCAGCTGAGTGAAGATGCATCTAGCACTTTTTGACTATATATTAGGGTCATTTTTCAGCTACAGGCAGAGGGAGTATCTCTTAAAGCTGTAAGGGCACTGACTCCGCACCACTTTGTTAAAATAATTATGAAAAATAAAAATACATATCTAAGGCCTAACCTCCTACAAGGCCCATTGTCTGTTGTGTTTTTATAACCATTTTTTGCATTTTAAAAGGAATATTGTAAGTGTGTTTCAACTGTACACTAAAATAAGAGTAATTTAATCTCAAGAGTATGGAAAAATATAATAGTTATTTCTTTTATGGTCAAATGCTGTTCCACACTTCTACCCCAGTAAGGTCTAAAATGTAACGAAACTGTTGCAGTTCCACTATGTGGGCTGCCATGCAGAGAGACTGCACTATATGGAAGACAATGAATGGTGGGTCTGGCTCTTCTCCACAAGCCTGAAGGACTGTGGGCAAACTGTCCATTGCCAATGCTTCCACCAGCCAGAATTCCCATTTAGGGGGTGTACGGAACTATACCTGCACCTTCATGTTAGATTGGTGGGAGGAGAATTGTTTTTGCACTTGGCATTGCTAGTAAGGTTCCCATGTGCAAGGCCATTTACTAGGGCTTTAATCCAAGAGGGACCAGCATTTGAGCCCTGGAGAATAAATTACAGTGTAGATGTGTAGAGGCTCATACATTTAATACAGATATGTTACAATGTGTTTGAAATACTGGATAGCTATGTGAATCCCATCCATTGGAGTAAAAATTTGTATCCTTTAGGCCTTTAAATGTTAAAGGATCAGAAATGCTTTAAAACTGCAGATTTCTGTACCCAGGTTGGTTGATTCTAATGAGTGTCATGCATTGCTGTGTCAGTCTTAGTGACAAATAGAACAAATGCTATTAAGCTCAACCGGAACTTGTTATTGATAGAAGCCATGATTAAGAGAATGTTAATGTTATGCATTTAAGCTCTCGGGTCAGGAAATGAGTTAAGGATGCTCATGCAACCTTAATTCTGCACTTGTGCATATGCATTCTGATTGCAAGCACGATGTATGGATGCTTAATACATGGCTATATAAAATTCCTTGATTTTCCCCCTCCACCCCCCTATAATCTTAGGTGCACCTGTGTAGTATCTTGTACTATTTTTGTCATTCGTGTATATCCTATTTTCCATGTTATTGTGGGCCAGGTCATCCTTGATTTAGACTTTTATATGGTACATTCTTGCCTGTCTTATCCAAATACATGACTTATTTAGTCAGCAGCCATATATGATACAATTTTTTTCAACCACTACACATACATCCTTGCATATAATTCATGGGGGTCAGGTAGGTATGAAATATGTGTGTTAGCTATGAAATATCTCAAGTATCCCAGCAAATTTTCTCTATTGCTGTTGTACCTAATTTGTACCATTTTCACAAAGCGTACTGCAATGATGTACTCCACTTTTGATAGAAATGACTACTGGATTATGTCTGGCGCACACACTACTACAAAATACCACAGATGTATCTAAGGGCTAGTCTACACTAGAAGCACTATAGCGCATCTGAAGAAGATGCTCTATGCCAATAGGAGAGATCTCTCCCATCAGCATAATAAAACCACCTCTGTGAGGTGGTAACTGTATCAGCAGGAGAAGCTCTCTGCTGACATAGCGCAGTCCACACCGGTGCTTAGATTGGTGTAACTTAGTCATTTGGGGGGTGACTTATTTACAACTCTGAGTGACATAAGTTATACCGACATAAGTGGTAGTGTGTATAAGCCCTAAGGTTGTAGAAAAGCTGTATGTATTGTATTTGAGACAGTCTAATTAAATGATCATATATTATAATGCATAAGTACAAGGGCCAGAATTAAGGTTTTACCTTTGTAATTTCCTGGTTTGACTGTTTAACTATCCAACTTTAATATCGTCTATTTTTCTTGGTTTTCTTTAAAAAAAAAAAATTATATTGCAGAAATGACTACATCACTGGAGTGTCTGATCCCATGCACCTTAGGAGGTCTTCAGGAGAGAGCCTCTCTCCTTGTAGACATTAGTTATGCAGCTTTTACCTTTCAAGATGCAGTGAATGAGACGTGTCTCATAATTTATGAACTGGAGCAGGAAATGTTTCAGAATTAAAGGGCTCAACTAAATAAATAAAAAAAAATACTGTAGCTTTCCTTTTTTTTCCCAGATGAATGTATTTAGTCTGAGCTAGAATACAATTTATTCAGCGTGCTGTAGCACATAACTGGTACAGTAGTCTATATGATAGCAATATAAGTTGTTAGTGATCAAGAACACCTCAACTATTTTTAGTCCTCCAGCTCCCCTTCTTTATGCCTATAAAAGTTATAGTCTTGAGGAAATAACTTATTACAATTGTAATACCAAAACAAATGGGAAGAGTCAGAAGCAAAATCCCAGACTGGGGCTTTATAGATTCAACACTTTGAAATGCACCTGAAGTCAGCAAAATGCTCTGGTTATGTCTCACATATGTCTAATCCACAAAGGCAAGTGGCTACTTTCTCCCTCAGTGGAAGTCTTTACTTGGCTTTCATGAATAGCCCTAGGTAGACCACAGTTCAGTAGTGTAGTCTAGAAGTGACAAAAGTGTGTATAAATCAGTCAGAGGTGTGTATGTTAAAGGAAATGCTGCAACCTCTTGTCTAGCTGTAGATAAGACATGTTGGTCTACTATTTTAACTAAGGGCAGAAATGTCCATTCCTTTTAAAGAGTGGAAATGCTATAATCCCTGCCAGTTTATCCAGGTTCTTCTCCCTACCACTCAGTATTAACTTCAGCTCATCTTTATCCTTATTCCTATGTCTTTCACATGTGGGAAGAGCAAACACATTGGAACCTGACTTAGGCAAAAGAGAGATTTGAATATCATGAGCATATTGATGCACATGTAGCCCAAAACAACTCAACATTTGCCGGTGGCCTCATGTTTGTTGAAAAAGAATACTGATAACATGGAAGTAGTGTCGGGAGGCTGAGGAGTTGTTCAATGCAACCCTTTGAGATTTATCCAAAAGGAAGGAATAGTGTTACTAAAGAACAGTTGAGCTGATGATATTGAAATGGTGCTGAAATAGTATTGAAAGTGATCCAATAAAATCAGTAGACCTCTAACCTTGGTCTATCAGATGAAGATATCAGTATAATTATCTCTACATACCCAGGCCTGAAACCAGACCAATAGGATCCAGCTGACTGCCCACCATCTTCTCAGTAATAATTTCCAAAATGGAAGGTCCAAGATGGTTAATTCACAAGTTGTCACCAAAAAAAATCACCCTTGTAGGTATGTTTCATATTGTGCCTTAGCACTTGTCTCTTTGAGACAGAAACCAGACTTAGCCCTTTTCTTCAGGTTTTTGCAAACAGCGTTACGTACCACAGAGATCTCCAAAATGCAACATGAAGCATGGCTAGTTTCATCTTATGTGACAAATTGACCCTAGAGAATGACAGGTTTCCTCTTTTAATTTTCTGCTTATTCATATGTTGATGTATACCAATGTGAATATTCTGGCTTATCAAGCAAAGATGATGATAATGAACAAATTCAAAAGCAATGAGCAATATATATTTTATTGCAGCATAGAACAAACTAGCTAACATATTGCAATTCATATATATTCTGAATTATTTTATTAGATAAGTAAACAAAAGGAACATAATATGCTTGTCTTCCTATATTGTAGGTGATCATTTTTATTAAGGTACATAATGAACTACCTCACCCTCTCCTCCCAAAACAGACTGGCTAGCATCTGCTTGATTTATATGCTGTGACTTTTTCCTGCTGTTTTCTATCAACATTAATTGTGAAAAATGGTGCCATGTTGCCCTCTTGATATTATTTTGGAGATGGACTAGGTCTTAAAGCATCCAGATGCATACAGTTCTACACATATCTGTGGAATTAGCTCACCAAGGTCTGCTCTGCAATATTTTTAATTGACTTACATGTTCTGAGGGAAAAGAAGAATCATAAAAAGTCTTTGCTATTGCATTCCATTCTTCACTGGGATCTCTCTTGGGACCTCGATGGATACTTGAGGTATTCAAAGTGTCAGCAACTCTGTTAATACTGGTAGAATCTGATTGACAAAAAGGAAATGGTAACAACTGCAATTCATTTTCTAGGCACTAATTTTAGAGTGACTAAACTTCTGGTTTATCTCTGATCTTAAGAACCACAAGTGTTTGTTTTAAATCACAGAATTTTTGTTTTGATTTTACCTCATTTATACTTTGGTTTTCTACACTTTGATCTTACTGCCAAAAATTCTGTTTCAGTAGAAGAGCAGCAAGATGATTTTTTTCAGTAAAGTTTCCATTTTAATAAAAAATACTGTTTACCATCGTTTCATTTATATAATGCATTACAAAAAGTCCCAGTATTTAAAATAAAAAGATATTTTTGGTAAATAATTGCAGTGAAGAGGAAGTTACTCACCTTGTGCAGTAACAATAGTTCTTTGAGATGTGTGTCACTATAGGTGCTCCATGGTAGGTGCTCTTGCATCTCTGCTCTGCTGATAGAACTTTGGTAGCAGTGTTCATTCACCCCACATATGCGCTGTCCCCAACTCGTCCTCTGCCTGGAAGCTAACCAGCATGCCCAGGTGAATCCCCCTCAGTTCCTTCTCTACCACAGAGTCCTTGACAAGAACTGCTAAGTAAGAGGGGAGGAGGGTGGGTCATGGAGTATCCCTAGGGACACAGATCTCAAAGAACCATTGCTACTGTACATGGTGAGTAACTTCCTCTTCTTTAGTGTCCGTATGGGTGCTCCACTGTAGCTGGCTCCTGAGCAGTATCCCTAATGGGAAGCTGGGACTTTGGAGCTGTTATGGATGATAATACTGTGGAGCCAAAGACAGTGTTGGAAGCAGACTCCGCAGTAATAACATAGTGTTCTGAGAAGGTATGCGCAGACTCAAGTTGCTGCCATGCAGATTTCTGAGATGGGGACATTCTTGAGGAAGGTGACAGAGGAGGAAACAAACCTTGTGGAGTGTGTGTGGATTCCGGATGGAGATACCATGTTGTGACCTTGATAGCAGTGTTTGATACAATTCGAGACCCATTTGGAGAGTCTCTGGGCTAGTATCGTTGCATCATTAGACCTTTCCGTAATGGAAAGGAAAAGCTTAGATTTCCTAAAGGCCTTTGTCCTGGCCAGGTAAAAGGCCAGGGCTCTCCTAACATCTAGGGTATGCAGTATAGCCTCCCTGTTATCGCAGTGAGGATTAGGGTAAAAGGATGGGAGGTGAATCAGTTGATTTATGTGAAAAGATGAGGTCGTCTTGGGGATGAACTTTGGGTGCAGTCTGAAAGTAACCTTGTCCCGAAATAATATTGTATAAGGGGGTGGGGGGTGCCATTAGTGCTGCTATCTCCCCTATTCTTCTTGCTGAGGTGATTGCCACCAAGAACACTGTCTTCTTAGGGAGGTGTGTGAGCTAACAAGTGGCCCTGGGTTCAAAGGGTGGCCTAGTCAGGCTCTTTAGTACTAAGTTTAGGTCCCATATTGAGGTGGGGCATCTGGGTTGGGGAAAAAGATTTACTATATCTTCAAGGAATTGTTTTGTAGTTGGGTGTGAGAGCACTGAGAAGCCCTCTATTTCTTCATAAAAGGCTGCTATGCCTGCTAGGTGAACTGTGAATGAACTAGGGGATCGTCCTGATTTCTTGAGTCAGTATATACTCCTGTACTATTGGGAGAGTAGCAGATGGGGAAATTTGCTTGGAATTACACCAAACCAGAAATCTAGTCTGCTGTTGCAGGTAACTAAACAGGGTAGCCAATTTCATACTATGTAATAATACTTCCCATACTTCCTGAAAGCAGGATCTTTATATGTGCTGGAACCATGAAGGAGCCAGGCCTTTAGTTGGAGTATCCGCAGGTTGAGGTGGAAAGTGTTTCCTTCATTCTGCGAGAGGAGGTATGGAGAGAAACTGGCAGACATGTTGCCAGCTGTGACAGGTAAGGGTATCACGTCTGTCTCAGCTAGATGGGAGCAATCATTAAAACATTTGCTCTCCCTTTATTTTTAATAGGACTTTCAGCGATAGAGGAAATGTGGGAAAGGCGTATAGACAGCCCTTGTCCCATGACAGAAAGAAAGCATCCCCTAAAGAGTGCTGACCGAGGCCTGCCCTGGAGAAGTAGCATGGGCATTTCTTGTTCAGGTAAGTGGTGAACAAATCTATTGTTGGTGTCCCTCACTGTCTGAATATACCACAGAGTACTACTGAGTTATCTCCCATTCGTGGTTGTGTAGGAACTTGAGTCTGAGACTCTCCACTGTCGTGTTCTGCACTCCTGGTAGGTAGGCCATTGATATCATAATGCACCAGTTCCATAGCATTAGTGCTTCCTCACAAAGGGAAAGTAATCTGGCACCCATTGATGATTTATGTAGTACATACATGCTATGTTGTCTGTCATGACCCTTGTGTGTGTACCTCTAATCAGCAAAAGGAAATAAGCACATGTATTCCTGACTGCTGTGAGTTTGAGGAGATTGATATGAACACATGCCTCCGTGGGTGACCACTTGCCCCATGTTGTGAGGTTGTTGAGATGTGCTCCCCATCCTATGAGGGATGCGTCAATGGTGAGGAGTAGTGCCGGAGGGGGGTTGGGCTGTGCGAACGAGATCCCCATGCAGATGTTTGCTGGGTCCTTCCACCACTTCAAGGATTGCTTGACTTCAGTGGGTAATGATAGGTGCTTGTCTAGGCTGTCTCTGATTGGCCTGTAAACTGAGGTGAACTATAACTGGAGACACCTCATGCAAAACCTGGCATACGCTATCACAGAAGTGCCTACAGCCGTAGGCCCCAACAGTTGAAGGCCCATCAGGCTGATATTTGAGGGCTGGTTTGCACTGTCTCCTTAATCTGTTCCCCTCTTATAGAATCTGTTTTGTGGGAGGAGCGCTCTCAGTCGAAGAGAGTCGAGATGGGCTCCTATGGACTCTAATTTCTGTATTGAGGTTAACATTGATTTTTGGACATTGATTTGTAGGCCCAGGAGGCTTTGTGTGTGTGGAGGGATGCGTCCATCTTTTCTGCAAACAATTTGATGCCTTTGAAGGGAATGTCCCGCCATTGTTGTCTGTACTTCCTTGGGGAAGCCAGATAAATGTAGCCAAGAGGCTCGTTGCATCACAATTGCTGTGAGGATGGATCATGCTACAGAATTGCCTACGTCGAGCACTGATTGAGTGCCATCTTGGCTGCCAGTTGTCCTTTGACAATGGCCCTAAACTGATCTCTGTGTTATTCCAAAAGATGATCAATGAACAAATTGAGTTTGGAGTAATTGAAGTAGTCATATTTTGCTATTAGGGCTTGGTAATTTGCTATATGGAATTGTAGTGTGGCAGAAGAATAAGCCTTTCTTTGAAAATGGTTGAGGTGTTTCCAATACTTATCGTGAGGTCGACTTCGCCTGGTGCTGATGACCTCTGGACTTCACTGCATCCACAACAATCAAATTAGGGGGTGGATGGGAGAAAAGAAACTCTGTTCCCTTGGCTGGGATGTATTTCTTATCAGCTTGCTTACAGATTGGCGCGACCGATGCAGGCGTCTGAAATATCATCTTGGCTGTATCCAAGAAAGCCTCATTGATGTGGAAGGCTTCTCTGGATGAAGAAGAGGCGTGTAAAATGTCTATCAGCTTATGGTGTGATTCTTTTACCTCTAGAGGCAATTGCAAAGTATCTGCCACCCTCTTAGGTCTTGAAAGAGTTTAGTGTTGTCTGTAAAAGAGGGCGGAGGAGGCATCTCTGCCTCATCTGGTGAGGAGGATTAGATGGCGGAGGGGGATGAAATGTTGGTCAGTGGTGGGACCCTATTTGTCAAGAATCACATGGTTAGAGTTGGCCACAAAATTTCCATAAAAAAGTCAATGGAAAATGACTTACACAGTAAGGCCCAATGCTGCAAAGACTTTCCATGCTGGGAGTAGTGCCATTAAGCATATACCTAAATCTTTGCAGGATCAGGGCTGAAGTCTATTTTCTAAACCAGTCAGCATAGTCAGTTAGTGTTATGAGTCAATGTTGATACAGCAAAGTAACAAATATCAATCATTTGGTACAGCAGCAAAAGTTATTACCTTACTATGAATATACATATGTGCTTTGCCTTGGCATTAATTCTTATAAATGCCTTCACATGTATGTACCAGCAGGAGACCTTAATCTAATTATAATGTTATATTTCAATAATTTTTTGTTGTTTGGTTCTGTTATAATTCTTCAGGAAGGTCTTATACTATTTCCTAGTTCATTCCAGTTCGCCCTGGAGATCATGTGTTGTAGCTGCTCTCTGTAACCTATCAATGTCACTCCCTAATTCAATGGCAGAATTGTGGTTGAGTGGCATAAGGAATTCCCCCACATAGGCTGTTAACTATTTCTGCAATGCACCAGTCTGAGAGCATGGCATTTGTGTTGAGAGTTGAAGTCAGGTATCCCACATAGCTACATCATCTTCTAATCTAAACAGATGTGTAAATGTGTAAAAGTTTTGTAGTTACTTAACCTACAGTGCCTATATTTCTTTGAGATCTGTTGTCCACATGGATTCCACCTGTGGTGTGACTGCCAAGCATTTGGTGAGTACCCTGTGCTGCAGAAGGACCAAAAGGCAGGACCCTGTGCTGAGAAAAAGTTACTCACCTTGTGCAGTAATGATGGGGTTTCGAGATGTGTCCTTCTATGGGTACTCCACTGTGGATGTGCTTGCGTCCCTGCGCTGCTGATTGGAGACTTTGGTAGCAGTGTCTGTTAGGCCTGCACATGTGCTGTCTCTCCTCTGGCTGCACCATGAGGCTAGCCAGCGCATGAAAGCTAACCGCCCTCAGTTCCTTCTCTACAGCAGACTCATTGACAAGAACTCCAAAGTAGAGGGGAGGAGCATGGATTGTGGAGCACCCGTAGGGATACATATCTCAAAGAACCATCATTACTGCACAAGGTAACTTCTTTGAGTAGTGTCCCTATGGGTGATCCACTGTAGGTGACTCCTGAGCAGTCCCCCTTCTGGAGGGCCAGGACTTCAGAGTCAGGTCAGTTACAGATGATGGCATTGGAGGCAGAGTCCCCAGTGATCACATAGTGTTCTGCAAAAGTGTGGACTGATGCCCATATTGCTGCTCTACAGATCTCTGAGATAGGGCTATTCTGGAAGAAGGCAACAGATGAGGAGATTGACTTTGTGGTGTGTGTATGAATAGAGTCTGGAGGGGTTATGTTGCAAGCTTGGTAACACTGTCTGATGCAATTTGAGACCCACTTGGAGAGCCTTTGGGCTGATAGTGCTGAGCCCTTGGATCTTTCCACAAAGGAGAGGAAAACCCTAGGGGACTTCCTGAAGGCCTTTGTCCTGCCCAGGTAGAAAACCCCAGGGCTCTCCTGACATCTAGGGTATACAAAATAGCCTCCCTGTTGTCTTGGTGAGGCTTGGAGTAAAAAATTGGAAGGTGACTCAGTTGATTCATATGAAACAGGGAGGTTGGATGTGGCCTGAGCATAACCTGGCAAAAGAGGAATTCAGATTCATTGGCGGGGACGTAGTAGTTTTTGTCTGCTCACTTGCAGGTAGGCACTATCAACGCTGCGATTTGCCATATGGTTCTTGCTGGGTCTAAGGTAGTTTAATAGGGAGGGCGATCTTTGAGAGGAGGTAGAATGGAGGATGTCAAGTCAAGGAGTCAATGATGAATGTACTTCTAGTGGTATTTGGAGAGTGTCTGCAACTCTTTGCTAACTCCTGGAAGAGACGAAAGTCATCTGCCAGAGATGGTGGGAAAGGCATTACTGCTTCGTCTGGAGAGGAGAATATGATCCTCGGTGTCAGTTCTTCCTCGGCATCACCCTCCAGTTCCTCTATAATGTCTTGTGGAGGCTTCGAAGCTCTGGATGCTGTGGCCGAGGGGGTGTGTCTTGAGGGTTCTTGGGTGAGGCTTGAAGCCCGAGAGGCATGCCAGCGATAAGCTCCCAAGAGTCTGAAAAGGGCCAGTAGGGAGACATAGATCCCAGCGGTGGTGCCCATTAGTGGCCGAACCAGGATGGCAGTGATGAGGCCACCTGTGGGTACATTTTAGGGCTTTGTTGATACTGAGCACCATATGAGGCCTGAGTGGAGTATTGTGATGCCATCTCCTCTGCTTTGCTGTCTGAACCCTCACTAGAGAGCGGAGGAGCATGGCATGGCAGTGGGGATAATACCTGTGCTAAGCACATAGGTCCCAGCACTGAGAAGCAGAGACTGCGGTTTGTCCGATATGCGGAGGTCCCTGAAGTGGCAGGATTCCATTAGTATTGATTGTCCTGGTGTGAGTGCCGGGGGGACAGGGATCTTATCCATACTGGTCACGCTGGTACCGGATGAGGAGTCTTGTAGCTGTTTCTGAACTCTTTCCAATTTTTCAGCATCTTTATTGAAGTATGAGCCCCAGAACTAGACACAGTATTCCAGTAGTGGTCTCATGCCATATACAGAGGTAATACTATCTCAATGCCTTGATATTTCCCAGATTATACCTAACTGGAGGCTCATGTTCTATTGCTTATCCAACATTACCCCTAAGTTCTTTCAGTTCCATTGCATTCCAGGATACTAACTACCATCTTGAATTTGTGACCTACATTCCTTGTTCCTAGATATTTTACCTTGCATTTGACAGTATTAAAAACTTTTATTCAAATGAGCCCACTTTTCTAGGTGTTCTAACTTGGTCTTTATAATGGGCCTGTCATCATTGACTACTCCATCTCTGCGTGTCATCTGTAATTTTTACATAGTTATGTTCTTCCAGATCATTGATAAAGATATTGAATTGCATTGGGCCAAGAATAGATCCTTGTGGGATCCCACTAGAAACACAACCATTCGATAATACTCCATTTCTAATTATTTTTTTAAACCTACCAGTTAACCAGTTTTTAATCCTTTGAATATGGTAAAATGATTTTGTAAAGTGTTAATTTAATCATTATGTGGGATTAAGTTGTGTACCTTACAGACATCTAAGTATATTATGCCAACACAATGACCTTTGCCAAACAAACATGATTGCATTAAAACCAATATCACATTTGTCTGACAAGACCTATTTTCCATAAAACCATGCTGATTAGTATTAATCATGCTGCCATACTTTAATCCTTTACTGATTTTGTCCCATATCTGCCTTTCCATGGTTTTGTCTGGGATCAATGTCCGGATAACTAGCCTAAAGTTATCCAGTCATCCCATTTACAATAATTACTCAACATCAGCTTTTTTCCAGTCCTTTAACAAATCTTGGAATAATAGGAATCATCATTAATGGTTGAGAGCAATCCTTAAACAATTCTTTTAATATTCATGGATGCAAGTTATCCAATCCTGTCCATGTAAAAAAAATTAATAGCTGCTGTTTAACATACTTCCTTGTTACTGATGGCACAGAAAATATTTTCTTATTGTTTTAACATATGAATACATCACCCTGCTTCTTTGCAAATACAGAACAGAATATCAATTGAATAGTTAACATCATTTCTGCTTCATGATTGTCAATTTTATCATCCTTATCTAGTCTGAGACCTGTATCAGTGTTTGGATTTCCTTTGTTCTTGCTATATTTCATGAATTCCTTCTGATATTCCTTAGCCCTACTGGCCATAAAATTTTCATTGATACTGTTGCCCCTTTTTGACTCTAGCAGTTGCCCAATATTCAGGGCATCCTTCCTTAGGGAGGAAAAATTGATGAAGTGAGTCAGGTTGCAATCCTATTTACAAAGAACATACACAAAACCTGTATCCCTGATTGAGCTGGGATCTATGCAGAGGGATTGGATAGGCCAGACACAGGGAGCAGACAGGCTGAGAGATGAAGAGATTGGGTTTTATCATTCCCCACCCACCCCCACTTCTGTAGATTATCTCTGACAAAGTTGATACAGCATGAGGCTATATTAACTCTTCTACAATCCCATCTGTGTAGGGAGAAATTCCCTTTAACAGGGACTTTAGGATAGTTTCAGCTAGAAGGAGCCCTACAGCATAGCTTTATTGGAGCTCTGCTGCCAGGATGCAGAGGAAGGGAGTTCTCCTGGGTCTCTAGAGCCCCAATGAAGACATAAAAGCCCCTAAGGTGAGGGCAATGGGATTTGAAGGTGGAATTGTGGCTCATTCTGTAAAGAGGTAGGGGGCGGGGAGGGTGAGAGAGAGAGATGTCATTCCCTGGCAGGTTTCCCTTCTAGTTCTCCTCCTACTTTAGCTCATGGATTCTTCTGTCGAAGGGCCAGTCAGGCCTAATAGTGTGTTTACTGGAACCACTATTCTATTACTCAATAATTAGAGGTACAGCTTATCAATACAAAATATTACAGGCACAAATCCAGGCATACAGAGATATATAAGAAATCGCCAAGACATCTGCATAACATACATATGTACCCACATGACCTTATTTTTACAAATTTAGTTTTTCTTTTCTTTTCCCCTATTTCCTTCATTGTGTGCTTTATTGTTTTTACTTGCTGTGTCTTGTTTGCTTTTTTAAAATCATAAATTCTTTGGAGCAGTGACTAAGGGTAACATTTTCAAAACTGCTGAGGTAACTTTGGAGGGAAGTAACTAGGACTTAAGCACCTAAATCATTTAGGTGCATTTGAAAATTTTATCCTATGGCGCTTATTTTTTTCTAAAGCACCTAGCACAATTTTTGATGCTGTAAAAATAATACATTATTTTTTTCTTAATAGAGAAACAAAAATTACCTCTAACTGCTATCTTGATAAAAGATTATTTGGAGTTTAAAAACAGCACTTCTCATTAAAGTAATCAAATCTAATCGGTAGATTTATTGCAAAATAAATTACATCTATGATATATGCTTTATTTCTTTTTCACATTTTACTAGACTAAGTTCACAAATGTTTATAACAAAGTTCATATTTGTTATTCGCCCAGCTTTTGTGTATGCATAATATTGTTCAACAAATAATCACCAAATCACCAAAAGCTTTCTAATGGGCTCACCTGTTTTTCTTTCCCAAAGCATCAAAGGATAGAATCTTCTCCTTTCTCATTTTTTGCCATGTTCTGTTTATTTTGTGTGTGCGAGTGTTATCTGGATTAATGACATATACACTAATATAACCAAACAAGCTATTTATGGGCCCAATTTTAAGAGGCACAGAGCACCCCACAACTAACATTAATTTCTGTGAGAGCTGAAGGAAGTGAAAACTTTCCAAGAGGTACTCAGAACCTCCCCTGATCACACTCGTATCCCCAAACTAGTACTGTGCTTAGTCTTCATGATTGGGGCCCCTCTTGCATCAGAATCCAGTAGCATGGATGCAGCTATCTGCATTAGGGGAATCATGATCCAGGATTGAGGTCTAGGTCTCTGAGCAGTGATGATAATGATTGCTATAGAAATTCTTATGAGAATTACATTTAGTTATTCTGGCACTGATTTTGTTTTACAAAGGGAGGGAAGGGATAAAGTTTATTTATTCAGATAATAGAATAAACACAGAATAGGTCACTTAGTTGCATCTATAATGTGGGTTAGTTGAGAAATCTCAACATCTTAGTAGGGCAAATCTAAGTTTCATAGATAATAGCTAAAATTATCAAAAGGTTTACATTTTTCCTCTGATACTACTTTACATTGAATAGAGAACTTCCAAATTTAATGTTTTTCCTACATACATATTCACTATTATGTTCCTCTTACACTTTAAAATGTAAATAATTATTTCTCTTACCTAGTCCTGTTTCTTTCATGACAGCATTTATGCTCAGATTTTGACACTGTGCTTTTGAAAGAATCTTTTTGTTTTCTGATATACATAGTAGTTTCTCTTTCAAATGGAAAGGCCCTTCGGAAGTTGAAGCCCACGCTGTTTGACTTTCAACTTGATTTACTCTCAACCAAGGACTGAGATCTGAAAAACTTAAGTATACTGGCGTTTTCTCAGTTTTTTTATCTGAAGTTGAAAGATCAAAGGATGACCTTCCACTTCTGTTTACTAAATCTCCAGATGTCCTTATGAGTAAAGAACATGATTCTTCCAGGCGACCTTCAGCAATTTTCTCTCCTGGAACTGTACTATTTAATGACTCTTTCTTTGCTCTTAACAATGTATTCTCTAGTGCATTATCATTAATCACAAGGGATTGTCCATCCTTCATTTTGGGTATCTGAAAATCATTTGCATGAACTTTTTCCCAGGGCATTTGTTTATCGGTGGTAATTTTGTTTATAACCATTTGTTTATGAATAATAGTCTGAGAAGCACATATATTTTCAGTGTTCAGAGGCAAAACAACATCTGTGCATGCATATGTATTTGTATCAGTTTCTGTCTGTTCAGAAATGTCTTCCTCACTTTGATTGCTGTGCATATCATTCAGCTTTGTCCATGTATCTGTTTTTTCAGTACTTACATTGAAATTCTCTAACAGAGACATATTAGTGTTGTTTTCTTTTGTATTGTCCCTGTTCATGCTTACATTATCACAGAAACTAGTAGGCAGAACTGGAGCATCACTTGCTGTATCACAAGTACTGTTCAGTGCACAGTTCCCATTAGTTGTGCTTGCAGTGTCACTGTTGTGTTTCTCTTGAATATCTGTATGAATCTGTTTAAATTTAAATATATCTGAGGATATGCCACTGGTGCTTCGATTTAACAGATGAAGTGGTTCTGTTTTGTCTTGTTCATTATCTAAATCAATGTCATTAGACTCCTGTAAGTGACATTTCTGAAACTTTGTATGACTACTTTCTGTAACCTGAGACAGGATGGCAAAATTAAATTCAGCTATGGTTTGATGGTTGTCTGCAGTTCTCTCAGTTACAGGACTGTCTTCTATGCCAATAACTTGTCTGGATTCTTTGCTTGGTGCTTCATTTATAAAGACACCTTTGTCATCCTGTGTGGCATCTGCCTTATCATTTGTATTATAAACTAATTCATTTGAAGCATTGCCAAATATATGCTTGCTGGAGTCTGTCTGTTGACCTGCATCCATACTGCAGACACCAAATTCTTCAGTATTGTCAAGGAGCATCTTTCTTGTGTTCTCTGGGAGTTTTGCCAATGCACAAGATCTGTCCTGTGGCTTTAGTTCTGCACTTGCATTGTTTTTCTCCAAGAACGTTTTGTCTGTTTTTCCTATATTTGCTGTCTTTTTGCACTCAGCAACACATACTTCCGAGGCCTGTCCTTGCGTAATTAAATCAATATCTGTGCAGAGGGTTTTGCCTGGAGAAGCCTCCCTTTGCTTTTCTTCACAGTGGCTAGCAACATTAACTTCATCCTTATAATTTTCAAGAAGTTGTAAATCTATTAGGATGAAAATATTATAGTGACAAAAACATCTGAATGTTAAATGTTTTGGTTTTTTTTGCAAAATGCAATTCACAAAGATGTACTGATATTTTCATTAATGTTCATTTTCCTCATACGTGAATAGTTACAATTTTTTCTAAATATCAGAAAGTCCTAGAAGTGAACATTGTATTCATGTACTTGACAAAATATTTATAATGTTCAAACAGAACAATATACTTACATTTTTGCCTATTTTAAAAAAATGAAACTGTTAAGTATTCTATGATTTGGTTGTAATACTATCCCAGTTGGTATTTGCCAGAATAGCTGATAATGGTCTCTGCATTGAAATTGCTTATAGCCATATATTTAGATATTTAACTTAAACAATTTCTTATGATTTTTTCATCCTATATGTAGCTTAAATAAAGTTACTAATATATGTGTAATTTTTCTTTCAATCTTTCTGATCTATAACTCATCAACCCTATTTAAGGGACAGTGTTCATACCATAGGAACATGCCATCATTTACGAGTGGCTAAATAATGAAGAAAAGCTAAGGCCTCTGATACTTACAGAAGCTGTTCACTGTAAATATACTCCAATGCTATGAACATTTCTATTAGATAGCAAGAAAAGAGAAGATTCAATAAACCACCATATAGTTATGAAGGTCTTAAAGTTTTGGCTTTCCATTCCTGTCATTTTGGAGGCTGGGCTTAGATAAGTACCATTTCATGGGCAGGTTCAAAAAACTAAAAAAAAAAAAAAAAAGTTTTAGAGAGCTATATGAGGCATAAGTGTTTGTGGACGTAGCCTGCATGGAATAGTAATTATACCATTACATATTGAGCTATTGCAACCCTATCTCCTGCAGGGTGTACAGATAAAAGGGAAGAGTGTCTCCCTCCTTATGCTCCTATACTATAGCTGGGGACAAGCAAGTTTCTCCAAACCTATCCTCACATTGGCACAGAAAATATACCGCACCAGAAGGGATAGTGGAGCATGCAAATTGTACCTGAGTGAGGCAAGCAGCTCCAGGAAGGATTGTGCCTATACTCAGAGCTTTGTGTACTTTCCACAAAGTGGCACCTACTGATACCAAGAATTTCATTAATTTATACGAGAATATTTGATTTTGGGCACTGAATCTCTCATCATATAGTTTATTTGTGAGTATTTATACCTTTGGCAACAATGTTGTATGTCTCTTCTGTGCATCCACTTCCATTACTTTGTTCGGTCTGTACTTTATCAATGTCTGAAGAGCAGCCTATAATATTCTTTACTTCAATGTCATCTTCCTGTCCAGGACCAGAAATACTATCGTTTTTGATTGTAGATTGTGTATATGTATTTTCTTTTGGACTAGTCTGTCATAAAATGGTAGATATAATTAACTTATTAATTAGAGATAAAATATATTCAGGTTACTTATCAAAGTTTCAGATTAGATTTAACAGGAAGGGCCTGATTCACTTTTTTACTACACTGCTGTAAATCAGGAGTCATTCTTTTGAATTAAATGAAGTTTCTTTGCTTACATACAGCAGTGTATCAGGCCCACAAGCTATATTCAGCAGGCAAATTATTTGACTACTAGGTTTTTCAAATGGGCAACTTTGCATGATGTAAATATTAGAAGAATTTTCAAAGGAAGAAGTGTTAATAAAATGTGCTGACTTGGTCACTAAAGAGGGCAGGGCTTAATCATATGATCCCAAATGACCTGTCCAATAACAAGCGAGGGCAGAAAAAGAAGACTGAAGAGAGCCGGCAATTGCTAATTACACAGACACGCACTTTTTCTTCACAAACCATTTGCTTTCTTTGTATGTCTCCTTTTGTCCCTGAAAAAGGGATAGGCATTTCTATTTACTTTTTTCTGTAGGCCAGAGCCACAACTCCATTGACTTTTTCCATCATGGGGTCTGATACCTTATTTTTCCTCCATTCCTATGGATTTGTTTGAAGTCTCCTCTCCATTTCTTCGCACATTGCCTGTCTCTCCCTCTGTTACATCTTTTCCTCTCATTCCCAGTATAACCAAACTCAAACATTCAGAAATCATGAGTCAGGCCCCAAAAGTCATAAAAAAGGCTTTAAAATCACAACTTCGGGAAAAAAGACAGTATTGCATTCTTTTTATTTGCCTCTTGGTTTTGGATAAATTAGGGTGCACTTATGTCATATTTTTAAGCTTTTCTCATCAACGAGAGTGAGAAATACTTTCTTTTTGATGAAAGGGGAGGTCACTCACACTGCGCAGTAACTGGAGTTCCTGGAGATGTGTGTCCCTGTGGGCGTTCCACTTCAGGTGTGCTCAGACCCCATGCGCCTTTAATCAGAGATTTTTGGTAGCAATGCCGTTCAGCCTGCACATGTGCCCCACTCCAAAGCTATATAAGGCTGCATGGGTGAACAGCCCTCAATTCCTTTTCTACTTCATAATCTCCAAGGAGGGCAGGCAGTGGAGCATCCTAAGGGGGACACATCTAAAAACTCCAGTTACTGCACAAGATGAGAAAGCTCCTCCTCTTCTTCGAGTAGCGTCCCTATGGGAGCTCCACTTCAGGTGACCTACTGAGCAGAACCCTCAGCTGGAGCGGAGGCTGCAGAGCCCAGTCCAAGACTGAAGAAAAGACTGTGTTTCCAACAGCTGCCTCTGATCTAGAAGACTTGATCACTGTCTAATGCTTGTATGTGTGGAGCATGGGCGATGGGTATCATAGGCTGGGGAGGCTGTGCCTCCCCAAACA
Organism: Mauremys reevesii; assembly: GCF_016161935.1. NCBI lineage: Eukaryota > Metazoa > Chordata > Testudines > Geoemydidae > Mauremys > Mauremys reevesii. Next base: position 92,148,401 of record NC_052626.1, read on the forward strand.
GTCAGGCGTGCCCCCGCCCACACTCTGCCCCCAGACCCCCCTCCCCTGCTTCCTGCTCCGTGTAGCTGGAGTCCAGTTTCCCTGTGGGGTGGCCCCAGCTTGGGCCGTGTCTCCCGTCGCTATGGAGCTGGAGCGGGAGCTGCGGCTGCACCACCTGCCCTCCCGGTGCTCCAGGGAGCTAGCCTAGGGCAGGGGCCTGGTGGCTGTGGTGGGGGGCACGGAAGGGAAGGAGCCTTGGGTGGAAGGGGCAGGGCTGGGAGCTAGCCTCTCCGCACCCACCCAGTGGTTCACATGCTGCCTGTTGTGTAAAGGTCCAAGTGGCAGCCTTAGAAATGTCCAGAACAGGAACACACTTGAGTAAAACCCTAGATATAGACAGATCTCGTGGAATGGGCCAACACCCCAGAAAGAGTCTATATGTCTGCAGATTTATAGCACAATATAATGCAATCAGAAATCTACCTGTGGAGTTTCTGGGTGGAAATTGATGAACCTTTTGACCTATCTGCAATGGACACAAACAGTCTGGGTAATTTTCTACATCCCTTAGTTCTGTTCAAATAAAAAGCTAAAGCTCTCCTAACATCTAAAGTGTGCAAAGTGGCCTCTTCTCTAGACTGGCGCGACTCTGGGAAAATAAATGGATAACTTGGTTGATGTAAAACTTGGACAACACCTTGGGTGAAAATTTAGGATGTGGATATAATGAAACTTTGTTCTTGAAAAATACTGTAAATGGATGCTCCACAGTCAGAGCCTATCTTTTCCCAACCCTTCAAGCAGAGGTGATAGCCACAAAAAAGGCCATCTTCTAAGATAAATTAATGAGGAAAGAAGTAGCCATTGGCTCAAAAGGAGGGTCCCATAAGACATCTAAATACTAAATTCAAATCCCAAATCAAAATGCACCCCTTAACTTGGGGGAAAAGTAAAAGCAGCAAAGAGTCCTGTGGCACCTTATAGACTAACAGAAGTTTTGGAGCATGAGCTTTCGTGGGTGAATACCCACTTCGTTGGATGCCCCAAAAGGTTCCCCCAAATCCTTTGAGAAACCTCAAAGTTGTGGGATGAGCAAAAACTGAGAATCTCTCAACCAGGAATGAAAAGCTGTTTTAGCTGCCAAGTGGACCCTGATAGAGCTCATAGATGATCCTGTCTTTTTCAGCTCTAGGAGGTAATCTAGAACAATTGAGAGGAAAGAATGAGCAGATGGAATACATGTCTGGATATGCCAAAGGCTGAACCCTTTCCACCTGCGGAGGTAAGTATATCTCGTGGAATCTTTTCTACTGTTACCTGTTACCTGTTCAGTAACACCTTTTCTACTGTTCAGTAACATCAGAACAAGTACACTCTATTCCCATTAGTCAAGTTTTAAGACAAAGAATCTTCAGGTTGGAGTGAAGAACCCAATTGGATCTTGGGAAAGAAGATAAGGAATGGATGGAAGGCTAATTGCCTGACAAATGGCTAAGTGAATCATGTAAGAATATTATATATGTCTGGGCCACACTGGAACTATTCATAGGATTCTGGGTTTGTCCTGCTTGATTTTATTTATCATTTTCAGAAACAGCAGCTGGAGGAAGTACATATAGCAGGCCTCTTGTCCATGGAACAAGGAACGTGTCTCCTAAAGAGAGAGGGCCTAAGACCCTACTTAAGCAAAAGTGTTTGCATTTCAAGTTGTTGGTAATAAAGGTAATAACAGTAACAAAAGAGGTAACAGTATCAAAGAGGTCTATTTCTGGAACTTCCTAAGTCAGAAAGATTTGACCGACAATCTAAGAATCCAAATCCCAAACATAGTCCTGGGAGAAGTGCCTGCTGAGATTTTTGGCTATTCTGTTTTGTATCCTTGGGAGGTAAGTTGCTGAGATATGGCTGAAATTGACTATCCACCAGTTCCAGAGCTTTATTGCTTTGGCACACAGGGAAGAAGAGTTGGCCCTTCCTTGTCAACTGATAAAGAACATGCAAGTTATGTTGTCCATCAGGACCTTTATGGACCTATTTCTGATTAAAGGCAAAAAGATATACATTCCTGACTGCCCTCAACCCAAGTAGGTTGATGTGTAGTCATGTCTCTTAGGCAGATCATTTGCCCTGAGTTCTGTGGGTCCCCAAATGCACCCTCCACCCATTAGAGATGCATGTGTCTTGGTGACTGAAGGAGGAGGTAGAACAAATGGAATCCCCTCTCAGACATGGTCTTTCCACCAACTGAGAGAATCTTGTACTTAAGGAGAGACTGACATGACACTAGCTTGGTCAGGCTGTGGGGTTTTTTTTTGTTTGTTTGTTTTTTTAAGTATAAACAGTCCTGAGCTAGCTCTGGAAACATCAAAGGAAGAGCTTGGCATGTTGCATCACAAAGGTGCAAGCTGCCATGTGTCCGAGAAGTTGAAGACAATTTCTTATAGATGTCTTTGGACTGATTTGAATCTTTGAGGTGAGATTTGTTAACATCAAGAATTTGTCAGAGGAAGATAAGCCCTGGCTGATATCACATCTAAGGAGGCTCTTATGAACTCTATTCTTTGTACCAGGCTTAAAATGGATTTCTTGATATTGGGCTGCAAACCTAGATTGTGAAACAGGAACCTTGACATCTTTGTGGTAGTGAAAACCTCATCAATCCTTAAGTAGCCAGTCATCAAGGTATAGGAAAACAATTATTGCTAAACATTAAAGGTAAGCTGCTACCACTGCCAATATTTTTGAGAACACTCTTGGGTCAGACAAAAGGCCAAAGGGAAGTGATCCTGACCTATCAAAACACACAGGAATCATTTGTGAGACAGATGAATTGCTGTATGAAAGTAGGCATCCTGAAGGTCAAGGGCTAAAATCCAACCCGCTGGTTCCAGCGATGGAATTATAGCTGCAAGAGTCAACCTCCTGAATGTTTGTGATTTCACAAAGTTGTTTAGGAGTCTTAAATCTAAGATCAGTCTCCATCCCCTGTTCATCTTTGGGGCCAGAAAGTAACTGGAGTAAAAGCCCCTCCCTCTGTGCTGAACTGGAACTGATTCTACGGCTTCTATGCTCAGAAGGTTGTCAATTTCCTGCCTTAAGAGGTACTCTTGAGAGAGGTCCCTGAAGAAAGGGGGATGGGTAGCAGGCAATGAAGTAAAATGGATGGAGTACCCCGATCTGATAGCCTACAGCACCCATTTGTCTGAGGTAATACTCTCCCATACGGATTCAAAGTGAGAGAAATAGTCTCCATAGGGTGGGAGGTGGGTGGAATGGGGTAGATGCAACTCCATTTTGTGGGGTTCTTCTGGGCCCTCGACCAGCTTATGAAACCTGATGCTTAAATGATGATAGCTCAGTAGTGTATACAGAGGATGTAGATGGTCTCTTCCTCTGAACCCTTGATTTCTTCCTGGGCAATCCATAAAGTCTCTGGAATCTTGAAAATGGAATGGGGCAAGATCTTTATGCCGTTTGGGATCTGCTAAACTCACTGATAGGCAGGGCAGCTTGGGTAGAGGGAGTCCAGTGAAGGCTATCTAGGAGCTTATGCTGCAACTCCCTGACCTCTTCCAAGGGAATCTTTAGGGAATTTGCAATGCATTTCATTAACTCCTGGAAGTGTTTGAAGTAATCAGCTGTAGAAGATGAAGAAATATTTATTTGGCGAGTAGTACCTTTATCTGCCCTGGCTCACTGCTCCTCAAAGGACTCCTGTGCCTGAGGTAGTGGAGGGAAGGATAGGTGGAGTAGGAGAAAATATCTTCCTCTGTTGTCCACACAAGAGAGACTAGGGGCATGAGAAATTTGTTATCTATATGCAGTCCAAGGATCCCAGTATGGTTCCCAATATGGTTACTAGAGGCAGTGTGAAAGGCATTGGATGTGGCATCCAGTGTTGCTCAAACCAGGCTGGGCCAGCACAGGCTCATCTTTGATGGAACTCCCCTTTTTCTCTAAAGTGTCACAAGGGAATTCCCCTGTCTGATGAGTAGGGGAATCTTGGACTGATATGGATCCAATATGGATTACCTACCAGCTATCCAAACGCGTGCACACTTAACTACTGGTCTGGACTGCCCCCTAGCTTGCTTTGGCCATCGGGAATTACAGCACTGTATGAAGCCTGGAGAGGTTGGCATACTCTGCAGCAAGAGTTATCCTGAAGGGGGAAGGTCCACTCCCTAAAAAGGAGAAGGGATGAAACCCATCCAAAACTAGCACCGTTTCTGGACTGATGGGAAAGGCTTAATGAGAGGCAAAAGTGTGGAGTGATGACCAAGTCACTGCTTTACAAATGTCTAGAATTGGTGCTTGTGTCAGGAAAGCTGCAGAAGATACCTGCACTCTAGTAAAATGTGCCAACACTCCACCTGGTGGGATGGTATTAGCCAGCTAGTGAATAAGTGAATGAACAAAGAGATCCAGGAAGAGATTCTCTGAGTGGAAACTGGTTGGCCCTTAGCGCTCTCCAACCACTACAAACAGTTGTGCAGAGGATCTGAAAGACTGAGTATGCTCCAGGTAGAATGCTAAAGCCGTTCTGACAACAGATGAATGAAGCTTTTCCTCATCCCTATGTATATGGGGTTTCAGAAAAAAATGAATAGATTGCTTGTTTAACATGAAAATTAGAGACTACTTCTGTAAGAAATTTCAGTGAAGAGTGAAGATAAAATGTATCTTGATGGAAAACTGTATAGAGCGGTTCTGACACCAGAGTTCTCAACTCACCCACCCTTCTGGCTGAGGTAACTGCCACTAGAAATGCCACCTTCATAGAGATGTGAAGAAGGGAGCAAGTTGCAAGGGGTTTGAAGGGAGGTCTCATCAATTTTGCTAGGACTCAGTTCCAATCCCAAGGAGGGATTGGGTCTCATAGTTAAGGCTACAGTCTGGCCAAATCCTTTAGGAATTGGGTGATGGAGTTGGAAAAAAGGATCTATTATCCACCCATATGTTAAAGGCCGAAACAGCTGCCAGATGCACCCTTAGAGAGCTAATAGCCAAACGTTGTTTTAGATTCAGAAGATAGTCCAGTATGAGGTCCAGGGGTGCTTGGTCTGGAGATGCATATTTCCTCTGAGACCAAATAGAGAAGTGCTTCCACTTAGCCAGGAATTTCTAGTTGAGGGTTTTCTGCTATTCAGAAGCATGTTTTGAACATCTTTGGAGGAGGACTTTCCAATGGGCATCAACCATGAAGCATCCACACTGTTGGATGGAGAGCTTGGAGGTTGGGATGGAGCCGGCACCCATGGTCCCAGGACATTGTCTGGGTCCAACAGGAGGGACAGAAGTGGCTTGACCAACAGGAAGAAACCTACTATATGCTCAGTAAATTTCAGACTGTTCTTGGATCATTATGTTGGAGAAATGATTGAATAGACCAAAACAGAAGTTTAAATTGCTTAGATTAAGTGGAGTGCACAGCAGGATTGCAAACATTACCAAAGCATCTTTTCTTCACTGATATCTTTACAAGAAATATAAGGTTTTACTACCATTAAATGCTCCTTATTTTTACCTGCAAATTTTCCTCTTGCTCAGTATGTTGATTTTTCTGAGGAAGGTGGCTGTCTTGGAGATGACCATAAGCTTCTTTAAGTGATACATTTTTAATAGCATCCATTTCTATTCTCAAGTCTTCCTCCTGTAATCATTGAAGGGTCATAGAACAAGTGAACACACCAATCTTTTTGCATATGGAAACCCGAAAGATAATTTTTACAGCTATATCAACAGCTTCTCAAATTAAGATAAACTATAATAAAAAAAAGTAAAACATCTGAAACCTCATCTGAAACCTCACAATAGAAGTAAATGACAAAACAGGTGCCTCTGAATGCTATAACCCAAACCAGCCAATTTTATTATCCCCTTCACTCAGGGTAGATCTACACTGGAATAAAAGACTCACAGCATGGTCATGGCTGGCCCAGGGCAGTTGACTCAGACTCGTGGAGCTAGACATTGCTTTGTAGACATTCAGGCTCAGGCTGGAGCATGGGCACTGGGACCTTCCCCCCACCCACCCACCCACCCACCCACCCCCAGGGTCCCACAGCTTGGGTTTCAGCCCAAGCCCAGACATCTACACAGCAGTTTTACAGCCCCACTGCCTGAGTGCCCCACAAGCCAGAGTGAGCTAGCCCAGGTATTTAATTTCTGTGCCGACATACACTCAAAATACAGATTTTAGACATATTTCCATCATCTCTTACCCTCTTCTTGCTCTAGTTTGGGTTTTGGTCATGATTTATTCCAGTTTGTAAGACTCAAATGCATAGACAGTGGTAACTGTGTTTGTTAGGTTTCAGAGTGGTAGCTGTTAGCCTGTATCAGCAAAACAACAAGGAGTCCTTGTGGCACCTTAGAGACTAACAAATTTATTTAGGCATAAGCTTTCATGGGCTAAAACCCACTTCATCAGATGCATGGAGTGAAAAATACAGTAAGCAGAATATATATTATAGCACATGAAAAGATGGGAGTTGCCTTACCAAGTGGGGAGTCAGTGCTAACGAACCAATTCAATGTAGGTGGAAGTGGCCTAGTCTCAACAGACAAGAAGGGGTGAATACCAAGGGAGGGAAAATTACTTTGTTAGAGTCTTTTATTCTACCTTACAGTGAAATGGAGGTTACCAGAAATGGAGGAAGAACCAGAGTTCTTCAAGAAGGGCCATATGTATTGATCAAGGGAAAGCCAGGATAGAAATTAAAAACTATTTAAAAAAAAAAGCTGTTGATGGTTTGCCATGTTTTCACAAATACCTTGAAAATATGAAAAATTTATTTTCTTACCCCTTCCTCATTAGTATGTATAATATCTCATATTATTATAGTTGATTCGTTATTGCAAATTTACGGCAAAGTTGCTGTTACTGAGGGTTTTTTTTAAGAAACCATTGAATATTTGTTTAAAAATATATATAAAGAAGTACCATGAAAAACAAATATTGAGGGTAGGTCAGTATTTAAGCCAAATAATCTTGATAAAGTTCCTTTAATTTTCATGATTTCAATTTATAGGGGGTTACACTTAGACTTTTATAATGTAATGTATAATTTATAAATGACTTTTTTAATGTACAGGAATACAATCTAGAAAATGCAAATGATATATTTGTAATAGATTAGGTACTATGACAAGGTTCTGTAATAGAAATATAATTTAGCCAATGTAAATGCAAAATACATTAGTGCAGTGGTCCTCAACCCAGAGTCTGAGGTTCCCTGAGGGGGCTGGGAACAGGTTTCAGAGGGGCCACCAAGCAGGGTTGGCATTATACTTGCTGGGGCCCAGGGCAGAAAGCCAAAGCCTCACTGCATGGGGCTGAAGCCCAGAGCCCCATGTCCTGCCACCCAATGCTGAAGCCTAAGCAGCTTAGCTTCGCAGGGTCCCCTGTGGCATGGGACCCAGGCAATTGCCCTGCTTGCTACTCCCTAATGCTGGCCCTGGCTTTTATACACAGAAAAACAGTAGTTGTGGCACAGGTGGGCCATGGAATTTTTATAGCATGTTGGGGAGGCCTCAGAAGGAAAAAGGTTGAGAACCCCTGGTATTAGTGCATGCTAAGGAAACATCTGGATACCTCACATGTAAGCAGTGGTTGACAAAATCATAAGTCTGGAACTATATCTAAGTGCTACAGTTAAATTAAAAAACAAACAAAACAAAAGCCTCTATTTGGTCTGTGTGGTGTAGGCCCAAAAGAGATGTACGCCTGGCCTTCTAAAATGCAAAAGTCAAATGGAGTTTCTACTAAATCTACCTTTTAAAATATTTTTGACACAAATTTGGAGTGTACAGGAAAGAAAATATTTTACTTTTTCATACATTATTTTTGCAATATTTTCATGGGTTTTAGGAATTATTTGAAATGTTTGACTATTTCAAAACCCTTTGACTATACTAACATTTAATTTAACAAACTTACATCTTTTTTCCAAGTTCTTAGTGCTTTCTCATGCTCCTTCTGAAGATTAAGGAACTTTTCTTCATTTTCTTTTGCCTTCTCCCTTTGCAGCTCATTATCTCTTTCAAGGGTCTGCAATAAAATTAATTATCCAAAAAATAATCAATATCACATTAATGAATTTTGATGTGTTTTATGTTGCTTGGACCTTTGCTTCTAACATGCTGAAAGTGCCATACAGATCAGTGATAATGTGCTCACTCAACAATAATTTTCATAAATTAACAGAAAGGTGCTTATAGTTTAGCTAACAGGAAACAGGGGGAGGTTATGAAAAAGAAATGGCTATAAAAGGGTATAAAAACACTTGCCATTATTCAGTTTCACTGCATAAGTTTTAATGGGCTGAAAAAGTAATATGAAGTGTAGAGCTGAGAAATATGAAATGTAGCACAATCAAATCCCAGTGTACTTAAAGAAAAAACTACAGTATAACCAAAGAAAATATTTGTTTTTTGTTATCACAGCTTATACTTAAACTTGCTTAATAACCTTTTCTATAATTTGAATTGTTTAATTTAAAATTGTAAAACACATCTGTTGGTATGTCAAATATTTAGTGTATGTCTGATTGCCCTTTATTTTTATCGGTTTACTGAAATTGAATAAAAGTGCTTTAAAAAGAATAGTAATATGCTATTACGTTTTTTTTATGCTGTCATAATTGTGCTTCTAATGTTTCTGGGCTTACTCAGTGTCAACTTTACTGTCATATTGATAAATTAAAAGCAAGCTCATGTAAATCAACAGTAACAGTTCTCACACATCTCTCTAGTACTGCTGGAATTTTATCCTATCATATTTTTATAACAAAGTGCAGAAGATAAAAGACTTACGGTATCCATTACCTTCTATAAAGATCATACAAACACATTTGAAAATGTAAACAGTTTTAATGCATGTAACTACATGATCAACTGTATTTATAGGATTTTGCTGTGATTCTTTGAAACCACTTCTGGAAAAAATGTCAGATATAAAACATTCTTCAAAGGAATTCTTTTCTACTTCACTTTATAACTACAAAAATATCAAATTACTTTTTGATTTACTTAATCTTAACATGCCTATAAGCACTGTCTAGTTAATGTAGCTCTACTATAAAATATTTGGAGAATGAATATAATATACAGCATTTAAAAACCTACAGTAGCTCATTCCTACATGTATGGAGATGCTTACTTCATGATCTGTGGGGGAACTATACTAACTCCCACCTAATTAAATAAGAAAAGATAGTCTGGACCCATAAAGAGATGCCCCCTTCCACTGCTGTTGACCAGCCAGCATCCATGCAGTGAGATTCAGAAAAGTTGGACCAAGATGGAGGATTTTCCCGTCTGTCTGGGAGATTACATCTAGCTGGAAGAGGTAGTTGGACTGGAGGTCAAATGGAGAGATTCATCAAGTTTGAGACTTGATGAGCAAGGCCAGTGCCAGTGTGATCATGTGGCTGATTTCTATCTGAATTTCCTGATGATTCTTGCAACTAATGGGATTGGAGGGTATGCATACATTAGTCCTGGAGCCCTGGGGATCAGTAACACATCTGACAGAGAACCCTGGCACTGACTCCTCTGGAGCAGAATCTGAGACATTTCTTGTTCTCTTTCATTGCAAACAGGTCCCCCTATCTGGTGAAGATGTCCTGTATGATGGTATCTTTTACTGATCACATGTAGTCACTTCCGAACTGCTTCCTCAGGTGGTCTTCCAAAACATTCTGCAAGCCTTGTAAGTTAAGGGCTTTTAGAGTAATTTAATGTCAAATGCAGAAATTCCATAGATGCACAGCTTCCTGACAAAGCAGGGTGGATCTTGTTTCCCTTTGCCTGTTGATATAAAACATCTCCATGGTGTTGTTTGTCATAATCTGAATGGTCAACCTTTTCAGGAGTGGAAGGAACGCTGTGCAAGTCCGGCAAACGGCCCTGAGCTCTAGGAGTTGTTCTTTGAGATGTGTTGCATGTATCCATTCCACTTTAGGTCTGTGCACACCCAGTACACTAGCATCAGATTTTTCCCTTGGGGTACTCATAGGAGTGGCACATGCCCCCTCTACTGCCTCATGCTGCTGCATTATAGTATACAGGGCTGAGCTGCCCTCAACTTCCCTCAGTTCCCTCTTACCAGACAGACTCTAATATACAGAGGAAGGAGGGTGAGATGTGGATTAAACATGTGCAATGCAAATCGAAGAACGGTAATTACAGGTTAGTAGCAGTTTTTCTTCTGCAAGTGATTGCCCATGTCCATTCCACTTCAGATGACTCTCAAGCATTTCAGTCTGGAGGTAGGATCAGAGTCTACCTGCATAATGATTAAAGGACTACAGTCCAAATCTGGCATCATCTCTAGACTGTTGAGAGATGGCATAATGAGAAGCAACAGTATGCAATATGAAGACCAAGTTGCAGGTCTACAAATGTCCAAAATAAGTACTTGAGTTAGAAGAGCTGCAGAAGCTGCATGTGCTCTGGTTGGCTGTGCTAACATCCTGTTCAATGCAGTAATATTGGCCATATCATAGCACAATCATATATAGGAGGAGATCAATGATGGAATTCTTTGAGAAGAGATTGGAAGGTCCTTCATCCTATCTGCAACTTCCATGAACAATTGCAAGGACCAGCTAAATGATTTACTCCTGTCAAGTAAAATGTGCTGCTAACATCCAACATATAGAGTCTCTCCTCCTGTGTATGAGCATGAGGCTTAGGAAGAAAATTCGTAAACATATTGCTGACTGATGTGGAAGTGAAAATCCATTTTGGTGAAAAACTTTGGATGAGGGCATAGGCATACCTTGTCCTTGTAGAAGACTGCATATGGTGGTTCAGATATCAGAGCTCTCAAGCCACCTAATTTTCTTGCTGAGGTAATTGCCACCAAAAAGGCTACCTTCATTGAAAGATAGAGTAATGAACAGGTAGTCAGTAGTACAAAGGGAGAACCCATTAGTTTTGCTAGTACTAAGCTTAAATCACAAGAGGAACAGGATCCTCTACTTGGGGATATAACTGGTCCAGACCCTTCAAAATCCTGATTGATAATCACTCTGTTTTCTCCAGTCCTATGTCAATCCAGAAGGTTGAAAGCCAAGATAGCTGCTAGGTGAACCCTGGCAGAACTAATGGCAAGACTTCAGTGTTTCAGGTATAACAAACAGTCCGGCACATGTTGTACTGGAAACCCCTTATTGTGGACCATACAGAGACTCTCTTCCATTTCAGCAGATAAAGCTACCTAGTCTAAATCTTCCTACTATTCAAGATGATGTTTTGTAACTCTTTTGAACAGATCTCCTCCTGAGGTGTTAACCATAGAGCATCCAGGCGGTATAAAGGACCTGGATGGAATGGAGATTACTGTGGTTCTGTGATATCAGATCTGGGTCTTGTGGTAGTGTCAATGGAGCCCTAGTTGAGAGGCTCAGCAGTGGAAAAACAATACCACTGAAGCATGGTTCTGCTTAATTTTAACAACACTCTGCGAAGGAGCAGAACCAGAGGATATGTGTACATGATTTTGTATTTCCAGGGAAATAAGAAAGCATCCATCAGATACTGTGCTAGATGGATGACGCTTCCTGTTGATGCAGGTTGCACACAGTTGGAAAATGAACCTGACTATATCTGGGCAGAGACCACTTGTGGTAACTAGTGAAAAACCTGCTCAGTAGGTCTGCCAGACTGTTCTGGGCACCTAGAAGGTGGGAGGCTTTGAGATAGATTGAGTTGGTGACACAGAAGTCCCAAAGCAGCATTGCCTCTTGGGAAAGAAGTGTTGATATGGCTCCTCTCTGTTCAAACAGAACATGGCTGCATGTTGACTATAAGTACCAGCAAATTGCTTCCCTTGATATGGGGAAGGAAAGTGTGACAAGCTAGACGAACGGCTTTCAACTCTTACATTATATGGAGAGCTAAATCCTTAGACCAGAGAGAGCCTTTGAATCTACTGAGATCACAGGTGGGCCCCCCAACGTAGGGCAGAAGCATCCATAACCAAACTCAAAATCAGTTGATGGGGAGCAAACAGAACTCCCACACACATACTGGATTGGTCTATCTACTAGTCGAAACAGTCTAAGAATGATGTTAGCTCGCAAACCACTGTATCCAATGAATGACAAATAGAGGAGTACACCAAGCTCAGCCAGCCCTGCAGCTTTCTGAGTTGAAGCATAAGACTTGGGGAGAGTACAGGCAGAAAAGGCTTGGCAGTGACCTGATAAGGTGTAAATGGATGAATATGAACTTTACTTTGAATGTTTGTTAAATTTTAATATATTACAATCTGAGAGAGAGTGTGAATGGAGAAAAGGGTGAGTGAGTTACTGATGAAGCCTGTAGAAGGAGGAAACCGAGGCAGGAGTCATTTGCAAGGTCACCCTAAGGCCACAAGGGTGTGCTCAGTTGGTAGCTACACAGTGACATTCTGCAACAGTTGTAACTAGGATAAAATAAGCAGTGCCTGCATTGGTGCCAGATGGACCCTTCCTAAGCCTGAGCTACCCTTTTCTGTGGCACAGCAAGAGGAATTCTGCCCCTTAGAGCTAGGACACATTGACGGTGACCTAGATTTATGCCCCTTAGAGAAGTGATGATCCTTTCTTCCCCTGACCTCAGAAGTTTTACCAGTAGAAGAAGAAACTTTCTTAGAGATGTGACCTACAGAGCTGACAGGAGTACTTTTTGAAGAGGACTGCTTAGAGTTTTCATTCCCAGCCACTCCAGGACATGAAGAGGGGTGTATCAATCTCTCCAGCAAAAGCAAATTCAAGCAAGTCTCTCATGTTCTGTGTTCTGCTTGTAAATGACTTGCAAATGGCATCTCTCTCAGGAATGTGCCTCTCACCAAGGCATAATGAGCATCACTGGCTTACAAGATGGACAGTTATTAAAACCTGGAGACTTTTGTTCTACTCTAAGGGATTGACTTGGCAGCAGGAAATCTCACACAGAAAAGAAGGATTTTTTGATTGGTTTGTTTTTTTTTAAAAGGAAACATTATGGAAAACTTATGACTGACTAAGACCATGTCTATACTATCACTTATGTCAGCAAAATTTATATTGCTGAGGGGTGTGAAAATACACATCTCTGATCAACATAAGTTCTGCCAGCATAAGTGGTAGTGTGCACAGGGTGACAGGATATTTTAAGCTCCAGTCACTCCTTAGCCTCTTTGCTGAGACTTTCAACTAGGATATCAATTAGTTCCAGTTTGGAAAGTTGTGGGTTTTTGTTTTTTCAGTAGATACATATACTGATTGGGAGCTAGATTCGCTTTCACAGTTAAAACAGAAATTTATTATTATTTCTTCTTCTTCTTCTTTCTTTGAGTGGTGTCCCTATGAGTGTTCCAATTCAGGTGTGCCTTTGATTGGAGATTTTCTGCTGCTACAAGTTGGAAGTTAGGCAATAGCTGAGCTATTTGTTCACTGTGGAATCCCCTTTATGTGTATAAATGGTTCTAAATACCTTTAGATAGATAGTTTGGGTATGTCTACACCAGTGGTTCCCAAACTTGTTCCAACACTTCTGCAGGGGAAGCCCCTGGCGGGCTGGGCCGGTTTGTGTACCTGCCGCATATGAAGGTTCGGCCAATCACTGCTCCCAGTGGCCGTGGTTCGCTGCTCCAGGCCAATGGGAGCTGCTGAAGCAGCGAACTGCAGCCACTGGGAGCCGCGATTGGCCGAACCTGCAGATGTGGCAGGTAAACAAACCGGCCCGGCCCACCAGGGGCTTTCCCTGCAGAAGCAGCGAAACAAGTTTGGGAACCACTGGTCTACACTATAGACCTTACAACAGCACGGCTGTACCGATGCAGCTGCGCTGCTGTAAGATCACTCATGGACCCACTCTACGCTAATGGGAGAGAGCTCTCCTGTGGACATAGCTACTGCCACTCATTGAAGGTGCTTTAATTATGTCAAATTCAGCATACTCTGATCTGCCCCTTCACCACTTTTAACATGCAGCCTATGCCAAGGCTGGTGGGAAGGTGGCACTATGCTTGGGATGTTGTTATGCCAGACCTTTTGCCCTGCTGAAATTGAGGACAGGATCTTGCCCCTTTGATTTTTAGAACTCAACTTTCTAAAAAAAAAAAACCAATACAAATCTTAACAAAAAATCACTTAACTAAAACAACAGTCTTGAGGGTAACTAAGATTTGCTTTATCCTCCAAAAAACAAATTGGTGAAAATTGGCAGCCATCTTTTTCTTTGAGGAGTTTAGGGAATAGGAACTACAGGGTGTGTTTCAAGGTTCATATTGACAGTAAGGAGCTGAGGGACCAGAGGATGGGAGGTCAAAAGTTCTGAAAAGCATTCTGATGTCTTTAACAGCCCTACACTCTTCAAAAGTATACAGCAGGTAGTAGTAGATTGTATAATCAAGAAAAATCTGACCTGATATTCTTCTTTCAGTGCATTCAATTCATTTTCCATTCTGACATTTGTTTGGGTCAGTCGCTGAAGCAGCTGCTGCATATGTTGTAGAGAACTGATAATCTCCTTATGAAAATAAACAAATCATGGTATATTAAATCTGTTTAGTTTGTGAAGTTTGAGTATAAAGAAAATAATGGATGTTTTACAAATACTTTATTTTTGATTAACAAATGTGTTCTTTCCTCAGTTAATAGATTACATAATTTACATTAATATCAGTATTTCTCTTTTAAAATTATCATTATCAGTTTTGGGAGGGTGTTGGTGGAAGACGGAAGAGCAACTCAACGCCTCTGTGCTCTTTTTCTGTGGAACAATATAATAGTAATGTTCTTCTCAAGGTATTTTCTTATATGAAACCACTTGATGAACAGTTCAGTAGCAGTTCTGGGCCCATCTAAACAAGACATGTTTAAATGCGCCAGATTCTATCTGCACTTCACAGTTTTGAGTTCAGCACATTTGGCAGAGTAATGTTATGGCAATATATCACACTGCCAGTTTGGAAGACCCCAGAGGAAACAGGCAACCACTTTGACAAATGGATGACCCTGAAAACTGTTCTCCATCTTCCGAATGTAGACTCTGCTGGGCTGGAATTTACACACAGTAATGGTGTATTATGACATGAACATCAGAATGTTGTGATACAGTCAGGGCTGGCTCTGGCTTTTTTGACACCCCAAGAAGAAAACAAAACAAAAAACAACAAAGCCTGTGGGGCGGCTGGAGCCAGGGTGCAAACTTTCGGTGCCACTCCCCCAGCCGCACTGGCTAGCAGGACTCCCTGCGCTGCAGACGTGCCCCGGGCAGCAGAGTGTGCGCCCCGGCTAGCTGGGGGGAGGGGGAGGGAGCGGGGGGAGAGCGGGAGCGGCCAGGGCTTCCTTCAGGCGGGGCACTTGCCACTCGGCCCCTCCCGCCGCACCACCTGCCGGGAGGGTTCCACGCCACTCCTGCCTGCAGGTGAATTGTAGGTCGGCGGCGAGGGAAGGACGCGGGCTGCCGGGCTTGCTGCAGACCAGGCACTGGCTGGGGCAGACAGAGCGCACAGCCCGCTCCCAGCAGGGCGCTCCCCTCCTCCGCGCTGCCGCCGCCTCCTACAGGGCAGCCGGAGCGGCGAACCAAAAAGAAGAAGAAAAAAGGGCAGACGTGCCACCCTAGGATTGGATGGAATGCCGCCCCTTAGAATCTGCTGCCCCAAGCACGAGCTTGCGAGGCTGGTGCCTGGAGCCAGCCCTGGATACAGTTCAAGTTTATCAGACTTTGCAGCTAGAATCTGATCTTTCTGGGGTATATCCCCCCCAAAATGCTACAATGATGGGCCCATTGGAACTAAAAATAACACACGCATTTTTTAATTTTGAGATTAATTTAGGGCCAGATTGTGAATCCCTTACTTGTGTGAGCAGTTACTCACACAAGTATTCCATTGATTTCACAGGAATTCCCAAGAGTAACTACTCACCACTGTATAGGGTTCAAAGTGTGGCTCTTAGGGATTTAATATTCATGATGGTGAGGGACTAGTAGCTCTCACTTAAGTACTACATAATACTGTGTAAATTTCTTCCCCAGCTTTACTAATGCAAACTACAGTTCTGACCTGCAATATCCCTGCTGCTCTTCCAGTTTTGGGATTCTCTTAAGCAGCTGACACTTGTGCCAAATTTGTGGTGTTTGTCATGGTGAAGAGAAGGTATATCTACACTGCAATTAGACACCTGCGGTTGATTTCTGCCAGCTGTCTCAGGTTTGCGGGGCTGTTAATTGTGGTGTAGACATTTGGACTCGTGAGCTCCAGGACCCTCCCACCTTGCAAGCTCCTAGAACCCAGGCTACAGCCTGAGCCTGAATGCCTACACCACAGTTAAACAGGATGAAACCACCAAATTTATTTTTTTTTGTGACAAGTTTTGAGCTCAGATCTCCATACATGAAAGGCCAGTACACTAAACCAGTATACTACCTTACTCCTGAAGGGCTCCTATTATACTACAATCCTAGAGTCTTAAAATTTCTCATGTCCTGCAGAGAGAGAGAGAGTCTCTTTTTAAGAAGAACTCAGTGTTATTGAATGGAATACACTCTAAATGGCAGGAAATGCTCTCTGGAAGAGATGGAATTTAAAGACTGCAGGACTGTATCTTACTTTTGAAGGATGTCCTCATCTCAAGAAAAATAAGATCTGAAAGAGAGGACAACCCAAATAACTGGTTGATTAAGGTGTAAATCTGGGATCACCCTGAAGAATGTAGACTGGGGGGGGGGAAAGACCAAGGTCTCTTCATAACACACATAAAATGATGACTCTGTTGACAAAGCCTGCTAGTTAAAGCAAATGTGATGGAGAAAATAAAAGCCACTTTACATGAAACAATATGTAAGACACATTTCTGAAGGTCCCAAGATAGAGAATGACCTAAACAAGCACTATATATCCACAAATCCCTACAGAGCGTGTTCCTAAACACTAATCCAGTAGCTACTAGTAAATGATTTGCACAGATGCAATATGTGACATAGTTGATTTTGGGATAGAAAATTCTTAAATGTTGAATGGAATTGAAAGAGAGACTCATACATTAATCAAGTATCAGAGGGGTAGCTGTGTTAGTCTGGTTCTGTAGAAGCAGCAAAGAATCCTGTGGCACCATATAGACTAACAGACGTTTTGCAGCATGAGCTTTCGTGGGTGAATACCCACTTCTTCGGATGAGCTTTCGTGGGTGAATACCCACTTCTTCGGATGCTTGCATCTGAAGAAGTGGGTATTCACCCACGAAAGCTCATGCTGCAAAACGTCTGTTAGTCTATAAGGTGCCACAGGATTCTTTGCTGCTTCATACATTAATTTATCTCTAAAGAGATTCAAAACTGAAAGTTTTCTGACTTCTTTCATATACTATAGGTAGTCTCTCTCTTTCAGGCAAAATCAGGTAACTAAATGTTTAAGTATTAGCATCTGTACACACAGAATTAGAGACCAGGTGGAGGTCTGAAAGTCTACTGGTACAGAGGCTGACTTAAGTGACTGGTTACATGCCACAGTTAGTAGTTCTGCAATTTGATATGTGAGTTCCTTCAGAACTCCTAGGTGAATACCATTTGGTCCTGGTCACTTATTACTGATTAATTCCTCAATTTGTTCCAAAACCACCTCTACTGACACCTCAGTCTGGGAGAGTTCCTGAGATCTATTACCTAAAAAGAATGGCTCAGATGTGGGAATGTCCCTCTCATCCTCTGCAGTATAGACGGATGCATAGAATTCATTTAACTTCTCTGCAATGACTGGTCTTCTCTGAGTGCTCATTTAGCATGTTGATCATCCAGTAGCACCACTGAGTTTGACAGGCTTCCTGCTTTTCATGTACTTACAAATAATTTTGTTGTTAGTTTGTCTTTTTGCTAGGTGCTCTTCAAATCTTCTTTTTGTCCTGCCTAATTACAGTTTAGCTCTTGGCTTGCCAGAGTTGATGCCCCTTTCTATTTATCTGAGTAGGATTTGACTTCGAATTTTTAAAAGGATGTCTTTTTGTGTCTAACTGCTTCTTTTAGGGGTTTTTAGCCATGGTGGAAGCAGGAGGCTTTGTGGATTTTTTTTTAATGGGAATACTTGACCATACTCCCAAATGATACAAACATATGCATTACATCAGACTGAAAGCATCACTCCATGGGGTATTTTTAGCACAATTTAGGGCTGAGAGAGAGTCATTAAGTTAAACTCTAATAAGCATCCATTACCTACTTTTTCTAGTTCTATTGTCAAGCATTCTTCAAAAGCAAAGTCAAAATACAGTCTTCTGAGACTACGATGGTACTGCTAGATCAATGGGGGCTCAATGGGTAATGTGGTCAGTATTCTGTTCCTTCCCCTCCCTGAGAACATGTACATCACTTCTATGACATGCCTGGTATTAATGACCTATGGAGAGGGAGTCTTTTATGACCTAAGAAAAGATCACTTTTACGTGAGATATCCTGCAAAGCAGTGCAGTACACTGCTATTACAGTCAATGTGTGTTTGAGTAGTTTATTTGGACGCTTGACACATGATCCCAATTTTAACTGGATGGACTACCAGTGAAATGCAAGTAATTTGTTGGGTACCAGTGTGCAGAAAGAGGAAACAAGTATTCTACAATCCTTACTGCATATCTTTATTGAATACATATGTAGAAGATTATTTTCATTGGCATGCCAGGTTTCTCTTGTCTGAAATTTAAATAAATAAATGAAGACTTGGAAATATAATGTGGAAAACAAAATTAATAAAATAATATATTTGTCCTATTAATTGTTTTGATATAAAAACAGTAAGATCCTGTTTTTATTATTAAAATGAACATTAAATTATGTCTGAAATGTAAAATGCTGAACACAGTTAATTTTAAGAGTTTAGCACATATTTCTTAAATGGGCAAATATTTGATTACAAGTATTATTAATCAACTTTAAACAGCAAAATTGCATTAACGACTCACCTGTTTCTCTTCCTTAACATGTGCATTTTCTTCACTGAGCTTTTTATTAATCTCTGTTTCCTTAACAAAATATAAAATGAACATTAATGTATGAAAATATTATGCAACAATCTTTAATATTAATATATTTTCTTTAATAAAATTACATTAAACTGATTTTTCATCCTTATCGAGAGCTATTTAATGAAATTTAGTACATGAAAGAAATTTGATCTTACAAATAATAAAATCTTACATTTATAATTGAGTTAGTTTCCTAGAAAATGTAGTATTTAAAATCAAATAATTGTCACTAAATATATTCAGTTCTCAAAAAGGTATAGCAACATTACAGCTCTGTTTTTTAAATGAGAAATAGGAAACATTAGGCAACAAATGTTAAGAGCTTCTTGAATACCATTCTGATTTTTTGTAGTAGTTCTTGTAGCTGCTGTTCCTTTGCTGTAAGATTGATGTTTTCTTCTCCCACTCTGTACTGACATGTGACCTTGGACCTTATCAAGTCTGTAGTTACTTTCTTCAGTTCCTTAACACAGGAAACATGCATAAATAGTTCATCCAGTATCAGCATTGCAACTCAAAACAGAGAAATCTTTACACTATCCTGACTCATGCCCTTTCTTTAAAAAAGTACAGAAACACCAAAATAAATGAAATTAAGTAATATACATTAAATTAATAGTAATGACTGTTTGTTTAAACTATCCGTGTAAAAAAAAAAAAGCATCAAGTCATCTACCAAGAGTGGTTGTATAAATATTGCTACTGTCTCTCCCTATTACAAAAGTACTAGAGTTACATTATAGTTGATGTTGGTAGGGAACTCCTGGGCCGAGCCATACAACAGGAGTAAAGTACCCATTAGTATACCAATGACAACTTCTGTGTACTCCTGGGATATAGCAGAAAAAAAGGAAGAACAGTGGATATCTGGCAAAAACAGGAACTGACCATAAATTTTTGGGATCTTTGCTTTCTCTGTAACATTAATTACTTAATCTCAAGAGAACACTAAATTAATTTAATATTAGAAACCTTTACAACATGATTTCCCATTTAAAATATGCCTTTGATTTTATAGCCTTTATAATCTTTTAAATGTCCTGCACTTTTAAAAAAAACATTATCTGTTTTCTAACTAGTTTATCCAAAGCGGCTAGTGCAGCAAATAAACAGCAAATGCTTTGAT
The DNA here is from genome assembly GCF_016161935.1 of Mauremys reevesii. Taxonomy (NCBI): domain Eukaryota; kingdom Metazoa; phylum Chordata; order Testudines; family Geoemydidae; genus Mauremys; species Mauremys reevesii. Next base: position 92,168,498 of record NC_052626.1, read on the forward strand.
CTCATTAAATTACAACTTATAGTTCCTGGACTCATAAATATTGTGCCCTTTTCTCCCCCGCCCCTCCTTTTCTGGTGCAAGGTAGTCTGTTTAATATCGCTCTCTCCTTGAGCACTCTGACGTTTACTCAGACAAACAGCAGAGGTTATGAATGCTGTTCACAGATAGTATCAAGAATTCTTCATGATGCCATAGTCGTGAACCAAGCATTCAGAATGGTAATAGTTTTATCTAGCAACTATGTTTGGTCTGTTTAACTTTTCTCTACAAAACTGGAATTCCATCTTATCACAGAAACAATGGTTTAACTGTTCTGGACAAAATCATATACCAGTGCAAAAGAAAAACTGAAGATTATTTTGCATGTGAAAATCATGAATATAGACTTGTATGAAAGAATGAGTATAGCTACTACTATCAATTCATTTTTTATAAACAATTTGTTTTCAATACTCTAGTCATAAGTGAATTTACAGTTCTCTAACATAGACAAAGTATAATTGTTTGTTTGATTGGAAGACTGTAAAGAGAATAGTATTACTTTAGATATGTGATATTTTGTAATCTGAAAATCCAATTAGGAAATTTCAGTCTTTTCATACAAAAATTAGATAATACTCATTATGTTAGTTTTTACTGAAAGTAAACAACACACAACAAAGCATATTTTCAAAATTAAATGTAAGAGGAAGTAAGAGGTTTGACTTTGTGGAAGTGAGTACTATGCTAATTTTTTGAATGCACTATCTGTATGGGAGACAGTTATTAGATTCTGTGTACTATAAAGCCCAATGGATAAGCAAGTGCAAATACTGTCTATGGCTCTGATACTGCATGCTTTCTAAAACTCAGGATTTACTGCCATGCACAAGAAAAATCCTACAAAGTAGTCAGTCTGGTCCTTACTTCTTATCTTGCACTGTAAAAAAACCAAAAAAAAAACCCAAAAAAAAACTATTATGCACATTTATATTGTGGCCATGGAGGTTAGGTAGAGGAGTGGGAGGTCTAGCTGAGGAAGATATATATTCATGTATATTTTCTTTTGTACCAGTATCGCAAATCTGGTAATCTATCTGACCACGTGGCTAGAGAAAATGCTAACAATCAGATCTAGAGACAAACCCACCCACCAAGGGCAAGTGGAGAACTTTCTTTGGTGAGTGCGGGGGCCTAGGCCATTGCTTTATGAAGAATTTTAAGTTTTGAAATAAAAATAATTAAGTTTCTAGCCTTTATGGCTACAAAGGTAACGTTCCAAATATGAACCAAATGTAAACAGATGCAGTGTTTTCATCCAAACAATCAACTGTAAGCACCGGAGAATTATAGGTTGTAAGAAATAGCCAGCATGGGTTTGTCAAGAATAAATCAGACCAAACCAACCCAATTTCCTTTTTGGACAGGCTTCCTGGCCTAATGGATGAGGGGAAGAAGTAGATGTGATATATCTTGATTTTATTAAGGCTTTTCATTAGCAAATTAGGGAAATGTGGTTTAGAGAAATTACTATAAGGTGTGTACAGAGCTGGTTAAAAGACCATATTTAAAGAGTAGTTATTGAAGGTTTATTGTCAAATTGGGATGGTGGGGTCCTGCAGGAGTCAGTCCTGGGTCCAGTTCCATTCAATATTTTCGTTAATGACTTGGATAATGGAGTGCAGAGTATGCTTATAAAATGTGCAGATGACACCAAGTTGGGAGAGGTTACAGGCACTTTGGGGAACAGGATTAGCATTCAAAACAACCTTGACAAATTGGAGAATTGGTCTTAAATCAACAAGATGAAATTCAATAAAGACTAGTGCAAAGTACTACACTTAAGAAGGAAAAATCAAACACCCAACTACAAAATGGGAAATAACTGGCTAGGTGGTAGTAGATCTGAGTATTATAATGGATCACAAATTGAATGTGAGTCAGCAGTGTGATGCAGTTGAGAAAGAGACGGTTACTCACCTTTGTAACTGTTGTTCTTCGAGATGTGTTGCTCTTATCTATTCCAATTAGGTGTGCGCGTGCCGCGTGCACGTTCATCGGAAGATTTTTACCCTAGCAACACTTGGTGGGTCGGCTGGGTCGCCCCCTAGAGTGGCGCTGAATATATACCCCTGCCGACCCAACGGCCCTTCAGTTCCTTCTTGCCGGCTACTCCGACAGAGGGGAAGGAGGGCGGGTTTGGAATGGATATGAGCAACACATCTCAAAGAACAACAGTTACAAAGGTGAGTAACTGTCTTTTCTTCTTCGAGTGCTTGCTCATATCGATTCCAATTAGGTGATTCCCAAGCCTTACCTAGGCGGTGGGGTCAGAGTGAGATGTTGCAGAATGTAAAACTGCTGAGCCAAAGGCTGCATCATCTCTGGACTGTTGAACCAGTGCGTAATGTGAGGCAAAGGTGTGGACCGAGGACCAGGTAGCTGCACGACATATCTCCTGGATGGGTACATGAGCCCGGATGGCAGCAGATGAAGCCTGAGCCCTGGTAGAATGTGCGGTGAGGTGGCTCGATGGAACATGAGCCAAGTCATAGCAGGTACGGATGCACGACGTCACCCAAGATGAAATCCTCTGGGAGGAGACAGGTGGTAGGCCCTTCATTCAGTCTGCCACCACAACAAAGAGATGGGGCTTTGTCCGCTCGATATAAAATGCGAGCGCTCTACGGACGTCCAGGGAGTGCAATTGTTGCTCCTGTCGTGATGAGTGTGGCTTTGGGAAGAAGACCGGAAGGAAGATATCCTGGTTGATATGAAAGGCTGATACCACTTTAGGAAGGAAGGCCGGATGTGGTCACAACTGCACCTTGTCCTTGTGAAACACAGTATACAGTGGGTCCACCGTGAGAGCCCGAAGCTCGGAGACTCGTCTGGCCGATGTAATGGCTACGAGGAAAGCTGTCTTCCAGGACAGGTATAGCAGTGAGCAGGTTGCTAGCGGCTCGAATGGGGCAGTCATAAGTCTGGTTAGAACCAGGTTGAGGTCCCAGGTTGGGGCGGGGCGGCATACTTGGGGGTATAAGCGCTCCAAGCCCTTGAGGAACCTAGAAACCATAAGATGCGAGAACACGGAGCGGCCACTTTCCCCTGGGTGGAAGGTAGAGATGGCCCCCAAGTGCACCCTCAGTGAAGATACCACTAGGCCCTGCTGTTTGAGAGACCAGAGTTAGTCCAAGATCAGTGGTGAGCTCCAGGCGGTTCGCAGCAGTTTGCGCGAACCGGTTGTTAAATTTAGAAGCCTTTTTAGAACCGGTTGTTCCAGGACAACCAGGTTCTAAAAAGTTTTTAAACTTAACAAAGCTCGGGCAGCTGTCTGCCTGGCCCCCAGCCCCAGCTCACCTCACCCTCTCCCCTGAACGCTCCGCCCTCCTTCTCCTCCCCCTCCCCTGCTTCCCGCGAATCAGATGTTCGCGGGAAGCCTGAAACGAGGAGCAGGCAGGTAAGCCGGGTGGGGTGGATGGCGCGCGTGGCCCAGTCCAGCTCCACTTGAGCGGCTCCCCCTGGCCCTGGCCAAGCTCCCCAGCCCGGTCCCGGCCAAGCACCCCCTGCTCGGTCTGGTCCCGGCTGAGCGGCTCTGACCCGGCCCAGCTCGGGACCCGCAGCAGTGGCCCTGGTGCCGGCCCGGGGAGTCAGGCCCCGCGGCTCCGGCCGAGCAGCTCGGCCCCGGTGCCAGCCTGGGGAGTCGGGCCCCGCGGTTCCGGCGGAGCGGTGCCTTCTCTGGTCCAGCCGGGCTCGGGGAGTTGGGCCCCGCGGTGCCGGTCGTGGTCCTGGCGGAGTGGACCCGGTCCCGGCCCCAAGCATTGTGGTAAGGGGGCAGGGAGGGAGTGGGTTGTGGGGGGGTGGATAGGGGTCAGGGCAGTCAGAGGGCAGGGAACAGGGTGAATGAATGGGGGCAAGGGTCCCGGGGAGCAGTCAGGAAAGAGCAGGGTTGGATGAGGTGGTGGGGGCACTCAGGGACAGAGAGAAGGGGTGGTTGGATGGGGTAGGGGTCCTGGGGGGCCATCGAGAATGAGAGGAGGGGTTGGGTGGGGCGACAAGTGGCAGTCAGGGGACAGGGAAGGGGGGGATGGGTCAGGGGTCCCAGGGGGGGTGTCAAGGAACATGAGGGGTTGGATGGGGCACGAACGCCCCCCCGGGGGGGGCACGAACCCCCTCCTGGGGGGGGAGGAGGGAACCGGTTGTTAATATTTTGGCAGCTCATCACTGTCCAAGATGGTAGGGATCGAGACCTTGGTGGGAGTAACACTATGCTTTTCACACCAGCAAGAGAAATGCTTCCACTTGGCCAGATATATTAATCGAGTAGAAGGTTTCCTACTACCCAGGAGTACTACTTGTACCGAGGCAGAGCAACGTAACTCGGACTGGCTTAACCATGCAGCAGCCATGCTGTGAGGTGAAGGGACTGCAGGTCTGGGTGGTGAAGTCTGCCGTGGTCCTGAGTTATGAGGTCTGGGCGAAGAGGCATGGGAATTGGGTTGGCTATCGACAGGTCGAGCAACATGGTGTACCAGTGCTGCCTGGGCCATGCTGGAGTGATCATGATCAAGTGGGCTCTGTCCCTGTGGAGCTTTAGTAGGACCCTGTGAACCAGCAGGAAGGGTGGAAAGGCGTAAAGCAGTTGGCTCGTCCACGGCATCAGAAAAGCGTCCGAGATCGAGCCCGGGGAGAGGCCTTGGAAGGAGCAGAACGTCTGGCATTTCCTGTTTTCGCAGGAAGCGAAGAGGTCTATGCGGGGAAAGCCCCACTTCCGGAAAACAGAATGGATAACATCCGGACGAATCGACCACTCGTGAGACAAGAAAGATCTGCTGAGGCGATCCGCCAGAGTGTTCTGAACTCCTGGGAGAAAGGATGCTACCAGGTCTATCGAGTGGGCTATGCAGAAGTCCCAGAGCAGGATGGCTTCCTGACAAAGGGGGGAGGACCGTGCCCCTCCCTGTTTGTTTATGTAATACATGGCCCTTGTGTTGTCTGTGAATACTGAGACACAACGGCCTTGTAAATGCTGTTGGAATGCCTGGCACGCAAGGCGGACTGCTCTCAGCTCTCGAACATTGATGTGCAAGGCCAGCTCCTGAGCTGACCAAAGGCCTTGAGTGCGAAGATGACCGAGGTGAGCACCCCAACTGAGAGATGACGCGTCCGTCGTCAGGGACATAGAAGGCTGAGGCAGATGGAACGGCATCCCTGCACACACCAGGGACGGCGTCAACCACCAGTCGAGGTAGCCTAGAATGCTCAGGGGGATTGTGACGATCATGCCTATGCTGTCTCTGCCCGGGTGGTATACCGAGATGAGCCAAGATTGGAGGGGATGGAGGCGTAGCCTGGCGTGTCTGCTCACGAACGTGCAGGCAGCCATGTGACCCAGTAGACCGAGACAAGTGTGAGCCAAAGTTGTCGGGAAGTTCTGCAGGCCCTGGATAATTGTTACCATCGCGTGAAACCGAAGCTGTGGTAAGAAGGCTCTGGCAAGATTGGAGTCCAGGATGGCCCCAATGAAGTCTATTCTCTGTGTGGGAATCAGAGTGGATTTCTCTATATTGATCATCAAGCCTATATGCATGAATAGGTCTTTGACGATGCCCACATGATGGGTGACCTGTGTCTCGGAGGTCCCTCGAATAAGCTAATCGTCGAGATATGGAAAAACGTGTATCCGGTGGCGGCGGAGGAAGGAGGCAACTACAGCCATGCATTTTGTGAATACTCTTGGGGCTGTAGAAAGGCCAAACGGAAGGACTGTAATCTGGAAATGTTGACGGTTGGCCACAAACCGGAGGTACCATCTGTGTGGAGGATAAATGGCAATGTGAAAATACGCGTCCTTCATATCAAGGGCGGCATACCAGACTCCGGAATCCAAGGATGGGATGATGGTCCCCAGGGATACCATGCGGAACTTCAACTTTATCATGAACTTGTTGAGTTCTTGCAGGTCTAGGATTGGTCTGAGACCTCCCTTCGCCTTGGGGATCAGGAAATAGCGGGAGTAGAACCCCTTGCCCCTTTCGTCCTTTGGTACCTCCTCCGTACCTCTTGCAAGAGGAATTGCTCATGAGAGGGGTCCCTGAAGAGGGACGGGGGGGCGAAATAAACTGGAGGTGGTACCCCAGTTCCACCATGCGTAGGACCCAACGACCAAGGTTAGTTGGGACCACGCAGGGAAGAAAAAGGAGAGGCGGTTGTAAAAGGGGAGGAAAGGATCCTGGGAAGTAACTGCTACGCCGTCCTCGGGCGTGCCTTCAAAAGTTCGGCTTTGGCCCCACTGGTGGTTTGGAGGGACCCTGATTTTGGCCCCCTTGGGGTCCTGACTGCCGTCTACGACTGCCTCGGCCACGCCTTCTGCCAAAGTCCTGTCTCTGTCTAGGCGGAGGGTAAGGGCGGTGAGGCTGGGGACGAAAAGGCCTGCGCTGAGTCACCGGCGTGTGCATGCCGAGAGAGCGCATAATGACCCTGTTGTCCTTTAGGCTTTGCAGCCTAGGGTCAGTCTTTTCAGAAAACAGGCCTCGACCGTCGAAGGGCAAGTCCTGTATGGTGTGCTGTAGTTCCGGCGGGAGGCCTGACACCTGAAGCCATGAAATACATCTCATGGCAACTCCCGAGGCCAGAGTCCTGACTGTGGAGTCGTCTGCATCCAGCGAGGCCTGGAGGGAAGTTCTTGCCACTTTCTTCCCCTCCTCCAAGAGGGCAGTAAACTCCTGACGGGAGTCTTGAGGGACTAACTCCGTGAACTTGCTCACCGCCGCCCAGGTGTTATAGTTGTAGCGGCTAAGCAGGGCTTGCTGGTTTGCCACCCGGAGTTGGAGGGCCCCTGCCGAGTATACCGTACAGCCCAGTAAGTCCATGCGCCTAGCCTCCTTCGATTTTGGAGCCGGAGCTTGCTGGCCATGGCGTTCCCTCTCATTGACAGACTGTATGACGAGGGAGCAGGGAGGAGGATGCACGTACAGGTGCTCGTACCCCTTAGAGGGCACCATGTACTTGCGCTCAACTTCCCTGGCAGTGGGCGGAATAGAGGCTGGAGACTGCCAGATGGTATCAGCACTGGCCTGGATCGTACGGATAAATGGTAAGGCCACTCTTGTGGGGGCGTCAGCCGACAGAATATCCACCACCGGGTCCTCTATCTCCGGGACCTCCTCCACCTGGAGATTCATATTGAGTGCCACGTGTCTCAGGAGGTCCTGATGGGCCCTCATGTCAATTGGAGGGGGGCCCGAGGAGGATGTCCCTGCCACCGCCTCATCTGGAGAAGAGGAAGAGGAAAGGCCAGGGACAAGCAGGTCCTGCGTGGACTCTTGCTCTTGAACGACCTCCTGCTCCAGTGGGATCTGGGGATCTGGTGGCTGAATGGGAGCTTCCTCCGTACCGGTAGGAGGGGGGCGGCTGATAGTCGCCTCCGGCACCCGGTGCTCTGATGGAACAGAGCGAGATGGGACTGGAGGTACACCTTGGGCCTGGTGATATGCCCAAGGCGTCCAGAATGACCACTGATGGGGGGCCTTGATCTTGGGCCTGGGTCTCCTGGAAGACTCTGGTGGGCACATCGGAGTCACGGTCCTGTGCATAGGTACTGTCCGCATGAGACGACACAGATGTGTGTGGAGATGGCCAAGGAGGGGCTGAAAAGCCCTGGGAAGAGTCTCCTTCTCTGATTGATCTTGCTCTGCACGGCACTGGGGATCGGTACCGGGAGCTGTACCGGGAACGAGATCGGGACCTGTGACCGGAGCGGTTCTGGGAAGTTGACCGGGATCTTGAAGCTCGACATCTGGAGCGGCTGCGAGAGTCACGGTGCCTGGAGCGGTGCCAGGAGCTGGATCGGTGCTGAGCATACCGGGCCGGCGAACGGGACGCTGATCGGTGCTGCAAGTGCGACCGGTACCGAGAAGGGGAGCGGTGCCGGGACTGCGAGCGGCGATGGGACCAGGATCGGCGACGGGACCGAGAACGCCGGTGGGACCGCGATCATGAACGGTGCCACTCTGTGGTGCCGACAGAGGGTGGTCTCATCAGGGCAGGCTTGCCTATAGATTGTATGACCCACACCGGCGGTGCCGGGGGTTGAGGTAGCGCAGACTCTGTCATCGCGATCAGCTCCCTCGCCGTGGAAAATGTCTCCGGCGTAGAGGGAATAGTGAGCTCAACCACAGCTTGCGCCGGGGAGCTTTCAGGCACCGGACTCAACCACCCTTGCGGGACCAGAATCGATGGTGCCGATGTTGTCGGTGCCGCAGCAGGTGTCGGTGCCAGGCGATCCGACTTAGTCGGGTGCTCTGGCTGTGGTGCAGGTGGCACGGAAGCAGCAGGAGTCTTATGCCTCTTCACCCGCGGGGAGAGGGAACGGTGCCAAACAGACATCGGTGCCGGCGACGGTCAGTGCCGAGAGGCCTTAGCAGTACTGGTGCGATCTGGTGCCGAAGAAGTGCTTCTGCCTGCGGACTGTCCAGCGCTCGGTGCCGAGGGCGGAGGAGTAAGAGCTGCCTCCATCAGGAGCTGTTTGAGACGAAAGTCCCACTCCTTTTTTGTCCTCGGCTTAAAGGCCTTGCAGATCCGGCACTTATCGGCGAGGTGGGATTCCCCGAGGCACTTAAGACAGGAGTCGTGGGGATCTCCTGTTGGCATCAGCTTGTGACAGGCCGAGCACGGTTTGAAACCCGGTGAACTGGGCCCGGCACCGGGTGTGGGGAAGGGGCTAATCCCCAAACCCCTCTTAACTATATACACTAACTATGTTATAGAACAAATAAAACTAACTACAACTATAGAAATTTCAACTATATACACAAAAAATAACAAGAGAACTATGAGTAGCTAGGGAAGTGGAGATCAGCTAAGCTGTGCTCCACTGTTCCAATGACCGACATGGGAGCAAGAAGGAACTGAAGGGCCGTTGGGTCGGCAGGGGTATATATTCGGCACCATGGCAGCGCCACTCTAGGGGGCAACCCAGCAGACCCACCGAGTGTTGCTAGGGTAAAAATCTTCCGACGAACGTGCACGAGGCGCACACACACCTAATTGGAATCGATATGAGCAAGCGCTCGAAGAAGAAGGCTAATATTCTAGGGTGTATTACTAGGAATGTCATATGTTAGACATGGGTGGCATGTGTCCTCCTCTACTCAGTACTGCTGAACCTTCAGCTGGAGAACTGTGTCCAATTCTGGGTACTGCACTTTAAGAAAAAGATGTGAATAAGTTGAAGACAGTCCAGAGAAAAGCAAACAAAAATGATAAATTTAAATAAAACCCTCAGCTATGAAGGTTAAAAAAACTGGGCATGTTTAGTCTTGAGAAAAGAAGACTGAAGGGAACCTGATGATACTCTTGAAATATATTAACTGTTACAAAGAGGACAATGATCAATTGTTTTCCATCTCTACTAAAGTAGAACAAGAAGTAATGGGTTATTCTGCAGCAAGGAAGATTTAGGTTAGATATTAGGAAAAACTTTCTAACTATAAGGGTAGTTAAGGAAGGCTTCCAAAGGAGATTGTGGAATCCTCATGATTGGAGATTTTTAAGCACCTGTCAAGAATGGTCTCAGTTTACTTGGTCCTGCTTCAGCGCAGGGGGCTGGACTTGACATCTTGAGATCCCTTCCAGCCCTACATTTCTATGATTCCTAAGTCTACTGTATCTAAGCTCCAGTGTTTCAGCTGCTTCTTCTAACTTTCTTAGAGGTTTCTACCATACATAACAAGACACTGGTTGGTTTCAGGACTGCTGTTGAGAACCCTGTAACCAAAGTGAACCTGACAAAGAATTACGTCAGTTTCATTCTATTGCTGCATGGGAAAGCTAGGCGATGCAGCTGAGGTACTGGACCCTTTGAACTGGCTGGTGGCCCTCTCCCCAATCTTTTGTGTTGTCTCCACTATCTTCTGTGGTAAATTTTTCAAGCCTTGCTCAGTATAATTTTTAAGGGTTTATTTCTTTCGGCTGTTATCTTTGCCAAGTTTCCATTTAAGCATTTCATAAATAATCATCATCAAATGCTTGAAATGAAACCTGCCAAATGTAATAGCTAAAACCAAATATTTTAAAATACAAAATATTGAGAATGAAACCTATGCCACAGTCCTGTTAAGACAAACTGACAAGTCTGCAGTTGAAAGGAGTCCAGGTCAGGAGAAGGCTACTTCCTCCCGCAAGCAGTAGAACTAGTCATTTTAAGACATTCACAATGTCCCAAGGCCAGTTCTAGAAATTTTGATAATCAAACATACATACATAGTCTATCTAAAACCCAATTAGATTCACTTTGCTTGGGGCAGATACACCTGTGCCAATCTAAACTAGGAGACACTGCAGTTGCATATTGGAGAGCGCCAATCTGATGTCCTGGATCTATATGTGCCATTCTCTTAATTTTGGAGCTGTAACCTACTTTTATGGCTATAAGTACAAGTTAAATTATATTCTCCAGCTTCAGACTCCTATCAGTAGCAACTGTATGAGAGCAATTACTCCTGATCTGGAGCTAAACTTCCTAATGCCTGTGAAAATGGCTGACAGTCCACTGAGAGTAGAGCACACAGAGTAGTAAATTTATTCCTGCTCCAGCACTGAGGCTGGTTCAGGAACTAAGGGGGACAGGCAGCTTGTATCCCTGAGAACCTGGAGCCGTCACGGGCAAGATCAGCCCATAGAATATCAGGGTTGGAAGGGACCTCAGGAGGTCATCTAGTCCAACTGCCTGCTCAAAGCAGGACCAATTCCCAACTAAATCATCCCAGCCAGGGCTTTGTCAAGCCTGACCTTAAAAACCTCTAAGGAAGGAGATTCCACCACCGCCCTAGGTAACCCATTCCAGTGCTTCATCACTCTGAATGAAAAAGTTTTTCCTAATATCCAACCTAAACCTCCCCCACTGCAACTTGAGACCATTACTCCTTGTTCTGTCATCTTCTACCACTGAGAACAGTCTAAATCTATCCTCTTTGGAACCCCCTTTCAGGTAGTTGAAAGCAGCTATCAAATCCCCCCTCATTCTTCTCTTCTGCAGACTAAACAATCCCAGTTCCCTCAGCCTCTCCTCGTAAGTCATGTGCTCCAGCCCCCTAATCATTTTTGTTGCCCTCTGCTGGACTCTTTCCAATTTTTCCATATCCTTCTTGTAGTATGGGGCCCAAAACTAGACACAGTACTTCAGATGAGGCCTCACCAATGTCAAATAGAGGAGAATGATCACGTCCCTCGATCTGCTGGCAATGCCCCTACTTATACAGCCCAAAATGCCGTTAGCCTTCTTGGCAACAAGGGCACACTGTTGACTCATATTCAGCTTCTCTTCCACTGTAACCCCTAGGTCCTTTTCTGCAGAACTGCTTCTAAGCCATTCGGTCCCTATTCTGTAACAGTGAATGGGATTCTTCCGTCCTAAGTGCAGGACTCTGCACTTGTCCTTGTTGAACCTCATCAGGTTTCTTTTGGCCCAGTCCTCTAATTTGGCCCAGCGCTAGTTAGGTCAGCCGTGTGAGTTGTACCCTGGATGTAAGGACCCTTTTGGGCCTTGCAGCTATTGGTAATAGCCAGGATGCAGGATATACCCCTTCTCAATCCCAGCTTGTTCCAAACATGCTTCACTGTGATGGAGGTTCCTGCCTGCTTCATGTTTTCTGCAGATGCACCCTACGCTATCCTGGAGCTATTCTACAAAGGGCCTCACTTTGTGGTCACTTTGCACTGGCTAGGCTGGCATGAACTGACCATGAGCAAAATTAATCAGGCCCAGAACATTTATGATTTAGTCCTGACACCACTTTCAACATGACCCATATTTCCAGTCTGTAGTCAGAACTGAGAAGCCCCCTACACAATTGTAAAGCAGCAATGCAGTGTAAACCACTGTATAACCTGCTTGCTGACCAGAAATGGTGCACAAGCAATCAGGCTGCTAAATGGCAGCGCTGATCAAAAATTGGATGTAATTTTTGCAACATTTTTATTGAAAATTCTTTTTTTTTTTTACAGAATTTCAAAATTTTGATGAAATGTCAAAATTAGAAATTGTGATGAATTCTCCAAAATTGTCTAGAAACATAACAAATTATCAAGAAAACAGCCTCTTAAAGGTTTGGATAAAAAGCATCAAACACCGAATAACTTACTGAGTTTTTTTGGGAGCGGAAAGATTTTTTTAAAAAGTAACAAAAGAACTCAGGCATGAATTTCAGTATATTTTTTCTCAGTACAGAAATTTCTTATATCCACAGCTTTGACACACCACATTCTATGCCTAGTGTGAATTTTCCTAATCCTTTTTATTTAGGAACTCAGCTTACCCTCTTAATTATTTTATGTGCTGTTTTTACTTGTAAAACTGTTTAAAAAATGGGTAAACATCCTGCCTTTATTGTAGTATTCGGCGCTTCCATCACTATGTGCAAGAAGGTGATGAGGCCCCTACTTGAACAATAACAGGCAGGGAGTTAACTTGCAGTGTAGTTCTCCCACCAGTGTTCAATGTGGAAGCACTTGAAGAGTGAAGGTTCAATTAGACGTTTACAAGAAAGCCAGGATACAAGAAAGCATGCTGTGCTAGTCAGAGGAAAGGAGACTTTTCTTTCTTTCTTTCTTTTTGTTTGTATAAAAATAGTTTCTTTTAATTTATACCCCTAAACTTCAAGAATAAATCCTGGAGGAAAAAAAATCTTAGTGAAAGATTGTGTTGCTGGATGCGGTGTACAACTTTCTTGCCCTCACATATGAAAAAGTTCTAATAATTATTTCATAAAATTGTTCTGCGTTTTTCCCTTTAACCAAAATAACTAATCCAAATTACTATTACGTTCACACATTTCTGGAATTTTGAGATTTATCATGAAGTCTCAATCTGGATTTAGTGCAGGATCAGACCCCAGTTCCGGTGTAGCGTCTCAGTTATGCAAAAGCCAGTTTTCGTGGACTCCATACAATTTTTGATCCTGCCTGAGAATGTGAACCATTCTACATAGACAACAATTCATTTCTCAAAGATTAAGATTTCTGTGGTCAAAGTGCACCATATAGTTATATTTGTTCTGAAGAGGAAAGTTGTTTTATCTGCAACACAGTGTTGAGATTAACCATTTTAAAACAAATCCCCCTTTTTAGTTTTGTTTTTAAAAACCATTTACTTTTGGGGGAGTGGATATTTGGTGTAATGCTATTATTATTTGAATAACGTATTTGCACTAAAGAAGGCTTTTCTAAAAGCTCTAAAACCTCTTCATGATTTGAACACCCTTTTGAGTAATTTCACAACGTTGTGCTTTATCGTTAAGTTTCTAAGTATGATTTTAATGATAGACAGAGCTCTGATCTTTTGAATCAAACAGTCATTTTGGAACTTGGTGTTTTTGAATACTCACGGTGTGCCTTATTCTCTAGTATGCAACTAAAATAAATTAGATTTAATTTAGTGATTTATCTTTGTTATTAAAACTGTAAGCAGAAAATAAATGTCTGCAATAGGCAACAAGCTTGAGATTGAAAGAAACAGATGAAAAAGGGTCTTAATTAATTAAATTGTCTATCTCAGGGTATAATTGATTTCTGGACCAGATTTTTAAAGGCATCATACCCCAATGAACCACAACAATGAGAAGCTGTGTGTTCTATTAAAAACTGAAAAACAATACTAGGTGCAGGTAGAATTTTAAAGCATTGCTGTACTCATCAACTTCACTTTTCAAAAATGCAAGTCACAGTGAGTAAATGCCCAATTTTCATCAGTTTAAAACAAACTTAAATGGTAACTGAATCCTTCTCCTAAACAACTAATTTTTTCTGTTGCAAGTTGTAGTCTCAAGACTCAAGAACAGGTAGTTTCATGTAGCAGCAGCAGGAGCAGGACCACGAAGTCATCTGTCTGAAAATTTCAGAGCAACAGAAACCCAAAGGAGATTGGAAGTGGAGCAGTGAACTGGTTCTCTTTCAAGCTTTCTGGGAGCCTGATGATCAAGGAGAAAACATTGTTGGACCTCCCTTCAAATAAATGGAAGTGGGGAGGAGGAGACAAGAACAAGGTGGGATTATGGACAGAGAATGAAATTACATGACCATTGCAGGGGTTGCCTTTGCTTTTCTCCTGTTACCCTTTAATTGGCTGCTTGAAGGAAAGAGAGACCTACCCATCCTGACATGCATATTAACCCTTTTAGCTTGCCTCACTCACCTGCTTAGGAGAAAGGGCAAATCCAAAGAGATGTCTGGCAACTACTATAGTTCTGCATGTGTGAGGGACAAGAGAGAGCTCAGTGGCAGGGTAGCCTCACTGTCCACACGCCTCCTGCCCACCATTCACACTGGTTACACTTGTCCCAAAGCTCTCCATTTATTTTAGTGATTCTACAATGGTTTTTTTTTCTCCCAGGCTACCAGATTTCTTTTATAGGCATAGGTGCTCTTTTGCCTGTTCCCCATATGCCAGGGGTTCTCAACCTTTTTTTTCCTGAGGCCTCACCAACATGCTATAAAAATTCCATGGCCCACTTGTGCCCAAGAACTGGTTTTCTGCATATAAAAGCCAGGGCCAGCATTAACAGGTAGCAAGCAGGGCAATTGCCTGGGGCTCCAGACCCCAGTGAAGCTACATTGCTCAGGCTTCGGCTGCAGCCCCAGGGGGTTTCAGTCCCATGTGGTGGGATCTCGGCTCTCTACGCTAGGCCCAGCGAGTCTAGTGCTGGCCCTGCTTGGTGGAAATCTCCTCATAGCCCCCCAGGGGGCCCCAGACTCCTGGGTGAGAACCACTGCCATATGCTATCTCAATGGTTTTCAACCAGGAAGGGGAGCCACACAGTATGTCTAAGGGGTCCACGAAAGGCTGTCATTAACCACAGAATAGTGGGATGGAAGAGGCAATGGAGAAAGCCAGGCTGCCAGTTATTGGCAAAGAAGAAATTGAGATGAGTGAAGATCAATGACAGTTCCTATGTGCCAGGAACTCCACAAAGCTGCCCAACATTTGATGAGGTTTCCTCTCACATAGTTTTTACACAGGAAGGGGAGCATATAATAATGTAATACCTACCTCTTACATAGTGTTTTTCATCCACAGATCTCAAAGCATTTTAAAAAGGAGGTCAGTAGCATTATCCCCATTTTACAGATGGGGAACTGAGACACAGAGAGGGACGTGACTACCCAAGGTGACCCAGCAAAGCAGTGGAAGAGCCAGGAACTGAACCCAGGTATCCTGAGAGCCAATCCTAGCCACTCAGCCATTATGAAAAATAGTGCTACAATTTGTATGTTATTGTTCTTACTACTTCTACTGAAGCTCCTCAAACAAGCCCAAACATCTGGAAAATACATACTGTACTTACCTCCTTTAGATTATCTATTTCAGACTCTTGTCTTTTATTCACTGATGCCAGTTTCTTATTAAGTTGTAGTGCTTCCAGCACTTCAATGAAAAAAAATTAAATACATCCTCAAAACATGCCTTCAAATTAAAATTCCATGTGGTTATATACACTGTAATGTATACATGACTTCATTAACAAACTCTGTGAAAAAGGAGCTAAGGTTGCAAGTGTCTCAAGTGTCTGTAGAGGCAGGCTCTACAGAATTTATGAGACCCATCAAAATGGGGCTTCCCTTCCACAGATTTTAGCAAATCCATAGGATCTGTAGGGGCAGTTATACCTAGATGGAATATGGGAGGTAATGGACAGTAGAAAGGCAATAGAGGAGACTAAAATCTACTTCTATCTATATTGAAAACTGTGAGTGAAATCCTGGCCCTATTGAAGTCAATGAAAGTTCTGCCATTTATTTCAATGGAGCCAGAATTTTACTCTACAAGTGTTTAAAATAGTACATCTAAAAAACTGTACATGTCCCCCAGTCTCTGTATTTCTTCGTCTCCTCTATCCCTATCCATGCATCTTGATCTCCTATACTTTCTCTTCATCCCTTATTCTATGCTTTGCCCTTCATGTTTTCCCTTCATGCACCCTCTTTTTTACCTCTCCAACAGCTCCCATTCCAAAATTGGGTAGCACAGTTCCTATTCCTTTTTAATTTTTTTCCCCAAAATTCCTAGAAATAATCTACTCAGGCATTTACAGCTTGTCAATTTCAGGTGGAATGTTTGAAAATTGGGATTACAATATGATCAGGTTTACAATAGCCTCAGTAACAGTATTATGAGAGAGATTTTCAAATTAAATATGTGCATTACAAAATGTAACACACTTCTTAAAATGTCCCAAGACAACTTTCCAATACATAAAATATCATAGGTGAAATTCTGTCCAACTTAAGTCTATGACAAAACTCCCATTGACTTCAATGGAGCCAGGATTTCACCTTCATGGTTTTAAAGCCTGGTAGATTGAAACAAATAATAACAATAAATAAAGCCAGAGTTAAAAGTGCTGGATCCCATTAGAAAGAGGGGCATCTCTACTATACAACTACACGAAGCAACAATTTTTAACTTCAACATTTTCAAAATCTACAAATTGTTTTCATAAACACTATTTTTAATCCCAGGAAATCAGTAGAAATTAGAGGTTTATTTAATGTATAGATTCCTGTGACTTTTCCATTGACTGTAGATTCATATTCAGAATTTACAAGCGATCTACATGCTTAATATGGCTGTTATATGCCACAGTATAAAATTAATTTTCTCTTCAGTAAGAGAGATACTGTAGTTACAAAAGCAGTTTCTCCTCCCTTGGTTTTCACACCTCAACTGCTAGAAGAGGGCCTCATCCTTCCTGATTGAACTAACCTTGTTATCTCTAGCCTGCTTCTTGCTTGCATATATATACCTGCCCCTGGATATTTCCACTACATGCATCCGACGAAGTGGGTATTCACCCACGAAAGCTCATGCTCCAATACGTCTGTTAGTCTATAAGGTGCCACAGGACTCTTTGCTGCTTTTACAGATCCAGACTAACACGGCTACCCCTCTGATACTTGACTGTAGTTACTCTGGTGAATAGCTCATTTTCTTGTTGAACAGAAACACTGGTATTGTGTTATATTTAATCTTTTCCAGCTGTTTACTTTGCAAATACTTTGCATAATAAAATATATGTATACATATTCCAAATTATGTAAATACAGAAAGCTAATGTATTTTTCCATAAAAATTGCAAAAAAAACATTTTCTGCATAGGACAAACAGTAAACAGGACTTTTCCATGATAAATAAAAAGAAAGAACAGCAATGTTTTCTTTTGTTTTAAATATTAAGCACAACTGTATTTCAAAAGACATGAGCATGAGGAATAACCCCAGCCATTAAAATGCCAAGAATGTTCACAGAACAGGCCACCAATTTACTCTTATCTAAATATAGAAAACTAGCTAGTTTAAGGTTTAGAAAAATTACTTAACTTCACTTAGACAAGCCTTTTTTGACATATGCTTGGATTTTTTCCTTTCTTTATTATAACTAATATTTATTTATATTCCATATGTGTATTTACATACACAGACTGAATGTTCAAAGATCTGTGCACATGTTTGCATGCAGCCAAAAAGGATGTACAAAATACTAAATATACACATGCGAGTCAGGGTTGTGTACATGAAAATGTGTGGTCACATATAAATTCATGACTTTTATGCATATAACGGGGGCGTTTCTACACAAGTTCTGTGTGTGGAAAATTGCACATACTTTTAAATATTTGAGCTATAGGTTTTAATTTTGGTATTTTATGGAAGAAAAACATATTTGGTGCAAAACTGTTGTACATAAGTGAACACAGATACTTGGTGCAATTTTGTCATATACCAACAGATTCACAAATAGCTTTGTAGAATTTAAGCACAGAGATGGGAATGAGTTTTTGGTACAGACTTGTTATACTTGAGTAGCTATTTATGCAGAATTTTTAAAAAAGTGCTAGATGATGATGTTCATCTAGTTCTATTTATTTTTCCTGTTTTATTATTTTCTATTTCTGTACATATTTAATTTAAAACAATATGAATCAGAGTTGGAGACTGTCAACTGAGATTGTTGATGGCTGGAAGGTGACAGCAAACCCCTCATCCCCCGAAGAAGGGAAAAGAATAGTCTGGCTTCCTAATTATTGTAAGGGATAGATTCTATGAGATGCTGATGAGGTTTCCTGAAAGGTGCTGAATGGCTTCACCTCTCAGGGTGAAATCTTGGCCCCACTGAAATCAAAGGCAAAACCCTCACTGATTCCAGTGAGGCCTGGCTTTCACCCTCAGTAATGTCTATCACAGGTAAGGGCACTCAGCACTCTGCAAGATAACTCAGCTCTTTGTAGGACTGAGGTCTATGATCTTTGCTCACTGGGACACAGGAAGCACCCATGAAACAGATAACTAGAGGCAGTGGATCTAGGTACAGGGTTCAGAAATTCTTCTTCCTCTTTTCCATCACAGAAACTCATCAGTTCCACCTGAGTAGGGTCCGCTAATGCCATGGAGAAAACAAGATTAACCTCTAAATGTGAAAATACTCATTGAAGAAGGAAAAACACTACAAAAATTAACTACTGTAGGACTACATTTAAGAAAAATTTACCATTTTGCTCTAGTTTCTCATGAGCCCCTTTTATCATTCCAAATTGACATGTGATAGTAGCATAGCATTTCTCAACTTCATTCAGTTTCTTATGATGTTCCTCCTTTGCCATTATGTGCAATTGTAGCTTTTGATCCTGTTGAAAACAGGAACCAAGAATTAGTTTAATGAGCAATTCTAGCGATTATAAATGTGCTCGCCAAACTTTCAACTATTATCAGACAGATAAATCAAAGCATCATACTCAACCAACAATATTCTGAATCAAATGGAACTGCAAAGAGATTTAAAGAAGAATAGTATAATTTAATTATCTAAATAAAATAATTTCAATATATTATTTGGTAAAAACAAAAGCTCACCATTTACTACTAAACAGTAGCTAGGGATTTTAAAAGTTTCTGTATTCTAAAGGAAGCATCTAAAATGTAAGTCAATTCTCAAAAACAAAAGTTAGGCTCTAATAGGTTAAAAATATTGGAACACAAATGCAAATCAGTATCAGATTCATGGACAATTATGGAATAAGTCATTCATAGGGGAAGTTTCTTCCTAACAACTGCCAATCAATGGTTATTTTATGCCCTGAAAGATGAGAGATTACATCCCTTATACATTTTTAACTCAAATAATCTAACTGTGGATTTTCTAATTACCCATGTGATTTTATTTGTTTTAATCCTACTAAACTCTTGAATGAGTGATATCTTGTGTCAATGAATTCCACAGGTTAATTGTTGTGTCAAATACATTTCCTTTTATCAGTGTTATGTCTATTGTTTCTTTGGTTATTGTGTTACAGGAAAGGGTAAATAGGAATTCATGATTTGCCTTTTATATACCATTCATTTGAGAGAGAAAGAGAGCTCATTTATTCATTTCCTTATAGTAATAACCTTTTCAGTGAACTTTCATATGAAAGTCTTTCCAGTGTTCTAATAATGTTCATCTTTTTTTTAAGCGAAACGGGGTGAGTGAGGTAATCCTTTATTGGACAAACTTCTGTTCGTAAACAAGACAAGCTTTCGAGCTATACAGAGCTCTTCTTCAGGTCTGGGAAAAGTACTCAGCATGTCACAGATAAATACAAGGTGGAAAAGATTGTTTGCATAAATAGTTACACTGAATATAAGCTTCACAACTTTGCAAGATGATAAAAATCATGGTCTTAATAAAGAAACTGGATTTATGGCTTATTGCAACATTTGTAACCCACTAGTCCCCCCTCACACCTTTTAGTCCTATGACTGCAGAGGTGTTAACAGCCCATTTCATCTTGAACAATCTCTTATAACACCATGTGTTAACTACTTATGCTAAACAATCTGTTCCACCTTGTATTTAGCTGTGACATTGAGTACCTTTGCCAGAGCTGAAGAGATCTGAGTAGCTGAAAAGCTTTACTCTTTCACAAACAGAAGTTGGTACAATAAAAGATATTACCTCACCCACCTTGCCTTTCTAATATCCTGGAACCAACACAGCTACAACACTGAAAACATCTTTTTTTCTGTGACATGGTGGCCAGAAATGAACAGTATTCATGCCTGCGGGAGGTCCGCTGAAGCCACAGAACCAGCGGACCCTCCGCAGGCAAGCCGCCGAGGGCAGCCTGCCTGCCGCCCTCGTGGCGCCGACAGAGCACCCCCCCGCGGCTTGCCACCCCAAGCACGCGCTTGGCGTGCTGGGGCCTGGAGCGGCCCCTGACAGTATTCCAGGTGACACATCAATGCAGTTGTAAAACTACTTTTTATCCCTTTCTTTACTTTAGGTTTGAGTCTCTTTTCTGGTTTGTTCTGGTTTGTTTTGTTGTTGTTTTTTGTTAGATTGTTTTTTTAAACTATTAAGTGTGCTAAATTTTCCTTTAATTTCCTTTAAAAATACAGAGGCAAACTCATCCCTGTGTAATTCCATTAATTTACTTGGACATACATTGCATTTGTTAAGCTGCTAGCGAATAAAACAGAAATCAAACAGGTTGGGCCAAATTCATTCCTGTATGTAACTTCAGTGGAGCTACACAGGGATGAATTTGGCCCAACTTGCTTGACTTCTGTGGTGCTCCCTTCTTGTAGGCTAACAAATGCAATATATGTCCAAGCATCAGAAGATAATAAAATTTGATGGTAATCAAAGAAATGGCCAGCATAAGACTAGCAAAATAGGATATATAGAATACAAATTTTTCATGTTGTATAAGATAATAAAATTAAACGCAATACAGCAAATTGAAAGTTGTAATGGAAGCACAGATAAAGAAACAGCAACCACTTATACAATCACTTCCAGCTACTCAGCCTATGAATTTTCATATAATTCTTCTCTCTTTTCCAACCCTTTACTTATGTCAGCACAGAAAAAACATCCAAATAACTGCATTTAAGTAATGCTAGGGATGTGAATGAAACCAACAAAAATAAGAAAAGAAAGTTAATGACGACACTTGATTATTACCTTTTCTTCTGACAGTAGTTCAGGCATGTTTATTCTATTAGAGACTTACACATGAAGTGCAAATTTTTCTTCTGCTCCAAGCAGATGGTGGTAGAAGGAGCCAAACCTAAGTTTACTGCCCTCTAAGGTAGGCATGCCTTGCTGATAAAGCATGATCGAGGGAAATAGTTGGATTACGTAATATGCCATCTCAACTATGCCAAGGTGTCTTGAAAGAAGTATACCACAGAATAAGGCTTCAGTGCCAGACACACTGTATTGGGCCATAACTGGAACATGGCAAATCAGTCCCAAGGATGGAACCACTTGTGGCCAGTCCAGGAACACCCACAGTGTTTTTCCATGGCATCAGACAGCTCATAGATTTCAGTAATGGTGGAGATACACACACCCATGAGGGACTTCCTCTCAAGGTTTAGGTTTGGGTCATCTGATTCAGTTATTTATTCAATAAATCCATGACCTGTATAACCACCAGATAACTTCCTGGTCTTTGTTTCTATATTTTTGGCCTGGCATTAAGTAATCCATGCTTATCTTTTCTTCTTGCCTCTAGCTCTTGTGCTCTGAAGTAGCCAGGCACAGCGAGATAAGCTAAGAGCCATGTCAATTTAAATTGAATTTCTTTTCTGTTATCTCTGTGTGTGTCAAAACCTTAAATAGACCTATATATAAATTTATACATGGGTATGTTCTCCTCCCGATGCAGGTAATTTCCATTACTCTTAAAGGTTTGATTAATTTTCATATTAATGAGATACAATGTAGGGAAAATTGACCCTATAGTGCAGGAATTATTTTTAAAGCCCTGGCTTACTTTAGCAATAATGCCTTACAGTACATGCCTCATATTTAAAATATTACAAAACCGTGTGTGTTAAGAATCACAAGCTTTGAAAATATCATACTTTGAAGAATTACAGCAAAACCTGCAGGAAGTTTCTCCCAATCTTCTGTTTTTTTCCCCCCAAGATCTGCACATTTTTTTAATTTTGTTTTTTAACTTGGCAATATTTTATCTTACTGTTTTGCCACCTTCTTTCCTCATGATAGGTCAACATGCCAGTCCCCCTATATCCTTCTCACTGGGGAAATGGGATGTCATTGCCTTCACATATTCTGGACAGATGTTCTGCTAGGAAGAACGTGCTGATATGCTATTTCCCCATGCTCTTGCCAAGGGAGAAAGAGACTGGCCTGCTGTCCCTCAAAGGCTGGCCCAAAGATGACTTCTGGTGGAAAAGCCACACTCCTGGCTTCATTCCCAGAAAAGGTAAGCAGACTGGTTTGCCACTTCCCTAACATCCTTCCCGACAGGGATGTAAAACAGTCTCCCACTCAGACCCTAACATCCCTCCCCTAAAATAATTCTTGGAAACAAAATAGAGGAAATCTGGAAGGAGTCTGTTGGGGAGAGAGGGTTTGATCCTGGAGCTTTCACAGAAGTCTGTTCCTATTAGAGTGGGAAGCCATGGAATCTTACTTCTCCGTCCTACAGTCTGATACTCCATGTGGAAGGATAACTACAGTGCCCTTCACCTGAAATAAAGATAAGCTGGGATGGAGAGTGGAATTGGTTGTGGCCATGTAGTTTGCTGAAACAGGGTGATTTCTTGGTGGAATTAGTCTAGGGAAATAGCTCAGGGCCAGGCAGTTTGCTAGGGGGAAGACACAAGATGAAGTGCTCACATCTGAGGAATATGCTGGGAATGGAGACACTAGTAGTCAGATATATGCCGTGAGGCTGAAGGTGGTAATTGGGAACTGAGAGTACCAGGGAGACAGAGAAGTTATTACTGCAGGAGACTTGAGGCAAGATGAAGTGGAAATTATGCAGAGAGAGCTATCAAAATATGTAAATCAAAGCAGAAACATTTGGCCCATACACTAGTTCCTTCAAATTTTTTCTCCCTAAAGTCAATCTTTTAAAAAAAAAAATTAATGCAGTCCCGAACAAGTTTTATTGTTTTTCAGCCATGAACAGTTGTGGATGAATTCCTAAAAATGTTGAGACTGCCAAGATAAAAAAATCATGTTTATATAAAAATTCCTTGTGTGTCCCTAATATTTTAGATTAAAAATGAAACAGTTTAGAAAACATAATTTATTTTTTGCAAATTAGAGTGTTTACTGTTTTCATAATGCTCAACTTAGAGAGAGTGAAACTAGACTGATTACTTTATATATAATATCCCTCCTTGGTTTTCATGCATAGCAACATGTTTCAGATACTATAGGGAAAAGTTTGAGAGGAGAAAAAACCTAAAAACCTTAGCCCAGATCCTCAATTATAATTGAGGATAACGCAGTGCAGGCCAGGGAGGAAGCACAAAGATGATAAAAAGCTCACCTTGAGTCTATTCTGTGCCAATCCAGCATCAGAACACACTAAATTACATTAACTGCCAAGGGACTGATAATGGCTGCTAAGGATCAGCAGAGTTAAGGGGAAGACATGGCCATGACCTCTTTCCTCTATGTCAGCTACAGGGAGAAGGCATGGCACAGGAGCTACTTTCACCAAGCCTACACTATCATTCCCAATACTGTCTTGATCCTCCCACGGACTAGAATCCACAGGTTTAAAAACTAGGATACTGCACTGGGGAATCGGGGCCCTTGTTTTCATTGAAACAGGAGGGAATGAAAAAGGATGACATTAACATTTTCTATTAATATTTCTATTAATATTTAAAAAGTTTTCTAAAATCTTTTTCAAATACAAAAACAAAATTTTTGCCCTGTTGGTTAAAAATTCCAACGTAATTTATACGACAGTATCATAAATGGATAACAACCCACAGCAACCTTGATTCCCACACCCAACTTGATTGCACGACGTGATTACGTATGGTGTGCACAGAATGTGTGAAGATTGTAGTTTTACAGGTTAAAAGAGTGCACAAGCCCAAGATGGCACATCCAGTCTCCAGCAGAAGCAAATGTTGCTATCCTGGCTGGCAGGTTTTCTAAGGTACAGAATATGAATTAGGCATAGTTTCTGCTAATTTTCAATGCACTAGCCAGGGCAGAATTTGACCCTTCTTTAGCAGAAATATAAAGAAGGAAATAATCTGGCATATAAATGAGCATCAAAAAACTAAGACCTTGGAATTTCTAAGAACTCTTTGTTTATCTATTTTCTACATGACAATCTCAAAGTCCCTAGATTAGCCACTATCGCTCACAATGGCTACAAATCTATAATCTTTATTCTCTCTTTGATAGAATGAAATCTCTTTGATTTCAACAGGACTGCTCAAGGAGTAAAGCTGTCAGAACTTGACCCAATCTAAAATGCATTATTGCATTGCTACACAAATAGCTAGATAATGGAGCTTCTATCTACCTCCTTATCTGGCCCCTATCATCATAGATTCTGAGCACCTATTATGAATAGAGCTAAGAAAATATGAATTACAGAAAGTAGGGACATGTCCAAAAAAAGGGTTTCTAACAAGTTTCCCCACATATTTCTAGGAAATTATTACGAGTACCTATTTATTCATCCAGGTTCTTACAGTGTATCAGCACTGTAGTGTTTGAGTGTTTCCAAGGCATCTAAAGATAATTTTAATGATTATGAGTCTGTGTGTGTGTGTGTGTGTGTGTGTGTGTATATAATGTACACATTTTTACACACACACACACACACACACACACACACCATAAAATACAATGATATATAAATAAGCAACGTTTCATTAGGAGGTGTAAATACACCTCTAGTTTGCAGACAAAAAGTGTTGTAATTTAAATATTATTCTCTTTCATATGGAAGAAGGAACATGGGAGCTCAGTAAAAGACAGTATTTGAAGGGATATAAATAAAAATTCAATAATTTTGTATATTTTAACATTTTTCAGATTACAAGTACTTGTTTAACAACAAATACAAGTTAAAAGTGAAATAAGACAAAACACATTTTATGTTGCCTTTGATCTTTTAACTTGTAGCCTTATCTCCCAGGTCAAAGGACACATTATTCAATTTCACCACATTTTGTGTAAAACCACTGTAGCGTTGAAGATGACTTTCAGTACAAATGTCATGGTGCTTAAAGCTAAACTGGACTCTAGTTTTTGAGCTTCTTAATTAAAATCACAGTTTATAATGGTCTGACAATATTATCTTTATCTTTATTCTTTCCAGTTGAGCAGCAACAGAATTTTCACAGCTTCTATTCAATCAAGCTTAGCAATGTTTCTGCAGCTTGCTCTTTCACTTCCTGAAACACACAACAGGATTCAGAGTGACTAAAGTGTCACTCTATATTCAATGTCTGAGGGAGTAAGTTGTCTCTTATTTTTGTCTCCTTGGATCAAATCTAAACTCTACTGGGGAATTAATATTAAAAATAACTCTAACCCCCCCCCATGTCATCCTTTTTGCTAATGTATTAACTTTTAGACATGTCATTGTCCCTGACTATCCCATCCTAATGCAGCCAACTCCAGGCCATGCCTTATAATTTTAAGGATAATGTAATATTGTTATTCTTTTTATGTTCTGTAAAAAGAATCTTTACTGGCTCTAATAAGCAAAAGTTAAACTACATGTGCGCTACAAACTAAGGAATATTTCAATTTTAGAAAAAAAAATTCCAAATATTAAATTAAAGGTTTTTATAAACAATTCTGCAATTGTCAGAATATAATAAAAAGAAGAGAAAAAACTGAAGTATTTTACATACAACAAGATTGTGACCTCTTTCTTTTATCTAGGTCTAAACAAATAGTTACTTTTCATAGCTTATTTCTAAAATTCTGTCAGTATTTTCATTACAACCCTTCCAATCTGTCATCATTTTGTCATTGTGAAAATTCTTGGCCTCTTTCTTCTATAGTCATCTACAGTTTTTGTAGTTTCTTACCATTTCATTCAATTTCTTCTGTAAAGTGTATTTTGAAATCTGTAAAAACAAAAATGCTACACAGTTAATGTTACAGTATCATTTTTCTTTACCAATCTTTACTGAAGAAGGCATACATATTAAATATTTCATTTATATTTTCAATGTGTATTGAAGATGTTGTTCATCCCAATGAAATAATACCCTTTTTTTGGTTCATTTACTGTAATGGTTCTTTTATTGTAAGACTAAGATTATAACATTGCACTTATTTAAATATCTAAAGAATGCAAAAGAAATCCGTGAAATTCTAATGCAAACAAATTAATGTAAAAGAGCATACATTTGTATTATGACATACATATTATTTTAATAATGTTTAACATAATATAAATCAACACAATATTTTATTAGTACATTTTTTAATATATTTACAAGAATTAAAGACCAGGTTTGGTGACCAAATGTGAAGATGTCAGCTACTGGTGCCTGTGAAACTTTTTCCATGGTTTGTAATTACTTTAATATACTTGTTTTACAGCATATTTTATTATAAATAAATTAGATCTCAGTCCAATTTTCAGCTAAGGCAATGGTGAAAAGCCTATTGACTTCAAAAGGAGTAGGAGAAAATCTTCATGTATTAAATAAAAATGAGGGGATCCGAGTTTAAGTTCTATACACCAAACTTTATTCATAAGTCAACAGATGGAGGCGTGCTAAAAAGTGATATACATTTCTCCCCCACCATCAGCATAGACTTTGGAGGGAGCTATAACCAACCTTCACTAGAGGGAAGATCACCTTCATGTAGGGCCTTTGCAAGAAACAAGGGAGAAAGAAGTAGAAGAAATTGGAGTAATATCTGAGTCTTAGAGGAACTTAGAACCTGTTCTCTACTCAGAACAAATAGATAAATAGCCATTATATATGCCTGAAAAATAAAGACATTTTAGTATAACTCTTGTGTTTCTTATTAATGAAAAATTCCCATTTGAAGTCATTAATATAATACTTTCCACTCCAGTAATATCCACTGCAAAGTACCAGTGTCAATGAGAATCTTGAGTCAAGTAATCCCTGAGTAAGATTAGAAACATTTGATCCCTTATCTTTTATCTCATAGAATATACAAATTTTAGTGATATTTTAATACCTTTAACTATAGCATTATTATACTGCCAGCACATATTAGTATCATTTGCAGAAGTGATCAAATGTTTAGGTGTATAGCCACTGTCCTGGACCTTTGAATATATGAATGTACAATCCTAAAAATTAAATACTATTTTTGGATATACAAAAACTTTGCAGTAGTGTGAGATTTACCAACTACCTGTGGACTTTAGACCCTGAAGATCTTAGATCTCAAAGATTACCATCCATAAAATCAATAACTAGAACTTTAGTTGCAATTCTTGAATCTTGTACACTTTAATCCATCAACAATGGTAAGCATAAACAGAGGAATTCACTAGTGTTTCTGTTGTTAAGAGGTTGACATTGTTTCAATTTTTAATTCATATTATGAGAGATTTATCACTTGAATATAAAAACTTGCTTTGCACTAAAATTTTCCATTCAAGTTTCAGTTCAGCTAGTAGTGTCCTAGCTAAAGTATTAATAAGACACCTATCCCCTTGGTATTGATGAACCCAGACCAGCATGTGAAAGATCAGTGTTAAATTTCCAATATCTCCATCTGGTAATGTTGTAATGGAAATAAGTTCACCCTGTTGGGAAAGAAGTACCTAATTTCATTCAACAACAATACTCATAGCCAATTAAGATTGCCATCATGGGCACAGTTATGGTGGCTGGCCACAACATGCAGTCTCAAGTGAAGATAGCAAATAAGAGGTGACCCTCAAGTACAATCAGGGATACAAAGGATGACTAAAGAAAAACTATAATAACCAAGAGTCTTGTTTATGTAGACCCTGTGCAAAAATGTGTTTTATCGAGAAGGAAGCCTAGAGAACAATGAATCCATTTAAGGTGGAATTCTGACAATTTAAGAAAGTGATTTAAAAACTAAGAGTGCAAAATTATAATCTTGAGCAGAAATTTTACTTTAAAGAAAATAATGCAGACCTATAGTATTTAAGAATTCATACTGAGGATCCCACAGCTAGTTTGGAAACTCCTTCCCTTTTTCCTCCTGCTTTGTCTCTTTGCCCTATCTTTCCCTGCCCCTCTGGTTTATCCACCCTGTTCCTTCCCCACCACACACTCCCCAGCTCTCTCCTTCATTCTCCATCATCCTCCCACACTCTACTCTATCTTCCTGTCTTTCCCCTCTCCTTCTTTAATTCCTGAATCTGCTTATGGGCAGCTGAGGCTGCTCTAACTCATGCCAGGGGCTGAAATGGGTACAACTCAGGGTAACAAAAAGGTGGCTTACAGACACTGGTGTGACCTCTTGCTCCCTTAAGCCCTGCACACTATAGAACTTGCCAAATGCAGAGACTGAACCCTACATGCACTGTTATACGTGGGTATAATAGGCTGGGTTAAGGAGGTTCAATCTCAACTCTGAATATACTTGCGTTGATAAATTTAAATCAAATTCTTAACATCCTATGAAATATTTTTTATTTCAGTTTATCTTACTTAAGGAAAGCCAGGAGAACCATTATTACACTAGCTGGCCATGTATCATGGTCAATAGACCATGAGTTACACTATACACCACCTGTTCTATGTCATGGTTTGAACAAGAAAAACAAATCCTTACAACCTTTGCACAGAAGGCTAGCCATGTGGAGGAATTACTTTTACTTTTAAAATATTTTCAACATTAACCAGATGATTAAATATGTAGAGTATGACACCCAAAGATACCACTCTATGCAGTAAAGTTAAGAAGAATAGAATATGCAATACAATATCAATAACCTTAGATCCAATTAC
Source organism: Mauremys reevesii (assembly GCF_016161935.1). Lineage (NCBI taxonomy): Eukaryota > Metazoa > Chordata > Testudines > Geoemydidae > Mauremys > Mauremys reevesii. Next base: position 92,197,238 of record NC_052626.1, read on the forward strand.
CCATTGCTAGAAATTCTAATATAAACAATTTAAAGTTCTTGAAAAACAGTAAGAAGTTATTAATGTTTCAAATATGACCTTTCTGATAATACAAGAAATGCAATTTAAACATTAGGATGAACCATGAAAATACATACAACAATTATAAATTACTGTTTTCCTAATTATGGCAATTAAAAAAAAATCTCTACATCATTTAGATCAGTGGTTCTCAAACTTATTTGATCAGGTACCCCTTCTTTGTGTCTGTAGTCATTTATGCTCTCCCCTAAACTACATATACCACCATCCAGCTCTGAAGGCAGAGTAGAAAGCAGCGGCTGCCGGCTGGCCAGGCATCCAGCTCTGAATGTAGCACCATGCCAGTAACAGCACAGAAGGAAGGGTGGCAATGTGAAAAGTGATGAATATCACTTTTCACAGCAGACTTAGTGCCCCATTGCCACTCTTATTTCTGTGCTGCTGCTGACACCCCAGGGCTGACAGCCAGAGCCCCACCACCTCCAGGTCAGGGATCGTGGGGGGAAGAAAAGCCTGAGCCTGGGCTGCCTCCTGGTGAGGGACTGGAGCTATCTGGGGCTGACAGCCAGAGCTCTTAAAAAACACAGCAAAGCACAAAGCTGACTCCTCCCTTGACACATTCCCATGCCTCCCTTGGGAGGGCTGGCCCCATAGTTTGAAAATTGCTGATTTAGAGTAATTCTTCTTTCATCACATGCTTAAATGCATTGCTGAATCAGGGCCAGATAGAGGGGGACCAAGAACAATCATCAACTCAAACTAGAATTTTAGAATTTTCCTCCCTCCTTTAAGAGTTTATTGATAAGAATTTAATTATCTTTTTTCCCTCCAAAAGGATAGTATGCAATGAGACAGAATAAAGAAAGTATTTGGAATCTGATTTGGAGTTTCATTCAGATCTAGAGATTTGACCACATTTTAGTTAATTGATATTAGTTAAACAGAAATAATATAAACAATTTTTGAGGGTAAATCACAACATCAACTGAAAGAATCTAGGCATCCATTCTCCAACAACACTATAAATACTTGCAAATGTGAGTTTTCCCTTTAAAAAAAGGGAAACCTAAAACTGAGGCTATGTCTACAATAACACTTTTGTTGGTAAAACTTTTGCCAGTCAGCAGTGTGAAAAAACAACCCCTTGACTGACATAAGTTTCACCAACAATAGCACCGGCGTGGACAGCATTATGTCAGTGGGAGACACTTGTTGGGGGTGGTTTAATTATGCTGATGGGAAAGCTCCCATTAACCTAGGACAGATACATGGGACATCTTTCAGTGGTGCAGCTGTGCCACTGTAAGGTCTATAGACATAGCCAAAGCCATAGTAACTAGCCAAGAAATCTGTGTGCCCAACCTTCAATGTCATAATTCCATATATAAAAATAGCATGAGATGATGTACTTATGATAAAGTTGGGTCTTAATACCAAGAATCTGGTTGTCTATCCATAAATAATACCATTTACCCATGCCAGCACTAGTCTGAATGTGTTAGACCACCTACATGATAGGATGTTACTTGTGCATATATGGCAGCAGGGATCAACACAAAATTACTGTCCAGAGGGACGTCAGCAGTGTTCAAAGCTATGATGATGGCATATGAGTGCCACTGTCACCATCTCAAGATTAATTTGCCAATATTAGTTCATGCCAACACCAGATAATACCTTCTGATTTATAAGACAGGTGACAAAATGAAGTTTATGTCATCTCTTCAATTTAAAAAAAAATATATCCAATGTTCAATTTACTATGCTGACTTAGTAGTAATGGAAAGAGATTTTCAAAAGGTGAAAAACGAGAAGCAGCACTGCCATCAATCTTTCAAAAATGTTATAATAAATCCATAGATTCATTCATAGGTTTCAAGACCAGAAGGGACTATTGTGATAATCTAGTCTGAACTCCTGTACAACACAAGCCATAGAACTTTCCCAAAATAATTCAGAGAGCAGATCTTTTAGAAAAACATCCAATTGATTTAAAATTGGTCAGTGATGGAAAATCCACCATGGCTCTTGGAAAGTTGTTCCAATAGTTAATTATTCTTAGTGTTAAAAATGTATGCCTTATTTCCAGCCTGAATTTGTCTAGCTTCAACTTCCACCCATTGCATCATGTTATACTTTTCTTTGCTAGATTGAAGAGTCCATTATTAAATATTTGCTCCTCATGTAGGTACTTATAAACTGTCATCAAGTCACTCCTTAACCTTCTCTTTGTTAACATAAATAGATTGAGTTCCCTGAGTCTATCACTGTTACGCACATTTTCTAACCTTTTGGTTATTCTCATGACTCTTCTCTGAACCCTCTTCAATTAATAAAAATGTTAAATAGCGAAGGGCCAAGGATTGATCCCTGCAAGACCCTACTAGAAAGACACCCTTTTGATGATGATTCACCATTTACAATTACATTTTGAGAACTATCAGTTAGCCAGCTTTTAATCTATTTATTGTGTGCCATGTTAATTTTATATCATTCTAACTTTTTAATCAATATGTCATGCAGTACCAAGTGAAATGCCTTACAGAAGTCTACGTATCAATACTATTACTTTTATCAACCAAATTTGTAATCTCATCAAAAAAAATATCAAATTAATTTGACAGGATCTATTTTCCATAAACCCATGTTGATTGACAATTATATTACCCTCCTTTAATTCTTTATTAATTGAGTCCCAGAAAAAGTGAGAGCAAGGGTCTGATGCTGGCATTACTGGAGTTCAAGTCATATTGCAGCTGACTTGAAACAATCACTTTCAGAAATGTCAAAATCCCAGGCTTCAAAGAAGGTATTCTAGCACAATTACAAGACAAATGCCACCAGTCTTACTGAAAATTCTCCTTCCAGTTAATCAACAATTGCAGAGTGAGCATCTGAAGCATAACTACCTTCTTGCCCAGAGCAGAATAAATAACTAGCCTACTCAGCCAAAAGAAGGAAAATAATTAGGAGCTGACAAAACTTGAAATTTGGCAACACATTCCACTGTCAGTAATTCTCTCCTTCCTTAAACTAAACATTCTCTACTCCTACTCTCTAGGTCGACCAATCTCATTTTCTTTGTCTTTAAGAACAAGGCTATCACTACCTACCTTCCAATATAAATATTTTTTTAAAAGCCTTGTCTACACTGGAGACTACACTGCCCTCATTCCAGCCACTGTGCCCAGACACCACCATAGCTGCACCCATGCAATGCCCCATGTAGACAAAATAAAATGCTATAACTCACAGCTTGAAATATGTAGCTTGCTCTGATTTCAAAACAGTGGTAACCTCAATCAGTGCAAATAGTGACTTTGTCAGGCAGGGGTCAGAGTTTGAGTGAGACATGTTTGTTAATTGTGGACTATGTGGAGAAGATGGTAAACTTGTGGCAAAACCAGGTGAAGGGGCAAAAGTAGCAGTATGAGCTTGAGGACCATGGTGGGCACCTATTTAGGGGTCCTGTGCCAAGGCTTTCAAAGAGTTGGGGGAAAACCCCCTTCACTTCTCTGTAGCCAGAAGGGAAGACTTCAAAGAAAGAGGAAGGCTATGTCCCAGAGAGAGCAAAGGACAGTGTTTTATACTTCATTAGAACCTTTCATTCCCCTGAAGTCCTCCTAGAAGGGAAGAACTAAATTAAAAAACTCTGAGAAATAAAGAAAGACGGTGGACTGGTGAGGGAAATTCAGGCAGCAGCTGCACCTGGCTGTTCAGAGGTGCACCTCTACAGTAAAAAAGAAAGTAAGAGCTCCTAGAAGACCCCCTTTAAAAACAAAGAATAAAGAAAAGCTTTCCACTTAACAACAAATAGAGCTATATGAGTACTGCATTTAACAATAAAGTTAATTTACCTGTAATGTTTTTAATGTTTTCTTCAGCCCATCAATTTCTTTTTCTTTTGTTTCTATAGCAAGCTGATATTTGCCCTTTAAATCAGAAGTCATACTTTAGCATTTGGAAAAACCAAACATATTAAGACAAAAACTTGTCAACCACAAGTGTAAAGAATATAAAGCACTACTCTACTGTGATAGATTCTTGACCATGGAGAACAATCTGCACGCAAAACAATCATGTAGCATTTAGCTAAGTCAATATCTGGAGTATTTAGAAATCTGCTAAAAAGAGATTAAAACTGAGAGCACAGTGGTGATTTTCTTCCCCGCTTACAAGTAGTCCCGGAACTTTGGACTCCAAGTGGATTATTTCCTTTATGGCAGAGAAATGTGAGGCATAAATGCAGGATTAACAAATTATCCCAGTTTTGAACCAAGATATTAAATACCAAAACAGCACAATGTAGAGCCATTTACCTATACCAGTGGTTCCCAAACTTGTTCCGCTGCTTCTTCGGGGAAAGCCCCTGGCCGGTTTGTGTACCTGCCGCGTCCACAGGTTTAGCCGATCATGGCTCCCAGTGGCCACGGTTTGCTGCTCCAGGCCAATGGAAGCTGCTGGAGTGGATACTCCCTCAAGTGGATACTGTTAACCATTAGGTTTAAAGGCACTCATTGCTTTACACTCAACATATTTTTAAACAGATTCACTGGTAGGTAAACTGGTGCAAGTTTATGTACAGACACTCTTGTTTCAGTTAAAGAATTTATTATTTTGATTAATCCTGTTTAAAAAAAAATAAATAAAAAGGATGAAGACAAACTGAAATAAGAATGTCCACACACAAATTTGTACTGGTTTAATTATCTTGGTTTAAAGACATACTATTAGTTAAACCAGTACAATTTTCTGTGTAGATAAGGTCTGAGGGCCTGTTTACATGATAAAGTTACTCCAGTTTAACTTAAATTGGTGTAAAAACCAATTTAAAAAGACACTTATTTCAGTTTAAGTGTGTCTTATTTTGGTTTAACATAAGTGGCTAAAGAAATGAATTCAGCTGAATCAACATAAGCCACTCAAAACAAAACAAGTGTCTGTAAAAGAGTTTTGCACTGGTTTAACTGAACCAGTTTTTAAATACTCCTTTAGTTAAACAAATGCAAGCTTGTGTGTTTAGACAAGACTTGAGACATAATGCCTCCAAGAGCTTCTGCTCAGGTGGCACACCTCTGTACTGTTTCAACATGGGACACAACCAAGGCCCACGTATTTTGTCTTGTTTTTTAGTGAAACCAGTTCTTAAAATTCCAATGTAATGTGTAACGTGTATCCTCCTATTTGTAGGTTATTAAAGATTATACCAAAGGCCAAAGTATATAAGTAACGCTAGAATCTCCTTTTAAACAGAGCTGATTAAAGCAACTACAGATTCAGCTACATGTAGCAGGAAACTTATTGTGATCCCTAAAGCATACTAAAATTAGAAGACAAAGTATGTTGGTGATACTGAAGAGAGAAAGGTAACTAACTGTAATAGCCTTTCTTCAATAATGAGTAAAATCTAACAGACTCCTTTGCAGGTTATATCTATTTGTTGCTTGGTCAAATATCAGGGAATATGGCTGGAAAAAAAATCAGATAAACACTTTTATCTGTTATTTGTCAGCTTGGAGTCTTCACCCATAGACTAAAAACTACAAATGCCTGTTCAAATACAAAACCCACACCTTTGTAACCTCTGAATCTTATATAAAAGAAAAACATATAGTGAAAATTATGATGAATATTTAATCTTTTAAAAATATAAATATAAAAGTACACAAATATACTAAAGTTGTAATTCAAATTTACACCAAAACATGTTAGAGCTGATTTATTTTCCTTAAGTTTTAATGTATTAATAATGATACAAGAGGAAGGGTTAAGAATATTAATACTGACTTTAAGTTTCCTATCTTTGGTCACAACCTTAACATTATTTAATAGTTTTAAATATAATTTCCTTGTTTTATTTCTTTTCTTTAAAAATGTGGCTATTATAAAGTACTCAAGAATGAGACTCCATATGTAAGAATACTGTAGTAGTACAAGACACATTATTGGGTATACACATTAGAAAATTAATACTGCTTTCCCGCAAATCTTGCAATTTATAGATTAAATATAGGGTTTGCAATGCAAGTACTACAATGCCTTAAAAGTATTAGATGCCACAATTGAGATTCTAATATTAATACTGTACTAATTTACACCCAGAAGGATCTAAAACTTAGGGCCTGATCTTGCTGTTCTGGCCTGCACAGTGTGAGTTTTGCCTGAAGGACGACTGAGCCACTGACGTCCAGTACTGTATAACTTCCATTGTGTGAGCACACAAGAGCTGTAGTACTCAGCTATTTAAATTAAAGTGTAAACTATATACACACTTGTATATGGATCATTATTGATCATTAAAATTCAGCCACCTCTGGGTCAAATTCAGCAACCATTTAAAAGAGTGCACATTAACAGTTATTTAAGATCAGAGATGAAAAATACTTTATCCAGCTGAAACAAGAGGAATTTTAGGCAAGTACAATTACTTAAATCAAAATTTAGCCAGGTCAACCTTATGAAAACCATCAGCATTTTTTATTCTATGCTTAATTTAATATTGTGCAGTTAAACTAGTATACTTATATGCATTATTAATATTTTCTTACTATATTTTAGTACAGCACCTAGCACATTGGGAACTTAATCTCAAATGGGCCCTCTAGGCACTACTGTTATAAAAATAATTAATAAATGCTTATTATTATTACTACACGATCTTTTATAGTTTATACTCAAAACAAATGTAATGTACATTTAAAATTTTTATAACACATCTGTCACATATTTCTTCCATTGAATGATAAATTAGAGTAATAATGCAATTGCACACAGTACCTTTTCTTCTTCCATGGTAAACATCCTTGCTTGTAACTTCATTGCCAATAGTGGATAAAATTAAAAATGGTATGTTAAAACAACATATACTATATTTTTGCCTCTGTAGGATTAATTTTATTCCTATACTTTGACACTAGAACATAGTAGGATTAATTTTATTATTAGAGAAGTAGGATTAATTTTACTTATATCCTCTGACAACAGAATATAGTTAATAGTACACAAAACAATGTAAATGCTTTACTTTTATCACAGTTCTACAATAGCACCAAATGTATGAACCAAAACCAACTTTTCCCTGTCAGGCTGGAAAGGAAAATTTTCTTCACCTGCTAATTTATTTTTTCTGAGTTAGTATGTTGGTTACCCCAATACTAGTGGATCGAATCCTTCAGCACCAGGTGCAGGGGCAATCTCAAGCCCCATGACACTTACTCCAGAATTTTTTTCAGTCCTTGTAGATGATCCACAATATATAATCAACAAAAAATAACATAACTTTGATGAAAAAGCAAATTGCAGGTACAAAAAGAAACTGTTATTTACTGTAACTGTGGTTCTTTGAGATGTGATGCAGATATGCACACATCTAGTGCACTGGAGCCAGAGAATTTTGTCTAGGAGTATCTGTAGGTGGAATGGTGCTGATGCCTCGTAGCTGTAGCCCCTCCCTGGCTAGATGAGATAGTGCCGCCACAACTCCCCTCAATTCATACCAACCATATGTCAAAAGTATAGACTCCAATGCCGAGTGGACGGAGGGTGGGTTGTGGAATACATGTCTCTATCACAGCTCAAAGAGGAGGTTACTTACTGTAACTGGAGGCAGTATGTGTCCCTGTGGAGTGAGCTGTAAGACCCCCAGCAGGGGGAAGTTTGATATCTTATAGCATTCAAGTATTTGAATATGCAGCCTGAGATCCACTTATAGATCCTTTGTGAGGATATGGCTTGTCCCCTTGATCTCTCCACCATGGCAACAAAGAGAATCTCAGAGACTTTCTAAAGGGCCTAGCTCTTTGTAGGTAGAATGCTAGGGCATATCTGACGTCAAGGGAGTTGCCGGGCGAGGCATGTGGTTTTGGAAAGAATACAGATAAGTGGATTGATTGATTGAGATGGAATTCAGACACAACCCTGGGGAGGAATTTGTGGTACAAGCATAGTGAAATCTTCTCCTTGTGGAAAACCATGTAGGGAGGTCTGCCATCATAGTCACTAGCTGACTGGCCCATCTGGACAAAGTAATAGCTAGTAGGAATGCAACTTTCATGAAAGGTGAGTCATGGTACTGGTTGCCATAGGTTCCAAGGGGTGGTTCTGTGAGAGCTGAGAGGACGAGGTTAAGATCCCACTTGGGCATGGGTTTGACAACAAGTGGGAAGGTTCTGACCAAACCTTTCATAAATATACTGCCATTGGGTGCATGGAGATAGAGTATCCCTCCACTATGGGAAGGAAGGCACCAAATGCCACTAGGTTCACAAAGAGGGAGCTGAGGATTAAACCCAATGTTTTCAGGGTGAAGAAATAATCTAGGACAACCGGGATGATCACCATGTCAAGACAATGGTGATGACAGTGCGCCCTCTTCAAGAAGAGGTGCCACTTTGTCAAATAGCACATTCTGGTGGACTTTTTCCTGCTCTGGTTAAGGATCCATTGGACTGAGGCTGAACATGCACGTTCTATGTTAGACACTGTCACAGTGTTCACTCACCACTAGTGGTGCCTCCTGCTGGCTGTCCTGGAAATGTATCCCTGCCAGGTGTTGCGCTACCCCTCTGGTGGTGTCTTCACCGGTGCTGTCATGCCCTGGTGCCTCTCTCACTCCACGGGCTCCAGTCTCCTCTTCGTGGCTTGGCCCTCTGGCCAGGTCACTAAGGTTCTCCCCTTTTGGGGAATTCAAAGTCCTTCCAGACACACTGTCTGTCTGGCAACTCCAACATCCTTGCCACTTCTCAGTGGCTGGCAGGGGAATCCAGGCCTGCCCACTGCACTAGATTCCAGCCAAGGATCCTATAACAAGCAGCCAAGATCTTTACATGGTCCCACCCCTTGCTGCTGTTTCCCTGGCCTTCTTCCTACTTATCTGGCCTCCCCTCTCTCTGGGTTTGCCAGCCTCCCAACTCCCTCCACTCAAGGAGTGGCTGTAGCCTACTTCCCTGAAGCCCCCTCATCTGTAGCCAGCTTCCTGGCTTTATAGGCTCTATCTGTTCCTGCAAAGGTGAGCCTGTGTGCAATCAGCTAGTTCCCTGCTGCCTGGCTCCTCCTCCAGGTGCAGTCTGGGGAATTAATTGGCCAGCCAGGCTATCTTAACCCCTTCCAATCCTGTGTGGGATGGACACCCCGTTATAGATGCCCATCCAAACCCCAGGCCGTGAGGTAATAAAGGTAATAATTGGAGATATACCAATCTCCTAGAACTGGAAGGGACCTTGAAAGGTCATTGAGTCCAGCCCCCTGCCTTCACTAGCAGGACCAATTTTTGCCCCAGATTCCTAAGTGGCCCCCTCAAGGATTGAGCTCACAATCCTGGGTTTAGCAGGCCAATGCTCAAACCACTGAGCTATCCCTCCCCCCTGAGAAGAGAGCCTGGGTTGGGATGCCTGAGCTTCTCTTGGTCCTGTTTGAGAAGATCCAGGAACGACTGGAGCCTGACTGGTGGAGAGCTTCAGGTGGTCTGTGAACCAGAACTGCCAGGGCCAGTAGAGTACTATGAGAATGATGATGGTCTGTCCTGGAGAACTTTCCAGGGAGAAAGGTATATTGAAGGGCACCCATTCAGGGGAGCAGGAGAACATTACCCTGGGAGTATCTGCCTACAGCCCTCAAGCAGTAGATGGGAAGCTTTTGATTAATTTGTGATGCAAAGAGGTCTCATCAAGGAGTACCACACCATGCGAAGAGATCAGTCAGGACTGTGTCATGTAGTTCCCATTTGTGGTCTATGCAGAGAGTCCTGCTCAGTATGTCAGCCAGGGAATTCTAAGAACTTGGGAGGCACACAACCTGTATGGTCACCTGGTTTCTGACACACCAATTCCTCTGCCTCGGAGCAGAGAGGGTGAGATCTCACCCTTCTCTGCCTGTTGACATAGACCACTGTGGTAATGTTGTCAAATAGGATCTGCACGTGGAGGAAGCATATGAGGGAAAGGAAGGCTTTGCAGGCAAGATGGATTGTCTGGAGTCTCACGATGTTTATGTGTAGCCTGGCTTCCTGTGATGTCCATGTACCTTGCACCGTGTGGTGATCAAGATGAACACCCAATTCTGCAAGGGAAGCATCCATCATGATGATGGCCCTTGGTATAGGAGGGCTGAAAGGGGTCCTGGTCATTACCTTGGATGGATCAGACCACCAAATGAGAGAGGCCAGAACGTCCAAGGGAACAGTGACCCTGGCATCTATGAGGTCTTTGGTTGGCTTGTAGGTAGAGCAAAGTCAGGCCTTTAGGCACCGCAGGTGAAATCTCACAAGGGGCGTCATATAGGTGCAGGCGGCCATGTGTCCCAAAAGAGAGAGGCACTGGCGTGCTCTGGTGCAGGGCTTGTGGTGAATGCAGGCAACCAGGGTGCTCATAGTGGAGAACCCGTCCACCAGAAGAAAGGCTCACACAGAGAGCCCCTCTAAAGTTTATTGTCTGTGTAGGTGACAAAACAGACTTATGTTCATTCACGCAGACCCCTAAGGAGGTGTCAAAGAGACTAAATCATGAAGACAACTTCTTGCTATGATTGTTCCACTAAGAAGCCAGTCATCCAGGTACAGGAATACCGTACAAGTCCCTGGCATCTCATTTGGGCCGCTACGACTACAAACACCTTAGTAAAGACACTTGGTGCTGTTGCTAGGCTGAAGGAGAGGATGTGAAATCAGTAATGTTGCTGCCCCACCTTGAATCTCAGGAACTTCCTATGAGACAAGTGGATGTCCACACGGAAGTATGCATCTTTCATGGCAAGAGCAATGAACCATGATTCCTCCTAGGGAGGGAATTATCAATATCAATGTGACCATCCAGAATTTCAGCTTTCTGATTACTATATTTAGCTGACAAAAATCCAGGATGAGCCTCCACCCTCTGCCTTTTTTGGGGATGAGGAAATATGGTGAGTAGAACCCTCTCCCCTGGTATTGAGGCAGGCCAACCTCTATTGCACCTTTGAGAAGCAGGGAGTCTGAAGACTCAATTGGTGAGAGGGATCCCCAAAGGGAGTCAGGTGGGAGGGTGATGAGGTGGGAAGGAAAGAACCTCTGTGCAGTATCCGTGATGGATAATATCCAATACCCAACTGTTTACGGTGATCTTGCCTCAATTGTGGGCAAGGTGGCCACCAAAGATGACAGGAGGTGAGGTAGGTGGCATCAAAGGTGGTTCACAGCTCTCAACCAAAAATGACTCTTTGACTGCAACTGGAAGAGGATGGAGGAGGTGGCAGTGGCCAGGGCTCGGAAGCGAGCTCTCTGGGACCTCTGTCATCTGTGGGGAGGTGGCTGTTGATAGTAGGATGGGTAGGCATTAGGTGGCTGTGGTCTAAAGGCCGCCTCTGGTACTTCTTCCTGGGGGGCAGGGTGTAGATTCCAAGTAACCGCAGAGTGGAGCATGAATGCTTCAGGGAATGCAGAGGCTCATCCATCTTGTCATTAAAAAGATTGGCTTTGTCGAAAGGGAGGTCCTCAATAGTGTTTTGAACCTCTCTCAGGAAACCCAAAGACTGGACTCTGCACATAACCAGTCTGGTGGCCAAGGAACAGGATTCAGTGTCAGCTGTGCCACCATGGCCTGAAGGGCCACCTTTGCCATCAGTCTCCCCTCATCTACCAAAGCCTGGAACTGGGCCTGGTCATCCTCAGGGAGCTTGTCCTTAAATTCTGCCAGCCTGCTGTAGATACTGAAATCATACTTAGCAAACAGCACCTGGTAGTTGGCTATGCAAAACTTCAGCCCAGCTGAGGAAAAGATCTTCCTGCCTAGGAGGTCCAACCTTTTCGACCCCTTGTCTGGTGGGCTGGACTTCTGTGCATGTTGTGGAGCCCGCTCCACATCTGTTGTTGAACCCACTCCTCAGTGAATTAGAGGCCAGGTACATAAAAAGGAAATTGGTCCCTTTGCCTGGCATGAAATAGCATCTCTTGGCTTTTTCGTGGGAGGAGGAGACATGATATGAGCATGTGCCAAACCATCCTGGCTGGTGCCAGTATGGTCTTGTTTATGGGAAGGGCCACCCTGGTTGGTCTCTGAGGTTGAAGAATATTCAGGAGATGATGCTGGGGATCCAAAACTTCCCCAGCAGAATTTATACATCACTAGTCCCACTCTATAGAAGTTCTTGGTATTGACGGGGGTCATCCATTCGAGAGGGTGGCAAAGGGATGACTGCCTGATCCAGTGATGAGGAGGCTCCAATTGGAACTGGCAGTACTGATTCCACGTTTTCCTCCTCGTATACCGATGAAGCCAGCTGGTGAGTGGGGGAGGAACAATAAGAATGGTGCCAGACATCTGTAATATGGGTCCCGGGGGCTCCAGTAGGGCCAGAAGGAGGGAGTCCACTGGTCTCAGCAGTCTCCATTGAAAGTGATGCCAACCTTCCTGGGGGTGGGGAGGTATTGAGAAAGAGTCATACCCAGGTGGATAAGGTTGCCTTGGATGTCCATCTGGGTTCGTGCACTGTGGCAGGGACATTGGCTGGGCTATGTCCTGGGATTCCTCTAAGTCAGACAACAATTCCATTGAAAAGAGCAAGACTGTTGTCACCGGGGGATCCCGATCTGATGGATGGGGAAGGGGCCTCTCCTGCAACAGTTCATCCTCAGGCAGAGGAATGTCCCAGAGAATGGACAGGCCTGACAGGAGTGGAGACAGTCTGCGTATTGATGAGGTGGCACCGATGGAACATCCAGGGCCACCCGCGGAGTTGGGTGTTCCATGATTCCCAGCACCATGGTCACCAATGGTACCAAAGGATCCTGCTTCTTCTTTACTTTACCCTTTGGCGCCGGTTCCGCGGGATCAGCCCATGATGTCTCACCCGACCTGGCACAGCTTGGGGAGGAAATGTGCCTCTTATGCGCAATCTGCTGCAGGATCTGCTCTTATGATCAAAAGAGTGTTTCTTATTCTCGTGGTGGGCCTTGTCCTTGGGCTTTGCTGCTGATGACTCCACATCATGGCTTGTGCTCAGAGTGGCACTACTGGTTGGTCGAGGCCAGGGCCGGCTCCAGGCGCCAGCATTCCAAGCAGGTGCTTGGGGCAGCAATCTGCAAGGGGCGGCAGTCTGTGTGTTTTTGCCCCCAAGCAGTGCGCCGAATTGCCGCCACTGACGGCGGGGGCAGTCCATGTGCCGTTAGGGTGGCATGCGCGTTTCTGCAGCAGCGGCAATTCGGCGGCAGCTTCTATGTTCAGCTTTCTGCAGCGGCACAGCTTCTGTCTTCTGGCTGAAGACAGAAGCTGCTGACGAATTGCCACTGCTGCGGAAACGCACATGCCGCCTTCATAGAATCATAGAATCTCAGGGTTGGAAGGGACCTCAGGAGGTCATCTAGTCCAACCCCCTACTCAAAGCAGGACCAAACCCAACTAAATCATCCCAGCCAGGGCTTTGTCAAGTCTGACTTTAAAAACCTCTAAGGAAGGAGATTCCACCACCTCCCTAGGTAACCCATTCCAGTTCTTCACCACCCTACTAGTGAAAAAGTTTTTCCTAATGTCCAACCTAAACCTCCCCCTCTGCAACTTGAGACCATTACTCCTTGTTCTGTCATCTTCTACCACTGAGAACAGTCTAGATCCATCCTCTTTGGAACCCCCTTTCAGGTAGTTGAAAGCAGCTATCAAATTCCCCCTCATTCTTCTCTTCTGCAGGCTAAACAATCTCAGTTCCCTCAGCCTCTCCTCATAAGTCATGTGCTCCAGCCCCCTAATCATTTTTGTTGCCCTCCGCTGGACTCTCTCCAATTTATCCACATCCTTCTTGTAGTGTGGGGCCCAAAACTGGACACAGTACTCCAGATGAGGCCTCACCAGTGCTGAATAGAGGGGAATGATCACATCCCTCGATCTGCTGGAAATGCCCCTACTTATACAACCCAAAATGCCATTAGCCTTCTTGGCAACAAGGGCACACTGTTGACTCATATTCAGCTTTTCATCCACCGTAACCCCTAGGTCCTTTTCTGCAGAACTGCTGCCCAGCCATTCGGTCCCTAGTCTGTAGCAGTGCATGGGATTCTTCCGTCCTAAGTGCAGGACTCTGCACTTGTCCTTGTTGAACCTCATCATATTTCTTTTGGCCCAATCCTCTAATTTGTCTAGGTCCCTCTGTATCCTATCCCTACCCTCCAGCGTATCAACCACTCCTCCCAGTTTAGTGTCATCTGCAAACTTGCTAAGGGTGCAGTCCACACCATCCTCCAGATCGTTAATGAAGATATTGAACAAAACCGGCCCCAGCACAGACCCTTGGGGCACTCCACTTGATACCGGCTGCCAACTAGACATGGAACCATTGATCACTCCCCGTTGAGCCCGACCATCTAGCCAGTTTTCTATCCACCTTACCGTCCATTCATCCAGCCCAGACTTCTTTAACTTGCTGGCAAGAATACTGTGGGAGACTGTATCAAAACCTTTGCTAAAGTCAAGAAATAACACATCCACTGCTTTCCCCTCATCCACAGAGCCGGTTATCTCATCATAGAAGGCAATTAGGTTAGTCAGGCATGACTTGCCCTTGATGAATCCATGCTGACTGTTCCTAATCACTTTCCCCTCCTTTAAGTGGTTCAGAATTGATTCCTTGAGGACCTGTTCCATGATTTTTCCAGGGACTGAGGTGAGACTGACTGGCCTGTAGTTCCCTGGATCTTCCTTCTTCCCTTTTTTAAAGATGGGCACTACATTAGCTTTTTTCCAGTCATCCGGGACCTCCCCGGATCGTCATGATTTTTCAAAGATAATGGCCAATGGCTCTGCAATCTCATTGGCCAACTCCTTTAGCACCCTCGGATGCAGTGCATCCGGCCCCATGGACTTGTGCTCGTCCAGCTTTTCTAAATAGTCCCGAACTACTACTTTCTCCACAGAGAGCTGGTCACCTCCTCCCCATACCGTGCTGCAGAGTGCAGCTGTCTGGGAGCTGACCTTGTCTGTGAAGACAGAGGCAAAAAAAGCATTGAGTACACTAGCTTTCTCCACATCCTCTGTCACTAGGTTCCCTCCCTCATTCAGCAAGGGCCCCACACTTTCGTTGACTTTCTTCTTGTTGCTAACATACCTGAAGAAACCCTTCTTGTTATTCCTAACATCTCCGGCTAGCTGCAACTCCAAGTGTGATTTGGCCTTCCTAATTTCACTCCTGCATGCCTGAGCAATACTTTTATGCTCATCCCTGGTTATTTGTCCAATCTTCCACTTCTTGTACGCTGTTTTTTTGTGTTTAAGACAAGCAAGGATTTCACTGTTAAGCCAAGCTGGTCGCCTGCCATATTAACTTTTCTTCCTACACATCGGGATGGTTTGTTCCTGCAACCTCCATAAGGATTCTTTAAAATACAGCCAGCTTTCCTCGACTCCTTTCCCCGTCATGTTATTCTCCCAGGGGACCTTGCCCATCAGTTCCCTGAGGGAGTCGAAGTCTGCTTTTCTGAAGTCCAGGTCTCTGTTCTACTGCTCTCCTTTCTTCCTTGTGTCAGGATCCTGAACTCGACCATCTCATAGTCACTGCCTCCCAGGTTCCCATCCACTATTGCTTCCTCTACTATTTCTTCCCTGTTTGTGAGCAGCAGGTCAAGAAGAGCTTTTCCCCTAGTTGGTTCCTCCAGCACTTGCACCAGGAAATTGTCCCCTACACTTTCCAGAAACTTCCTGGATTGTCTGTGCACTGCTGTATTGCTCTCCCAGCAGATATGGGGGTGATTAAAGTCACCCATGAGAACCAGGGCCTGTGATCTAGCAACTTCTGTTAGTTGCTGGAAGAAAGCTTCGTCCACCTCATCCCCCTGGTCTGGTGGTCTGTAGCAGACTCCCACCACGACATTACCCTTGTTGTTCATACTTCTAAATTTAATCCAGAGACTCTCAGGTTTTTCTGCAGTTTCATACTGGAGCTCTGAGCAGTCATACTGCTCTCTTACATACAACACAACTCCCCCACCTTTTCTGCCCTGCCTATCCTTCCTGAACAGTTTATATCCATCCATGACAGTACTCCAATCATGTGAGTTATCCCACCAAGTCTCTGTTATTCCAGTTACATCATAATTCCTTGACTGTGCCAGGACTTCTAGTTCTCCCTGCTTGTTCCCCAGGCTTCTTGCATTTGTGTATAGGCATGTAAGATAACTCACTGATCGTCCTGCTGTCCCAGTATGGGGCAGGAGCCCTCCCCTCTTGCACTCACCTACTTGTACTTTCTCCCGATATCCCACTTCCCCACTTACCTCGGGGCTTTGGTCTCCTTCCCTCGGTGAACCTAGTTTAAAGCCCTCCTCACTAGGTTAGCCAGCCTGCTTGCAAAGATGCTCTTCCCTCTCTTCGTAAGGTGGATCCCGTCTCTGCCTAGCACTCCTTCTTGGAAGACCATCCCATGCAGGGGCGGCTCTAGGCACCAGCAAAACAAGCTGTTGCCTAGGGCGGCGAAGTCTAGGGGGCGGCAGGCTGGGCCGGCGGACCTGCCGCAGTCATGCCTGCGGGAGGTCCACCGAGCCCCGGGACGACCGGACCTGCCGCAGGCATGACTGCAGAGGGGGCGCTCGTCCCGCGGCTCGGCTGGACCTCCCGCAGGCATGACTGCGGCAGCTCAAGCGGAGCCGGGGGAGCTGCGAACCGTCCGCAGCCGCGGGGGGTCCAGCCGAGCCACGCGGGACCAGCGGACCCTCTACAGTCATGCCCGCGGGAGGTCCGCTGCTCCCGCGGCTCCGGGGCGCCTCCCGCGCATGACTGCTTGGGGCGGCCAAAACGGTAGAGCCGCCCCTGATCCCATGGTCAAAGAATCCAAACCCGTCTCTCCGACACCATCTGCGTAGCCATTCGTTGACTTCCACGATTTGACGATCTCTACCCTGGCCTTTTCCTGCCACAGGGAGGATAGACGAGAACACCACTTGCGCCTCAAACTCCTTTATCCTTCTTCCCAGAGCCACATAGTCTGCAGTGATAGGCTCAAGGTCATTCATGGCAGTATCATTGGTGCCCACGTGGAGAAGCAGGAAGGGGTAGCGATCTGAGGGCTTGATGAGTCTCGGCAGTCTCTCCGTCACATCATGAATCCTAGCCCCTGGCAAGCAGCACACCTTTCGGTTTTCCCGGTCAGGGCGGCAGATAGATGACTCAGTCCCCCTGAGGAGACAGTCCCCGACCACCACCACCCTCCTCCTCCTCTTGGGAGTGGTGGTCGTGGAACCCCCATCCCTAGGACGGTGCATCTCATGCCTTCCAATCAGCGGAGTCTCCTTCTGCTCTGTTCCCTCAGATGTATCATCCACTCCACTCTCTGCACTAGTACCTGCGGAGAGGACACAAAAACGGTTGCTCACCTGCATCTGTGTTACTGGTACATGGACGTTTCTGGTACTCTTTCCTCTTCTGGAAGTCACATGCCACCAATTATCCTCGCTGGCCTTCTGTCCCTGCTGCGTAGCCTGCTCTGAATCTTCAGAACATTGTGCCCGCTGAAGCTGATCCTGACGTCTATCCAGGAAATCCTCATTTTCTTTTATGGAACGCAGGGTTGATATTCGTTTCTCCAGACCTTGAATCTTCTCTTCCAAAATGGAGATCAGCTTGCACTTTGTACAGACAAAGTCGCTTCTGTCCTGTGGAAGGAAGACAAACATGGCGCATCCTGTGCAGGTCACAACAGCGGCTCGCTCAGCATCCATAGTCTCTTCCTTCTAAGAGCTTCCTTACTCAGAGACACCTGCAAGAGGGGAGCCTCAGCAGGCTCTCTCCAGGCGAACTCCCAGGCAAACTCCTTCTGTTTGCCTCTCTGCTGTTCGCTGCTCAGCTGGTTCGCAGCTGACTGCCTTTTTATAACAGTCAGGCCCAGCTGGAAC
Source organism: Mauremys reevesii (assembly GCF_016161935.1). NCBI lineage: Eukaryota > Metazoa > Chordata > Testudines > Geoemydidae > Mauremys > Mauremys reevesii. Next base: position 92,215,101 of record NC_052626.1, read on the forward strand.
AAAGCACTCCCAATTCACACTGTTCAAACAAGCAATCAAGCACACGGTCAAACTGCCAAACTGTCCCCTCAACAGACACTCAGATACTCACCAGCGCAGTCCCCCTAATGCAGCACTTAGCGTACCTCTGCTCAGACAGATCCCAGGCAAACTCCTTCTGTTTGCCTCTCTGCTGTTTGCTGTTCGCTTAACAGCGTACTGACTGCCCCCGCCATCAGCGGCGGCAATTCAGCGCTCTGCTTGGGGCAGCGAAAACAGTAGAGCCGGCCCTGGTCAAGGCCACTGTACGGGGGTCCCTGGCCAGGATCACAGTGAGTCTGGGGCCGCAAATCTTCTTTGATCAGGAACTTACGGAGTTGGAGCTCACAGGCCTCTCTAGTTCTTGGCAGGAAGGACTTACACCGGTCACACTTCACTGAGATATGCGCCTCACCCAGACACTAGAGGCATCATTGATGCTCGCCACTAATGAAAAAGCAATGAGGGCAGGAGATGCAGTTCTTGAAGCCTAGGACCTGTGCATAGCCCTTAGGTAGCAAAGGGTTCTTCCCCCCGACTGGGGTTCTATACTACACTGTACAATGCTAAACTATCTCAAACTAAGCTATAAAACTATGAAAAAAATATTTACACAGGTATATACAAATAAGAGCAAAGGAGGAATAGGGGTTCCAACTCAGGCCATGTGGAGGTAAGAAGGAACTGTAGTGGGGTCAACCCACACCATCCCTGATACCCTTGGTTGGAAACACGAGGAAAGACACTGCACATGTGCAGGTCAATGGACTTTGATTGGAGAAAATTTCTGGACTCAGGAACATGGCACGCATGCACACATGTGTGTGGAATACACATAGGGACCATCACTCAAAAAAGTAGTAATTGTTTCTTCTTCTTTGAGTAGATGCAGCCATGTAGTCCACCTAGGTGATTCACAAGCAGTACACACAAGAGGTGGGGCCTGGAGCCTACTTAAAAAGGACTGCTCTACCAAAGTACACATCTGTTCTGCATGCTGCAGTAAAGGCATAATAGTTGGTAAACATATGTACAGGTGATCAAATGGCAGCCCTGCAAAGTCCAATACTGAAACTTCACCTAAAAAAGCCATTGACATAGCCAGTGCCCTCATAGAGTGAGCATGCAGCTTTTGAGGGATCGTAGTTCACACTATTTTGTATGCAGTCTAGATGCAGGAAGTTATCCATCTGGAGACTGTCAGCAAAAAGAGGGCTTGTCCCTTCTTCCAGTCTGCATATGACAGACAAGGCGAAGCACAAAACAGTTTAGTCCTGTCCAAGTAAAGGTGAGGCAGTGCCTGACGTTCAGTGAATGAAGATGCTGCTTCTCCAGAGTTTGTCTGTCTGTGGCTTAGGACAGAACACAGGTAGATACACTGCTTGATTCAGGTGAAATTGAGTCACTACTCTACATAAAACTCAGTGTGTGGCTGCAAGGTTGCTTTGTCTTTAGACAGCTGAGTATAAGGAGGCTCTGCCATCACAGCCTGCAACTCTTGGAGGTCACAGCCACCAGGAATGCAATCTTTTGACACAGAAGTGGAAAAAAAGATGCCAAAGACTCAGAGATCCCATCAGAGCCGCTAAACTGTATTGAGGTCCCACAAACGAAATGGTTCTTTCACTGGTGGGTGGAGACAAAGGACTCCTTTCAAGAATCTTGCTACTATGGCATTCAAAAATAACAACCTCCCCTGGATGGAAGGATGAAATGCCGAGATTGCAGCCACGTGGACCTTCAACAGACTGAGTGCAAGACCTGAAGACTGAAAATGTAACAAGTACTCCAAGATGTCCTGAATCCCAGCCAACATTGGTTGAACCCTGAGGGCCAATGACCACACTGAAAAATGTTCCCATTTGGCCAAATAGGCCAATCTGGTGGAGGTCTTCCTATTATTAAGTAAAACCTGTCGCACAGCCTCCAAACATTGTTCCTATTCCTCATTTAGCCATGGAGGAGCAACACAGTGAAATATAGAGAGATCTGAGTGCAACATGCAAGCTCTGACCAGATTTCTGGTCCTGGGCAGTGGGAACCGAGAGAAGAGGACCCCCTGTCATATGTTGTCCTGTACTGTCCACAACCATATAGCTAATTGTCCTCAGCCACATTTGGAGAGGGCCAAGACGCATCCTGACAAACTGGACTAACTGTGTGCATGCAGCCATGTGACCTAACAGTCTTAGGCACACTCAAACTGTAGTTGAAGGCTGAGAGTGCAGTTCCAGACACAAATGACAAATCACCCAAAAACAAATCTACCGCCAAGGCAACAAGAGTGACAAGGAATGTATCATTCCTCAGTTCCAGACCTAGCCCCAGTCTCAACTCTGCAGTCTGTGGCAGAGGGAGATCAGGTTATGTTACCAAAAGCCACTGCGGTTCTGTGACATGTCTAGATGGTGCCAATGAGGTTGTGGCTGTCATGAGGTGGGAGTCTGGAACTGCTAGGCAGAGTAGATCCACTGCTGCCTGGTATGCCACTGGTGTGGAGACAGCTGGTGTCAGCATAGATGTCATTGGTACAGACTCAACGCACGTTCCAGGGTCGGAACCAGAGTAAGTGGTATGGGATCCCGCGTGTATACATGGTACCAGGGAGTGATTAGAAGGACCTGTTCCATCCCACGTGCCAGCAGTAGCACGGCAACCATCCGTACTCTTCTTAGACCAAGAAGAGTCATCACGAGACTTATAGTGATCTCAATTGGTCTTATGAGACTTTTTCCTTGGCACACTCAAGGAGGGGAACAGTTTCTCCATCTCTAGGGGGAATCACCAGCCTCAGAACATGGAGCAGCATCATGCACCAACCCTGAAGGTGCCCAATGATCCAACACGGGCCTCGGTACTGAAACAGGTCTCATGGCTTGCTCAAGGAGGTGCTGCTTTCAGGAAAAGGTCTCTAGGCACCTGAGTCCATTTAGTGAATGATTTACAAATCAAACACTGCTCCTGGGCATGACCCTGGTCCAAATGGAGCAAGTACTCCATGTGAGGATCATTGTTGGGGATTACACACCCCCTCACAGCAGACAATGTTTGAGCCATGGTGAAGGCATCACTCAGGGCAAATAACGATACTAACAGTTACTAACACTAAGTAGGGTACTAACTAAACAACTATGAAAACTATACAGAAGAAAACTCTCAGCACTGAAAAGGGATTGTGAGGTGAAACCACGCAGAGCTCAGATTCCAGCCACAGGTGGTGGTCAGGGTAGTGCCATGTCATAGAGCCAGAACAGGGGCGATGGCCACAAGGCATGAGAACTGCCCTCCAATGAGTACTGCTAGGTGAAATTCTCCAGCTTCAATGCACTGGGCACATGAACATACAAGTGCAATACACGGCTGAATCTACTTGAAGAAGAATCTCATTTTCTTCAAAGAATTGTGTACCTGCCATTTTCTTTTTTTCTAAAAATGTATGTCTTCCATTGGCCCAGACCTTCACCCATAGCGTTCTGTTAACTATTTTTCACTCATAGAAGTCCCCACAAACCAGGACCCACCAACTCAAAGCAGCATCAGACCCTGCCAGAACAATAGATCCAAAATGTGCAGACATATCTTCAGTGTTATAATGATCAATACCCCCTACAACATCAATGGATCCTACATGTACCTCATCCAGTGCATTAAATACCCTAACAACTACTATGTGACAATCACTACACACTCAAATGAATTCACACAGAAAAATTATAAAAGACAAAAATATCCTATCACCCTGTAAAGGTGCAGACTCACCCCTGCAGTGCCTCCTGCTGGTCATCCATGGAATTAGCTTGATTTCCAGCCTGGAGCGCCCTCTGCAGGCCGGTGATCCACTACCGCTTGTCCTCTGGCTCCCGTGTCCCTCCCTGGACCCGGTGCCCTGTTAGCTGGGGTACTGCCCCCTGGCAGTAACCCCTTTCTCTCAGGGTCTCCCCTCCCCAGGAAACCCCCACTCACTATCCCCACCTTGCCTCAGTATCAGGCTACTGCCAGTCATCGCCTAGCCCCATGCCCTGGGGCAGACTGCAGTATCAGCCTACTCATCACTGGCAAGGTTGGGTTTGGACCTGCTGCCTTTGCCTACCCCTGGGCTGCCCTCTGCAACCCCCAGTACCTGTTGCCTTCTGCTAGGCTGCAGCCTGGAGCTTTCCAGGCTGGAGCTCCCCAGCTCCTCTGCCTTTCCCCAACCCTGCTCAACTCAGGTACCCTGTCTCTAGCTTCCTGCAGCCAGGCCCATCTCCCTCTACAAACAGAGAGAGACTATTTGGGCTCCTGGCTCACAGCCTTTTTATACAGGCCAGCTGTGGCCCGACTGGGGCGTGGCCCAGCTGCGGCTGCCTCCCCAATCAGCCCAGCTTTTAGAGCTGCAGCCCTCTCCACGACTGCTTTTTAAACCCTTCAGGGCAGGAGCGAGTAACCACCCCACTACACACCCATAGAATATCAGGGTTGGAAGGGACCTCAGGAGGTCATCTAGTCCAACCCCCTGCTCAAAGCAGGCCCAATCCCCAGACAGATTTTTGCCTCAGATCCCTAAATGGTCCCCTTGAGGATTGAACTCACCACCCTGGGTTTAAGCAGGCCAATGCTCAAACCACTGAGCTATCCCTCTCCCCACCATAGATGAACACATTTCACAAAGAAATGTGTCCATATCGGACCTCTCAGTCCTCATCCTCAAAAGAAACCTGCACAACGCTGTCAGAAGATGGGCCTGGGTACTTAAATTCATAACTCTGCTGAACACTAAAAAAGATGGACTTAGAGATGCTGGTTTTATGGCTCATTACAACAATTTGTAATTGTAACATACCCTGCTGCCTACTACCATCCTTTGTCCTACTACTGCAGAGGTATTGCTTGTCCACTTCAGTTTAAGTGATATCCTCAACATGTGTGAACCCCATATGCTTAACAATCTGTCCAACCTTGTATTTAGGTTGGCCACTCTGGTCTACCTTCCCCAGATCTGAGGAAGAACTCTGTAAAGTTTGAAAGCTTGTCCCTTCCATCAACAGAAGTTGGTCCAATAAAAGAAATTAGCTCAGCCTCCTTGTCTCACTTATTTTGAGATACTTTATTCATTGAAATGGTGGCAATGAGGAAATAAACTTTAAAAGAAAATATAAGGATTGTATTTCATGGTTGAAAGGGCAGAATTAAAAATCTTGGAGCATTATATTAAAATGCCACTTAAGTCATGTCAATTCAATAAGGTACCTAAGCACATACAAATCCCACTTTTCAAGTAACATAACGGTGCTCAAAGCTACCTTTAGGCAACACCTGAAAATTTCCCTACTTTAGGGGACTCCTTAACAGCTGCTGCTCCCCTTGGTTGGGGGGTTATCAGGGGCAGAGCTAGAACGCAATGCGCTTCAGCAATCCTAACCAATGAAGCATCATTTATAGGGCAGTTATTCACCAGCACAAGTTAGAGAAGCTTGTACCAGGGAGCAATTCAGCCACCAGCAGCCTCCAAAGGCAGATCAGGTGGGGACTCCCAGGTGTGTCAAGCACTGCTCTGGCAAAACTGAGGATCTGGCCCAAAGTATACTATACTTACACTTAATTAGATCCAAATAAATCCTATTTTTGCGTCTCTGGTTGCATTAATGTTGAAGGCAGGATGACATTTTGGAACGTATTTTTGAAGGGGATATCTATCTTTAGGTAGGAACTTGACCAGGTTGACTATTTCTTCATGATCCTCATAATTTACCTTTGCCAGATTCTTAGCTCTGTGAGATTTCTGTGAAAAAAAGATTCTCTCTCTCTCTCTCTCTCTCTCTCTCTCTCTCTGATATAGCTGTAGGAAGTATTAATTAAAACATGTGTGTTTTGTGTAAAAAAGGACTTAATGTTTTCCCGTGGGGTTGTATCATAATATTTTATATACAGCATTACAAAGTTTTTAATACTACTTGATAATTTGGTTTTCGGACCACCATATTTAAAAGTATTATTATCAGAGGTTAAAGAGTCTCAATTTCCTACCTGTTTTTTGAAAGCTGCCATGGCTTCTTTGTGTTGTTTGTTTAATGTTTCTGTCTCATGCTGCAGAGTTTCCTGTTCGTAAAACATAAGAACATAAGAAAGGCCGTACCGGGTCAGACCAAAGGTCCATCTAGCCCAGTATCTGTCTACCGACAGTGGCCAATGCCAGGTGCCCCAGAGGGAGTGAACCTAACAGGCAATGATCAAATGATCTCTCTCCTGCCATCCATCTCCATCCTCTGACGAACAGAGGCTAGGGACACCATTCTTACCCATCCTAGCTAATAGCCATTTATGGACTTAGCCACCATGAATTTATCCAGTCCCCTTTTAAACATTGTTATAGTCCTAGCCTTCACAACCTCCTCAGGTAAGGAGTTCCACAAGTTGACTGTGCGCTGCGTGAAGAAGAACTTCCTTTTATTTCTTTTAAACCTGCTGCTTATTAATTTCATTTGGTGACCCCTAGTTCTTGTATTATGGGAATAAGTAAATAACTTTTCCTTATCCACTTTCTCAACATCACTCATGATTTTATATACGTCTATCATATCCCCCCTTAGTCTTCTCTTTTCCAAGCTGAAGAGTCCTAGCCTCTTTAATCTTTCCTCGTATGGGACCCTCTCTAAACCCCTAATCATTTTAGTTGCCCTTTTCTGAATCTTTTCTAGCGCTAGAATATCTTTTTTGAGGTGAGGAGACCACATCTGTACACAGTATTCGAGATGTGGGTGTACCATGGATTTATATAAGGGCAATAATATATTCTCAGTCTTATTTTCTATCCCCTTTTTAATTATTCCTAACATCCTGTTTGCTTTTTTGACTGCCTCTGCACACTGCGTGGACATCTTCAGAGAACTATCCACGATGACTCCAAGATCTTTTTCCTGACTCCTCGTAGCTAAATTAGCCCCCACCATGTTGTATGTATAGTTGGGGTTATTTTTTCCAATGTGCATTACTTTACATTTATCCACATTAAATTTCATTTGCCATTTTGTTGCCCAGTCACTTAGTTTTGTGAGATCTTTTTGAAGTTCTTCACAATCTGCTTTGGTATTAACTATCTTGAGCAGTTTAGTATCATCTGCAAACTTTGCCACCTCACTGTTTACCCCTTTCTCCAGATCATTTATGAATAAATTGAATAGGATTGGTCCTAGGACTGACCCTTGGGGAACACCACTAGTTACCCCTCTCCATTCTGAGAATTTGCCATTAATTCCTACCCTTTGTTCCCTGTCCTTTAACCAGTTCTCAATCCATGAAAGGACCTTTCCTTTTATCCCATGACAGCTTAATTTACGTAAGAGCCTTTGGTGAGGGACCTTGTCAAAGGCTTTCTGGAAATCTAAGTACACTATGTCCACCGGATCCCCCTTGTCCACATGTTTGTTGACCCTTTCAAAGAACTCTAATAGATTAGTAAGACACGATTTCCCTTTACAGAAACCATGTTGACTATTGCTCAACAGTTTATGTTTTTCTATGTGTCTGACAATTTTATTCTTAACTATTGTTTCAACTAATTTGCCCGGTACCGACGTTAGACTTGCCGGTCTGTAATTGCCAGGATCACCCCTAGAGCCCTTTTTAAATATTGGCGTTACATTAGCTAACTTCCAGTCATTGGGTACCGAAGCCGATTTAAAGGACAGGTTACAAACCTTAGTTAATAGTTCTGCAACTTCACATTTGAGTTCTTTCAGAACTCTTGGGTGAATGCCATCTGGTCCCGGTGACTTGTTAATGTTGAGTTTATCAATTAATTCCAAAACCTCCTCTAGTGACACTTCAATCTGTGACAGTTCCTCAGATTTGTCACCTACAAAAGCCAGCTCAGGTTTGGGAATCTCCCTAACATCCTCAGCCGTGAAGACTGAAGCAAAGAATCCATTTAGTTTCTCCGCAATGACTTTATCGTCTTTAAGCGCTCCTTTTGTATTTTGGTCATCAAGAGGCCCCACTGGTTGTTTAGCAGGCTTCCTGCTTCTGATGTACTTAAAAAACATTTTGTTATTACCTTTAGAGTTTTTGGCTAGCCGTTCTTCAAACTCCTCTTTGGCTTTTCTTATTACACTCTTGCACTTAAGTTGGCAGTGTTTGTGCTCCTTTCTATTTGCCTCACTAGGATTTGACTTCCACTTTTTAAAGGAAGTCTTTTTATCTCTCACTGCTTCTTTTACATGGTTGTTAAGCCACGGTGGCTCTTTTTTAGTTCTTTTACTGTTTTTCTTAATTTGGGGTATACATTGAAGTTGGGCCTCTGTTATGGTGTCTTTAAAAAGGGCCCATGCAACTTGCAGGGATTTCACGTTAGTCACTGTACCTTTTAACCTTTGTCTAACTAACCCCCTCATTTTTGTATAGTTCCCCCTTTTGAAATTAAATGCCACAGTGTTGGGCAGTTGAGGTGTTCTTCCCACCACAGGGATGTTGAATGCTATTGTATTATGGTCACTATTTCCAAGCGGTCCTGCTATAGTTACCTCTTGGACCAGCTCCTGCGCTCCACTCAGGATTAAATCTAGAGTTGCCTCTCCCCTTGTGGGTTCCCGTACCAGCTGCTCCATGAAGCAGTCATCTAAAGTATCAAGAAATTTTATCTCTGCATTTCGTCCTGAAGTGAAATGTTCCCAGTCAATATGGGGATAATTGAAATCCCCCACTATTATTGGGTTCTTAATTTTGATAGCCTCTCTAATTTCCCTTAGCATTTCATCATCACTATTACTGTCCTGGTCAGGTGGTCGATAATAGATCCCTAATGTTATATTTTTACTAGAGCATGAAATTTCTATCCATAGAGATTCTGTGGAACATGTGGATTCGCTTAAGATTTTTACTTCATTTGAAACTACACTTTCTTTCACATATAGTGCCACTCCTCCCCCTGCACGACCTGTTCTGTCCTTCCGATATATTTTGTACCCCAGAATGATTGTGTCCCATTGATTGCTCTCAGTCCACCAGGTTTCTGTGATGCCTATTATATCAATATCCTCCTTTATCACAAGGCACTCTAGTTCACCCATCTTATTATCTAGAGTTCTGGCATTTGTGTACAAGCACTTTAAAAACTTGTCCCTGTTTATTAGCCTGCCTTTTTCTGATGTGCCAGATTCTTTATTATGTGACTGTTTATCATCTGATCCGGCCCTTACATTATACTCTTCAGTCCTCTGCTCCTGACTATAACCTGGAGATTCTCTATCATCAGACTCTCCCCTAAGAAAAGTCTGTGTCCGATCCACACGCTCCTCTGCAGCAGTCGGTTTTCCCCCATCTCCTAGTTTAAAAACTGCTCTACAACCTTTTTAATGTTTAGTGCCAGCAGTCTGGTTCCACTTTGGTTTAGGTGGAGCCCATCTCTCCTGTATAGGCTCCTCCCATCCCAGAAGTTTCCCCAGTTCCTAATGAACGTGAACCCCTCCTCTCTACACCATCGTCTCATCCACGCATTGAGACTCTGAAGCTCCTCCTGCCTACCTGGCCCTGCGTGTGGAACTGGGAGCATTTCTGAGAATGCTACCATAGAGGTCCTGGATTTCAGTCTCTTCCCTAGCAGCCTAAATTTGGCTTCCAGGACATCTCTCCTACCCTTCCCTATGTCATTGGTACCTACATGTACCATGACCACCGGCTCCTCCCCAGCACTACACATAAGTTTGTCTAGATGCCTCGAGAGATCCGCAACCTTTGCACCAGGCAGGCAAGTCACCATACGGTTCTCCCGGTCATCACAGACCCAGCTATCTACGTTTCTAATAATCGAATCTCCCATTACTAACACCTGCCTTTTCCTAGAAACTGGAGTTCCCTCCCCTGGAGAGGCAACCTCAGTGCGAGAGGCAACCCCCGCACCATCTGGAAGGAGGGTCCCAACTACGGGAAGGTTTCCCTCTGCTCCCATTGACTGCTCTACTTCCCTGGGCTGTTCTTCCTCCTCAACAGTGCAGGTGCTGTCTGAGCGGAGGTGGGACAATTCTACAGTGTCCCGGAAAGCCTCATCAACATACCTCTCTGCCTCTCTTAGCTCCTCCAGTTCTGCCACCCTGGCCTCCAAAGTCCGTACATGGTCTCTGAGGGCCAGGAGCTCCTTGCACCGACTTCGCACATACGCCACCCGCCCACAGGGCAGGTAATCATACATGCTACACTCAGTGCAATAAACCAGATAGCCCCCACTCTGCTGCTGGGCTTCTGCCTACATTGTCTCCTAGTTAATGGAAGGGTGGTTTACAGAAAGGAGTTTTGGAATGTGGTTCGGTTTATAGGTTTTAGGGGGACCACGGGGAAGGGGTTAGGGCTGGTGGGGGACTCCCACTCCCTTCCCACTCCCCTTCTAAACTCCCTTGCGAAACTCCCTGTTCGCAAAGCTCCCTGGTCGCTTGTGCGCGGCTTTATAAAGCCCTGGCCTGAGTGAATGCCCCGCCCACTGATTAAGGCTCAGCCAATTACCAGCCAATTACCAATGAAAATACTTTAAATTAGCTCAAATTATAATGTGCTTTAAACGTGACTCTTACTTATACCCTTTCAGTAACAGAGATATAATATTTTAAGAAAAAATATTGCTATTTTGATTCTTTCTTAAGTAGGTTCTAGGGAAAAAAATGAATAAAATAAATGACTTATCTAAAATTGAAGCTCTTGAATGAGAAATATCTTACCTGGTAATTTTCTTTCTGCTAGCAGCGTCTGTCCTAATTCATAACAAATGGATAATGTCTCTCACCTGTGGAATTTTGAGACAGTCCAGAGTTGTTGCTAGAGCCTTACTCTTTACCTCAGGCCACCAGAAAAGTTCTTCCAAAGCTATAAAAATACTCCAGCAACGAATTATTAGTATTAAGACAACAATTTGAAACTGTATTAACTAATTTGAAGGGAATTTTACATTTAAGACTCCATTTAGAGAAAATTTTCAGTTTGTTACAAATTGTATTCTGATAATTTACCAGACTACCAGAGTGGATTAAACAAAGAGAGTCGTTATTAGCAAAGAATACTATCAGGTAAGAAATTTTTCATTGTGCTGCACAGCTTGGGAAGTAAAGGGGAATATATAGTATTAATTTAAACTGTTGCTTATTACAATAGAATAATAGGCAAAAAAGTAAGTTCTTCCACATAAAGTAAAAGCTTTGTAATTTAAGGAATTATCTGGGAACCAACCCAGTATTACTTTCCTACCAAAGGACTACATCAATGAATGACATTTCTGTGTTGAGTTCTGTATGAACACAAAATGAATAAAAAATAAAGTTGTAAAACAAATTGGTTGGGAGAAACAGAACGGCTAACTTGCTCTACCACCAGAGGCAGAATTTCTGGTAGCCCAGGGTGAAGAGTAAGGCTTAGTCCTCAAGTCCCTAGCGTCAACAACTCTAGATCACCTCTGAATTCCACTGGTGAAAGGGATTACCCATTTGTTATGAATGAGGAGAAAAACTATGCAGGAGAAAGGTAATATCTTTTATTAGTCAACATATTTATTTGTTCATAATATGATAGCCATAGAATTTACAAATTTTCATCTATCTAAGCTCTGGTGCACAATACATACTACATAAAAGGATATTGAAAAAAATATACAGCTATCCATAAAACAAAAATCAGGAAAAGGAATTTGAACTCAACAAAAAGAATGATTCCTTAGTCTGTGGTTATTTGAGATTTTGTAGTCAGAACCACATGCTTGTCAAAAATTCATTTTGATATTGGAGTTTAAAGGTTAAAAATCAGTTACAGTGAGTGAGCAAGGATCGTATGAAGATCTTGAAGAAAAACACTTGAAGAATTCTGCTTACAGAGCGGGTGACCTTTAGGAAAAAAGTCCCAGAGCAAGAACTGAAAAATCTGTTAATGGCCAGTGATCAGGAAGCAGACCCAGTGAAAATGCTTGCAGTGAAAAACCAGCAGCAACTTGAACATGAACAAAAGCTGATAGATCTTTGATTGCAGGAAAAGCAAAAGAGAGCTGATATGGAAAAAGAAGCCCATTTAAGGCATATGGAATGTCTGGCTGCTGAGGAGAAGGCTCACCAGATGCAACAGGAATCTGCCAGACTTCAGCTCCAAGTCTTGGAAGAGCAGAAAAAGCTGATACAACCTGGAAATCCACCCCCTTGTGACAACAAAAACTGGGAAAGAATTTGTCCCATTTACAAAAATACTGAAGACATAGAGGAATTTCTATCTACCTGTGAACGTTTATGTGAAATTCACCATATCCCAAGGTATAGCATATGCCTGTCCTGCTGACCAGATTGACTGGGAAAGCTACAGAGGTGTTCAATGAAATGAGTATGGATGAAGCTTTGAATTATGTAAAATATAAAGATACTGTGTTAAAATGTTTTGAAGTTACATCTGAAACTTATAGGTTGAAATTTAGAAATTTTAAAATGTCTAATGATATTACTTACATGGAATGTGCTTATAAACTGTTAGGTTTTGTCAGGAAGTGGATTACTGGTGAGAAAGCTTGGGGTAATTTTAAACAATTAATGCAATTAATTACTCTAGAACAGATGTTAAATTTGGTTCCAGATGAGGTCTGGGCTGCTATTTGCGATAAAAAGCCCAGGTCTGTTTTGCAAGCTGCTAAGATTGCAGATGAATTTGTGTAGAATGGAAGTCATGAAAGAAATATGCCCTTGGGAAAGAATAATCACTATTCTCTCTAATCTAAAAGAAGAGAATAGTTTAAAAGTGGGACCAGCCCCACTTCTATTAAAAAAGCTCATGGAAGCCCAGAACAGAAAAACTCATAATCTAAGCAAAGACAAGTGGTATGTCATTTGTGTGGTACACTTGGACACATCAAACCAGAGTGGCCAAATGTAAAAAATAAATCAGCAAATCCAGGAAATGCTAATCCAGTTATCCTAAAAACACAGGCGACCCAAATAGAGCTGCCTTGTGTGCAAATGCTGTTACTGTTGTTTCTGAAGGACTTGACCTTAAAACTCATATTAAAGCTAAACATGGGAACAATAATGCAGAGTTTATTAGCTGTGCAGAAGTTAATGGAATCAGGTGTATGGCATGAAGGGACACCACAGCAGATATTACTTTGGTTAAGGCAAGTCTTGTCAGGGAGGCAGATTATTTGCCAGGTGAAAGTGTAACTGTTGTAGCATTATCTGAATATTTTGTAAGAGTGCCTTTGGCTAAAATCCACCTTAAATGTTAAGGAAGGTGTCCCACTCGCCAAACAATTGACTGTGAACAGCCATGTGTGCTGGAATAAGAGAAAATTTCTCTCAAATTGGTTGTCTGTTGAGAATAGCAGTGTGTCTGCTAAACGAGAATATTTCTCCAGAAAGCAGACAGAAGAAGCCCATCAGCCTATGTTGGTTGAAAATTTATCAGTTGTCTCAGAGTTGATTCTGGACATAACTGAAGCCCAAGAAGGAAATATTCCTAAGTTTGTGTCTGCTAGGGATAATGACATTATAACCAGGTTGCATCCAGTTGATGTCATGGCTAGTTCCCAGGGACCAGGCGATGCTGGTGCTTCTATTTTGCCTGTTGCTAGTGAGTTGCTAGATAAAGATATGGCAACCTTGTCTGATCAGGCTGATGATATGAACAGGGCACAAGGAAAGCATAAAGGTGATCTATGTTACACACAGTGTGGAAACTTGTAACAGAAAGAGAATGGTCCCTAAACTTGTGTGTGTTGAGCCTGGTAACCTGCATGTTGTCTGCAAGAAGAGCTGAAAAGAGGAAGAGAATTCCTCTAACTTTTTGACTATGGAGTCTACAGGAAATTATGTGCCCAAAAAGAAGCTGTGTGAAAATCTTCCTGATGTACCAGAGGTAGTTCTGGGTTTGAGTGAAACTCAGAAGGAGTTTGTAAATTTGTCTGTTTATACCAAAGTCAATTCTGAACATAACTAAAGCTCAAAAAGAATCTGTTGCAGTTCATGATATTGCAAAAGGAAAGAAATTTCTGGGTGAAGTCTTATAAAAGTTAACAGCTGTGCCTAGTGAGGGCAAAAGGGAATTTCTCCCATTAACTTTTAATGGGCCATTGGTGGTAGTCAACAGTTTGTCTACTAAGAAAAATGTGTTGGTGCCTAATGGCCAAAGCCTTCCAAATGAAAATGAATTCACTGACTTTGCCTTGGACTTTGCCTCAGGAGGCTTCGTTAGCTAATATTGAAAGTGAACAGTTTGTGTCTTGGGTTCCAAAGGAAGGCTGGATTCCTGGCTTTACACAGCAGAGCAGCCTTGTGAATAAACCCATAGACCCTTTTAATATGTCATCTAATTTCTTAGTAAGCTCTGATTAATCCAGGGGTCCCCAACACAGTGCCCGCGGGTGCCATGGCACCCGCGAGTGCATCTAAATGCGCCCGCGTCCTGGCCGCCAAAATGCCGCTGAATTGCTGCAGCATTTCGGCGGCGACGCCTCTTGATGACATCACTTGTCGGCGGCAAGCGGTGTCATCGAGAGGCATCGCCCCCGAATTTCTGCAGCATTTTTTGCATACAGTTATGAAAAACTGACTCTATGGTTAACCAATACTCTCACTCTTTTCTTTTTTAATAAATTTTAGTTCATTTAATAAGAATTTGCTGTAAGTGGGTATTTGGTTAAAATATGTGTGTATTTGGAATATTCATTACCCTGGAAGGTAATGTGTCCAGTCTTTTGGGACTGGTAAAACTTTCTTATATGATTAATAAGATTTTCAGTAAGCCTCATCATATTTGACTTGGCTGTCTGGGTGGAGGCCTAAGGCTGGATTACTTAAAGGAAACTGTTTTGTTGGCGCTGGGTAACCAGTAAGATATTATAAAAGCCGTTCTGTCCTGGCTTGGTAAATCTAAGCATTGGAATATCCACCAGCTTTGGGGATTGTCTGCCCCATTCTTTGCAGTTTACCCTAATTGAGTAACCTCAGTGTAGCTCCCTGGGACCCCAGTCACACCTCCATTTACAGAACTCCCTCTGAGGTCAATAAGAGTTATGCCCTCGGAAGACTAAAGAATTTTGGACAGAGTGTAGAATCGTTAGATTCTACACTCAATTCAAATTTCACGGGTTTTCAGACTTTGCACTCTACCATGGAGTCAGGAAACTTGGAAAGTTTACATCTGGGCTACTGGTCTGCTCCTGTAGAATTTCTGAGCATCACAGACTTACAGCCCAGATCACAAATAATTTCCAAGATTTTTTGGACTGCAACCCCACTGTTGTCGAGCCACTTTGCTCTGCAGTACAATTTTTCTCCGCAACACTAGAATCCTGCTGGAGTTCAAAGAATTTATAAACTCTGCTAACTAAAAAACTTCTAAGGAAGAAACAGTTTAAGGAAGCAGGGCTTGTAAGTTTAGAAACCTGAATAACTCCAAACACTGTTTTTCTCTTTACACAGTTAAAACTAAAGATACAAAGAAGTGAAAAAGTTAAGGGTTAAGTTTTCATTACTGTTTGTGCACAACTGCACAATGTACTGCATGTACAGTTACTACAACTGAACATTAAATCATTAAATTGTGTATGCAAACTACCACTTTAATGTGTAACTATACATTTGTATGCATAATCAACAATTGCAGAAGTAAATTATGCATGCATTTTTTGCATACAGTTATGAAAAACTGGCTCTATGGTTCCAACAGAAACTTGTACTATCTTCTATTCCTGTTTTTTCATTAAATTCATACCCCATGGTTCCTATCACTAAATGCATACCATACACACAAAAATACTTTTTATTTCTGCCTCTACAATAAATTTATGATGGATTTTCAATATCTCACATATTTCTTCTCTTGATTGTTTCTAACAAATTATGTTTTCTTTTTATGCAATGCAAGATTTAAACTATATTTTAATAGATTCTTACTGACATAATTTAAATTATTTCATGTGCTAGAATAATATGATTCTCCACATCAGAGATGAGGAACAAGACGAAGGGAAAAGTGTGTGCTTATGTAAACAGTAAAGGTGATGGTGTTTCTGTGACACTACAGCAACATAACTAGCCAGGATGGATAGAAACTATCTCTGCAGTATACCTAGCCCTTGACAGGTGAGAGAGGGACTGAGCTCAGAACCCAAACTAATAATCCTCACATCACAGTGCACAAGACCACACTGACCACCACCTTTTTATGCAATATCTGTGATAATGATTTGTTAAGATGGTTCTATTGAAAGCTAAACTTCACTATGGGAATATTAACAGGAATTGTTAGATACCATAAGAACAATTGTGTCATAAATATCAAATAAAATTGTACATAAGTTGCTAACAACACATTTATCTTTCTTCCATTCCTATACCCAACTATGAACTTGATCATTCAACTGTGAAAGTAAAGAAATGTGGTAACTTAGAGTATAAACTTTGTTAACTTTGTGAGGTGAAAACAAGCTCACAGAACATAAGAACGGCCATAGTGGGTCAGACCAAAGGTCCATCTAGCCCAGTATCCTGTCTTCTGACAGTGGCCAATGCCGGGTGCCCCAGAGGGAATGAACAGAACAGGTAATCATCAAGTGGTCCATCCTGTCGCCCATTCCCAGCTTCTGGTAAACAGAGGCTAGGGACAAAAACGTGGTATACTTGTAACCCTTGAAAAAGAGTTACTCTTTTAAAATGATTCCAAAATGGGTTCTTTGAATTTTATACATACTCCTTAAGACAAGATGATGGGAAGGGTAGAAAACTGCACGCATATCAGCCATTTTGTCTAAATTCCATGAGAGGCTCTCAAACTCATCGACTTTAAGGTCAGAAGGTACCATCATGATCATCTAGTCTGACCTCCTGCACGCTGCAGGCCACAGAACCTCACCCACCCACTCCTGAAATAGACCCCCCTAATCTCTGGCTGAGTTACAGAAGTCCTCAAATCATGGTTTAAAGGCTACAAGTTACAGAGAATTCACCATTTACACTAGTTTAAACTTGCAAGTGACCCATGCTCCATGCTACAGAGGAAGGTGAACCCTCTCCCCTATCCCGCAATGTCTCTACCAATCTGACCCCGGGGAAAATTCCCTCCCGACCCCAAATATGGCGATAAATTAGACATATCTGAAGATACGAGACAGAAGAGGCCTCATTAAGGAGCTCATGGATTAGATTAGAGACTGTAAGTAACTTGTCAATACCTCCTTAATGTAAAAAAGGAGAAATAACTCTAAGTAGTAAAAGGACTAATCTACTACATGGGTGACTGATTAGTGACAGAGTTCTCAGCCCCAATTCTGTGTGGTAGAAGTTATGGGACCTAGATCCTTGATTTCATTTTGTTCAAAATGTATCCATTCCAACAGATAGTTACACAGAATTGAATTTTGTATAACTTTTTGTTTACACTCAGATATGTTGTGTGCTCATGTTAAATGTGACCCAAAAAAAACCAATTAGTTTGGCCAACTGATTACAAACCCTGTATGTTTTCCTATTAGTGTACATTAATTTGCTTGTGGGGCCTCAACTGGGAATGGAAACTGAACTTTGAGGTTTGAGAAGGACTATAACCACAGGTTGAGGAAAGCAAGGTAGAGATACAAACTGAAAGCACTGTTGCCTTTTCAAATCTAAGATGCTTCCTGTTTCTATGTCCATATTATTTTATTTTTATATATCTAATCTTTCAGAATCAAAGCACATAGATAGGATTATTGAATTGAGATGGTTAGGATAAAGCCCAAGAAATAAATGATCTTCCTTCACTAAAATGTTAAATATTTCAAGATCAAGGATAAGGCTGAATATTTGGGTGGGAGGGTTGTTTTGGGTTTTTTTGTGTGATCATAAAATATGTTGAGAGAAACCTTTTATCATGTGACCTAGTGACAGTTGTCATGGGTTAAACTATGTTAAAAAAGGGAATGGATTTTCTACTAAAGTATAACCTCATGAGTCCTAACCCTAAAAAGAATATTAAACTCATTTTAATTTAGGCTTCATCTTGGAAGTGTAAATGCTACCGAATCACTTCTGGACAGGTATAAACATGTAACCTACTGCTGAAAATACATTTCTTTGGATTTTTCCCCCCAAAGAGAGAGAGCTCAGTGGTTTGGGCATTGGCCTGTTAACCCCAGGGTTATGAGCTCAATCCTGGAGGGGGACGATTTGGGGCAAAAGTCTGTCTGGGGATTGGTCCTGCTCTGAGCAGGGGGGGTTGGACTAGATGACCTCCTGAGGTCCCTTCCAACCCTGATATTCTATGATTCAAAAAAATATTGAGTGAATTTGTTGTTCTTGAAACCATGGTAGTATTAGCACTTGCTATAGCCAGGCATAATGCAGACAGCTGTTGTATTAACTCCCCTACATAGTTCTGTCAAGACACCTCATCTGTGAGATTCAATATCATTATTTCAAGTTCTACATCTCTCTTAGCAACAACTTCCAAGCATGCCAAATTTTGTGATATTTTTAACAAAATTTCACATTTTTAGAATCCTGATCACAGCTACCTTATTGCCAAAAATAGTATGAGCAGTATGGAAGACCATTGTCAGATCCAGTTTCCCTCATGCTTTAATACTGGTATGACTATAATCTAAAAAAAATTAACATTCAATTGTACCTAACTCCAAACACCATTAACATCCCATTAAAATGAAATTCTAACAGCTAAATATTAAAACTATCAGGCTTATGGAAAAATTACTAACCTTCTGCCACTCAAGTTCCTGTTTTTCCATAATAATTTTATTAATTTGATCTTCATAATTAATTTCAGCATCCTAGTTTTAAAAAAATACAAAGGTAATTATCCATAATTTTAAACACATAAGAACTATAAGTAAAGACAAGTTACGTACCAACACAATTAGTGTAGTCATGCTCTTCTATTTTTCAGCTACAGTTCAATATATAGAATAGTATGTTTCTATCCACCAAAAAGCAAGGAGGTCAAAATAGCATTAAACCAAGACTATATACATACACATTGTACAAACAGTAAACATGTTCATCCTCTTCAATCAGAAAAATCTTAGCATGAATGAAATAAGTAAGAGTTGACAGGAAGAGATGTAAGATTGGGAATTAGGAAAACAATTAATTTAATTATCAGTAAGTAATATTTCCCTTGTCATATCTATACTCTTCATCATCCTACAACAAATCAAGAGTCAGAATGAAATAGAGCAAGATACGCTTGTCTTGAACTCATGCTTGAAAAACCTTTATGACTAAATAGTCTGATGAGACCAAGCCACAATGCTGAGATGAAAACAAAGCAACATCATGTAATGAATGTGAGAAGAATCAATTTAGCAATGGTTAGCTACAGATAACCATGGTTAATGTCTCTGCCCATAAAGTGTTAAAATTGAGCCCCTTCAAGAAGACTTCCACAATAAAATTGAAAGCTTCCTTCCAAAAATTATTTCCGTTATTGTGGCCATACTTGAACAATACTTTCTGAAAGTATGCTAGCTACAGGGAGAGATAATCAAAACTGAATCTTTGTTAGGATGCTGAGCAAAACCAGTCATTTTGAAAGAAGGGTGGAATATTTATCAACATCTTGTACCAAAAAGCTTTTGTGCCAGTCAAGTGAGAACAAAAAAGATAAAGAGAAGGCAATAGCTGTTGAAAGTAAATTTAGATATGTGGTCAGGAAGATTATCCTAAAACAAGGCCTGATAGCCACAGACATCTGGCCCAAAATGGAATTAACACGTGATCTTTGCCTTTTCCTGCTTCATAGTCTGGAAAAAATTCACAATAGATAAGCAGAGGTGGGAAGATATATGTCAATTCCCCAATTATTACAAAAGCATCTGCCTGGGGATCAAACAACTGCTGTGGTAGCAAATGATACCTTTGCTGACAGTTTATTATGGTTGTCACTAAGTTATAGTAGATCTCCTGAAATATTTAATATTAAAGTGTAGTTTTCCTAACTGAAATCAGCTCCCTTTTGTTAAATCAATATGCACATATATTGCTCTTCCCCGGCAAATATAAAGCTCAGAGAGAAGAAAAAACACAATTTTGTCTACTGGAAGAGGGTCATGATTTCCAGCAAGAACTGACCATTTACAGGTGACTCTGTATGTTGTGGCAGACTACTCATTACTGTTCTGGTATTGCATATGACCAAGATATGAAGACTTTTAGAGATTCTTATGGAGCTATGTTGACATGTAGTTCTAAGCACCAAAAGGTTAATGTTAAACCTTCTTTCTGCCATTGATCATTGTCTAAATGAGGTGAATACCATAAGATAAGATCCCTCTCTTAAAGGAATAGCTACATTTGTAATATATATTTGAGCCTCTGTGTGGGATACATTCTAACAATAGTCAAATTGAAAAAAGACAGAGGTGTTTTTCTAAGCTCTGCACACAAAATAAGCAACTGCTCTTAGGCCTGGTCTACACTAGGGGTGGGTGGGTTCGAACTAAAGTACGCACTCGAAGTACCTTAGTTCGAAGTACTTACCCATCCTCACGGTGCGGGATCGAAGTCCGCGGCTCCCCCGTCAACTCCGCCACCACCATTCGCGGTGGTGGAGTTCCGGAGTCGACGGGAGCGCGTTCGGAGTTCGATATATCGCATCTAGATGAGATGCGATATATCGAACTCCAAGAAGTCGATCGCTACCCGCCAACCCGGGCGGGTAGTATGGACGTACCCTTAGTTGGGGTATATCAATTCATTAGCTATTTGCCTAGTTTTACAACAGGCTACATAAAAAGCACTAGCAAAGTCTGTACAACTAAAATTTCATGCTGACAGAATGAAAATGAAAGCAATTTTTCAGTAATAGTGTACTGTGACACTTTTGTATTTTTATGCCTGATATTGTAAGCTGGTAGTTTTTAATTGAGGTGAAACTTGGAGTACGCAAGACAAATCAGACTCCTGAAAGGGGTACAGTAGTCTGGAAAGGTTGAGAACCACTGTGCTAGAGAAAACTTCCCATGCATGGTGTGACCCGAGGAGCTTGGGGTAGCCCTCACTGGAAATGCCAAGGTCAGGACAGGCTGCAAAAAGGAGAGAGATATTCCCAAGACTGGTGGGTAACACTGAAGTTTAAACTCCCCAACCACTCACAAACTGTGCTTCTGATCCCCACACTGGTTATCAAGAAGCAAAAGAAGAAAATCGCACAGCCACCCTTTTTGCATTCCAATTCTAGCCTTTTGCATTCCTGGGCAGCTTTTCTTCTCTCTTCAGCTTCTTTCTCCAGCCAGGCCAAGAATTGCTTCTCTTGCATTCGAAGTTCTACCATTTCTCTCTTATATTGTAGGCGCTGGCTCTCTCTCAGGGCTTGCAGTTTTGATTGTGGATCACTCATTGTGCCTAACTTTAACATTTAACACACTCAGTACCAAAATTTCAAAGTTTGGAATAGTGTGGGGTTCTGATCCAAACCCAAATGATCTGGTTCTGTGGATCCTGCCAACTATGCAATGTGACCCGGGGTAGCCCTCACTGGAAATGCCAAGGTCAGGTAGGCTGCAAAAAGGAGAGAAATACTCCTAAGACTGGGGGGTAATACTGAAGTTAAACTCCCCAGCCAGTCACAAACTGTTCTTCTGATCCCCACACTGGTTATCTAGTAGCAAAAAGAAAAAAGAAATCCCCCCTTTAGTGCATTCCAGTTCTCTGGCTTCCAATCAGCACCTATGTCCAGTATAGTGAGAAGTTATTTTAAAACTCTGTTCACATATTGTGATAAACTCAGGACAGACAGTTGCAAGAGGGGGGGAGGAGTCAGTCCCAGAGAGAAAGGCCCCTCTCCTATCTGAGGCAACAGCAGGTCAGGTCAACCAACAGACTGTAACTAAGACTGATGGGAAGACAGGGACAGACTTCCCTGAGTTCTTAAGGGGACTGCATTACAAGCCGGTCTCACCAGCAAAAAAAAAAACAGAGGAGGCTGGGGAGACTGACTTTGGACAATATACAAAATGTTCTTCTAACCCCAAAGGGCCAGCCATGTTACCAGGTCTGTATAGGCTTGGATCTTACCCAAAATACCATGCTGCCAGTCAATCCTTTAGTGCCTAAAACTAAAGATTTATTATAAAGAAAAAAGAAAGAAGAAGAAGAGAGCTGCTAAATGATAAAGCAGTTACATACATACAAAGACTTCAAAGTCCATATATCAGGTTGTTAGCAGTACTGGTGAGTTTGATGGCTTGAAAGTCTCTCTGGAACACATCCACAGCTTGGATGGGTCATTCAGTCCTTTGTTCAGAGCTTCATTTGTAGAAAAATTACTCCAGAGGAAAGAAGCAGGAATGAAGACAAAAAGGAGAAGACTTTTTATAGTCTTTTGCCGTGCAGCTTGTATTTCCTTTATTCCAAACACAAGCTGCCCAGCATATGGCATGGAACGCTTAGAGTTCTGTCCATAGGCATGCCCCTGCATGCCTTCCTGAGTCATAAGGTGTAGCCCCTGACCCTTTCAATGGGTTCATTGTACAGTTGATGTCCTTTGATGGGCCATCAAGCAGGGTAGGCAATGCTGATGCCAATCTGTCTGGGGGTGTCACCCAGATGCACAGCACAAGTTTGGAAATATAGATATACCATACATATTTATAACTTACAATACAAAGGTGATACAAACAGAAACAAGATTATACTTGGCAAATTATAGCATTTTCGCAGATATCTTACATTGCATATCTGGCACAACTCATTGCAATATTACAATATTGGTATTCATAATATAGTAAAGTGTCCCCCAGATTCCATACAGCGTCACACATCGATGTCCCCTTCCTATGCAGAGTGAGAGGATCAGACATTCCCATAAGACTCTCTTCCTCATGTTCCCAGGCTCCAAAGAAGTGTTCTGTAGTATATGAACAGGGGGTTGGTCTGGGGGAATGAATCCATTATGTGCACAATCACCACATCAACAGTGTAGGAAATCTGCTGTAAAGGTGATACATCCTAATAACCTTTTCTGGGAACCCCCTGCTAAAGAGGGTTTCAAGGGGAATAGCCACACCAGGAAGCTATGGGATGGGATAGAAAACCCTGGAACTATTCCAGAAGCACAGATCCTCTGTGCACATGGCCATGACTTCCAACAGATCTCAGAGGCAAACACAAAATTTAAAAAGATAATAAAATGGTTTCTCTGTACTCCCTGAGTGATACTTTCTAACATCAACAAATTAGTTTTCTTATATTAATCTATAAACAAAGAACCAGAAAGCATCCTGTATCCTCCTCCATTGGTGACAAAAGCCAATTATTTTGAATAACTTATGACTTTTTATAGAAGTCTCAAACAATTTATTTACAAATACCATTAACATGTGCTACTACTAAACTACACATTAATGAAAAGAAAAAGCTAGGATACATCATTAGCAAAACTCTTGTAGAAAATACTAAGTAAAGATTTTGCAAGTAAAATGTCCTCATGATCATTATGAATTTATTTATCATAATCCCTCAAATTTTAAGGATGCAATGGTAGCAACTGCTTCTTTAACATAGCATAATTATTGTTTTTAAATGAGTGTGAGATACAGAGAACAGTAGTAGAGGACAAAAAGCTTTTATTTATGAGCTCAGGCCTGCAAACACTCACATAAGTAAGTAATGGCACTCACATAAGTGGTCCTTTCAGTTGCAGTTTCTTGCCCCCATATGGATTCTGACTACAGTAGGTCTAAAGTGATTAAATTTTGCAAAATCACTAAAGAATTCACGTTTGCAAGATTGATCCCTAAAAATGCTTTTGATTAGCCTTCACTACACTCCAGCTAATTTTTAAAGTATACTTTAAAAATCCTTAATATATATATATATATATAATAGTATACTATAATACACACAAAAAGTGTATAACAATCAAATTGGATATTTTAAATATATATATATATATATATAATATTATACTATAATATATATATATATATATATAGTATATATTTTAAGGATTTTAAAATATATATAGTATATAGTATACTATAAGAGTATATAGTATACTATTTTTTATATATATATATATATATAAAATATCCAATTTGATTGTTATACACTTTTTGTGTTTCCTTGATGTTACTAGGCTTGGAAAGGATTAGATTTTTGTTGATAAATGTGAATAAACATTGATTTCACTGTACACACAAACAGATGAAAAAATATTTCCATCAACAGTAATCAAAATTCACAGATAGGCAAAGTAAGAAAAATTCTGTATGATTAGTTATTAGTTTGATTTAAGGATATTTACTTAGTATATTTTGAAATGTGACATTGACAATTTTAATGGTTACTAAGCTTTAACTTTTTGTCTGACCTCTACCCCACATTTTCCCGCAACTGTGAAAATTTAAAATTGATAAAAATTGAAAAAAATGCTTCAAAATAAACATCAATATTATCCATCAAAATTATTAAAAAAGGTAATTTCTCAAGTTGAACTATTACAAACACAGTTGTGTCTAAACAAAAGCTTTTTTCTTTACAATGTTGTCTTCTTTTGATGCATTCAGTAAAGCCAAAATTCATAGTTTGAGTCATTACAAAACAAACCATAGACAGTAGACTAACAAATAATTAAAACATGAGAACTAGACTGATAAAAAGGGGAAAAACATTTATTAATTCACACTGATCCCGGACCCACTGAAATCAGTGGTAAAACTAGCACTGATTTAAATGGGAGTAGGTTGGGCACCTATACAGTATTTTCATAATTAGCTATGATGAAAAAGGAAATATAGGAAAAAATATATAACATTTAAAAAGGGTTTGGGTAAAGTACTATAAACCAGTCTCTCAAGTTCTCTGCCCATGGAACTTCTATTCCAGTTAATTGGATTCTAGAGCTCACTTGTTAACAATTGTCTGAGTATAGTCAATGCTCTTTAGTTTAAATTACAAGATAATTATTTTATAAAAATATATTTTTCAGACTATTCTTAATCCAACACACACTCAATTTCAATTTGTTTAATTTCAAAATGTACATGTAACTAAAGAGCTTTAAATGTGAATGAGGGCATGAGCAAACAACCAGAGCTACATTTCATTATATATTTTGGCTTAAAAAGTTAGGACTCAGAGAAATGTACTGTCACTAATGCTCATTAAAAACCTTAATATTTAGCTATTATGTTAATATTAAGCATTTTAAATTGAACCAAACAAACACAGACCATTCAATATAGGTTTGAAAATTAGATTTAAAATACAAACAGTCTTTGATAAATTCATGGCCTCAAAAAAACACTGAACCAACGGGGTGTTTTAATTTCCTCCCAAACCTACACAAATTTTGTCTGGATTTCTGTCCAGAATTTGGAAACTATCTAAAATACCAGTGTATACAATGACTATTAGTAAAAAGCTACCACCATATTAAATTGCCAGGGAGAGTAACAATTATCTGATAAAGATGTTCGTATGTGAAATTGCTAACAATTAAAAACTTTAGCCAACATTAACTCGTTGACTTCCTTTATAGGATCTCTACCTTTTACTCATTGTGGATTTAAAGTTTTTAAAAGTTGCCTTCCCATTTTAAAAAGTTCTTGAAGCTGTTTAAAAAAACAACTTTGTTATATTTAGGAAGAAAATACTGTATATAACTTTAATAAGCTATCAAAGAACACAAAATCTTAAAAGTGTTTATTTTTTATTATATGCCTTAGGACTACAAGGATTTAAGTGTTTTCACAAAAACACTATCATAACAATAAAAGAGGAGTAATTTGATGGTTTATTTACTCGTTATAACCTTTAGAAAGTGTCAAGCCTATTTTAAAGTGTTTGCTTCAGGCTGTAGTTTTACAAGATGGGCTCTGGATTGGTCAGGCCCCCTCAATTCTTGACCCTGAACAGATTTAGGAACAGAGGACAGCTGGCTGATGTCCAAGCAGCCAAAACTGCTGTTAGGTACTTTTACTATCTTTTTCAAACTTATAATCCACCTCCTACGAAATTGCACATCCAATTTCTCATGCTGCTCAGTCAAATAGTTCTCACACTTTTCTGATTGGTTTCAGAGTAGCAGCCGTGTTAGTCTGTATCCGCAAAAAGAACAGGAGTACTTGTAGCACCTTAGAGACTAACAAATTTATTTCAGCATAAGCTTTCGTGGGCTACAGGTCACTTCTTCGGAATTCTTCGGAAGTGAGCTGTAGCCCACGAAAGCTTATGCTGAAATAAATTTGTTAGTCTCTAAGGTGCCACAAGTACTCCTCACTTTTCTGATTGTTTTCCAGACTGATCAGGATTCCTTACATAAAAGTTTTACTTGGGTATTTAGTTCAACAGATTTCCTGTATATTTTTTTCAATTTCCAATATTTCTGATAGGACCTTGTTGGAAATTTGATTATATGATTTCTTAAAGCCCAATAATAATCAGACATTGGGCTTTATTCTCAAAGGCATTTCCTGTTCAGAAGCACGCTGTCAACTAAATATCTATATATACTTGGGATAAGTAACTCACTGACTGAACTACCTTTCCAACACCTTCCCCTTTGAAAGCTCTTTTTTCACTGTTCTTGCATTAATCCCAACATAGTTTTTGACTAGATTTGTTCTCTTAAAGCTTCTCTACCTGACCTTTCTCCACCAATTACTTGTGCTGCTCTCTGCCTTAAACCAACCTATTCCCTGTCAAAACTCCCATTATTTTCCACACCAGCAGTTGTGGGCTCTCAAGACATTGGTTAGTGTCTTAAAAACATTATTGCATGCCTCATTTCAAAATCCGTTAAGAGATCTGGAAACCTCATCAGATGCTCTACAGTTTCTTATAATCCATCTTCCTAACAGAGTCAGCAAGACTGGCCTATGATATGACTTCCACAAAGCAGTGGTCTCAACAACCCACAGAAGTCACTGAATACCGACCCCCATCTTTATTGTGCCATTATTGGCTACTAAGTCTAATTTCTACTCTTTTTTTATTTCCCTGGTAATCTTTATTCATTCTTCTATACAAGGAACCTTCTTCTTCACCCACCTTTCAGATCTTCTTCTATCAGCCTTTCCCATACCAAATGTACAGAGCCTGCAGGCATCATTTTGTCAGTGTTTTCTATTTCCCACCAATTAGATAATAAGCATTTTGTGGTAAAGACCATCTTTTTATTCTGTTTGTATAACACTTTGTACATGGTCCCGATACATGACTAGGGCTCTTAAATGCTACGGTAATACTACTACTACTGCCAATATTAATATTTCCTACTCGAAACACTTCCCTATTGCTGCCTTCTCCTTTCTTGCCAATCCATCCCCTTATTCAACCCTGGATATTTCAGGCAAACCACCTCCCGTAACTTCCTTTCCACTCTTATCATTTGCGGGCTCCTACTCTTGCTCACTACATTAAAACATTGTCAACAATTCTCATTCCCCTAGTATATGCTCCAATTTTACAAAATCTGCCTCACTACACTTTCTTAAAAAATCCTTGACTCTCTCACTAATATTTCTCATTCTTTAACTTTGCCTTTCTCAAAGTTCTTGGAAATATAGGCTTTTCATTTTCCAATTCCATCTCACATAATACCCATGACCTTAAGATGTGTTTTACTCTGGATGTAGCATAAATACTGCTCTTCTCCTTGTGGTCAACAACCTCCTTGTTTTTACTTCTGATTACACCTTCTCTGTCATGTGATTTGACATCACTGGTCACAGAATTGGCCACTGTGGACTATTCCTTCCTCCTGGATTACCTACATAGCTCAGCAGGAGGAAACCAGAGAAACCGGAAAAGATTCTGCTCTCAACAATCTAACTGTTCCACATGTCAGAGGATGGCTCTTTTTCTGCATCAAGACCCTCCTGTACAGAGTCCAAAAAGGTTCACTTCTTGGAACGGTACTTTTTCCTACCATCTTAGTCCTGTCTTTAACTATAACCACCACTTTTACGATAACAGTCATCTACACAGATATTTAAATATTGTTAATAATTCATTTCAGTTCTCCCTATCTGTCTCTCTTGACAGGGTAAATTTGTGGCCCAGAATATATTTCCCCCACGAATCTCCATATGTGTGCATATCTACCTATAACCTATTGTCACAATATTGCCCAATTATATCTCTGCATCTTCTCTACCTCTGCTGAAATCCACATCCATGCTTTATTTAGTCTTAACTCTCTAGACTACACTATGTTCAGAATACTTCTACTCATATTTTCACTGAAATAATGTGTGCTGTTCTTTTAAGAGAGGCTAAAAACCAGACACAGCCTTCATCAAGTTCAGACCAGAACCAAGGAATCCTAGGAAGTGTAGTTCCCAAAAGGACCATAGGAACTGTAGTCTGGGTAGAAATACTTTCTGAGAATGGGGGCTTTGAAATAAAAAAGAACCTTGACTGTCAGTGAAGAAGCTATTAGTGAGGTAGCAAAATATGTAGTGGTTCTCCTTTTGAGAGAACCAACCAGTTCAGTCCCAAAAAAAGAGGTTATTCACCATGTGCAGTAACTGAAGTTCTTTGAGATGTGGGCCCGTCAGTGCTCCATTTCAGGTGTGCATGCACTCCATACACCTTTGATCAGAGATTTTCAGTAGCATGCCCGTTCAACCCACACATGCACCCTACAACTCCTCATGCCTAGTATTGAGGATATATTGGGCTGTATGGGTGAACTACCAGGAGTTCCTTCTCTACTGCAAAGTCTCTTGAAGGAAACTCTGAAGCAGAGGGGAAGGAAGGCAGGTAATGTAGCACCCATAAGGACACACAACTTGAGGAATTCCAATTACTGAACATGGTGAATAACCTCTCCTTCAAGTAGGGTCCCTATGAGTGCTCCACTTCAGGTGATTTCCAAGCAGTATCCTCTGAAAGAAGAGGGGGCTTCGGAACTGGATCCAACAATGAAGGGCTGCCATGCCAAACAATGAAGAACTGCCATGCCAACAGCATCATCTGATCTAGAAGCATATATCAGAGTGTAGTGTTTGGAAAAAATGTTAACTGATGCCCATGTTGCTGCTTTTCAAATTTCAGTAATGGGAACATTTGTTAACAGTGTCATGGAAGCAGCTTGTGATCTTGTTGAATGGGCTATTATTCTTGAAGGGGGCTGAATATTAGCAGTCTGGTAAGAAACAAGAATACAACTGGAAACTCACTTTAAAGTCTTTGAATAGAAACTGAAGATCTTTTGGATCTGTCTGCAACAGAAATAAATAGTCTGGAAAACTTTCTGAATGGTTTAGTTCTGTCCAAATAGAAAGCTAATGCCCTGGATATTTTAGATATGAACTTGGGATATAGGCATAACAATGTCTTATCTTAAAGGGAGGATCAGTCATTTAATGCACCTAGTTCCCCAATCCTACAGGCAGAGGTGATAGCCTAAACATGCTGTTTTCATAGATCAATACATCAGAGAACACTTAGCTAATGGCTCAAAAGGAGGTTTCATAAGACCATTAAAGAGCAAGTTCACTTCCCATACAAAAGTAGGTTCTCTTTTTCTGCAGAAAAAGGTTATCCAACCCCTTGATGAATCTTTCAGTTGTGGGATGACTATCCTTGCACAGGGGAATGAAATAGCTGCCAAATGAACTCTGATGGAATTCACAGAATGATTTGACTTCTTTAAAACCACCAGATAATTAAGAACAGCAGAGAGGGAAGAATGAACTTGGACCTCCTCCAATGGGATCTGTATTAAGTCAGCAATCCATTTCATCAGGTCTTGAAACTGTTTAAAATCATCAGCATAGGAAGGTGGAGGAGACATCACAGCCTTATCTGGAGAAGATGAGGAGATGTTTGTTTTTGGTGTCACCTCCTTATCCACCTTAGCCTCTTGCTCTTCAAAAGACTCCTCATGAAGTTGAGGCTGTTGAGGAGGGAGAGATGGGTCAGGAGAGTGCTTTTTGCAATGATCCCCAGGAGAGTAGCTAGGAGCTCTTGAAAACTGTTGACAGTAGGCTGCCTATGGGTCCCAATATGGCAATTGAGGAGGACTATAAGGTAGAGAAGGAGGTATGAGTGTTGCTCATCTCAGTGGGAAAGGGCATGAGAATGTCTTTCTCTTGAAGCTTCTTTCTCAGTAAAGGTATCTGAAAGGGATCTGGGGGTCATAGTGGACCACAAGCTAAATATGAGTCAACAATGTAACACTGTTACAAACATCCCAGAATGATGTTCGCTTTTTATTAGCAGGCATGTTGTAAGCAAGACATGAGAAGTAATTCTTCCACTCTACTCTGTGCTGATTAGGCCTCAACTGGAGTATTGTGTCCAGTTCTGGGCACCACATTTCAGGAAAGATGTGGACAAATTGGAGAAAGTCCAAAGAAGAGCAATAAAATGCCCCAAAATATAAAACAAACTCAAATCAGGTAAGCTAAACTAACTATAATAGCCTTGAGTTTTCGTTAAGCTATCAAAGTTGAAGTGGGCATGCTAGATGTACCGTCACAGGAAACTGAGGGCAATTTGCCCATGCAGCCCTATATATCCTCAGTACAGGGCACAAGGAGGTGCATGCGTGGGCCAAATGGGCATTCCTACCGAAAATCTCAGATCAAAGGTAGCCTAGGGCACTTGCACACCTGAAGCAGAACACCCATAGGGACACCACTGGAAACAGAATAAAGGAATCCTGGAAAGTGTAGTTATCAGGAGGAGGACCCTGAGAATTGCAGTCTGGACAGCAATACATTCTGGAAAATAAAAAAGAACCTTGATTGTCAATGAAGAAGCTATTAGGGAGGTAGCAAAACATTGTTTTCCTTCTGAGAGAATCTGAGAAAAGGCCAGGTACGCTACAGGGCCCATGAAGACTTTTGGTGTCTCTAATGAGTGAAGGAGAATGAGAAAGGGCAGAGAGATGGAAGTCTGAGACAACTGCAGATACAGCTCAGTAAGCCCAGCAAAGCAGGTCTTAAGTCAGGAAGGAGGCTTAGTGGGACCAGCAGGGTGATAAAAGAGGATGAGGGGAATGAGAGCACAATAGCTTGGAGCAATTACTAGTTTCCTGTCTCGGAGCCAATAGCAAGGTTTCCAAAAGAGGTGGCTGGAAATTCCTTTTCACTTACCTGCATCAAGAAGAAAGCAAGATTGCTCAGACTCTTAAAGTAGGGCTTTGGCTAAGTTAGAACAAAGAATAGCTGACTGGAGGGCTTGTTTGGATTTTTTCATTTGACTTTTATTTACCTTGAAAGGAATAGCATTTCCTAATTTATCCAGGAGCCTAAATTAAACTACTGCATCAGCTGAGAGGAAAATTGAGACACAGGCAGGTGAGGAATGTGAGGCACCATCTATGGGTATGGCTACACTTACAGATGTGCAGCGCTGGGAGTTAAAGCTGTCTTCGTACAGCTGTGTGGGGACAGCGCTGCAGTGTGGCCACACTGACCGCTACCAGCGCTGCAGTGTGGCCACATTTGCAGCATTTGCAGCGCTGTTGGGAGTGGTGCATTATGGGCAGCTATCCCAGCGTTCAAGTGGCAGCAACGTGCTTTTCAAAAGAGGGGGGTGGGGTGGAGTGTGACAGGGAGCGGGGGAGAGAGAGAGAGTGGATTTTTGGAGCCGACACTTCAGCTCCCTGCCTTGCAAAATCTGAAAATTTCCTCGACCCCTCATTTACTCTTAACTGCAAATAGCCTGCAGACCAGATAAGCAGCTGCTCCAACGGACTCCCTTTCTCCCCATCCCCCCGCTGTTTCTCTCCTCAAGCAAACACTCATCCCCCTGCCTGCCTCATTCACAGCAAGGTAGTGGGTTATCTCAATTGATTGTTCACAGTCAGTTACAGATTGATCACAGCAAACAAGAGCTGTGTTTGTTTTTTAGATAAACAGCTCCCGGAGCCCCAAGTTCACAACAAAACAAAGAGAGGCATCATAATAAAACAAAGAGAGTAATTTAGTTAAAAGCATTCTGGGATATCTCCTAATACCCTGGAGGCCAATAACAGCACTGGTGTGTGGCCACACTTGACGAGCAGTGCTGCATCACCAGCGCTGCACTCGTTATACCCCAAGCAGACCAGGTGTACAGCCAGCGCTGCAGCCAGGGAGTTGCAGCGCTGGATGTGCCTTGCAGGTGTGGACAGTTACTAAGTTGCAGTGCTGTAAAGCCTCCACCAGCGCTGCAACTCTCCAGTGTAGCCAAGCCCTTAATCTCCACAAGATAAGAGATATGTGACACTCTCATATTACGAAGTACGATAGATCACCTTAATTCTCGAGTAATGTCACTGTCTCCAAAATCATTTCAGAATCTAATTCAAAACTGGTCTTGTTTTAAAACCTTATCTAATTTTAAATTCATTCCAAGGACTTGCGCCAGCCAGTCTCACAGATCTTGTCTCCCTCATTTGGTCCCTCCATTCATCTAGTATTGGCCTTTTCTCTGTTCTTCCCACCAATGTCACTACTATGATACAGAAAAAAGATTACACTTCAAGATGTTTGTCCCTACGGGTGCACCACTTCAGGTGCGCATGCGGCCCTTGATCAGCGATTTTCTGTTAAAGTCCATTTAGCCTGCACATGCGCTCTGTAGGACTTTGCACCATGCTTGAAGGGTATATAGATCTGCACAGGTGAACCACCCTCAGCTCCTTCTCTAGCCGAACATTTAACAAGAACAGTCCAAAGCAAGAGGGGAAGGAGGACAGGCAGCGGAGCACCCATAGGGACACACAGTAACCAAACAAGGTAAGTAACCTTGTAACTACTCTTCTTCGAGTAGTGTCCCTATGGCTGCTCCACTTTAAGTGACTCCCAGGCAGTATCCTCACAGGAACGAGGGAGCCTGGGAATCAAGTCCGGGAGGGAAGACTGTGCAGCAGAACCAATTGCCACATTAGATCTGATGGAATGGACCATGGCATAGTGTTTAGAAAAGGTATGCACTGGAGCCCAATGTAGAAGCTCTCAGACACTGGAATGTTTTTGAGAAATGCTGTGAAAATTGCTTGGGATCTGGTAGAGTGTGTTATAATCCTTTGGGGAGGCAAAGCACCAGCTGCATCATGGCAAGCAGTAATACACCCAGAAATCCATCTTGACAGTCTCAGAGAAGAGGCTGTGAACTCCTTTGATCTTTCTGCAATAGAAACAAAGAGTTTAGGTGTTTTCTGACATTGCTTAGTCCTATCCAGCTAAAAGGCCAATGCCCGTCATACGTCTAATGTATGAAAGGAAGTCTCCCACTGAAATTTGTGTGGTTCAGGAAAAAAATAACAGTAAGTGAATAGACTGGTTAAGATGGAAATCCAAAAGCATCTTAGATAAGAATTTTGGAGGGAGTCAGATGGAGACCTTGTCCTTGAAAAATATTGTAAATGGGGGGCGGAGGAGCAGTCTGCCATCAAGTCTCCAACTTCTCCAACCCTGAGGCCTGACATGGTAGCTACTAGAAAGGCCATCTTCATAGATGAGCAAAGCAAAGACCAGATCGCCATAGGTTCAAATGGAGGTCACATAAAGGTATCTAAGTTACAGGCTGAGATCCCAAGTCAGAGTAGGATCCTTAACCTAGGGGCATAGATATCCCAGATGCTTAATAAATCTCAGGGATGTAGGGTGCACAAAAACAGAAATTCCCTGTACTAGGGAATGAAAGGTGGATATTGCAGTGAGATGAACTTTAATAGAGCTAATTGAACAATCTAATTTTTTTTAATCCAGCCAATAATTCAAGATGGCTGACAGTGAAGATGATTCAGGCACAAGGCGATGATGGTAATACCAGTGGTTGAACCTCTTCCATTTCTGAAGGTAAGTGATTCAAATTGACCACCTACTATTTAGCAATATTTGCTGTACACCTGTCAAGCAGGTAGATTCTAATCCTCTGAAGCCATGCTTGTAGATAGAGGACTCCTAGTTAGAATGAAGCACACAACCTAGGTCCTGGGACAGGAGATGAGGGACAGTCAGAAGCTTGTGAGCCAGTTGGACACACAGAAGAGGCAGATAAGAACACCAAGTTTGCCTCGGCCAGGTTGGAACTATGCAGAGAGATTCTGGCAAATAACTGACCCTCCTTAATCATGGCCTCGAAGTGTTCTCTATGCTCCTGTGGAAGATGTTCAATAAAGAATGTGAACTTGTTGTAATTCATGTAATCATACTTGGCCATGACCACCTGATAGTTTGTAATCCAAAACTGGAGAGCTGCAGATGAGTAGGTTTTCCGTCCAAAAAGTTCTAACTGTTCCCAATCCTTGTCATAAGGAGTAGAACTGGAGCAATGCTGTCTACCCTGCTTGTTTATGGCATCCACCAACAGGAAATTAGGTGGGGGATAGGAAAACAAAAAAATTTTAGTCCCTGGGCGCGAATGGGAAATAGTATTTCTTATCTGCCTATTTACAAGTTGGCAGTATGGTGGCAGGAGTTTCCATGCACAGTCTTTGCTGGATCCAGGAGCACATTATTAATGGGTCGTGTATTTGCACTCTGTCCAGGAGCTTGTGATGCGAGTACGGTGACCAGAGAGCAAGGGTGAAAAATCGGGACAGAGGGTGGGGGGTAATTGGCACCTATAAAAGACAAAGCCCCAAATATCGGGACTGTCCCTATAAAATCGAGACATCTGGTCATCCTAGATGCGAGTCCTTAGGTATATGGAGAGTGTTTGCCACAAGAATCTTCACAAGATTCTGGGATTGACTAAACTTTACCATTGATGACGGTCGAGGCATGACTGTCTCCTCTGGAGACAAAGACAAAGTAGGGGTTTGACAAGTAGCCTCTTTGTCTGCCCTACCTTCCAGTACCTCAAAGGTCTTCTCATGTTGGGAGTTTGATGGAGGAGACTGTGTGATCCTAGTTTCCTGGTGAAGTGGAGCCAGAGACCTGACAAATTGCTGCCAATACACCACCCAAGGATCCCAGTATGCTCACTGGGGAGGCCCATATGGGAGAGGGTTGGTACTCAGAACTGATCCCACCATTCCTGACATGGGTGATTATCTTTATCAAAGTATGAGTTCCTGTAGTCATCAGGAGGGGAACCCTTTTCACCCTCCTCAACATCTTCGGCGGGGGGGCGGATGGGGAAGAAGGCCTAGCAGAGAAGGATGGAGAATCATGAGGTACGAGGCAGCATAGGTAATCTGGAGATCGAGGTCTCAGTACCGAGAGTTATTCAGTACCCATAAGCAGTAGGGTCTGTGCATGCTTGGAGTTTGGGGGGCAAAGGAGGAGGGCATTGTTCCCCCCCTAAAAAAAAAATTACAAGCCTCAGGGGCAGGCAGCCTGAACGTGCAGTGCAATGAGTTCTGTAGAGGAGACAGGCGATGTGCTGCTACCAGTTTGCGCCGCTGAGGCAGGGAGTCAGAATTTTGTTTATAAAACAGAGTCATTAACAGAAAGGGCTGTTAGAATGTTTCCTAAAATTAAATGATCTGGTCCAAGCTTGGTCAACCGCAAAAAAGTATGTAGCCTACATGATAGAAAATAATTATAGATTTTTCTACAATTGTTTCAATTGTTGTATTCAAGAGGTGGTAAAGTTACTAATATCTTTCTTTGAGAATGTAACTAATTTTTTAGACAAAGGAAATGCAGTAGATTTAATCTACCTGGATGTCAGTAAGGCATTTTATACAGTTCCAGATGAGAAACTATTAGTTAAATGAGAGAAGATGGGGATTAATGTGAGAACTGGAAGGTAGATAAGGAACTGGCTAAAGGGAAGACTACAACAGGTCATACTGAAAGGTGAACTCTCAGACTAAAGGAAGGTTACTAGTGGAATTCCTCAGGAGTTGGTTTTGGGACCAATCTTATTTAACATTTTGATTACTGACCATGGCACAAAAAGTGGGAATCTGCTAATTAAATGCGCAAATGACACAAAGTTGGAAGGTATTGCCAATATGGAGGACTGGAATACCATACAAGAAGATCTGGATGACCTTGTAAACTGAAGTAATAGAAATGGGATGATATTTAATAGTGCAAAGTGCAAGGTCATGCATTTAGGGACTAACAAGAATTTTTGCTATATGCTGGGGATTTATCAGTTGGAAGTGAAAGTAGAGGAGAAAGAGCTGGGGGTATTAGTTGATTACACGATGACTGAGCGCCATCAATGTTATGCTGCAGTTTGCCAGCGGCTGGGGATGAGCGACCAGGGATGGATCACTTGAGGATTACCTGTTCTATTAATTCCCTCTGAGGCACCTGGCATTGGCCACTGTTGGAAGACAGGATACTGGGCGGATGGACCTTTGGTTTGACCTGGTATGGCCATTCTTATGTTCTAAAACGCTAATACTGTCCTGGGGTGAAGACAAAGTATTTCCAGTAGAGACAGGGAAGTGTTAGTACCATTATACAAGGCACTGGTGAGACCTCATCTGGAATAGTATGTGCAATTTTGGTCTTCCGTGTTTAAGAATGATGAATTCAAACTGCAACAGGTGCAGAGAAAGGCTACTAGGATGATCTGAGGAATGGAAAACCTACTTTATGAGAAGAAACTCAAAGAGCTTGGCTTATTCAGTCTAACCAATAGAAGGCTGAGGGGAAATAGGATTACTCTGTATAAATACATCAGAGGGATAAATACCAGGGAGGGAGAGGAGTTATTTATGTTGAGCATCAATGTGGACCCCAGAACAAATGGATATGAACTGGCCATCAGTAAGTTTAGACTTGAAATTAGGCAACGGTTTCTAACCATCAGAGGAATGAAGTTCTGGAGAAGCCTCCCAAAGGGACCAGTGGGGGCAAAAAACCTAACTGGCTTCAAGACTGAGCTTGATAAGATTATGGAGGAGATGGTATGACAGGAATGCTTACAATGGTGTGTAGCCCATCTGCAACTGCCTGTAGGAAAAATCCCCAACAGCTGAAGACGAGACACTAGATAGGGAGGGCTCTAAGGGTACGTCTACACTACGAAATTAGGCCAATTTAATATGTCAATTTTTTAAGAAATCGATTTGATACAGTCGATTGTGTGTGTCCCCACTTAAGACTATTAAGACCATTAAGTCGTCGGAGTGCGTCCACAGTACCGAGGCTAGTGTCGACTTTTGGAGCGTTGCACTGTGGTAGCTATCCCACAATTTCCGCAGTCTCTGCCACCCATTGGAATTCCAGGTTGACCTCCCAATGCCTGATGGGGCAAAAACATTGTCGCAGGTGGTTCTGGGTACATGTCGTTGGCCCCCCAACCCCTCCCGTGAAAGTAATGGCAAAATATTGTTTCTCATATTTTTCCTGGGTTACCCGTGCAGACAACATACCACGGTAAGCATGGAGCCTGCTCAGCTCACTGTCACCATACGTCTCCTGGGTGCTGCTGGCAGACGCGGTACTGCAGTGCTACACTGCAGCAGCTCCTCACCTTTGCAAGTTAGCAAAGATGGTTAGCAGCCGTATTGTACCATCCGCTGCTGGCCGGCCTCGGTGAGGTTGGTCGGTGGCTCCTGGGCAGACATGGATGCTCCTGGCCGGCCTCAGTGAGGTTGGTTGGGGGCGCCTGGACATAAATAGGAGTGACTCCAGGTCATTCCCTTCTTTAAGTTTCGTCTAATGGAGATTCAGTCCTGCCTGGAATATCACTGACCTCACCGAGGTCGGCCAGGAGCACCCACGGGACGATGACGACAGTTAGCAGTCATATTGTACCGTCTGCCGTCCGCAGGGCAAGGCAAGGGGATGCTGCTGTGTAGCACTGCAGTACCGTGTCTGCCAGCAGCACCTAGGAGACATACGGTGACAGTGAGCTGAGTGGGCTCCATGCTTGCCATGGTATGTCGTCTGCATGGGTAACCCAGGAAAAAAGGCGAGAAACAATTTTTTGCCATTGCTTTCACCGTGGGGGGGGGGGGGGGCTGACAACATGTACCCAGAACCACCCGCGACAATATTTTTGTCCCATCAGGCACTGGGAGCGCAACCCAGAATTCCAATGGGCAGCAGAGACTGCGGGAACAGTACAGTAAGCCAACCCTGTAAGAGATGTTGCCAGTCACCCCTCCCTCAGTGAGAGCAATGGCTGAGAATTGTTTCGCGCCTTTTTTCCGTGCAGACACCATACCATGGCAAGCATGGAGCCCGCTCAGATCGCTGCGGCAGTTATGAGCACTGTAAACACCATGCACATTATCCTGCAGTGTATGCAGCACCAGAACCTGCAAAAGCAGGCGAGGAGGCGACGGCAGCACGGTGGCGAGAGTGATGAGGACATGGACACAGACTTGTCTCAAAGCACGGGCCCTGGCAATTTGGCCATCCTGGTGGCAATGGGGCAGGCTCATGCCATGGAATGCCGATTCTGGGCCCGGGAAACAAGCACAGACTGGTGGGACAGCATAGTGTTGCAGGTCTGGGATGATTCCCAGTGGCTGCAAAACTTTCGCATGCATAAGGGCACTTTCATGGAACTTTGTGACTTGCTTTCCCCTGCCCTGAAGCGCAAGAATACCAAGATGAGAGCAGCCCTCACAGTTCACAAGCGAGTGGTGATAGCCCCCTGGAAGCTTGCAGTGCAAGACAGCTACCGGTCAGTCAGGAATAAATTCAGAGTGGGCAAATCTACTGTGGGGGCTGCTGTGATCCAAGTAGCCAATGTGATCACTGAGCTGCTGCTATAAAGGGTAGTGACTCTGGGAAATGTTCAGGTCATAGTGGATGGCTTTGCTGCAATGGGATTCCCTAACTGTGGTGGGGCAATAGACAGAATGCATATCCCTATCTTGGGACTGGACCACCAAGGCAGCCAGTACATAAACCAAAAGGGGTACTTTTCAATGGTGCTGCAAGCACTGGTGGATCACAAGGGACGTTTCACCAACATCAACGTGGGATAGCCAGGAAAGGTACATGACGCTTGCATCTTCAGGAACTCTGGTCTGTTTGAACAGCTGGAGAAAGGGACTTACTTTCCAGATCAGAAAATAACCATTGGGGATGTTGAAATGCCTATAGTTATCCTTGGAGTCCCGGCCTACCACTTAATGCCATGGCTCATGAAGCCATACACAGGCAGCCTGGACAGTAGTCAGGAGCTGTTCAACTATAGGCTGAGCAAGTGCAGAATGGGCTGGCGCAGTTTACTGACTCGGTTAGACTTCAGCGAAACCAATATTCTTATCGTTATTACTGCTTGTTGTGTGCTCCATAATATCTGTGAGAGTAAGGGAGAGATGTTTATGGCAGGGTGGGAGGTTGAGGCAAATTGCCTGCCGCTGATTACGCGCAGCCAGACACTAAGGCGGTTAGAAGAGCACAGCAGGGCACGCTGCGCATCACAGAAGCTTTGAAAACCAGTTTCATGACTGGCCAGGCTACGTATGAAAGTTCTGTTTGTTTCTCCTTGATGAAAACCCACCCCGTTGGTTCACTTTACTTCCCTGTAAGCCAAACTCCCTCCCCTCCCCTCTTTGGTCACAGCTTGCAGAGGCAATAAAGTCATTGCTATTTCAAATGCATTCATTCTTTATTAATTCGTCACACAAATGGGGGGATAACTGCCAAGGTAGCCCAGGAGGGGTGGGGGAGGAGGGAATCACCAGGTGGGGTGGTAGAGGAGGGGAGGAGAGAAGGACAAGGCCACACTGCACTTCAAAACTTATTTATTGAATGCCAGCTTTCTGTTGCTTGGGCAGTCCTCTGGGGTGGAGTGGTTGGGTGCTTGGAGGCCCCCCCACCACGTTCTTGGGCATCTGGGTGAGGAGGCTATGGAACTTGGGAAGGAGGGTGGTTGCTTACACAGGGGCTGCAGCGGCAGTCTGTGCTCATGCTGCCCGTCCTGCACCTCAGCAATACGCCAGAGAATATCAGTTTGATCCTCCAGTAGCCTGAGGATTGCTTCTTGCCCCTTTTCATCGCGCTGATGCCACCTATCATCTTGATCCTGCCACCTTTCCTCTTGCTCCCGCCACCTGTCCTCACGTTCATTTTGTGCTTTCCTGCACTCTGACATTGTCTGCCTCCACACATTCCACTGGGCTCTTTCAGTGTGGGAGGACTGCATGAGCTCGGAGAACATTTCATCACGAGTGCGTTTTTTTCGCCTTCTAATCTTTACTAGCCTCTGGATGGAGATGATACAGGGAGCGTTGAAACATTTGCAGCTGCAGGAGGGAAAAAAAGGGAGAGTAAAATTTAAAAAGACACATTTTAGAGAACAATGGGTAGACTCTTTCACTGTGAATCAAGCTGTTAACATTACCTAGCACATGTGCTTTCTTTACAAGTTTGCATTTTGCCTCTTATATTGAGGGCCTGCCGGTTTGGTGTGAGAGATCACACATGCAGGGCCGGTGAGCAACAGAATTTGGCTTTCAGGCAGACATGGTAAGCCACAATCTTTTGGCTTCTTTAACCTTCATAACATGTGGGAATGGTTTCAAACAGCAACGCCCTCATGTCCCATACTAAGCACCCGTTGGGTTGGCCATTTAAAAGGAAGGGCTGCGGTTTTCGGGTTAACGTGCAGCACAAACCCAACTAAACCACTCCACCCCACCCTATTCTCTGGGATGTTTGCTTCACCCCTCCCCCCACCGCATGGCACACAGCGGGGATGATTTCTATTCAGCCACAGGCAAACAGCCCAGCAGGAACGGCCACCTCTGAATGTCCCCTTAATAAAATTCCCCTATTTCAACCAGGTGACCATGAATTATATCACTCTTTTGAGGATAACACAGAGAGATAAAGAACGGATGTTGCTTGAATGCCAGCAAACACCGGGACCATACGCTGCCATGCTTTGTTATGCAATGCTTCCAGACTATGTGCTACTGGCCTGGCATGGTAATGGAGGATGGACTAAGGCTGCCCTCCCCAGAAACCTTTTGCAAAGGCTTTGGGAGTACATCCAGGAGAGCTTCATTGAGATGTCCCTGGAGGATTTACGCTCCATCCCCATACACGTTAACAGACTTTTCCAGTAGCTGTACTGGCCGCGAGTGCATCTCAATCTTCAGGGAAAATTAATAATTAAACACACTAGTTTTTAAACCATGTACAATATTTACAAAGGTACACTCACCAGAGGTCCCTTCTCCGCCTTCTAGGTCTGGGAGCCTGCCTTCGGTGGGTTGGGAGGGTACTAGATCCAGGGTGAAAAACATTTCCTGGCTGCCGGGGAAAACAGTTTCTCTGCTTGCTTGTTGTGCGCTATCTTCCTCATCCCCAAAATCCACATCCCTGTTGCGTGAGAATCCATTGATGGAGTCCACGCACAGGGCTGAGGTAGTTGTAGGGGCATCCCCTAGAATGGCATGCAGCTCATCATAGAAGTGGCATGTCTGGAGTTCTGACTCGGAGTGGCCATTTGCCTCTGTGGTTCTTTGGTAGGCTTGCCTCAGTTCCTTAAGTTTCACATGGTACTGCTGTGGGTCCCTGTTATACCCTCTATTCTTCATGCGCTTGGAGATTTTTTCAAATGTTTTGGCATTTCACCTTTTAGAACAGAGTTCTGATAGCACAGATTCATCTCCCCATACAGCGATCAGATCCAGTACCTCCCATTCGGTCCATGCTGGAGCTCTTTTGCGATTCTGGGACTCCATGGTCATCTGTGCTGATCAGCTCGCCACACTGGCCAAACAGGAAATGAAATTCAAAAGTTCGCGGGGCTTTTCCTGTCTAGCTGGCCAGTGCATCTGAGTTGAGAGTGCTGTCCAGAGCGGTCACAATGGAGCACTCTGAGATAGCTCCCGGAGGCCAATACCGTCAAATTCCGTCCACACTACCCCAAATTTGACCAGCAGGGTCAATTTCAGTGCTAATCCTCTTGTTGGGGAGGAGTACAGAAAACGATTTTAAGAGCCCTTTAAGTCGACAAAAATGGCTTTGTCATGTGGACGGGTGCAGGGTTAAATCGATCTAACGCTGCTAAATTCAACCTTAACTCGAAGTATAGACCAGGGCTAAGTTACTACAGAGAATTCTTTCCCAGGTATCTGCCTGGTGGGTCTTGCTCACATGCTCAGGGTCTAACTGATCATCATATTTGGGGTCAGGAAGGAATTTCCCCCCAGATCAGATTGGCAGAGATCATGGGGGTTTTTCACCTTCTGCAACATAGGGCATGGGGTCACTCACAGGTTTAAACTAGTGTAAATGGTGAATTCTCTATAACTTGAAGTCTTTAAACCATGATTTGAGGACTTTGGTAACTCAGCCAGAGATTAGGGGTCTTTTACAGGAGTGAGTGGGTGAGGGTCTGTGGCCTACAATGTACAGGAGGTCAGACTAGATGATCACGATGGTCCCTTCTGACTTTATTAAAAGTATCTGAGTAAGAATATACATTACGATTTTAAACCTAACCAGTGTCTCATAAGTGACTTGCCACAAGATGTCAGAACTTGTTAGTATTAGAGCTGAGCGGGTCTAACATTGATTTAATTTTCTTTCTTGATATAGGAATTAGATACGATGCTCCTGTCAGATATTTCTAAGTTATCTACAAAAACACTAGAGTTTTCAGTTGCCTACATAGCCTCTTGAATCACAGTTAAAGTCCCTCCTCCAATCTGAAATAGCATCCCTGTGGGCAGGCACAGAATTTGTCGTCATCCCCCACCCCCTCCTTTGGCCTGACTGGAGTCACCCCCCAAATATAGAAGTCAAACTACACCTATGGGATCTCTGGCTCATCTAACACTGACAAGTCCGTGGAGTCATGGAATTCTGCGGTACTGAGTGGGTCGGTAACAACACATCAGTTGATTTGGGCATTGGTTTGAAGAGTGTAGGTGCCAGGGTCAAAGACGCGAGTTTGATTTTGTCAGTACCGACAGAGCTGAGTGGGAAGGCACTATTGGTAACTCTGAAATAGATGGTGCTGCTCTGGAGGCAGATGGTATTGAGGCCTTACTGGTGCAGGTTTCTCTAAAATGCTTCAGGATCTCCCTGTTCTGCTAGTACTGAAGGAAGAGTTTTTCACCACCAAGGTACTGAGTGGAGAGGTCAAGCCCTTCGACACCACAGACCTAGCAGGAGATCAGAGCTTCTTGGGAGATTGAGCTCCTTTTCTTCTGAGCTTTCCCTGGGTCGTCCAAGATCTTCCCCTTCTTAAGTGAGACCTTAGCCAAAGTGGTACTGGATCTGTCTAATTACAGACGTATAGGAGGTAATTTCTTGACCTGACTCAGAAGCTGGGCAAAGGATGTGCTCTATCAGCAGCAGTTTCAGTTTGATCTTCCAATTCTTCTGAGTTCTAGATTTTAGAGCCAGGAAAAAGTTACACTTTGGGGAGATATGGGACTCTCCCAAGCAACAGACACAGTTAGAGTCAGGGGCGGCTCTAGGCACAGCGCGGGCAAGCGCCTTTAGCGGCATCCTGGGAGAGGCGGCATTTCGCTCCGTGCTCCCTCCCCCGCTGCGGCGCGGCGGGGAGCCGGGATGGCCGGACGGACCTGCCGCAGGCATGACCGCGCGCGGTCCCCGCCTTCCGCTCTCCGCAGCTCTCCGCAGGCAGCCCGCGAGTCCGCCTCCTCCGCTCGTCCGGGTGGACGCAGCGCGCGCCTGCCGCAGGCATGCGAGCAAATGCCGCCCGCCGCCCCCCCAGCTGGAAGAGGGAGCGGAGAAGGACTGGGAAGGGGGGGAAGGGGAGCGGCGCAGCTTGGGGCAGCCACGGCTTGGGAGGTTAGAGTGGCCATCAGTGATTAGGATAGTCTCCCAACAAGACAGCAAGGCATGACCAGACAGGCCAAATAAGCTCCCTAGAAAAAAATGGGAAAGAAAAAAGAGAGAGAGGAAAAACAAACTTCTTACATCCAACTAATTCTGTAACAACTAACACTGAACTAACTAAACAGTAACTATAAAACATGCTGAGGCACCCATGAGGTGGACATGTTAGAGCTCTGTCCCAGGCTGAGGCGATAGAGAAGGAACTGAAGACGGTTCACCCACACAGCCCTACATATTCTCAAAGAACAGCATGAAATTGTATAGAGTGCATGTGTGGGCAGAATGAATACTGCTAATGGAAAATCTCTGATCAAGGACTCAAAAGGCAGATGAGCACCTGAAGTGGAGCACCAGCTGGGACACTACTTAAAGAACAATATTTTCTGTAACTATTACCATCTGGAATAGCTTTCTTGTATCTATCTGCCTCATTGAGGCTCCATCTCATTTTAAATCTTATTAATAACTTTCTTCCTCTGCCTATACTTCTTAACTTCTTTCCTTCTGTTATTACAGCATGTAGCACTTTACAGTAGTTACAATCTGATGTAGAAGTTGTATACAATGTTAAATGAAGCTGTACTGATATTTAGAGTCTTAAGTGTATGAACATAGGACATTTTAGAAAGGAAAGAGGACAAGTAGTTTGCCTGTCCCCTTCCCTTAAAATCTGAACTCACAACATATCTGTTTAAATATTTGTTCAACTGTTTTTCAAAATTATTTACCAGACCTCTTCTGCAGCTCAGTACAGCTCAAAAGCTAGACGCATTCACCAACAGAAGTTGATCCAATGAAAAGATAATACCTCACCTACCTGGTCTCTCAGATATTATAATTATTATTCAGTTATCATGGTACACTGAAGTCCACGTTTTCAAAATGTTTCTTTGATTGCTCCCATAAAA
This sequence comes from Mauremys reevesii, assembly GCF_016161935.1. NCBI lineage: Eukaryota > Metazoa > Chordata > Testudines > Geoemydidae > Mauremys > Mauremys reevesii. The sequence goes on from NC_052626.1 coordinate 92,259,642, forward strand.
TTTTCAAGAGTATCTGTTTTGCAGGCACAAAACCCTGTATTTTTAATGCAGAACATTAATTGCACATGCAAATGATAAATTGCATATGAAAACTATTATTCTGGCTGTGCATAATGGAAGTGTTTCCTAATTTTTTTAGTACACTTAAGAAGGCACACAGAAGATTTCACCCTTGCTATTCATTAATTAACTAGCAACAGAGATCAGCTATAAACTTAAACACTTACTAACAAGAAAGCTACATCCAGTTGCCTCTCCCTATCACTGATTCTAAAGAAATGATGAGGGTTCTTAAGATTCAGGAACCATATATTTATGCCAGTGTTCAATAAATCAAGTGGAAAGGTTAGGGATGATGGGAAGGGGAATCCAGCCTTTCTGACTTACTAATGAGGGTGAAAGTAAATTAACAGAAGAAGTAAAGTATTTTTTTTAAATGGCAGCATAAAGGTGGAAGGAAGAAGTGGAGACTGAAATCACGGTTATATTCAGTAAATAATCAGCAAAGCAATGTGAAAAGGGAATGATAGCAAAACATATACAGTACAAAATATTATAGGCAAAGCTGGTAGCATCGCCAACAGTTAGGGTTGCCTAACACTCTCCATTGTAAGACCCTGATTTCATTTGTTTATAGCTTTGCCAAACTTTAATTGTTCAAACTAAAACTTTACACAATGTTGGCCTCAGTCTGTTTTTTTTTTTTTTAAGTTTCAGCTAAATAGTTCCACCATTTCTGAGACCAATTTAGGGAAAAAGACAGTTTGTACCTCCATGCTTTGGAGCAAGGGCTTGAAATTTGACACAAGGGATGACATGCTGGTGACACAGATGTGGCTTTTGCTGTTCATGTAAAAATTAACTGAAATTTGGCCAAGTTATAAGCCTCTCAAAAATCACAATTTGCACATGTTCAACACAGATGTGTTAAAGGCTGGCAGCTAACTCTACTAAGATTTTGTCGGCTCCAAACATGCTCCATATCAAAGTTCCAGGGGCTGAGCAAGATTTTCCCTACAATTAGTCTTCCCAGCAGCTAGGGGCTGCCACAGTATGGGCACAGGAAATGAAAGCAGGGAGATGGTTTCTCAATGCTTCTGCTGCTGGCCAGGGGCGGCTCCAAGCACCAGCACGCCAAGCACGTGCCTGGGGCGGCAAGCCACGGGGGGCGTTCTGCCGGTCGCCGCGAGGGCGGCAGGAAGGCTGCCTTTGGCAGCATGCCTGCGGAGGGTCCGCTGGTCCCGCGGCTTTGGCGGACCTCCCGCAGGCGTGCCGCCGAATCCGCGGGACCAGGGACCTCCCACAGGCAAGCCGCCGAAGGCAGCCTTGCCCCGTGCTTGGGGCGGCAAAATACCTAAAGCCGCCCCTGCTGCTGGCACCCAGGAAACCTGGAGTAATAATAAGAGGAAGCAGCCTGAGGCAGGGGTGGCTCCAACACAGACCCAGGGTCTGAACTACATGCCCCAAAGCTTCAGACTTAACTGAAAGCAACTTAAGAAGTGTTCCTGTCTTTAACACTCAGATGTCCAACTCCCAATGGGGTCTAAACCCCAAATAAATCTGTTTTACCCTGTATAAAGCTTTCCTGTGAGACTCCAAGCCTTCATTCTTCCCAGTCTGACTCACAAGAAGGCCTGCCTGCAAACAGAGCCATCCACAGTCAATTGTCCTGGCTGATGGGAGCCATCAAGATTCCAAACCACCATTAATGGCCCACACTTTGCATAATTACAATAGGCCCTCAGAGTTATATTTCATATTTCTAGTTTCAGATACAAGAGTGATACATTTACACAAACAGGATGACCACACTCAGTAGATTATAAACTTTGTAATGATACCTTACAAGAGACCTTTTGCATAGTGTTATATGACTCTAACCAAATGAAATAAAGAGGTTAAAAACTCTGATAGTGTAACAGGCAGCAGGCTGTTACACTCTCAAAATATACTATCCCTATGGGGAAAAGTGGTGGTTTGCTATTCTGATATAAATAAAAATTCTCCAGGTTCCCTTCATTACTGCAAACATGGCTGTACTGGGCTAAACTCCTGTCCTAGACTAAACCCACAGTTCGTAGTGATTAGGGTGTGGTGAATTTATAACAACTGCAATTGAACCAAGGGCCTGGAGGCTTTTGGTTTAGATACTGTGCAGCAGCCATTACAGATGTAGTATTATTTTAAAAAAGTGTTGTGCCATTTAACTTTTAAAATAGATCAAAACAAAGGTAAACATTTATCAATGCAAACATTTTTTGTATAATGTTTATAATACACTTTTGTCAAACAGGTCAAAGGTATTAAATAACTAAAGTATATTTCTTCTGTGAAAGGCAGAAAGAAAATCATTCAGAAAATCTAAAAAGAAAAGCATTAGCAAATGTACACTAGAATCTTTTGGAATATAACTGAAAAATAAAATAGGTGTTACTATTAGCCTTTAATTATAAAGACATAATTGCAATACTTAAAGATGAATCTCCATCTACTTCTTTATTTTAAATCAAGAAATACTCATATCTTAGCATGGCAGTGCTCATGATATCTCTAAAGTAATAGTTTGATTTTGTCCTTTATTGACTATGTTTATAACCAACAAGATGGTTGAAAAAAATCTATTTGTGTATGTCAAAGATACTAACCATCTATTTGCTTTCTTTTTTAATTTAGTGAAAGCACTGGTACACTGACAGAAAAGCAGGTCAAAGCTACACCCCTCCTGGTAAATGGTAAATCAATCTGTTAAAAAAAGACTGAGATAGACTCAGTTATGGGTGTATGTCTACATGTCTGCCACCTTTCCACATCATGAGTCACTCTTGAAACGGTTTTTGATACAGAAGGATATATTGGTAATAAAATAAACACAATAGAAAATAAAAGTTGACTATAAGCAATTTCTCCCTTTTTAATTTGGTAAACAATTGTATTTTTTGATCAATAAATATGTGACAGTTGTATTCATTGTCCCAACGTACCCATAAGAACTAAGTTGTCCAAGTCTAATATATGCCCCAAATACACACACTACAAGCTTCCATGATATTTATGATACAAAATCCTGGCGGATAAGTGTTCTTTTGTATGAAAGTGGGTTATCTGTTTTTACAGATGAGTAGGAATTCTTACAATTAATAATGAAACGTTGGAAATAACACAAAGAATTGGGAGTTTAAAATAATTCTAGCACACATACCCTTCTTACACGCAGTTCTTCTACTGCCTCTAGTAAACTTGTTTTAAAATCTAACAGATGAATAGAAAGCAGTGTGTCTGAAGAACTTTGAAAAGTATAAGCAGGTGTCGTTGTCTTAAAGTCTCTATCCATATTTAAAGTCAGTATCTGCAATATACAAATTTATATCATCTTTTAAGATTTAGCCTTTAAAGACTTTCACTTTCTGAAAACTTGCAAGTGTTGAAAATGACATCATAATTTAGCTATTTAAACACCCATTTGTAAACTGTGAAATTAGGCAATAATATTTAAATCTGACAAAAAATGAAATCCCTTGCTTATTGCTTAGAGTTAATATATTTAATTTTGATTTCTTATTTATTCTTGTAGCAGGTACATGATATAACTTGAGATCTTGCTAGCTTCCAGTTTCTTTTATATTTGTTTCTAAAGTTAGAGATATATTGAATACTTTTTTCCAGAAAATATAAAACCATTAATGATTACACATTAGTTAAAAATAAATATGGTATTAATAAAAGGATGTACAATGATGGTAGAGGACAAAAGATGTTTTTATCACTATCTCACCATATCCCATAATTTTTTCTCTTATCTTTTGCTTCGAGTCTCAATAATAAATACATACATACATAGGGTGTGAAATAGGGAAGGGACATAGGATCCAGGTTTATGCACATCTGGTAGCTCAAATAACCTACATCACTGACATGGGTAGGCTGCAGATGCTATTTCAACCTATGAAAAAGAATTTAATTGCCAACCCCAAGACTTCAAAAATCATGACTCAAGCCTAAATAAAATAATAATAATCTTAACATTGCTTAAAAATTGTATATATTTTTTTCTTTTTTTTTTCCTAAGAAAAATGTACTTTGGGGCTTTTTTCCCCACAACCATGATGGCAGTAAACTTACTTTTTTAAAATGAAAGCTGAGATTTTCTAATGGTTATTTGACTACAGGAACTAGGACTTTAAGTAAAACACTAAATATGACATAAAATTCTCACTATAAAATTGCAAGACTTGGCAACACAGTCGCTGCAGGAGCTGACGTAGCACTGCTCCTTATGCTGATTTGGCAGTGGATTTCATTTACTCAACTATTCCCCTCTCTTACACACAAGGAATCGTTTGTAGTGCTGGATCTCACACACCAATACAGATTCATATTACTGCCACTATTGGGGCAGCCTGTTTGGGGTGGAGATGATAATGGTAAATTATAGTATTTTCCTCAGATTACCCAGCATTTTGCCTTATTTATGGAACAGGAGTAATTGTAGATATAGTGGATGCGCTTCAAAAAAATTCCTTCTTTTTGAAAGATATTTTTTTATATCAGCAGCCCAAAATAGCCAGAATGCAGAGTGCTCTAGCAACACCTCCTCCTTAGTATACCAGTTAATCCCAGGACCACACTTAGCACCTCCCTATGCTGGTGCTCCAAAGGTCATGGGGGGATGAAGGGGGAGAAAGAGTACAACAACCTGGGATCCTCCTGGGGGAATTCCCAATTTGTGTCATGAAACCAAAACATGAGCCAGAAACAGTGCCTAAGGCCTTGTTATCTGATGACTAAAACCATAATATAAACACAACCTGAGCTGCTTGGGGAAGGGATTGTAGGTGTGATTCTTTTCTCAATTACACCACTGCAAACCAGGAGTACTTCTAAGGGCTTGGCTACACTTGCAAGTTACAGCGCAATAAAGGAGCCCTGGGCGCCCTAGCTCACTCCCCGACCACACTGGCAAGGCACGTAGAGTGTTCTGTCTTCGCAGCTACAGTGCTGCTGGTACTCCACCTTGGCGAGAGGAATAACATTTTTCTGCACCTTGGCTACAAAGCACGGGCATCAGTGTGAACGAGGTGTTGTGTTACTGCGCTCTGATCGGCCTCCGGAAACGTCCTATAATCTCTTTAAGTCAAGTGGCCACTCTTGTCATTGTTTTGAACTCCTGTAGGAAAGCAGAAATGCCCTTTCAAAGCTCTGTTTCTGACAGCCAGCATGCAAGCCATTAGTGTGGAATGCTGTGTGTGAGAGAGAGAGGTGGGAGGATGGGGTCTGCTGCTGTCTGAACTTACAAGACAGCATGCTGACATGCTCTCAGCCCCCCACAACCCCACTCTCTTTCCCCCCACATATTCACAACACACTCCCTGTCACATTCCACCCCACATCCCCCATTTGAAAAGCACGTTGCAGTCACTTGCATGCTGGGATAGCTGCCCATAATGCACCACTCCCAATGCTGCTGCAAGTGCTGCAAATGCCGCAGACTGAAGCACTTTCCCTACTACGCTCTCTGAAGGCTGGTTTAACTCACAGCGCTCTACATCTGCAAGTGTAGCCATGCCCTAATGAACTCACTGAAGTTACACAAGGGACGAGGGCAGAGGAGAATCAGGCCCAGTATTGTCTTCTGTCTTATACAGCACCAAGAATACTGTTAGCACTTAATAATAAATTATCAATAATTTTAAAAAGTACTTACGTTTCCACACCATAAACAAAATATATGTAGAATTAAAGGACCAAATTTTCAAGAGTAGAAGCTGAAATCTGCCTGCCTGTGTAAAAAAATGTATCCACATTAAGCAACACCATCAAGTGATTGCTTGCATGTGCAGACACATATTGTGCAATTAACCAAACTCTGTACTTTCATTTACACAGTTACATATTCATTTTTGCACATAGAATACAGGCTTAATTATTTTTAATAAAAAAAACTAGCACTAGAATTCAGGACAGACAAATCCTTATTTACCCAAAACTCCTATTGAATCCAAAACTGCTCAATCAGCCCTCCCAATAACAGATGCAAATAATTTCTTTCTTTCCTTCATTACTTGAAATGGCCCCAGAGGGCTTGATCCAGTAGGCATTCTCAAAGCATGCCTACTAGACCAGACCTCCAAAGAAAGGAATTTTACATGTGTGTGTCCCAGATTCAAACTCCTACTTTGCCTGATTTGATACAGGGACTTGAACCCAGGTTTCCCCACCTCCTAGAAAAGTGCCCTAACCTCTTGGGAGGTGAAGACCTGGGTTCAGGTCTATTGGATAGTCTAGGGTGGGTCTCTCTCGATCTCTCCTGTTGAAGCTGTTCCACTTTGTATGAATAATTAAATATGCATTGGACCAGATGGACAGACTGACTCTACAGCCTGGTGTTTCAGACATGTCCTATTCCAATGGAAATTTAATCATTTATACAAAGTGGAACAACTCCACCAAAAGAGAATGAGAGAAGCCCCCAGAATATTCAACAGCCTGGTGGTTAGGGCATTCTCCTGGGAGGTGGGAGACCCAGATTTCAATCTCTGCTCTGCATTATTTTGAAAAGGGACTGGAACCCAGGTCTCCAACCTCACAACAAAGTGCCTTAACTATTGGGCATAATGATGGGGAAGGGGTGTCTCTCTCTGGTTTTCCCCAAAAAAGAGGTGAGGGAGAGAATTCATGGCTCAGAGTCCCTAGGAGAGACAGGAGCATAGAAGCCCAAATCAATGGAAGTTAGCCACCTAAGTATCTTTATGAATCTAAGCCCCACTGCTTTTCTCTGCATTTTGCTCCTTTGCTTCTCCAAACAACCTGCTCCCCTCTGAGGGCACCTATCTTAGGCCCCTAACTATCCTCCCATGCACTATATGGGAAACCTGGGTGCCTATCTCAGGCCTAAGGATTCCACTAGGCAGCAGGATGCCTAGGCACTGAAACTCTGAGGGTTGCAACATCTAAGTCCCTTTGTAGACCTAGCCTTCTGAGCTTTGGAATTCCACCAGCTTCAGACACGAGGATGCTAATCCAAATAGGAGAATCTTGTGTGTGGTATGTTTAGAGAAAAATTAATTCTTGTGGAAAAATTCTGTACACAAAGAAAGTGATGGATTAATTTAGGGCCCAATCTTGCAAAGGCTGATGCATGTAAGTAATCATGCAAGTAGCCTCACTGAAGTCAATGGGCAAAGCTATATGTGTTAGTCTATATAGGATAGTGTCCAATTCCTTGTTCATCAGAAAAGCAATTTGGGGAATTATTTTGTCAGTGATTTTTTTTTAAATCAACTTTACCATTTTTAAGGGATGGAAGAAAATGGACCTGAGGCATCCACTTGCCAATTGATCCCACTGATACCAGCAAGGGCACTTGACAAGCAAAGCTTCACATCCCGAAGTCACTGAGTCAAGATAAAAGCTTTTCTGAGTGGAAGCTCAGAGATTTCACTCATCCTTCCATTGTGAAGTACCAATTTCTTATGTATAATCTGCACTCATTTTGCAACTGGGAGGTCAGGCAAGCCTCCTTTGAGACTGCCACAAAATGCTCCATAACAAACCACTGGAAACTGCAAAGGTATGATGCATGCTATACCCTACTCCCTCTCTAGGCTGAGTGTGATACTTGTGTGACTCTCCCCACCAGTCAGAGGAATACGAGAACTTGACCATTTGCTCTATAATTTGTTTGAATAGATGATGTGCAGCAAAAAGAAAAGCATGCAAATATACGGACAGAAAACATCTGATGAAGTTTAAATTAATAATTTCATATTATATTAAATTATTAAAACATGTTTTTAAAGATTTAAAAACATCAGATGTATACTGGAATGACAGATTAAATGTCTACTATAAACGTCTCAAATTAATACAACTGTTTAGAAGCCATAAAAACCACAAGATAAACAATACTGAGTGTTGGTTAGTATGATAATACAGAAATTGTTTCTTGTGCAACAAAAAATGTCCCTGAAGAAATGCATGCTCCTTCTGTTCTTGGCAACAAACATGTTTGTCAGAGTTGGTGTAAAAAAACATTTTAAAAGTTTATAATGTGCATCTTTAAGACAACAACATTCTAAAATGAAAAAAATGAAAATTATAAAAAATGATTAAAATCCCCACTTTGAAGCATTCACTGCACTTGCTTTTCTATTATGTATTTATGTTTAACAAATATAACATGATAAAATGATGTTTTTTAAAAACACATTATTAAATCTGTTTATTAAAACACACTTTTAAGTGCCATAAAGGTTTTTATATCTGAACATTTATTAAAAATTACATCTTAAATACCCTACACTAGAAAGCAAGTTAGCCTATGAGCCTGATAGGGGTCAGGGTAATAACACAGACTGGACAAATTACACTGTCATTCCACTTAAATTATTTAAGTTATTTAATTTGACCTGTAGATAGTCTCTTGTCTTCTCATCATGCCTGACTTTTAAGTGGGAGGTCTTCATTCATGATGATCCTTTAATGGAAGCAAAGCTTTCTCCATTTAACCCATAGTGTTATCAATCATGTACAGGGATAAATGAGCCTGTAAGATTTTGCCAGTATCACAAATGACACTGTGACCGGAGGCCAACATCTTTATTTGCTTCTCCAGTGATTCACTTCAGCAGATATTAACCAATTTTATAATCCATGAAAGGCAAAATTAAAGGACACCATCCATAAAACAGAATAATTCCTATCAGCAACAAAGTGATGTCTGTATTATCTTATAAATTATATGGCCATACAGTGTGGTAATGTAATGAAGTAAAGATGGTAATAATCAAATGCCTAGGGCAAACGCTAATATGCATTTAATCACACAGCATGAAGCCATTTGTCACTACACTTGAATGCATGTGTACATAAAATACATGAGTCACGTCCTTATTGTTATAGTATAACAGCATTAATTTCACACTATCATTTTACCACAACAACTGGTAGGTTTTGATATTAGATAAAACTTCTGAACACTATAATTGATCAAAGTATCTTTTAAAAGAAATAATGAAGTACAAATTTTCTTTTTTTAAACCTAACAAATTTGTCTGAAAAACTTCTGCTTTTTTTAAATATTACAGTAACATTTTTATACAAGAAACTCAGATATCTTTGGTTATGCCCTGTATGGCTTTTTATGACACTTCTGTGCAAGCTAAATCAATTATTAAATGTGTAGTACGTCTTCATACATAATTATGCACACTTATTTGGTTGCAGGTGAGTATGTGCTCACTGAGAAAAACCATGTAAGGCACTAGCCTTAAGGAAACTGGATCTTTTAATGAAAAATGCTTGTGAAAGTTATATCCCAGTGAAGTGCGTGCAGGTTTAGCAACCAATCCTGCTCTAATTGAAATAAAGAAGTGAAGATGTTAAGGGGGAAAGTTTTCCCAGATGTACCTGTTCCAAACAAATAGCTTCCAATCCCAGGATTGCCTATAGGAACATGGCTACCCCATTCTTGTGTTACAGCTACAACTGTGGAAAATATTGAGTCCATCACCAATGGGGGCACTTGGGGAATTAGCCCACTGGCAGGGTCAGTGCAACCATAGGGCGCTGGGATCTGGGGGGTGCCATTTTCTTTGGCAGCCTCTGCGGCGGCCGGATCTTCGGTCACCCCAGTCACCGCCGGCATTTAGGCGGAGGGAGCTGGGGCAGGAGGGCGCGGGGAGGGCCGCCTGCAGCAAGTAAGGGGGGGCGGCATGCAGGGGAACTCCCCGTCCCAGCTCACCCATGGCCCGCCTCCTCCCCGAGCACGCCGTGGCTGCTTCACTTCTCCTGCTTCCCAGGCTTGCGGTGCCTAAGCTGATTGGCGCCGCAAGCCTGGGAGGCGGAAGAAGTGAAGAGGCGACGGCGTGCTCGGGAAGGAGGCGGGGCAGGGGTGAGCTGGGGTGGGAGGGGTGCCTCAGGGTGGAGGGGGGGAGCTGCCACGGGGGGGGGCGCCTCAGGGCAGAGAGGGCGCAAGGTGGAAGTTTCGCCTAGGGCGCGAAACATCCTTGCACCGGCCCTGCCCACTAGGCAGGGTGAAACAGCAAGCAGGCTGCAGCCTCTGGATGGTCAAGGTAAGCAAAGAGTCTATAGGTCTTACTTCCCTCTGGGCTAGGACATACAGAAGGCAGCAGCCTCCTCAGTGGGTGGCGACTTGGCTTCCCCCATGGTCTCTGCAGTCAGTGAGTCGCCTAGAGTGTAGTCCAGGACTTCAGGCTTTACTGTCAGGAGCATCACGGGTACTTCTGCAGGAACCAGCAGTGTACATCCTTCCTCCTCTATCACCCGCCCCGAATGAGCTGGACTGCCTTCTTTTATCTGGCTTCTCCACCTGGAGCATGCTGAGCAGGGGAAAGAGGGCATGGCCTCCTGAGCCCACAATGATTGGTCTGCTCCCAGCGGCTCAGTGCGGGGTTGGCACACCCCATCATATGTTCTGATATTCTATTTTTAATTAGACAAGGAGAGGTAGAGTGGCTATTTGCTTCCCAGTAGCCATACCAGCAAGGCAGAGGGTGCCCCATGAAAAAGACTGTATAGTCCGGGAAATTCCATAGAGATCTCTAGGAAACTTTTGTGGAGGTACTCTGCAATCTGTTGCAGAAGGTTTCTGGAGAGGGCTGCCTTATTTCTTCCACTGTGGTAGGACACTTTCCCATGCCATTCCAGTATTAATTTGGCTGGCCTCATTGCAGTACACAACATAGCAGCATAAGGACCCAGTCTGCACCCAGATGCTTGTGGCATCTGTTCCTTGCCACCTTGGTTCCCCTAAGGAGAGTGATATCAGCTAGGGTCACCTAGGGGAGGCAGTGGTAGTTTTCATTTCAACTACTTGGACCGCAAACAATACTACATGTGCAAACATTAGTGCATGTGCTCTCCCCCTTCGTGATTTCACACCCCTTCACCCAAGGTTTCCAAAACATGGCTGTAGTTTGGGTGGCAGGGGCTGGCATTGACCTTAGTAATTTCAAGCCTCTGGCGACGGCTAGCAACAGCAGCACCAGGGAAAATGGGGGGAAGACGGGAAGAGAAATGTTGTGGTACCCACTCACCACCTCAAGCACATGCACGCACACACGCACACTCACACACATGATGGTCCAGCACTCATGCATCAGGGCCATACTCACCATGGCTGGGACAGCAAACTGGTTCAATAAATACCTTGTTTAAATCAAAATGTTCTGACTTAAACGTCCGTGAAATAAGGGGAGTTATTTTTATACAGCAATTATGCACTAGACCCTAGGTTTGCACTGAAAATGGTTGCTTTGTGCTGTTCATGGCTTACAGCTGAAAGTGTAGTCTTCAGCTCTTCTTCCATACTAGTGGAGAGGCTCTCCCAGACGAGACGAAGGGGAAAGAGAATATGTGATGACGTTTCACAAAATTATGAACACCTCTGGGACGGCAGACGTACAGAGAGCATGGAGCATTTCTCTCTGAAAAACTGGACATGGACATTGCAACCAGGAGAGCAGCCCAGGAGAATGAGTGTGGCATGACGCAGATGCTGGGGATTCTAAAGGAACAAACAGACATATTGAGGCATCTGGTTGACCTTCAGGAGAAACGCCTTGAGGCTGTACTCATTCTGCAGCACAACTTTCCAACATCACTGTATTCCCCTTCTCCCTCTCATTCCAGGAGGCAAGGGGGGGAAATGCAATATCCCTTCCACTCAACCCTGGGGGACAGGCCTAAGAATTAAAGCCACACAATGATATGTGACAGACAAGGCCACTGTGCTTTTAGAGACAAGATGAATGTGTTTTTCCCTCCCAGTTTTATTCCATCAGGTTTCCAAGGTTAACTTCTTTTTGTGATCTTTAAGTTTCAGTATGTTTATGCAATAAAAGCCCATGTCTTGAGAATGAAATCATCTTTATTAATTTAAAATGGGTGGAAGGGGAGGGACTGGGAAACTGAGGCAACAGAGGGGATGTGCTGGAGACAAAAACCCAGCAGTCACAGCAAGGTTCACACTGTGGAAAGGCACAATACAGAGAAGCAGCGCACATTACTGTGGGTCATTACTAAAACAGGTTTTTAAAGCCTCCCTGAGATGCAGCACTCCACGCTGAGCTCTTCTTATAGCCCTACTATCTGGCTGCTCAAAATTAGCAGACGGCCTATCCACCTCCATGCCCCTCTCTTGTGAAAACTTCTCTCCCTTTGCCTCACAGATATCACAAAGCACACAGCAGGCAGTTATAACCATGGGGATATTGCTATAACCTAGTAAGCAAACTGCGCCAGTGACCCTTTAAACAGCCAACGGCACATTCCACTGACATTCTGCACTTGCTGAGCCTATTGTTGAACCAATCCTTGCTGCTGTCCAGGTGTCTGGTGTATGGCTTCATAAGCCATGGGAGTAAGGGGTAGGCTGGGTCTCCCACAATCTCTATTGGCATTTTAATGGCACCAATGGCTATTTTGCATTCCGGAAAGGCAGTCCCTGCTTGCAGCTTTCTGAACAGACCGGTGTTCTTAAAGATGCACATTACATGCACCTTCCCTGATCATCCCATATTGATCTCGGTAAAACAGCCCCAAGTGCTTGGCAAAACAGATTCACCAGTGCTTGTAACACCATTGAAAAGTATCCCTGTTTATGTACTCTTTGGCAAGGTGGTCTGGTGCCAAGATAGGGATATGCGTGCCATCTATCGCCCCACCACAGTTAGGGAACCCCATTGTGGCAAAACCATCCAGTATCTCCTGCACATTGCCTAGAGTCACAACCCTTCTTAGCAAAATGTAATGTGATTAACGGCCCTGCATACTTGGATCAGAACATCCCCTATGATGAATTTACCAGCTCCAAATTGATTCCCCCTGGCCAGTAGCAGTCTGGCATTGCAAGCTTCCACAGAACAATCGCCACTCACTTCTTGACTGTCAGAGTATTTTAGTGTTGCTGCGCTGCAGGGCAGGAGAGAGCTCCACACACAGATCCTGGAAAGTGGCTTTGCACATATGAAAGTTCTGCAGCCATTAATCATCATCATCCAACTGCATAATGATGCAATTCTACCAGTCAGTGCTTGTTTCTTGGGACCAGAAACAGCACTCCACCGTGTTCAGCTGTTGCGCGAATGCCAGCTCAACCAGGATTTGTTTTGTTCTATGGCTTTCAGAAGGTCTGCTTGAAGGACATTGCAATGTTCTGCATGGCGGCTCCTCTCATGGCTCTGGAAATACCGCAGGATAAAGCACGTGGTGTCTGTAATGCTCACAACAAGAGTTCACACCTGAGCAGGGTCCATGCTTCTCGGGACATGGGGTATTCATGGCCATGTCAGCTTTTCAAAAAAGGTGAAAATATTATATGTTGCAGTAGGGAGGGAGAAAATTGCATCATGGGACATTGAAGCAATGTTCCCAGTCCCCCCTGCGAGAATGTGTTGGTCATATGAGGTATTACAAGCCCTTCCCAAAAACCCCTGCAGCAAGTTGCACTGTGGGATAGCTACATACAGTACACTCCTCTCTGCATCGATGTAAGCGCTGCTAGTGAGGACGCACGCCACTGACACAAGGATTGTGGCGTGGACATGCACTACTGACTTTATTACTGCGGTGGCTAGATGCCAACTTAAATCTGTAGTGTAGATATGCCCTGAATTTACTGGAGGGGACCAGTGAATCATGAGACTCAAAGTAAACTTTCATAAAAGACCTATTTAAAATTAATTTTAACTCAAACTAAGTAATGCATTTACTAGAAAATCTCAGAAAACTCAGTGTTTGCTGACAGATTGCATACTGTAAATATGGGGAAGATATATTGTCTTCTTCATACAAAACAAAAGGTTGAATCTCTGCTACAAGTGAAAAAGTGAACCCAGTCTTAACTAGTAAGTTGCAACTAAGGCTAAAAGAGAAATTTTAAAATTGTCAATTTTCTTTCTTCAGATTCTTCTATACAAGTGCAGATGTCGGGGTTACACTTCTCCCTGCCAGATGATGGAGACCTTTTGATTATGTCACTCTCCCACTTATATGAAGCTGGCAACCATAATATCCTCAGATGAAAACTTTGAGAGCAGTGATCTTGTAAAATGCCCTAATACAATAACTGTAATAAGAATTTACCATCAGTAACATCCACCTCTTGGAGAGGACCCGTCAACTCCCAGCAGAGGAAGAAATTAGAAGGAGAAGGTGGGGCTGGATAGGACATACACTACGCAAGCAGCCAACCAACATCACCAGACAGGCACTGCGGTGGAACCCCCAAGGCAAGCGGAAAAGAGGCCACCCAAGAAATACCTGGCGACGCGACCTTCAGGTTGATAGCAAAAAAATGGGCTATACCTGGAACCAGCTAGAGCGAATGGCCCAGGATAGAAGACTCTGGAGATCTGTGGTTGGCGGCCCATACCCCGGTTGGGGTGACGGGCATGAATGAATGAATGAATAAGAATTTAACTATTTGGAATTATTCAAAGGGACAGCGATACATGTATGACTGATTTTTAATTTATGTTTTAAAATTATGAGAATGCTGTATAATGTATAAAACTACAGGAGACAGATCCAGACTATTGTAAAATAACGTTAAGAGAGGCAATTAACAAATACTAAATGTCCCCTACCTTACATTTTTCTGCACCAGTACAGAATCAGGCATAGCAGCTCTAACACACTCTACCTCCATCCTTCACTCTGCCCCTTCCTTTCCCTAGGCCAAGGATGGGGGTCGCTAGATGAGATCTTTCGGTACATCCAGAATTTAAGTGAGCACCAAGAGCATAAACTTGAGCACAGATGACCTAGCCAGCATCCCCTCAAGATCCTGCTCAGTTACCCTAGACATGGACAACTCAATCTGAATCTGATCAATTTTCTTTGCAAAACAAGACATAAGAGAAGGTACTCAGGTCTGCTCCTGGTATTAAACAGATTGAATAGGATATCCGGTATATTGAATAAATCTACTGTTTCAGGTTTTGCAGTTGCTATGGTGGAGGCAAGGAACAACTTCTTTATGTCCTGTAGAGCCACACTATGAAAACTGAAGAAATCTTTGTTGCTGTTTATTATCTTCAGTTCAGGATTTCTGCACTCCAGCTGCCTTGCATATTGCTTCATCTCTCACAGATAATTAAGCAATCTTCATCCCACAACCTGTGCTTTCAACCAAGGTCTTCCTGGCTGTAAAGGGTAAGGAGAAGTGCTACTTCTTTTGCTGGTGGGGACTGTCAAAATCTCCTTTTAGGAGGGCAAAGTGACAAATGCTTTTAAGGAAGTGTGTGCTATGATGGTCAAGAAACCATCTCTTGATGCTGACAATCTGGTCAATTACAGTCCTGATTCTATTAGTGAGAAGGTAGTGGCAAGACAACTCTCAATTGTTAGTGAAGGAGATTTCAGATATTTTTGTTGATCTGGCTTATCTGGCTATGGCACTGATACATCACAAGTGCACATGCTAATATTAGATCTATCAGCTATCTTTGATACTACTGAGCATGAAGTGTTGCTGATTTGCTTATAGTCTTGAGCAGGAATAAACTAGGCTACCTAGAGGTGACATTGTGCTTTTCTCTCTTGGAGATCCTGGAGAATAATTGGGAGTAAGGAGAGGTTACATGTATGTACAGGAACTGGAGTTCTTCAGATGTTTTTTCTCTATGGGTACTCCATATAAGGATGCATGCACTCCTATGTGCTTTTGATTAGAGATTTTTGTCAGCAGAGCCTGCAGGTCCACACCTGCACCATACACATCCTCATGCTCCGGTAGAAGAACATATAATGGCTTTCAACTGCCTACCTGAGAGACTACCTCTCTTCCTCTGCAAGAAGTTCTCTTTAATAGTTCAACTTCTTGTGAAATCTTTTGAAAGCTAGTTAACCTAGAAATCCAGATGATTAATTTAAATTCTCCTATTTTTTTCTATCACATAAGCAAATTTCATAGATCTACTGAACACCAAAATGTATTTACAATACCCTCAAAATAACTCCAGAAACACTAATTTTCCTTTAATATAATGTAGTGTATCTAAAGAGCACGAATATGGTAGGAACACAATTACAACTTGGGAAGGGCCTCTTCAAGCATACATAAAATAATTTCATTAAATTTTTCACAATCCTATTTAACCCATTTCAGAACAAAAACTAGAAATATAAGACTATCTTAGTTTTATCAAAATTTTAAAATTCTATATGGGACCCATAACATATTGATGTAAGATGATTTAATCCTCCCCTAACTTCTATCGTCATTTTATAGAACAAGAAACATCTGACATCTTTTTACAGAAACCTGATCAAATTACATCTACTTGTTTTTTGGCCATACAATGATACCAAAGCTTTTAGTGTTTGTTTTATACACTATACTGCCACCTACTTGACACTATACTAAATGATGCTGCCTTGCTGAAGTTCTAATTAGGAACTCTAAGCCATACTAACCCTATCTGGAAATACTTTTTGGGAGACAACTATGGGGTCAGAAGCAATCCGAGGGCCACCTCACAGACTCTCCAACTTGTTTTTCCATCAGGGGAAGGAGATTTAGTGGCACAAAAGTAGCACCAGGTACAGACTTAAGTACATGATGAGTACATGAAGGGAATTACTGGATCCTCTGTTATTAGGGCAGGCTTGGGGCCTGATTTGCACCTTGTGCTGTCACTTACATCCTGTGCAAAATGAGTGCATTTTGGATGTAAAACGATACTATTTTGATTTGATATTGTTTTACATCCACTTGGTACTTGTTTGCAGGCTAAGCTATTGATGATGAGAGTAAAGCAGTGGAGAATCAGACCTCCAGTTTCTATTTTCACACAGAATCCAAATTTCTAAATTGTTAAGCCCCCAAAACCCAATTTATAAAAAATTTCCCCACATGGCCGGCAGCCTTCTTACCGCAACCTGGTTGCTGATGATTTTGCATCACTGGCCAATCCATATTCCTGTGGCTCAGTCTTTCAGTGCTGGCTATCAAATATAATTTGGCCATTATGTTCCTATCAGTGGATGCTTTAGCCACTGCCACTACCTCCAGTTAGAAGCCAGCAAAGCTCCTCCACCCATGCTGTATGTAACCTTAAAAAGATTGCTCCTTGGCACAGCACACAAAGCTAGAGGCTTAACCCTATGTAATACTTGGGACTTAGAACAATGAATAACTATGATTCAGCCAGTAAACAACAGTGATCACAATCACAATATAATTAAGTTTAATATTCTCAACAAAAGGCACCATGCTGCAATCTAACACTGACATTAAACTTTGAAAAGAGGAGCAACTCAAGAAGACCATAAAGTAAAAAAATTACATAATTAAAATCCTTAGATTCAGCATGGAAGCTACTTATGTAAACCACAATATACCTTAAAAAAATAAAAGAAGCAAAAAGGCAAGGGGGAAAAAACCAGTATGGTTAAATGACAAAGTTCAAGAGGTTTTTCTAGCCAAACAGGTATTGTTCAAAAATGCAGATCCAGCCCAATTTAGGCAAAAAATTTTAAAAAATAAAATAAAAAGGAACTATGGCAAGAAATCAACAAATTGAAATTAGGAAGACTTTTTTGAATTTTTAAAAGCAATTAGCCCAAAACATAGAAACAAATAAAGGAGCCAAGATTTTCAGAAAGGGTACCTAGTGTTACGCTTCTTTATGTATATTTAGGCACATGAATAAAGTGGCTAATTTTCAGAAGTGCTGGTCACCTAGCAGCTTCCATTGACTTGAGATCAATTGATACCTACTCATAACAATGAGGGAAGGAGAGAGGTGAACTGAGTCCTGCCACCCTGAGTCCTGACTCAAGTTAGCAGTGTAAAAAAGCTGCTCTAAGTGACATAAAGTGGCAGGAATGAAACTAGATTCTGGTTCATATTCTCAGGCCCTAAAATAATAGAATCTGAACACTATGGAATCATTCACACTGGTAGTAAATGTTCAAATCAGTACACAGGTAGTTACACAAACAGCTAAAGTTTTTAAAAATTTAATTTGTGTATATAACCTTTTTGATCAGTGGCTTTCAAACTTTTGTACTGGTGACCCCTTTCACATAGCAAGTCTCTGAGTGCGAACCCCCTTATAAATTAAAAAATTTTTTTATATATTTAACACCATTATAAATGCTGGAGGCAAAGCAGGGTTTGGGGTGGAGGCTGACAGTTCGCGACCCCCAGGGCCGGCGCTTCCATTAGGCGACCCTAGGCAGTCGCCTAGGGCACCAGGATTCGGGGGGCGGCATTTTGTGCGCTCCCCACGGGGCGCGCAGGAGCTTCCGGTTCCACTCCCGTAGCGCCACCGAAGAAGGACCTTCTGCCGACGTGCCACAGAAAACAGCGGCGGGCTATTGAGCAGCTCAATGACTGCAGCTGTCGCCTGCGGCATTTCGGCGGAGGGTCCTTCTTCGGCGGCGCGATGGGAGCAGAACCGGAAGCTCCCATGCGCCCCGTGGGGAGCGCACAAAATGCCACCCCCTGAATTCTGCCTAGGGCACCAGAAACCCTGGCGCCGCTCCTGGCAACCCCCCATGTAAAGCCTCAGGACCCCCTGAGGGGTCCCAACCCCCAGTTTGAGAACCCATTTTTGATACATCACTTAACATGACTCCTTAGTCCTATTAATCACAGGAAGCATCATTTGCTACTGAAGCATCATTCTTTCTTAACCTCTCATACAAATTTTGATGTGCTGCAGAAAGAACTTCTCATATGCCAATCTCACTAAGGAATCAATACAGCCTAAATTTGCTCCTAATACTACAGACTCAGTGAAATATTTTCTAAGAAATATCATCCTAAAGGTACAATATAATGCAAAACCCATTAACTAAGGATTAAGAGAAAACACAAAAGAGGTGTAAGAAATTCAATAAGCAAGCTTCTTAAAACTAATTCTCAATATAAATATATTTAAAGACTTTTTTAAAATTAGAACTATAATTTTACGTTTTAGCTCTCAACACAAATATAAGAGATAATATAAGAGGGACGAATAAGAAAAAACAAGATATTTCACTTTACAATAAATTGTTAGCCTCTTACTAAACACGTCATACATGTGCTTGTATTATTTGTGTGTCAATAATAGCTTTATATTGTTGGAATCCACTGTCATGTTAAAAGGCAACAATGTACATCATCCATTGATTGATGCAGTAGAGGGCATATTTCTCATCTCACATCACCATAAACTTTACTGCTGGCTACACTCACCAGTTATTCTCCCAGCTGAAGCAATTATTAGTGTGGTCGTTGTAATACATAATCAGTTTCAGGGATCACTATGAAAATTAAAAGCCAATGCAAAAAAGTCACTCAATTTGTCTGCCACTGTCCTTGAATCATAAATGGTATTAGTAGCATGTTTCCTCTCGGCTGGAATTACAACAAACTAATATATGGCAAGGAAATTATTACAGTAGTACTCAAAGGATTAAGTGAAGGGATAGAATGAATAGAGTGAAGGGAAAGAATGAAATACAGGGACAAGAAAAAGGCCGGGGGGGGGGGGGGGGAGAGAAGCAGAAAATGTGTCATTCTGCCAAGATCCATGTATGGGAGACTGATCTTGACCATAGAGCAGAAAGACAGGAAGCAAAGGCATGAATGGCCTTCTACATATTTGCTGTTTATGGCTCAATTATTGCTTTGAGCATATGCTAAGAGGCTATTAACACATTTTAGCAATGTAAATATTCTAAACTTTAACTTTTAATTTATTTATGCACATAAAGACTGTACCTTACAGGAGGGGTAGGGGGAAAAAACACCAAAATGGCCACAGGAAACTGGAAATGGATTGAACTGGGCGAAGTTGCTCTCTGAAGCTCCTTGAGAACAGTAATCTTGTCAAGTTCAGTCCCCTATGCTTTACCAGCGTGGGAAGACTGAATAGGCAATAACATATGCCTGTGTGTTATAAGCAGGTTCACACTCCCTAGTGGTAGCGGGTTGGTTTGTTGAAGGCTAGAGGGGTTTTAACAACACTGCAGCCCTTATTTTGCTAGCTGGAGTCTTTTCATTGCTGGGGTGGGAGGTGGGAGGATTTTAAACCCCTCGCTCTTGTCAGTGGCTGTTTAAAGAGCGGCTAGACCAATAAAGCATCGGGCTTCTATCGCCGCTTTGCACAGCCGCTGCCGGCAAGCAGGGCACTCCAGACACCCGCGCACCTGGCAGAGGCCAGTCCCAGCCAGGGGCGGCTCTAGAAATTACACCGCCCCAAGTAGGGCGGCGCGCCGCACCGCCCTTCCCCGGCCCCGCGGCCGGGGCAGAAGTGTCTGCGGACGGTCCGGTGGACCCCCGCAGGCATGTCTCCAACCCAACGAGCGGAGGGGAACTCGTCACCCGCCTGCTGCAGGCTCCCCGCTTCGTGCCCCACCCTCGCCGCTCGGCTCCCCCCTTCTCTTTAAAACTCAACGCGCTGGCACTGAAACCCTGAAGAAAAATAACCTCCCCGGGCGGCGTAACGCGAGGGAGGCAGAGCGGGTGGGGAACATGTTAAATGGGAGGTGGGTGAAGTAGTGGAAAGAGGGAAAAGCCAAAGGAGAAGGGCCGGGTCATCGTCCCCCATTTACCCGCACGCTGAGCCGCCGCCGCCTTCCCGCCAATTCCAACTGTCGGTTCCGCCTCGCGGACAGTCCGAGAAGGGAGCTGGGTGCGGGTCTCGGCGGGTCTCGGCGGCGGGTTTGCAGGGGCTGGTTTCTGGGCTCTGCTCGCTGTTACACACCCTCCATTTCCCGGGTGCCTCCCTGTGCTTATGTGTAAAATCATTAGAAAAGAAAAATAAATATGCAGGAGGAAGGTGCTCGCACCACCCGCAAATTGCCTCAACTGCCCTTCAGTTATGGCCTGAGTCCCAAACAGCTGCGCTGGTTGCACTAGTGCTGGCCTTGGCTTCTCACTAAAACCAGGGCAGGTGAATGAGAGAAATGTGAGGGGCTGGTGAGGCCAGACTGATAGCAACCATAAGGAAGGGAGATCAGACAGGAATTTGTCAACTGAGGCCTGATCTAGGGGCTTAATATTTAGAGCAGAATAGCTATAGCAGTGGGTGTGTGAAAAATCCACACAGCCTGAGCACTGCAGTTCAGCTGATCTAACCCCTGCTGTATTCAGCCTGTTGGGATCCTGGAGGAATGCTAGCTAGTGAGGGAGGTGGGGACTACCAACAACACTAGAAAAAAACCTTCCCTGGCTGTGGGAAGCACTACACTACAGCACAGCAGTGGCATAGCTCAGGGCTGCCCAGAGGATTGAGGGGGCCGGGGGCAAATCAGTTTTGGGGGCCCCTTCCATAAAAAAAAGTTGCAATACTATAGAATACTATATTTTTGTGGGGGGCCCTGTGGGGCCTGGGGCAAATTGCCCCACTTGCTCCCCAACTCCCCGGGCGGCCCTGGCATAGCTACTGCACCATAGCTATACTGCTGAATTGCCCTATGTCTATACCAGGGCCGCCCAGAGGATTCCGGGGGCCCGGGGTCTTTGGCGGCGGGGGGGCCCTTCCATTCCGGGACCCGCCACCGAAGTGCCCCGAAGACCTGCGGCGCCCCCCCCCCGCCTCCGAATTACCGCCGAAGCCGGACCCGCCACCAAAGTGCAGCCCGGTCTTCGGCGGTAATTTGGTGGAGGGGGGCCCCCACCGCGGGTCTTTGGGGCACTTCGGCGGCGGGTCCCGGAACGGAAGGCCCCCCTGCCGCCGAAGACCGGGCTGAACTTCGGCGGCGGGTCTCGCTCCGTCTTCGGCGGTAATTCGCCAGCGGGGGGGGTCCTTCCACCCCGGAGCGGAAGGACCCCCCGCCGGCTAAGACCGGGAGCAGAGAAGCTCCTGCGCCCGGCCCCGCAAGAGTTTTCCGGGCCCCCCCGGAGCAGTGAAGGACCCCGCTCCAGGGGCCCCGAAAAACTCTGGTGGGGGCCCCTGTGGGGCTCGGGGCCTGGGGCAAATTGCCCCTCTTGCCCCCCCCTCTGGGCGGCCCTGGTCTATACTGGCAGAGTTACAGTGCTGCTCAGAAAGTGATGAAGGAAAACAGCTGTTGTGTGTTCACACTGTCAGCTGCCTGTGCAATAGCGTGTTCACACTTGTGGTACTTGCAGCGGTATTTGGAGCGGTGCACTCTGGGCAGCTATCCCACAGAGCACCTCTTTCTCTGCTGCTAAGAGTTCTGAGAAGGCGGAGGGAGCATCCTGGATCCTATACCAATGCCCATGATGCATTGCTTTGCATCCCAGCAATCCCTATGCTTTCATCCGCATTTGGTGCCATCTTTCAACAGTTTCTGTACTGTGCGCTCTACCTCTTCAACCTGCAGGAATGGATCCCACACTGTTGATCAAAATCCTGTTTGCTCTAACACATCACAAGTGGCAGTGGAGTTATTCCTTAAACTACAAAGGCAAGAGGAATGAAACATTGATCTCACCACACGTACTAGCTACAACACGAGATTGCTTGTGGCATTCATGGAGGTCCTGATCACAGTGGAACGCCGCGTTTGGGCTTGGGAAACAAGCACTGAGTAGTGGGATCACATTGTCATGCACATCTGGGATGACAAGCAGTGGCTGCAGAACTTTCGGATGAGGAAAGCCACATTCATGGGACTGTGTGATGAGCTCACCCCGGCCCAGCAAGGACATGAGAATGAGAGCTGCCCTGTCTTTGGAGACGCGCATATTGATTGCACTGTGGAAGCTGGCTACTCCAGACTGCTACCAATCAGTCGCTAACCAGTTCAGAGTGGGAAAGTCAACTGTTGGACTTGTGTTGACGGAAGCGTGCAGGGCCATTAATCTCATGCTGCTCCAAAAGACTAACTCTGGTCAACGTATGTGACATTGTGGATGGCTTTGCACAGATGGGCTTCCCTAACTGTGGAGAGACGATAGATGGCATGCATATTCTAATTCTGGCACCAGACCACCTCACCACCAAGTACATTAATCAGAAGGGCGATTTCTCAGTGGTTCTCCAGGCGCTTCTGGATCACCGTGGGCGTTTCATGGACATTAACGCAGGCTGGTCCAGAAAGTTGCGTGACGCACGCATCTTTTGGAACACTGGCCTGTTCAGGAACTGCAAGTAGGTACTTTCTTCCTGGACCAGGAAATCACCGCAGGGGAAGTCAAAATGCCCATTGTGATCTTCATAGAATCATAGACTATAAGGGTTGGAAGGGACCTCAGGAGATCATCTAGTCCAACCCCCTGCTCAAAGCAGGACCAATCCCCAGACAGATTTTTGCCCTACGTCCCAAGGGACCTGGGGAGATTCCCGCCTTCCCCTTAATGCTGTGGCTTATGAAGCCATACATGGAGCACCTTAGCAGCAGCAAGGAGCGGGTCAACAACAGGCTGAGCAAGTGCAGAATGGCTGTTGAGTGTGCTTTTGGCCATTTAAAGGCCTGCTGGCGCTGCCTATATGAGAGGCTGGACTTGGCTGATGCTTATAGCCGTGTGCTGTACACTCCATAATATTTCTGAAAGGAAGGGTGAAAGCTTCACTCAGGGCTGGACCGCTGAGGCTCAGTGTCTGGAGGCTGAATTTGAACGACCAGAGGCCCCGGCTATTAGAGGGATGCAGCGTGGGGCCATAAGGATCAGGGATGCCTTGAGGCAACAATTTGAAGCTGAAAGCCATTAATATTTCTTGCTATGCTCAGGAGTGCAGTGTTTGTAATCATAGGCACCGACTTCTGCTGGCACCGGTGGATGCTCGACCCCCCCCCGCCCCAGGCCCCACCCCGACTCCACCCCTCTCCTGCCCCCTCCCGCCCCTGCCCCGCTTCCATTCCAACTCTTTCCCCAAAGTCCCTGCCCCAACTCCACCCGCTCCCTGACCCTATTCCAACCCCTTCCACAAATCCCAGGCCCTGCCTCTTCCCCACCTCCTCCCCTGAGCACGCCATGTTTCCGTTCCCCCCTCCCTCCCGGAGTTTGTTACATGGGAAGCAGGGACGCCGCATGCTCAGGGGAGGGGGCGGAGGTGAGATGGGGCAGGGAGATGGGGAGGGGAGCTTGGCTGCCACTGGGTGCAGAGCACCCACCAATTTTTCCCCATAGGTGCTCCAGCCCCGGAGCACCCACGGAGTCGGCGCCTATGTTTGTAATGCTAGGAGGTGATTGTGATTGGTACAGATGGTGCAATATGAAGATGTAAGAAAATTGCCTGATGCTTTGCAGGGCTCTGTTTGCTTTCAAATCATGGAATAAAGATTGCTTTCAAACCAACACAATTCTTTTATTAAAAAAAAAAGAACTGGAGAAGAGAGTCAAACAAAAAACACACATCAGCACTGAAGGAGATGGGGGAGGGAAGGGTCGCAGGAGGAGGTGGGGTCCCAGGCTGGTTAAAGATTGTGTATGTCCAGGGATCATATCCAACCTTCTCTTTTGGAGTACAGTGCAGCAGGTGCTGTACTTCAGAGGGATGAGTGTTGAGTGCAATGGGTACTGGGAGTCTGCAGGGCTGGACTATGACGGGGCAGGAGTGGAATGCAGCGAGTACAGACTGGAGCCAGGAGGTTGATAATTGTGTTGGCGGTGTCTGGGGGGGCACATGGGAAAGAGTTTTGTGACAGCGGCTGCAGGGGAGGGAGGGCGCAGAGCTGCTCCGTTTGCAGTGCTAGTAGCGCCTGGAGCGTGTCCGCTTGGCACTCCATAACGTTTAAGAGCCACTCCGTGGCTTTATTCTGGCCACGTTCTCCTTTCGGTCCCTCATCTCGCTGTCCCACCACTCCTTCAGTTCTTGATTTTTGGCCACGGAGTGCATCGTGACCTCACACAGAAAGTCCTCTTTAGTTCTTTGTGGCCGCTTTCTAATTCTGTGCAGCCATTCAGCCGGCAATAACAAAGAGGGAGGCTGGGTTCCCAAGGTCATATCTGTGAAGCCAAAATGCAACATTTTTCAGAAGCAGCATTGTTTGCAATAACACAGACCACTTATTTAAAACACAGCCACTATTCACATACCTGTCACTAACTGGCTGACCCCAAGCAAGGACACATGAGCCACAAGACCCCCAAAAATGGTGACAAACCACAGGGGCAGGGTAAATCAGTGTTCCAGGACTGTACTGTAGACAGGGCATGTGGCTCTTGGGGAGAGCCAGCACTGTAGTGGGGGGCCTTATAATCATTCCTGTCCCCACATTTTCTACAGACAGTGTTCATTCTGGAAGATATCTCACTGCTGAGGGTGAGCAGGGAATCAAGGAGGATCTTCTCCAAGACTGCGGCTTCCACCCTGGCCCTTATGCGGTTCGCCTGTGTGCAGCAATGGTGTCCCGCCCACCCCGTCCAGTGACAGCAGAGTGGCGTGGGAAAGTTACCCTTAATGGGGCAAGAAACAAAGCAGCTCTGCCAAAGAAGCTGCGGCAGTGGATTGGCCAGTATCTCCATGAGAGTTTCCTGGAGATCTTTGAGGTAGATTCCCGTGAAGTGAGAGAGTCAATCAACAGCCTGTTCCACCGCTCAGACTAGGCATGTGGTGGTATGCACATCATACAGACAGAAGCCTGCTTTCTGCAACCCTCCTGCCCCCAACAACTTGCTTCAGTGATTCTCCCAAACAAAGCCACTTGCTATGATCCTCCTCTCCTGTTTGTGTTTCACCAAGATCCAACAGGTGTGACTGGCTAGCCTCCTCCAGGGTAGAGAAGAGCTCTGGGCTGCATGCATCTCTGACCTCCAAGTTGTCCTCTGCCTCTGGGTCCCTTCCCCCCTCCTCATCCTCATCCAAGATTTCCTCCTCCTGGCTCGGTCCACTTTCACCTGGCACGTGAGCCACTGAAGTATCCACAGTGGCCTTTGCAGTGGAGGTGAGGTCACCACCCAATATCGCGTCCAGCTCTTTGTAGAACTGGCAGCTTGTGGGCACAGCACGGGAGTGACAGTTTGCCTCCTGCGCCTTGTGGTAGGTGTTCCACAGCTCCTTCATTTTGACCCTGCACTGCAGTGTGTCCCGGTCATGGCCCCTTTTTGTCATGCATTGTGAAATATGTCCATGGGTATCATAATTCCTATGGCTGGAGCGCAGCTGGGACTGGAAGCCTCTTCTCCCCAAATGCTGATGAGGTCCAGCAGCTCAGCATTGCTCCAAGCGGGAGATCACCTGGTGCATGGAGCAGGCATGGACACCTGGGAAGATGTGCTGAGACCACTGCACACCACTGAGCAAACAGGAATGGGACTTTCAAAATTCCCAAGGAATTTAAGGGGTGGGGATGACGGTTGGTCACCAGATGCCAGGGCAGTAGAGTTCAAACCAATGACCAGAGAGGCGAGAACAGGCATTGTGGGACACCTCCTGGAGGCCAACTGCAGTGCTGTAATCGACCAGGGTGTCTACACTGGCACTACAGTACTGTACCCTCAGTGCAGAAAGCTACACCTTTCATTGGGGTGGGTTTTTATACAGTACTGCAACTGCGCAGTTTCTGCGCACTAAGTGGCTTGGCAGTGTGCACGCCTCGGGAGTTACATCGCAGAAAGCTGCTTTACTGTGCAGAAACTTGCCAGTGTAGACAAGGCCTTAGTATAGGCATGGCCTGAGGTTAGCACTTTAAACCTACACTTATTGACTACTAGTCTTCACAATTTTCTGTAGATCATAGAAAGCAATCACTGTCCAACATTTTGGAAGTGAAAAATAGAGGTTTTCACACCATTCACTCTCAGAAAAAAATCACAATAATATCATTTTAGCTTTCCAAAACAGTTTGCAAAATAGCCAAATTCTGGTCCAGAGTATTTTTTCTTTGTATTTGAAGATATTCAGTGTTGTTCCTTTTCTTTATCTGCCTTAACAAAGCTTCATTTTGTTAAAGGAAAATTCAAGATAATCCGGGAAGAAATTTTAGGTATTTAGAAATAAATAATGGTAGCAATATTTTGGCATGGATTTTACTTTCGCTTAAAATAATTACTAAGTATCAGAACATATTATACATGCCTCATCAGACAGTGAATAGGTGCATGTAGGTAGTTGTTGAACTTCAGAAAAGGTAGGCTTTGCCTGCTATTATTTGGAAAAAATATGGTGTGAAATCCTATCTCTATAGAAGTCAGCCAAAAATCTCATTGAGTTCATGGGGACCAATATTTCACACCTAGACTCTCAAACAGGGCTTTGGAGCAGAGCCCAGAGCTGGAGCACAGAGCAGCTCCGGAGCAGTGGAGCTGCAGGTTTTTGCCTGGAGCTGGAGTGAAGCCAGAGCACAGCTCCAAAGCCCTGCTCTCAAACATTTTATTATAATAACTTGCTTAAAATATATATATTCAAATATGCTATTTTTTGAATTTTACATAAAATCCCTAATATTCAAGAGTTAATTATGAAAAGACAAGTTGTTAATTCTGTTTTTTTTAATAACCTAGGTTCTGTTTGGACTCAGACGTTCTCAGAATTACCCTGCCAACATTGACCTACGCTCCAGTTCCAGTTCCTTGGGAAAAATTTGGATTCTTCAAACCTTAAATAAAATTCCCAATCAAAAGAGGGAGATATCAGTATTTTATGGTCAAATATGAGATTGTCTTAATAATCCCCAGATGAAATGTTATAAACCCAGGAAATTCAGAGTTATGTTTAAAATGAAAAGGAATCCAAGCATATTAAGGTATGGAATTTCACTCTTTCAAAATGGCTGCTATCTTCTGTTCTCATTGGGACTGAGAGCATAGCCCAGGGGTGGGCAAACTTTTTGGCCCGAGGGCCACATCTGGGTATGGAAATTATATGGTCATGAATAATCACAAAATTGGGGGTTGGGGTGTGGGAGGGGGTGAGGGCTCTGGGGTAGGGCCAAAAATGAGTTCAGGGTATGGGAGGGGGTTCATAGCTGGGGTTGGGGTGTGGGGAGTAGGGGTCTGACTGGGGGTGTGGGCTCTGGGGTGGGGTTGGGAGTGCAGAAGGGTGCTCCGGGCTGGGATCTAGGCATTTGGAGGGTGTGAGGGGGATCAGGGTTAGGGCAGAGGGTTGGAGCACAGGTTCCGGGTGGCGCTTCCCTCAAGAGCTCCTGGATGCAGCGGCATGACCCCCTCCAACTTCTATGCAGCGAGGCAGCCAGGCAGCTCTGTGCGCCACCGTGTTCGCAGGCGCCGCCCCTGAAGCTCCCATTGGCTGCTGTTCTAGGCCAATGGGAGCTGTAGGGGCGGCGCTTGGGGCAGGGACAGCATGCGGAGCCCCTTTGCTGCCCCTAAGCGTAGGAACCCGGGGGTGGACAGGCTGCTACTTCCGGAAGCCGTGTGACGCCACGGCACATGCAGAGCGGGGCAAGCCTCTGACCCCACTCCCTGGTGGGAGGTTGAGGGCCAGATTAAAACATCTGAAGGGCAGGATGCAGCCCCTGGCCTGTAGTTTGCCCACCCCTGGCATAGCCGAATTTAGCAAAGATGGCTGCTTACCCATTCTCCTTCTCCTCACAGTGCTCCTCTCAGTGACAGATTAGCCACTGGGCCAATGGGGCTTGTGCCCAGGGCCCTTGCCAATTGGGGGCCCCAGGGGCCCCAACCTGCTCTGTCTCCCCAGTGCTTCTGCTGGGGAGTGGGGTCGGGATGCAGGGGCTTGCCCTGCTCCGCTCACCTGGTGTTCCTGCTAGGGAATGAGGTCAGGGCACAGGGCCTTCCCTCGCTCTCTGGCAGGAGCACTGGGGGAGCGGGGCAAGCCCCAGCACCCTCACCTCACTCCCTGGCAGGAGCTCCAGGGTGAACTGCAGTCGGAAGGGGTGGGGTGGGACCCCACTTGCTCTGGCCCAGAGGTTCACAAACCCCCCTCTCCACTCTCTCCTCCCTCCTCTCTATATATAATAGAGGGACAGTCTAATTCTTCCTTGACCTCCTTTGACTCCTTTGGGAAAAATGGAAACCATTTTTTATTTTTTTTTTTTTTTTTCTTTTCTTCTTTTAAATTCTTTCTAAGAACATTATTCTTTAACCTTTTTAAAAAAGAAGAAAAGAAAAGAATGATGAAGAATAAAAAAAAAAATTACTAAAATTTAAACATAAAAAAAAAAAAAAATATTGTGTAAAATATAATAACATGATGTGTATAGGATATAGACTACAGAGGTTATGGAGCTGAGGTTGAGGGTGAATTCGTGAATGCCGCCGTGTGACATGCATCCGACGAAGTGGGTATTCACCCACGAAAGCTCATGCTCCAAAATGTCTGTTAGTCTATAAAGTGCCACAGGACTCTTTTCTGCTTTTACAGATCCAGACTAACACGGCTACCCCTCTGATACTCCATACACAAGATTTCATTGAGTTTTAATTATAAGGAAAGTTTGCATTTATTCCGTTATTAATTTCATTAGAGTCAAATAAAGATCTGACAAGGAGTCCTAAATTTTTAAAGGACCCATTTTTAATTAATTTTAACATCTAAATTAATTAATGAATTTACTTTCAAATTCCCAACATTCATTCTATATGCAAAGAATTAATGCCATTTTTGGGAAAATAAGCTGTATTTTTCATTCATAACAAAGAAATTGAACGCCTGCTTTGAGTACAGAGTTAAAAACTTAACCATGGAGCCACAACAACTGATGCCTCAATCGGGGGGCAGGGGTGGAGGAGTGTTAAAAGCACAAATCATTGTTATACAAAAATAAACTGCATGCATGACAGCAGTATATCATTTTAATATTAATTTTCATCCTTCCCAGACCCACCTTCCTTATTCCAGAATGTTCTGTATATAAAAGTTAGAGTTTGAGCCTGCAACTGTTATATAAGGTGTACTTGAGCAAGTATGGACTGTAGGATCAGGTCCTTAAACTGGGAATCTCTTTGCTCATTTTTAATTTTTCTGTAACAAATGGCACTATAGAAATAATTATACATAAAAATAATAAAAGTTTGGTTGCTGAATGAAGTCTTAATTTATAATTCCAGGTATTCCACAGTTAACAGATCTTGTTAACTCAAACTACAATATAAACAGAACACTTCCCAGTAGACAAAAGTTAAGAAGGTTGGGCTCCAAATTTCCAATTTCTCCTATATTTTTTAAGTAAAGAATTTGTGACTAAAATTTTCCACAATCATTCAGATTTCAGTTTAACTGTAGGGGCTTGTCTCCACTTACCGGTGGATCAATGCTGCATAAGGTAAGTTGACGGGAGAAACTCTCCCGTCGACCCAGCACAGTGTAGACACCACAATAAGGTATGTAGCTGGAGTTGGATAACTTAGGTCGACTTCACTCCGCAGTGTAGACCTGCCCCAGTATTTGAACTGTTGGAAATTTTATCTCATATCACATACTAAATTATTTGGATAGGTCTGATGTATATCTCCCTAACTCAATATTATAGACTTTTTTCCAAATATTTTCTATTACATAGTTTAATAGGCACTATAATTTTTCATTTTTTCAAACCTGCTCCATAGTGTTATTTCAGCTAAAGGTCATATCTCCAAATAAATTTATCTCAGACTTCTAAGTTTCTTGCACAAAAATAACAGGAGTTATGGACAATTTGACCTCTGGGAAATATACAACCCAATTTCAACCAGGCATGCAGAACAAAGCAATAGCCAATAATGGACAAATATAATGTAAAGTCACATATCTGAACCACTCAGATCCACAGTGTTGACTTCTTTATAAATCTGATGCCTGAAATACCATGTATTTGGCATGAAAAAAGGTGAGCAGAATTAGGTCAATTAAAACTAAAAACAAAATTTTAATATTTAATCAAGTACTTTTGTATTTCTTCAGGTGGATTATTTGTTAACATTACAGTACATTAAAAAGGAATATTTTTTAAAAATCTGAATGTAACAGTAATTGCAATATACAATTACATGGAGACAATCCTTAACGTTTTCCAGTCCTTATAATACTGCAGCCAGTACTGACATCAGCATTGTCAGTTACTGTCAAATTAAGTAATAGTGGCCATGTCACTCTGTGTCAGTTCTAATGCATTATCAAGTTAGTCCTCATTGACCTTACCAGTTACCACAGCTGCATGCCCAAGAGACATAGTGTTATCTATGTAGGGTGACCAGACAGCAAGTGTGAAAAATTGGGATGGGGGTGAGGGGTGGAGGATAATAGGGGCCCATATAAGAAAAAGACCCCAAAATCAGGACTGTCCTTCTAAAATTGGGACATCTGGTCACCCTATATCTATGCTAACTATCATAAATGGACCATGGTAAAAATATTACTGAAAAATTCCTACTGTCAATCCATACAAAGCTTTAAGCTATTTAGGAATCATGCATGATGGTTCAGTATTTTTTCTTCCCGCATAGATGCTCATTAGTATCTTTACTGTCATGGAGATTACTGATTGAAAACATGCAACTGGGGCCATATATGTTCTGTTCACAAAGGTCTGTCATCACAGATTTTCACTTTTCATTGTAATTGGCTCCTTACTTACATGAAATTTAGTGTAGATGTTCAAATCCCCAATCTTATGCATTTACAGCCTGATTGTGCTCTAACTCCCATTGACTTCAACATGAACAGGGCCAGATATTATAAGTGGATAAAGCTAAATATTGTTTGAACATATAATGAACAGATAAAACAATATGGCTTTTCAACATTAGTTTTGCAAGTTTCACTTAGGAGACAGTTTAGAGGAATTGAAATGGGACAGACCAAAGTTTCAGTAAAATGTGTAAATGCAAAGAATACAATATTCAGAGAACAATTAAAACATATTTTAAAAAATAATTGTAGCTTCAAGGAGAATAGCTCCAAGGTCAGTACATTATTCATGGCACACTGTTAGTGCTACAGGTACTTTACACAGATGTAGGAAGACAAATTCCCTGCACTGAAGAGCTTACAATTCTTGGCCCTGATTCAGGGCATGTGTTTAAATCTATCCTTATTCAGGAAAACAATTACACGTTAAATTTTTGTTATAAATAGATGTTCTCCTGTAATTCCTACATGAAACCCAGAACTTCCGGTGGAGCTAGAGCATATCTTTTTTAAACTATTCTGTGTTGACTGAAAGACTTCAAGTGATGGAGAATTCATCACATTTTTATGTAAGTTGTTCCAATGGCTAATTACCTCCCTATAAAACATTTATGCCTCATTTCTACCCTGACTTTGTCTAGCTTCACCTTCCAGTCATATCTTGTTATGTCTTTGTCTGCTAAATTAAAAAGCCCTGTATTATCAGAAAGTTTTGTCCCTGTGTAGGTACCTATAGACTGTGAGCAAGTTACCTCTAAACTCCTCTTGGATAAACTAAATAGACTGAGCTTCTTTAGTCTCTCTATATATCTTCCTACTGTATTTTCCTCTGCATGCTTCTAATGAAGTGGGGTGTAGCCCACAAAAGCTTATGCTCAAATAAATTTCTTAGTTTCTAAGGTGCCACAAGTACTCCTGTTCTTTAGTCTTTCTGTAATCGACAATAAGCAAATGGAGGAAGGGGGTGGGATGTGATGAAGAGTAGTGTGACTGAATAATAGGGGGTAACACACATAATGTTAGTGATGTGCTGGTGAGGTTAACATTCTGACCTCACCAAATTGAAAGGAAAATTTGGGAAATCTCTGCTCTGATAGAGTTGCCTTTCTCTGCATACTCTTAACATAAGGCATTTCTTCCAGACCTCAGTCATGCTTGTAGCCCTTTCTGAACCTTTTCCAGTCTTTCCAACATCTTTTTTAAAGTATGGACACTGGAACTGGACACAGTAGTGAGCTCACTTCATTTAATGTTCTGTTGTATCTGTCACAATTTGAGTGCCAATTCATTCTCTGTAAAGAAGCCTCACCACTAAAATTTTCCAAAATATTGTTATTTGAAATGGTTTTGAATCCCATTGTTTTGCATGTAGTTTATAATGTCAGTACAGCATGGATTTTCATTAAACCATTTTGTTTGTATAAATGGACAATTCATGCTTCTCAATGATATTCATAGCAATATTCACTGAGCTTAAATCACAATTTATTGAAAAATAGTCATAGAAAAATCAATCCCAGGAATTACTCAGTTGGTTAAAACTATGACATGTATTTGAAATTTACTGATGATTATGAAATAGTATATTTTCAAACCTACATCTTTTGAGTGAGTTTCCTCATATAGCAGATTTCAAATCTCTAATTTAGTACTAGCGAGTTGGGACATAATTTGGACTGATACTGTTAATATAGCAGATATTCTTGTCAAAGCCACAGTGGAAGCTGAAAATTGAATGAATCAGAGAACTGATCTTTTTATTGAAGTTTAAAGACAATGTTCCATATAAGCATTAGATTAATACATACTGGTGGCTATGACAGCTGTTGGAAACCATGATGTTATGATATAAACACTACAATCTTCAAAACAATATTTATGATGCTAGTCTAAACCAGATGACATATTAGAGAAGCTTGCAGAATTGCTCTAATGGTTTTCACTGTGGATTATTATAGTCTGTTCAAAAATGCAACTTCTGCAACTAAGGGTTTATTGAGAACAACACTGCTATTCTTTTTAAAATACAGTACATTTTTTCTGCAATCTTATATGTTGGATCAAGTTAAGCCTTTTTACAACTAACTCTCAGCTATTATCTCATTTCTGCATCAATTTTATTATTGTAATGTATTCTATATCATGTATACAATTTTGTGAAATAAATTAATATTTATAGTTGACAGTGAAACTGGGTAACCTTAACTCTCTACATCTTCTAGAATCAGATATAGTATCTGATTTTAGTGTTAGCTTTAACCCAAATACAATTATCAATTTATACACAGATTTGATATCACAGTTCATTTTCACACTTGCTATAATTATTCAGTCCAGAATATGTAGTCTGAATCACAAATATGTATTTCTACTAATATGAAAGAACCACCTTTTATAGACTCTAAACATATATACCATAATTCCAGGCA
The DNA here is from genome assembly GCF_016161935.1 of Mauremys reevesii. NCBI lineage: Eukaryota > Metazoa > Chordata > Testudines > Geoemydidae > Mauremys > Mauremys reevesii. Next base: position 92,293,522 of record NC_052626.1, read on the forward strand.
CTAAATATTTGTAATTTCACCAACATGTTTCTTAAATTCCTTTCACACCCCACCTTTGAGGAAGTGTGTATAGTACACTGGAATTGAAGTGTTCATGGCATATTTTCAACCCATGTAATTTTTTTAGATTACCTGAATTTGATGATCTATACCACTGAGTAAAATTCCAGAGCTAGTGCTTTGTATGTTAACTACTGTAATTACTACCTGAGAATATTTGTAGCAAAGGTATCAATAAAATATAGTAAAATCTTATATAAAACAATTTATCTCTCTCTGTTTTGTATTTTTTAAATATGCAAATTTAAAAAGACCAGAGATACCAAGACAGGCAACATGCCAAGGAGAAAAGAAAAACACTATTTCTGGCCATTTATTCCTGTGGTACTATAAAGATTGTAAGTATTAATGTTGTTTGTTTATAACTTTTTTAATTGTTGTCCTGATTGTGGGATTCTGTTAATATTACAGTCTTGATCTGTTTATTTTAATTACCTCTCCTGTTCTCTTGCTAATCCTACAAATTAAAATTAAAATGACTTTAAATAAAAAGGAGTATTTCCCAGAAATTTTAAGAAGAATGTGGGACAAAAATGAAATAGATGTCACTCTTGACAATGTCAAATATTTTGATGATCCTTTCAAATTCCTGAAGCCTTTTGTGTTGTGAATAGGTATTTCCCAAAACATCAATGTAGTAATACCCTGAGATTGTATTTATTGCTAGAATTCGAGACTGCTATTCCCAAAAACAGGCAACACAGGATAATCTAGAGTTTTGCATGCTTTTTTCTATATCATACAGGTATTTAGATATAGTGTAAATACTTGACAAGAAACCTGGGAACTGTCATCCCACAGATCCTTATGTTCTGAAAATTATATGTTGTTGGGTTCTTTTGAATTCATACATAATCTTTCTTTGCATAGCTTTGTGGTATCATTAGAATAATCCATCTAGAAAGAATACTTTAGATAGAACATAGCGAGTTAGGTCTCTTTAGCCTTTCATCAAGCACCATAAGATAACATCAGTCCACAAAGAGCTCTAACATGTTCCTCCAACTTTTTTTTTAAGCCCCAGTCAAGATTTTTTTTTAAAGTAATGAATCAGGTAAATTCACAAGATATTTAACTGTGAAAAAGTTAATATTTAATAGAGAAAATACTAAGGAGACGGAGGAATAATACAAAGAGTATTTACAGAGATTAAACACATGGCAGAAAATAATACTGAGATTCACCTTTGAAAAATACAACATCATAAACCGAGATAGAAATATTTCAAAGTACAGATATTTGATGAGGAAGAAACCTGGAATGCAGTCTTTCTGAAAGACAGCTGTGGTCAAATCCTAATGGTCTTTCTCTCACAAATTTCCCATTGGAAATAGTGGTCCTTATAGATGATAGTGTATAGCAAATTAGATATTAGTTTGTATATGTTACAGAAGAAAAAAAAGGCCAACAGTATTGGAGGCCTCTAGAAAAGTCACCTCTCACACTTATGCAATGCCATTTGGACCGTGTTGGCTCTCTGAGATCTCTGGATGTTGATAATGGGATGGTCAGTGTAGGTGTCTCAGCTAACTTGATGGCATAACGTTGGCAGATAACCTCCAGCACTTAGTTGTATTTGCCACTGATTAAAAAGAAAGCAGCAAGCATTCCCCCACTTAGCTTTGATTGAATGGAAGAGGTTGCTTTCTCACAGAAGTTCTTCTAAATAGCATGGCTGCACCTCCCACCCCAAACCCCAAAGGCCTGGGTTCTTTTTCTGGACAGTGTGAAGAAAGGGGTAATGTCTCCTTTATGGACTCCCCTGTTCCTTTCTGTTGGAACAAGAAAGTGGCAGGGGGAACATGACCAGATGGCCTCTGTGCACCCAGGGTAAGATACATAGGTCCTGCCCCTCCAGCTGGGCCCCTCTCACACACCCACATCAGTTAGCTCCCAGATGAATTAAGTTGTTAAAGTTGCAGCCTAATTCAAAGATCTCTTGAATCTTGTCGTCTTCCTGCATGTCCAGGACATCAGCAGTAGATCTGCCTATTCCTCCTCTACTAATTCTGTTCCATGGCCTGGGCCTATTGTAACCAAAGTCCTGCGTCTTCCTGGACTTTCTTTATTAAAACTGGTGAAAGAAAATCCTTTGGCATTGACATTTTCTATTGTCCCTAGGTGCTGGAAGAATGTTTTATTTTGTTCCACAATATTGTCAAGAGCCTCTCCAAAGAGTTTTCCACATGAGAATTTTGCAGAAGTTAAGAACTGTTTTATGTAGTTATCTCCTTGCCCTAGACATAGTCACAAATCTCTTCTTGCTGCTGTCTTGGATGAGATCTAACTTAGTATTTCACTGGAAATATGGCTCACTCTGACAAGTTGCTGTGATCCAACAAATAATTTAAGAGTGTATGCTTAAATTTAAGCATACAAGTAGTCCTTTTAAAACCAATGGGACTACTCTCATGTTTAAAGTTAAGTATATGCTTATGTACTTTGCTGGATCCAGGCCAGCGTGTTCTGCATCGTGTAGGATTGAGCCCATAAAAAGAATCCTCCAGTAGGACACTGAAACTTGCTAGCTGTGGCAAGTTTCAGTGTCCTACTGGAGTTATTCCAGGATACTTGAGACCACATAACATAATGGACATGGCAGACATTTGGAAGAGAATGAAAATTGCATTGATACTGCTGAGACTTTGAAATTCCAACACAATGATACCTCTATTTGCCTGTTCCCTGATTTTCACCTGAATTGTACCCTCTCAAAACCAAAAAACACTGAAATTCTCAATTTTTCCCCCTTTTAATGAAGATAAATAGTGCAGATCCTATCCCCTATCTGGGCCAAAGCTTGCTCAAGTCATATTAATGTGTGTAGTCCCATTTAAGTCAATTGGACTATTTGTGTAAGTAAGATAAGAAGGATTTGGCTCTCTAAGGAAAAATAAATTTCCAATATTATCCGAGTCAGCATCTTTCACCAGCATTCAATTCAGATGTACATTTTGAAGAAAGGAAAAAAATACTATGTACATATCAAAAGCAATATAAAAAAAACTTATTTTAAATACCTTAAGGAAATTTGTGAGTTTCGTTTTAGAGTTACAAAACCCTCTGAGTTTAGCATTTTTTGTATGGAAAAAAAAAGTTCCAGGAGAATTTCAGATTATTTTGTTGTAGCATAAACTCATGGTTCAACAAGGCAAAACTTGGTCCCTGGTGATTGTTTAATAACATTCTCAAGTTCTCAAACTTTTGTGATCAAAACTAGATTTTTCAGAATGCAGAGCAATAAAGACAATTCCATATTTGGGAGCTTTTTTCCCCCTCTCTTCAGCATTTGAGTCAAGTGAAAAAGGGGATCATTTGACAACATTAAAAAAATAAAATACTAGTGAGAAAAATAAAGTACGTCAAGGAGATATTTAAAAAAAATTAAATAAATGCAAGGAAAAAATTCTTGGTAATGGTGGAGCCAGAATTAGCAAATACCCTCAAATCAAATCCATAGGAAGATTTCACCGCAAACAGGATTGGGCCTCAAATCTGTAAATATTAGGATCTAAAAACACTAAGAAGCTGAAGTTAAGATACCTTTTGTAGACTCTTTCAATTTTTTATTTTTTTTTAATAATTTTATGTGAAAGAAGGACCTGGTGTTAGGGATAGGGGGTGGGGGAAAATCAGAGACAGTTCAGTTGACCGGATCTGTTACATTAATTTCTTAATATGCGAAGGAGTGGATAAACCCCTAACAGCAATGGAAAATTAGTTTCTTTATTCCTTCATTAACATTGTGGGAGGAAAATTAATTTTCTACTCTCGTTTTTCCAATTAATAGAATATATCTTTAATAAAGTGATGTGTTGTATATATATTACACACACACTCTTATGGATTGAAAGAATTCTCTAAATTAATCCTAAACAGGTATCTTATAGTTATTTTTTGCTTTTCATGTAGTGTTAAATTGGTTTTGTGTGTGTTGTTCTTTTTTCTGGTCCAGCCCAATACAATTCTTTATAGAAGAAAATGCATCCAAAAGAAGGGTTTTCCAAACCTATATTGGCACAATTTGGTAAATGGTAATTTGGTTGTCTATTTGATCTACGAATATTCAGATGCTGACACTGTATGATAATTATATCCATAGCTGTATTCTTTCAGTTTGTATTAGTGTGCAACACTTAAAAAAAAAAGATTTTCCAACCAGTTATGCACCCACCTTATAGTAGCTCTATCTAGGTTGTATTTCCCTAGTTTGTTTATGAGAAGGTCATGACTTTAGTAAGGCTTTTGATACTGTCTCAATATATACCACATCTACCACTTCCCCCTATCCACAAGGCTTGTTACTCTGTCAAAGAAAGCTATCAGGTTGGGGGATGGTGAGGGGCAAGGAGCAGGATGGGTCGGGGATTCTGAAGGGGATAGGCAGTCGGGAGGCAGGAAGTGGGTGAGGGTCGGATAGGGGACAGGGCCACACTGTTTGGGAGGCACAGCCTTCCCTACCCTACCCTACAGCTCATTCAACAGTTTGAGGCTTGCAGAAGAGCCAAGCTGTTAGCTTTTCCATTAGGACTACCATCCCTTTCACTTCTCAAATGCCCAATTATAGTCTATATGTAATTTCAGTGCCATAGGGAGATTCATGTCAGGGGAGGGTAGCTTCATTTAAAATTAGCCACTGGGGGAGGGGTCACATGAGAAGAGCAATATTCTACACCACCTACCTCCTTCCCAACCCTACCAAGGGAGACCCCCCCCCTGCATTCCCTGAGGCTTCAGAGGGGTTAATTCAGTGGTTCTCAAACTTTTATACTGGTGGCCTCTTTCACATAGCAAACCTCTGAGTGCAATGACCTCTTTCACATAGCAACCCCGCCCCCTTATAAATTAAAAACACTTCTTTATATATTTAACACTATTATAAATGTTGGAGGCAAAGCGGGATTTGAGGTGGAGGCTGACAGCTCGCGACCCCCAGTAATAACCTTGTGACCCCCTGAGGGGTCCTGACCCCCAGTTTGAGAACCCCTGGGTTAATTTAATTTTAGCACCCTGTGTCCATTCACATGCATGTGCTATTTTGAGCATTTCAGTTTTCACAACATAGGCTCATCCCAGATTCTGGAACAAGCTCAAATGCTCAGTTCGTGGAGAATGTACATAAGCTATACTAAAGACAAACCCACAGTAACTGTCTCCAGTTTGTGAGGGACCCCATGGAGCCAGCCTCTAGGAAACAGATAAATGCATGGTGGTGAAGTCCATTAATGGCTATTAGCCAGGATGGGTAAGGAATGGTGTCCCTAGCCTCTGTTTGTCAGAGGGTGGAGATGGATGGCAGGAGAGAGATCACTTGGTCATTACCTGTTAGGTTTACTCCCTCTGGGGCACTTGGCATTGGCCATTGTCAGTAGACAGGATACTGGGCTGGATGGACCTTTGGTTTGACCCAGTATGGCTGTTCTTATGTTCTAACCTAAATTAACCCAAAGTTATGGAGACACATATGAGTCAAGGAAGCCAGCAGAGTATCAGAAACCTGGAAAAATCTCTGACTGGATGGGCTCAGGCGTTTGGTCACAAGCTAAGGTGGTTCAAAAGTTTTGGATTTTTTTTAAGCAGAATTTTTTTTATTGTTTCTTTAAACAATCAACACAGCAAGCAGCAAATATTTGGCCACACACTTCTGAAACCCCAAACCATATTCAGGTTTTGGCAGACTAATTTCAGCTTTTCAATTAAAAAAAACCACAACAAATTTTGAAGGAAAGCAGACATTGTCCATGATTTTTTTCTGCTTTTTAAAAACCCCTAGTTTTCGATCCAGAAAAAGTTTTGACGGAAAATATTTGTCCAATCCTTTTAATGAGCTTTAGTGCCTTTTAGCACTAGCTGATGCTGAGAACCAGTGAGACCTTGTAAAGAAGTTCTCTCTTCTGCCGAGATGCAGAAGATTTATTTTTCCCAGGGCTGCCTGTAGGGGAAAGCAAGGGGGGGAATTTGCGCCGGGCCCCGCAGGGGCCCCCACAAGAATATAGTATTGTATAGTATTGCAATTTTTTTTATGGAAGGGGCCCCCAAAATTGCTTTGCCCCAAGCCCCCGAATCCTCTCGGCGGCCCTGGTCTGTAGTAGACCCCCTACCATGACATCACCCTTTTTTACCTCTTTTATCCTTAGCCAGAGACTTTCAACAAGTCTGTCTCTTATTTCTATCTCAACCTCAGTCCAAGTGTATACCTTTTAATATAGAAGGCAACACGTCCTCCCTTTTTCCCTGCCTGTCCTTCCTGAGCAAACGGTATCCTTCTGTACCAAAATTCCAGTCATGCATATTATCCCAACAAGTCTTCGTGATGCCAACTATGTCATAGTTGTGTTTATTTACTAGCATTTCAAGTTCTTCCTGCTTATTCCCTATACTTCTCACATTAGTATACAGACATCTAAGATACTGATTTGATTCCCCCTGTTCTGTCTTGTCTCTCCCTTATTTCTGCTATAACAGCCCATCCTCTCCTCAGATTCCGACCCTTCTCTGAGGTCTCCATATTTTTTACTTACCTGTGGGCTTTGGTCACCTGCCCCTGTTGAACCTAGTTTAAAGCTCTCCTCACTAGGTTAGCCAGTCTGTAGCCAAATATGCTCTTTCCCTTCCTCGATAGGTGGACCCCAACTCTCTTTAGCAGTCCTTCTTCCTGGAACAACATCCCGTGGTCAAGGAAGCTGAAGACCTCCTGGCGACACCATCCTCACAGCCAGGCATTCACCTCCAGGATGCATCTGTTTCTGTTGAGGCGCCTACCTTTGACTGGAAGGACTGAAGAGACCACCATCTGCACTCCCAACTCCTTCACCCTTACTCCCAGAGCCCTGTAGTTACGTCTGATCTGCTGAGGGTCATACCTCTCAATATCATTAGTGCCCACATGGATGAGTAGCATGGGGTAGTAGTCAGAGAGCCGAATGATCCTCGGCAATCCCTCCGTAACATCTCAGATATGGGCCCCTGGCATACCTCCTGGGATGCCATGTCAGGGCAACAGATGGGTGCCTCCTTCCCCCTCAGAAGAGAGTCTCCAACCACCACTACCCTATGTTTCCTCCTGGGAGTGGTGGCTGTGATCCTCCCAGCCTTGGGGGTACATGGCTTCTCCTCTTCAACCTTTGGGGAGTGATTCCTCATCATTCATTGCCAGGGCAACATAATGGTTCCCCACCACCATGGTGGGTGGGTTGGGAGTAGGGGTGGAGCACTGCCTACTGCCAGAAGTAACCAGCAGCCAGTGTGCTCCCTATACCAAAGCCTTATCCTCCTCACCTCTCTAGATGGATAGCATCCTCAGCTTTGGAAGTCTCCATATGAATACTGTCAATGAATTTCTTCTGTGCATGGATGCTCCACAGCCTAGCCACCTCCTCCTGTAGCTCTCCCACCTGTTTCCTGAGAGATTCCACCAGCAGGCACCTCTCACACTGGATGGTTCCCCCAGCCTGGCTTTCTGCAAGTGGGAAATGCAGGCCGCAGTCTCTGCCAATCTGCACCAGGATCTGGGTAGAGGCATCCATGGTTCGGTTGTCTATCTGGATATAGGCACAGGTGGAGGAAACAGAAGCAGTGTTGGCACTGGCGATGCGGCCCTTCCTAACCATAACGATAATATTATGACTTCCTCTCTCAAACTCCCCTGTTCACTAGCTTCCCTTGATCACTTAGCCTCTGGCTTTTAAAGCCTTCCCTCCTAGATCAGCCCTACCCAGGGGCGGCTCTAGGCACCAGCAAAGCAAGCACCTGCTTGGGGCAGCCTATTTGCAGGGGCAGCAGGGAAGCTGAGAACCAACAGGGGGCTCTGGGAGCTGTAGTTCCTTGGTTAGCTCCCTGCCTATAGAGCCAGTCCTGGAGCAGGGAAAGAACTACATTTCCCAGCATTCCCTTGGCCACTACCAACTGGAAAGGAAGGAGGGGGACCTCATGCGACAGCGTGCTGTGAGTGGTAGGGAGACCATATTTTAACATTCAAAAAACAGGACACTCCAGGGGGAGGGAAGCCCCACCCTGCCACCATCCACTCCCTCCGACTGCCCCCCACAGAAACCCCAACCCATCCAACTCCCCCCTGCTGCCTGTCCCCTGATTGCCCCCTCCCGGGACCCCTGCCCCTAACTGCCCCCCAGGACCCCACCCCCATCTAAGCACCGCTGGTCCTTGTCCCCGGATTGCCCCATCCCAGGACCCCTGCCCCTAACTGCCCCTTGGAACCCCTGCCCCTATCTAAGCCTCCCTTCTCCTTGTCCCCAACTGCCCCCTCCTGAGACCCCCAGCTTTCCCTCTAGCACCCCACCCCTACCTGTCCCCTGACAAACCCCTGGGACTCCCATGCCTATCCAATTGCTGCCTGTCCCCTGACTGCCCCTCCGAACCTCTGCCCCATCAACCCCCCCTGCTCCCTGTCCCTTGACTGCCCCCGGGCATGCCAGACATGCTGCTGCATACATGCTGCCATGCTCCCCCGTGGAGCCCACAGCCCCCTCCCCTCCCACACACACACCCAGCACCTGCCTTCCAGATTTGAACACCTCAAAATTCAGGAGTGCTCAAGCTCAGTTTGGGCAGCTGTTACTTCATTTCTCCCAAATCAAATATACTGATCCACTGTAACTTGCTGTAGAAAAAGTAGGATAAAATTGAGCAAGAAATGCTTATTAGGACTGGAATTGCTATTTTCAACAACCATTGCCTTTGTTTGTTTGTTTGTTTGTTTGTTTGTTTAAAAGGAAGACAGTGATATTGCATTGGCAAATTCCCCATAGAAAGAAAGACTGGAACAAAAGAATAATAAAGGCACCTCAACTTTTCCTCATTCATGTAGGACAGTCTTATAATATGCATCCAGATATCCTCCAATCACACAAGCTGAAAATTGTTCCACTTTTCTGCAGCTCTGTAAGCATATGGGAACCAATCCTGTCTGTGTTTTGTGCACATCCAAAATTCCTGCTGAATGACCTGCCCTGGGAGCGAGTTACCAGTGACCCAAGGCTGCGGCGGAAGGAGGGTGCAGGTGGGGGGGAAGGGGAGAGCCCAGGGCTGGGGCGGCAGGGGGTGGGAGGAGGGCACTGGTGGGGAAAAGGAAGCCCAGCGCTGGTGCGGCAGGGGTGTGGGTGCGGGGAGAGCCCAGGCCTGGGGCGGCAGGGGGGTGGGAGGAGGGCACTGGTGGGGGGGAAAAGGGGAAGCCCAGCGCTGGTGCGGCAGGGGGTGTGGGTGCGGGGGGAGAGCCCAGGGCTGGGGCAGCAGGGGGGTGCGGGGAGGGGGAGCCCAGGGCTGGTTTCGGGGGGCAGCCAAAAATTTTTTGCTTGGAGCGGCAAAAAACCTAGAGCCGGCCCTGGCCCTACCCCCTTGTTAATCACACAGGGAGAGAGTGATCACAAGGCCGATTGAGCCATTGTTCCCTTGATCAGCCTCAAACTGTCCCCAAATACACAATCCCAATTGACCCTGTAACTGAAATAACCTGAAAGAAAAAGAAAAACACGAACAGCCATAGGCGCCGACTTATATGGGGCTCTGGGGCTTTAGCCCCATGAATAAATCCCAAGCAGGGGCTCTGCCCCACCAATGTTTTCTCCTGCTTGAGCGCGCCAGGGCTGCCCAGAGCCTTTAAATCCCAGCCGCGGCCGGGAATCAGAGGGCTCGGGGCTGCCTGCGGCAGCGGGAAGCCCCGACCCCTCGGATCCCCGGCTCCGGCTGGGATATAAAAGGCTCTGGGCTCCGCAGGCAGCCCAGAGCCCTTTAAATCCCAGCAGCGGCTGAGATTTAAAGGCTCTGGGCTCCCGCAGGCAGCCCAGAGCCCTCTGATTCCCGGCCGCGGCTGGGATTTAAGGCTCTGGGCTGCCCGCCGCAGGCAGCCCAGAGCCCTCTGATTCCCGGCTGGGATTTAAAGGCTCTGGGCTGCCCGCGCAGCAGACAGCCCAGAGCCCTCTGATTCCGGCTGGGATTTGAAGCCCAGAGCCCTCTGATTCCCGGCTGCGGCTGGGATTTAAAGGCTCTGGGCTCCGCAGGCAGCCCAGAATCAGAGGGCTCTGGGCTGCCTGCTGCAGCGGAAGCCCAGCCCTCTGATTCCCGGCTGCGGCTGAGATTTAAAGGCTCTGGGCTCCCTGCGGTTGCAGGCAGCCCAGAGCCCTCTGATTCCCGGCCGCGGCTGGGATTTAAAAGGCTCTGGGCTCCGTGCAGGCAGCCCAGAGCCCTTTAAATCCCAGCCGCGCTCTGGGCTCCCGCGGCAGCGCAGAGCCCTCTGATTCCCGGCGCGGCTGGGATTTAAAGGACTCAGCTCCCCGGTTGCAGGCAGCCCAGAGCCCTTTAAATCTCTGCCGCGGCTGAGTTTTTGGGCTCCCCAGTTGCAGGCAGCCCAGAGCCCTTTAAATCCCAGCAGCAGCTGAGATTTAAAGGGTTCTGGGCTCCCGCAGCGGGCAGCCCAGAGCCCTCTGATTCCCGGCCCGGCTGGGATTTAAAGGCTCTGGGCTCCCTGCGGTTGCAGGCAGCCCAGAGTCCTCTGACTCCCAGCCGGGCTGGGATTTAAAGGGCTCTGGGATCCCGCGGCTGCCAGCAGCCCAGAGCCCTTTGAATCCCAGCCTCTGTCCGCTGATTGCCCCCTCCCAGACCCCTGCCCCAACTACCCCCCAGAACCTCCACCCCCTATCTAAGCCCCACTGGTCCTTGTTCCCCAATTACCCCCTCCCGAGACCCCTGCCCCTAACTGCCCCTTGGGACCTCAGCCCCTATCTAAGCCTCCCTTCTCCTTGTCCCCAACTGCCCCCTCCTGAGACCCCACCCAACTTCCCCAGGACCGCAGCCCCTACCTGTCCCCTGATAAACCTTAGACTTCCATGCCTATCCAATTGCTGCCTGTCCCCTGACTGCCCCTTCGAACCTCTGCCCCATCCAACTCCCCCTGCTCCTTGTCCCTTGACTGCCCCCCGGAACTCCCTACCTCTTCTCCAACCCCCAAACTGCTTACTGTGCCACTCAGACCAGCGTATCTGGCTCCATGCAGCTCCAGACAGTTGCTGCCATGCTCCCCATGGAGCCCACAGCCCTCTCCACCCCAGCACCTGCCTTCCAGATTTGAACACCTCAAAATTCAGGAGTGCTCAAGCTCGGTTTGGGCAGCTTTACTTCATTTCTCCCAAATCAGTTTCTGCAAGGTGCCAACTGAAGGTGTTGGAGAACAGAGAGATCAGGTGGCCTCCTAATGCCTGGAAAAGAGACAAAGGCCGGAGGAGGGAGTGTCAGTGCCTGTGCGGACTTCTGGGAAGTGCACGGTGTGGAAGGGGATGCTGTGATGCTTTGGAACATCTCCATACAAAGCCAGTCAGGACTCTGGGGGAGCCTCCTCTCTCGGAGCATACTGTCTCCAGGGCAAGAAGCTTACACCTTCCTGGGTCTGACCTCGGAGCATTCAGCATGCCCTTCCACGTCATGCACTTTCCAAAGTGAGTCTGCCCAGGCTGGTCCTGGGGCAACCAGAGGTCGCTGCACCCCAACTCTGCAGTCAGATGTGACTCTCAGCCAGACAGTAAAACAGAAGGTTTATTAGATGACGGGAACACAGTTTAAACAGAGCTTGTTGGTACAGAAAACAGAACCCCTCTGTCAGGTCCATCTTGGGGGGTGGGGAGCCCAGAACCAAGTTCTGGGTCTCTCCCAATTTCCCCAGCCAGCTCCAAACTGACACTCCCTCCTCTGGCCTCTGTGTCTCTTCTGGACAAGGAGGCCACCTGATCTCTTTGTCCCCAACACCTTCAGTTGGCATCTTGCAGGGGAAACTGAGGCACCCACACAGTATTCAGAGAAAATATTAAGAACATTCCCACTTCATCACAACAGATGCAACAAAATATAATACTGTATATTGAAGTAGGCAAGTGCTGCTTCTGACTTTCCACTTTTAATTGACCCTTGTAATCTTGTGGCACTGACGCGTTGTAGCTTCATTTTATATCGGCTTACAGGGCGGGAGCGGGGGGGCACCACCATTTTGGGCCCCACCAAAAATTATACAAACCTGCCGCCTATGCGAACAGCCAAACGAACTCACTCACCCCAAGTTTAGTACTCGCACCTTGTTTGTTCAGCAGGGGGATCGCCTTCGCCCTCTCTAACGCTCCTGTTTGCAGTCCCCTATTTGCTAGCTCTCCTTGGTCACTTAGCTTCTGGCTTTTCAGGCCTTCCCTCCTAGGTCAGCCCTACCCTCTCATTAATCACACTGGGAGGATGATCACAAGGTTGATGGAGGACGATCAAGGGAACAATGGCTTAAACGGTCCTCAAACACTGTTCATTATTAGTTCCTTTCTTTTTAGAAGCTGTGCACATCCATAAAAGCCACATCTCTGCCCCCCCTCACTCCCATTTCCAGCTGCTTTACAGTGTTAAGGCAGCATACAGGGAACGCCCAAGGTGGTATAAAGCTCTATTCCATGGGGCCAAAGTGCCATGCCAACCAGTCCTTCCACAGAGCAGTCTCTAAGGGGATCAGTCCATTAAACTTACAGCAGCTTTGGCAATTGCTAGGATCCATGATTTTTAATCTGACAGTGTTAGTGATATATGAGATATCACAAAATATTTAGACAAAATTGTATCTAATTGTTCATTGCCTAAAATCTACCCACAAATCTGCTCCCTGGATTATACAACAGGGGAGACTAAAGAAAACATGGTTGATATATGATTTTAGAAAGTGTGCCAGCCATCTCTTTTCTATAGGCTCCACCTCCAGACAGGGGCGGCTCTAGGCACCAGCAAAACAAGCTGGTGGCCCCATGGAATAGAGCTTTATACCACCTTGGGCGTTCCCTGTATGCTGCCTTAACACTGTAAAGGGCGGCAAAATCTAGGGGGCGTCCCCTGCGGCCGGGGCGGCAGGCTGGGCAGCGGACCTGCCGCAGTCATGCCTGCGGGAGGTCCACCGGGCCCGGGACGACCGGACCTGCCGCAGGCATGACTGCGGAGGGGGCGCTCGTCCCGCGGCTCGGCGGGGCCTCCCGCCGGCATGACTGCGGCACCGCCAGCGGAGCCGCCCGACCCACGGACCGGCCCCAGCCGCGGGAGGTCCAGCCGCGCCCCCCGGGACCAGCGGTCCCGCTGCAGTCATGCCCGCGGGAGGTCCGCTGCTCCCGCGGCTCCGGGGCGCCTCCCGCGCATGACTGCTTGGGGCGGCCAAAAACGTAGAGCCGCCCCTGCCTCCAGAGCATGTCTGTTCTCATAATGAAATTGTTCAAATTTTTTGCAAAGCAATTGACTGCAGTTACATCACTTTAAGGAAGACTTGCCTTAGTATGAAATTAGAAGTGAACCCATCATTGATTTAACTACTTGAAATAAAAAGACAGGACTCTGCATTATCCAGGGAAAACATTTCAGAGTCCATTGCACAGTTGAGAATGATATATACATTGCACTGATGTAAACGTTAATATATGGATGGCAGAAAGTACTCTAAGTGTTGAACTGACATTGGTTCATCTATTCATGAATTCAGAATTGAACCACTGGGATATACTTTTCTCCTGCTACTCCAGAATACCCAAACTGAGTTCCTATAATGTATTAGCACAGTGTGTCCAGAGATTTAATAAAGTTTTAAAATTAGTGTAATTAAAGAAATGGCAGAGATTTACTCTTGAAAGGACTATAAACTTTTAAGACAAGGTTATAAAAGAAATTCCTTCAAATCTACATTATGAACTGTCACATCCTAAACTAAATTACATGTCTACGTCCAAAGTAACACCATTGACTTAATTTGCAGTTAGTTTGCATTGCATGAATTTACCAGAGTTCAGATTTTGACAGTATGTTTCATCTTATCCTTCCTCCTAAAAATAACTTTAGATGTTAAGTCATACCTCCAAAAGAAAAACGAAGATGCTGTTTGCAAACAGAACTGGTAAGCATTTCTCTGTATTTGCTATTGATGGCCTTCTAAAAAGTTAGTAGAAAATCTGATTTCTTGAGTCCATGTCATTAACCAAAGAGTACTATCCTTCAAGGCCTGTGTACATGGATCACCTATCTTTAATTTGAAACAGGTACCTCCATCAACACTGTACAGTTTAACACTAACCTGAGAACTGATTCATGTTGACTCAAAGGAAAGTGTGCCACCTGCTGAACCTACCCACCACTTTCTGCTGCTAAGTACTAACCAGGCTTGAACTTCAGTTTGAGATCAGAAGATATCACTTCTACTTTGGTTAGGGAGCAGAACATTTTTTAAATTACATTATTTTTGCTTATAACATGCTGTAGACCTGCAAAGCTAACAAATGTACAAAGACTGTTGGCAAACTTGGCTGAGATTTCTTCCTAAATAATCTTGGATCAAAAGCTTGAAGAAGATAACCAATGAAAAAGGATCTATGATGTTTCATTGGGTGGAGTGCTGAGCAGGTCACTTTTTGATATTACTGAACAGATTTAGAACAACAGCATGAAGAGTCTATTCTGGTGGATGTAAGGTACTACAGAGATGGCAGATTAAAAAAATGCACAGGGAAAAATGTCAAAAAAAAACAAGAAGCAAAATCATTTCTGATCTCTATTATGGATAAATTGAGGATAGCATTTACAGAAGCACACTCTATACTCAGCAATATATGAAGTATGTCTCACAACTACATACCTCGCATTATGGTTCAATATACCCAGTAAACCCTACCATCAATTCATTGGAATGACTGTTCTCTTTGAAATACTGCTGCCAAGAAATCTGCAAAATGCCACAGTATAAAGGAGTATAAAAAGGTTATTTTACTCATGTTCAAGGTTTGTTGCTTACTTAATAATTGTTTAATAATTTAAATGAGCCCGTAAGAGCTATGAAGTTAATAGTACATTAAATGTGATCTGCAAATTGAAAAATAAGATGTTTCCTTTTTTGTTTCTTACTGGTATATAAAAAAAGTGTGAAAGTCTATTTGTTTATTTTTAATGTGGATTTTTCTACTTCAATATTAGAAATATCAGGTTCTTTCTAGCCCATTTTTTCTGGAGCACTATATGGAAATTGGAGAACTAGTGAGACTATGACTTCACAAGAAATAACGGACTGGAGACTGAGAGGAAGTGTTTTTATTCAGACTTTAAGGCACTGTCAGCTTTAAAGTTCTTTTAAAATAAATGTAGTTAAACTGATACAAAACCTGTATGGACATATTTAAATCCATTTACAACTGACTTACATCAAAACATTTTGATTTAAGCTAAATCAGTACAAGTCCATTGTAAACTGATTTAACTGTGTCAACACAGAAGTTTCCATCAGTTTAACTAACTTGATTTAAAAACTGATTTTAGTTAAAAAGATGTGAGATTTGTGAAGACTATATCACAATATACACCACAACAATTGGAATTTTTATTTGCAGTCTTAACAAAGAGAACAAGGATTGAATAGGTGTGGAGAAAGAATGAACCTATCACTTCTCAAAGTAGTCCCTTTAAAATCAGACTTAGGACACATCTGTAGTGCAGTATGGGAAGCTTGTGTTGCTCCTGCTTTGGCTATACCCATTCTGTGGATAAATAAAAGACTTCATGTATAAGGACTGACAATCCATAAGAGACAAGCATTACATTCACTCATGATCAAATAATTTTTAAATGGTAATTTGTTCAAAATACTAAATTTTCCAAGTATGGTGTACAAACTATATAAAATGCATTCCATGATTATATGGATATGTAAAAAGAACAATAAGCAAATACATCTCTGTGAACATAGAAAATACAAAAGCAGCAAAAAGCACAGTAAAATGCTCCCTCTAGTGTAAAAAAGAAAAGCAAGCAGTTTAAACAGGGGAATAAATTGTTCAAAGAGACTGTGGCATTTACATGAAAAAGGAATATAATCAAAGTACAAGGAGAAAGAAACACTAACTCCAAAGCATAGAGGGAGAAAAAGTTAAGAGACAGAATCAGTCTCTTATTTTCAAAAAAGATAAACATATTCAAAGGACATCCCAAGTACAGGAAAAGAAAACACAAACCTCAATTTTCAGTTCCAGTCAAACTGACATTAATAAAGAGCAAATGTAGGTTAAACATCAGGTTAAAATTTCCCACAGATCTACTGGATTGTGAAAATCTCCCAAAGATGACTATTTAAACTGGAAAAAAGGTGGTAGAAAATATGCTCTAGGGCAGTGGTTCTCAAATTTTTTTTTTCATGGCCCACTTGAAAATTGGTGAGGGTCTCGGTGGACAACTTAATGATCTTTCCAAATGTTGTTTGTACCATTAGCTAACTGTTGTAAAGCGCTTTGGATAAAAGCGCTATATAAAAAACAATAATAATAATAAAAGTTTTTTTGTTCTACAAATAAAAGCACACAACTCATATTTTAATATCAGTAGTCTTACCTTTCTAATGCAATGGATGTGCCCTCTCTCACCTGCCGTGGCAGCCCTCGAGCTGGGGCTGGGAAGGAAGGGAGGTCTCTCCCTCCCTCCCCTGCCACGGCAGCCCCTGAGCTGGGGCTCAGGGGGCGGGTATCTCTCCCCTGCTGCAGCAGCACCCAAGCTGGGACTGGGAAGGAGGGGGTGTCTCTCCCCTGCCACAGCAGCCACAGAGCTGGGGCTGGGAAGGAGGGCCATCTCTTCCTGGCAGCTGCAGCCCTGGAGCTGGGGAAAGTCGCCTCTTTCTCTGGCCACTGCAGTCCTCTTCTCATCCACTCCCCGCTCTCACCTACCATCTATTCCCCCCCCCCCCCCCCGAGGCCACCACCTCACCTTACATATGCATCTTCTCCAGGGTCCAGGCACCTAATTAGTGGAGCCATGCCTGCACGGCTCCACTAATTAGGTGTGCAGCCACCCAGGCGCACACCTTAGAGGGAACTATCTGCAGACCATCTGAATGAAGCTTGCAGACCACTGGTGGTCCATGGACCACAATTTGAGAACCTCTGCTCTAGCGAACATTGCTGTACATGCATGGAGATGGACTAGAATCAAAATTACCTATGTGGTTTTTTACATCTCCTGTTTCTATGATTCTGTGGCTCCACTGAGTATGCTGTGACAAATCCAACTGATTAGTGTTTGGCACCCTCCTACACACCCAGGATCTTTCCAGGGCTGCATGTTTCTGATGGCCATAGATTTATTTTTTTTTCTGGTTAGGGCTCTTAGTTACTAGAAACCAATAGGAACATTTTGTTTTCAAATGACATTCAAGAGATATCTCATGTAAACAAGATAAAATTATTCTGAGAAAATCTAGAAACTGACTTTCACCACAGTATTAGGGGGATTCTGACAATGTTATAATTTCAATGTCTATTGTGCTTTCTTCTAAACAATTATTTTGGCTATTTCCGTTTAATTTTTAAAAAAATATTCCTATCAAGAAGTTTATATAATAACCTACAATCATGCTAGCCTTTCCAATAACCATACAAAACAGGAAGGTACACCTTAAGTAAATTATGTCTGAATATACCGTAATATGATCAACTGGTAGAGAGCAGAGATCCAATCTTGTTAGGTTCTGAGCACCCCCAATTTATATTGATACCAGGGGGAGCTGAGGGACCTCCTTTTGGTGAAACTGGGGATACTGGTTTACTTTTCCATGAAGCAATCATGATGTTAAATATTACTTCTTATTCTTTCAAATGTAAAATATAAAAGCAATTGGTCTGTATAGGAAAATGTGAATTTATAAATTACAGGCTAAATTCAGCCCTGGAATACCTCCATTTATTTGATTTTTCACAGCTGCTGATAGGCTAAATTAAATTAAACCTACTGGGATTTGAGACTATAAACACAGGGAGTCTCAAGCCTGAGGTTTACAATACTAGATCATGTCTTCTGGGATAAACATCTAGCACTAGGTTTTCTTAAAAAGCCCTCATGGTATGAAAATAATATAATAAGAATTGGCGATGTTTAAACAAAATTAAAATACAATGCTAATAGTCTAGTGAACAGATATGAATGCATTATAGAATCATAGGAATGTAGGGCTGGAAGGGACCTCAAGAGGTCACCTAGTCCACCCCCTGCCCCATGCTAAGGCAAGATTAAATATATCTAGACCATCTCTGACAGTTGTTTGTCTAACCTGTTCTTAGAAACCTCCAATGACTGAGATTCCACAACCTCCCAAGGTAACCTGTTCCAGTACTTAACTACACTGATAATTAGTTTTTCCCTGATATCTAACCTAAATCTCCCTTGCTGCAAACTAAGCCAATTAATTTTTTTCCCCTATCTTCAATGGACATGGAGAACAATTGATTACCATCCTCTCTGTAACAGACCTTAATATATCTATTATCTCCCCCCCGCCCCACTTCCTCTTCTCTAAACTAAACCCAATTATTTCAACCTTTACTCATGTGTTCTAGACTTCTTATAGTTTTGTTGCTCTCCTCTGTGCTCTCTCCAGTTTGTTCACATCTTTCTTATGGCAGGTTCTGAAATGGTACACATTAATTAAAGCTCTGATTAAATGCTGTATTTTGAAAAGCCCTTTGACATGAGTTGTATGGAAAAAAAACAGGTAATCTGAAGAAAGTTCAATTTAACATTTTTAAGATGACGCTATTAGTAAGTGAGCTTATTGCACACTGACAGAAGTTTATTGCATTTGGAATCTTAAATTGTAATTCTGCATAAAGACAAAAGAAACTGTATGATTTAGGAAGTCAATTACAGAGTTCAAGAGTACCATTCAGATGCAGATATTTTCAAAACCCACTATGGGGTGTCATTCTCTAACAGTACGTTAAGGATTTGTAGCACTTCATTAAGTTCAGAATATTATAATATCCCAACAAATCCAGCTTTCAAAGAACTATATGCCTTTTAAAAACTGGCACTGCCAATGATTTGTCATTTTATACTTAGACTGAGAAACATTGAACTGGAAAATGACGCAACCTTAATATTTCAGATAGAGCATATATTTTGTTGATATGGTTATTGTTCTTTTTGTAAAGCCTGTGGCCATAGTCATAATAAGATTCTTTTGCACATTACAACAACAGTAGCATTGTCAAGAAAAAAGTCATTTGCTTGTTCTATCTGAATTACTAGTCAGTCAGACAACTGGGTTCTATACCCAGCTAACTTGTTGGTGCACATACTATGTCATCTTAGACACATAGTAGCAGTATAGGCTAACAGTGTAATAACATATTTCCAGTTACTAAGGGTATGTCTACACTACAAGACTATTTCGAATCAACTTAAGTCGAATTTGTGGAATCGACCTTATGAAGTCGAATTTGTGTATCCACACTAAAAACACTAATTCGATTGTGTGAGTCCACAGTAACGGGGCCAGCGTCGAATTTGGAAGCGGTGCACTGTGGGAAGCTATCCCACAGTTCCCGCACTCCCCGCTGCCCATTGGAATTCTGGGATTTCCCCCCAATGCATGCTGGGGGAAAAATGTGTCGAGGGTGGTTTTGGGTAACTGTCATCATTGAACCGTCAATCACGCCCTCCCTCCCTCCCCGAAAGCGCCTGCGGGCAATCTGTTCGTGCACTTTTCTGCTCAGTGACAGCATGGGCACCACAGCACTGCGAGCACGGAGCCCGCGGCAGTTATGGCCGTTGTCAACTCCTCGCACTTTATCGTCCACCTCTTCCACAGTCAGCTGCTGAGAAATCGGGCTACTTTTCAATGGTGCTGCGAGCACTGGTGGACCATGGGGGACGTTTTACCAACATCAACGTCGGGTGGCCGGACAAGGTTCATGACGCGCGTGTTTTCAGGAAATCTCGTCTGTTTAGACGCCTGCAGGAAGGTAGTTTCTTCCCGGACCACAAAATAACTCTTGGGGATGTGCAGCTGCCTATAGTGATCCTCGGGGACCCAGCCTACCCGCTAATGCCCTGGCTTGTGAAGCTCTGTGCAGACGCCTTGCACAGCGACAAGGAACTCTTCAAGTACCAGCGAGCAGCATGACCTGTGACTGTTCAGTTTCTTTACAGAGAAGCTGAACCTGCCCCTGTTTCTTTACCAAGTTACTGTTGACTAGCATCTGCAGTTACATACCCCGTCCACCCCGCTTCCCCCACTTCCAACACACGTTTAAAAATAAAACAGATGGTCCACTGTGACTTTACAAAGGTTTCTTTATTGATGACTTTGCGTTAAAGGGTTGAAACTGGCACGCAGACTGTGCTGGGTAGGGTGTGCGGTGATGTAAAGACCGCCTCTAAACTCGAGGAATGACAGGCTCCTACTCCCAGAGCGGTCCGCAGTGCCGGACTGGTTGTTTCAACGGAGCCTGCCATCCCTCCTTTTTGGGACTCTGTGTGCGGGGGCTATGTGGCCTTGCGGCGGGGGAGGACGGATACAGATTCCTCTGCTGCGTGGCTCTGTGGTCCAGGACAGGGACCGTTTCATGAGATCTGTAACCCCCCTCCCCCGCTACAAAGTCACATATCCCCCCCACCCACACAGAACCTGCAAACCACCTCCCATACCGACCAGGGTGCCTACTGACTGCACTGTGTGTGTGACCTGCTGCTGATCCTGCCCCCGTCTCTGTACCCTGCTAAAGGTGACTGTCCTATGCAATACCCTACCCCCTTCCCCACCCACCCCTTCAAACGCAGCGTTGTGTAAAAAAGCATGAGGGAAACAGTAATTAACAGCAAAGTTTTTTTAATAATTAACCAGACAGTCAGGGGATGAAACTGGGATTGGGGCTACGGTGAGTCAGGAAGGGAAGGAATTCTCAAAAATTAGGGTATGAGAGCTTTTGGGTACTTGAGCACTCTGCTGGGGTGCAGTGACAGTTTTCACGGCCCCTGGCGCCACTCCTTCTGGTTACTTTGGGTGACGGGAGGTATGGGACTTTGTGGCGGGGGAGGGCGGTTGCAGATACACTGCGGGGGGGGGGGCTCTGTCCTCCTGGCTGCAGTCCTGCAGAACATCCACAAGGCGCCGGAGCGTGTCCGTTTGCTCCCTCATTAGTCCAAGCAGCGTTTGAGTCGCCTGCTTGTCTTCCTCACGCCACCTCTCCTCCCGTTCGCTGTGTGAGCGCTGCTGCTGAGAGAGGGTCTCCCTCCACCGGCTCTGCTGGTCTGCCTCGGCTTGGGAGCACCCCATAACTTCAGCGATCATCTCGTCCCGTGTCTTTCTCTTTCGCCGCCTAATCTTTGCCAGCCTCTGTGAGGGGGATGCTGTGGCAGGTCTGGAGACAGTTGAAGCTGTGTGATGGGAAAGAGGGAGTGAATTCCTTGCAAAGATACATTTCTGCGAACAATGAACACAGTCTAGTCTGTGTCTGTGAACAACACCATGCACAGCACCTATCTCGTCCGCACTCCTGCAGCAGGCAATCCGGAAAGCATAAACTCTGCCCCTGTTCTACCCCATCGCAGTGTCCCATGCTTTTTTACTCAACCCTTGCACTTCTGGGTTGAGATCCCAGTGCCTGATGGTGCAAATTTCATTGTCGCGGGTGGTTCTGGGTAAATGTAGTCAGTCATTCCTTCCTCCGGGAAAGCAATGCCAGACAATCATTTCGAGCCCGTTTTCCCTGGATTGCCCTGGCATACGCCATAGCGTGGCAACCATGGAGCCTGTTTTGCCTTTTGTCACTGTCACCGTATGTGTACTAGATGCCGTGGACAGAGGCGATTCATCAGCGCTACACAGCAGCATTCATTTGCTTTTGCATGACAGCAGAGATGGTTATCAGCCATACTGCACCATCTACCATGCCAATGTAAATTGGCAAGGTGATGACGGGTAGCTGTCCTATTGCACTACACCTTCTGCTGCTGTCGTAAGTGCCCCTGGCCGAGATCGGCCAGGGGCGCAAAAGACAAAACTGGGAATGACTCCCCGAGTCAATCCCTCCTTTATGGTATCTAAAAATAGAAACAGTCCCGCCTAGAATATGGGGCAACTGTACTAGGGTTTTAGTGTATCAGAGAACTACAGAGCACAGCCACTCTGTGTCAGATCCCGCAGGAATGACGAGCTGCGTGCCATTCACAGGGGGTGCCCCTGCAACAACCCTACCTGTTGCTTCCCTCCTCCTCCAGCCTTCCCGGGCTACCGTTGTAGTGTCCCCCCATTTGTATGCTGAAGTAATAAGGAATGCAGGAATAAGAAACAGTGACTTGTTAGGGAAATGGAATGAGGGTAAGGCAGCCTCCAGCTGCTATGATAGTCCAGGCATTACAGAATCTTTTCTTTACACATGAAGGGCGGGGGCTGATGGAGCTCAGCCCCCTGTTGCTATGATGAAGACGGTTAGCAGGCCGTCTACCTATGGGCTGATAGGTAGCAGTCCTATTGCACAACATCATCTACCGCAAGGCTGATGATGAGGACGAGTACCAGTTGTATTGCACCATCAGTCACCCATGAGGCGGGGGTGGGGGGGCGAGGATGCTACCGTAGCGTGCCGCAGCATCGCGTCTACCAGCAGCATTCAGTACACATAGGGTGACATTTACAAGAGTCAAGAGACAATTTCTTTCCCTTTTCCTTCTGGGGGTGGAGGGTGGCTGTACATTGACGAGCTATGCCCTGAACCACCGCGGACCCTGTGTTGGACCCTAGAAGCATTTGGAGCTCAGCCAAGAATGCAAATGATTTTCGGACACAGCGGGAACTGTGGGATAGCTTGCATCCTCAGCCCCGCCCCTCCTTCCATCCATGAGCGTCCATTTGATTCTTTGGCTTCCCGTTACGCTTGTCACGCAGCAGCGTGATGACTCTCTGCTACGCAGTCTGTCCGGAGATTTTTTTAAAATACTTTGGACTGGGTGTAACATTACGGTAATTTTCCTAATTAGATGCAGGAGTCGCCGAGCGAGATCGCCCTGAGGAGTGTCACTGAAGGAGATAGAGAGCGCATGCTGCGTGAAAGCCAGCACAAACCAGGGGCCTATGCAGCCGTGCTCGGGGAGGCAATGCTCCCTGAGTACCTCATGAAAGCCTGGCACGGAAAGGTGTGCTACTACGGAGCACCCAATAAGGCAGCTCTCCCCAGGAACCTCCTGCGGAGGCTTTTCGATTACCTCTAGGAGAGCTTCGTGGAGATCTCCCAGGAGGATTTCTGTTCTATCCCCATATATATTGACCTCCTTTTCACATACTTCAGATACCTGTTATATTAAGAATAAAAGTTTACATGTTTAAAGCACTTACCGAGTGATCCTTCCCCTGATTCAGGGTCTGGGTTAACGGCCGGGGAGGGTTGGTAGGGGCTCTCCGTGAGGGTGATGAAGAGATCCTGGCTGTCAGGGAAACCAGCGTTGTAAGCGCTGTCGCCTGCCTCGTCCTCCACAAACCCTTCCTCATCTTCCCCGTCCGCGAACATCGCCGAGGTACTGGCCGTCGACACTGTCCCATCGTCAGAGTCCACGGTCACTGGTGGGGCAGTGGTGGCAGGCTCCATAGCGTCCGTTTGCCGCTTTGATTTTTTGGTAGTCTTGTCTGGGGTCCTTGATTTTCACGCGGCGCTGCATTGCATCCCGGCTGTATCCTCTGTCTCTCATGGCTTTGGAGACCTTCTCGTAGGTCTTTGCATTCCGTTTTTTGGAGCGCAGCTCCGAAAGCACAGACTCCTCGCCCCACACACCGATCAGATCCAAGACTTCCCGGTCAGTCTATGCTGGGGCCCTCTTTCTATTCAGATATTACATGAACTCCTCTGCTGGAGAGCTCTGCATTGCTGCCGATGCTGCTGAGCTCGCCCCGATGTCCAACCACGAAATGAGATTCTAACTGTCCAAACAGGAAAAGGAATTCAAATTTTCCCGAGACTTTTCCTGTGTAGCTGGTCAGAGCATCCGAGTTCGGACTGCTGTCCAGAGCGTCAACAGAGTGGTGCAGTGTGGGATAGCTCCCGGAGCTACTAAGTTCGATTTGCATCCACACCTAGCCTAATTCGACATAGCCATGTCGAATTTAGCGCTACTTCCCTCATCGGGGTGGAGTACCGAATTCGAACTAAAGAGCCCTCTAGGTCGAATTAAATGGCTTCCTGGTGTGGACGGGTGCGCGGTTAATTCGAATTAACACTGCTAAATTCGAATTAAAGTCCTAGTGTAGACCAGGCCTAATACAACATAACACCAACTAGAGGGAATCCTACTAATTGTGAATTACATTCATTTCTGTCCTGGAATGCTCCTGATCACAAATAAATAGATTTTATTAACTTGTGTTTTAATATAGGGACTAGTCTGAAACCAATCTACTACTTTCCCTTGTGGCTAAATAAATGTTAATTCAGGGGGCAGAAATGAAAAATTACTGCACACTAATAGATAGTGCCCACCCCTTGCAGAAAGATACTTTTATTTTTCAGACAAATGAAATATGGAATTCTGATTCAGGTCTTCAGTAAGATAATATAGTTCTCAGATACCACTGTGATGAGTGAGGCATAAAAATATATAGATACTTAAGTTTAATAGATAAAATGAACAATACATTGGGGATATTTTTAGGAAATAGGCATTTCCACATAATTATTCGTATTCATTTACAGCTTCTAAAATAAATATTTTCATTTAATTTCTCATTTTAGGGATCTTGTTTTGAAGTCTCAATCTCTCTCTCCAGTTACACATCTGTGATCATACAGTGTTTATTCATAACATTTATCCCACAACATTTGAGCAAAATTACTACTTTACTTAGCTTTCATAACAAACTAAAGGATCACTCCCTTTTGCTTTCTTTACACCTCTTCTCCAGCTCCACTATCACATGATTTGTTAAATCATCAGAGTTGTTGTGACTGAATGACTCACTGAATATCAGGAAACTGAAATGTACAAAAGCCACTGATAATTCTGCAGCACTGTAAATGGAGCTGTAGGAATGATTCCTTCCATCTCTCTGTTCTGAGTACCTTAAGCATTTGTTGTACTTGTATTAGTATTGATTTTATTGTGATCTATTGTTTAGATAAACAATAGATCACAATATAAATAAATAAAAGTTAAGATGAGGCTACCAAGTGGCTGTATAACGATATTGTGGTCTGCTTGCCACTGTTGAAGGTTTGGGGTATTTTATCTGGTAGATAGCCAACTAAATTTAATGTGAAAGGTAGCTATTATTTGTGCACCTTGCCCTCATATTTTTTTACAGTTACTTGCTGCTTATTATACAGATTAATAAAGCACCATAACTATGCGATCTAGATGCACATTACAGTACAAATGGTTCAAAGTTGGGTCTATTCACATTTCCCATTAACAGAAGCAATATATCAGGCCCTCTGACATACTAAAAATATGTCATGTTCAATAGTATCGGATACGGAGTTAATTTTTATTAATGGGGTTGTACCTTCTTTATCTCCATCTGAATTTAGCCTATAGAATGGAGAAACACCTGACTAGCTAGCTAAATGCCCAAGATTAAATTCATAGTCAAAGGAAATTTTGTGCATCTCACTTCTTACGTCGATTTCTAAAGATGGCCAGCTTTGATCTTGGGGCCTGTCTACAGAAGAAAGTTAAAACTGATTTACATGAAATCAGTGTAAAACCTGATTTTTTTTTTATATAAACTAGTACAAAAACTTGGACAGACAGATTATTCCATTTAAGTTTGTTAGTAAGGGTATGTCTACACTACAAGAGTAGTTCGAATCAACTTAAGTCGAATTTGAAGAACCAACCTTACAAAGTCGAATTTGTGTGTCCACAGTAAGGACACTAATTTGACTTTGTGAGTCCACACTAACGGGGCAAGCGTCGAAATTGGAAGCGGTGCACTGTGGGAAGCTATCCCACAGTTCCCGCACTCCCCGCTGCCCATTGGAATTCTGGGATTTCCCCCCAATGAATGCTGGGGGGAAAACTGTGTCAAGGGTGGTCTTGGGTAACTGTCAGCATTCAACCGTCACTCCCGCCGGCGGGAAATCAGTTTGCGCACTTTTCCTGTTAGTGACAGCGCGGATGCCACAGCACTCCACTGTGATCATGGAGCCCGCTGCAATCATCGCTGCACTTATGGCCGTTGTCAACTCCTCGCACCTTATCGTCCACCTCTTCAACAGTCAGATGCTGAGAAATCGGGCGAGGAGGCTCCGGCAGTGCGGTGAGGACATGAAGTCTCAGAGTGGCACAGACCTCTCAGAAAGCCTGGTATGCCGCGCCGTGGAGATCATGGTGGCAATGGGTCATGTTCATGCTATGGGACGGCGATTCTGGGCCCGGGAAACAAGCACGGACTGGTGGGACCGCATAGTGCTGCAGGTCTGGATGAATCACAGTGGCTGCAAAACTTCAGGATGCGTAAGGGCACTTTCCTTGAACTCTGTGACTTGCTGTCCCCCTGCCCTGAAGCGCAAGGACACCCGGATGCGAGCAGCCCTGACTGTGCAGAAGCGAGTGGCCATAGCCCTCTGGAAACTTTCAACGCCAGACAGCTACCGGTCAGTAGCGAACCACTTTGGCGTGGGCAAATCTACCGTGGGGGTTGCTGTGATGCAAGTAGCCAACGCAATCGTTGAGCTACTGCTCTCAAAGGTAGTGACCCTGGGAAACGTCCAGGTCATCACAGATGGCTTCGCCGCGATGGGATTCCCAAACTGCGGTGGGGCTATAGATGGGACTCACATCCCTATCCTGGGACCAGCCCACCAGGCCAGCCAGTATATTAACCGAAAGGGCTACTTTTCAATGGTGCTGCAAGCAATGGTGGACCATAGGTGACGTTTTACTAACATCAACGTCGGGTGGTCGGGCAAGGTTCATGACGCGCGTGTTTTCAGGAACTCTGGTCTGTTTAGACGCCTGCAGGAAGGTAGTTTCTTCCCGGACCACAAAATAAGCGTTGGGGATGTGGAGATGCCTATAGTGATCCTCGGGGACCCAGCCTACCCGCTAATGCCCTGGGCTCACGAAGCCCTATACAGGCGCCTTGGACAGTGACAAGGAGCTCTTCAACTACTGGCTGAGCAAGTGCAGAATGGTGGTGGAGTGTGCTTTCAGACGTCTCAAGGGGAGATGGCGAAGCGTACTGACTCGCTCGGATCTCAGCGAAAGCAATATCCCCATTGTTATTGCTGCTTGCTGTGTGCTCCACAATCTCTGTGAGAGCAAGGGGGAGACCTTTATGGCGGGATGGGAGGTTGAGGCAAATAGCCTGGCTGCTGATTACGCTCAGCCAGACACCCGTGCAATTAGAAGAGCCCAGTGGGAAGCGCTGTGCATCCGGGAGGCTTTGAAAGCTAGGTTCCTCAGGGAGCGGGGTAACCTGTGACTGTTCAGTTTCTTTACAGAGAAGCTGAACCTGCCCCTGCTTCAGTTACTGTTGACTTTCTTCTGCGGTTACATACCCCGTTCACCACGTTTCCCCCTTTCCAACACACGTTTAAAAATAAAGTTAATGGAATATTGTTAATTAGCAAAGTTTTCTTTACTAATGAATTCGCGTTAAAGGGTTGAAACAGGGATGCAGACTGTGGTGGGTAGGGTGTGCAGTGATGTACAGACCGCTTCTACACTCAAGGAATGACAGGCTCCTGCCCCTAGAGCGGTCTGCACTGCCAGACTGGTTGTTTCAACGGAGACTGCCATCCCTCCTTTTCGGGACTCTGTGTGCGGGGGCTATGTGGCCTTGTGGCGGGGGAGGACTGGGGGCAGGACGTTTACAGGTGGGTGTGAAGGAAGGGGTAAGGGGTGCAGGCTCTGGGCTGGGGTGGGGGCGTAGGAAGGGGTGAGGAGGTGTAGGGGGAGGAGGGCTCTGGCTGGGGCTGAGGGTTTGGGGCATTAGAGAGGCTCAGGGCTATGGTGGAAGGGCAGGGTAAGGGCAGCCTGCCTTGCCATTTGTGGCTGGCAGGCGCTAGGACCCTGGGGCACCAGACAGCATTTGTGCAGGGAGCCGCTCTACTGTCAGGCAGGTACGGAGCATGGCGGGGCGGGGGGGAGACCCGTGGGGGCCAGGGCCCGATCCAGGCAGGAGCGGGGGAGAGACCCAGCTCCAAATATAGCTGGAGCAGGGCACCTGCCGCCTATGCACAGAACATGAAAAACACCTCCCAGACTGACCAGGGTGCCTAGTGACTGCACTATGTGTGTGTGACCTGCTGTAGATCCTGCCCCCGTGTATGTATCCAGGTAATGATGACCATCCTATGCAATTACCAAACCCCTCCCCCCCCCTTCACACAAAGTCTTCTGTAAAGAAACATGACGGAAACAGTAATGAACAGCAAACTATTTTTAATAATCAACTACACAGTGAGGGAACGAAACTGGGATTTGGGCTTGGGTGATCCAGGAAGGGAAGGACTTCTCAAAATTTAGCGAATGAGAGCTTTTTGGTACTTGAGCACTCTGCTGGGGTGAAGTGACAGTTTTCACGGCCCCTGGCGCACCTCCTTCTTGTTATTTTGGGGGAAGGGGGTATGGGACTTTGTGGCGGGGGACGGCGGTTGCAGATACACTGCAGGGGGGGCTCTGTCCTCCTGCCTGCGGTCCTGCAGAACATCCACAAGGCGCCTGAGCGTGTCCATTTGCTCCCTCATTAGTCCAAGCAGCATTTGAGTCACCTGCTGGTCTTCCAGACGCCATCTGTCCTCCCGTTCGTTGTGTGAGCGCTGCTGCTGAGAGAGGTTCTCCCTCCACTGGCTCTGCTGGGCCGCCTCGGCTCGGGAGCAGCCCATAAGTTCTGCGAACATCTCGTCCCGTGTCTTTTTCTTGCGCTGCCTAATCTGCACCAGCCTCTCTGAGGGGCATGGTGGAGCAGGTCGGGATACAGGTGCAGCTGTGTGATGGGAAAAGGGATTGACTTCCTTATAAAGATACATTTCCGCAAAGAGGAAACATAGTCTAGTCAGTCTCTGTGAACAAGACCATGCACAGCACTCACTCAGGGAAAGTTCGAATTTTCGGAATTCGCTTTCATTGCCTGGGGGATTGCACTGCAGACCAGACAAGCGGGGTGGGACAGCAGAATCCGTGGAGCAGCCAGGCATGGTAAGCCTGAAACTTTTGGCTGCTTAAAAGTCAATGTATACCACTGTCCTCTTGCTACAGGCAATCCTGAAAGCATAAACGCTGCCCCTGTTGCACCCCCTCGCGTCTGTTCCCTGGGAAAGATCCCTGTATGATGCCACTCTGCAGCCTCCACCACGTGGCTGTAAAGTGACGCTCATTGTTATGCAAAGGAACAGTGAAGCACTCCCAATACTAATAGTACACAAATTACTCTAATTAAATGCAGGAGTCTCCGAGCAAGATCACCCTGAGGAGGGTCACTGAGGCAGATAGAGAGCGCATGCTGCGTGAAAGCCAGCACAAACCAGGGGCCTATGCGGCCATGCTCGTGGAGGCAATGCTCCCGGAGTACCTGATGATAGCCTAGCGTGGAAAAGTGTGCTACCACTGAGCACCCAATAAGGCAGCTCTCCCCAGGAACCTCATGCGGAGGCTTTTCGATTACCTGCAGGAGAGCTTCTTGGAAATCTCCCAAGAGGATTTCTGTTCCATCC
This sequence comes from Mauremys reevesii, assembly GCF_016161935.1. NCBI lineage: Eukaryota > Metazoa > Chordata > Testudines > Geoemydidae > Mauremys > Mauremys reevesii. The sequence continues at coordinate 92,323,047 of NC_052626.1, forward strand.
CCATATATATTGACCTTCTTTTTGCATAGTTAATATTCCTGTTCTGTTAGAAAAAAATGTTTACATGTTTAAAGCACTTACCGACTGATCCTTCCCCTGATTCAGGGTCCGGGGTAACGGCTGGGGAGGGTTGGTAGGGGATCTCCGTGAGGGTGATGAAGAGATCCTGGCTGTTGGGGAAATCAGCGTTGTAAGCGCTGTCGACTGCCTCGTCCTCCTCATCTTCCCCGTCCGCGAACATCTCCGAGGAACAGTCCGTTGACAGTATCCCATCCTCAGAGTCCACGCACACTGGTGGGGCAGTGGTGGCAGACCCACCAAGAATGGCATGCAGTGCCTCGTAGAACCGGCATGTCTGAGGCTGGGCTCCGAAGCGTCCGTTTGCCGCTCTGATTTTTTGGTAGCCTTGTCTCAGCTCCTTGACTTTCACGCGGCACTGCGTTGCATCCTGGCTGTATCCTCTGAGTGCCATGGCTTTGGAGACCTTCTCGTAGGTCTTTGCATTCCGTTTGTTGGAGCGCAGCTCTGAAAGCACAGACTCCTCACCCCACACAGCAATGAGATCCAAGACTTCCTGGTCAGTCCATGCTGGGGCCCTCTTTCTAGTCTGAGATTGCATGGACACCTCTGCTGGAGAGCTCTGCATCGCTGCCAGTGCTGCTGAGCTCGCCACAACATCCACACAGGAAATGAGATTCAAACTGGCCAGACAGGAAAAGGAATTCAAATTTCCACGGGGCTTTTCCTGTGTGGCTGGTCAGAGCATCCAAGCTTGGACTGCTGTCCAGAGCGTCAACAGAGTGGTGCACTGTGGGATAGCTCCCGGAGCTACTAAGGTCGATTTGCATCCACACCTAGCCTACTTCGACATAGCCATGTCGAATTTAGCGCTACTCCGCTCGTCGGGGAGGAGTACAGAAGTCGAACTAAAGAGCCCTCTATGTCGAATTAAATAACTTCGTGGTGTGGACGGGTGCACGGTTAATTCAAATTAACGCTGCTAAATTCGAATTAAAGTCCTAGTGTGGACCAGGCCTAAGAAGTCAATTTTAGCAAAATTGACATCACCCACTCTTTAATCAAAGTAAGTGTCTATATAGGGTTTTTCACCAGTTTAACACAATTGATTTAAAAACATCTTTAGCTAAATTGATGCAAGTTTGTGTGGACAAGGCTATAGGCCACCCTTTATTATGTTGATAAGCTTTTAGATTGTGAAAGAGATCCATACAAAGATGCTAAAATGGGACAAAATAGGTCTCATCTACACTGACACTTTTGTTAAAATCTTCTATAGTTGCATTTCCTGTGGTGGGAGCTCTAGTGTAGGCAAGGTTCTGGTGAACACTGGGATCTTAGACAACAGGGTTATTAAGTGGCTGATCTCCCTTAACATTTCTAACATTGCTAGGAAAATGGTGAAATGTTTTCACAGGCAATTTGTTAAAACAAGGCCCTAAAGTGAAGATAATCAAACATAAAAGGAGGAAAGACAGGCAAAGGACAGGGACTCTGGAGACTTCTACCACATATTCCCAATGTCATCCTAGGCATATCACTTAATCTATTTCAATATCCCAGTCTACAAAATGGATATAATACTGTACTTGGGGCGGCTCCAGGCCCCAGCACGCCAAGCGCGTGCTTGAGGCGGCATGCCGCGGGGGGCGCTACGGCTCCGGCGGACCTCCCGCAGGCATCCCTGCGGAGGGTCTGCTGGTCCCGCGGCTCCGGTGGACCCTCCGCAGGGAGGTCTGCAGGAGGTCCACCGGAACCGCGGGACTGGCGACCGGCAGAGCGCCCCCCACGGCGTGCCACCATGCTTGGGGCAGCGAAATGGCTAGAGCCGCCCCTGACTGTACTTAACTCACTGTTATACAATAGAGTAGGTATTAACTATGGTTCTGTAGATCTGAGCTTGCTATGAAGCTGCAATCTCACATTATCCCTAAAGAGGCTGCTGAAATGGCCCCAAACCAGTGCTCAAATTACAGGGAGGCTTGGGCAGATCTGGGCCTTGTGATAGTGGGCTCAGAGGGTGAAGCAGCCTAGTGGTTAGCACACCTGACTTCCACCCCCTTGCCTCTCTGGCAAGACAATAGCAATAGCCGTTCCTGACCTTAAGCTGGGAATCTTCAGCTTTCCATCAGCATCTGGGCCTTAGCCCTTAAGGGTCTGTGGTAAGGGGACCCACCCCCTCCCTCTCCACTGGATCCCAGCTGGAGTTGTCACCCATCCATGTTTTATCAAGAAAGTCCAGTTTTTGGCTTCTGTGTCTGGGTGCCATTTAAGGTTGCCTGATGCTGATTTTCAACTGGAAAATCCAGTCAAAAATGGGACTTGGGAGTGTCCGGTCAGATGTACTGACAGTCTGGTTACCATGGGGTAAGGGGAGGCACCAGGTCATTAACCCATGCTAGCCCCTGCTCAGCCAGGGCCACCTCCTACCTGCAGGCAGGCTCCTTATCAGGCTGCAGCAGCTCCTGTCCCAGCCCCAGAACACAGGGAGCAAAGGCAAGACAATCCAGCAAGTAATGGGGGGGAGGAAGAGAGAGGAGTGAGGATGGGGGAAGGGGTTTGTGGGTTAAGAGACAAAGCAGGGGGCAGGGCCTCAGGGGTCCAGTTACCAGCAATGAGAAAGGTAGCAACCTTAGTCCCAGCAGGGAGCAACACTAACTCCCTATAGCAAGTTCAAGTTCCCTTCCCAGGGCTACTGCCTACTAATAGATCCCTTCAGTTTGGGGCATAGCCTCTATAGTCCAATCAATCACCCTACAGCCAATGAAGTCCAAAGGAGCAGAGCCCTGCCAGACCTACAAGTTTTCAAAGGGGATGAGAGTTAGAAAAAGCACTGCCTACGGGATCTCTTATCCACGCTTTGATTCCCCTCTCAGGTTCAACCATCTATCTAACTTCCTGGAGAAGTTTCAGAGTAGCAGCCGTGCATCAGGAATCATAACATTCAAAAACCAGTGGGAGAACACTTCAACCTCTCTAACCACTCAGTGACAGACTTGAAGGTGGCAATTTTGCAACAAAAAAACTTCAAAAACAGACTCCAAAGAGAAACTGCTGAACTCAAATTAATATGCAAATTAGATACAATTAACTCTGGCCTAAACAAAGACTGGGAATGGTTGGGTCATTACACTAATTGAATCTATTTCCCTATGTTAAGTTCTCCTCACACCTTCTATTGGCCATCTTAATTATCACTTCAAAAAGTTTTTTTTCCTCCTGCTGATAAGAGCTCATCTCAATTGATTAGACTTTTCCAGTTGTTATGCATACTTCCACCTTTTCATGTTCTCTGTATGTATAAATATCTCCTGTCTGTGTGTTCCATTCTATGCATCCGAAGAAGTGAGCTGTAGCTCACGAAAGCTCATGCTACAATAAATTTGTTAGTCTTTAAGGTGCCACAAGTACTCCTGTTCTTTTTCCTGGAGAAGGATTCCCCTCTCCTGCTGCCTGTCAACCACCTTTGCCTGAGTGTCCAAGCTCCCTTTTAAACTGCTCCCTCCAGTAAGAGCATACCAGCAGGCCTAGAGGTACAGGGCTATTTGGGCCCAGTATTGTTTTTTAACCCTTTAAACCCCATTTGATTTTGTATATTACATCACAGGCCACCTTACTACTTTTAGGGACTCACTTCTCTCTTATTCAAAGGCACCAGGAGGGCCAAGTGTAGGCTCCCTCTACTTCTCCCCAAGGAACATACCTTGCCCAGCTTGGCCTCCTTCAGGAAGAAGCTCCCCAGCACCAAATCCTCCAACCCAGGATGAATGAAAGCTAGAGGGACAGAGGAACTAGATGACTGAGAACAAAGAGCTGTCTCATTGTAGCCCCTCAGAGCCCCTAGCACTGGTGTCAGTATCACACCACCATTAGCTTCAACAAACACTTTCCCCTCCCCCTAGTAAAGATCAAGGCCTGCAACTCTCTAGATAAGCCATTGTACATGGGGGGAAAGTGGTGTTAAAGCCACTGGAGGTGCAATGCAGGTGTCAGAAATAAGGATTTGCAGCTGCACCTGTCCTATCTCTGGGCAGCCTATAAGCACAGCTGAGCCACTGCAAGGCTGCCTGATTGACCACTCCACTTGATTAGCCCAGGAAGTCAGCTGTTAAGTCTAACAGCAACAACTGATCTCTGGTTACTTAATGTTTACATTTATACTTGTGATTATTTTTGTGCTTGTCTTGTTCCCAGGCTGGCTTCTGTCCATTTTGCTTGCTAGCTTTGGTTCCTGGCTCTAGCTCTAACCCCTTGGCTCTGGCTCTGGTTCCTGCTCCTATCACCAGGTATGACCACCCATGTCCTAGTTTGTGATAGTGGGACTCTAATGCTAGGGAGTCTGCAGGGATGCAGTAAGGCAGTTCCTTGTTCTCTGAGAGCCTCTGTGAATGATAACACGCTGACTTTACAATGTCCAGGGCATTTTAGTTTAAGAGTGTGTGTGTGTGTGAGAGAGAGAGATGTAATATGATATCCACATAATCACAAGTTTATTTTCATTCTTTTCATGGATGCATGAGATGTTAATATCCCTGGGATTACTGAACTATAAGCATCATGGATATTTTACTTCCACAAACTGTATTAATTCTTGTTTTTCTATAGTGGATGCTGGTTTTAACATAGGGCAGACCTTGCACAATTTACACCATTTTCATTAATGTGTTTCCAAAAGTCCTAGTTAGTGTGAATTCTGTACAGACTGAAGCATTCTGTGTTCATCTGAGGGAAAAGTCTGGGTTTGTGAATCTGGATCCTTGGCTTGCAAAAAGAAAAACGCTTTTGGGAGTGGAGCAAAAAAAAAGGGAAACTGCAGTGGCAGAAAATAAATTTACTTTGTGATTTAAATGTTAATGAAACTTTGAAAATGTTCTCTCCTTCTTACCTAGGACCAGAAAGTCAGTTTAGAAAGAAAAATAAAATTCAAAATGTGTACTATTCTCTTGTTCTTCTCCACTGAGCAAATTCAGATCTGGATTCAAACTTTGTGACATGGATCATCTATATTCTAGTGGCTAGATTTTTCAAGTGCTCAGCTCCCATTGTTTTCAGTGGGTACTGAGCACTTCTGAAAATCTGGCCACTGAGGTCTCCCTGTACATCTTCCTTCATACAATTTTGAATGAACAGGATGCTATCATACTCTACCAAAAACCCATCGTTGGTGACTGTTTCCTTTCCAAACAGATATGTGCTTTGAACATGCCACATGCTCTACTCCTAAATTGTGTGAATCTCGATATTTTTCTTAAAATCTAAGTCCTGGACTCACCTGATTACATCAGACTCTCAGCTTTCATTTCAAATAAGTTTTCTGTCCTGATGGGGAAGAAAAGCTTAAAAACACAAACCCCTTAAAAACCAAAACCAGAAGACAAATAAGACCCCAAATCAGGGCCGCCCAGAGGGGGGGGCAAGAGGGGCAATTTGCCCCAGGCCCCGAGCCCCACAGGGGCCCCCACCAGAGTTTTTCGGGGGCCCCGGGGGGGCCGGCAAACTCTTGCGCGGCTGGGCGCAGGAGCTGCTTCTGCTCCCGGTCTTCGCCGGGGGCGGTCCTTCCGCTCCGGGGCGGAAGGACCCCCCGCTGGCAAATTACCGCTGAAGACGGAGCGGGACCCGCCGCCGAGGCGCAGCCCGGTCTTCGGCGGTAATTCGGCGGCGGGGGGCCCTTCCGTTTCGGGACCCGCCGCCGAAGTGCTCCGAAGCGGGGGGCTCCCTCCGCCGAATTACCGCCGAAGACCGGGCTGCGCTTCGGCGGCGGGTCCCGTTTCGGCGGTAATTCGGCGGCGGGGGGTACCCGCCGCGGGTGTTCGGGGCACTTCGGCGGCGGGTCCCGGAATGGAAGGGCCCCCCGCCGCCGAAGACCCCGGGCCCCCGGAATCCTCTGGGCGGCCTTGCCCCAAATTTATGACTTTAAAAAGAAACATGATTTTTAAGCCAATGTCATTATTCTTTGGGGCCATACTCAGGACTTTTGAATTTGAGGGGCTAGCAACACTCTCATAGCACAAGAAAGTTAACCAGAGTGCAGCCTGCTCTTTCAGCATTGTCGTTACTGCTCGATCTTTAAATACTCCTTCCCTCTTATGAATCCTCCATCCCACCAATGTGGCATCTATCTAATACTCCACCTGTCAGAAATTGCTATTTCAGAGGTGACTCCATTCCCATCAAAACTGCAGCTGTTCCCCAGGATTCCACTTTTTAACAACCTGCTGGGATAACTGGGACTGCACAGCTCATCAAATATTTTATTTTATTTTTTATTGTGGGGTGATCTAATTATCTTGTCCTGAGGAGAACAGGCAGTATAAGAAGGGAAAGTGTGGCATAGTACACAGACTGCTACACACATGTTCTCTTTACCAAAGTGGGGGAAGACAGGAAATCCTACTGCAGTTAAAATAAGTGGAGAGAGGGGTCAGGTGGGGAAGTGAGTTCATTTCAAAGCTGATTAAAAATTGAGTTGATTTTTATTTTCTTTTGGGTTCATTTTCCATAAGACAGTCTCACATTTTAAAAAAGAAATTAAAATGTGTACAAAAGTGAACACAGTGTTGTTAAATGGTTGGAATGATGGTTTCAGGGAGAGAAGTTCTCCATCTAGTCACAGGATAGGTATAGCATGGGCAGTGGCATGGCAACTTTCCCCTACAGTGTGCTTCATTAATGTTCTTCAATCAGGACCTGAAGGAACCAGCTCTGGGATAAGAAGGGATTCTGTCTCTGCAGATAGTTCAGCATGGTTCTTTCTGATAAACAGCTATCAAAAATGTCAATTGAAGCCAAATGTGATGGTGTGTTTTGTGATTTGGACTCCAAACTAATCTCACATAGGCCACCAAACATGCCATTAGATGGTAATGATATCTAGCTATTACTGACGCACCTATGATATAGAAGTGAGAAGCTCTGTATCTTGTTGCTAATCCCATAAACTATCTGGTCTCTCTTTGTTCAATTGTGATTGTAATGGATTTCAATAAAATGGGATTGCTATTGGGACCAGTCTGTGGACTTGTAATTTCTTTGGAGTGGGTGGGAATGAATGTTAAGGGATCCCATGCAGGAGGGACAATAGAATGCAAGGGACAACTTCCTGGTGCAAGTGCTGGAGGAACCAACTAGAGGCAGAGTTCTTCTTGACCTGCTACTCACAAACCATGAAGAATTAGTGGGGAATTAAAAGTGGATGGGAACCTGGGAGACAGTGACCATGAGATGGTCGAGTTCAGGATCCTGACAAAAGGAAGAAAGCAGAGCAGCAGAATATGGACCCTGGACTTCAGAAAAGCAGACTGACTCCCTCGGGGAACTGATGGGCAGGATCCCCTGGGAGAATAACATGAGGGGCAAAGGAGTCCAGGAGAGCTGGCTGTATTTTAAAGAATCGTTACTGAGGTTGCAGGAACAAACCATCCCGATCTGTAGAAAGAATAGTAAATATGGCAGGCGACCAGCTTGGCTTAACAGTGAAATCCTTGCTGATTTTAAACACAAAAAAGAAGCTTACAAGAAGTGGAAGATTGGACAAATGACCAGAGAGGAGTATAAAAATATTGCTCAGGCATGCAGGAGTGAAATAAGGAAGGCCAAATCACATTTGGAGTTGCAGCTAGCAAGAGATGTTAAGAGTAACAAGAAGGGTTTCTTCAGGTATGTTAGCAACAAGAAGAAAGTCAAGGAAAGTGTGGGACCCTTACTGAATGAGAGAGGCAACCTCATGACAGAGGATGTGGAAAAAGCTAATGTACTCAATTCTTTTTTTGCCTCTGTCTTCACAAACAAGGTCAGCTCCCAGACTGCTGCACTGGGCAGCACAGTATGGGGAGGAGGTGACCAGCCCTCTGTGGAGAAAGGAGTGGTTTGGGACTTATGAGCACGAATCCATGGGGCTGGATGCACTGCATCTGAGGGTGCTAAAGGAGCTGGCGGATGTGATTGCAGAGCTATTGGCCATTATCTTTGAAAACTCATGGTGATTGGGGGAGGTCCCGGATGTCTGGGAAAAAGCTAATGTAGTGCCCATCTGTAAAAAAGGGAAGGAGGAGGATCTGGGGAACTACAGGCCAGTCAGCCTCACCTCAGTTCCTGGAAAAATCATGGAGCATGTCCTCAAGGAATCAATTCTGAAGCACTTAGAGGAGAGGAAAGTGATCAGGAACAGTCAGCATGGATTCACCAAGGGCAAGTCATGCCTGACTAACCTAATTGCCTTCTATGAGGAGACTGGCTCTGCGGATGAGGGGAAAGCAGTGGACGTGTTATTCCTTGACTTTAGCAAAGCTTTTGATACGGTCTCCCACAGTATTCTTGCCGTCAAGTTAAAGAAGTATGGGCTGGATGAATGGACTATAAGGTGGACAGAAAGCTGGCTAGGTCATCGGGCTCAACAGGTAGTGATCAATGGCTCCATGTCTCATTGGCAGCCGGTATCAAGCGGAGTGCCCCAAAGGTCAGTCCTGGGGCCAGTTTTGTTCAATATCTTCATTAATGATCTGGAGGAGGGCATGGACTGCACTCTCAGCAAGTTTGCAGATGACACTAAACTGGGAGGAGTGGTAGATACGCTGGAGGGTAGGGATAAGATACACAGGGACCTAGACAAATTAGAAGATTGGGCCGAAATAAACCTGATGAGGTTCAACAAGGACAAGTGGAGAGTCCTGCACTTAGGACAGAAGAATCCCATGCACTGCTACAGACTAGGGACCGAATGGCTAGGCAGCAGTTCTGCAGAAAAGGACCTAGGGGTTACAGTGGATGAGAAGCTGGATATGAGTCAACAGTGTGCCCTTGTTGCCAAGAAGGCTAACAGCAATTTGGGCTGTATAAGTAGGGGCATTGCCAGTAGATCGAGGGATGTGATCATTCCCCTCTATTCGGCATTGGTGATGCCTCATCTGGAGTCCTGTGCCCAGTTTTGGGCCCCACACTACAAGAAGGATGTGGAAAAATTGAAAAGAGTCCAGCAGAGGGCAACAAAAATGATTAGGGGGCTGGAGCACATGACTTATGAGGAGAGGCTGAGGGACCTGGGATTGTTTAGTCTGCAGAAGAGATGAATGAGGGGGGATTTGATAGCTGCTTTCAACTACTTGAAAGGGGGTTCCAAAGAGGATGGATCTAGACTGTTCTCAGTGGTACCAGATGACAGAACAAGGAGTAATGATCCCAAGTTGCAGTGGGGGAGGTTTAGGTTGGATATTAGGAAAAACTTTTTCACTAGGAGGGTGGTGAAGCACTGGAATGGGTTACCTAGGGAGGTGGTGGAATCTCCTTCCTTAGAAGTTTTTAAGGTCAGGCTTAACAAAGCCCTGGCTGGGATGATTTAGTTGGGAATTGCCCCTGCTTTGAGTAGGGGGTTGGACTAGATGACCTCCTGAGGTCCCTTCCAACCCTGATATTCTGTGAATGGGTTTTGCATAGCATCTTTTCTTGTGTGTGTCTAAATGAGTTGTAGAGAACATGCATGAAAGAAGACATAGGGTAAATTTTTCATAACAAACCTAGGTCACTTAAGAGCCTATATCTCATTTTCAGAAGTAATTTAGACACTACATTTCAGTGAAAATCAATGTTTATGGGCATATCTGGATGTGGGGGATGGGACTGCTGTATTGTGGGGGAGGGGGGATTAATGTTTTGCTGTTGAATTCCTTTGTCTCCCATTCCCTTTCATCCCACTGACTTGCACCCATTCGTCTGCCTAATGTTATTTTATGTGTTTTTTGTGTCAGGGGTTTCCAGATCTATATAAGCAAAAAGGGTCTATGCCCATCCCAAAGAGGAACAGGTGTAGGCATGCTACCTTAAAACATCTACTAGCACTTGTGTCCAATGTAGAGAAGGGGGCGTGGGGAGTGTTGGTTCAATATATTTAATTCAGCCTATCTGTCCAGCATATTTTATAGCGCATTCAGTCTATTATCAATGGCTTGTGAAAAATCATATTTTTTCTAATGATAGGGTACATTCCACAATGTCTAAATTAAGTTTGGTGTGGGCACTAAATTCAGAGTGTCTGTGCTTTTGTGGATTTAAATCTGAAGCTAGGTATTGTTTTTAGTCATTTTTCATTATACAAAAAGAAATCTTAATGTATCATACAACACATGCTCTAAGCCAGTCCTATATATAGTTGCATTGTTAACTGTTTGATGTTACAATGCTAATGGAGACAGCCGACAACTGAAGTCCAGAGATCAGTGTGGTGCTTCCCAGTTGTACCCAGGGTTGTGAGGCACCACACCACTACTTGCTCTTCAGCGTGAAGCAATCTTGTCTCTGCCTGTTGTGGGTCAGCTCCTTGAAACCACCAGCCTCTGGAAGCACAAGCACTACCTTCCAGGCCCAGGCAGACCTTGCTCTCTCTGCACAGGTAGCAATAGGCACATACCAACCCCCAGAATCTTAGAGCATTTCCTGCAGTGTCCAGCCCCTTATCCACTGAATACTCACAGAATTAAGATGCCTGCTGTTCCCAAAGAACAGTATGTGCCACTATGTGAGATTCAACTCAGAACTATCACTTTGCTTAACACCACACCACAGCACTTAAACTTATTCTTGTTTTCACTGTAAATATACCTATTATAAAAAATAATAGATTCAGTCTAGACAGTATTTGGTCCTGCCATGAGGGCAGGGGACTGGACTCGATGACCTCTTGAGGTCCCTTCCAGTCCTAGAGTCTATGAATCTATAAGGCTACGTCTACACTACCCGCCGTATCGGCGGGTAGCGATCGATTTTTCAGGGATCGATATATCGCGTCTCATCTAGACGCGATATATCGATCCCCGAACGCGCTTCTATCGATTCCAGAACTCCACCGCCGCGAACGGCGGTGGCGGCGTCGACATGGAGAGCCCCGGACATCGATCCCGCACCGTGAGGACGGGTAAGTTATCGATATAAGATACTTCGACTTCAGCTACGTTATTCACGTAGCTGAAGTTGCGTATCTTATATCGATTTTTCCCCTTAGTGTAGACCAGCCCTAAGTGATAGTGAGTAAGAGCACTGGAAACAAAGGGCTACAGATAAAACAAAATAATAACAAACTGACTAGAGGCTAAACTTAACTAACAGATTAGCCTCCTGACTAAAGAAATTCATCTCACCCTAAGTTCTCTTCAGCATTTTCAGCAAGCCTGATTGAGACCCCTTTTTCATTAAGCAAAATCACTGTCTTTTTACTTCCTCAGTGAAGGGTGCCCAGGCATCCCTTTTGTCCCTGCAAATATAGTCAAGCAAACCTTTGATCTGTACCACCAAATATGCTTCTCTCCTTCCTTTCTTTTCTCCTCCTGGTACTTTCTTTCTGAAGTCCCCACAACCCTTCAATTGCATTTGGTTTAGATGTGTGATGAGACGCATTGTGAATGAGGCAATACTAAAGTTACATGTAAACAGATGAATAAAACAGAACCTATTTTTCACCATTGCTGTTGGCCAGCTTCACAGACGCAGACTTTAAGAACGTATTTTTGGTTATATATACATAACTCCTTACACAACCCCTGTACATGAATTTTGCAATGATCTTTATGGCCAGTGTGACACCAGCTTTTATGTGAGACCTTGCTTGATAGTCTTTGAACTAGAATTTACACACCAGACTCATGAGATTCCTGTAACCCTCTGCACCCTTTTACCAGTTGGCATTAAGAGGTTCTTAGGTCACAATCAGGACAGCAGTATTTCAGGTTCCTCCCCCCCAAAAGAAATGATATATTCACTAAGTATCTCTTCACTGCAGGGTGTGGATGTCATAATGTAAATATGTATCTAGTGTTACCTTTCCTTCAAACAGTACTCTATCTTGCAGGAGAGGAGTTTCACTTTTCTCCTTTCATATATGCACAAACCACCATCACAGTATTTAGTAAGTAAATTAGCGTGAAAGTAAGCCAGTTTGGCCCAGTATGGCATACCGATAAGAGCCAATACACAACCAACCATACCAGCAGGGCCGCTGATAGCAGGGAGGGGGGCCAAAAGGGGCAGCTTCCCGGGGGCCCACCAGAGCCCCGTGGCGCCTGGCCTCCACCGTTGCTACCATGGGGCTCTGGTGGAGCCCTGGGCCTTTACATCACCGCTGGAGCCCCAGGGTAGTGGTAGTGGTGGCTGGGAGCCCTGAGCCTGGGGTAGCAGCGGCAGCCAGGAGCCCTGGGGTTGTGGGGGTGATTTAAAGGGTGCGAGCCCTGGAGTAGTGCTAGCGGTGGCAAGCCACAGGCCCTTTAAATTGCCGCTGGAGCCCCAGGCGGCATGGGCCAAGCAGCACTGTCTCTTCTGCCTGAGGCACCGCTCCTTCTGGGGGTCCAGAGCAGTCCTTTCACCTTGCTCAGGACCCCAGCCACCCTGCGTACTGGTAAGTCCCTTAAGTTACTTTCTCCTCTGAAGTAAATAAATAATATCCACACATTAGTCAAAACTATTAAGCATAATTGTGAAACATGAATCACTTGTGGTTCCTGACCAGCACGGGCAGGGATTTGTTTCTGAGAATTCTGCTAGGCAACTCATTATATATTCTACCACAATGATCCTCAAACCTTCAAAATGGCCCCAAATCCTAAAATGATATTTTTTTCACCATGCTGGGAAGGAGGGGTGAGCTGGTTGGGCTAAGTGAGGGAGCTTGTGGACTGGAGATGATTCTTCATCCTCTTTGCTTCAAAAGGTTGTGAATTCAGCTCCACAGCTCTTTGAAACACCCCTTTTCCTACCAGGAAGATGAGTACTGTGTGGGGAGAGAGTCTGAGGAAATGTTCTGAGTTTGTGTGGTGGACAGCAGTCCTTAAGGACCTAATTTATGCTTTGTTTCCCACGGTCCCTGGGAAGCAAGAATAGCCATAGTAAGGTGTGTTTCAGTCAGACACTCTGCCCCCTGCACTGGGAAGGGGAGGCTAAGAGTAGGCACATGGAAAGTCTCAGTGCACTTGCACAGGGCCCCCAACAACCAGGGAGGGTGGGGGAACACAAGACCCCCACAAAAAAACCCAATCCAGGGCCAGGACAGGTACATCGCAGGGGGAAAGCTACATCTGCATGCTGTGGCAAGAGCCAAGGGGCTGGAGTGGGGCCTACATCATGGTACAGGACAGGAGCCACAGCAGGGTGAGTGTAGGGTGGGCTCACAGTCCAATCCTTCCCTGGGCCTCCTACCCCTGGGCTCCAGGACCTAACCTCCCCTTATGACAGCTTTATGATAGTCAAGAAGGCCCACTGTGCAGGAGGTATTCTCAGGCATAGGTGATGGAACTAAGGGTGCTGGCTTGAAGTGGTTTCCATTATATACAGGGTTTACAGTTTGGTTCAATGGCTCTCAGCACCTCCCCTATACAAATTGTTCCAGCACCCTTGTTCTCAGAGAGCTGTTTCTGCCATGTTTAAGAGCCTTTTACAGCCTAACTGAAGATGTCTTCGCTAGTGAAAGGGTCATATCTTCATTGTAAAAAAAAGATATAGGTGAGCTCAGCTATAGGTTGGGGTATTGTATTGACCTTATTTAACTACTTCATAGTAAAAACTACAGTACCTTGTCTCCACTAGGATTTTACAGCAGGATAGCTAATGTGTGCTAATTATCCTGCAGTAAAAACACACCTTTAATGGCAGTGAAGACAATGCCAAGGTGTATTTTAATCTGTATTAACTAACTTATGTTACAGTCCTAGTGAAGACAATGTAGTTGTAGTTTTAACCTCTACTAACTATTTGAGGTAAACCCGAGATTGTTCTGTTGGGTTTATCTTGTCCAGCTAATATGGATTAAAGGTACAACTGCCTTATCTTTACTAGACTTGCAACATGGATTAGTTTATCAAGGATTAAAAATACACCCTTTTTCCTAGGCCTGAGAATTGGACCCATTGTGTTTGGAGGGCAGAGGAGGCTAGGCTGCTTGACATCCACTAAATCACAGCAAGTTCTGAAATGGAGATGTACTCGGAAAGTCTAACAAATTACATTGGGATCTCCTACTGGCTTCTCTGGTATTAACTATTATTTTTTCCTTTCTTCTCTCCCTTTCTTATTTCTCTTTACTTTCTACCAGTGGTTTATTGGGAAGGGGCTGGGACAGGGGATCCTAAACATTGACTCCAAACATTCCAGCCAGGGAACATTTTCCTTTTTCCTCCTCCCCCTATTTTTCAGTAGTTTCTATTATCAGTTGGTAGATGGATTAAGACACTGGGCTGTTTAATGAGGCCAGTAAACCCTTTGTGTGCCCCCCGACCCCGAATTTCACAAATAAATCATTGCTCTCCTGCTTCATGCTTTTAATCAGCATCCCTCAAGGAAGAGGAAAGAAAAGGTTAAAACACAAATCCGAAGTGCTGGGAGGGATGAGGAGACAACCCCTCCTTCTAGGAAGAAGGCGCAGAAGTCGGACGATAGGCTCGGATGAGCCCTGCTCATAGGGGGTCATGATGGGGCCGAGCGGGCTCCGCCAGGCGCACATACGGAGGCTAAGCTGTTATGCCGGGTGTCCAGGGCTCCGCTCATAAGGGGGACACGGAGCAGGGGCTCAGCTGCTCGGGGACGCCAGGGCCCATGCCGAGGCTCGTCTCCTTGTGCCGGGTCGGGGGCAGGGACCTAGAGCGGGGCTCAGCTCCGCCTGCGGGGGCGGGGTGCTCTGGGCAGACCCCGTATGGCCAGACCAGGTGCCACTTGGGGCGGCTCCCGGTGAACCAGCGGCTGGGCCATGTGATCCTGGCCGCTCCCTCTCCAGGAAGCGCCGCGGAGAAGAGGCAGCTGGAGCCGCGGCGGCGAAGGGAGAGAGCGGGGTGGTGTTTGGCCCGCACCCCTCAGCCCGGAGTGTGGGCGCTGCAGCTCGGCCGGAGCAGGTAGGTCAGTCCCCGGCCTGGCTGGGTGCCTGCCTTCGGGCTGCGGGGGAGGGAGAGAGACTCCGCCCAGCTACATTGTCCCCTGCCGGGAGGGTCACGGAAGACTTGTTATTTAAACCTTTCCCTCGCCTGTCGGGCCATTCAGGACGAGACACAAGAAATTCATTCCCGAAATCAAACCTAGGCTAGGGCCACCCCGGATCCCACCCACCCTGGGCCAACCATCGGGTCCCAAAGCTGCTGGGATAAAGTGACTCTGTTCCCATTTGCAGATACCCCCCCCCCCCTGCCTGTGGCGAGCGGAATCCGCTGACACCGTGTTGAACGCCTTTTCTGGCCTAGGTTATGGTCAAGAATCTGTTAGCTAATTTCACACTCATAGTTAGTCATGTCCTAACACAATAAAGAATAAATGAATGAAGACAAGGCCTGGTGGGGAAGGGAGCTGCAGGCAAGATTCCTGCACCAGAGCCTGTTTCAGATCCAATCACAGATGGAGAACAAAGAGGAAGCTCAAGTTATCGGGGTAGCCGGGTTAGTCTGTATCCATAAAAACAACAAGGCGTCCGGTGGTACCTTAAAGACTAACAGATTTATTTGGGCAAAAGCTTTCATGGGTAAAAACCCCACTTCTTCAGATGCTTGTTTCAGAGGGACAAATGGTTGTTGCTCAAATTCTGTGGACCTACTTAATGTAGGGCCCTGCCTGCTATCAACAAACTAGAATGAGAGTAGGCAATGGAGAAGGCAAACTGGCTCCCTATTCATGCCTTTAAAAAAGGAAACAATGCTTTCCAGCAGGCTCCACTGGAAGGAAGGAAAATTATTTTTTAATTAATTTTGATTATTAGATATCTTAAAGTCATCCTGACATCTTGGATTGTCATGTAATTAGAAAAGTGTTTTGTAGGTGCATCTTGAAAGGGTTTAAACAGAGAATCAAAACTGTTTTATATGCTAGAATCACTTACCCTATCCTATTGAAGTTACAGTTTATTACAAACTCTACCGTAAACTGTCAAGTAGCTTGCTGTGTTCTGCTAAATAGCTGCTGCCCTCGTGGTGGCTGTACTTCATCAGTGGGCAAAGTGATTCTTTTAGCTCTAGTTCAATACAATCAGTCACACTTGCACTTTAGTTTGGCTGCAGGCTCATCATTATTAAAATCTTCCAAGTGCAATTGCCACAATCGCAAAATATGTAATATCAACCTTTAGTAAGGGCTTATAGTACTTCTGCCAACTAATGGAGTTACTTCTCTAGCTCAAGTGGAAGAATACTGGGCTTTGTTAATTCAAATGGTGATGACTACCAATATGGAGGACATTATGCAATTGTTATTAAATATATGTGGGACCGGTTTGGTAGGTGTACTGCCTACAGGGAAAAAATAATCCAGGTTGCTTGTGGGGACTTGTGTCTGACAACTGCATACAGAAAATTCATTTAAGATACACAAATAACATCTGGGAGTTTTTAACTAATACTTTATTTTGACAGATCCTAGACTATGTCTGTGGTTTTGGTACTACTGTGTCAGCTGCCAATAATGTTTGCATTTCCTCATTGCACAAGAAGATTAAAGGATTCAAAGCATACAGGGAAAGAAGGTAACATTCTTCTAAAATGAAGCTATGCTTTCTGGAGTGAAACTGCATCTTATGGTGTTCTATTGTGGAAACAATCTTTTGTTTAAAAACTAAAATTGTGTAACACAGTTTTGTGATAGTTAACTAACATTAGAAGCAACAGGATTTAGAGTGGTCTAAAAATCATATTCTTGCTTCTCCCATAATTTTAGAATAGTTGGATGTTTTTGCTAAAATGATCATCAGACAAACAGATTGTCGGTGAGGTTTCAGAAAAACCACAAGTGAGATAAACAGGACAATACAGGCTCCTGTTAGGCCTCTGGACACCTGACAGTGACAGTTACCGTTGTCATCAGATTTTCTTAGTAATGAGTCTGAAACAATAGTTCAGTCTCTATTAAGACTGCACTGCAGTGGTTCGTATTTGGAAGGTTGTTTTTTGTTTTTTTTGTGTTGTTTTATTTTCATTCTTGGCATTCAGAAAAGATCAAAGTTTTCATTTAAAAAATAGTTGATCATAAACTGTTTGAATCACCATATTCTCTTCTGACATGACAGAAAGTTTGTTTGAATAAAGGAAATACTTTTCCACTCAATGTGTAATTAGACTGTGGAACTCATTGCCACAGGATAACATTGGAAACCAAGAATTTAGCCAGACTCAGAGGGGTTGGACATTTTTATAGGGACAGCAAAGAAGATCTATAGTTGTTAGAGACCTTCATGGAGACTGATTATCCCACATCTGCCTAGTGAGAGACTGCAAGACAGTGATGGATCAGTGGTCTGTCCAGTTTGGCAGTTATGTTCCTAGCAGCCAGTATTGAATGCAACACATGGAAGCACTAAACTGATCTCTCATTTGGTTCATTTCTTCAAAGTATTTGTGTATAGTCCATTATGACACGAAGAATCCAGTATTTCCAAATAACAAGAGTGCATATGGTTGTACAGACCAAGGTCTGTCCCAGCAGTGTACCCCATCCTGCCAGGCAGGACTATATTTAACAGCATGTCATGGTAGGGGTCTACTACAGACCACCTAACCAGGAAAGAGAGGTGGATGAGGCTTTTTTTAAACAGCAAACAAAATCATACAAAGTACAGGACTTGGTGGTGATGGGGGACTTCAACTACCCAGCCATCGGTTGGGAAAATAACACAGCAGGGCACCGATTAGCCAATAAGTTCTTGGAATGTATTGGAGACATTTTTTTATTTCAGAAGGTGGAGAAAGCTACTGGGGAGAGGCTGTTCTAGATTTGATTTTGACAAATAGGGAAGAACTGGTTGAGAATTTGAAAGTGGAAGGCAGCTTGGGTGAAAGTGATCATTAAATGATAGAATTCATGATTCTAACGAATGGTAGGAGGGAGAACAGCAAAATAAAGACAATGGATTTCAAGAAGGCAGACTTTAGCAAATTCAGGGAGTTGGTAGGTAAGATCCCACGGGAAGCAAGTCTAAGGGGAAAAACAATTGAAGACAGTTGGCAGTTTTTCAAAGAGACATTATTAAGGACACAAGAGCAAACTATCCCACTGCATAGGAAAGATAGGAAGTATGGCAAGAGACCACCCTGGTCTAACCAGGAGATCTTCAATTATCTAAAACTCAAAAAAGGATCCCACAAAAAATGGAAACTCAGTCAAATTACAAAGGATGACTATAAACAACACAAGTATGTAGGCACAAAATTAGAAAGGCCAAGGCACAAAACAAGATCAAACTAGTTAGGGACATAAAAGGAAACAAGAAAACATTCTACAAATACATTAGAAGCAAGAGGAAGACCAAGGACAGGATAAGCCTGTTACTCAGTGGGGGAGAGGGGGAAGACAATAACAGAAAATGTGGAAATGGCAGAGGTGCTTAATGACTTCTTTGTTTCGGTTTTCACCATGAAGGTTGGTGGCGATTGGACGTCTAACATAGTGAATGCCAGTGATAATGAGGTAGGATCAGAGCCTAAAATAGGGAAAGAACAAATAAAAAATGACTTAGACAAGTTAGATGTCTTCAAATCACCAGGGCCTGATGAAATGCATCCTAGAATACTTAAGGAGCTGACTGAGGCGATATCTGAGCCATTAGTGATTATCTTTGAGAAGTCATGGAAGACGGGAGACATTCCAGAAGACTGGAAAAGGGCAAATATAATGGGAATAAGCTGACTGGACTGTAATTTTCTGGGTTGTCCTTAACTTCTGTACCCAGAAAGATAATGGAGCAAATAATTAAGCAATCAATTTGCAAATATCTAGAAGATAATAAGGTGATTAAGTAACAGTCAGTATGGATTTGTCCAACCAACCTGATAGCTTTCTTCGACAGGGTAACAAGCCTTGTAGATTGGGGAGGGGGGGAAAGTGGTAGACATGGTATATCTTGACTTAAATAAAGCTTTTGATACTGTCTTGCATGACCTTCTCATAAACAAAGTAGGGAAATGCAACCTAGATAGAGCTACTATAAGGTGGTGCAAAACTGGTTGGAAAACAGTTCCTAGAGAGTAGTTATCATTGGTTCACAGTCAGGCTGGAAGAGCATAATGAGTGGGGTCCTGCAGGAATCAGTTCTGGGTCCGGTTCAATTCTGTATCTTCATCAATGTCATACAGAATACACTTATAAAGTTTGCGGACGATACCAAGCTGGTTGGGGTTGTAAATGCTTTGGAGGATAGGATTATAATTCAAATTGATCTGGACAAACTGGAAAAATGGTCTGAAGTAAATAGGATGAAATTCAATAAGGACAAATGTAAAGTACTCCATTTAGGAAGGAACAATCAGTTGCACACATACAAAATGGGAAATGAATGCCTAGGAAGGAGAAAGGGATCTGGGAGTCATAGTGGACCACAAGCTAAATATGAGTCAACAGTGTAACGCTGTTGCAAAAAAAGCGTACATCATTCTGGAATGCATTAGCAGGAGGGTTGTAAGCAAGACACGAGAAGTAATTCTTCCTCTATACTCTGCTCTGATTAGGCCTCAACTGGAGTATTATCTCCAGTTCTGGGCACCACGTTTCAGGAAGGATGTGAACAAATTGGAGAGAGTCCAGAGAAGAGCAACAAAAATGATTAAAGGTCTAGAAAATATGACCTATGAGGGAAAATTGAAAAAATTGGGTTTGTTTAGTCTGGAAAAGAGAAGACTGAGAGGGGACATAATAACAGTTCTCAAGTACATAAAAGGCTGTTACAAGGAGGAGGGAGAGTAATTGTTCTTCTTAATCTCTGAGCATAGGACAAGAAGCAATTATTTTAAATTGCAGCATATAAGGTTTAGGTTGGACATTAAGAAAAACTTCCTAGCTGTCACGGTGGTTAAGCACTGGAATAAATTGCCTAGGGAGGTTGTGGAATCTCCATCATTGGAGATTTTTAAGAGCAGGTTAGACAAACACCGTCAGGAATGGTCTAGATAATTAGTCCTGCCACGAGTGCAGGGGACTGGACTAGATGACCTCTCGAGGTCCCTTCCAGTTCTATGATTCTGTATAGATTCTGATTCTGCAAGTTCTCTGCATGCATAACTGCCACAATTTTAAATTAAAATTACAAGTTGTTAATTTAATGTTCTGTTTCAGATGTGAGACACAGAAAAGTCAGGAAATTCCCACAAAGCAACCATAACTCTGTTCATTACACATATGTTTAAAGCATTTAAGTGAATGCAAATATGTGCAAGTTTCTTAGGTAGTTAACTAGTGTTAACAGGATGGAACCTGATTTGACAGTATTTTCCCCATTCTCCTGGATTTGAAAGTTGTTGAAAAATCTACAAGTTGAAGGATCAGGTTTTGATTTCAGTTAAAAACACTTCTATTTTGAAACACAATTTTTTTCAGTTATATCTGATAAGTGAATGAAACACTGCTGAACAAAATAGGCAAAGCTTTTCTTTTCAGTTTGATTAGTATAAATCAGTTTCAGAGTACTTACATTGATACACATTGCACTAAGGTGAACTCCTAGGGAAAACTCTATTTCAGCACTGCCCTAATGTACTTTTGGGGATCCCCTCCCACCCTTATTCTTTTTAAGGCTAGTCCCTTTCTCTACGCTGTAAAAATGTGATAATCTTAAATGCCATAACTCCTTTTTAGTTGATGAAATAATGACAAGAAAATTCATCTTAAGATAAGTGATTCCCCAAATTGTTCAGGTATAGTATTAAAGGCAGCAGCAATTAATATGAGTGATACGGTAAGTCTTTTGGAATTGTCACTGAGCAAAATACTTGGAGATACCATTGCAATGCTGAACAGTAACTATTAAGGGAAAAATTCCTGAATGATGGGATAATCTATACCAGTGGTGGGCAACCTGCGGCCTGTCAGGGTAATCTGCTGGCGGGCCACCAGACAGTTTGATTATATTTGCACGGCCACCTGCAGCTCCCAGTGGCCGCGGTTCGCCATTCCCGGCCAATGGGATCAGCAGGAAGTGGCGGCCAGCATGTCCCTGTGGCCCGCACCACTTTCCACAGCTCCCATTGGCCAGGAACAGCGAACCGCGACCACTGGGCGCTGCGGGTGGCCATGCAAATGTAAACAAACTGACTGGCGGCCCACTGGCGGATTACCCTGATGGGCCGCAGGTTGTCCACCGTTGATCTATACAAACGAATTGTCTAACAAGCACATATCTACTTTGTGACTGAATAACTTTATCCTGAATCTTGTCTCTCTCTCTTTTTAAGCAAGTGGACTTAGTTTGTAAGAATGCTCTTCCTGCTTTCATTAACACCCTTGCACACTGGAGAGTTCTTTTTAATTAACCCTCTAGTCATTTCACTTAGCAAAATCATCTACTTACTTATACTAGAAGCAGGGGCGGCTCCAGGCCCCCGCATGCCAAGCACATGCTTGGGGTGGCAAGCCGCGGGGGGCGCTCTGCTGGCGCTACGAGGGCGGCAGGCAGGCTGCCTCTGGCAGCTTGCCTGCGGAGGGTCCGCTGGTCCCGCAGCTTCGGAGGACCTCCTGCAGGCACGTCCGAAGCCGCGGGACCAGCGGACCCTCCGCAAACCGCTGGAGGCAGCCTGCCTGCCTTGCTTGGGGCAGCAAAATCCCTAGAGCCGCCCCTGACTAGAAGTTAATTTAAAATATTTCAGCTGCACAGAAAACCAGGTCAGAAGATTTCTGTTGTTCAAAGATGAGTTTTCTATTACAAGTTATAGCAAAGACAGGCTAAAACTTGAGCCCAGAAGAAACCTGATGAGAAAATGCATTCCAGTTTCTTTAAGTCTGCTATAACTTCACTAACTCTTCTGGAATCCTACCTCACAACTAGGGTGAGTGAGTTTATTTTCTGAGGCTCCTAACCAGCTTCTAAAAATGGCAAAAATACAGATGAGTTGTTAAAAACTCTGCCTAATCAAAGATGATGTCAGCAAGAACTCCATCATGAACCTAATGCAGAAGGGAAAGTAAGCCGGTACGACGTGCCGGAATGGACTGGCTTCCGCGGTGGTGATTTAAAGGGCCCAGGGCTCCAGCCTCTGTGGGGAGCCCCCGGGCCTTTAAGTAACCCCCGGAGCTCTGGCAGCCAGGCTCAGGCAGGGATTTAAAGAGCCTGGAGCTCCTGCCGTGGGGCTCGGGTGGTGCTTTAAAACGCTGCCGGAGCTCCGGCAGTGGGGCTCGGGTGGTGCTTTAAAGGGCCCGGGGCTCCCCGTGGCAGCCAGAGCCTCTGGCCCTTTAAATCCCCACCCAAGCCCGGCCGCTGGAGCCCCAGCGGCGGCAGGGCTCCGAAGGCGCTTTAAAGGCCCCAGGGCTGCCCTAAGCGGTGGAACCTCGGGCCGTTTAAATCACTGCTGGAGCCCTGCGGCCCCAGGGTGGTGGCAGCAGGGCTCCAGCGGTGATTTAAAGGGCCCAGAGCTCTGCAGCGGCTGGAGCCCCGGGCCCTTTAATTCACCCTTGAGAGGCAGCTGGGAGCCCTGGGGTGATTTAAGGGCCCTGGGGCTCCCAGCCACAGCTGGAGCCCCAGGGCCTTTAAATATTGAAAGGCCCCGCCTCTTCCGGTTGAGGCCACACCTCCTCTCAGGACTCCAGTGTACCGCTAAGTCCTTTAAGTTACTTTCACCCCTGACCTAATGACCATAGAGCAGCATTTATTTGAAAGGTATCAAAATAATGTATTGCCCTTTTTGTTTAAAGTTTCAGTCTACCCTTAAATGCTGTTCCTAAATAGTGTGATATTAAGAAGAAATTAATGGGATTCGTCCACTGTGATGATGGAAACCCAATTTCTAAATCAAAGACTAGAATTCAGATACCAGACTGTGTGAAAAGGAATGTATGCCTAGGATTTTTACTGGAACATATCAAATGACGTAATCCTTAGGCTTTTTCAAGATGTGGGATACTGGATCTTGCTCAGTCTGGGTCTGCTTAGAAGTCCATCTTAAAGTAATTGAATACTACAAGGAACCTTAGGATTCCCAGGGACTCCAGCAGGGTCAATACCACAGCTGTGGTCACTTGCATTTCAGACAGCTGGCATGAGGACCAAATTTTAAAAAGTTGCTATGAGAAAATCTGCAACTATTTGCAAGGGACAGAAAATATTTCAGTTTGCATGTTGAATAGGCAGAAAGAGAACTGCTTTGTTGGCAGCAAAGAAAATGATTCAGGAAGAGACCTTGAAGTCTCCTTTTATATCAGGTAAAATGGGGAAAAAACAGAGAGAGGTTTTTCTTTTGGGATTTTAAAGAGTTCCAGAGTTTTTTTTGTAAGAATACCAGAACTATCCCCCTAATTTAACTGTTTTAAACTATTTTTTGTTAGTGTTTACATCGGAAAAAGAAGCCAATTTGTTCATTGGACGACATCTTCTGTATAACAGATTTGATTTTGAAGTATTTACTCCTGGTAATCTAGAAAGAGAATGCTATGAGGAGCAGTGCAATTATGAAGAGGCAAGAGAAATTTTTGAAGACCCTGATAAAACGGTAATTGCTTTGATTTAGTTTAAAATACTGGGTGGCCATCAGTAGATTGTTATTATAAACTACTTCAGCCCTTCAGAAGAGATCACTTAAAATAGGAGCTCTGCCATTATTATTTATATTACAGTAGAACCAGAAGCCCCAGTTAGATGGGGCCCATTGTATTAGGAATGCAGTGAACACAAACAAATTCATGGTACGTGCCCCAAAAAGCTTGCAGGCAAAGGCTATGATTCTGCAAATACTTACAGACATAAGTGGGACTTCAGTAGGACTACTCACAAAAGTAAAGCTAGGCACATGCATAAGTGTCTTCAGAACTGGGAACTTTTTGGGGGAAAAAAGTCCCTGGGAAGGGGATAAAATCACACAAATAATTTTGTGTATTTTATACTTTTAAAAAATTGATATATAAAGTGCCAACTATTTCCATCTCCTTTCACTCATTAATTGGCTGATTTTATATACAAGTTACAGCAAAGGGGAATCTTGAGAAGAGGGCAGTGGTGACCTTGTGGATCAGTTAAGGGTGTGTTTTCCATGGATAAGGAGTAACTTGGAAGATGCTACTGTATAGTGAAAGAAATCTTTGGCAAGAGAGGGAAAAGGCGTGCAAGCCACACACACACACACACACACACACACCCAGATGAAGGCAGTACTTGCAATCCTCCAAACAACTACTGCTGCCTGTAGTGCAAATCTCTCCAGGGCCCCTGCCATCCTCTGCACTCAGCTGCAGAAGGAGCAAGCAGTGCACCCTCTCCCTGGAGGATGGAGCTGCCACTAGAGTTTGAATTCCTTAGGAGTCTCCCAGGAGGAATTTTACATGACTACATTGTAGTTTCCCAGGAGGCTTCTGCTGCACAGCAGCTTCTTTCTCCTGCCCCCAACCCCACACCCTTTCCAATGTGGGTTGTGGCTTAGTCTCAGTCTTAACTATAGGATTAAATTTTGTACAGTGCATATAAGAGAATATTTTATGACTAAAGACAGTAATGCATCATATTATTAACCTATGGAACTCACTGTTCAAGGATATTATTGAGGCAAGTAGCTTTGTAAGATCAGACACTTGCATGAATAGCATTGGAACTTACACTAACTAGGATAAATTAGAAGTACCACCAATCTCCATTGTCAGTCTAAGCTAATTATTAAGTGGTATCAAGAAGAAATTTCTCTGTATGATATAGTATTGCAATTTAGAGGTGTTCTTGATTTGTCTCTTTCCTTTTCTTTTAAACAGCTGTCATTTCTTTCTATTGGTTTAGGTGGACCATTGGTTTGTTCTAATATGGCAGTTTTTTATGATGTTATACCTGAATATACAAGTGGAATTTCAGCCGTGGGGTAAAAAGGTGCAACTTTTGACTTCAGTGGGAGTTGTGCCCATTTGTGCCATGTCTGAATTCTGTCCACAATCTCTTATTTAAGTTATACATCACATACAGGCTTGAACTATTTAAAAAAAACATTTATATTTTCATAGATGACTTTTTGGAAAGAATATTCCATTAAAGGACCCAGCACAAAATTTGGTAAGCTCTGATCTTGACTTATCTCGTTTCTTTCCATTACATTGCAAATATTGCTCCCCTCACACACACATTCTAGACCCTCCCTCCCCCTCTAAATATGTTGCAATTTGTCATCTGGCCATAACTAAGTATTCAGCTGGCACAGTTTTATAACCCTTGATTGCTGTCTGTTTATATTTTTTGTGCATTTTTGTGTTTATATTTTATATACTGAAATGTGTATTACATAGTATCTAATATATGTGTGAAGTTTGGGGAGTTAGAGGACTCTGGCCCTTTACTATTGCATATTGAAATATGAATTAAGCTATCCATTTCCTTGTATGTATTAGACAATATAGAAACTTTACAACTATAATTCTGCTGCTTCCTACTTCTGTTTTTATTTTGTCTTGCAATAGTTTATAGAGGCCCCAGTTAGGATCAGGGCCTCACTGTGGTAGGTGCTATACAGAGTGAAAGTCAGGATCTGCTCTGAAGGACTTAATCTGATAAAAGATGCAATAAGTGTGTGAAATAACAATTGGTGGGGATGGAGTGGTGGAGAATCTCAAAAATATGCATATATAAATGATCTAGGAGAGGAATATTTGTTAACTTTTGCTTTTGGTTGGGGTGGGTATTAATGTCTTGGGGTGGGCATTAAAGTGCCGGATTGATGTGATGGCTTGTCATGTGAGAAGACTAATAGAAAGGAACTACTACTATTAATCTTACTATAACATCTCTCTCAAATCTTCATAAAGAGAGAAGGCCACCACTGCCGAAGCATTGTTAATAATGCTATAGTGTTAGTCAACTGGAAATAATTACTGATTTCTGTTCAGGTGGTGAAACTACACAAAAAATTGATGTTACAGGACTTCTGACTGGCCTAGTTGCTACTGGAGTTCTGTTGGTTTTAACTGGATTACTTATTTATTATTTCTGGAAAAACAGATGCAAAGCAAGACAACTACTTGGGTAAGGAATTGAGAATATTTCACTTTACTTTCACAGAAAAAACTTTAGTAATATAGGTGGAATTTTCAAAATCATTCTGCTCTCAGTGAAGTGAATGGAAATGTTACTATTGACTTCAGTGGAGACAGTGTTAGGTCACTACTAAATGCTTTTGAAAATATGATTCTTAGAGTTATAGCTACAGTCTTGTATAACCTTAAATCACAAGAAAATATATAAAACAAATAACCTTTGTATGGGTGAGTGATCTTGTTTAAACAATATTTTGCTGGGTCCCAAAATCTTTACCAAGAAAAATGGTTTCAGCATGAGGAAGCCCTGAGCCAGATCTGGTTTTTGAAACCTGCAATGGAGGAAGGTGAACTGGTTTTAAGAATAGTTTTAGATATTAGGATTTGTAACTGCTGGAGAGATTGAATTGTGCTAGAGGAAGTATGAGTGGACTTAACTTTTTCCAAAGAATTAGCTTGCTGAGGATCCACAGACTCCTAAAGACAGCCTTTCTATGAGCTTCACAATGAAAACTACTAGTGTAATACAACAAAGAATCCTGTGGCACCTTATAGACTAACAGGCGTTTTGCAGCATGATGCATCCGAAGAAGTGGGTATTCACCCACGAAAGCTCATGCTGCAAAACGCCTGTTAGTCTATAAGGTGCCACAGGATTCTTTGTTGCTTTTACAGATCCAGACTAACACGGCTACCCCTCTGATACTAGTGTAATACAGTGGAATCTCCTTAATTGGCACAGTTAGTAACTAGTATGTTTATCTGAGATTCATGAGAATATTTTGTGCTGTGATAAATATAATATGCTGTAAAGCAGGAGATACATAGCAATAAATGTATGCTTGCAAGCATAAATTCACAGCAGTAAACAATGTGAGAGGCTTACAGATGGCACTAAGTATGCCATTTGTCCATCACTGAATTGAAATATTTGTGTTAGGCAATTGTATTTAAAGAGTTAAGTGGACTCTGAATAGCTAAAGGAGGGAAATAAAGGTAAATCAGATTTTAGTTTACACAATCTTACTTGTGGACTAAATGATCTGTAATAGATCTTTCAGACTTCAAAAACTTGTTTGGCCAGCTTGTTAGTGTAAATCTCCTCTCCAATTTTCTTTCTGTTTTTAAAATCTCTGGCAGTTTTGGTTACTTTCCTTTCAACTGCATCAGTTTTTTAAAAATACAATTATTTACAAAGAAGTAAACTGAATGCATTTTTAATTGAAAATACATCTTTAAACCTAAAATTATCAAGTATAGTGCTATTGGATATCTGCTCCTCCAGGGTTGTTGTAGGTGAATTTCTGTGAATTTCATGAACCAAATGTGTATCCATTTGCAGTATAAGCATGTGTTCTTGTTTCTATACAGGGTGATGAAAGGATGGAACCATAAAGTCTGATTTTTTTTTCCCCAGGGTTATGTACACCATCAAAGTATAATCTGTGATACTACCCACACTAAGACTCCCCTTATGACTAAAAGCTTTACCACTATCATTTGAAGCACCCATAAACTCCACAGAACATTGAGTATTTAAGAAACAAATACATTTTATTAATATTCTATTATTACTTAAGATATTTATTTTACATATGATTCTGGAATATGATTTAAAAACTAGACTGTGTACTAGTGCTTGAAACACTAAACTTGAGAAACTATATAAGTAATCAGCACTTAATGATCTTAAAGAAGAGCGCTTGTCAGTTCTTGTAAACAGCACTTTTTTTTTTTAAACATGCACACTGTGGCATACATGGAAATATCCCAATGATCTAAAGTGCAGAAAACTGCACTGAATTTTGATGATATATTAAATAAGTGTACAGAAAATGACAGTAAATTGAGTTACACTATTTACAACAGTAAATATCTTTGCAACTTAAATATCTATTGAGATAGAAAAAGCTGATTTGTAACTACTTGTGTTGGAATCCTTTTAAAGGCCTCTTCTCTACCTGTTAAAAGCAAATCCTGTCCGACTTCCATAAGCATAGAAGCCCCTCTTCTAGTGAAGGAGGCACAATTCTGCAACTCAAAGGAGGGGTGGACCTTTGCATAGTTCTTCTGGGATAGGGAGCTGAAGTAATTTGGAGGTGCCACTGCTACATGGATCCTCTAGCCCTCCTTCTCTCTACTCCTCTCAACCTCACAGGTATGAATGGGTAACAGAGTTACAGGAGCTACTCCAGCCATTGCCGTGAAGTAACTGTCATAGTGGGTCCTAGAGGAGGATTCTACCCCATCCTTGTCTCTGTGAATTTCTGCAGCACTTAACTCAGCCTAGGTTCTGGGGATACCCATTTGGCCCATGCTGTTTAAGATTATTAAAAATGTACTTGCTTTGGCAAAAGGCTATGTAATCCTCTCCTTCATATATAAAAACAAAAATGTCATTCATAATACTTTTAACTCTGTTAGGTACTCAGACAGTGTAAGAAGTAGAAGACATTCATCTATCATCTTCAGAAGACATGAAGAGGTTTCTTTAAACCCACTCCCTCTAAGAACAGGTGATGAATCAGGACTGCCAACTTATGAAGAAGCTGTGACATTAGGTGGAAAATACGATGTCCCACCACCACCATATCCGGGGCCTGCAAAAGGGTTTAAGATGTTTAAAAAGTCTATGTCACTTCCTGCCCCATCGTCCTAAACTTGACTCTGGAGGAGTGGGGAATTAATCTTCATTGGAAGATGTACATTTGAAAAGGGGCAGTACCTTGCAGGACACTTTTCACAAATGTGAAAGACTTACAGCTCTTCAGCACAGCTAGGAGCAAGTGAATTATTTCATAATGGAAATTAAGTTATTGTTTTGCAAAAGTTTGATGTCTTTTTCCAGCATGAAACTTTTTTATACAGGTTTTTGGTGCTAGAACTGAACCATTCATAAATATATTAATCTTTGAGCTCCCATGCATTTTGAGCCAAGTATCAAACTACTGTTATTCCCTTACTAGTTTTATTTACTGTTTATTCAGAAGGAAAAAGATTTTTAATATTAAAATTGGACTTAACACTAACCATTTTTTAAATTAAAACTTTAAACCACTGTGAATATATTAAGCATTGAACAACTAACAAAATAGATACCTCATTTGGTTGCTAGGTGGGTTTTGTAGTGGTTCTAGAAGTAGTAATTGGCTGTATTGACGAAAGCTAGTTAATCTGTCACGCTTGTATAGTGTTATGGTTTCTGTATTAATTTGTCTAATTTTAAACATTAACTGGGCAGTATGAGACAATACTGCAATAATGTAGATTTTACATGGCAGGAAGCCATGCTTAGGAGGACAGAGGATATTCTCTTTATGAAAATCATGGTTGGGGTTATCTAAAATAATGACTACATGTATTC
Source organism: Mauremys reevesii (assembly GCF_016161935.1). NCBI lineage: Eukaryota > Metazoa > Chordata > Testudines > Geoemydidae > Mauremys > Mauremys reevesii. Next base: position 92,352,349 of record NC_052626.1, read on the forward strand.
TCCTCAACTTCATACTGCTCTCTGTTGCAGAACAGTAGTTATTGCTAGGCAAGTCAGATAGGTGTCTTTCCCTAGATCCCATTAACAACCCACCCATAGCAATGGCTAGTTGGTAACTAGTAGGATTATTTCTCTCCTTCCACATCCCCACCTTAATATACACAGTGTGAATTTTCAAAGCATTGTCTGGGGAAGCAACTTCCATTGATTACCTTAGTCTTGGAGGCTTAAAGTCAAGACTTCTGGCTGATAAAATGAGTCCAAAAGTTGCTCCTGCATGCTTATGCAGGTCATTTACATTACCCTGTTGGAATGTTGAGATTTTAGAAATCACTCATCCATAGAATGTCTAGTAATCAGAAGACAATGGACAAGATTTTCAAAAGTGACTGACTTTGGTTACCTTCATTTCTGGAGCTCCAATGGGAGACACTTTTAAAATTGGAACTCTTTAACGTATCACCAGTTGGACATTCAGAAGCTGAGTCGCTTTTGAAAATCTTGGCCAATGGTTCAATAGCAGCAAATTAAATTTAAACTTGTATTTAAAATTGTTCATTTGTATTCAGTCACTGTTTACATTTACAGGTTGAATGTTTACTTGTAACAATTTTTTTGACAGAGAAGTTCACTGAGAAACTATTAATGACTCCATATCACCGTCTTAAATCTAAAAATCTCTCATCTAAAGAGAAATTGCTGGAATACTTGGAAGATATAGGGTGCACTGAGAGTACTACATAAGGCCAATCTTGCCTATAAGTAACTCACATTGACTTAAGTGGACGGATAATTATTTTCTTGTTATTGACTGACAGGATTGGGAGTCAAATTGGTTTCCCTTCTGTCTCTGTCAGACTTGCTTATAGCTGATGGCAAGTCACTTAACCCCTCTGTGCCTTACCCATTTTACAGATTGAAAAGTATAATACCTACCTCAGAGTACTGTGATGTTTAAGTCATTGCCATTCATACTTTGAGTGCTCTGAGATTCTTGGTTGAAGAGTGCCATAGATCATTTTTAACTGCTGAAGCCTTAAAGATTGTGTCCAATCTACTTCAAAGACTGCATCTCAACTGATCAGCTGATATATGAAGTGTGAACCAAGAGTCTCATGGCTTAATCACAAGGAGAGTGGAAACCACACATCATGAGTGAGAGGTGCTTGACCATTGCATTAACTTGTCATCTGTATACCCCAGTTCCCAAGTCTGTTAACCTTCTACTCACTTTGCAAGGCTCATTTTCTCTCCCAGGCTTTTGCTGGGTGAAATGAGATTCGTAATTGGATTGGAGAGATTTGAAGGGGAAAGGTCTAGAGAGGTTTGGGGGTTTTGGACATTGGTCTCAATTGTTGTATCTTGTACATGTGCCAAAAACATTGTATCATTTTTTGTTAAAATATAAATAAAACACTATATGAAATAAGGCCAGAGTAGTCACTTGAATGTAGAATCTGACTCTTAATTCATAAAAGGAGGAAGTAATTACAAATGAGTGATTGCTGACAACAAAGAAAAAATGTTGACATAAGCAAATTACAGTTTTGAAATATTGTGGGTATTGGTTTACCTACTTTCCTTACACCATATTTGTCAACTAATGGATGTCCATCACTTTCTGCCAGAGTCAATGCACCTGGCTTCAGTATAGGTGCCTTCTGTAAATCCATGCTTTTTCAATTATTATACCAAAACTGGATGGAGCATAAGCACTGATTTGGAAAAGAAAAGTTAATACAAGGAAGATGACTCTTGGTATGATAAATTCATCCTGAATTCGAAGAGCACCAATTGGTGCAACAGATTATAGTTTTGTAAAGTACCACCCTACACTCTAAAAGGTGAGTCACTTTTGTCAAACTTCATATGATGGGATTATTAATGAAATCACTTCAACAATGGGAAGTGAATGAGAGATGTAATTGCTTCTCTAAATCACCTGTTCAACTATTACTGGGAAACAGGCTTAAACCCCCTCCCCCCCCCCAAACAATCTAGTTAAAAGTAGGGCTGTCAAACAATTAAAAAAATTAATCACAATTAATCACACAAAACATGATTATTTGCACAATTAATCGTACTGTTAAACAATAATGGAATACCATTTAAATATTTTTGGATGTTTACTACATTTTCAAATACTGATTTAAACTACAATACAGAATACAAAGTATACAGTCCTCAATTTATATTTATTTTTGATTAAATATTTGCACTGAAAAAAGTGTTTTTCAATTCACTTAATACAAATACTGTAGTAAAATCTCTATCATGAACTTACAAATGTAGAATTATGTCCAAAAAAACCTGCATTCAAAAATAATGTAAAACTTTAGTGCCTACAAGTCCACTGAGTCCTATTTCAGCCAATCACTCAAACAAGTTTGGTTCCAATTTGCAGGAAGATAATGCTGCCAGCTTCTTGTTTACAATGTCACCTGAAAGTGAGAACAGGCATTCACATGGCACTGTTGTAGCCGGCATTGCAAGATATTTACATGCCAGATGCCCTTAAGATTCATATGAACCTTCAACCACCATTACGGAGGCCATGCGTCCATGCTGATGGTGGGTTCTGTTTCATAACTATCCAAAGCAGAGCAGACGACGCATGTTCATTTTCATCATCTGAGTCAGATGCCACCAGCAGAAGTTTGATTTTTTTTTTTTGGTGGTTCGGGTTCTATAGTTTCCGCATCTGAGTGTTGCTTTCTTTAAGACTTTTGAAAACATGCTCCACATCTCATCCTCTCAGATTTTGGATGGCACCTCAGATTCTTAAACCTTGGGTTGAGTGCTGTAGCTATTCTTACAAATTTCACATCGGTACCTTCTTTGCATTTTGTCAAATCCGCTGTGAAAGTGTTCTTAAAACGAACAACATGTGCTGGGTCATCATCCGAGGCTGCTATAACATCAAATATGTCAGAATGTGGGTAAACAGAACAGGAGATTTACAATTATAATTTACTGGATTATTTTTTTTAAACAATCATCATCAGCACGGATGCATGTTCTCTGGAATGGTGACCAAAGCATGAAGGGGCATATGAATAATTAGCATATCTGGCATGTAAATACCTTGCAACACCAGCTACAGAAGTGCCATGTGAACGCCTGTTCTCTTTCAGGTTACATTGTAATTAAGAAGTGGGCATTATTTCCCATAAATGTAAGCAAACTTGTTTCTCTTAGCAATTGGCTGAACAAGTAGGACTGAGTGGACTTGTAGGCTCTAAAGTTTTACATTGTTTTGTTTTTGAGTACAGTTATGTAACAAAAAAATCTACATTTGTAAGTTACACTTTCACAATAAAGAGCTTGCACTACAGTACTTGCATGAGGTGAATTGATAATTATTCTTGTTTGTAATTTTTACAGTGCAAATATTTGTAATAAAATAATATACAGTGAGCACTGTGCACTTTATATTCTGTGTTGTAACAGAAATCAATATATTTGAAAATGTAGAAAAACATCCACAAATATTTAATAAATTTCAATTGGTATCTATTGTTTAACAGTGAGATTAATCGTGATTTATTTGAGTTAATCGTATGAGTTAACTGTGATTAACCAACAGCCCTCGTTAAAAGTTTAAGATGTGCACTGCCTGGTTAAACACAATTTGTCTAAACTTTGTAAAGCCAAACTTTTTTAAAATTGATGAAAACATTTTACAGATTACTTCTTTAAAATAAAATATTTAGGGTAGTATAACCTTGTTGAAAATACTTTATAGGTTATTTTGGACTAAGCAGCTTGTGTAATTTTACAGTTTGTTTAAAGGATCAACATTTACTTGGACTATGAAATATGAAGCCACTAGTTACTAATGCTAATTTTTGAATTAGTCACTAGATATTTCAATTGATAGCTGTTGATCTTTCATTTAGAATTTGTCAGTTTACAAAACACTAAACTATTCTCATTCTTTAAATGTTTGCGTAGTTGTAGACAATGTAATCAAACTATTGTGAAATTAAACTTTTTAAAGTAAGAAGTGGGTGGGAAAAGTTCCTCTAAAAAAAGAATTTTTCAAAGTTGATTCTCTCATGCCCCAAGCCTTCCTTACCTTCATTCCTATCCCCTTTTGATCTTCTGTTAAGGGATATTCATTTAAACATAGATGCTATGGGAAACATTTTCAAATATAACTGATATACTAAGGGGGTGGGGGGACTCGTATTCGGAACTATCATCACATTTGTAATTTTTTACCTGCTCTGCTCTTTAGAAGTACAATTATTATTAGAGGGTGAGAGACTAAATATTTATTGGAGAGCATTTTTAAATGGGGTTTGGAGGAGTAGGGGAAATAAAATGCATTGTTGATATTCAATATAATAACTGCATCTGATTTTTGTCTTTTGGAACAGGCATATGTTGTGATATTTTAAAAGTGACCAGAGTGAGGGTTTGTTAAGAGCCATAAACTCAAGTCCTAATTTCTTACATTAAAATGTATTTATTGATACTGTGCTTTTACTTCTGTTTTCACAGAACAGATCTAAGATGACAATGATACATCACTTCTGTACCCGTTGCCTTTAATTTCTCTTTAATATTTCAGTTGCAAGGCTTTAAACCATCCAAACTTCAAAATCCTTCACCCATCCCTGGAGAGTGATTTGTAAAATTGTATTGCTATGCTGTATGGAATACTAGTTGGAGCAAGTTCTCTCAGTTCAGGGAAAGTACACCTGTGCTCCCTTTCTGTGGTCCCTCAAGGGCAACTGCTCGAGGCTCCTCAGCCATCTCTTCTCTTGTGAGAGACATGTCTTTACCCTTCTCACTGGCGTTTTTCCAAGCTGCATAGTTCCCTGCTTACACTCTAATATTCCCAGCAAACCAGACTGCCTAAACAGGCCACCGTCTTGAGTGTTGCTTTCTCTTTGAAAGCTAGGAACAGCTATAATTGACAGCAGTCACAAGTTACCACATAGTTCTTTAGATAAGCACGCACACTTAAGGTGAAATTACAGAAAAACATATTAAGAATAAAAACCTACACACATGCTAATAAGCTTATCAGAGGTCACCCATTAATCCTACGGACGCCTTAGTAGGTCAAGTTCTTCCAACCCTTCCCTAATGATTGGGGTTCCCCTCCATTGGATAGAAAGATTCTGTATGTTTGCTGGATCAGAAAGAAAGCCTTAAGTCAGTTTAATTTCAGACTATCCAAAAGTCCTTTCTTTGTCTGTTGGTCTCTAGAAAATCTGGTTTGATTTAATATATGTGAGCCTCCACAGGAGGTGATACCTCTCTGAGGTAGTTACAAACTGTCTGATTTGCCTTAATCACCACCCACTTTTTTTAGTTCCTGGATGAGCTTTGGTAGCCCTCCCATCTGGAATAACACATTCATTTTAAACAATGGATCCCAAAGATACTGCATGATGTTACAACCTCTGTCATACTTCCCCCATAAAGAAATTACATACAATCACAGTACACAATAATACATAAACTTAATACTATAAGGTATTTTAAGGACATTGCAGGATATTGCCATATCCGTCACACAAAGGGCTGGATATTAGCGTTTCTAGGTTCTTTTTCCAGTTCTGCCAGCTGAATATGTTAGACAAATCCCTTGACTGCTCTTTAGTTGGGTAAGGTGAGGATATCTACCTTTTCAAATGCATTTTGAGATCTAATGAAAGGTACTATAAATATAAATATATATTCACTTTTTTATGGGCATAGTGAAGGAGCAAAACCTTAAGTACTGTGTGAAAAGTGAGTCAGAGAAATACCCCGACTCATGAGGGGCAAGATCCTGCTCCCATTGAAGTCAATGGCAAATTTCTCATTGACTTCAAGGAGAGTAGGTTTGGATGCAAAATGAAATGACTAATCAAAATTTACTGGGTACTTTGAATATGCCTACAACCATGCTGCTATCAAAATTGCTTAGGGAAGATTGCATGTTTTAATAACTAACTGTGCATGTAAAATTAACTAGAGTTTATTTTAATGGGATAGCTCTTTCCTGAAACAAAGCCCAGCCCTAGCTAGTGCAGCATAGAAGAATTTTACCTTTGGTTAGATTAGTACCACGAGTCTTGGGGGAAAAGAGGGAACACCTGTAAGCAAATAATTAAACCACTAGATTATTGTGGTCAGTAGTTCTTTTAAAACCATGATTATCAACCTTTTTCATATTGTGATCCCATATACTGCTTCTGAAATAAATGTAGTCAAACTTTACTAATTCTGGGTCACTGAGAACGAAAATGATGCTTAAAATTGTTGATTGGCTCTAGTTTTCAAGTTATGCTATTGGGTCAGTATATACGACCCTTGACTTGGGAATAGCGGAGGATAAGTGAGTTATAAAGGGAAGGGATCTCAATTTAAACCAGAAATGACTAAAATACATCTTTGACTGGATCTATGAATAAATCTATGACTGGGTTTGGACAGTACTTGCTTTTTAGGCAAAACAATGAATAATGCAATCTGAAGCTGGTATTGCGTCATACATGATATGAATTGCATCATGTTATTCCTAGAAGTCATGGATGATGCAATCATAACGAAGCTTACATCACTCTGCTGAACAAATTGCCCTATATCAGCTCTAGAAATCATACAGTGTCGTGCTCTCTTATTTGTCAGTGTTTGATTTTGCAAAGGGACACATTTCTGTTTAGCCAAAGTGAGCAGAGATGCCGCGTACTTGTGTGAACAGTGCAGATAACTTCTGCTATGTTTGTGGTGAAGTGACTGTTGCATCACAAAAGCGCAGTATAACCACTATGGTTAAGAAAGCTTATCACCTTTATTTTGGCTGCAAAATTGGAGATCAGGACAAGAGGTGGGCCCCACACATATGCTGCAACACTTGTGCAACAAATCTTCGCCAGTGGTTGAACAGGAAAAGGAAATCTATGCCTTTTGCAGTGCCAATGATTTGGAGAGAGCCAACAGATCATACCAGCAATTGTTACTTCTGCATGGTGCCTCCAGCTGGGAAAGGTGTGTCAAAGAAGAAAAAGTGGACTGTGCATTATCCAAACATTCCATCAGCTATACGCCCAGTACCCCATGGAGGAGGACTGCCGGTTCCTGACGCACCAGAATCATTCTCACTTGAGTCAGCTGAGGAAGAGGAAGAGGATGAAACTTCTGGTCCTGAATCATCAATGTCACAGGACCCACATTTTCTCCCATCCTCCTCCTCTGAACCACACCTCATAACACAAGGTGAACTGAATGACCTTGTCAGGGATTTGGAACTACCCAAGAGTAAGGCAGAGCTGTTGGGCTCCAGACTACAGCAGTGGAATCTCCTGGCAGGTGATGTTAGGGTTTCCATGTTCCATGACCGTCAAAAGGATCTTGTCCCATTCTTCTTCATGGAAGGTGATCTTGTAGCCTGCAACAACATCGATGGTGTGATGGCAGCCCTCAACATCGTTCACGATCCAGATGAGTGGAGACTGTTCATTGATTCATCGAAGACGAGTCTTAAAGCTGTTTTACTGCATAATGGCAATGTTTTGCCATCAATTCCAGTTGGTCATGCAGTCCATATGAAGGAAACCTATGACAACATGAAACAACTTTTGAGGTGCATAAACTATGACCAACATCAGTGGCAGCTTTGTGGCGATTTGAAGGTTGTTGCTCTCTTGCTTGGTCTGCAGACTGGATACACAAAGTACTGCTGTTTTCTCTGCGAATGGGATAGTCGTGCAAGAGATTCCCACTGCATCAAGAAAGATAGGCCACTCCGACAGTCATTGGAGCCTGGGAGGAAAAGTGTTCAGCATCCACCACTTGTTGAATCAAGGAAGATTTTGTTACCACCCTTACACATCAAGCTGGGTCTGATGAAGAACTTTGTCAAGGCCATTGACAAAACACAAGCAGCTTTCAAGTACCTCCGTGGAAAATTTCCAAGGTTAAGTGAAGCTAAGATAAAGGAAGGTGTCTTTGTTGGTCCTCAGATTCGTGAACTTCTTCGAGATGATGCATTTGACCATGCACTGCGTGGCAAGGAAAAGACGGCATGGAAAGCCTTCCAGTTAGTGGCAATACATTTTCTCGGAAACAACAAGGCAGACAACTACAGGTTGTTGGTGGAAAACCTCCTCAAGGCATACAAAAGCCTTGGTTGCAACATGTCACTAAAGATACATTTTTTGCACTCTCATCTAGATTTTTTTCCACCAAACTGTGGAGCAGTGAGCGACGAGCACGGCGAGCGATTTCACCAGGACATTGCAACAATGGAGAAACGCTATCAGGGCAAATGGAGCCCATCAATGCTTGCAGACTATTGCTGGACAGTGACAAGAGATGCTCCATTTAATGAATACAAGAGACAAGCCAAGAAGCGCCGAGTAGACACTGAATAGGACTAAACTATGTACATAATAGTTTTTTGCCTTTTGTTTCATAATAAATTTTAGTTATATAACCCTTTTGCTGATTTTTAAAGTGTTACATAAACAGGACAGGTGAAATATTATCATGTAAAGCAACCATAAACACATGAAAAGACCTAGGTTTACAATTTATGATTAAAACTCTATCTACACAATATACATAGACATAAAATGTAAAAACTTACATAACTTAGAAACAGTAGCCAATCAGTTGTTTTAATTGTCATATTTGAATTCAGCACATCAAAATACATAATAAATAGCACATTTTATCCCTGAAGCAGACGCCTTCTCAAAAATTGTAGACCAGTGGAAACAGAGCAGATCAGGAGGAAATGTAACAAAGATAGATGAGAAAAATGTATTTCCTTCCTAACACAAGCATACCATGAGAAAAGTTTCAACACATGAAAATATATTTTCTTTACATTAATTTCCATGTAGGTATTGCTGTATTTGTGACTTCCCTGATATAGTTATGAATGGGATGGAAAAGTGGGCGGGAACAAGGTCCATGCTATGAAAAGCTCAGCACCACTGTTGCTCAGGCCTCCTCTTAGCAATGTATTTTTCACCACTCTCAGGGAGACTAAATTAAAAAAAGAAAAATACTATTTTCTATGCCTACTCCAGGTAACATGTTTAATTCAGCTTTGCTTCAGCTATTCATAGCCCTGCTTTCTAACTGAGGGTTACCATTCAAACCATGCAAAATCCACTTTGTTTGTAATTTGTCAATTATTTGCATTTTGGTCCCCACGCAACCTTTAATATTCAGTGTTTCAAGTTCAAACAAATCAGAAAACTCAAAGTGAAACCATGCAGAATCTGACACATTTTGCTTGGTTTTGGGTTATGAAACCTTAGTGTTCCGCATGGTTTTGAACAAAACCATAAATTCCTTCCTAGAATAAACCCACTCCCTGCTCATCTTATGAAAGACTATGAACATGTGGGCATCAATTTGGCTTTATAACTAGAAAAGTTTAATCTGCTTTGTTCCAAAGGTTTTGCCCAGTTGTTGTTTTTAAAGTCCTAGATCTGTTGGAGACATTACACAATAATATACTGACCTGTCCTCTGCACATGATGATGAACAAAGTAATTAAAACAATAATATAATCTGTTTATGATACTCAAATTTGCTGCTGGCATAAACAGGTTCAAATTAATTTCAAATAAATGAAGATAGCAATATATGATAAAGATTCTACAGACAAATTCGGACCTCAGGGCTAGAAAACCAAGTGCAGAATTTGTGGAAAATGAGAGAGCATTAATGTAACTAATGGCAAAATTTGGCTTGCAGAAAGAACCCAGTTTAATTTTGAAATCCCAGGGATTGTGTTCAGAGCCAGTGTGGAAAAAAATATTAATAGTAAAGGGAGTGGATATGATTTCGAATCGTGGAGACATTAAACATGGAACCCTACAGCCCTATTTGCAGTCTATTTGACACAGAAAGTAACGTAAGTACCAAAGCTTTCACTATTGTCTATGTTTAACAACAAAATTGTATCCTAGCGTGGACACTACTACAATTTAGAACACCCCCTAATCGGCATGGAGTAAAAGCCTAAAAGGAAAAGTTAGCCAGAACTCAGATTAATGTCTTCCATGCAATTCATAACTTTTGTGCTGGTTCATTACAAATCCAATTTATTTTAGTTCAAACTGTAAATACAGTTTTATAGGCTTCACTATCATCAATAGAACTGGCCTGAACAATTTGACAAAAGCTGAAAAGTCAACATGAGACTAACTTCCATCCTGGGAATGGCAGTTCTTATAATGTATCAACAGTGGACCCAATCCTGTTCCCACTGAGGTGAGCTGGAGTTTGACTATTAATCTCAGATAAAGTAGGCTCAAGAAATTTAGGTCAAAACATAGCATAGGCATTCTGAAACATTTTCAGTGTGTGGACACTTTTATAGAGAGGATGTCTTTATGCACCACCCACCCTCTCCCTCTTTTCCCTACAGTTCTACACATGCTCTCTGTTACTTTGCTCCCTTTCCTTCCTCTCTCCTTCCTTGCTGCTTGGTCAGAACCACCATGCTTCCCTCTTGCTTAATTTCATTATTTCCTAAACATGCAGCCCAGCCACCAGGTCTCCTCCCACTGCACCAATGGACACATCTTTTCCAATAGTGGATCCTGTGCTACTGCTGACTTTGGTCCCTGAAAGCAGCTTGACCTAGAAGAGGCAGCTAAAGTAGCTCTTTATCCTTATTTTCAGCTACTTTTATAGACTTCTAGGCTCTTCTTTGTAGGGCACCTTGATTTCTGTAGAAGCAGCTGAAACAAGGAGGAGGAGCCAGTACCGTGTGACCAGCCAGCTGTCTGCAGTCCCCAACTTAGGAACCTCTAGAAAACAAATCCTAATTTTAGAGATAACAAAGATGTTTAAAAAGACCAGGAAAAGTGTTTTCTTCTGGATATCAGTCTGTTTCAATTACAGTTTTAAAATGGCATAATAGAAACATAAGGTCCCAAATTCTTGGAACAATATCTCCCAACTTCATTTGGGAAGTAACAACAGAGACTACTAAACATAACAGAAAACCTTACTAGCAGATCTAGTTTAAAAGCCCTAAAGATCTATAAATCTTACTTTTAAATGGGGATTTATTATTATATATCTAGTATTTTGATATTATACAAAGCATAACAGCTGATAAGTTTAAAAACAATATTTTCCTTGTTAAACAATAAGCTAACGTCTTTTGGAGAAATGACATATTTCAGCAACTGTGCATAATCTTTTGCTGTGAGGGCCACCAATGCTAACGTGGGAGGATTCACAAGGATCTATCTAATTTGTTTAATCAGCTGAATGTGTGTAAGTGTACATTTTACAAAATACACAGAAAGACAAAATCTGCTCCTTGGAAGAAAGACTCCTGGTGTCAGGTTCTTATTAACGGATCACTAAGCAAAGGTAGATGCTTCCATGCAGCCCAGATAAGGTGCTTAAATCCAAGAGAAGAGCAGGGCTTAGCTCATACCCCTCTCATCCACATTTCCCATTGGCTATTTTAGGAGGCACCACACCTAGAGTGCAGGTTTTTGAGGATCACATTCTTAGGCACCTCTCTCTCCCTATTCATTGTGCCAGGAGCCTCAACTTTTTGGATTGCAGTTTTGTTGGACTGTGATTTTTCTATGCACCCAAAAATTAGGTGCTGTGGTGCTCAGCATTACAATACCTAAGTCCCTTCATTAATCTCACTCTAAGCCTCTACTCTGAGAGGATATCATACTCTGGCATTTATACACTTAAAGGAAGCCTGCACAAATAGCAGCCCTCATATAAGTGGATATCTGCCAACCACTGGGCATTAGTAAAGCTGCAATAAGTTTCTTTCACTAAACTTGGATCAGAACATTATAAGACAATCAGTCCTAGCTCAGCTTTGACCTCAGTTTTTTGGAGGTTCAACTGAACATAGGTCTGTAAATAATTTGAATATTTTTATCACCTTGAAAGTCTCTGAATTATTCCAAGGGGAGCAGTGGGAGCACAAAACCTAACTGGCTTCAAGACTGAGTTTGATAAGTTTATGGAGGGGATGGTATGATGAGATTGCCTATAATGGCATGTAGCCAATTTGCAACTGTTAGCAGCAAATATCTCCAACTGCCAAAGATGGGACACTAGATGGGGAAGGGTTCTGAGTTACTACAGAATATTCTTTCCCAGGTGTCTGGTGGGTCTTGCCCACATCCTCAGGGTCTATCTAATCACCATATTTAGGGTTGGGAAGGAATTTCCCCTGGCTCAGATTGGCAAAAACTCCTCTGAAGCATGGGTCACTTGGAAATTAAACTAGTGTAAATAGTGGATTTTCTGTAACTTGAAGTCATGGTTTGAGGACTTCAGTGACTCAGCCAGAGGTTAGGGATCTATTACAGGAGTGGGTGGGTGAGGTTCTGTGGCCTGAAATGTGCAGTGGGTCAGACTAGATAATTATGATCGTGCCTTCTGACCTTAAAGTCTATGAGTCTTGAAACTTTTTGACCCATTCAGCATAATGCCAAGAGTCTACAGTTCTGCAGTTTTTGTTCACAAGTGGAAAAGGTTATTCCAATGTAGCTAATCATTAAAATTCTTGCATTTGTTAGTAAAGCTCTTCTGATCCCCTAGCAGCTACAAAGTTACGTATTACTAATACACCTCTACCTCGATACAATGCGACCCGATATAACGCGAATTTGGATATAATGCAGTAAAGCAGTGCTCTGGGGGGGCAGGGCTGCACACTCCGGTGGATCAAAGCAAGTTCAATATAATGCAGTTTCACCTATAACGCGCTAAGATTGTTTGGCTCCTGAGGACAGTGTTATATTAAGGCAGAAGTGTACCAGAATATAATATTTTCTCAGTTGTTGAAAGTCAAGCTGTGGTTTCATGCTTGGATATAGTGATAAATATTGCAGTTAGTCACATAATGTGCCTTCCACCAACTTCCTCGACCAACTGCAGCTGAAGACTCTGGATCAGCTTGCCCTATCCAGCACATGTATCCATCTCCCGTCTCCTAATCCCACAATCCACTCTTGTCAATACTTTTGTAATAAATTTATTGAAGAGGAGGACCCTGGATTGTGCTCCACAGACCCAGTATGTTCTTTCCATATGTAACTTCTATGATTTTCAACCCTATTGAGTAAATACAATATCTGGATAATTTTGTGAAAATGGTAAGTAGTAATACAGTTCAGCAATAAAAGGGTTAATAATTGGTGTTATACCTGGAAAAGAATTCTGGACATTCACTGTAATCAAGGTATGAAGTATAGTTATATAAGAATCAGAATATTATTGTTTTCAGTAGATCCACAACATTTTCCAAGTGTTTAGTTTTATTTGTTTCTCTACCATTATTCAGAGCTATAGTTTCAAGCTCCCTCTCTGTAGGCTCAGAAAGACAGTGTTGCACAGTTTCATATTTGTAAGGGCTAGAAAGTTTGGGCTGGATAGTCACCTCCACTTTCAAAAGCAGGGTATCTTCCTTATAGGGCCATGGAAGGGGAGAGAGAGCTTTCTTGCATGTGCGGAATGGATGAAGTATCTGTGGCACAATCTCTTCAAACCTGATGGGGTATCACTGACAAAGACAATGTTGAGCCAATAATACAACCTCAGATAGTGACCAACAGTGACCCACAACCATCAGTGTCTAGGGGCAGCATTCCTAGGCAGCCCCAGTAGAGTGCAGAGGGACAAAAGGCCTCCATATTGATGTAGTTGCCGTCAATAGAGCTCCCACGATCTGCAGGTTTAGAGAACTGAACCCAATCAATTCCCTGGGAAAGTAAATTCTGTCTTCCCCCTCATAAGACAATTCTTAGGAAAATCAGAGTCAGAACTCCACTTCCTTTCCTCACACAGGGATTTTCCCCTGGAAAGACATTCTAAACAGTAATTTTTTTTTTAAATAAGATCTTAAATTCTATAGAAACTAAGTGGCAACCAATGAGCTACAAAAAAGATCTCAGCAGGCCAAGCTATGGGTTAAGGCTGCTAGACCACAAGTACTATATTACAGTATTTAAATTTCAGCTGTTAAATCTCTTAACTCCATCTAGTTTTCTAATGTATAAAAGAAAGATTTTTTAAACTTATCCCCATAGATTCAAAAATTGCTTTGGTACATATCTCAGAAAAGTATCTTTTGTAACATTTATACTCTCTCTTGTGTTAGAATAGTGTTGTCTTCACATAAGACTCAAATAATGGTATTAGTCATTCATTTCATCGTACACATACACCCTATTGCGTGTTGACAGGTTTATAAGGATGCAGTGGCGGCAGTGGGTGCTGGGAAGCTCCTAGACGACAGCCTTTGAATCCTTGCAGTCCTGAGCAATGGTGCCTGAGTTAGTCTGTTTATTGTCTGCTTTCTCTCCCAGATGCTTGACTTGTTTTTCAAGTGTTCCATTTTCAACCTTCATAGCCCCTTCCACTGGATCCAGTCCCTGTTCTGAAAACTGTTTCAAGGCACTTAAAGCTGCCTGGTCATGGCTGGCTTCAATAGAGCTTCCAATACCATGGAAAGTCATCTGCACAGGAGACAGTGTCAAACAGGTCATACACTCTTTGCTATTTTGTCTATCACTGTAGTGTACCTGAAAGCCTTGAATCCTTGCCAAATACTCCAGCAGTTTTGAAGGCTGCACTGCAGAACAGGGGGAAGCAGGAGATATTCCTTTTAGACCTATGGCTTCTGCAGTCGGGGATGTTCCATTCATAAGGAGTTCCCTGGCAATTGTAGCTGTACTATTAGTAGTAGCAGATATGCTGAAGAAAGAGCTAGAAATCTGGCTCATTTCTTTGAATGACAAATAGCTTCCAGTAGTGCCAGGGGCTGCTTTGTTGTGGCTTGCTTCCATCTCTTGATACACATCAGGTGAGAGATGGAGAATTCCCTTTGGTGTGTTACTTGTTGGCTCAGGAAACCCAACATTTTGGCCATTCCAGCCTTTGTTTTCCCCTGGCTTTTCTGTCTGATCTTGAAGAGGGGTGGAGGCTTTATAACCAAGCTGTAGCAACATCGCTTCTGCTGCATTTCTTTTAGCTATTAAATACTTGGAGTTGATTTCAGAGACAATAGCACCTGCAGCTCTACTGTCTTCAGTTTGGGTTGCAAGTGTTCAACATCTCTGAATATCAGGTCCCTGTTATATAAAGCCAACTAAAGCTCAGCTCATGAAAGGAAGATAATTTCTGTATTTGAAACTAAAGTATATTTGTTAACACAAGAAACAAAAAAAAACACTTTACACTAGTATATAAAGTTAAACCCTAAACACACTATCTTAAATCACAACACATACTCCTTGTCTTTATATGTACATTTCACTACATATATTTAAATAAACTTAAGTACTGAATGTAAAATAGAGATTAAGACAATCAAAGAATCATTAGAGAGAAACCCTGAGAGATAAAATATCAAGATCAGGCACTATAAAGAGCTGATTCTTTTTAAGTGGGATCCTTTCTGAGCCCATTTGTGTTAAAAGACTGAGAAAATGATATCCTTCAAATAAAACACAAAAATGTAAAACACTAAGACAAACACACTTCAATATGGATTTCCCAAATATAGAACAGCAGCAAGCAACCCAAGTCACTGTGTTAAAAAGCTGCAAAGGTCTCAGGGTTTGTCATCAGAGCAAGTGGATTTATACTGTGTGCATAAAGTGCAAACTATTAAATTGACTTTATTCTGCACTTGTAGACCTCGGCGATGCAAATTACACCCTGTTTATTCATCAATCTCAGCTGCAATTACTTCAAAGAAATTAAACAAATCAGCAGATGTCACTCAGCTTCCCTTATAAATGATACCTGACCTACCTCAGCAATAGTTTGGGAAATGTTGTGTTTGTAGCAGCCTGATATTTAATTAATGTGGTACACTAGTATGTGTGTTGGACTGTTTTTCTTAACTGTAAAGTCATGTGATCTTATTTAACATGACTTTACATGGAGAGTCACACACCATAATATTAATATGTACATTTTCTCATTAATTCCTGTTTTCCAATCAATATAGTATGAACAAAATATACAGTGGGATAGGATACTATAGTTTCTATTGTCATTAATTTGAGATGACCTACATAATTCACTGGTAGCTCTGCCATTTATTAGTATGTTGCTGATCTATACTTGTGGTAATAAAACTTGTATGGAAGCCCTGTATTAGCATAGTTTCTTGACAGCAAACACTGAAGGTTGGCAAGGCACTGTGTGTGGTATGGGTGTCTGCAATTCCTCCACCTCCCCCGCCCTCCCCACACACTTTTGAAGGAAACAATGTATTGTAATTGTAATATTGTAATGGAGATTACTTGAGATCCTGCAGGGAAATCAAGACAATATGTAAATCCTTTCCTGCTGGAAATGCTACTTTCAATAGCCTCTACTGTATATTTACTTGGGCATTAGCATAAAACTGACAGTTACTTTTTGTCATCAAATTTAATTCATATGTAAATAGCAACCTATATCTTCTCCAGTGGGTGACCCATCTCACCCACTCTCTTCCAGGGTGGCTCCAGCAGTACAGGTGCTGTCATATGGAAGAACAAGGAAAACTCACTGTCTTTGGTCCCCTCTCTACCCTTGCCCCTGTGTGACTTTATGAACTCTCATGGTTTCTTACAACCTCTGTACTGATAACTCTCACATCTACCTCTCCCCTTTCGTCCAGGGCCTCATTTCTTCCTGTCTCCTCATGGGTGACTTGCTGCTTCCTTAAACTGAACACAGCAAAAACTGAACTCCTAGCCTATGATCCTAACTCTCTAGCCTTCTCCCTTTCTTCATTAATACTGACCACTCTACTGTTTTTGTTTTCTTTTGGAATTGGTCACTCACAGACTTAGTTAATCTTTCACTCCTCCCTTCCTTTATCTGCTCATATACAGACTCTTGCCCAATCTTGTTGCTTCTGTCTTTAAAACATTTATAAAATCTGCACCTTTATGTTTCTGTCCACTGTCAAAACTGGTTCAAGCCATAGTTCTATCCTGCCTGGACTATTATAAGCAAATTCTTGACTCTCCCTTAACCTCTGCACAATAATAAGATTATTTAATCTATTTCTGTTGTTTTGACCATTCAACTCCCTCAAATTCATTTCTTCTAAAGTTTAAATTCCTTATCTTCATTTTTAAGGCTCTGCACCACCAACCTGTCAGGTCTCTACTCCTCATTTCATGGCCTGTGCTCTTCTCACCTTGTTTTTCATCCTCTCCTCCTTCTCTGGACTTTTACATGCTATTCCCTACATGTGAAACACCACTCTATCACTTCACCATCCATCCTCAAATTGCACCATCAAATCTCTCCTGAGAACCCCTCTTCTTTTGCCTTACTATACACAGTTGATTCCTTCATCTCTCCTTTCACTAACCACCTTTCTCTGTCTATATTCCTATTCTAGGTTTGTAGGCCTAGAAAAACACATCCACCGGTGGATCTCTGCAGCTGAATGGAGCTCCCAGTGAGGCTCTCCACTAGCTCAGGTATCCTAGATTTTACAATTTTTGTAGCAGGAACCTTGTTTTTATTTAGTCTCCATAAAACTCCATGCAAAGTAATGGCATTTTATGTTTATTAAGAGATAACATGATGTGGTGACAAAAAATACTTGTGGGGTGAGGGAACAAGATGGGTCAAAATATATTAAATTTTATCTTGAGAGGAAAGGGATCGGATATTTTAATAGAACAAATATTATGATAAAAGAACAAAGGAGAAAAATGTGAGAATCAAGAATAACTTATCTAATTGTACTTAAGTTAAATCTTGTATTTTGATTATTATTGTAACAGGTTTAGAAGTTGTCTACACCTTTAAAGCCAACATAGTGCAAAATATGTCAAGGTATTTGATTTCGTTTCAATGGCTCCTCTCCTTCTCTGAATAGTTTATATCTATGCTGTCTACTGGTATGTGAGGAACTGATTCTTTTTATTATTCCCGCTGTTGAAGGAACAATACAAACAACTTCCAGGAAACAGAACTGTCTGCAACAGAGCTGTTTTCAAACTGGGATAGCAGGGACTGAGGGAAATTTTACAAAGCCTGAGTGAGATTGTAAATTATCAGCAGCAATACACACACACTCACAACAAAGCCTTTCCTCAACAATGGGAGAAAACTGTGTATAACTGCTTTTAAATTAATCCCCAAAAGATAATCTCCCCATCTAGGGATATGAATAAGGAAAAGTCTGCGGTGGTGGTGATAGCTGGGTCACTGGTGGGGAAAAAGGAAGTTCAGAATCTTATCATTATAACAAATCCTTGCTGCTTGGCACCTGCTTTTGAATGTAAACTTCGGAGTGGGACATATCTCACCTGGTTTGAAGAATATAAGCTACAAATCACCACATTCCCCCGTAGGGAAATTTTGTCAAAGTGGAGGGGGCCACCACGTATGGAGCTGGAGGCTTCACGGGGAAATGCAAGTAGGGAGTTGAGGGAATCATCCCTCCTTCTCCAGGATAGCGATCACTGCCCGCAAATGATATGGGGGAGAATAACAACTACCTCACCCGCGAATTTGACAAGCTGCAGGGACACGATCCGCTGGGACTGGAGAAGGCGCGGGCGCCTCTCTCCCCGCCGCCGCCCCCAGTGCGAACGGCGAAGGAGAACATGCCTCCTCCTGTATAACACGGGTGGCCACAGCAAGCTTGCTGGAGGGCACGGGGTGCGCGTGGCAAAGCGCAGGCATTTTACCTGCCACAGCTCCGGACCGAGAAGGAAAATTATGTTTCAGCACTTAATGAAGCTCAAGGTCTTCCCCCGTCTGGGCCGCCACCGAGGGACACTATTCGGCCTGAGACCCGGGAATCCCCGGGATTAGCACTCCTCTCCCTCTCCCACACAAAGGGACTCCGGATTATCACCCCCCCAAACACCGGATTAAATACCCCCTGGCATTCGTGGTCTGGATTAAAGCCCTTCTCTGGGGCTGGTTACCACCACCCCATCCGGATTACATCTCCCCACCATATTTTCAGATCACCCCCATAGGTAGGCTGCGGCCCCCTTTCAACCGGGATTAAAGCCGCCTCCTTTCTCCGAGGCTAGATTACAGCCACGCCCTGCCCCGACCCATCCTGCGCTGCCCTGTGGTGTCTGCCCCGCCAGGCAATCCCCACCCCCGGCCTCCCTTGCCCCCTGGCCGCGGGAGCCGAAGCCCATCAGCCCCAGTGAGCTGCGGAGGGGGAGGTGCATCCTGGGAAGGAGCAGCCCGACATGGGTCTCCGCCTGGGCGGCTCGCAGCCCCTGCCACCGCCTCCTCCGTGAGCAGCTCCCCTGAGCCGCCCGCCGGCCGCCGCCGCCCGGAGCTGAGCCGGGGGGAGGAGGCGCTCGGCGGCCTGGCCCGGAGCGACGGGGGGACGCGGCGCTGCCCGCCCCGCATGAGGGAAGGGGGGGCCGCTCCCACCCGCCCTGCTCGGTGCCCGTTGCCGCCGCCGCCGCCCCGCACACAGCGCCCGAGCGCAGCCCCCGCGCCCCGCTCGTTGCCCCGATGATGGACAGGAACTACCCGCCGACTCCCAGCTTCGCCGACCCGCTGGCCCCAGCCGCCGCCGCGCAGCCGGCCGCCACCGCCGCCTGGGCCTACGAGCGAGGCGCGGGCAGCCTCAAGCCCAGGTAAGGAGAGTCCGCCGGGGGGCTGCGCCAGGAAAGGCCGGGGACTGAGACGGGGCCTTCCCCGCATGGGGGCGTGGGGCTCACCGGCCGCGGCGACCTCTCCGGGGGGGCCTGCACCTCGCGGTGCGAGCCAGGCGGGGCGGAGAAGAACTTCCCGCGGGTGGGGAGGGCCCGAGGGGCGTCCCCCGGGGCTGGGCCCTCCAGGGAGCGGGGGCTGCAGGAGGGAGCCGCGGGGCACGGAGCCGGGCTCTGGGGCGCAGCTGGGGCCGGCGGTAAGGAGCAAGGCCGCGGGGCAGTAACTGGGCCACGGCGCGCTGCTGGCGGGGGCGAGCTGGAATCCGGGCTGGCGTCCCAGCGGCCCGGCCCACGCACGTTCGCAAGGGCCAGGGCAGCTTTTCTTTCTCTCCCCCCGCAGCAGTGGGCCCCGGGGGGTGGATGCAGGCTGGCAGGAGGTACCTTTCCTCTAATCTGCGGTCCCAGGGCTGGAGTTTGTACCAGCTTCTGAGCAGTCAGTGGGGGAGGCTAACCTGAGCAGGGAAAGTTGCTGGCCTTCTCCAAAGGTCTGTGTTAAATCTGCAACTAGGGTTCAAGAGTTCATGTTTCCCTCCAGCGATTCCTAGGGAAGCCCAATATAGCGAACGTGTTTCGCGATCTGTACAAAGGAGTAACATTCTCCCAGCGCATTAAACTGCGAAACGGCAACATTAAAAGCGGCCCAGTGGAAGGCGTGGTCCAATTTGTTAACGGCATGGACTAATGAGAGATGCAGTGTCAAGAACAATACTGTCTTGTAGGTGCAGCCCCTGAATTGCGAGGCTACAAATGCTGGGACATTGAGAGCTTCTGGTGACCTCATCCTAAACCACCATGGGGAAGCTCCCGTGTTTATGATCTCACCCCAAACCTCTTCGCTATACTCCCAGCTTTGTTTCATCCTTTATTTTGGATTATAGCATCTTCTTATTACTCTCCTGTTGTTCAGGGTCTCCTTTTCCTTATAAATATCTATTTTCAGAAGTGCAGTGCTCCCTCTGTGCAGAAACTTGTCCAAGAGGATTCAGCCCCTTTTTTAAAAAGCTGGGAGAAAAAATTAAAAGTCAAAATATTATTTACAAAATAGTTCATAGGGTCAGGTTTGCTTATATATTGTATAACTCAGGTTAACTTTGTTAACTTAAAAAAAATACCAATCCTAAAATTTTCCAAGTGGTCAGTCTCTGTGTGGCTTCTTATTTTATTATCTGTCTATCTTAGGTATATATGCAGCTCCAAATTACTGTAGTATATAAAGGCAAAATACAGTGTTAGTGTAAGCATAAAATGAAAATGGAATCTCTTGTTGCTGTGCTAATATTTGGCCACTTAAACTTGACATCTCCCTTTTCCTCTCCTCTTCCCCCTGCTGTGATGGGATGGGTTTTCCCTGGGTTTTGAAAGTGGGTTTTCCTGTATTGAGGAGTTTAGGGTTCACCTCACCCTTGTTAAGTGGTTTAAAATACAGCTTGCTCTGTCTACATCCCTTCTCCCTGCAAGAGTCTCATATTTAATGCATTCCATGTTTATATAGCAACTCTTCAATTATTCAGATTACATACAGTGACAATGAATATTGGAACTCACCAAAATGGAGGTTTAGCACTTTGCTGTTGGCATATACAGTAAATTTGAAAACAACAAATCTATAAGGATTTTTAATCTGCACATTTTTTCTCATATGAAGACTGACACCATATTGTAACAACTCAGTGTAGCTGTAGGTCACAGTCTAGATGCATTGGTTTGCAAATATTATTTTGTATTCTAGATTATACAAACTCTAGATAAATAATACATGTTAAAATAAGCACAAATATAAAAATATATATTTAACCAAGTTAAATTATTGTGAAAGGTATAAACAAATGATGTATTTTGTCAGTTATTAATATTATTTTTGTTTTAAGTGTTTATAGTGTAATGATCTTTTAGAGGCCTGAAACTAAAGCCTTTTTCTTTACTGAATATTTTAAACACTTAAGAGAAAAACACAAACAAATGATTAAATAAACATTGTAAGCACATTTAAAAATAGGTCATATTGGCCAAACTTATTGACAGCACGTAAAACTAAAGTCTAACACTATTCATGTTGCAAGTTCAACACAGGTAGAGACAGTGTAAGAATCCCCACAGTGCCCTGTTGGTGTGTGTCCACTATTTTTGAAGGCCTGCTTCTAGGGGTGAGCAAGAAGGTCAAAGACTGAAGTAGCAAGGAGACTGAACTGCTCTCACCCCATAGTCCTCAATTATCCACAGATCCCGATGTGTAATGGGCTTGCTAGAAATTCAAAATGAACTATGCAACAAAAAAGGAATCTTTATATTACATTGGATTCATCAAGCCAAAGCTTTGAATACCAGTTCTCTTATGAATCAACATTTAATGTCAATTTTCAGTGGCAAACACTGAAATAAAACTATTTAGAGGACAGGTTAAAAGTAGGCCTAAGGCCAGGGGCGGCTCTACAAATTTGGCCGCCCCAAGCAATCATGCCCGGGAGGCACCCCCGAGCCGCGGGAGCAGCGGACCTGCCGCGGGCATGACTGCGGAGGGTCCGCTGGTCGCGCGGCTCAGCTGGACCTCCCGCAGCTGCGGACGGTTCGCTGGTCCGGCGGCTCCGGTTGAGCTGCCGCAGTCATGCCTGCGGGAGGTCCAGCCGAGCCGCGGGACCAGCGAACCGTCCGCAGTCATGCCTGCGGCAGGTCCGGTCGTCCCGGGACTCCGGTGGACCTCCCGCAGGCATGACTGCGGCAGGTCCACCGGCCCAGCCTGCCGCCCCCTTGGGAAAGGGCCGCCCCAGGCGGGTGCTTGCCCCGCTGGGCTCTAGAGCCGCCCCTGCCTAAGGCTACATCTACATTGCACACCACTTTTTGCAGCGTGTATGGTATATGTAGCTACACATGTCAGTGAAAAGCTCTGGCAGTGGGGAGGCAGCGGGGAAAGGTTTCAGCAACTCACTGCTGCCAGAGACTTTCATTGCCATGAGGAAAGGCTCTGGTGGAAGAAGGTAGAGGGGAAAAACTGATCCCCACTGCTGGAGCCGTTCCCTGCAACAGAGTGGCCAGAACCTCCCCTGCTGCCAGTCTTTACCTGCAGTGGGGAAGCGATCCAGCAGCCAGGAGCTGCCAGAGCCTTTGCTCACTGCTGGAGCTTTTCCACATCACAGGAAAAGACTTCAGCAGCTGGGAGGTAGCCGGATACTACATAGTTAAAAACAGCAGTGTAGACAGGAAGACATGATTTGGGCAAGCAAAGAGCTGTGTAGGATATGTACTCAGGTACATACCCACAGCCTTCAGGAGAGTCTGTACCTCACTTACTAAGCTGTTCTACACTGCTACTTAAACCCGTGCTAGAGCGGCTAACAAATACCTACTCTACACACTGCTGAAAAAAGAATGCAGTGTAGATGTAAAAGGGGAGTGATATACCTCGTTGTGCCCCACCAAGTCCTGAATTGCAGGGAGAACTTCTAAATGTGAGACAGCAATTCAGATTATGCCTATATCAGGGGTAGGCAACCTATGGCACGTGTGCCAAAGGTGGCACGTGAGCTGATTTTCAGTGGCACTCACACTGCCCGGGTCCTGGCCACCGTTCCGGGGGGCTCTGCCTTTTAATTTAATTTTAAATGAAGCTTCTTAAACATTTTAAAAGCCTTATATACTTTACATACAGCAATATATATAGACTTATAGAAAACCTTTATATATATATATATATATAGATAGATAGATAGATAGATAGACTTATAGAAAACCTTAAATCAGAGTGAATAAATGAAGATTCGGCACACCACTTCTGAAAGGTTGCCGACCCCTGGTCTATACTGTGCACCTTCCAGCCACACAGCTGTGCTGCTATAGCAGTGCTGTTGTAAGGTACGCAGTTAGCTGCTCTTTCTGAGCTCTCTCCTGCCAACAAAATAAAACCACCCCCAATGAGAGCATCTCCCACTGACAAAGCGCTGTTCACACTGGTGCTTTTTGTGGGTAAAACTTTTGTTGGTCAGGGGGATTTTTTTTTCACAGCCATGACAGACAAAAATTTTACTGTCGAAAGTGCACTGTAGACATAGCCTCAGTCTCCATGCTAGTTCAGTCCTTGACCTCTCTTTAGAGTACCTACGAAGATGCCAGTTTTTATTTCTGGGGTGGGCCTTTGTCCATAAGAATATGAACACTTCACACAGGCCACTGAATAGGTTCCTGAAACAAATGCTTCTAGAGGAGACAGGCTACATATCCTTTTACCAGTGCAAAAAGACATTCAGTCCCTAAATGTTTTTGGGTCTTTTTTTCTTCTTCCTTCCTGCTTCTTTGAAAAATTAATCCCTTTCTGTATTACAGGCCAGAGCAGCTGCCCTTTCGCTTTCTTTGTTTGTTTCTTCTGCCTTTTTTTGCCTAGCCTTTGTTTGTTTTGGAGCATTCTGATGAAACTGGCAGGATGGGCTATTAGGAAGGAGGGTGGATTTAGAAAGATCACTGCTTTCATTAGGTAAAAACACCTACAACTGTTGAATTTTAAATGATGTCAAAGTTTGTACAAAGAATGTACAAATTCTCATCTACTTTCCTTACTCTAGACTTCTCCTCTCCACATCTTCCATGGGATCTTCTAACTCCAGGTTTATTTGCTGTTTCAGTAGTCAGTGAGTGGAAAAGAATATCACTTCTTGTGTAATTTGTTACAGACACAGTGCTGAGACATTTAAAATAGCTGTGGGGTTCCCTTAGCTATCCTGAAAGGTTTCAAAGATATGGGCCAGGCCATGAAAATCAGTTGTGTCCTCTGAACTTCAGGATCATGTGGCACCCTTGGCCCCTTCTCAGGCATTTGAGATTGTGTTGCCTAAAGTTTAATACCAGTTGTGGTTGAGAGTGTTCTTCCATTATAAACCATGTCCCGGTCTTCATGAACTTTCTAGTGGGGGGAGATTAACTTTTATGTCTGAATTTGTGTGCGTGTGTGAATGTGGTGTTGACTTGACAACTCTGGAGATTGAGGGCTTCTGTTTATCTAGAGGACAGATACAGCATAGCTCACAGCAATGCAAGCTTCTCCATGCAGACTCACCAGTGTGGCTCATTCCTGATCTGAAAAGACCACTGCTAAGAATTGGAAGATAATTTGTTTTCTATATCCATCCAGTTATTGGACTCTCTGTTGAGACTGCCATGGGCACCATTTAGAAGTGGGGCTCTTTAGGTTTGTGGTCACTTGTTTACTGGCAACAGGAATAACGATACTACCAAACTGACTTCTCATCGGGGCAGTAGAACCATGACGTTTTGGGGGTAAGCACCCCTGCAATGGAAATATTGTGGAGTCTGATCTATATTTCTGCTTCAGTGCTTGTTCGTTGTAAGCTGTGCGCAAGGGGAGGGGGTAGTGAGAGCAGGACTCTGAAGTTCTGGAATGGCCACCTCAGTGCTTGAGACTGGTCTGGGGAGCAGGTAGGAACCACACCCCATCCTATCCCTGACATCTTGACATTGCCCCACTGCCCCTGACTCTCCCTGCTCAGTGCACCCCTCTTCTCCCCAGTCAAAGTGAGCTTCTGAGGCTTCCTGCTTCTCATAGGCTTTCAAATAGCCATTATTTGTCAACCACCTTTAGTCCTTACTGAAACTGGTAACTTCCAGGTTACTAATCATCTGAGCCAGCCAGTCCCCCCCAGAGTGCTAGGGTTTTCCTCTGATCTTTTTTCCCTGAAACTCCCACTGTGATGTTTTTCTTTAAGAGATTCAAAATTTTATACCAGTTAAGGCAGTTGTTTAAATTTTATTTTTGTACTCTTAAAATGCTAATTGTTTTTGTTTTAGACATCAGGTTTAAGACATATTAAATCCTAAATGAAGACTAGTGCTTCTGGCATATTTAAGGAATTTGTTTTAAATAGTAAAGTTATTTTTTTCTTAAAATTGGGTGCCATCATTTTTCTGTAGCTTTTGAGCAGTGCACAGCTTCCTGATAGAGCTATAGTGAAACAACCACAACTGATTTTATTTGAATGATTATATACTCAACTAAATGCTACATAGTCTTATATGAATGTCCTGGGATGTTTTTTCTTTTAAGGACCAGGAATTGCAAAAATCAAACGAACTCATCCTGTTAATGCCACATTAAGTTTGAGATGTAGATTTAAGGAAAATTAAAAAAAAAAAATTGAGAGCGAGATCCTCCAACTGGATATGTGGGAGCAGACCCTTGTGCTGTCATGGGGCTTTCCATTGACTTCCACACCAGTCATTACTCAGAGCTGTTGCATGTACATATGTAGGCAATAGCAGTTTTATTATATACATTTAATATAGGGAACAAGAATTGCCTTGTGGTCATAAGTGAGGAATTTAAGTACTGGTTCTACTCCTGGCTTTGCTCCTGATGTGTAGTAGGGTGTTGGCTGAGTCACTAAGGGCCAGGTTTTCAAAAAAGCTCAGTATGTTATGTTCTGAGCTCTTTTGAAAATCTAGCCACGAGTATCACAATGGGAGCTGCTACATAAAATCTTGAAAATCTGACCCTTATTTAGGTGCCTATATGGGATCTAAGCCCTTGAAAATCTGATCCCAATTGTGGGTGCTGACCTCTTCTGAAAATCTAGCTTTTTGTGACTGTCTTGGTTTCCCCATGTAATACTTCACAGGGTGTTATGAGGGTTAAGTAACTGTTTGTAAAATGCTTTGAGATTCTGCTTTATGATGAAAGGAATTATTAAATGCAAAGTGTTTATGCTTAAAGTGACTAAGTTACAGTTGATCCAGGAAACATAAATGTGTACATCCTGACTCTTCTGTGGTTAAGTTGCATTAACACAGTATTCCATATAATTAGAATATAAAATGTACATTAAGAAATAAAATGCAAAACTTTCCTATGGATTGGTATTTTGACATTAGTGTTCGGTTGTGTCCGCTCAAGACAAGTTATGGCACCATGATACAATATATATATATTTTTAAAGTATCTCATGCTGTCATGCTCTCTGGAGTGGCTCATGACTGAGTGCCTACGTCGGGGCAGACTGTCTGAAAACAAGGGCAGATATCCCACACTGGTGATATGTTCTATAATTAGATTTCATCAAGCCAGTAACAAATGTGAACTTCTGGATCACTATACCAGTCTTGTCATGTAGTCACAGACAGTCGTCCCCTTAGACTCTCTAGTCTATCTTGCCACCCAAGCAAAGTGAACTTTCTGATAAAAAAGATCACTTGAACACTTAAAAATCACACTACACCAGGTTTATCCGAGTCCCAAGAGACTAGTCATTTACCAGATCAATTAGTACTTCAGATCTTTCACCAAAGACAACACTGACAGCCAATTATATAGTAAACTAACTATAGGTTTATTAGCTAAGGAAAAAAAATGAGCGTTATTAAAAGGCTATGGCAGGTAAAATACATGTACAGGTGAATCACATTTTGTAACTCCAAATGGTGGCAGTTATGTAATAAACTGCCTGCTTCTCAAAAGTCTTTTCATGGTACCCAGATTGTTTCTGGGAAATCTCAACTTTGCATCTGGCACACGTCTCTGTAAGAGTCCAGATTGTTCAGAGAGAGTGAATCTTTTCTTGAACCCATCTTTATAGTATCTCAATCAGTAAGCAAGCTGACAGTGTCTCTACCTACCTGGGATTGTTCTTTGATGATGGTGTGTGAGGAATGCACTTAGTATTTTGACCTCCGACCATTATACATAATGGCCATTTACTTTGAAATTAGCATTTTCTGTTAAGTCTTTAGGTCCTTCATAAGCATTTCACAAGATTTCTTTGATGGGTTATTTAGTTACAGGGTAATGTTTGCTGTTACATTATGACAGGAACAGTTAAGTGAAAACAATACAAGTATCATTCCACTAGTTTTCATGAAGTTTAAACATCAGAACGCACTTTGATCTATACTAACACCCCAACCGAATTGGCCTGGGGTTGTGACCTGAGCTGGCACCTGATTTGCTAGCGTCACAGTCTCAATTGCTGAAATTCATTTTATTTTTAATAAAATGCTAATGGGATTAATCCTATTCATGAGCTAATGGTATGCTTTTAAAATATAATTTTAAATAACATTTTACGGATATATTTCACTAATATAATTTAATGCAAGCATATGCACGCCAGCCATAGTAAAATAGGCCTCAACCGTTATGCTATTTTCCATAGAGCACAATTCCAAGTAACACAAAGTATATTTTTAATAATGAACATATTAGTAATAAATTTTGGGGGAACTGATCTTTTAACCCTCCCTTGTGCAGCGCTTGGCGATATGAGTAAAAAGTTCTGTATAAGGGCCAAGTATTATTTATTAATGACATCATAGTTGTTATCCTGGGGGTGGAAAGAAGAGATAATTGACGGAGAAAGTGCAGAAGATAATAAAATGACACGGTAATAAAATAGGGCTGTCAATTAATCGCAGGTAACTCATGGAATTAACTAAAAAGAATTAATCGCAATTAAAAAAATTAATTGTGATTAATTGCACTTATAACAATAAAATACCAACTGAAATTTATTAAATATTTTTGGATGTTTTTCTACATTTTCAATATTGATTTCAATTACAACGCAGAATACAAAGAGCACAGTGCTCACTTTATATTATTTTTTATTACAGTTATATGCACTGTAAAAATGATAAAAGAAATAGTATTTTTCAATTCACCTCATACAAGTACTGAAGTACAATCTCTTTATCATGAAAGTGTAACTTACAAATGCAGATGTTTTTTTGGGGGGTTACATAACTGCACTTAAAACCAAAACTGTGTAAAACTTTAGCACCTACAAGTCCACTCAGTCCAACAACTTATTCTGCCAATTGCTAAGGAATGCCTGTTCTCACTTTCAGGTGACATTGTAAACAAGAAGCAGGCAGCAAATTGTAACCAACCTTGTTTGTCTTGATTGGCTCACCAAGAAGTAGGACTGAGCGGACTTGTGCGGTCTAAAATTTTACATTGTTTTATTTTTGAAAGCCATTTTTTGTAAATAATTCTACATTTATAAGTTCGACTTTCATGACAAAGAGATTGTATTACAGTACTTGTATGAGGTAAATTGAAAAATATAACTTTTTTACAGTGCAAATATTTGTAATAAAAAATAAATATAAAGTGATCACTGTACACTTTGTATTTTGTTGTAATTGAAATTAATATTTTAAAAAATGTAGTAAATGTCCAAAAATATTTAAAATAAATGGTATTGTTGTTTAACAGCGTGATTAATCACAATTATTTTTTTAATCGCGTTCTCAAGCTTAGGTGCTTCAGGAAGTGATGTCCATGATTCATTATATGCCATTGTTCTCCTTTGAGAACTAATGCCCCAATGTGGATCAGACTGAATATGCAACTTTCTAAACTAAATTAGCAGTAAACAGGAATTGCCATGATCTCATCAATTTCACAGCTGCCCAATGGAGTTTTGAACAGCAGCAATTAAACTGGCTGGAGTCTTATTTCACTGTGTTGCAATACTAGAATACTAGTTTTGGGGGGGGAAGGAAGAAAGTAGTCATTCTTCCCCAACAGTAATTGTCAGTAGGGCTCTCAAGGTTCCAGATGGCTGTAGAGTAAGATATATGATACTCTGGTCAGTGTCACAACTAATATTCAGAATGGCTATTGGTAGCAGTGAAACGAGTCAGATCTTGCCATCACCTGCCACTTAGGAAAGCTGTGGACAGCAGCAGAGGTACCAGTATGATCTGAGGGAGAGGTTGCAAAAATTGGAAGAGGTGAAAGGAAGTTACTTGGGAGCTTTCTGTTCTTTTCCAGCAGCAAGGATGGGAAGGGAAGAGACTGGAAGTTCTCCCCTTGCAGTGGTTGGTGATGGTGTGGAAGAGGGAGATACACTGTAATTTAACTTTTTTTTAAATAAACTGTGACCTTTAAAGGAGAACTACAAAATAAAAACAAACTAGATTTGTGCCCTTGTTTGTTCATTAATGATGTATAAAAGAGCCTGACAATCACCTTCTTCCCAACATGCCAGCCAAATAAAATAATGCTTATTTTTTAACTTGAAAATATCAGGAGTGTAAAGTCTTCTTTTGCCTGTTTTTGTTTGTTTACCTTGAAGCTTGTAACTTTGGGAGATTTCTCAGCCCTAAGTGAACGGGTCTGGGTGTTTGTTAAATAGGGTTTAATGAAATCAGAATTTTAATCTTGGATAAAAATGACTACTTCTCTTTCAAGTAATAAATTTTCAGTGTTTCTCTGATGTTATAATCCCACCACTTTTCCAGTTGCTTCCTGGGTAGATAGTCCTGAATTTTAGAGCTGATTGAAAAACAGCTACAAAAATTGTGGAAAATGTGTCCCTTTTTTTTTTCTATTGAAATTTAGAAAATTTTGACCAGCTTTACTGAATTTTGAATGTGTGTGTTTAACAACAACAAAAAATAATTCAGACTGTTTTTATACACCAAAAAGAAGCCAATAAGGTCAAAAGTTCAAACTCACCTTTCGAGATCACTTAATATTGAAGTTTAAAATTAGTCATATAGATATAAATTATTTTCAAATATATAGTTCAAAATGTATTTGAACTAATTTCATGAAAATGGCATTGTAATTGTCTTTGCTATTAAGAACTCTGTAGCTGGTTTTTATCTTAAGCAGACAAGCCAGCACTTGCATTCAAGTATTAAAATACTTAGTAGCTGTAAGAATACCTCGGCCTTCAGTTACTATGGACTTTTTTTTAGTCAAAGAATTCAGCTATAAGAAAAACAAAATAAAAGGAAGACTGTTTCCTTTTAGCTTTGAAAGTGTTGTTTTGCTTTTTAAAATACAAAATATATTCACTATAAAACAAAACAAACCCACATAAATTATGGAATTTGGCTCTGTATTCACCCAATCCATGCATACGTAGATAAGCTGTACTACTAAACTTCTTTTTATTGGAGGTTCACATCTGAGTGATTGAGAGCTAGGAAATGGTGAAAATTTCACAAAAATGTCTTGAGCGGTGTTCCATACAACTCACAGGCATCTCAAACATACTCTCCATAGTTGTGCAGGATAATTGAAAGTGGGGACTATTTGAGGTTATAATATTGCCTGGACTAATAAACTCTAAAGTTGAAAGCAGAGGTGTATTAGCCCAGGAGACAATGATTATAAGTTATGCTGTAATAGATCACTGAATGCATATCTAGCCAAATAAATAAATTAATTCTAACAGCAAGAGGACCAAAAAATGCCAACAGTAAAAGAGATGGTGAGATACACAAAGATATGCTTTAAAAATCAGAAGTCAGATCCTACTGAGGAAAATAGAAAGGATCATAAACTCTGGCAAGTCAAGTGTAAAAGTGTAATTAGGCCTAAAAAGGCTATGAAGAGCAACTAGCAAGAGTCACAAAAACCAACAGCAATAAAATAAATAAATAAAAAAATTCAGAAGCAGAAAGTCTGCCAAACAATCAGTGGGGACACTAAACAACCAAACTGCTAAAGGAGCATTCAGACAAGGCCACTGTGGAGAGGCTAAATCACTGATACTCAGTGGCTCAGGAGCCAAATTAGCAATCAAGATTACCCAAAAAAGCCACAATAGTGTGAATTCATTATTTAATTTATTATATCTATCTATCTCTATATAGAAATATATATAAATTTTGCAGTCATTTTACTGTGAGTAATGTATATAATTCTCACAACAAAATGACTGCAAAATTATATATACATTTCTATATAGAGATAGATATAGTAAATTAAATAACAAATTCACACTACTGTGGTCATTTTGCTGTGAGACTTAATTAAATTTTTTCCTCAAATTTTTTCCTTAGCCAGGATGGGTAAGAATAGTGTCCCTAGCCTCTGTTCGTCAGAGGATGGAGATGGATGGCAGGAGAGAGATCATTTGATCATTGCCTGTTAGGTTCACTCCCTCAGGGGCACCTGGCATTGGCCACTGTCGGTAGACAGATACTGGGCTAGATGGACCTTTGGTCTGACCCGGTACGGCCTTTCTTATGTTCTTATGTTCTTATGTAATCCTGGCAATTACAATCTGGTAAGCCTAACTTCAGTAGTAGGCAAATTGGTTGAAACTATAGTAATGAACAAAATTATGGGACATGTTGATGGACACGATATATTGGGGAAGAGTCAGCATAGCTTTTGTAAAGGGAAATCATGCCTCATCAATCTATTAGAATTCTTTGAGGCTGTCAGCAAGCACACGGATAAGGGTGATCCAGTGGATATAATGTACTTGGACTTTTGACAGGGTACCTCACCAAAGGCTCTTAAGCAAAGTAAGCGGTCATGGGATAAGAGGGAAGGTCTTCTCATGG
The DNA here is from genome assembly GCF_016161935.1 of Mauremys reevesii. Classification (NCBI taxonomy): domain Eukaryota; kingdom Metazoa; phylum Chordata; order Testudines; family Geoemydidae; genus Mauremys; species Mauremys reevesii. The sequence goes on from NC_052626.1 coordinate 92,384,319, forward strand.
ATCAGTAGCTGGCTAAAAGGTAGGGAAAAAAGGCTAGGAATAAATGGTCAGTTTTCACAGTGGAGAGAGGTAAATAGTGGGACCACCAAGGATCTGCACTGGGACCAGTGCTGTTCAACATATTCATAAAACTGGAAAAAGTTTGTAGAGGACACAGAATTACGCAAGATAGTTGAAGTCCAAAGCTGACTGTAAAGAGTTACAAAGGGAACTCAATAAAGGCAGTGACTGGCAACAAAATGGCAGACGAAATTCAGGGTTGAAAAGTGCAAAGAAATACACCTTGGAACACATCTGAACTATACATACAAAATGATGGGGTTTAAATTAGCTGTTACCATTCAAGAAAAAGATCTGGGAATCTTTGTGGATAGTTCTTTGAAAACATCTGCTCAATGTGCAATAGTAGTCAAAAAAACAAAACAAAAAAAACCCCAACAGAATGTTAGAGACCATTAGGAAAGGGCTAGATAATAAGACAGAAAGTATCATCATGCCACTATATAAATCCACGGTAAACCCACATTTGAATAGTGTGTGCAGTTGTGGTCACTCCATCTTTTTTTTTTGTTTTTTTAAAGGGAGAGGCAGAGAAGGGCAATAGAAATGATTAGTGGTATGGAACAGCTTCCATATGAGGAGAGATTAAGACTACTAGGACTCTTCAATTTAGAAGAGAGACAACTAAGTGGGGGATTTGATACAGATCTATAGAATCTTGAATGGAGTGGAGAAAGTGAATAAGGAAGTGTTATTTATAGTTCACATAACACAAGAACCAGGAGTCACCCAATTAAATTAATAGGCAATATATTTAAAACAAGCAATAGGAAGTAGTTCTTCAGTCAACACATAGTCAACCTGTGGAACTTCTTGTCGGGGGATGGTGTGAAGGCCAAAAATATAACTGGGTTTAAAAAAAGAATTGGGTTCGTGGAGGATGGGTCCATTGATGCCTAGTAGCCAAGATGTTCAAGGATGCAACCCCATGATCTGAGGATCCCTAAACCTGTAACTGCCCAAATCTGGGACTGGACTGCAGAGGCTGAATCACTTACTAATTGCCCTGTTTTGTTCATTCCCTCTGGAGCATCTGGCACTGGCCACTGTTAGCAGGCAGGATACTGAGCTAGATGGACCATTGCCATGACGCAGATAAATAAAAATTCAATAACACTAAAATCAGTACCCAGAGTATAGCAAATGATGCTGAATTGTGTTACTGTTACAGTAAACAGTTCAAGTTCATACTGGTTAAATAGTCATGTGATCTTCCTTCTGTCCTAAGCATCGTCTATATTATGTTCGAGTAATGTCCTCAAGTAATATTCTCAGGGACACTGAATAAACACAGGTTATAGATAAGGACAGATATCATTATTAGCATATTTTCATTCTGGGCATTAAATATCAATAGTCAATACAAACAAGCTGAATTTATATGCATAGAGATTAAAATAAAGGCAGATATATTGGCTAAAGAAAAATGAGTTGTAAAGTACACCTCAATTTACAAATAACTTACATATCTGCTATAATTTAGAGAGAACAGTATTTCTAATTAGATTAGTCAGAATCAAGTTTCTCAATATTTTTCCTAGAGATTGAGAGTCTTTAGTAAATTTTGTTAGCAGCCTTCGTTTTTCAGGGAAGAGGATAGAGGCATCTATAATACAGAGACCCCTTGGTGCCAACTGGCAAAGGGCCCAACGGTACATAAAGTTTTATAGGGATCCCTGGGTCAGATATATGCATAATATAGGGGTCAGCAACCTATGGCACGTGTGCCAAAGATGGCATGCGAGCCGATTTTTTTAATGGCACGCTGTGGCCGCCGCTGGCCCTGTTCAGCCCGCTGCAGAATCCCGGCAGTGGGCTGAGCGGGGCTGATGGCCGGGACTCCAGCAGGCAGCAGTGTGCCATTAAAAATCCTGCCCGGCCCAGCCCGCTCTTCTCCGCCCCCCAGCCTACTGCTCTCTCTGGCAGGGCCGGGGGCAGAAGCAAGCTTGGTCCTGCCGACTGCTGCTGTAGGGCAGGCTCTGCCGGCAGCCAAGCTTCCCCCTCCCCCGCCTCTTCCCTCAGCGTGCTGCTTTGTGCCCTGCCTCCTATCCCTCCCTGCCGCCAATGGCCCTTTTAAGGGAGTGGAGAAGAGGAGCCCCAGCGCCTTCACTGCTCAGACCAGGAAGGAAGCGGAGAAGAGGCAGGAGTGGGGCCTTGGGGAAGGGGGGTGGAATCAGGGTGTATCCCTCCAGCCCCCTGCCGTGAGCCGCTCAGGGCAAGGGGCTGGAAGCACCCCCCCCGATCCCAGCCCTCTGCCCTGGCCCCTACACCCCCCTCACACCCCAGCCCCTGCACCACCACCCCCATGACCCCAGCCCTGACTCTGGCATCCCCCACACATACCCAGCCCCCCATGCCCTGACTCCTGCACCCCCCTCACACACCCCCAGTCCTCTGCCATGACTCCTGCACCCCCCTCACACACACCCTGCCCTGACTCCTGCACTCCCCACACATACCCAGCCCCCCCCACACCCTATGCCCTGACTCCTACACCCCCTACATCCCCACCCTGAGCACCAAACGAGAGCTCTTGCACCCGCCCCATTTCCACCTGCACCCCTCGCACCAAATGGGAGCTACCCAGGCAAGCGCTCCACACCCAAACCTCCTGTCCCAACCCTGAGCCCCCTCCCTCATTCTAGCTCCTGGCCAGACTCTGCACCCCAACCCCCAGCCTGCTCCTTCACCCCCAGCCCTGTGCTCAGTGCACCCCCACCCTCAGCTCAGTGCAGAGAGAGAGGAAGAGAATGGGCCAGAACCAGGGAGAAGGTAGGTACCCACTCTATGTGGGCAGGGCCGGGACCCCAGACCGGTGGCGGGCTGAGGGGCTGGCAGCCGGGACCCAGGCTGGCAGGAACCAGCGGACGGAACCAGCTCAGCCCGCTGCCGGCCTGGGGTTCTGGCTGCTGGCCCATTGCCAGCCGGAGTCCTGACTGCAGGCCCCTCTCAGCCTGCTGCCGGCCTAGGTGAATGGAACCCCAGGCCGACAGCGGGCTGAGCAGGCCGGCGGCGTAAGATCAACATTTTAATTTTAAATGAAGCTTCTTAAACATTTTGAAAACCTTGTTTACTTTACATACAACAGTAGTTTAGTTATTTAATATATAGACTTACAGAGAGAGACCTTCTAAAAAACGTTAAAATGTATTACCGGCATGCGAAACCTTAAATTAAAGTGAATAAATGAAGACTCGGCACACCACTTCTGAAAGGTTGCCGACCTCTGGCATAATATGTCACTGCAGGATGATGTGAGATCTCAACCAAGAGCCAGTAGCCCACTGGTCGTTGTCATCACTGCAAAATGTAGCTATTCTAAAAATTATGTTCTTAAGGTTTTGAAGTTTAGGCAGGTTACCAGCTGGTGATACACCTTAAAAATGTCCCTTTGAGACAGGAGGTAACAAGCACCTGTCTCCCTGTCTGGCCATTTGTGTATTGTTTATTGTATGCCTAGCTGCATACTGAGCCAGGTGCAAACTAAGATATTGTGAAATCTACAAGAAAGGAAATCTGCAGAATGAAATAAACAACATGGTGGTGTCCTGTTTATGAATAAAAGCTAAGGATTGTCATGATATATCTTGGAGTGCAAAGAAACACACCGAGTCCTTCACCTAGGAGACAAGCTGACAGTGTGCTTGTATCATGAAAGGAGGGTCACAGTCAAGGCTGGCTGTAAAGAGCTGCAAGGATTTGTGGTGAGCAGTACTCTAAAACAGTGGTTTTCAAACTGCATGTCCAGCCGGGGGAGCTGGGTTGGAGGGGGAAGTGTCTGTGCCTGCTGGCGAGAGCCACACCGAGCTGCTTGCATGCCTCTGCCTAGGAGCTGGACCTGCTGCTGGCCACTTTCAGGGTGCAGCGCGGTCCGCAGTGCCGGGACAGGCAGGAAGCCTGCCTTAGCACCCCTGCTGCGCTGCTGACCGGGAGCTGCCCCAGGTAAGCCTGTGCCCCAACCCTGTGCCTCAATCCCCTTCCCCAGCCCTGAGCCCCCCCACTCAGAACCCCTTCCTGCATCCCAAACCCTCCATCCCCGTCCCCACCCCAGAGCCTGCACTCCCAGCCCAGAGCCCTGACCCTCCTCCTGTACCCAACCCCCTTCCCCACCCCAAAGCCCCCTCCCACACCCTCAACCACTCTTTCTCAGCCCCACCCTGCGGCCCTCACCCCCGCACTCCAACCCTTTGCCTCAGTCCTGAGCCCCTCCCACACCCCAAACCCTTCATCCCCAGCTCTGTTGGGTCATGGGCATTAACAATTTTCTTCATGTGGGTCGCCAGAAGAAAAGTTTGAAAAGCACTGCTCTAAAACACGAGTATCTTGTTAATTAGGTCTCAGCTCTAGAATGCCTGCTTTGATTTTATTTTATATGTACTCATTTGTCCCCGATACTTCTGTTTGCTACTACTTGAATCTCTGTGTTTTGTTAAATAAACTTATATTTGATTTCACAATAAACATATCTGCGTTTTGTGTTACCTGGAGCAGTGATCTGAGGTGGAACTGGTAAGCTGGGTGTACTGTTTCACTGGAAGCAGTGAATCTATGAATACTGCAAGCGTCAAGTGGACCAGGGGCTGGACACTCCAGAGGAAGGCTTAGAGGACTTGGAGGTTGAAGTGTGCCAATCACTATACTGTAGAGTCACAGCTGGGTCTGGGAGGCCCAAAGGGGAGTGCTTGTTTTGCCTGGGGTGGATGCATTTGGGGAGCTGACCCCTGGAGGCCCAGACAAGGCTTCCTCATGCTAAGGGCAAGTGGTAGTGAGGTGCCTCACAGCCTGGGGAAGAATCACAGCATCAGTGTCCCCCTTCTACTCCCCCCCCCACCCCATTGAAATCCTTTTTGAGAGTAATAACGATAATTTTTGCTTTCCTGCGCTCCGTGTACCACCAGTCTGGTTAAGAACAAAATACCAAGTGACTTTTTTAAGAGCACTTCCTCTACCTGTCTAGCTGCTGATATGATTATGTTTATATCTGTTTCAGCGACTTAAAATTAATTGCTTTTGTGTGCATTTATTCATGATCCTTGAATAGCAATCTTCTTGCAATGCATCAGGCCTGTTCAATGAACTGTTCCTGCTTTCAGTAAGTCAGGAATCAGCTGCTCAAGAAAGGAGGTCAAATCACCTCCTTCATCTCCCCCTGGGAGTCAAACCATTTATTTTTTCTTTGATTTGATTCTTCTAGAGTTCAAGCTTATTAGACAGAGAGCTTTGTTATCTTTTGTAGACATGCATGGACAAAAAATAAAATCAATTTTCTGCTTGTGTGTCTGAGTAGAGGCATCAGCATTAGAAGTTTTAGTTTTAGTGGGGTCTACAAGAGTCTCCAGTGTTGTTACCTAGGCTGATAGTATACAATTTCCCATCTCGAGCAGCTTGTGCAATATTAGGACTTAGAAAATGTCCATTGATTTTTAAAGCATCTAATTTTTCCATCAACAGAAACAGGAACTGTTGCTGCTTCAGAGCAAGGTGGCAGGTTCATTTGACCCACAAAAGGCTCTTTTGCTTTCTAAAAGTTCTGAAAGTTCTTTTTAAATCTTAGCTTGCCTAAAGATTGATCTGTAGTTCAATCACTTAACTTTTTGATGAGGTTTACTTAAGAACTGCTAAATTAGCTGGATGTTGAAAGAACAGTAGGTAGCTAATCAAAACGATCCTCTCTCCATATGCTAGCACTCTCTTTAACACCCTTTAAAGGTAATCTCTAAAACTTGTCGAAAATAAAATATTAAAATATTTTTTGCTTGTGAATGCTTTGCTGTATGAACTGTAAGAAAGTAACATTTCTTGGGAGAAAATGCTATAGTCTGAAAAGCAATACTGAAAAAGGCTTCATGTCTAGACAGTGTTTATTGCAACAAAATCTTGTTGTCTTGAAAGTATAAAGTCCCCTGCACTTGCTCCTGAAATTAGGGGACATACAAAATCTGCCACAAATGAGACTGCGGGGAAACTCTGGAGTGGCAGCTAGTGTGATTCAATTTGCTAGCTTTTGCCTCTGGAGACTAAATTAATTCAAGACATAGAGATAATACTGGTAGATTGATGAGTGCTATAAGTACTTGATGAGTACTATAGAAGTGCCTTTAAATAAATAAAAAACACTAGTATTTAAATTGCATCTAAAAATTTTTCTTGTAAATTAGGCTAATCCTTTCAATTTGAGATAGTTAGCATTCTTGGTGCAAAAGAGGCTTAGTACCACAACAGCATGATCGGCTGTTGTACATCAGGACTGAGGTATTTTAGTAGAGGTAAAAGTAAATACATGAATTTCACTTTCATTAGTGCTGAAGAGTTTTTGTTGTTAGCATTGTTATGGCAATAAAAAGTTAATAATAGTATTTGATATGAAGTCTCTGGAAAGGGACTAATTTAAAATAGTTTCTCTTTTCATTTATTTTCTTTTCTTTTGATTCTGTATAGATTTTTTTTTTAAATCTATTAGAATTGTTACCCTACCATTGTCTAGAGATGTTGCTATCCTCTTTTTAAAAAACAAACAAACCTACAGCAGCCCCTTCTAACATGGTAACCACTTAATTGTGTGGTATTAAATTCCTTATAATAGAAATGAGAAAGTGAGCATGGCTTACTTAAGTTGAGTGTTAAATATTTTTGGAACATTAAATAGCAATTGAGACTAGTCATGAGATATGATTAGAGATGTTTATAACCACTATATCAAGTAAAATTAGCTAATCTAGAAGCTGGCATATGAAGGATTATTCAACAAAGTGAGAACTTTCATGAAATTGTTTAAAATAAGCGATCAAACTGAGTATACAATGGACTAGACGTCCATGGTATCGTTCAAACTTGATGTTTATAATTTTGCTTTGTACATTAAATATATTATGCATTCATGTGCTTAAAAAACATATTTCATAAAGATACCTGAGGCCATAATCTTATTTCAGATTGTTGGTGCTTGTGTTCATGCACAGTACATGAGTTACATGATCTGCAGGGATATGTGTGGTTTTCTGAGATAAGAATCTCCACTGTTAACAATTTATTGCACAATAATTGCTAGCTAATTGTTTTTATTAAATACGATATTTGTGTTGAAAGACAAATTCATTTTTGAGATTGAGGCTGCATTAACTCCTGACGGGTGGTTGAGAAAGCATAACAGAAGTGTTGGGTTCTTCAAATATCTTCCATGACATACATAAATATGAAACTTTTATTATTGTTAGAATTTTGACATTCTGATGATAATGCATTTTAGATAGTGGACATACTTGAGATAATGGTATAAGTTCTGTTGTGCTCTTTGTTATGAAGTGTGCCATTTTGGGATAGTTTGTCATTATACCTCCTGTTCAAGCAGTTTTTGTCATTCAGCGACTTCTACCTCACCAAACTAACATAAGAGGTTGTCTTGCTGTGTTTGGATGTAATGTTACATTTCCATTACAAAAAAGGAAGGGTGGATAAAAGAAGCAATTACTACTTCTAAAAACAGTCTGCACCAAGGATCAGAATAATCAAATATTGTTTAAAATTTCAAAATATTCCAACAGACCACTTTGAACAGAAAGTTACCCATTATGCCAGTGTGGATTTTTCACAGTGTGGAAGGAATTGTCTGTTCCATAGGGAAAATATTTGAGGCAGTATGCTTCACAACTTTTCCAGGGCTTGCAATGCTTCTAGTGCACCAGGTCAAAACACATTGCGGATGCAGGACATAAAATTTGAGGTTTTTTACCCACAAAAGCTTATACCCAAATAAATCTGTTAGTCTTTAAGGTGCCCCCGGACTCCTTATTGTTTTTATAAAATTTCTTAAAAAACAAACCTCATGGGAAACCCTTTTGATTGGCTGGATTTTTCACCTGCATTTTTGGGAAAAGCAGCCACTCATGGATGCAGCAAGAAGGAGGCAGAGCTCTCCTCCCTCTCCACTCAGGAATGTGACATTATTCTCCCAAGAGGCAAGGGGAAAAAAGGGAACAGAAAGAGCACAGCAGTTCAAGGAGGCTCCTCTTTACTTCCTTCCCTTTCTCTTCTGTGAGCAACAGGTCAGTCTGCTCTCTGCCCCTCCTCCTTCCCTTCTCCCTGGCCTGAGATGAGGAAGAGGGGACCCCACTGCAGTCTCCCCCAAGCCTGGGGTAGGGTGTGAAGAATTGTAGGAGGAGCAGAGGTGAAGTTGGGGGCGGGCAGAATTAGGTGGGGTGGAACAGTGGTTGGGACCGAATTCATGGAGGGCTGGAGGGAGCAGGATTGATTTGGGGATGGAATTAATTGCTGTCAGGGAGATGGGCAAATGTGGGGGTCGATCTTAGAAACCCCTACTTTTTTCAGACCACATTAAACATTGTGCCTGAGGCCTCCCTTAGAAGGTTGTCTGCCATGCAGTGAGGGTCCTTTTGCCCCAGAGAATTTCTGCAAAATCAAGGATACTCCAGCTACTTGTAATTGCTTATAGAAGGAAGAACAAGATATTCTGCCTTAGAAGTAATTTATGTAGTGAGAATTTATAGCTCAACTTTCAAAAACAAGGAAAAGAATCAATTATGTGTTTTTATGGATGTTACTGAAAATTGTACTTATTGTAACCAAAGTTGAAAATTCCTTCTTCTAGATCAGAAGATCGCACAAGGTTAGAATTGTATCACTGAATATAATTCTTGCTAACAATACTTGTATAATTTGAATTGATGATCAGTTTAGAATTGTATTACAATCCAGTCTTGATATATAAATGTAAAAGTTTAAACATATGTTTACACGGGCTGTGTGTGTATTATAAAATTATCTGTTGGGCTGGAAATATAACAATTTTTAGAATGAGAGAACAGAAAATAACTTCACCCATAATGAAATACAGTTATGTCTGCCAACTATTCTTAACAAGGATACAAATCAGTAAACATTTCTTGTGTCACTGCACAAGAGCCAAACTCAAGTGATTTGTTAGTATTGTCACAGCTAAAGGTGGAACTATAAAGAAGTAATCTCAAATATTTTGAACTTTAATACTTTTTCCTTAATAATTTATAATAAGATGCCAGAATAGAATCCTATATATTTCCGAAAGAAATATTGCCAAAGTGGTAGGGTAGAGCACTTAATGTATGCTTCCCACTGAGCAATATGAAGAAATTTGCACAGCGCTCAACAGTGTGAAGAACTCTCTGGGCTGGTACCAAATTGAGCATTGATGATTAGGGGAAAATAATTATCACCTGCACATAGGTGGTGATGTGCTATGTAGTGAGACCAAATGATGTGCCCAGTAGCCAGTTTTAGGATTTTAATTTAATCTTTTTATATGCAGTGTTGTTGTAGCTATGTTGGTCCCAGGATATTAGTGAAACAATTTGGGCGAGGTAATAGCTGTTATTGGACCAGCTTCTGTTGGTGACAGAGACAAACTTTTGAGCTTACACAACACAGAGCTCTTCTTCAGATCTGGGAAATGTATTTAGAGTGTCACAGCTAAATACAAGGTGGAACAAATTGTTTAGCATAAGTAATCAACACACATTTCACCTTGAATATTTCCTTGAAATATGTGTTAACTATTTATGCTAAACAATCCGTTACACCTTTTATTTAGCTGTGACCCTCTGAATACATTTCCCAGACCCTGAAGAGCTCTGTGTTGTGGTCTGTCTCACAAACAGAAGCTGGTCCAATAAAAGATATTACCTCACCCACCATGACTCCCTAGTTACGCTTTTTGGCAGCCTGGAATGATGGCTACAGGAGAGTGCTTAAGCACTGCATTTGGAAGAAAAACTGAGGACTGACACAATCACAAGGGCCAGGTATGACAGAAATGTGCCTGGAAATTCTAATAAAGCAATATCCCTCACAGGAAGGTGCTCAGTGCCTCATGTTGTGTAGTGGGCACAGTGTTCTTGCTGGCCTACCAAATCCATACACTGTTTGCTCTTGTCATCTTTAGTGAAAACAAAGGAACAAAGCTCACAGAGTTGCCAATTCTTGCAATATTAGGTAACTTTTTGAAAGTTTCCCATGATGTCATGATTGCTGCATCAAACGCTCAGTTTTTCCCTTATACAAAGTGGCTGCCTTCACATTCCAGGGGATAGCAGAGGGTTAGTCGAGTCCCTTTCTCAGCAGCCTCCAGGGAGGCCTGCCTTTTTTCTTTTTCTTTTTTTTTTTTGGGGTGGGACGGGGGCATGAGTTTAACATTATTCCAAGCATAAAATTCAATCAGACACACACAGGTTCAGGCAGTTGTCCCCTAAAGGCTCAACATCTAGAAGGCAAATGAAAAAGCTATAATTTATTGGCTTAAAAATCATGATATATTTTAAAATAATCTCATGGGGTTTTTGGTTCTGACTCATGTCTTTTGAATGCTTGGACCGGATCATATTGCACCATGGTCAGAAGTCCATTGATGACTCAGTGTTCCTGTTGCTCCTGCAGAACTGAGCCTCTAGAAGATTGAAAGTAATTTCTGCCCCCCACCAATTATCTGCTTTTCTAATTGGTAAACATTAGTTTGTTGCTTTTCTTAGTTTATTTTATGCATTGGCATTATTGATATTGGCAAAGATCTAGACATAGTGTATTTTAACTGTTTGTATCACTTACACACTTTTGCTGGCAATAAAAATGATAAAACTGCTTGATAATTCAAATGACTTATTATAAAAGTTAAACATGATCTACAATTTTTATTTAATTATATTTACTAGTGGAGGCCCAAAAGAATGGGGTTTTTTGGGCCATATTGCCACTTGCTATTGCTATCAGTTTTGTCTTTTTCTGTTTTATTCTAGTAATAAACAAAACCTTTTAAATGTTCTTTCATTCTTGCGATAGTTTAGCCATTTTAACATATTTATATTTAAAATAATATTCAACTTACACAAATGAGTTTAAATTGAGCAAGAAATTGACGTATTATGGTGCAATGACTCACCTATAGGTAGTGGCCCACTAATGCAGATAACGAAGCAGTAAATTTCGAAAAATGTATACTCCTTGCCATCACTAAACTAAGCAAATATCGCTTTTTTCTCAAGTTAATGCAATGTAGATTTTTTGTTATTGTGAACCTAAGTTTTCATCTGGCCAGCTGGTTCATGTAATACCAATTTTTAATTACCCTACACTTTTTGTCAAGTCCTTGCTCAAACACAGATATCAAGCCTTGATATTTTTCCTTTATATAACTTTTTGGCTTCTTGTCAGAGTTTCATCGACTTGTTTCTTTGGTTGTGTGTTTTGTTTCCCACATTTAATTTCTTCATTTAGCTTAAGCTATGGAGGAGGACATCCATCACACTCAGAAACGGATCTTCTTCACAGACAGACATATGCAGCTTCTCATCAGCTTCCAGGATATGCTACCACCCACCATCCTACTGGTAAATGTCTATTGTATGAAAATCAATTTAAATAACTGCTCTGTTAAATACTACATCTTTAAACTGATTAATTATATGGTCCTAAGGAGCCTGTAATGCAAGGTGTGGCAAAGGCTATTTCAAGAGTGAATTTACTATTTCATCAATTTACTGAGCCTTCAACCATGAGTTTGTCATGAGTGCACAATGGGGAAAGTAACCTAGGAAGTTCAGTGCTTCACAATCTGGCTTACTAGTTCTATGAGCGTTAAATTAAAAACAAAAAAGTCCTGAGTTTTTTCTTTCAGATATTGAGCATCAAATTTTCAATGACTGTAAGTTCAATAAGTATCTAACTGTTAACCTATTCTACACGTAAGAGTCAAATATTCAGTTGGTCTCCAAAGCCAGCTGCTGAAATTGTGCCAACAATTTTTGTGCAAATCAGATACTTAGAAGCCTAATTCATGCAAGTTTGGACACACAATTGTTCTTACTAGTTTGTGCAACCCCTTATGGTGTAGTATTAAAGGCTAGCTAAAAATGTAGCTTTAAAATGTGGTAATAGTGAATGACTTATAAGTAAATGATGAAACCTAATTGGTCATCACTTCATAAAAATGTGAGCCTGTATTCTGCAATCTAGATATCAACTTGTGTTGCATATGAAAGAAGAAGACTTCACAAAAAGAACAGTGGGCCAAAACCTGGAGGAGAGGAAAATGCATATTAAACTTAAAACTGATTAACTTTGCTTCCTACTGACATAGATTGAGTTATAGTATAGTGTTTTAACATATGGCTGACCACTACTAAATTAAAATTTTGAACAAATTTATGGTAGTTTTTTTTAACAGCAAGTGTTAACATTTCATACACAAATGCATTTTTTTAAACAAGGTGAAAGGCTTTGTAGTGTTTGGGTAGCAGTGATATCTCTGACTGTGGCTTGCTCTTAAATTTGTAATAGGAATTCATTGTGATTTGTATATTTGTTTTTTTCCAAGGTCTTTCTGGAATATTTGATACTAGTATGCACAGTGCTGGAAGTAACACTAAAGAAACTTCAGTTATGAACTTTCTCTCTGCAATTGAGTCTCGCACTGCTCAGGCTGCTGCTTCAGGAACTACCCTTTTACCACAATTCAGGGCTCCATCATGGCAGACAGGTGATGTTTTCTTAATTTTTAGCACACTTGTAAATTATTATATATGTGTGTATGTATTTAAAAGAGAGTTGTGGTGATGTAATAAATAAGACTGAGATGAGAATTCTTTCTTAAACTCCTCTCTTCATTATTCTTAACATTGTGAAAAAATTTCCTCTTGAAACAATTTTTTTCATATTGGTGTTAGCCCAGTAGTGAATATTTCTTCAGTTTAAAAAAAAAGGCTTCTCAGCCACTTTTGAATTTTGCAATTATGAAAAAATGCACATCTTCCACATCCATTTTATTTTGCACTATTATAACCCAAGCCAAGCTTTTCATTCAAATTTTCAAAATTGGCAAAACAAATACGGTCAGACCAGTGGTCCACCTAGTCCAGTATCCTGTATTCTGGTTGTGGCCAACCCCAGAAGCTTCAGAAGGAATGAGCAGAACAGGGCAGTTTTGAGTGATGCATTCCATGTTGTCCATTCCCAGATTCTGGCAGTTGGAGATTGAGGGATACCCGAAGCATGGGATTGCATCTGTGACCATCTTGGTTAATAGCCATTGATGGCCCTATTCTCCTTGAATTTATCTAATTCTTTTTTAAACCCAGTTTATACTATTGGCCTTCACAACATCACCTGGCAACAAGTTCCACAGGTTGACTGTGCATTGTGTGAAGTTGTTCTTTTTGTTTGATACCTGCTGCCTATTAATTTCAGTGGGTGACCCACTAGTTCTTGTGCTGTTATGTGAAGGGGCAAATAACAGTTCCCAGTTCCTTATTTACTTTCTCCATACCACTCATAGCCCCCTTTAGTCATCTCTTTTCTAAACTGAACAGTCCCAGCCTTTCAGTTTTTCTCATATGGAACAGCTTCCATACCTCTAATAATTTTTGTTGCTTTTCTCTCTACCTTTTCCAATTCTAATATATCTCTTTTCAGATGGGATGCCCCAGAATTTCATGCAGTATTAAAGACATTGGCATACCATGAATTTATATAATGACACAAAGATGATATTATCTGTCTTATTATCTATCCCTTTCCTAGTGGTTGCTGACATTTTGTTAGCTCGTTTGACTGCCGCTGCACACTGAGTGGATGTTTTCAGCGAACTCTCCATGATGACTCCCAGGTCTCTTTCTTGAGTGGTAACAACTAATTTAGTCCCCATCATTAGACATAGTTGGGATTATGTTTTCCAAGGTGCATTACTTTGCACTGTTGAACCCTGAATGCCATCTGTCATTTTGTTGCCAGTTACTGCCTTTAGTGAGTTCTCTTTGTAACTCTTCGCTGTCAGCATTGGACTTTAACTATCTTGTGTAATTTTGTATCCTGTGCAAACTTTGCCTCCTCACCATTTGCCCTTTTTTCTAGATCATTTATGAATATGTTGAACAGCAGTGATCTAGTACAAATCCTTGGGAGACCCATTATTTACCTCTCTCCACTGTGAAAACTGACCATTTATTCCTAGCCCTTGTTTCCTATATTTTAACCAGCTACTGATCCAGGAGAGGATCTTCCCTCTTATCCCATGACTGCTTATTTTGCCAAAGAGTCTTTGATAAGGGACCTTGTTCAGCTATATTCACTGAATCACCCTTGTCCATGTGCTTGTTGACCCCCTCAAATAATTCTAATAGGTTGGTGAGGCATAATTTCCCTTTACAAAAGCCATGTAGATGTTTCCCCACCATATTGTGTCCACCTGTGTGTCTGATAATTCTGTTCTCTACTATAGTTTCAACCAGTTTTCCTGGTACTGAAGTTAGGCTTACCAGCTTATAATTGCTAGGATCGCCTCTGGAACCTTTTTAAAAAATTGGCATTACATTAGCTATCCTCCAGTCATCTAGTAAAGAGGCTGATATAAACAATAGGTTACATACCATAGTTAGTAATTCTGCAATTTCATATTTGAGTTCCTTCAGAAATCTTGGTGAATATCATCTGGTCCTGGTGACTTACTATTGTTTAATTTATCAATTTGTGCCAAAACCTCCTCTACTGACACCTCAATCTAGGACAGTTCCTCAGATTTGTCACCTAAAAAGTATGGTTTGACTGTTTCTCACTAGCTCCTTCTTGTACTTAACCAACTACTTTCCTATCCCTCTTGACTACGGATGCAGCAGGCTCTGCCACACAAACCATGTCCTCCGCCATAGCCATGAGGAAGAGCTTATGGCTCCAGGTGTCGGGCTTTCCCCCAGAGGTCCAACAAACAATTGAAGACTTGCCCTTTGACAGCATGGGCCTGTTTTCTGAGCAGACAGATTCCAAGCTCCATAGCCTAAAGGATTCATGGGAAACATTGAAATTGCTGGGTCTGCATACCCCTGCCACCCAGAAGAAACACTTTAAGCCCCAACCCCCTCAGCACTTCTACCTTCCCCAACCTAGGCAGGACTTTTCCGGGAAGTGGGGCAGGCATGGTAGGCGTAAGCCTCATCACCATCCACTGCCCAATCAAGGCCAGGGCTCGGCGAGGCAGTCATAAGGCTTTAAGCAAGCCTTTTGATGGCGCATCTGGGGGCAACACACCACTCCACTCACTGGACCCTTCGCCCTGTTTTGTGAATCGTCTGTCCCACTTCTGTCATGCTTCAACCCAGATAACCTCAAATCGAAGTGGGATATTCTCTCCAATTCAGCAGATCATTCCACAACCACAAGTGGTCCATTCGCCCAGATATGGTGAATAGCATTTTCCAAAAGCAGGGAGTTCCCCAGATCAACCTGTTCACTACAAAAAGCAACAGGCAGTGCCTGTAGTTCAGTTCCTTCCAGAATCACAACCTGGGCTCCCTCGTGGATGCGTTCCTCCTTCCTTGGACGGACCACCTGCTGTTCGTGCTTCTGCCTTTCCCACTCATCCACGAGATTCTGCTCAAGATCCGCAGGGAGAGGGCCACAGTCATACTGATAGCGCCAGCTGGGTCTCTCCAGGACTGGTATACCATGCTCCTGGAGCTGTCGGTGGATACCCCAATCTCATTGCCCTTCCGGACCTGAACACTCAAGACCACGACCGTCTCCAGTGTTCCAGCCTCGAGTCTCTCCACATTACAGCTTGGAAGCTTCCTGGTTAAACCAAGTAGAACTAATGTGCTCCGATCCCATTAGGGAGGTTCTCCTTAGCAGTAGGAAACCCTCCACCAGGGCCACCTACCTGGCCAAGTGGGAAAGATTCTCAGTCTGGTGTTTGCAGGCCTGTACCCTTTCATTGCAGACACTGATACCTCTCACCTTAGACTGTCTGCTGCATTTAAAGAAGCAGGGCCTGTCAGTCTCATCAATAAGGGTTGACCTAACTGCCATTTCAGCATTCTACCCAGGAGTGGCTGGCCAATCAGTCTTCTCCAACCTGGTGGTGGGTCAGTTTCTTAAAGGTCTTGACAGATTATACCCACAAGTTAGGCAGCTGATCCCGGTTTGGGACTTCAGTCTGGTTCTTTCAAGACTAATAGGGCCCCCCTTCAAGTCCCTAGTGATTTGCTTGTTGTTCTATCTCTCATGGAAAGTGGCATTCCTGGTCCAGCCTTTCTCCCAAAGGTCGTCTCTGTTTCGTGCCAATCAGGACATTTTTCTCCCAGTCTTTTACCCTAAGCCACACGCTAACAGTCTGGAGCAAAGACTCCACTCCTTGGACATACGGCGAGCATTGG
Source organism: Mauremys reevesii (assembly GCF_016161935.1). Lineage (NCBI taxonomy): Eukaryota > Metazoa > Chordata > Testudines > Geoemydidae > Mauremys > Mauremys reevesii. The sequence continues at coordinate 92,400,563 of NC_052626.1, forward strand.
CCTTTTATATCGAGCACCCAAAGCCATTTCATAAGTCGATTCAGTTGTTTGTGGCAGTAGCTGATAGGATGTCTTCTCAAAGAATTTCATTGTGGATCTTGTCCTGTATCAGGGCATGTTATGATTTGGCAAAGATACCTGCCCTAGCACTAACAACACATTCTACAAGGGCGCAGGCATCTTCGGTGGCATTCCTGGCCCAGGTCCCGATCCAGGAGATCTGCAGGGCAGCGACATGGTCATCGATCCACATTTTCACCTCTCATTACCCAGCATGCCAGGGAAGATGCAGCAGTCAGCAGAGTGGTGCTTCAATCAGCAATTCCATGAACTCCGACCCCTCCTCCTAGGAAATGCTTGGGAGTCACCTACTTGGAATTGACGTGAGCAAGCACTTGAAGAAGAAAAAATGGTTACTTACCTTCTTGTAACTATTGTTTTTCTAGATGTGCTGCTCATGTCCATTCCAAGACCCACCCGCCTCCCCTCTGTCAGAGTATCCGGCAAGAAGGAACTGAAGAGGTGGCAGGGACCTATATATACCAGTGTGGAGGTGCCACTCCAGGGGCCTCCACAGCTGACCCAACGGGTACCACTAGGGGAAAAACCTTCTGACAACTGCACGCGGCACGTGCACACCTACTTGGAATGGACGTGAACAACACATCCCGAAGAACTGTTACAAGAAAGTAGGTAACCGTGGGGTTTGTTTGTTTGTTTTGTTTTTGTTTTTGTTTTGTTTTTTAATACAGTAGTCCTTCTGCCTCTATGGCAATAAGTATTTCTGTGCTTGGGAGAATCTGACTGGTGTTTGAATGTTACTTAAAATTTCTATTTACTGCATCCATATAGATATATTTACCAATAGTATATAACATATTTATTTGTACAGCTTGCAAATTTTAAATTGGTGCTAAAATGCTTCTCTTTTTATTATAATGGTTTAATTTCTGTTGAACTGAAAGGCCATCCAAATGCCCTCTTGAGCTGCCTTAGCTGATGCTGTCTAAGCAGTTTTGAGATTAAGTTGTAATGGTGCCCTGCTGCAACTATAAAACTTGAAACAACTGAAATATTTTAAATTATTTTAAATGGAATTTATTTGCTGAGATAATTGTGTCAAAACTGAAATTATTGTTAGTGAGGATTTTACTTATTCTCAAATAGTAGTTCAAAGCTAAAAAGCTGGGGGTTTTCCCTTAGCCACTGAACTGAAAGTTGAACTATATGAATCACTGCCCTATGCCCAATCTGGTTCCCATGAAAGTCAGTAAGATCACTGCATTTAACTTTCAATAGCAGCAGGGTAGGGCTCCAGGGATTAATTGACTAATTGCCTATATTTTTAAATGTAAGATTATATAAATCTATTTGAGGGCTTTCATTATTTGTTAATGGAAGGATAGTTTTGTGGATATGGACTGGAAGTGAGGAATAGAACTAAGGTTCTCTAGCTTTTCCTTAGATTCCTGTAAGACTTTGGGCAAATCACTTAACTATTCAATGCTTCTGTTTACCATCTCTAAAATAGGGATCATAATAATTTCTTACTCTGGGACGTTGTGAATCTTAATATCCACTGTTGATAAAGCTCTTTGAGCTCCTGGGATGGGAAGTGCTATTGAAGTGCAAGAAGTCATTGAATAATATGATTGTATCTAGGCTTAAATCTAATAAGATAATTCTTGTATTATAATTCAAGTAATACAGAATTTATATTCCATTGATACTTTTTTTTTTTTATCAGCTAAGGATGGTGCAGCAAAGCAAGGCTGCAAGTAGTGAATGTCAGACCTTTTGATCTGATACTCATATTGTGGATGTCATGGATGCTTTTATTCCATTTTATACATACAAATGTAATATAAATGCATTTCTTTTCCACCCCTCAGAGCAAAGCCTCCTTTTAAAAGTATACATGCAGCAAAATAAATGCAGTTTCTCAGAAAATAAGTTGTAAAAACTGTTGACAAAACTCCAATTCAATGAATGTTTTGATATAGATTTATAAAATTGCGTCTTTTAGGAGTGCCATGTAAATTTTTTTCACAGTAACAGACATTTTTTTCCTTTTAGTCCAGGCATTCATGAGTGACCATCACTTAATGAGATCTGTACATTACTGAAAGAAGTGTTCTGTAGCTTCCTTAAGCTGTTGTGTTCTGTTATCTGATGATTATATGAGGTGTGTTAGGGTGGGGAGAGAAGGAGTAAGAAAAGTGCTACTGCTTTGATATTTTTAACTCCTATGGTGTATTTTAATGTATATTAAGAGTTGTGGATGTGTGGCGTTTCATATAGATTAAAATAAAAACAACTAAATAGATAAAAATAAATATAAAGGTGCCGGAGGTTTCAAACAAGGCTCTTTTTTTTTTTTTTTGGCGCATTTTGCACCAACAATACATAATTTCAGTTTGTGCTTATTCTTGGCAATTAACTGCAGTGTGGAGTTCATTATGCCTGCAAAAATGGAGGCCCAGTTTGAAAAACAGACTCCGAAAATGTGTCCTTGTATATTCATAGGTGTGCAAGTAAACATTTTGTGATGTATTTTTGCTTAAATTGAAGAATAACACTACTTATTTCCCTCACAGCAGTGTTGAGTCTGAATTTACACTTGTAAAGGGCTTTGAGATTGTACAATAAAATGAGCCATGGACATACAAAATATTATTACTTATAAAGTTTCTTGACACTTTTTTTTTTTCCTCCCCAGGTATGCATTCCTCAGCAACAACAGAACTATTTGTTACTGGAGCATTGCCAACCTCTGGAACATTTCCACCAACATCTGCTTTATCAGCTTATCAGCATCCCAATTCTTTCAGCAGTAGAAACTTTGCTACTACTCCATCTCTCACACTTCAAGATGCAACATTCAGTGCTGCATCAAATGGTCTTTTAACTGCTCACGACCCTTTATTGCAAATCAAGACATCGCAAGGCACAGTTCCAACTGCTTTGACATTTGAGCGCTTAGGCAGCTCTGTTTTAAGTACCAGCATACCACCTCAGTCATCAACGTACCGTTCTGCTCAAGAGTCCGCACCCCATCTCTTGCAACCTCAGTTTAGTTTGTTGCCTTCAACACTTGGAGGAGCTCAGCAGGCTTCTCAGGCATATAGCACATCCGTCTTTTCTGGTTCTACTGCCTCCATTGATAGAGCACTTCAGCGAGAATGTAGTGTTATTAAACACCATCAGCGGCCTTCAAGTACACAGTCTGTTCAGGCACAACTGACTGGTTCACAGCATTCCTTACACAGTTATTTATCAAGTACAAGTGGAGTTAATTTTCAGGATACATCCAGGCAGTCAGCACTGTCCTGCAGTCCAGTTGGAGATGCTACTCAGGTGAGCAATGGAGGATCACAACAGAAGACCTCTCAAGTCTCAGTGGAACTTGCTCAGTCTTATACATCTGCAATTCCATCACCTGGTTTCCCATCTACTTCTACAGCAAAAGCAAAAAACTGTTCTACAAAGCAGCTATCAAGGTCAACAAAGACCCCCAAACCTCAAAATGTAGCCTCTCCTGTGCAGACACAAAGCTATTCCAAAACTGCACAAAACCAGAGTTCAGTAATAGCAGGCCAAGCACAAATCTATTCTACAGCACAGCTACCAAGTCTGTTGTCAGTCAGCCAATCCCAAAACTATGTTTCCACACAGTCACAGAATATGCCATCTGTCAGTCATTCACAAATTTTCTCATCTAGCAAGGTTGAGAAGCTGCCCTCATTATATAAAACACTGACTTTTTCTGGGCAGTCGCAAACTATAACTTCTGATAGTCAGACAACACTAAGTTACTCTGCAGATCAACAGGTATTAACTTCAGTTCCAAATGAGAACTACTCTGGTCAAACAAGGGATCTTTCTTCAGTTAGCCAATCTCAGAGTTATTCTTCTAATCACTCTCAGGGTTTATCTCCCGTTAACCAATCACAGGTTAGTTATTCATCTCAATCACAGGTTTTGTCAGCTGTTAGTCCTTCAGAAAGTTATACGTCAGGGCAGTCTTTAACATTAACTTCACCTTCTCTTCCATTTTCTTCCTCCCCTCGTATTCAAAATTTGTCAGCCTCAAGCCCAAACCAGAACTATATTTCTTTACATTCTTCTCAGAATTCTCAGACACAAGAATCATCTTCTCCACAGTCTCAAAAGTTTTTGACAGCTGTTCAGTCTCCTACTTTTGCATCCCCAGCTCATTCACAGACACTGCAAAACAATAGATCTTCCTCAGATACAAAAACATATGTTAAAAGGAAATCTGACTCTAACTTGTATGCTTCATCAAAACAGGAAGATGAATTGTCAATGCAAGATTTACAGGCATTACAACAGCAAGCTTCTCTTGAATCCTCTACACAAAGGCTAACTGATAGTGAAATTAATGCTCAGGACGCTGCCTATAGGGTCTCAAAGGCAGATGACAGATATTCTCAAAGTGTAATCAGAAGTAATTCTCGTCTTGAAGATCAAGTTGTTGGGCTTACTCTTCAAGGGTCAAAAAAAGATGAGAGGATGGTTGGTTCTGTGGCACAGCTTACTCAGCAGATTGGCCATATCACTAATGTAATAAGCCATGATATTAAAAAGGCAGCTAATTTAATGCAGACAACACAAGTAAGTGTAAATGCTAAAGAACTAAACCAGCAGCATTCTCTTATGCATAAGGTACACGAAACTAAGGCCCAAGAACAGCAGGGCCAAGTCATTAGCACATCATCACAGATTCAAGCTCATGCCTTGAGGCATGGCAATCAACTATGTTTGCCTAATGCACAGGTACTTCTGGAATCTGCCTGTGACTTACAAATTCTTCAGCAGTCTATACTGCAGTCAAGCTTAGGACAAGCAAAGGCATCTCCACATGTGCGACGAATACAGAGTCCTCAGCATGTAGCACATCAGTTCCTTCAAATGGATAGTCACATTATTCAAAGTAATGGGGGTCATTCTCAGCAACAGCTTCATCCTCAAAATGCAGAAGTTATTAAAATGGACATTTCTGAGTCCTCAAAACCACTACAGCAACATATGACATCAAAAGACCATTTTACTCAACCAAATCAACATGAATCAAAGAATCAGTTTGTTTCTCTTGGTTCGATATGTTTTCCAGAGTCTATGCTTCTCAGTGATGAGAGGAATATATTGTCTAATGTGGATGACATCTTAGCAGCAACAGCAGCAGTGTGTGGGGTCACGCCATCAGAATTTGCCAAATCCACATCTCATGAAGAAGAAATTCAATCTGTTGAAAATGGTGATGATTCCAAATCTCAGTTCCAGTCAATAGATGTACGACACATATCTCCTAGTTTCAGCTCCTCACCCACTGTAGTTGGAAAACCACACAGCATAAATAATATTTCTCTAAATGGAAGCCAAGTTACTATAAACCTTACAACAGTGTCTACAATACAATCAAAACATGTGATCCTTGATCAACGTATGGAGACTTCTGATCAAAACATATCAGCTAGAATGACTTCTCCAGCCCTTGGACCTAGTCAGGAGGAGCAAGAACAAGGTTCTGGCAAAGTTAAGAAACAGTCTAGCATTAGTCATGAATCTGAAGAAGACAATGATGTTCCCATTGATGGTACACTGAATGCTAGAGACTCAGAATTTGTTTCAAGTGGTCGGAGTCTAAGTGAAGAGAGCGTTACATCAGATAATGATTTTAATATGGGTTGTGATAATGGCATTGTAGTAGGTAACAAGATTAAAGGTCCATTGCAACCAATATCTGTGCTACAACCAGGAGATGGAAGTGGTAGCAAAACTGAAGAAGAGAACCAAGATTTAAGTCAAGGGAACTTTCAAAAGAAAAAAAGTAAAGGAAAAAGCCAAATAAAAAATGCTACAGAAGATGACAGTGCAAGCCAGAAACAACTGAAACGAAGTGGACAATGCAAACGTCAGAATATAAGAGGAACTGACATATGTTTACCATATTCTTCTCCTGTTTCTGAAAGTTATGATATTTATCAACACCAAGAAAGAATGAGGCAAAAAATTAAAGAAGTGGAAGAAAAGCAACCAGAAGTCAAAACAGGATTCCTTGCATCTTTTTTAGACTTTCTAAAATCTGGGCCCAGGCAACAGTTTTCAGCACCTGCTGTACGAATGCCTAACAGGACTAGGCGGCCAGTTACCCAGATAGTCCGTGCCCCAGGTCCCCAGCCACTTTCAAAGCCACAGCCAGCAGCAGCAGCCGCCCCTTTGTCTGTTGAGGGTGGCTGTGAAAGTCCAACCAAAAAAGTTGATGATGAACTTAAGAAAAATTTGGAAACATTGCCTTCATTTTCTTCTGATGAAGATGATTCTGTAGGGGGTAACCACGATCTTCAGAAGAGCATTTCTACAGCATTATCAGCTTTGGATGATACTGCTGACAAAAAAAACAAATCAGGTAAAATAGTTGTTTACTTTCAAAGACATAATTCTGTAGATTTTGCATATACTTTACTTCTTAATTTAGATCTCTTTAGTTTTAGATAAACATATCTTTCAAAAGACCTTTGTTAGGTCACACTAAATTTAGGAGTAATATTCAAAATATTGAACTGAGATTTAACTAAATTAGTGTTTTCCACAATAGTGGAAGTTATGTGGCTAAATCCCTGTACAATGTTTTGAAAATCTATCCTTAAATATTTCTTTTTCAGTATAAAAGATGATTTTGGCATGGAATGGAGAAACTTGTATTTTAGTAAACTGATGTCAACTCTATCATTTTCTAACTCAAAATGGTAGATAAGGTTTTGCCTGTAAAACTCAACAGTCTAGTACCAAATGTTCCATCACATGGACAGTAAAGAGTGTAAAAATGCAAGTGTCTTTAAAGAAACTTCATCATGATGACATAATTGAGTTACTTCCAGAAAATATTGTTTTTACCTTGGTGGAACTGAGTATGTTCTTTCAGTGATTATTGAGTTACATAAAGCAGAGTTATTTATAAAAACATTTATTTTTACACTGGCCAGCTGAGAATGTGTTTTTATCGGTACTTTTCTAAATAGGAGGAGTTTAGACTTTATACTATTAAGCATAAAGTAGATGACTTTAGAGAAATGGAATTTTTGAAAGGTAAATGTCCTAACTAATGCAACGTGGGATGGTAGTGATGGCACTATTCATATTTTATATATAGTTCCTCCGCTAAATATTAATGTGTCTATTCTATACATCGTAGAATTCTTGTAAACAATCATACATTTTAATTATTGGTGCTTCCTCTAGAAGTATTTTCAGCAAACTGTTTTCTTATCTACATTTTAAAATACTTTGATGTTTTTGTGACAAAGTTGATAAATAGGAGGCAAAAACCATGGTAACTGGCATTTGACAAGTGCTGGACCTGCCCTGCAGACTGTGATGCTGCTAATGTTTTAGCAAAGACAGTAACTGCAGTCACTATATTGCTGGTCCTTATGACTAAATTTCTTTGACTTTCCAACAGAAGTCTAGATCTACCCTTTTGAGGGGCCTAATTTGTTCAATGGCAAGACAGTGCACATCTTAGACTTCATGATCACTTTCAGGTCTCAGGGTCTCTATGCAACATCTGGAGAGAAACACGCTTTCACCTTCAAATGCCAGTCACAGGGTTTCCAGGCAACATTTGGCCAGAAGTTCACAATGAAGAACTCCTCAGACTCCAAGAAGCAAAAAGGGCAGATTCTACTAACAGAGGTCAGGGTCTGCCTCAGCAGGCTTGGCTTCATCAGCATTTGCCCAAATGCTTTAAAGGATAACAACATAAAGAGTACCCAGTTACTTTAGTGGTGCTGGCTCCTTTTGATTGCCTGTAAGCAATCTTTTTGAATGCTTGTCCAGTTTGTGTTTCTTCTGCCCTTTAATATTACATGCATATTAAATGAGATTCAATGCTGCCACACACTTTACATTCAGCTACAATTGTGGCTCTCCAGAGACAAATTTGTAGAACTTTCAGACCCGTCCATTAGTTTGGTGGCAACTCTCTGTAGCTGGCTCACAGACCCTTGGGAAAAGGAATGCCTCAAGTAATCTTACAGCAGTGTCTCTAGCCAAGTCAAGAGTAGAGGCATTTATTATTCACAGAGGAACTGTATCCAGACCTCCTTCCCCAAAAGAATGTCCAAGCCATGAATCTTTGGGGACTAGGGGAAATGGTGGATCCATTAAGTTTGTAAATTACTGAATACTGCTTAAGAGACCTACTTATCACTGAAAATGTATGCATCGCAGAAAGAATTTTGACACCTAGAGTTCAGTGCCACTTTGTCTCTTATAACAACTTTTTATACATAGAACATGCTTAGAGCATGTTCATCATTGCTTTGTATAAGAAGGTATCGATACTTTAAGTGCACAGAATTAGAATAGGGTGTTGTCCTTGAGCTCCATGCTAAAAATATATCCATAAAGATCCCTGTGTTAACAGGGACGTTTCCTAGAAGAATATGGGCCAGGGTTTCCATATATATGTTAAGTTCAGTAAATTCTTTGTTGCTGTTCACATAAGCTACCTTCATATCTCAAATACAGTGTATTTGGAATGTACCTCTGCCCGCATGTGGCATCTCTGAAGAATCTCTTATAGCTAGTCTTGGGAGTCATAGAATCATAGGTTAGAAGGGGCCGTAAGGGCCATGTAATCTAACTCTCTGCCAAGATGCAGGATTTGTTGGATCTACACCATTCAAGACGGATGGCTCTCCAGCCTCCTTTTGAAAATCTCCAGTGAAGGAGCTTCTACAACCTCCCTAGGTTCCATTGTCCTACTGTTCTTACAGTTAGGAAGTTTTTCCTGAGATTTAATCTAAATTTACTATGCTGTAGTTTGAACCCATTGCCTCCTTTCCTGTCCTCTGAGGCAAGAGAGAACAACTTTTCTCCATCTTTTTTATGGCAGCCTTTCAAGTATTTGAAGACCCCTATCATGTATCCCCCCGCTTAATCTTCTCTTTTCCAAACTAAACATACCCAGTTCCTTCAGCCTTTGCTTATACGGCTTGCATTCCATCCTTTTGATCATGCATTCCATCCTTTTGATCATTGTTGCTTGCCTCTGGATCCTTTCCAGTTTCTACATCCTTCCTATACATTGGTTACCAAAATTGGACACAGTACTCCAGCTGAGGCCTAATCAGCACCAAGTAGAGCGATACTTTCACCTCCCGGGACTTACAGGCTATGCTTCTGTTAATGCAACCTAAAATTGCATTTTTTTTATTTTATTTTATTTTATTTTTGCAACAGCATCGCATTGCTGAGGCATGTTCAGGTTGTCACCCACCACAACTCCCAGATCCTTTTCAGCAGTGCTGCTGCCAAACCAGTTATCCCCCATTCTGTATTTGTGCATTTGGTTTTTTCCCCTAAGTGTACCTTACATTTGTGTTTGTTAAATTTCATTTTGTTGCCTATAGCCCAGTTCTCCAGTAAGATCCCTCTGAATTTCAGCTCTATCCTCCAAACTTTGAGCAGTACTTCTTTCCTTCTCCCTAGCTGTGAAATATTTGTCTCTTTTGCTCTGTAATACTATGATAGGGTGTATAAATCCCGCACTGACAGCAAAGGGACTAGGGAGGCAGTGTGTGCAAAGGTAGCCTCAGCCCTGCCAATCATGCATGGTAGGGAGGAGGGCTTTAAAAGGAGGAAACTGCAGTCGGCCAGGGGGAAGACCTGAGAAGGTAACGGCTGGAGTGGTCCTGAAACAGCGGGAGGAACCCCCCATGCGAGAGACCCTGCCAGCTCTGCGAGGAGTCTAGCAAACACCGGGGCAAGCCTGCTCCAGAGAGACTGACTCAAGCTATCTGGCCGTAAGAACTCCAGTAAACTTGCTACCTAGCCACTCCTGAAGTAAGGTGGTGCTGCTGAACTTTTCACTTTCTGTTGACCCCAAGAGGGGCTTGTTCTTTCCTGAGTTTGGACTTTTGCTTTTCCCCACCCATCACAAAGTAAGCAGGACTACAAGGGTGCGGCCCACTGCAAGGACTAAGGGTATGTCTACACAGCAAAGAAAAACCTGCGACTGGCCTGTGCCAACCTACTCGGTCTTGCAGGGCTCAGGCTGCGGAGCTGTTTCATTGCTGTGTAGGCTTCTGGGCTTGGGTGCTCTGGGGCCCTAATACCCTGCAGGGTCCTAGCCTGGAAGTGTACACAGCAATGAAACAGCCCTGTAGCTCAAGCCTCTTGAGCCCAAGTCAGCCGGCACGGGCCAGCCACAGATAGTCTTTGCTATGTAGACATACCCTAAGGGGCTGGAGCCTGGACTGGCCTAACTTTGTCGTGGTAACTCTGGGTGGCAAGCAGCCCCCACCCAGCAAAGTTGGCACTCCAGAGAGACTCTCTTACAAATATCATCCATCTTCTTCTTCCAGCCATTGGAAAAATTACTTCACGATTTTAAAGCAGTCTGCTCCACAGTTCATATTTATCAAAAGTAATCTTGTTGAAGATGAATATATGTACTTAGTAAAAGCATTTCTATGTGCAAATTTACATATGCTCGAATTAACTCTGACCAGGGCCAATATAAATAAGATTTGATTTTAATTCTTTCACTATAAATAATTCCTGGATGTTTTTACTGAAATGAAATAAGTGTAAAATGATTTGCTGTAGCTAATGTGACCCAAAAGTATATTTTTAATTTAGAAAATAATAATTTGGCATAATAAGCTAATACAAAAGGATTTATTGTACTGTGTATTTAGTACAAAGGAAACAATTTTGATTGAATAACTGTCATGTTTGCTTTTGTGGGTATATTTAATTAAACTGATTAGTTTATAACTTCTATTTTTGAGCAGAGGAAGGAAACATCTTAAAATAAAGCTTTGTTCATTTCTCTCAGTGCAAAATACTGAATTTTTAAAATGTTTAAATAGCCGGTATTTTTTCTTAATGTTAAAGCAGTGTGGACAGTCTCCCAGTTAGTACTTCTAGCCAAAGATAATGTGTACATCTTTTTAAATCAAAAATTACATTTAAGAACTTTTTACAGAGCATATGTACAAAAGGAGTTTCCCTTTTGTTGAACATTCAGAACATTGTTCTGAGAAAAGTAAGTGACGCTTTATTTTAACCTTTTTTCTTCATACTTTGTTTTAAAAATATGGTTGTACTATCTTTTCACTATTTTGTATAAAATTATAATACGTATGTATGCCACCAAATTCCTCTCCTGTTGTAAGGAGAACTATTTGTACCTTATCCAAAATAACAATAATTGACATTCTGCAACATGCTGGTCATGCAGAGTCAGTACTGATTCCTTCATATATATGCAATTGTACATCTGTTTATTTTTAGACTCAACAATATAAAAATGTAAAAATATTCACGATTACTATGTATACCTTTCTACCATGGTAACACTAGTGTACCTCATACATATTTTGCTGCTTTTGGGAAAGTTCTAGATGTACTTGGAAAATAATTGTATACTTTTATATTAAATAAGTGTTGCAGCTTTCACTGGACCAATGCATTTACTATACTTGCAGTCATGTGACAGGAAATATTTTATTCTGCATGCACTGTAACATTATTCAATATACATTATTCAAATTTGGCAATAGTGATTTTTTTAATGACTCCTATTTCCAAATATGCACGTTTGTAATATAGATGCAATAATTTAAATATCCAGTTAACTTGTTTTGGGATTATTTTATAATGATTTATATAGAATATTCTTTTTCCTGTACCTCATTGTTTGAAATTTATCATGTGAAATGATACATTTATTTTTTGTGTTTTTAAAGGATACGTCCCAACCTTTGACGCTAGTTCACTAACTGTGATATTAGCAATAAAATTCTGGCTTGCATTGTTTAGTTAGATTAGCAAAACGGAGTTAAAGCAAGTATGTCTTGAGGGCAGATGGTAATACAATATCTAAAGAGGTCTTCTTTCTTGAGGGGGAAAGGGAATAATAATCATTGAGGAATTGGGAATTTCCACTAAGTGTGGCATACAGAAGTGGAGTGCTTTTCATTCCTTCCCTTTGTACCATTAATTCTCATTGCAAAGCACTATTTTGTGTTAAATTGTATTATAGGATTGTTAAGAATGTTAAAATCTAATCTGAAACCACCAGTTAATTTATTGGAAGATGCAAAATGAGAGTGACCCAGAAGTGCCACCAAGAAAATACTTTTTCATGTTTGATTTAGTTTTTGTGTTATACATGGCAGCCACTTTCCTTTTTTTTTAATTTGATGAAAATGATGATGTAGTTGCGTATCAGCAGAGGCCAACAAAATCCAAAATAGTAATCTGTTAGAGTCTGCCATTTACTTTGTTCCACAGAGCAAAACAGTGTTTTCCTGTTGGTCCTCTGTGTAATAACAATGTGTTCTAAGGCACGTATCACCATAGTGTCTATGCGCTATAGCTATAACAAAATCAGTTTCCTGCAAACATACAGACTTAATACTAATTATTTTAATTTTTTAGATATAGGTTTAACTTAGGGCTAGTTAACTTTACTATTTTAACTTATAGAATGGGTGCTTTTTGTATGTATTGTTTGGGAAAGTAAATAAAATAAACATAATTTCCTTCTTATGTTGCTGATCCTTGATGATTCATATAACCGATGCTTGCTTGTTTTTTGCTTCAGAAACTGAAAAAGTGGCAGTTGCTACTACTGCCAACACCACTGCTCTTGTAAAGCAGGAATCTCCAAACACTACTGCTCCTGTGGTAAATGTTCAGGAGAAAACAAGTTCAGCAGAACTCCTAAAGATAGCTGACCAGGATGGTGTGACTTCAGACCAGTTAGCAAAAATACAGGCAGCTGTTGCAATAGAAGGATGTACTGATGAGGAGAATACGGACAGTGGAGGAGAGGGCATGTACAGAGAACGTGATGAATTTGTAGTGAAGATTGAAGATATAGATATGCTAAAGGTAATCCAAATGTTTGTTCTGAGTAATTAGCAACACACACCCTGAAGCAGACATCAACAATCAAACTACCAAGGGGCAGAGGCTAATATTCTACTGCATAGCTCAACATATTTGTGATGCTGCCAAGATGGCATACAGGTGTGGTTCTAGTTTTGGGTAGGGAATATGCATCACTTTAATTATGTGTCAAGCATTCATACTAGTTAAATGATAAAGGTAAATAACTGTAGCAGATAATCTCAATTAGATCTCAAAATTGTCTATAGACATACATACATTAGTTGACAGAAGTCTTCCAGATTTGGTGTATGTCTTTTAACCTTTTCCAAAAGAGCTAACGTTTTCAAGGATTCTTGACCTCACCAGAACACATTCTTATTAAAGACTTTGATAAGCTTTCAGGAGTGTGGTGTTGAAGAAATGTGTCTTAGGCTGTAGTGTAGATATAGCCTATGTCAGCATAATTTGTCGCTCAGGGGTGTGAATAAACCACCCCACCGAGCTACATAAGTTACAATGACATAAGCGCTCGTGTGCACAGCGCTATGTTGGTGGGAGAGCTTCTCCCATCGACATAGTTTCTGCTGCTCACAGAGGTGGTTTTATTATGCCAACAGGAGAGCTCTCTTCCGTCAGCATAGAGTGTCTTCACCAGACGTGCTGCAGCAGCGCAGCTGCATCATTACAGCTGCAGCACTGTTCGTGTTGACGTGCCTTAGCTTTTTGTTTCAGGATTTTCATTTTTTTTTATTTTTGTGGAGGCTTTGTTTGCTACTCTAACAAGGAGTGGCTTCCATGTGGATCCACTACAACCCTTCATAAGGTCTGCAGAGTTTAAGGAAACCTTATTTGTTTTCTCCATTTCTAATTCTTCTTCTGTTTTGTCTTCCTCATGTCCACTCCTCTGCTACTGTTCTAGCTCACAGATTTGATTATTACTTTTGCATGTCACTTTAAAAATCATTCCTAAATATCTTTATTCTTTGCCTTCCTATGGACCCATTTGAACTGAAATTTTTAAAATAAAAGTTCTGTTAATTATTTGCTAGGTTTGTCAGGTAAGTTTAAGGAATAACTAGTTTTAAAATATTCTCACTTTGCAGTGTTGGATCCAAATCTTGTAGGGTTTTTCTCATTTTATAACCATTTGAAAATACACTTTAAAGTTTTTTCTACACTTAAAATATTCCCTTAAAATATGAGAATCTTTATAGATTAATATTTAAATGATGGATTTCTAGTGGCTGGGCAGTGGTAATTACAGATATGTTTAAAATATTTAAGACACAAATGTTTTAAGAGGATAATCTATTTGAGCTAATTGTTATTGAACTAAAAGTTGAACTGTAAATGTAATCTTTGTCCAGTTCACTAGTTACTACTGAACTTTTTGTTTTCACATAACTGCAAGTATCGTGCTGTAATGTCAGGTACTCTGGGAACTCTACAGTCACAGAGAGCTAGCACTAGGGACTATGGGAAGTCATTTTTCTGGTATTTGGTGGTTTTGTGTTTTAAAAACTATTTTCATACTACCAAAGGCATCATGATAAAAGAAACTTTGAAAAAAGTGACAAATTGCTGAAATGAAATTTGTCAGGTTTTTATGGTTTGATTGCATGATATAGTAGCTGTGGCATCACAGCATAGATGGAGCTGGCTAGGTCAGCTTCAAAGATCTTGAAGAAATAAATTTTGAGGTTTAGTCTATAGATCTGTGCTGAATATACCTCATAGTTAATATCCTGGTGCCATCGGCACATAATAATGGTGTACTTGGAATCTGCAGAATTTATATCCAGTTTATCTCTAAAGAAAAAAATGAATAAATTTTGGAAGGAAAATAAGCACAATTTTTAGCTAATAATTTTTTGGTTCTTATAGATGGCTTTACAAACGGGAAAAGAGCCTCCAGCAATCTGGAAAGTACAAAAGGCTTTGTTACAAAAGTTTGTTCCTGAAGTTCGAGATGCACAGAGAGAGTTTGCTGCTACTAATAGTGTAAGTATGAAGATTCCTTGTAAAGCCACAATGACTTCTGGTTGGGCCCCTACTCGCACAAAAGAAAATGTCTGACCCTGGAGCATTAAAGGAACATGACATTTCTGTTTACTCTCTGCACTAGCATTTCTGCAAAGATCTCCCTAACTCTAGGGCTAGAAATGAATGGTTAGTGGGTCCCTCTGATACTTTCAGCAGAACGACAATAAGAGTTGCTGTCGTATATTCAGGGCCAGTTCTCATTTTCATTCTGGTTTCTTTGTGCCATGCATATCATGCAAAGGAACCAGATTCTGGTCTCAACTGCCCAGTTTAGCATTCCCCTAGCGAGGAGGAGTTCTCAGCTGGGATAAAGTTGGATCCTGTGCTCTTTCCTCATACTTGCATCCTGGCAGTGTTTATGGGACAAAGAGCTAGAGAGGAGGTAGGGTGGAGTGGAGCTCCACTCTGAAGACCAGCAAGTATAGGACCCTTTATGGACCATACATTGACAGTATAAAGTAGGATTTCCCCCCCGTTGCTCACCCATGCAAGTGTAAGTGTAGACTAGCCAAGTAACCCGCTCCCTGATGGTGCCCCTCAACCTGTGCCTAGCAGAGCTCAGATGCAGGAGAAAACTAAGCCCAGTGTCTATATTGTCTTATTTTCTCATTTATATTTTAAGGATTTTTAAAATCCAGACGCAGTTCCCTCCTAAATTACAGCAGTTTTAGAGTAGATTGCTTTTGTATCCAAATAGATGGTCTTAGTATTTACATGTACATGATAAATTGAATAACTTTGCTTAGCAAAATAACTTTAATTGGAAAATCTGTGTGTTTATGTGTTTTTGTTTTGCTTTTCACAGTATCTTGGGTATTTTGGGGATGCAAAAATGAAATACAAACGGGTGTATGTGAAGTTCATTGAAAATGCAAACAAAAAGGAGTATGTCCGAGTCTGTTCAAAAAAACCACGAAGTAAACCTGTACAGTCTGCAAGGTATTTATTTTCAGATCACTTTTTATTTTATTGTATTGGTTTGGCATGAGCCATACACACGTGCTAATATTTCAGAATATCTTACTCAAAAATGACATTAATGCAGCATTAAGTGGAAACTTTGAATTACTTGCTTTGAGCAATTAGTTAAAGTTTCTACAGCAGCTAGTAACTCTTCCCCTTTGCTTCTATGGATTACAGTACACCTGTACCCCGATATAATGCAAATTTGGCTATAACGAGGTAAAGCAGCGCTCCAGGGAACAGGGCTGCTTTACCTCGTTATATCTGAATTCGTGTTACCGCAAGCGCTTCCTCTGCTCCTGCCCGTTATTTGCTGCGGCCCTCCCCAGGGCCCCCCCACCCCAGCTCACCTTCGCTCCGCCTCCTCCATGAGCGTGCCGCAGCTCCGCTTCTCCTCCCTCCCAGGCTTGCTGCACCAATCATTAACCAATAATTTAAAAATTATTTTCATACTACCAAAGGCATCACGATAAAAGAAACTTTGAAAAAAGTGACAAATTGCTGAAATGAAATTTGTCAGGTTTTTATGGTTTGATTGAATGATATAGTAGCTGTGGCATCACAGCATAGATGGAGCTGGCTAGGTCAGCTTCAAAGATCTTGAAGAAATAAATTTTGAGGTTTAGTCTATAGATCTGTGCTGAATATACCTCGTAGTTAATATCCTGGTGCTATCAGCACATAATAGTGGTGTAGTTGGAATCTGGAGAATTTATATCCGGTTTATCTCTAAAGAAAAAAAATGAATAAATTTTGGAAGGAAAATAAGCACAATTTTTAGCTAATAATTTTTTGGTTCTTATAGATGGCTTTACAAATGGGAAAAGAGCCTCCAGCAATCTGGAAAGTACAAAAGGCTTCGTTACAAAAGTTTGTTCCTGAAGTTCGCTCCCTGCTCCAGCTCATCTGTGCCTCCTCCCCTGAGCACACTGCCGCCGCTCCACTTCTCCCGCCCCCTTCCAGGCTTGCCAGGCCAAACAGCTGATTGGTGCGGCAAGCCTGAAAGGGATGGAGGGAGGGAGGGAGAAGTGGAGTGGCGGCGGCATGCTTAGGGAGGAGGCAGAGCGGCGGTGAGCTGGGGCGGGGAGTGGTTCCTCTCCCTACCCTGATATAACGTGGCCCCACCTGTAACACGCTGAGATTTTTTGGCTCCCGAGGACCGTGTTATATCAGGGTAGAGGTGTAGTTTTCCATTACAGCTATGAAGAATTTGGAATGCAGCATGACTCAAATGTCTATCTTGCCTTAATGAAGGCCTCCAGGTGAGAGAATTAGTAATATATACATATGCTGTTGGTACACAATTACATATCTCTTCCCTTGTGGACTTTGCAAGTTAAGTCTGTATTTCCAAATTGCTTGGATGACAATGCTGTCTGGATGCCTCAGAAGTAGCATACGTTATTCTCAACTCTAAGACAAAAGTTTGGCTCTTGGGTAGTAGAGATTGTTGTCAGAAAGATGCTCTTCCTTCTATTATATCACTGCTCATAGAGGGGGCTTTTTTGGCAGTAAATAGCAAACTAAATAATTTTGTCAACACTTTAAGTCATGTTCTTACCAAGGAAAGCCATGTATCAGACTTAGTCTGAAAGTATTTCATTTGTACATTTTTCACAGACTGCTCCCTTAGATATCACATGCCAACCTTGCAACAGCAATACATCTCCTAATGCCAAGAAGTTCAGTTATTGTATTTCTCTCTTAGTAGAACTACACAGTGTTGCTCATTGGCTCATAACTTGTTATGAATACGACAGTATGTTTACTTACTGATTTGAGTAATCATGGTCACATTATGCCTCCTCTTTACATTATTCTTTACAATGGCTGTCTATAAAGCGACCACCCTATTGGTAAAGCCTTTTATCATGTTGGCCTTGGCTTTGTTTTAAGGCACAACAGCAATCCTGATAAAATAGTTAGAGGCCGTTATGGCTCCCATCATGAATACAAAAGAATAGCACAAATATGTAGGGACAAAATCAGAAAGGCTGCAGGACAAAGTGAGTTACACATAGCAAGCAACATAAAAGGAAAGAAGAGGTTCCATAAATACATTAGAAGCAAGAGAAAGATGAAAGAAGGTATAGGTCCACTCCTTAGCAGGGAAGGAGAGCTGATAATGGATGACAAGAGGAATGCTGAGTTATTTAATGCCTGTTTTGCTTCAGTATTCTCTAAAAAGTATAATTGTGGCTAGATACTTTACACACCTTTTATTAACAACAAAGGGGAAGGAACACAAGCCAAAATAAGGAAAGACAGGTTAAAGAATATTTAGATAAGTTAGCTGTACTCAAGTTGGTAGGGCCTGACAAAATTCCCCTTAAGGTACCTAAGGAAACAGCAGAAGTAATCCCAGAATCATTAGTGATTATCTTCAGGAACTCAAAGAGGACAGCTGAGGTCACAGAGGACTGGAAAAAGGCAAATGTATCACTTTTTTTAAGAGGAAAAAAGAAGATCTGGGGAATTGTAGGCCAGTCAGCCTAACTTTGATACCTAGAAAGATACTGGAACAAATTATTAATCAGTTTGTGAGCACCTAGGGGATTATAGGGTTATAAGTAATAGCCAACATGGATTTGCCGAGAACAAATCATGCCAAAACAATCTAAGTTCCTTCTTTGATAGGGTTACTAGGCTACTGGATAGGGAGGAAGTGGTGGACATGACATATCTTGATTTTAGTAAGGCTTTTGGCATGAGTCCCACGTGACATTCTGATAAGAAAACTAGAGAAATGTGATCTAGATGAAATTACTATAAGGTGGGTGGAAAACTGGTTGAAAGACTGTACTCAGAGAGTTATCAAAGATTTGCTGTTTATCTAGTGGAGTCCTACAGGAGTCTGTCCTGGGTCTAACACTATTCAATGTTTTCATTAATGACTTAGATAATGGAGTAGAGAGTATGCTTATACAATTTATGGATGATACCAATCTTAGAGGGATTACAAGTGCTTTGAAAGACAGAATTTGATTTCAAAGAGGCCTTGACAAACTGGAGAATTAATCTGAAATCAACAAGATGAAATTTAGTAAAGACAAGTGCAAAGTACTACGCTTAGGAAGGAAAAATCAAATGCACAACTATATAATGGGGAATAACTGACTTGGCGGTAGGGTGACCAGATGCCCTGATTTTATAGGGACAGTCCTGATATTCAGGGCTTTGTCTTGTATAGGCTCCTATTACCTCCCACCCCCATCATGATTTTTCATACTTGCTATCTGGTCACCCTACTCAGCAGTAGCACCGCTGAAAAAGATCTAGGGGTTATAGCGGATCACGAATTGAATAGGAGTTGTCAATGCAATGCAGTTGTGAAAAAGGCGAATATCATTCTGGAACGTATTAACAGGAGTGCCATATGTAAGACACAGGAGGTAATTATGCCACTCTACTCTGCACTGGTGAGGCCTCAGCTGGAATACTGTGTCCAAGTCTGCGCACCACACTTTAAGATGTGGACAAATTGGAGAGAGTCCAGTGGAGAGCAACAAAAATGATAAAAGACCAATGAGGAAAAAATTAAACTGGGCTTGTTTAGTCTTGAGAAAAGAAGACTGAGTGGGGACCTGATATGTTAAGGGCTGGTACAAAGAGAACGGTGATCAATTGTCCATGTGCACTGAAGGTAGGAAAAGAAGTAATGGACTTTATCTGCAGCAATAGAAATTTAGGTTAGCTATTAGGATACACTTTCTAACTATAAGGTTAGTTAAGCTCTGGAACAGACTTCCAAGGGAGGTTGTGGAATAATCATCACTATAGGTTTTTAAGTACAGGTTGGACAGACACCTATCGGGGATGGTCTAGCTATACTTGGTCCTGCCTCACCACAGAGGGCTGGATTAGATGACCTTCTGAGGACCTTTTCATCCCTACATTTCTGTCATTCTATATCTGAGATTTCCTTCTTGACCTTTCTTCTGATGGAGTTTTTAACTGTGATTCATCTGCCCCTGAGGGATTACACCATTGCATTTTAGGTCATCAGGTGACTGTGCCTTTGTGGACAGTTCTAAGTCTGAAACTTTCCCTCTCCAATGTTGGAGTGTGATGACTATATTTATGTATTTTCTTCTTTGTATTCAGTTTAATTCCTCTTATTTTTGTTTTATAGTGTTTAGAAATGTGGTTTTATTTTATTTTATTTTTTATATTTAAATAGTTTTAAATACTGCAATGTATTGTTCTGCAGAGCCACCAGGGTAGCGATGAGAGGATAAAAAATAAAATTCTCATTCATTACATTAAACCTCACCCAGTATTTATGCAGGAATATGAAATGTCACACATTCATATATGGTTGTGAAAATTAAAGTACAGGAGAGTCTATTGATAGAGACTCTCAGTCAGGAGGAGAGGATGGAAGAGGATAAAGTATGGGCCAGATCAGACAAGAAACATTCACATAAAAAAGAATCTGACACACCAGAAAAGGGCAGACAAATAAACAGTGACAAGTTTTTAAAGTGCTTGTACACAAATGCTAGAAGTCTAAATAATAAGATGGGTGAACTAGAGTGCCTCGTGTTAAAGGAGGATATTGATATAATAGGCAACACAGAAACCTGGTGGAGTGAGGACAATCAATGGGACACAATCATTCGGGGTTACAAAATATATCGGAAGGATAGAACAGGTCCTGGGGGAGGTGAGGAGGGAGGGGAGTGGCACTATATGTAAAAGAAAATGTAGACTCAAATGAAGTAAAAATCTTAAATGAATCCACATGTTCCATAGAATCTCTATGGATAGTAATTTCATGCTCTAATAAGAATATAACATTAGGGATCTGTTATTGACCACCTGACCAGGACAGCGATAGTGACGATGAAATGCTAAGGGAGATTAGAGAGGCTATCAAAATAAAGAACTCAGTAATAGTGAGGGATTTCAATTATCCCCATATTGACTGGGAACATGTCACCTCAGGATGAAATGCAGAGACACAATTTCTCTATATTTTAAATGACTGCTTCTTGGAGCAGCTGGTACAGGAACCCACAAGGGGAGAGGCAATTCTCGATTTAGTCCTGAGTGGAGTGCAGGATCTGGTCCAAGAGGTAACTATAACAGGACCGCTTGGAAATAGTGACCATAATATAATAACTTTTAACATTCCTGTGGTGGGAAGAACACCTCAACAGCCCAACACTGTGGCATTTAATTTCAGAAAGGAGAACTATGCAAAAATGAGGGGGTTAGTTAAACAGAAATTAAAAGGCACAGTGACTAGAGTGAAATCCCTGCAAGCTGCATGGACGCTTTTCAAAGACACCACAATAGAGAGGCCCAATTTAAATGTATACCCCCAAATTAAAAAACACAATAAAAGACCTCAAAAAGAGCCACCGTGGCTTAACAACCACATAAAGGAAGCAGTGGGAGATAAAAAGGCATCTTTTAAAAAGTGGAAGTCAAATCCTAGTGAGGTAAATAAAAAGGAGGATAAACACTGCCAAATTAAGTGTAAAAATGTAATAAGAAAAGCCAAAAAGGAGTTTGAAGAACAACTAGCCAAAAACTCAAAAGGTAATAACAAAATGTTTTTTAAGTACATCAGAAGCAGGAAGCCTGCTAAACAACCAGTCGGGCTCCTGCACGATCGAGATACAAAAGGAGCACTTAAAGACGATAAAGTCATTGCGGAGAAACTAAATGAATTCTTTGCTTCAGTCTTCACGGCTGAGGATGTAGGGATGATTCTCATACCGGAGCTGGCTTTTGTAGGTGACAAATCTGAGGAATTATCATAGATTGAAGTGTCACTAGAGGAGGTTTTGGAATTAATTGATAACAGTAACAAGTCACCAGGACCAGATGGCATTCACCCAAGAGTTCTGAAAGAATTCAAATGTGAAATTGCAGAACTACTAACTATGATTTGTAACCGGTCCTTTAAATCGGCTTCTGTACCCAGTGACTGGAAGATAGCTAATGTAACGCCAATATTTAAAAAAGGCTCTAGAGGTGATCACAGCAATTACAGACCGGGAAGTCTAATGTCAGTACCGGGCAAATTAGTTGAAACGATCGTAAAGAATAAAATTGTCAGACACATAGAAGAACATAAATTGTTGGGCAAAAGTCAACATGGTTTCTGTAAAGGGAAATGATGTCTTAATCTATTAGAGTTCTTTGAAGGGGTCAACAAATATGTGGACGAAGGGGATACAGTGGACATAGTGTACTTAGATTTCAGAAAGCCTTTGACAAGGTCCCTCACCAAAGGCTCTTACGTAAATTAAGTTGTCATGGGATAAGAGGGAAGAGCCTTTCATGGATTGAGAACTGGTTAAAAGACAGGGAACAACGGATAGGAATAAATGGTAAATGTTCAGAATGGAGAGGGGTAACTAGTGGTGTTCCCCAAGGGTCAGTCCTAGGACCAATCCTAATCAACTTATTCATAAATGATCTGGAGAAAGAGGTAAACAGTGAGGTGGCAAAGTTTGCAGATGATACTAAACTGCTCAAGATAGTTAAGACCAAAGCAGACTGTGAAGAACTTCAAAAAGATCTCACAAAACAAAGTGATTGGGCAACAAACTGGCAAATGAAATTTAATGTGGATAAATGTAAAGTAATACACATTGGGAAAAATAACCCCAGTTATACATACAATATGATGGGGGGTTAATTTAGCTACAACTAATCAGGAAAGAGATCTTGGAGTCATTGTGGATAGTTCTATGAAGACGTCCACGCAGTGTGCAGCGGCAGTCAAAAAAGCAAGCAGGATGTTAGGAATCATTAAAAAGGAGATAGAGAATAAGATGGAGAATATCTTTTTGCCATTATATAAATCCATGGTACGCCCACATCTTGAATACTGCGTACGGCTGTGGTCTGCTCATCTCAAAAAAGATAGACTGGCATTAGAAAAGGTTCAGAGAAGGGCAACTAAAATGATTAGGGGTTTGGAACGGGTCCCATATGAGGAGAGATTAAAGAGGCTAGGACTATTCAGGAGAGAGATGAGGCTAGGAGACTAAGCGGGGATATGATAGAGGTATATAAAATCATAAGTGATGTGGAGAAAGTAAATAAGGAAAGGTTATTTACTTGTTCCCATAATATAAGAACTAGGGGCCACCAAATAAAATTAATGGGCAGCAGGTTTAAAACAAATAAAAGGAAGTTCTTCTTCACACAGCGCACAGTCAACCCATGGAACTCCTTGACTGAGGAGGTTGTGAAGGCTAGGACTATAACAGCGTTTAAAAGAGAACTGGATAAATTCATGAAGGTTAAGTCCATTAATGGCTACTAGCCAGGGTGGGTAAGGAATCGTGTCCCTAGCCTCTGTTTGTCAGAGGGTGGGGATGGATGGCAGGAGAGAGAGCACTTGATCATTGCCTGTTAGGTTCACTCCCTCTGGGACACCTGGCGTTAGCCATTGTCGGTAGACAGACTACTGGGCTGGATGGACCTTTGGTCTAACCCAGTATGGCTATTCATATGTTCTTATGTTCATCTGTATTATATTTCAACCACAAACTCTTGATTCATAGTCTGCCAAAAGGGGTTATAGAATTTCTATTAGATATTCAAGGTTAGTAAGACCACCAATATCTTAGTAAAACAGTGATTGGAATACACCTGTAGCTCCCAGATACTTCCATGACTCGCCGTAACCTTGCACAAGAGAGTTTACCATGTGCAGAATGAGAATACTGCTACTTAATCGCCAGCTTTGAGGATTAATTAATGTGTAACAGCACTTCAAAGATGTAAAACTAAGTTCTAAGTGTTAATGAAAATGATCATACTAGAGTGCAATGGAATAAACTTACATGACTCTCAAAAAGTACCATGATTCTTTTTATTAAAATTAGATCTTGTGTGAATTTATTTAGATGACTTATAAAACTGTTCATTATAATATTGCAGGCCCATTCATTACAAACCAAGTAACAGCACCAGCAAAGCTCCTGATCCTCCAGCACCAAAAACTACAACAACAAAAGTCTCTTCTGTGAAACCCAAAGCTAAACAGCCAAAGATAAAGGCTGAACCACCACCAAAGAAACGGAAAAAATGGAAAGAAGAGTTTTCATCTTCCCAGTCTGATTCTTCTCCTGAAGCCCAGAGTGATGAGGATGGTGAGTGGTGCTCTGTTGTCAGTCTTTTATATTTGTTTTTAACTGAATTTAAACTGAAGTCATAAGTACATTATAACATATAGTCTATAAATGTTGTGTCATCTGCAAAATTCCCTTAGAAGGCAGGGAATTTGTCATGAAAATTTAACATCCTCCACATAAAGTTTATTCTTCCAGCCCTTTACCTTGATGATTAACATTATTAAAAATGTAATATTTTACTCTCCCTTTGAGAGTGGGCAGATTTTGCAAGGTTGCTTTAGAATGCAGTTCTGCTTTAAAGAGCGATAATGTAAGAATGACGCATCTTAATCTTACCAGATCTGTTCTTTGTGTGTATTCAGAGTCATATTTGCTTAGTTGAGTGAGAGAAATACATTTTTAATACTTAGCTCCTTTTAGTCCCACAGAGCCAGGACATCTATTGCAGAAGAAGCTGATTCTATTCTGGATCATGCCTCCTTAACAGAATTGCTTTAATAGGTCCTCAACCACATCTGTGACACCCACTGTCTGCACTGATGTTGCATGGATGTAAAAGTGGGCAGAATTTGGATGCACAGAATCTTTATTACTGGTGGTGATGCATAAACCAGAACAAAAAGGAACTTGATTTTCAGGTGCATGTTAAGTTTGAACAACTGGCAGTTAGAAAAAAAAAATCTTTTGATAGAAAGATCAACCAGATTTGATCTGGAGTCATTCATACAATAATCATGGAACTTTGAGATGCCATTTTTGCAGTCATTTTTCTGGGTAGACCAAGCCTTTCAAAGGTTGTTTACCATATTTAGATTACTTTGAGAGAGTTTCCATAGCTTTGTTTTTCTCAGTTTGTTTAGTCTCAGTTTATCTTCACATGCATATGAAGATAAACTTGGCAGCACCCTGACCCTGTACTGTTGGATTTCCAAGGCACATTGGCCACTAGAATTTAGACTACTGTACCTCTTTCAGCAGTCTGATTTGTCTTGCATACCCCCAAGTTACATCTCATTTAAACACTACTTGCTTACAAAATCAGACATAAAAATACAAAAGTGGGCTAACCGCGGAACAGAACCCCTGTGTAAGATGAGACTCGCCTGTACTGAAAAATTGCTTATGTTCTCATTTTTACCATATAGTTATAGAATAAATCAATTGGAATATAAATATTGTACTTGCGTTTCAGTGTATAATATATAGAGCAGTATAAACAACTCATTGTATGAAATTTTAGTTTGTACTGACTTCGCTAGTGCTTTTTCTGTAGACTGTTGTAAAACTAGGCAAATATCTAGATGAGTTGATGTACCCCCTGGAAGACTTCTGCATACCCCTAGGGGTATACGTACCCCTGCTTGAGAACCACTGTCTTAGACTAAAGATGAGTTACTGCAGATAGTCTAGAGCAGGGGTAGGTAACCTATGGCCTGCGTGCCAAAGGTGGCACATGAGCTGATTTTCAGTGGCACTCACACTGCCCGGGTCCTGGCCACCAGTTACTTGGCTCTGCATTTTAATTTAATTTTTAAATGAAGCTTCTTAAACATTTTAAAAACCTTATTTACTTTACATACAACAATAGTTTAGTTATATATTATAGACTTATAGAAAGAGACCTTCTAAAAACGTTAAAATGTATTACTGGCACGCGAAACCTTAAATCAGAGTGAACAAATGAAGACTCGGCACACCGCTTCTGAAAGGTTGCCGACCCCTGTTCTAGAGCCCCTGTGCTGAAGGTCGAAACTAAAAATAATTTTAATTTTTGATCTAACTTATCATGGTACCAATCTCTCTAACACATACAGCTGTCAGTTTATTAGAGTAAGGACTACTCTGGTGGGGACAGTCACCCATGGCAACTTGGAAACCTGACAGAATGGAGCAGTCTCACTACCTACTTTGTTGCAGATTCTAACATTGCATGCTGGAATCAGTAAAGTGCCTCAAGAAGCTGAGCAAACACTTAGTGTAGAAGCATTAATGACTTCTGTATAACACATGCATGATTGAAATGGCTGACTACAAAACTTTTGAAACATCTTGGAAAGTGACAGTAGCTATACATATATCTGTTTGCTAATGTAATTGGTTATATGTATTTTCATGAGCTCATGAAAACATGACATTGACTTTCAGTGGTACTTATGATGCTTAGTGACTTTGGTGTTTTTGACGGTTTTACCCCTTGACTCAGCTGAATCAGTTGGTCTCAGAGAATGTCTAAGTTGCCACTGGATATTGGTGTCTAATCTAGTTTGCTTGATGGGAATATTTCATCCTCCCTTTTCTCCAGATATTTGTCTGCCTCAGAGTTTTAGAAGGTTCCTATAACCAGAGTATCTAAATGCTGATAATGCAGCTAATTCTGCATCTTTCTGAGAAATATTGCCCTGCTTCTCTGATACACTATAAACCTCCCTTGTTTTGATAAATGCAAAGTTTGACATTATTTCTGTTGAGAAATAACATGTGTTGTAGTCTCTTGGGATACCACTAGAGGTTGCTTGTGTTTAACAATGAAAACCTTTTATTTCAAAATAGGAACATATGCTAATATACAAATGTTTTCAAATATCTGAGGAAGAAAACATTAATTGTATTCCAATTACTTTTCAGAACTTGTCCCTCCATCTCCTTTTTTCACCCGCTTTTTGAACACACGAGCTATGAAGGAGACCTTTAAGAGTTATATGGAGCTGCTTGTTAGCATTGCCTTAGATCCAGATACAATGCAAGCCTTGGAAAAGAGCAATGGTACAGTGTGTTTTACATAAATTTCTTTGTGCTCTGCTTTGTTTTGTCCCATGATGATTTTTTATTTTAAGATGTATTATGTACATTTTTTATTAATAAAGCAAATATGAAAACTCTTCTTGTTTCACAGCTGTACCTTAACCTACACTTTTTGATGCAAATAATGTACTATGTGTAATTTGTATTGGTTTCAGGTTGCCGCAAATTCCTGTTTTCTCAGATTCAGCATACTTTGGTACCACATGAGGCACTGTTTTGAGTTTGTACTTTGATATGTATCTAAAAGTTCTAAACAGGGAGATGTTCAGAGCAAACAGTATTTTTTGCCCCAGTAGAGCAGCCAGAGTAGTAGAATTGCCGCGATAGCCTGACCACTTTGCTCCAAATTCCAGTTTCATTACATCATGACTTTCATGATAAGTGGGCACCAATATAAATGAGTGGGTGAAATACTAATGTATCTGAATGAGTTTACCATACTGCCCTAATATTACTGTATTGTTAAAATCCAGACAGGGCTGGCTCCAGGCACCAGCATTCCAAGCTGGTGCTCGGGGTGGCAACCTGCAAGGGGCGGCAGTCCCTGTTGGTTTGCCCCCAACCAGCGCGCCAAATTGCCGCCGCCGCGGACGGCGGGGGCCGTCCGTGTGCCCTTAGGGCGGCAGGCGCGTTTCCGCGGTGGCAGCAATTCGGCAGCAGCTTCTATGTTTAGCTGTCCACGGCGGCTTCAGCTAAACATAGAAGCTGCCGCTGAATTGCCACCGCCGCGGAAATGCGCCTGCCGCCCTAAGGGCACACAGACGGCCCCCGCCATCTGCGGCGGCAATTTGGCGCGCTGCTTGGGGCAGCAAAAACTGTAGAGTCGGCCCTGAATCCAGATCAGGATTTAATGGAGGAATTTTTTAACTTTTATGTTTTGTTTAAAATATTACTGTATTACTCCAATTGCTTTAAACTACTCCAGAGGGACTTGTCATCTGGTTATATTGGGCCCCTCTCCTGTTAGCATCACTAATGAACCTCACTTTTTTTTTTTTTTAAATCAAGATCACCATTACCAATAATAGACCTACAAATGCTAATTTTATTTAAAAACCATTTCAGTTGTGTGCCTAGTTTTTCATGCAGAGACATACTCATTACTTTATGAAGTTCTGATTTCTGAGCTGTTTGGGTTTAAGATTAGTGTTTGAACACACATGTCCAGGTTGTCTTCAAGAGAACTGCTGTTTGATGGGCGTGTCATTTGAATTTCAACTTGTTAGAACTATGCACTATAGTGGACTGTAGCATACAAATGTCAGTTCTGTGTCTTGGAAATTTAACACAGAAAGCATTAGACTTGAGACACTGATAGAAAGCGTGGGTTTCACATAGTATACAGCTGCTACGACATGGGGCTCTGTGCTGCTAATTTCAGTTTATCCATATTTCAAAAGCTATTTCCTGTTTGAGACTCTACCCTCTCTCTCTCTCTCTCTCTCTACACAAAGGGCACAGTCCTGCAGCTGTTATGTGTCAGCAGTCCCAATGAAGGCAATAGGACTGCTGATGGGAGTAAAAACTGCAGGATTGAGCCGCAAATTAAAAGCTAACAAACAATCTTCTCAAGCACCAGTGGCCACCTACCTTGCTACCTAGGTTCTAACATCTCTTATGCAATTGTATAACTATATATAATGGTAAGTGCTGGGAAGCCTTACTAATAGGCAGTGCTACTACCCCTGCCTATAATAAATCCAAGCTAAGCCATGTATATATGCAATATATGACAGCCAGTTTGAAACACACACTCTTCAGCTGAGAGGAGCCTGTCTCTGAACTGAAAATTGTCTTGCATAACAGGGAGAGATTTAGAGAACAATTTAAAGTTGTCTGTAAGGTTCATTCTCTGCACTGCCCTGTCCGTCTCCTTTCTGAACTTTTCATCACAAATCAAAGAACAGAATAACAGTTAGATTTACATTTAGCTGTTGGCCTGAATATTATAATATATGTGGCCTTTGCATATTTGCCAAGTTTTAGAGTCAAGTACTGAGTTCTGTATCTTCACATGTAGATCTTAATATGTAATTTCCCTTTCCTATTTAAAGCTAGGGTATATGAGCAAAATGTATTATTTTGGACTTGGATTATTTTATGCTAATAAATAGAGTAAAGTGGCCCATCTGGCATAAGGGATTTATATAAATAATTGCCTTACATCTGTACTTAACTATTCTGTATTTTTTCATGTTTTTCAGATGAGCTTCTTTTGCCTCATATGAGAAAAATTGATGGCATGCTGAATGACAACAGGAAAAGACTGCTTTCCAAACTACGTTTGGAGCATACGTTCAAGGTATTTCCTTTTAAAACTTCAGATTATTTTAAAATAAAGTCCTAAACAAATCACTAATTCTATACAAGTGTACAGTGAGATGGCAAAATTTGTACCACGAATGGAATATGAGGTTTGAAAGATACTTTGAATTAAATGTTAATATATTCCACTTAGCAAACATTTTGTGGTAGAGATGTTTCTGCTGTAGAGCTTAAAGTTCAATTTAACTTCCTAAGCTTTAGTGTTCATTTTAAAGCATTTTTTCTTCTATGCTTCTCAAGTTTCTTATCAGAAAATCAAACTACTGTCCCTTTGGAGCTTTTTATTTTTTTTAAGGATACCTGCATTTCTGCCCCATGATGCTGTCCCATGGTGCATCCCAGCTCTTCAGCTGTGGTGAGGTGCAGAGGGCAGCACCAGGCCTCCCTAGAGCCAGAGGTGAGGGATCAAGGACAATGAAACAGTCAAGCACCCTTTCATACCCACAGTCCCGAGTTAAGGGGTGGGAGCCCCATAGGTCAGACAACCGCAGTGTGTCTCACTCTTTGAAACAGTGGACAATAAATTGTTGTGGGCTGGTCAGAGTCAAGAAACACCAGCACTACCACCCCACAACTTGTGTATCGATGGGAAAGCTATAGTGCCACCTACTCTTCTCCCTGTCCCAAACAGCTATGCATAACCCATCCAAAATAGACAAGAGGGATGGGGTAGGTTTTAAAGGAGGGGCAAAGAGAAAAGAGGCTAATTTTACTGCTTCTGGAAACTGGCTACCCAGGCTCTGCCCTCCTGGTTATTTATAAGCAGGACTGTCCCAATGCTGCTTCACTTTTCTGCCAAAACAGCTCCTTGAAACACTGTGAGTAAAGCATAGGAAGTAGGTTTGTCTCTTGCCCCTCTCTCTCTCCCTTCCCAGCTCAATCACAACAGGGGTTTAAAATGGAGCTGGTAAGACACACAGTCCCACTTCCTGTCTTACACTTGGTGCTTCAGCAGAACAGAGCATCACTGGGTGAAATCCAGTGACCTATGTTATGGATGGGCTAAGACTAGATCATAATGATCTCTTTTGGCCCCAAAAGCTATGAAGAAAGAAGCACTGTAGCAGCCCTCTCTGTAGACAGCAGACAAGTCCGGGAGATAAAATCCAGAGCAGGCAGTTTCCAGCATCAGTGAAACTGGCTGCAGCTGTCCTGCCCTACCTTCTTGAATCTGCTCCTGCCCACAGGACTGGGGCAATTTTTTGGAGAGTTGTTTGTTCCATCCCTACCACCTGCCTATCTCGGGAGGGTGAGTGCATACGTGTCTGTATGAGGAAGAGAGCAAGGGTAAACATCAGTGTCATTTTTGCCCCCTTATGCTAAAAATAATAAGGGGTAGGGCTGTTGATTAATCTCCGTTTTAAACACACTGTTAAACAATAGAATACCAATTGAAATTTATTAAATATTTTTGGATATTTTTCTACATTTTCAAATATATTGATTTCTGTTACAACACAGAATATAAAGTGTACAGTGCTCACTGTATATTATTTTTATTACAAATATTTGCACTGTAAAAATGCTAAAAGAAATAGTATTTTTCAATTCACCTCATACAAGTACCATAGTGTAATCTCTTTATTGTGGAAGGGCAACTTACAAATGTAGATTTTTGTTGTTACAGAACTGCACTCAAAAACAAAACAATGTAGAACTTTAGAGCCTAGAGGTCCACTCAGTCCTATTTCTTGTTCAGCCAATTGCTAAGACAAACAAATATGTTTACATTTACAGGAGATAATGCTGCCCGCTTTTTGTTTATAATGTCACTTGAAAGTGAAAACAGACATTTGCATGACACATTTGTAGTCAGTATTGCAAGATACACCTCTACCCTGATATAACATGACCCGATATAACACGAATTCAGTTACAATGCGGTAAAGCAGCGCTCGGGGGGCGGGGCTGCACACTCCGGTGGATCAAAGCAAGTTCGATATAACGCGGTTTCACCTATAACGCAATAAGATTTTTTGGCTCCCGAGGATAGCGTTTTATCTGGGTAGAGGTGTATTTACGTGCCAGATATGCTAAACATTTGTATGTCCCTTCATGCTTTGGCCACCATTCCAGAGGACATGCTTCCGTGCTGATGACGCTCATTAAAAAAAGAATGCATTAATTAAACTTGTGACTGAATTCCTTGGGGGAGAATTGTATGTCTCCTGCTCTGTGTTTTACCCGCATTCTGCCATATATTTCATGTTATAGCAATCTCGTATGATGACCCCACCATGTTGTTCGTTTTAAGAACACTTTCACTGCAGATTTGACAAAACGCAAAGAAGGTACCAATGTGAGATTTCTAAAGGTAGCTACAGCACTCGACCTAAGATTTTAAGAATCTGAAGTGCCTTCCAAAATCTGAGAGGGATGAGGTGTGGAGCTTGCTTTCAGAAGTCTTCAAAGAGCAACACTCCCATGCGGAAACTACAGAACCCAAACCACCAAAAAAGAAAATCAACTTTCTGCTGATGGCATCTGACTCAGATGATGAAAATGAACATGAGTTGGTCTGCACTGCTTTGGATCGTTATCTAGCAGAACTCATCATCAGCATGTAAGCATGTTCTCTGGAATGGTGGTTGAAGCATTTATTTGAAGCATATGAATCTTTAGCGCATCTGGCACGTAAATACATTGCAACGCTGGCTACAACAGTGCCATGCGAATGCCTGTTCTCACTTTCAGGTGACGTCGTAAACAAGAAGCGGGCAGTGTTATCTCCTGCAAATGTAAACAAACTTGTTTGTCTGAGTGATTGGCTGAACAAGAAGTAGTATTTTTATTTTTACAGTGCAAATATTTGTAATACAAAATTAAATATAAAGTGAGCAGTGTACACTTCGTGTTCTGTGTTGTAATTGAAATCAATATATTTGAAAATGCGGAAAACATCCAAAAATATTTATATAAATTGTTTAACTGTGATTAATCATGATTAATTTTTTTGATCGTTTGACAGCCCTAATAAGAGATGTTTATTTCCTAACTGATTTCCCTGCCTATTTTGTGGGTGTCATCATGGCTTTCTGTTCCAGGGATGAAGGCATTGTTGACTAGGGTGGATTGATTTAAATCATCACTTTTAATCTTTTTTTGTATTTGCACTTTCCAGTCAGTTTCCTAAAGAAGGGTTTATTTGCATTGGTAGGTAACCATTAAAACATGTTGATTTACAGCTGTGTATATCCTTTTTGCTAACCAAGAGGATATCTATACACTTTTATTTAAGCTGTTATATAGCTTTACATACATTTATTTAGATTCTTAGTTTTCACTTTTTTATTATGTTAGAATGGCGCATTTCTTATTTACTAGATGATGGAGTGTTTGGGGTTGTTTTTTACTCTTGGTTTTTGTCAAGTTTTATTTGGAGAAATTGGAATTTTTACAAATGTACAAACACAACAGTTCAAATTGTTTTTTTTATTAGTTAAAATACTTGAACATAAATTTGCTGGCTGCATAAGAAAAAAAGGTTTTGTCAAACTATCCCTATAACATGCAGAAAATTAAAACGGATTTATCAAAAATACTACTATCTGTAATTAGTGAATTGAACTAATTGTTTCTGGTCACATGTCCATCAAGACTTTAGAACTAAGAGATCTCATTTTCTCTCACAGTTTTATTCATCAATTGGAAGAGGAAAACAAGCTTTTAGCCTTTTCATCTCCCAATGTGTTTCTTAACTTTGAAAGAACAGTCATTAAACTGAACGAGTTAAATAAACTGAAAATAAGTAAATATACACTCTGCAAGTGCAAAAGAGGCTACTGCTGACAAACACTGATTTAGCAGCACATCATAGATTCAACATAGAATGTCAGAAGGTCATCTAGTCCAACCCCCTGCTCAAAGCAGGACCATCCCCAGACAGATTTTTGCCCCATCCTTAAATGGCCCCCTCAATGATTGAACTCATGAGCCTGGGTTTAGCAGGCCAATGCTCAAACCACTGAGCCATCCCTCCCCCCATCATCAAACTCTGGTTCCAGATGTTAGCCAGTGACTTCTACCTGTTCAGTGGTTTGACTTTCTTGAAAACTTTCGCAGCAAACATATGCTGTTTAGTATAGTTTTTTTAGTTTAATTTAGATTATTTTAATAGATTCTACTAAATTTAAACCTTAACATGGGCTGTAATAATTTTCAGATGTAATTTAAATAGGTTTATATTTTAAAAAGATACATTTATTTAATTTAAATTTTTTAAAAATAGGTATTTTTAATTAATTTTTATCCACCCTGTTGCAGGCACCAGTCCTGTTTTCCTCTCTTTGTTAATCTAGGACTTTGGGGCAAGAAGGTTAATTACCTCCCCATCTCATCACTACTGAAAAGCTGTTCCCTGCAGAAGCAGTAGTTCCTGCTCCTGTCTTCCCAGTAGCCCTCTGTGGCTCCTTCATGGCAACAGCAAAGCTCCTGGAGGGTGTCTAAATCTCTCTGATACTTTTCATAATAAATACAAATGGTCTGTTTAACTGACCCTGAGCCTCCATTTTTATTGTTGTTGTTTTTACAGTGAGAGTTAGGGTACGTCTTCACTACCCGCCGGATCGGCGGGTAGCAATCGATTTCTCGGAGTTCGCTATATCGCGTCTCATTTAGACGCGATATATCGAACCCCGAACGCGCTCCCGTCGACTCCGGAACTCCACCGGAGCGAGTGGCGGTAGCAGAGTTGACGGGGGAGCCGCGGACATCGATCCCGCGCCGTGAGGATGGGTAAGTAATTCGAGCTAAGGTACTTCGACTTCAGCTACGCTAGTCACGTAGCTGAAGTTGCGTACCTTAGATCGACCCTCCCCCCCATAGTGTAGACCAGGCCTTAGGGACATAATGACAATTTGATTCCCACTGTGCTAATACTTCTGTAGCTAATCATTACACCCAGTTAGAAGAAAAGCATCGTTAGCATGCACAGGATTATCACAGTTATATAAAATTATATCCACTTACTCACTATATCATGTTACAAATTCCAGCTGTATAAAGAAGCTTTTGCTTTCTGTTCACCCAATAAAAGAAAATAAATTATGTCTCTTAAATCAGATAATGTAGGCCCAATCCTACAGCCTGATCTGTATGGAAGTATATAGAGCTCCAGGCAAGCCCAAGGATCTGCCCACATGGATCAGATTGCAGGATCACGGCATATGTTTGTAAAATGGCTCATTTTGTTAGTGTGTCTATATTTCTAGTACAGAAGTACAAGCCCATATCATGTCTGTGTTAGCAATTTTGTAGTAATTAAAGGCTAATTTCCTACCATGAACATCTCTATTGGTTTGATACCAAATAGGTTACATACTTTTAAAATCCAGTTTAATCCATTATTTAGAACAAGAAAGCCTGTTTTTATAATAATGTTGATAAAAATGAGTAGTTCAGGTGTTGGAGATTCAGACTAGGCAACCAACAAGTAAAAGATGGAAATGCGTTGGTTACTCAGGAGCACCATTCATTTCTGCATACTTCTTAGTACTCTGTACTGATAACCGTGTATAGTAATTATATATTAATTAAAATGGAAATGGACAATATGGGATATTTGAGTGTAGAATTGCAAACCAAATCATACAGTAAAATCACCAATCAATAATCAAATCAGCAGCTTTTTCTATACACTTTTCTGCACAGTTCAAACAGCTATAAAATCCCACTCTGTCTGGTTATAATCTTATTTCAGTAAACAAAATTAAACTATTCTTTCTATGTTAGTTTCATCTCTGTAAATTAACTCTCAGTCTTTTAGATACAACTCAACAATGTTCGTATTTGGTAATTTATTAGACTTATTACAAATGTTGTTCAGAATAGCATTGTTAGTTAACATCAATTGTGCTTCATTTCTTGGAAGTTTCATTTTCTATAAAGTACTCACCATTCAAAGTCATCTGGCTCTTTCCACTGAGCAAGTCTGATTTATAGCTTGTCCTCTTGACCCACTAGAACATGGAAATGACTAGTATTTTCCTCCTCCTCCTTCCAATTCAAAACTAGTCCTGTTTTGGGTCAGTGCTCCTGTTTGAAGTCTGTTTTACTCCATATTAATAGACAATAGCATTGAGCCAGTGACGGATGAGGCAGGACTTCCTGGCATAAGACTGAAATTCAGAGAATGCAGTGAAACTCCACAGAGAATTCTATAACAGGTAGAAAATTAAACTCACGGAGGGAAAAACAATCTGGTGGAGTCATTTTTCTTAACTTGAAGGCTGCTGCTATGACTAGTCTACATTTTGGTCACTTGAGCTGACTAGTACCAGAATACAACTGACTCTTTTGCACATGGATTTTTAGTTTCCTCCTGAGATTGTTACTAAGGGAAAAGTAACTAATCTGTTAAAACACTAATTAAGCACATTTTGTTTTCAGGGACACAGTACCAGGTGCCTGGAAACTGTAGGAGTCTGGATAGGAGAGTCCTTGAATTCTGTAACTGTTCATTAAAAAGTTCATCTTATCATCTGTAGACTATATAAGGCACCATTAGTTTTAATTTGAACATTTTAACCCCTTAATTTCTTGTAGCAGTAAGTCCAACTGTATGCCGAATTCTTTCCTGTAATTTGTTATAGTCACATTTCCCGGAACAATGTAGTAATTTATGCAAGTAAAGAAATATAATCAGTTAAATGAATATATTGTCTCTGGATGAAAGTAAGATATTACATAATACAATGGAACTTTTAAAAATTATTTGTTAAAATAATTATACATTTTTGCAAAAGATGTTATTCATTTAACACACAATGCAAAACTGAAGTTAGTAAAAATAAAATACATCACCATTTAATTAGTGTGTGTCTCAGAAATGATCTTGTGCTTTGCTGGAGATCTATAGATGTATCTATAGCAGAATGATGACATCTAGTGCCATTTGTTGCAAATGTAGTGACAACACATCTTTCATGTGAAATTCTATACATCCAAACACTTCTCTGAAGATGAACTATAGGTACTCTTTCCCCATGAAATTAACTAAGGCTTAGCCTGTCCCCTGTGTCAGCTAGGAGTGTGAGAAAATTACATACCTTTGCTGACATAGGTATGCTGACAAAACTCCCGGTGTAGATGCAACTGTGCCAGCGGAAAAGTGCTTTTGGCATAGCTAATGTAATTCAGGGAGGTAATGTAGCTATATGCCAGCTGAACGCCTTTTGTTGGTTTATGTTGTGTCTCCACTAAGGGGTTCTGCCAGCATATAGCTATACCAGCAAATGATACAGAGGAACGAGTACTGGGTTGGGAGCTGGGACCTCTAAATTCTAATCCTGGCTCTTCACTTAACTGCATGTCCTTGGCCAAGTTACTTAACCTCTCTTAACTTAGTTTCTCTATCTTTAAAATGAGACTATTAATACCTCTCCTTACTGACCTTAAGGCTCTCTTAAACCAAATAAGAATATCCGCACTAGGGGGTGCACCAATTTAATTATAAACCAGTTTACTATTAAAATCAGTATAATTTTCTGGTATAGATAAGGCTTAAATGTTAATTTAACACTGCAGTGATTCCATCTTCTAGATGAAGATTCCGTGTTAGGGTACTTGTTTCAAGAATCCAAAGTATTACTGTCACATGCTCCAACTAAAGCAGCAGCAGCAACATTTCGGGGAGGGAGCTTGCATTTTTTGGAGCCAGCTGCAGTGTTACCAGCAGTCATGATTTCATCGCAAGTCTTGCAATATTTGATACTTTTCTGAAAGCTCCAGCTCCTGGATTCATGTGATTACATGAGAATCTCAGCTTTCACTTTAAAAAAGTTTCTAACCCTGTGTTTGCAGAGAAAAGTTTGAAAACATGAATCCTAAAATACATCAGAAGGCAACTAAAAATAAATTAAAATGATATTTTTTAAAATGGTGTGGAATTTAATGCCAATTGCATATATTTTTTTGGGCCTCGTGGTTTTTGAATATGTGGTATTGGCAGTACTACAACAACAGGGGCCTGAAGGATACTTTCAAAAGCTTTCTTAATTAACGAGAACACATGCAGCTATGGATAGTTACTGTGTTTCACTTTAGGTTTTGTTCTAGAGCTACCACTATCTGAACTTAAAGGACAGTTGAGTGTCTCTACTCATACAATCCTTTGCATTCTGCTGTCAAGGGAATTAGTTAATTGTAGGAATTTTGTCTCTTTTGTACTGTTTGTTTTGGGAATTGGATACAGAGACCTTCTAAAGCATGTTACAAAAAGGGGAACTGAAAAGTGAGGAACTGCTACATATAATTGCCATTCACCTCTGAGTCAGTAGTTTGACTAACTCAGATCAAGAGTGCCCAAAAGTTACTACTGTTTTACAGCTTTTTGGTGCCCCTGTATAAAATGGGATGGACACATCCTCATTTTAAAAATGAATCAAAACAAAATAGCGTGCCACAGCAATACATTATTTCTATACCCTGTAGAGAGTTCAAGGTTTTTTTTATGATGGATGTAGCTCACTACTTCACCTGGAAATCAAATGTTATGATTAATAAAATCTGTGTGGAAAAAAATATGAGAACATATGGAATTAGTTGGGTGTCAGCAATTTGGGCTGCTTCAGATGCTGCTAATACACTTGGGAAGGAGGGGAAAGAAGAAGACACTTCTAAATCTTAATTAGGATTTTCAGGGGAGGGTTGTTTTCATTTAAAGAAGTTTAGGTCAAGGAATGGACCTATGTGAAGGGATTGGGTGTGGTTTTTTTGTTTTTGTTTTTGACACTTTAGAGGATATCTCAGACCCCTTTGGCTATCTAGCTACTACCATTTCCTTCTTTAATCTTAAAATTTGTAAGGGCTTGCTCTTTACTGACCTCCCCCTCCCCCATTCCAATTTTCTAGTAACAGACAGTGCTTTGTGTTTGTCTCCCTCTGACTTATTTTTCATTCATCTGCACCCTCTGACTAACCAATGTATTCATTTAAAACTTTCTTAATTGTAAGTTCTCAAAATTATATTACATTTTTTAACTGATGTCAAAGTTCAGATTTTTGTGTGCAGATGTGGAGGGGAGTTAAACAAAGACATCCCTTGATGAGGTTTTCAATTTAAAATAAATAGAGTTCCCACATCTTAAAACATTTTGCAGTATTCAAACTGTTCTTTCAGTGACATTAAGTCCTATCAAAAGACTACCTCGCATCTTGGGGGCAAATTGAGAATTTAACTCTGTTAATTCAGAGGACCTATATTACAAAGCAGTAACTTTAATTACAATGCAAATTTATCCTCCTGCAATGGTGTACACTGTTGTCTAAAACAGGAAAGTTTATTTTTGAAATATTCCCAACTATTGTTGGATAACAAATTTGTTAATGAGATTGGGTGTGTTTTCCTTTCTGAGCAGTGTAGAGAAAATAGTGAGTAGTCTGATAGCTTAAGTACAGGACTAACAGTCAGAAGTCTGGGTTTTATTCTTGGATCTGATAGACTGGCTGTGTGACACTGAGGTGCGTTGCTGTAAAACTTCTCTGTGACTCAATTTCCCCATCTGTAAAATGAAGATGATAATGCTTCCCTACTTCATAGGTGTATTAAGGCCTAATTTATTGATATTTTTAAAACGCTTACAGATTCTTGGATGGAAGGAGCGATAGAATGCAAAGTAAAATAGACAATTGTAAGCAATCAAAATTGCCTGTTGGATTTCTTGCTAGTTTGTTTTTTTTAATGAAGGAACACAAAGATGACAACTGTGATATGAGAAAGGGCCTGATTCCCTTGAGACATTACTTTTAAAGCCAGTCAAAAAAAGTCACTTTTCTGTGTGTCTCTGTATGTTTTTATATTGCTGTCTTATAGATGATTGACTGAGTGAGGCTTTTAGACTTGTATGTAAAATATTTTGATTGGTTGCTTTCACTCTTTTAACTTCTCTGAAAATAATGGTCAATTTTTCAGCAGTCTGATTGATTGAGAAGTTCTCTTTTGGTGGAATTTTTGCATAATTGAAAATCCTTTTTGCTTTTATGCTCTGTTTAAGAGTGCTTTGGAAAACTTTCCTGAACTGACAGTAATCACTCGCGATTCTAAAACAAAAAGTGGAGGAGCTGCTCTTTCTAAAATCAGAATGAATGGTAAAGCTTACAACAAGAAAACACTGAGGACTTCTAAATCAACCACTAAGTTAGCACACGTAAGTGTTTAGAAGATTCATCGCTGCTGCCATCTTATTTCTAGCATGATAGATGAAAAAAATACCTTAAAGGATTGCATTTTGTTGGTAATTATTTTTTTTGCAAATATATAAAAAAGATAAAATTGTAAACATATTTAATAATTAAGTAATTTTGAAAATAATGATTAGTTTGAAATCTACAGCATATTAAATCACTTGTCTTGGTGACCTGTTTCCTTTTATTATTAAACCATTATAGATATAGGGTTGCCGAATGTCCAGTTTTCAACCAGAACAGCTGGTCAAAAAGGGACCCTGGCGGCTCCAGTGAGCACTGCTGACAGGGCCATTAAAGGTCCAGTTGGCACGGGGCTGACAAGCTCCCTACCCGGCTCTGAGTGTCTCCCAGGAATCGGCCAGCATGTCCCTCCAGCTCCTAGGCATAGGGGCGGCCACAGGGGTTCCGCACACTGCCCCCGCCCCAAGCAGTGGCTCCGCAGCTTCCATTGGCTGTGGTTCCCAGCCAATGGGAGCTGGGGGGGCGGTGCCTGTGGGTGGGAGCAGTGCGGCGCCCCCAGGCCGCACCTCCACCTAGGAGTTGGACAGACATGTTGCCTCTTCCCGGTAGCCCCCTGAGGTAAGCACCACCCGGAGCCTGCACCCCTGCCCCAGCCCGAGCCCCCTTCCTGCACCTCAAATCCCTCATCCCTGGCCCCACCCCACCCCAAAGCCCACATCCCCAGGCAGAGCCCTCACCCCCTCCCGCACCCAAACCCCCTGCCCCAGCCTGGAGCCCCTTCCCACACCCCAATCCCCTCATCCCCAGCCCCACCCCGGAGCCATCACCTCCTCCTGCTCCTGAACCCCCTGCCCCAGCTCAGTGAAAATGAGTGAGTGAGGGAGGGTGGGGGAGAGTGAGCGATGCAGGGAGTGGGGGGATGGAGAGAGTGGGGGCGGGGCCTCAGGGCAAGGGTGTTCAGTTTCTGCAGTTAGAAACTTGGCAACTCTATATAATTCCAAATAGGTAAGCAAAATATGGTGCATGTATTAAAATAATATTCCACACAACAATTCTTGAATGGAATCATGTGCATATGTAAATAATGTATGTAGGGCCACAATGGGGACATCTACACAGGGATAAAAAAACCCACAGTTGCCCAGGTCAGCTGAAACAGGGCTCGGCTTTGGGGCTGAAAAGTTGGCTATGTAGATGTTCCAAGCTTGGGCTGGAGCGCGAGCTCTGGGAGCCTGCAATTTTTAGCCCCACAGCTTGTGTCCCACAAGCCCAAGTCAGTTGACCTGGGCCAGCTACAGCTGTTGCCACTGATCTTTTATTCCTATGTAGACATACCCATCATGGCCTGTCCTGTATGCCAAAGCAAAGAATTAACGACGTATAGGGCAACCTCTTACTCCCCTGTGCAATTTACTCACATCACAGGGCAGGATGAAACAGTCTCCTTGGAGCTGCTGCTCCCACTCTTGCACAGGCAGGAGGAGGGAATGGACTCAGCCTTAGACGGTGGCCCTCCTATCTCCATAGTGTAACAGGCAGCACAGCTGTGCTAGCCGGCAAATGTTAGACTAGGTCTAGGTCTGGTTCAGGGTACATTTCCCCCCTCCATCCCTCTCCCACCAGAGCCAAGGGGGAATACGGGACAGCTTCTGGCAGAGCACAACACCACGTTGCCCCTACATGCAGCTGGTGGCAGTTTAGCCTTTAATATTAACATTTACTTAAAGTTGATGTAGAGTTCGACTGTAAACTGTACAATAGCTGCTAGACAGTACATGGAAAAATAAATGTTTCCACTGGAGAAACTTTAATTTGATCATAAGGCATGTCATAGGCCAGGCATATAAATAAATTTATTCTTTGTTGTAGCTTCTCATTTATCTCCAGTGACAGAAGTTGTTTCATATCTTATTGTTAAAAAGAATATTGAAAAGAAATATTAGAGAAATACATATAACTCATCTTTGTGGCTTTTTCAGGACAGTCTGAACTAGATCTTACAAGATACTGGAAGACATACCTAAAGCAAGTTTAGCTAACGTCGGTAGATGCAGGAGATGCCACCAACCAGTGAATATATTCCACATATTTTTGTAAATTTTGGAAAGAAAAAACTATCGCAGCAATATATGCAAGTTCTTTCCACAGTTCCTCAGACAAAGATCTGCCCTTCTCCAAAAATCTATACAGAATTTGGTAGATTAAGTGAACATCAAGAAATAGCTATATCTTTTGCTATTTTTAGAGATGTCAGTAATACTTGAAAAATAGCAAGCTAACACACCTTCCATATATTCAGAGTGGTTGAAAGAACTATTAAACCCAGCTTTAAAGAAGACATTACATTTACATGAGAAACAAAGTGGGTAAGGGTATACTAATTTTGGTGTTACATATCTCTTGATGCAGTTTCAGACATGATGATACTTACCTTTTATTTCTGAATTGCTAAAATTGACATGATCCATTTGGTAATAGGAAGCCTATCTCAGAACAAATATCATTAATTTGCCTAAAAATAACTATTTTCTCTGCAGGAGTTTACTGTAGATCCAGAAAAAATACAGTTGTACTCTTTGTATCACTCACTCCA
The DNA here is from genome assembly GCF_016161935.1 of Mauremys reevesii. Lineage (NCBI taxonomy): Eukaryota > Metazoa > Chordata > Testudines > Geoemydidae > Mauremys > Mauremys reevesii. Next base: position 92,442,467 of record NC_052626.1, read on the forward strand.
TCATTACAAATACCACATATATCTGACATGTAAAGAGGAGGTGAGTATTTGTTCTGCTTCTTATATGTGGCATTATTTTTAGATTAATTAAGAAGTAGTGCAGAAAGTTAAATTATCTGTCTATAACAGAATTATCAAAACATCAGTAGGAGGCAGCTAAATGTGTTTCTGATTTTTAACCCAACCAAAGTAATGATTCTATTGCAGCCAAGTCAAGGTAATCAACTGCTGACATTAGTGGGTGATGATTTTCTATTCTGCATAATGTGATATGTTACAATACTTCCATAATATTCCCTATTTTAAGTGACTCCACAGTTAAGCCTGTATTGGTATTAGCATATAACTTAATTAAAATTTTCTCTTTAATTTCAATTACTAAAATACAATCTGTATATTTGGGACAGTAACTCTTCCTAGGACAACTGGATTTTCTATATACCTTCTTTAGTAGAATATTAACTTTAATAGAAGAAACATTTAAAAACACCAATTTTTAAAAATATTCTGTTTTTCTACCAGTTCTTCAATCCCTCTGACTAAATAGTCCCCACAGACTCCAAATTTCTCTCTCACTCTGTCTCGCCAACATACACACATTGCATCCTCACATACACACATTCTGATAACATTTTGGACATAAGGCTTTTTTTTTTTAATTAAACACATATGCTTATTGACCTAATTGAGTTTCGTCAAGATGAACTGACAAAACTGCTCAGACCAGCAGCTGTTTCTGTTTTATGACATGTCTCACCACCTGTGCTTTGCACAAACCCTTGGTGAGGCAGGCTAGGTAGCCAGAGGCATGAGGATTGTGCTCTGTGGATTAGAGGCACCTTCAGAGACCCATAAGGTTTGAGTAGGGATGCTGAAGGATAGACTGAATGGGACCTTTGGAGACACAGGGTGTTTTAGCAGACATGTGTGGGATCTGGAGGGAAGTGGCTTTGAGGTGGGGGAAGGAGAGCCTGAGATTGGGGTGTTTGTGGCTGTGCAGAGTCAGGGATAAGAGAAGAGGTAGCCCATTGCCTCTGCATAAGGCATTGGCATATCAAGGTTTCCCTATGATTTATCTTCCTCAGTGAACAGAGGCCACAACTACCAGTAGAGCCCTTTGGTGCCAGTGCCTGGATGCAAATGCACTGAGTTCCTTACACACATGCACACATTCTCAGACATGCCTAGGCCATGTACAGCCTTGGTTCCACCTCCAGACAGACTAATAAATCACCACTCAGTTCTGCAAGCCCAATATTAACAGCACTGTGGGGACCTCTGAGAGTAGCAGAAATACTATGAGCATTAGGCTATCTTGTAACAAGGTAAAAGGGAGAGAGGGAGGGAAAAAACATGGTGTGAAGGGAGCATGGAAGGAAGTCGGGTTTGCCCTAGATTGGGTCTGCAGCAGGAGAAGTGGAGTTCAATTCTATTGGTTCATGAAACCCTGGACAATAAGGTTGCAAGGGTTGGTGAGGACTTAACTATTGATATCCTGCCTCTTTTATAGATGAATTGATGTTATGTACACTAGAACATTTTTAAATGGTTTTTAACAAAAAATTTTGGGGGGAATATATTATAGTTTAGACTTAATATAAAAAAATCGTATTTGTGTATTCATAATAATTCATTTGCTTTTAAGTTCATTCTTCCTAATTTTGCTAAAGAAGGCACAACTCTTTTTTATTTCTACATTTCTTCATGCTGTGTTTGTGGAGAAAAATTCAAGGCTTTTTAATAGTGTATTTCATTGCTTGAACTTTCTTTTAGACTAAGATCTTTAATTATTCATATACTTCCTCTTTAAGTATCCTAAAGCCAATTCTGAAAATCAGTTGACAAGTTCTGTCTTTATCCCGTCCGGCATTGCATTGTTACAGTTCTGTCGTAAACTATAGACTAGTTATCAAACTCTAGCAAATAAGATAGTATTGCCTTTTAATTGTGCATGTTTTTAAATATATTTTTTAAATATCTTAGCATTTATTTATATTATTGGATCTTATATTTTAAGAGTGTTAAGTCAACATGGCATTGTTCACATTTATGGCATTTCTTAAGACCATTCCTATACATTTCTTAAGATACCAGGAGTTGAAGGTGTTTAGCACCTTGGAAAATCAGACCCTAGATTGGTATTTTTTAATTAGATCACTTCAGTAATGAATAATAGACCTGGACCTTAGCTAGCCATGTCTGCAGAAGAGACGGCCCTGGACAAATAAAGCTTGACTAAGAATTCCTACCACTTTGCAGACATTAGCATATGGATCAAGGAAGTGTTTATGAGCTGCATGCTACATTTTAAATGAGTAACAGAGGCAGGCTAATATGTTTTTTCTCCTTCTCTCAAATAGATTTCTTCTGTTCAGAAAAAGAGTGCAGATCTAGGACAGGAGGAGATTGTTCAGCTGTGCATGAAAAATATAAAATGGGTGGAGGATCTGTTTGAAAAGTTTGGTGAACTTTTGAATCATGTACAGCAGAAGTGTTCATAACAAACTTTCTTCAGAATCTGACATTTTTCTACAGCACTAACCTGATGGAAAAGAAAGCTCAGAGAAAGACTCTGATTCTCGTACAATACCAGACTATGTTCTTATTCATAGGCATTTTATTTCTCTTGTGGAACTTTGTCCTTTGGCGCCTGCTAAGGAAAAGTGATGCTGCCAAGGAAATGAGTCTTTTAGAGATGGAAGTAAACATAAACATCACCACATTTTAACCTGAATAATGATTTTTGTATTTTGTAAACTATTGGGTAACTTAGTTTTATTTTCAGAAATGTTTTTGACAAATGATAAAGCATGCACTAAGTATAATTTTTTTTTTTATTGCTATAGAGATAACACTTAAAATACTATGGCTGTTTCCGACTCTGGTGAACACCAAAAAGAGTCAGGGCTGGGATAAACTAATATTTGCATTTCTGTCTGGCCATGAAATTTAGAGTATTATGCATTTTGTAAACAGAGCTGGTGTGACATCAAATTCTGTATACAAATATTGCCATCATAAAATTCAGAAATGTAATTATGCTTTATGGACTCCTTTTACTATTATCATGTTCAGGAGACTGAACATGGAGTTGGTGCAATCCGATGACTGCTTTTTGTGTCAAATTATATTGTAATGAAAGACAATGACCTTAACTATTTTCCCTGTTTTGAAGAAAAATATTTTCCTTTATACTGTGTTTTTTGTTTTTTCTTTTTTGGAAAAAAAATTCAATTGTACATTTTATCTCACTAATAGTTGTATTTTTCACAGAGAAAATATTGTGGTTAAAGTTGTTTCATGTATCTTTGTAATACACTTTACATTGTTTTCAGTAAATCTTATTCATTTATATGTTGATTTCATATTGTAAACTATATATCTTGAGGTAACCCTTTTTGTTTATACAGGTTTTCTTCAGTGTTAACCAGAATAATGCATAATAGACTAGTTTTGCTTTAAGTGTAGTTGTGTTAGACACTGCAGTTATTTTCTCATACGTGAAAATAAATTTCTTACTAAACTGGCCCCTGATTAACTGAGAGTTTAAATGAAAAGCTACTATACTTTATCTTCTGGTCAACAAAGATTTGTGAATAGACTATATGCAGTGTTAAACACAGCTTACATAGTTGTTTTTAGAACTGGCAGTGGCAGAGCTATTCTCTTTTTGGTGCCTTTTAGATCTTCAGACATACTTTTGTAGCATCCCTCCCATCCAGTTTCTTAACAGTTAATAGTGCCACTAGTCCCACTCAGACAACGAATGTAATAGGCTCAAAACAGTAGAACATGTTCTTTAAGTGTGCCAACAGAATGCCTTACTTTCAGTCATTCAAACTGTGTACATGCTGGGGCCCAAAAGACCTTTCATGTCATTCTTTCCTCAGATAATGTTTTGTTTTGGTTTTTTTAATTCTTTTATCCTTTAACTGCCACTTAGTGCCTTAATTTCAACCAGGAAAGCAGGGTGCACCACTGATTGGCCAAATAGGACATGCTTGTATACAATGTGGTTTGTTTTCCAGTTTTCTGTTTTGATCCTATTTAGCTGCTAATATATTCATTAGACCTTAGAATTGTAAAGAATATAATGAAGAGATGTGAAAGTGAAGTGATACAATCTTGAGTAATCAAATTAGGGTTTCGAAAATCAAAATGTATGTCATTTTAACTGGTAGTTAGATCCTTGTTAAGTTGGATGTTTGCCATGTTTCCAAAGGTATTCATCTTGTTAAAAGCAATAATTCTCCTTTTAAGGTTTGTACCCACATTACTATGAACAGACTGACTGAACAATGGAAGTTGGTAAATGCCCCTTGTTTACTTTAAAACTTCTTCATGCTGTACCTGCTTTAAAAAGGCAGTTTATTACCATGACAGGAGGTGCGTTGTGTTACTGCTGTGCCTACCATAATCAAGGGGAGCGGTATGGATTTTGACTTAGGAAGTGTAGAATGTTAAGAAGCATCATGCAGGTAATTTGCTCTTTCAGTGAAAAGGAGGGAGTTGAGGTGTGATGGGGTAGGAGATCTGCTATATTTCTTCCATGCAGTACTGAATCTGGAATGAACTGCTTCATTTCCCCCCCCCGATTTTGTAATTAAACTAATGAGGTGGTACCAATCAGCAATGTTACAAACATTAATAGTATTCATTTAAAATCTGTTAATTTAAATATGAACACTAAAGTATATAGACATTTATCTAGAATATTAATTAATCTATCATTTAAAAATAAAAGCATGATGACATAGATTGAGCGAACAATATGGTTGGCTCTTTGGTTATACAACAAAGTACTAGTCAGAACTTGTTAGCCACAGGTGCCTTCCTAATACACCCATGAAAAAAACAAATGGAAGACATTTCTACATTTTTAATTTTATATGTTTCTACTTTATGCTTCCTGTAGGAGCCTGAATTGAAGTTTTAAGAAACCAGTCATTTCAGCCCAAGCCCCAGACTAAGCCCTCAGACTATTGGAAACTAAGCAGTGGCTTATGGAGAAGCTGGTCTTTTCATAAAAGCAGGTACATTGAAAAGAAAAAGGGACGGCCTATCATTCGCAGTGCTCTGCACTGCCATGGAGGGAGACCTGGCTTCAGTTCCAGCTCTGTTTCATTCCCAAGGCCAGTAGACAGAGCACTCTGCCTATAGAAGATAGGAAGCACCCTGCTTTGCTCAAAAGCAACCACTCCAGTCTATTAAAGAGCAATATAAAGGAACTCCATGTCATCCTGCCCTTGACTAGAAAGATGGTGGTTGGGTTACTTAGGCCATCAAATGAGGATGAATTAAAAATATGGGAATCTTAGGAAAGGGAAGGACCATTCAGGTGGAATAAAACTTAGTCAATGGAAATTGAAGAGGGATTTTTATACTGAAGCAAATTTAGAAGTAATGTCTATGTACAAATTACTTTTTTTGCACAAATATCTTGCTTTGTTTTGTTGTGTTGCAATTTCAGATAACTGGTGGGTAAGAGTTAATTCTGCACCCACACCCCAATGTTCTTTCCTCCTTGATCCTGCAGTAGGGTCCAAGTCCTTTAATCTCTGTTGCCAATGAAAATTCAAGCATTTACTTGACTGCAGGATCAAATTGGAATAGAAGATGCACTAGGAAAGAACAAACCCCAGTATAGACATTTCATTAGCAAGTAGAGAAACTAATTGAATAAAATCCTTGGTAAATTATTCAGGTTTTAATTGTTCCCATTCCTCCCCCAACCAGCATCCCTCTCTCTCTTGTTTTTGTTTTAATTAAAGCATAGTATTTCAGTAAAGGCAGGGTGCGCTCCAAGCTGCTAATTCCAAAGTTTTGCTAGTAAAAATCAGTAAAACCATTGGGTTGAAAAATTCTCTGAAAACCTCTAATGGCTTTAGGGCCTCTAGAGTCTTATCACCTGTGTCATATTTAATATATTGTTTAAATGATATACTTTTAGAAAAGGAAAATCTTCCAGTCTGTCTTCCAGTAAATGCTTTCTGTAGGGAAAATATATTTTAAATATTAAATATTTAAAGCAAATTTTAAAAAAAACAAAACTAAAAATATCATCCCAAGATGTCAGTGTGCAATCACTTCTGATTTTTGTTGGTAGCACTTGACATTTGGTTTCACACGGTATCACACACCTGTGCATTATTATACAATGCACACCTGAACATATCTTGTTGTTTAAGTTAATGTTAACATGTCATTGTTAACAAATGCATGTTTCTGTATATCTCCTCTACATATAGCAAAAATTAGGTTAGGACTAAAACACCGTATGCATTTTTAGTCCAGATTTTCAGGTGGTCCATAATACAATGTATGGAAATGTGAATAAGGACACAATTTTGTACCATTCATTTGATGTTATTAACTAAATCCATTAAAATGAAAACACTTTTTAAATAAAAAATCATAATGTTCAGTGATTTATTATTAAAACATCAAAACTTGAAAAGCTAGACTGCCGAGAAAATTGGCATGTTTGAGGCATAATGCTTTCTGATCTCTCACTTAATATGAAGAAGTCTCTATAACTGATCTAGTGTGTTTCATCATACTCTTTTAGTTCAGACACATGCTATCATGTTTAACTCTGTAATTTTGTTTACCTTGTGTCTGGTTTCCAAATGTTTTAAATCTACTTCCACTGTAGAACTACCAGCAAGGTAGTCCCTGAACAGATGTAAAATAAGGAGATAAAAGATTTTGGACATTGATGAAACAGGAAGAATATATCCTCTTTGTACAGAGTGGATAACTGTATAAAGTTTTGTAAATATGTCATGCCTACAGAAAGATATTGCTAGGGATTTGCTTGTCTAGTTATGGTAAAACATCATATTTTAAACCCAAATCATCTCCCATGCATATTATTTCCATACAGGGGACTGGAAGGCCCACAAGTTTTGAATCTTTGGTCAGAAACCATGGTCTGCCCTTCTCCCAACTCCCTGTGAGCAGAAATGGGTAGCTCTTGAGAGATCTACTGGAGGCCTGGGACATCTTTGTGAAGGCCATATGATCTGCACTGCTTCCCAACCCCTGTGCAGCACAAGTCCTGCAAGACCCACACTTCCATGGAGGCCTCAACAGCTGTTGTCCTCCAAACCCCCTTGGGGAACCAGTGGGTGAGGAGGGCTTCATATTTCAAAGGAGGGATGCAAATATTTTAATTCTGCATTCAAATGTAATGAAGCTATATTTTACGAAGGAACTTTTAAGAAAGAAGGTGTACGGAGCCAAATGTGCACAACCCTCTTAAGGGAAAAGACCAACAGGGATGCAGCTCTCACCATCAATAGTTGTGAAGAATAGGTGAATAATTCAAGCTTTCAAAGAACTTATTTTCCACTGGGGATTCCCCCTCACTTGGGTATCATAACAGATCTTTTATTCCTTTCTGGAGAACAAAAGAGCAGAACAAAATTTCTTAAGGCTTCTTATATAGTTTGATTTCTTGGAACAGCAAAATGATGAATACAGAGAGCAAGCAACTAAGAGAGAAGAAAAATAAAAGGTGAGTCGGGAAGAACAATAAACACAGACTTCTCATAGCCATCAAAAACCTTAAGGAAAAATCTAAACCATAAAACTTTTTAAAAAAACAACCTACTATGAGAAGCAGGATTTTTTTTTTAATGTGGATATTAGGGTGTGTTGGATCATTACTTTGACTGATGAGGGTGCTTTTCATACTTGACAACTGAGGATTTATTGGTTTTGAAGTGTGAGATGCAAAAATTACAGGAGAATGCAGTGTAAATGAATCAGTCTAAGAAAATACAGAATTCAACAAACAAATTTGTAATAAATTTCAACACCTTTGAAAAATACAAAAATTAACTCTTGCATACCAGTCTCATTTTAGTGATTAGTGTGAAATGGAGATTATATCAATATTCACCGATCTTTCCTAGGGTAAGTGTTTGTATTAATTTAATTAGGTATATCAGCAATTTATGACCATAAGGTAGCATTGACTTACCTTCATGATCTGGTAGATGGTGGACATTCACAATTAAGGACCTTCTCTTTCCCTCCACCCCCCGATTTTATTCCCTCAGTGTTCTGTGAGAGTGCAATGAGCTTCAGGATAAAATGGAAGAATATTTATTAGATTTACCTTTGGTTGATGTGTTTTGATTTTTTGGATTTATCTCTTTTCAATCCTAAAAATAACTTGGTTGCCAACATTTCTTCAGAGAGAAGAAAAGGTTTTTCAGTGCTACCCATTGTAGGTGGTTTAAATATGTATATATCATGTTATGTGCTAGAGATTCTGGTCCCTGCTCTGGCTGCCTTGTGGTGTTCCAGGGAGTGCAAAGCCGTCAGAAAGCCTGCTTATCTGTTTACCTGGGAATTCCCCTTGCATAAATTAAATCCCTGTCTGTGCATTTTCTACATAGGTGGTGCGCTCTGGCTTACATCTATACTACTGCAAGCACTAGAGTAAGCTCATTAAAGACCTTCTGGCTAAGTCTGAAGGCCTGCTTTCCAATCTCTTCCTCAGCCTTTCTCTCACTTGCAATGTTATTTGATCACATACTGAGTGATCTCTCCTCCTTTTGGCTTCCAGGCATCCATATTCTCCTGGTTTTGCTCTTCACTCACTGATCACTTCTTTACTGTCTCTCTCTCATCCTTAAAAGTCCAACTGCATGCCCAAGCTCAGCTTGCCAAAAACTGGATTTCTCCTTTTCCCACTAAAACTCTTCCCTGCTCCAGTCCTTTCCAGGCCTTAAACTCACGATGACTGTGTCAATCAACTGCTCTACCCTTAATTTCTTACATCTAGGTTTGTCACTAAATCCTGTCAGTTCTTCTTATTGCAATCTCCTAAATCTATCCCTTTCTGTCTCTCCAGCTCTTCCTATTCCTTTGTCTATGCCTTCTTCATCTGTTGCCTTCTGATTGATAGTAGTAGTAAATATTTGGGGTCCCATATTGCTGATCTTTGTACAGTCATAGGTAAGAGGGAATTCCTGTTCCAGAGGCTTATAGTCTAAAAGTCTTGATTCCAGCCTCCCTGTCTTTCACCTCACTTCCCCCCTCCCCCCAGTCTAGTTATTGTGTTATTGTGAATCTCCTCTTCCTCTCCTGCTCATATAACCGTATCATTACTTTCTAGAGTCTCTCCCCTTTCCTTCTTCCCATCTCCTTGTGCATCCAGGACAGACTTGACCTCACCTTTTCCAGGAAATTTCTGTAAAACAAGCTCACCTTTTGCACATTTAGACTTTGTCCAGCCCAAAAGTCAGTGGGGCTCCACGTGGACGTCTTAAAATTTCTGTAAACTCAGACTGCTATCTCCTTAGTTAATTTAAAAAAAAAATCTGTCCTTTCTAATAATTTCTGTGACATTTAGATTTTTATCAGTTCAGTATTTACATTTCACCGCAGATTTCCACTTAAAGGGCCAGTAAAAACTCACTACATCAGGGGAATGTGTTATAACATAATTTGATTTTTATCTGTGTAGCAAGGACCAAATAGTGTTGTTTGTTATCCCATGTTACAGAACCATGCTACTGCCCTGTGAAAACGAGGACTATGATACAATTAAGGCAATTTAATTCACAGATGACCAAGTCATTTTATAAATAATGTTTTAACAATGTACCCAAGTCCATTATGGATGTGAGTATATCTGGCAAACCATGCATTGAAATTGCTATTTTAAAATTACATTCAGTTAAATGCACATTTCTTAGAATTAGCAGCCCTATAGGAATGTGTGAATACTGCTGGTAATGTTAGATTTCAAATCCATAGACTTAGCAAATTTCCAGCCATTCAGGCAATTAAAATCTCCACCATAACATAGTGAAATTAACTGCAAAAAATAAAAACTGGTTTTGTTTTTTAAATAAAAATTCTTGGGGCAGAGTCTCTGCTGCTGCTAATTGTCATAGCTCCATTGGAGTCAACAGAGTATAAACGAGGGAAGAATTTGGCCATTTCTCTTTCTTTAGTGCTCTCAATGTACAAGTATTATGTTTATTAGTATTATCTGCTTTTACTCTCATCCAGGCAACAATGAACCCCTTTAATATTCAATTTAATGCCTTACTAGAAAAGAGCTCTTTGTTCTCTGCACCACAAGTTGCCATTGTTCTATACAAAGCATTCCCACTGAAGTCAATGAGAGTTCCGCATGTGTAACGTTGGCAGGCTAAATGAAGAGTCTGGTTTGTTAGTTCATAGCTTAATGGTCTAAGCATCGGGTTTGAAATATCCAGGCTCCCTGAAACCATGTGATCGTATCCAAGCAGACTAGACTCAGCTCTTCAGCTTTGGAAGCTGAATATGTGTACTAGACCCAGTGCAGTGCCCATTGTTGTCAGTGGGGATCTTTCAGTTGATTTCAGTAAGTGCACGGTTAGCCTCATTGTATGCAGGTTTTTGGGTCAGACTTTACAAATGGAGACCCAGATTGCTCTGCATGAACATTAAAGATCCCATGGCACTTTTTCATGAGACAAAATATGCCTGTTTGTACTCGACCAACATTTCTCCTTCTTTGCGTTCTGTATTACTTGGTTGCAATCCTCCACCTTAGGAATGGCTGCATGTTAGAGATGCTACAGTTATTTAGGCCCCAATCCTGCAAACTGATCTGCCCGTTTAGACCTTAACACCCAGTCCAAAAGTCAGCGGGGCCTTGCAGGGGCGCAAAGGTCTGGCTGTATGGATCCAATAGCAGGACTGAGAACCTGCTTTGTAAAGTATGTGGAGAGCTCCCATGATGAAAGGTGGCATATAAATGTAAATTTAGTTTTCATTAATTTTATTTTGACTTATAATTTGAGTGGCTCTCTGCAGCTCTAGGCACCTTCAGAAATTGCAGAGTACACCAAATTCTGGGGCAGGATTTCCCCTTCCCATGGTGGCTGCCTACCATTATAAGGTAACAAACATGTTCATGTGGTAGAAATAAAAAATACTGACCCTGTCCTCCATGTAATATATTATTACAGAATGAGAATTTACCTGGTATGTTTTCTGTATTTAATCCATTTTTCTTGTTTTCTGAACCTGGTAACTGATCAGTGCTTTTTAAAAAATTTCTGTTCTATTTGTTGATTTAATGACACTTTTGCCCAGAGCTTGTGGAGAGAATACAAAGACTGCTTTCAGAGAACAGTGTACCATATGGATAGTTCTAGAAGGCTTTTCCTGTGTAATCAGTGAGGGGATGGGGAGGTTGCACGTGGTGACAATGCAGTGCCCACCAAGGACACTTGAAATTTCACTGTAACAGCAGGCATAAAACCCCAGTCCTCTTGCTCCAAAAACATAGGTTCCTGTCACTTGAGCTTAAGGAATATTTCTGTTAGCAGCATAGCACCTGTGAGAAACAGGTCTCATTCTACCCAGTACAGAGCACTAGTCCACATACATACTCCCTAGTTCTCGGCAATACCATGTAGAGAGGGCTGGCTCTGAACTGGAAGACTTGCAAAATCCCTGCAGGATATACAGTAATTGAGAGCATCCTTTTAGACAACTCACATGTCACTATTTCACATTCTACCTGACACAATGGGTGTGTCTTCACAAAACAGTTAGCTTGAGTTATAACTCAGTTGTTGCCCCCTAACTTGACTCTAGTCCACACACAAAAATCTCTAGATTGAATTAAGTGGTGCTTTAAACTCAAGATAACTGGCCCATAGTTTAACTGGCAGGGGGAGAAGAGTGGGGACTGAAGCTGGAGAGCTGTTGATGCTCAAACTAGCAATTTAGTGGAGATACAGCAACTCTTAGTTGCTGATAAATTTTTGTAACTATCCAATCACTCTGTGCTGCTAATCCAATCACTCTGTTACTGCAATGTTGTTTTGAAGTGTGGTTGCTCTCCCTCAAGCTAGCTCGAGTGCAGTAAGAGGAAGTTTTTTACCTTATAGCAACTAGAGGTTCTCAGAGATGTGTGGTTCCTATCTGTATTCCACTGTAGCTGTGCGCACACACACTCCTGTGTGCCCAGAGTCAGAGAATTCTTGCAATTCTGTTAGTCCACATGTGATGCTTGCCGACCTTGTGCTGTCAAATGATGGCATAAAGGGCAGAGCGGACCAATCGCCTCTTCAGTTTCTTCTTTACTGTGAATCCAGTAGTGGAATACAGATTTGGACCACACATCTCAAAAAACCTCCAGTTACTCTAAGCTAAGTAACTATCTCTTTCTTCTTTGAGTGCTGGTCCTAATAAGAATTCCGTTGTGGGTGTTTGGCAAGCAGTATGCAAGTAGGAGGAGGATACAAGGATGCAGATTGTGCCCTGTAAATATACCAAAGGGATAAATATTAGAGAGGGAGAGGAATTATTTAAGTTAAGCACCAGTGTTGGTGGATATAAACTGGTCATTAACAGGTTTAGGCTTGAAATTAGATGAAGGTTTCTAACCATCAGAGGAATGATTTTCTGGAACAGCCTTTAAGGGAAGCAGTGGGGGCAAAAAACCTAACTGGTTTCAAGACTGAGCTTGAGAGGTTTATGGAGAGTATGGTATGATGAGATCGCCTACAATGGCATGTGGTCCATCTGTGACTGCTAGTAGCAAGTATTCCCAACAGCTGGAGATGAGACACTAGATGGGGAGGGCTCTAAGGGTATGTCTACACTGGCAGAGTTACTGCACTGGCAGTTACAGCGCTGTTCAGAGAGCGCTGAAGGGAAACTGCTGTTGTGTGTTCACATTGTCAGCTGCCTGCGCAATAGCGTGTTCACACTTGCGGCACTTGCAGAGGTATTTGGAGCGGTGCACTCTGGGCAGCTATCCCACAGAGCATCTCTTCCTCTTCTGCTGCTAAGAGTTGTGGGCAGGCAGAGGGGGTCGCAGGGCACCCTGGGTGCTGTCCCAATGCCCCGTGATGCATTGCTTTGCATCCCAGAAATCCCTGTGCTTCTGTCCGCATTTGGCGCCATCTTTCAACAGTTTATATACTGCGCGCTCTGCCTCTTCGGTCTGCAGGAATGGATCCTGAACTGTTGACCAGTATGCTGCTCGCTCTGACTAACACATCACAAGTGGCAGTGGAGTTATTCCTTAAACTACAAAGGCAAGAGAAGTGCAACATTGATCTCGCCACGCGTACTAGCTACGACACGAGATTGCTTGTGGCATTCATGGAGGCCCTGATCACAGCGGAACGCTGTTTTTGGGCTTGGGAAACAAGCACTGAGTGGTGGGATCACATTATCATGCACATCTGGGATGACAAGCAGCGGCTGCAGAACTTTTGGATGAGGAAAGCCACATTCATGGGACTGTGTGATGAGTTTGCCCCAGCCCTGCAGCGCAACGACATGAGAATGAGAGCTGCCTTGTCATTGGAGAAGTGCATGGCAATTGCACTGTGGAAGCTGGCTACTCCAGACTGCTACTGATCGGTCGCTAACCAATTCGGAGTGGGAAAGTTGACTGTTGGACTCATGTTGATGGAAGTGTGCAGGGCCATTAATTGCATGCTGCTCCGAAAGACCATGACTTTGGGCAACATGTGTGACATTGTGGATGGCTTTGCACAAATGGGCTTCCCTAACTGCAGAGGGGCGATAGATGGCATGCGTATTCCAGTTCTGGTACCAGACCACCTAGCCACCGAGTACATTAATTGGAAGGGGTATTTCTCAATGGTTCTCCAGGCCCTTGTGGATCACCGTGGGCGTTTCACAGACATTAGTGCAGGCTGGTCCAGAAAAGTGCATGACGCATGCATCTTTCGGAACACTGGCCTGTTCAGGAAGCTGCAAGTAGGGACTTTCTTCTCTGACCAGAAGATCAATGTAGGGGAAGTCAAAATGCCCATTGTGATCCTGGGAGACCCTGCCCACCTGCCCACCCCTTAATGCGATGGCTAATGAAGCCATACACGGGGCACCTTGGCAGCAGCACAGAGCGCTTCAACAACAGGCTGAGCAAGTGCAGAATGACTATTGAGTTTGCTTTCGGCCATTTAAAGGCCCCCTGGCACTGCCCATATGGAAAGCTGGACCTGGCTGATGACAATATTCCTATGCTTATAGCCACGTACTGTATGTTCCATAATATTTGTGAAGGGAAGGGTGAAAGCTTCACTCAGGGCTGGACTGCTGGAGGCTGAATTTGAACAGCCAGAGACCAGGGCTATTAGTGGGTGCAGCATGTGGCCATAAGGATTAGGGATGCCTTGAGGCAGCAATTTGAAGCTGAAAGCCACTAATATTTGTTGCTATGCCCTGGAGTGCAGTGCTTGTAAAGCTAGGAGGTGATTGTGATTTGTGTAGACATCAGCACTGAGGGGGATGAGGGAAGGGAAGGTCCCAGGAGGATGTGGGGTCCCGAGACAGTTAAAGATTTGTGTATGTTCAGGGATCATATCCAGCCTTCTCCTTTGTAGTACAGTGCAGTGGGTACTGTACTTCAGCAGGGACAAACTGCAGAGGGATGAGTGTTGAGTGCAGTGAGTACTGGGAGTCCGCAGGGCTGGACTGTGACGGGGCAGGAGTGGAATGCAGCGGGTACAGACTGGAGCCAGGAGGTTGATAAGTTTGTTGGTGGTGTGTGTGGGGCGCATGGGAAAGAGTTTTGTGACAGCGGCTGCAGGGGAGGGCGGGCGCGGAGCTACTCAGTTTGCAGTGCTAGTAGCGCCTGGAGCTTGTCCACTTGGCACTTCATAACGTTTAAGAGCCACTCCGTGGCTTCATTCTGGCATCCTGTGTTCTCTTTTCGGTCCCTCTTCTCGTTGTCCCGCTACTCCTTTGTTTCCTGTTTTTCGTCCACAGAGTGCATCATAAGGTCACTCAGGAAGTCCTCCTTAGTTCTTCGTGGCTGCTTTCTAATTCTGCACAGCCGTTCAGCCGTCGATAACAAAGAGGGAGGCTAGGCTCCCAAGGTCATCTCTGTGAAGCCAAAACACAGCATTTTTCAGAAGCAGTATTGTTTGCAACACAGAGAACACTGATTCAGTGATTTAAAACACAGCCACTATTCACATACCTGTCACTAACTGGCAGACCCCAGGCAAACACACATGAGCCACAAGACCCCTAAAATGGTGAATAGCCACAGGGCAGGGTAAATCAGTGTTCCCAGACCCTAGTGTACACTGGGCACATGGCTCTTGGGTTGAGTCAGCAATGTAGGCGGGGGGGGCTGATAATCATTCCTGTCCCCACATTTTCCACAGACTGTGTTCATTATGGAAGATATCTCATTGCTGAGGGTGAGCAGGGAATCAAGGGAGGGTCTTCTCCAAGACTGCGACTTCCACCCTGGCCCTTATGCATCTTTCCTGTGTGGAGCAATGGTTCCCCCCGCCCGCTGTGATGGCAGAGTGGCGTGGGAAAGTCACTCTTAATGGGGCAAGAAACAAAGCAGCTCTGCCAAAGAAGCTGCAGCAGTGGATTGGCCAGTATCTCCATGAGAGTTTCCTGGAGATCTTTGAGGTAGATTCCCGTGAAGTAAGAGAGTCAATCAACAGCCTGTTCCACCGTGCCTCAGACTAGGCATGTGGTGGTATGCACATCATACAGTCAGAAGCCTGCTTTCTGCAACCCTCCTGCCCCCAACAACTCGCTTCAGCGATTCCCAAAATCAAAGCCACATACCAAATCCTCTCCTATTTGCACTTTGACAAGGTCTGACAGCTGTGACTGGCTAGTCTCCTGGAGGGTAGAGAAGAGTTCCTGGCTGCATGCATCTCTAACCTCCAAGACATTCTCTGCCTCTGGGTTCCCCTCCACATCCTCATCCAAGATTTCTTCCTCCTGGCTCGGTCCACTCGCAACTGGCACGTGAGCCACTGAAGTATCCACAGTGGCCTTCACAGTGGAGGTGGGGTCACCACCGAGTATCATGTCCAGCTCTTCATAGAACCAGCAGCACTGGAGTGGTGGTTTGCCTCTGGCGCCTTGTGATAGGCATTGCACAGCTCCTTCACTTTGACCCTGCACTGTAGTGTGTGCCAGTCATGGCCCCTTTTTGTCATGCATCATGAAATCTGTCCATAGGTGGTATATTTCCTACAGCTGGAGTGCAGCTGGGACTGGACAGCCTCCTCTCCCCAAATACAGATGAGGTCCAGCAGCTCAGCATTGTTCCAAGGGGGGATTGCTGGTGCATGGAGCAGGCATGGCCAACTGTAAAGATGCGCTGAGACCACTGCATGCGTCACTGAGCAAATAGGAAGGGGACTTTCAAAATTCCAGAGGAATTTAAGGGGCGGGGATGACGGTTGGTCACCTGAGGCCAGGGCAGTAGAGCTCAAACCGATGACCAGAGAGGCAAGAACAGGCATTGCGGAACACCTCCTGGAGGCCAATCGCAGCGCTGTAATCGACCAGGGTGTCTGCACTGGCACCATGGTGCTGTAGCCCCAGCGCAGAAAGCTGTATGCTTCTCATTGGGGTGGGTTTTTTTACAGCGCTGCAACTGCACAATTTCTGTGCAGTAAGTGGCTTGGGAGTGTGTACACCTCAGGACTTACAACGCAGAAAGCTGCTTTACTGCACAGAAACTTGCCAGTGTAGACAAGGCCTGAGTTACTACAGTGTGTTCTTTCTCACATATCTGGCTGGTGGGTCTTGATGACATGTTCAGGGTCTAACTGACCGCCATATTTCAGATCGGGAAGGAATTTTCCTCCAGGTCAGATTGGCAGAGGCCCTAGGATTTTTTCACCTTCCTCTGCACCCTGGGGCATGGATCACTTGCTGGTTTAAATCAGAGTAAATGGTGGATTTTCTGAAACTTGAAGTCTTTAAATCATGATTTGAGGACTTTAGTAACTCAGCCAGAGGTTATGGGCCTATTACATGAAACGGTGGGTGAGGTTCTGTGGCCTGCGATATGCAGGAAGTCAGAATAGATTATCACAATGGTCCCTTTGCACTTTGAGGGTGAGCAGGGAATCTGCTTAGTCTTAATCTATGAGTCAGTGAGAGTCTTTTTGAGAATCACTGTCTGAAAGGATGTATCGGCAAGGGAGTTCTGCACTAGAGCATAATGTCTAGCGAATGTGTGGATGGAATTCCACATAGCTACTCTGTAAATGTCAAGTAAGGATATTTCTTGAAGCGATGCCCCTGAAGTTGCTTGTGCTCTTGTAGAATGAGTTCTCACTCCATAAGGGAGAGAAAGATGCAGTCATTGGTGACAGAGTAGGATACAGCTCAAAATCCAGTTAGAAATCCTCTGGGAGGATATAGTTTGATCTTGGGCTCATTCTACTATAGAAAGAAACAGTCTAGGTGATTTTCTCTGATTGGGTTTGTCCTTTGCAGAGCACATCATACATCAAGGGAGTGAAGTCTCGGCTCTTCTCTTCATATGCATGGGGTTTCAGGAAAAACACAGGTAAGTGAATTGACTGATTTATGTGAAACTCCAAACTACTTGGGGGTGAATTTCAGAAATAGTCGTAAGGAGACTTTGTCCTTACACAATATAGTGTCTGGAGAATCCTCCGTCAGGACTCCCAGATCACCCACCCTTCTGGCTGAGGCGATGGCCACAAGGAATGCAACTTTTGTTGATAAGTGAGGCATGGAATATGTAGCTAATAGTTCAAAGGGAGGCTTAGTAAGTGACAAAAGTACAAGGTTTAAATCCCAGTGAACATAAGAACGGCCATACCAGGTCAGACCAATGGTTCATCTAGCCCAGTATCCTGTCTTCCAACAGTGGCCAATGCCCAGTGCTTCAGAATGAATGAACAGAACAAGTTATCAAGTGATACAACCCCTGTTGCCCATTCCCAGGTTCTGCCGAACAGAGGCTAGGAACACCATCCCTGCCCATCCTGGCTAATAGTTGGACCTATCTTCCATGAACTTATCTAGTTCTTTTTTTAACCCTGTTATAGTCTTGGCCTTCACAACATCCTCTGGCAATGAGTTCTACAGGTTTACTGTGCTGTGTGTGAAGAAATATTTCCTTTTGTTTGTTTTAAACCTGCTGGCTATTAATTTCATTTGGTTCCCCTAGTTCTTGTATTATGAGGAGTAAATAACACTTACTTATTTACTTTCTCCACATCAGTTGTGATTTTATAGACCTCTATCATATCCCCCTTAGTCATCTCTTTTCTAATCTGAAAAGTCCCAGTTTTATTAATCTCTCCTCATACGGAAGCTGTTCCATACCCCTAATCATTTTCATTGTCTTCTCTGTGCCTTTTCCAATTCCAATACATCTTTTTTGAGATGGGGTAATTAGATCTGCACACCATATTCAAGATGTGGGCGTACCATGGATTTATATAGAGGCAATATGATATTTTCTGTATTATTATCTATCCCTTCCCTAATGATTCCCAACATTCTGTTAGCTTTTTTGACTGCTGCTGCACATTGAGCGGATGTTTTCATAGAACTATCTACAATGACTCCAAGATCTCTCCTTCTTGAGTGGTAACAGCTAATTTAGACCCATCGTTTTATATGTATAGTATGTATGAGGAATAACCAATGTTCCTGAGGTAAATGTTGAGGTGGAGATTGGTATCAGAATTCTCTGGATTGCCAGTCTGGACTAATATTTTTTGGAGGAGGAAGTGATGGCTCCTCTGGACGTTCAGATTCTCCCGAGGAAGAGAAGTAAGGGTCTGGATCCAGCAGCAGTACTGATGTCTCTGACGGAGGAAAGGAATAGATGAAATAAGGGACAGGTTTCTGTCAACACCATCCCTGATGGAGTCAGTCTCCCTAGTGAGAGAAGGTCCCAATGAGAGGGTAAACTGAGGCTCAGGAAGAGCAAAGATGTCCTTTGGTGTAGTATAAGTCTCAGCTCCCTGGAATGTAAGGGGTCCAATTCATTTGTGCTGATGGGATCAGAGGAAGGAGGCTTCATGTGGCGAGAGTGTGGGACAGTGATGGTACCGTCAGTTGTAGAAGCTCTGATCATGCCAGAACCGATGGATCCTGACTTTGTGACTTGGATGGTTCCAGTGAAGTGGGTGTCGCTGATACAGGGTCTGGTACAGGCAGAACCCTGGGTTTAAGGGCTTTATAATCATGGCCCTGGGACTTAAGACTTACTAAGGGTATGTCTATACTACCCGCCGGATCGGCAGGCAGCGATCGATCCAGCAGGGGTCGATTTATCGCATCTAGTCTAGACGCAATAAATTGACCCCTGAACACTCTCCTGTCGACTCCTGTACTCCACCACCATGAGAGGCGCAGGCAGAGTCGATGGGGGAGCAGCAGCAGTCGACTCACTGCAGTGGAGACACCACGGTGAGTAGATCTAAGTACGTTGACTTCAGCTATTCACGTAGCTGAAGTTGCATAACTTAGATCGATTTCCACTCCACCACCCCCCGCCCAGTGTAGACCAGGCCTAAGTCTTTAGGGATTGAACGTGCAGATTTGCTCAATTTATGCAGAGTTGTGTTGAACATCTTCGAAGCAGCCTTAGAGAAAGACCTGCTCATGCTTGTGTGAGCATTCTCCGTGTTCCTGACAAGACACTGATGGGAGGGTCTCTAGTTATGGATTTCTCTGAAACAGAGTTGGACTTAGTGTCAATTCAAGCCGATGCATGGGGAAGTCCATCGGCCTGGATCCAGCTACACTCTCATGTCTTCTCCATGAGATGTTTTCTAAACTGGAGTTCCCTTGCCTCATGGCAACAGCTAGGGAAAGAACAGCAGATATTACACCTAGCTGCAGTGTGTGCCTCTCTGAGACAGTACAAACAGTGCTGGAGGTTGTCACTAACCAAGTGGGAATGGGGGCAGGATGCACAGTTTTTGAAGCCCAGAGTTCTGGGCATAGTCCAATACTCATAATGGAGTACGGTGAGCAGGGAGTCTCTGAGGTGGAGAATCTATCAAACTAGAAAATTCTGCTAAAAGCTATACAACTACTAAAAACTTAGTAACTACAAAGAACTGTATACAAAGGGCACTAAGCAAAGTTGGAAATATTTACAGATTGAAGAAATAAAAGGAAAGCTTCAGACACTGGCAGTTCCAACCCAGGTCATGCAGCGGTAAGAAGAAACTGAAGAGGTGGTTGGTCTGCTCTGCCCTTTATGCCTTTGGTTGAAAGTATGATGAAGGCAATGGAACATGTGCAGATCAACAGACACTGCTTGCAAGAATTCTCCAACTCTGGGCACACGGAACACTTGCACACACCCACAGTGGAATATGCCTAGGGACCAGCACTTGAGGAAGAACTTGAGTTGTGTACTAACTTGAGCTAGTTGTTGCTGTAAAGACAAGCCCAGAGGATTCACATTTGTTTGAGCCAGAATATGAATCGTATATGATTCTGATTTTTCTCTAGCACTCTTATTATGTGTACATATTTGATGTTCCTGTATTCAATCCTTATCCTTCCTGCTTATGAGCTCAATTCTGAAGTTTCAGACCAGGAAACTATTAGGTTCATGGATTTTGCCAAGTGAAAGGTAAATCCTTCTATAGTGTAGAATTAGAGGTTATTAAGTGCCATTTTCAACACTAGTCCCTCAATGTGTTTAAAATACAGTTCAGTCTCATGTACGCTGCAAGACTGAAGTACGTTTTAGTTGGGTCTGGGGACTTGCGTATTGTCTGACATATTACATATTGTCATTGATACAGTATTATGTACAGTGTAGATGAGCTCTTAACACTTTTCTACAGTATCCTGTACTTTTGTGACTGCTATTCAAATATTTTGCTAGTGTCGAACTGTGAACCTGCATGAGAGTTTTGGGCAAATTGGCAGCTTGATGGGAACAAATCCCTATTCAGCTGAGCCAAGATTTGCTGTTTTGGGGTATATCTACACTGCAATAAAAGACCCGTGACGTTGAGTCTCAGAGCCCAAGTTCCAGCCTAGGGTGACTATATTTTACTCATGTTATCTAAATCCCTGAATGTAAGTAAGTGTGTCACTATCTGACTCTATATGATTTGGATTAATGATCTGAATGATCTATAAAAGATACCAGGTGGTTGAGGCAATATCTTTTGAGGACAAGGACTCAGGTCAAGTACAGATTGACTGTTTTGTGAAAAGTGTGCACTCATGGGTAATAGGGTGGTTTTGTCTTTTATAATTTTTCTCTGCATGTTAATTTGAGAGCACAGTGATTGTCTGGTTTCTCCCACATAGTTGTTGTTGAGGCATTTGATGCACTGGATGATGTAGCCCAACAGCAACTACGTGGGAAAAACCAGACAATCACTATGTTATCGAAATCTGCATAACAGCTTCAAAAGACAAGCCTGGGAGCTTAAATTCATAACTTTCCTAGATTCCTGTTTGTCTCATGATTTCAGAGGTATTAACAGACCACTTCACCTTGAATAGTCTGTCACAATATGTGTTAACTACTTAAGCTAAACAATCTGTTCCCCCTAGTATTTAGCTGGGACACTGAGTACTTTTCCCAGACCTGAAGAAGAGCTATGTTCAGCTTGAAAACTTCTCTCTTCCATCAACAGAAGTTGGTTCAATAAAAGATATTACCCTACCCACCTTCCGTTTCTCTACAGTTAATTTTAAACAGGCTTTTAAAGACACGCTCTATCTATGCTAATATCTTACAACATAAGGAAATAGTAATTAATATTAATGCTTAGCATTTGCACCGAGCTTTGTCTCTGCCTCCAAAGTGGCATTCAGATGTTAATTAACTAATTTCCTTACGGTTTCAAGACAAAAATAATTGCTTTCCTGTAGTCTCGTGTGTGTTCATGCATCTGCGTAAGAATGTTAATTGTGTGTCTCTCCGTCATTCTATGTGATATCCTGAAGATTGTTTGAGGTAGAAACCACCCATGGCACATCTGCCTCAGACTAATCCTCTTCACTTGAAAAATATAAATAAAAGTTCTAAAGCCATTACTTTTTCACGGTGTTTCCTGTTCAAATCATTTTCTGCCCTTGATAGGAACCCCCTTTCTAGTGATGCTTTTAATATTCCATTTAATTTGCCTTGATGATGTTTTAAACACTGTTGAATGAGGTATGCATGTAGTACTCTAAACACCTCAGAAGGTAGTTTGACTGACTTTAAACACATTCTCCAGTGCACATGCTCACTGAGGGTTGCCACTTGCCACCCATCCTCAACTCTGCAGCATCTCAGCAGTTTTACTGAGGTGATCCCACTTTCTATAAGCAGTGCTTCTAGGATCATTTTACCATTCTGAAATATTAGTCAGGCCAAACATCATGTGATTATTTGTTTTAATGACATCATCTCATTGCATTGCACAGTGGTGTACAAAGGGACCCTCATACACATTTAGCAAACAAGACTTTATATACAGCAGGACTGATTCTCTGCCCTGTAACAGTAGCTTTACACCAATGTAACTGATGTAATAAAAATTACACTGGTGTGTCACAGAGAAGAATCTGGCCAAGTGGGTCAAATTCAGCCTTTCAGTTACACCAGGAAAATACAGGCATATTTTGTGAGCTTTTTACTCTTTTATTAGCAGTAAATGTTAGTTTTAATCTGAAGAACTGTTTTGGACCTTTTAAATAAGCCTCCATAAAAATGTAAATGCTGTGGAGTTTATTCTCTTCTAGCTCCCCTGAGCCCCCCTCCTTTTCTGTGTTTGAGTATGTTTTTGTAACAATCACTAGCATTAAAATTGTCTGTATCTCTGCATGTGAATGCCACTTGCATCCACTAGGTGGCAGGGGCAGCTGCATCCCTTCCATCCTGTAACACAGGGGTCGGCAACATTTCAGAAGCGGTGTGCAGAGTCTGCATTTATTCACTCTAATTTAAGGTTCCGCGTGCCAGTAATACATTTTAACATTTTTAGAAGGTCTCTTTCTGTAAGTATATAGTATATAACTAAACTATTGTTTTATGTAAAGTAAATAACATTTTTAAAATGTTTAAGAAGCTTCATTTAAAATTAAATTAAAATGCAGAGCCTCCCGGACCGGTGGCCAGGACCCAGACAGCGTGAGTGCCACTGAAAATCAGCTCTCGTGCCGCCTTCGGCACATGAGCCATAGGTTGCCTACCCCTGCTATAACAGCATTGTTTGTTGCTGTGTTTCTAAAACTTGTGGGTCAACTTGTGGCTATGAGAAAAAAATCACATGTAAAATGGGTCTTAATGGAAGTTACTTGCATCAAGTAAAGTTTAGGATGGAATAGTTAATAAGGAATAATAGAGAGCTTGCAATTTCCAGCAGGAAGGTCTTATTCAACCAATGTGGGCAGTAATTGCTCTGAATGTTTGTCAAGCACTTCGTAATGTATCTTGTTTGGTAAGAAAGATAATACGGTTTAATATCCAATCGACCCAGAGATAATTGTGTCCTGATTTGGTGTGGAATTCTTGCCTACTTGGCAGCCAGGGTGAAATTGCTAAAGCTCTTGCGTATGTTGTGGAAAGTTTGAACTGGAGTTCTCACTAGTGGCACGCTGAAAGTAAGTATAGTCTCAATGAGTAATGTGCCTTTTTAGAATTGTGATGTGACCATACTGAGCACCTGCATAGAGTCAGGGATTAGGAGTCTGTAGAGATTAGATATTAAAGGAAAAACTCATCTAAATAATCTTGAGCTACCCTCAAAAGAGTTTGTATATTATACAGTAATCCTCCCTCTACTCATTGACCAGCATCTGCCTTTGGAATAACACAGCCTGTCTTATCAAACGGGGCCGTAATTCAGAAACCAAAAACATGAGCAAGAAATTGAGTGCATACATGATGAAAACAGTGACCTTTGTCAAATTAAAATGTCTCTAAAAAGAGAACTAGGCAAAATGAGAATCACATTGCATGTTCCACCTTATGAAACATATGAACCAGCATTGACTATTAAAAACAGTCTACAGAGAAGTAACCTTTAACCACATAGACTGGCAAATAACATAGTTTGCAAAACTCAACATATTCAACAATATACAAAAAATATGCTTAAAGAACATAAATGCCTGGGCTTCACCCAAGCTTAGGAGAAATATCAGGTCTTAGATTTACATCTCCCTTTTCACCAAATATTACAACTATTTATAGAAGATATCCTCAATCAAAACACAGAAATCAGCTTATCTTTGAAGATATGATGGTCAGTTTATGGGCCAAATCTCATTTTGCAGGCAACTGCTCTAGTTGCTGTGAAGGTTCTTCTACACTAATTTCCTTACAAATAACGATGAACTTAGCCTAATTTTCACCCAACATGGTAAGATTAAGATCCAAGATACGAAGATGCAGCTTCATCACCTACTTTCTGCTTATTTCTAAAACAATATCTCAAATTCTGTTGAACTCCAGCAAGAATCTGCAAATGCTGAAGAGAGGCAGCAAGCCACTGGGGGCGCTCTGCCGGTCGCCGCGAGGGCGACACCAGGCTGCCTTCGGCGGCTTGCCTGTGGAGGGTCCGCTGGTCCCAGAGCTTCAGCAGACCTCCTGCAGGCATGCCGCCAAAGGCAGCCTGCCTTCCGTGCTTGGGGCGGCAAAATGCCTAGAGCCACCCCTGTGAAGAGAGCAACACTCCAATGTCTCTATTGCACAAACTATGGTACTGTGGCAAAATTACTCCCCTGCCACTAAGTTTGCAAGCTTGCTTCTGCATTCTATCCTCCCTCTTCAGGTCATTAGGCTGGCTCAGTGTGACCTTTTATCTGTCTGGCTTGTATAGTGCCAGTCACCATATAATATCTATGGGTGTGATCCACAGAGGGACTGAGGTGCCTAAACGCCAGACTTAGGCGCCTAAGTTCCAGTTTTGGCTCTACTGTGCCTAAACTTATTCAGCACATAAGTTTTTTAGAGTAAAAGTTCCTTAGGTGCCTATGTTCCTGCCTCTGGGGCATGCACACTGCTGCCTTCTTCTAGATGTCCACCCTCCTATAGTCTGTTTTAGCTTTGCTCAATCCCAAGACTTTCAATGGAAAAACCACCAGAGACAACTGCAAACAATCAAATCGTCTTGAAGGTAAAAAAGGAATGTTACAACTAAACAGGGGTTTGCCCATTTATGAATAGAAATAAAAGTGTGTGTTTGTGACACAGAGGAGGAAGAGGACCTCTGAATCCTTTCTCTGAAGAGACGAGGAGTGAGGTGTTGTCATGAAAAATTGCATCCTGGTTCCCGTGAAGCCAAAACAGACTGAACATTGTGTGTGAGGGGGAGGGGGCACCTATTTTATTAGATAGGAAAGGTAACTATTAATAAACGTAGACCCAGCTTCACATTTTATGGTTTTGTTTTCTATTGTAACCATTTGCTTTCATCATTTTCTCTTGTGTCTAGTTAAATCTTTATTCTTTCTTAAATGAACCAACTTTTTTTTGACTATAAGTGCTCACAAGCATTGTGTGGTTTACAGAAGTGGTGGTTTAAGGTAAAACTAGTAAATTGGGGCATGCTGCTGCTTTGGGGGCAGAGGATCTGGGATGTGGGAGTAGCCAGTGTCAGGGTGGATATCACAGGGGAATAATTCAAAGGGGCTTGGGGACTGGGGTGCCCTATTGTTAGCCTGCAAGGCAAAGAGACTGCTGGCATTGCCCAGAGGAGAGTGCTTGAGTGGCTGAATGGTTGGTGGGGGCAGGGAACTGATTCCCAGTCAGGAACAAGCAAGACCCTTCACCCTGGAGACAAGGGGTAACAAGGTGACTCTCAGCCCTGGGTACCCTGCGAAGCATCACACCCACCACAAATGAAAACTAGACAGCCAAGAGTGTGGTTTGCATTATCATGTCTGCTGAGATAATATCAGTGTCTTTGGCTTGGTGCATCACATTCTTTTCCTTCCAGCATGTTAAGTGAGATTTTGCACCTGTAGTCAATTTCTTAAAGTGAAGGAGTTGGGGGGAAGTGAGAGACATGAAGATGAGGAGAGAAGAGGTGGTTCTTCGAGTGATTGCTCATGTGTATTCCACAGTAAGTGTGCGTGCTCGCCATGTACACTGGTGCCAGAAGTTTTTCCTCAGCAGTACCCGACCCCTGGAGTGGCGCCTCCATGGCGTGGTGTAAGGGGCACTGCACGCTTCCCTCACCCTCAGTTTCTTCTTGCCTCCAGTGAAGGTGCTTCGGAACTGCTCTGCTCCAGCTTTGCTGTAGCTCATCCCCAAAACTGCTTGTTCGTTCAGTGTATGGTACCTGTAGTTAGTTAGTTAGTTTAGTTTAGCTAGAGCGCCAGGGCCGGGGCATGCCCCTTGCCCTGGGTTTTAAGTCGTGTGACACTTGTAGGCGATCGATGCCACTGAGTGATCCGCACGCGGACTGTCTACGCTGTTTGGGGGGAATCCATCTCAGTGATCACTGCAAGATTTGCAAGTCGTTTAAGCCTCGGCTGAAGAGAGAAAGGGACATTAGGCTCCGGGCTATCTGATGGAGTCGGCGCTGACCCCGGCTCTGGCGTGCCACTCCAAGTCAGCACCGGGCACTGTGGTGTCAGTGCGCAGCGACCCTTCAGCGCCATTGACTAGTCGGCACCGCTCCCCATCCACGGGGCACGCCAAGAAGGCTAGAAAGAGGCCTTCTTCACTGTGGCACCGGAATAAACCGGGACAGAGGCTAGACCCATGTCGGGCAGTCCTTGATCCCCACTGGCCTCTAGGGCTCCGACTCAAGTTGAGCGGAGTAGTCCGGCCCATTTGGAGCAGGCCTCCCCAGATGTCCAGGTGCCCTCCACACTGGAAGCCCTGCAGGCGGCCTGGGATGTTATGTCCATGCCGGTACCAGGATCACCACTGATGTCAGCCCCCCACTCCAGAGGCAAGCTGCCACTGGGATCTCTGCAGTTGCCTGTGGCTCGGTACCAGTCTCGCTTGAGGGAACGTTCCCGATGCCGTTCGCCGCCCAGCACCTGTTCAGGGCAAAGTCCACGTGGAGCGCCCTCGACGGCCACCAGACTGTCTGGTTGGGTTCGGTCTGACTGAGACACTCGGCACCGCTCCACCTCGAGGAGTGAACACCGACAGGACCGAGGCAGATGATGCTGCTACAGGACCCCGCCACAGCACTGCCTCCGCAGCCCTGGGTGTCAATCGCTAGCGTCTCGCCATCGCAGGTCCGCCTGCCGGAGCTGATTACAGAGCAGCTGTTACCGACGGTACCAGTCCTCCATGTCAGGATCACAGTCCTGTGGTCAGCATTGCTCCCAGCGCCACCACTCCTCCTGGTTCAGGGACAGCAGCAGGTCGTATGTCAGCCAAGCCTCCCTTCATAGTCGTCCATCAATGGGCCAGGCCAGCCAGGCCAAACAGCCAGCTCCGCTGATGCCACAGAAGGTGCAGTGGCACTGGGCCCTGTGCTCAGCCCAATGGTACCAGTGGGCACCGGGGCCCCCAATGCAGTCCCCAGTGGGGGCTCGCTTGGTGTCGGGCACCTCAGAAGGACCATCGGCCTCCCTCTCCAGACCTCCAAGGAAGGAATCGGTGGGACGTACATCCTCGGTACCGTTCCTGGAAACTGACCAGGTGGTGGACCCTCCGGTGCCGGTGGACACACAAAGTACCACACTGGCCTCCTCACCCTCCCGGATGAGGCGATTACATGTGGGCAGATCGCTTGAGCAGGAGCTTCTCCTCTCAGCACGAGTGGTCTCTCCACCCAGAGGTGATGCACAGACTTTTCCAAGTGTGGAGCACTCCCCAGGTGGACCTGTTCACGACTTGGCAGAACCGTCGCCGTCCCCAGTTCTACTCCAGAGGGGAAGGGGGGACTGAGGGAGGGGGCTATCTCTGATGCCTTCCTTCTGTCCTGGTCAAGCCAGTTTCTTTAACCTTTTCCCCCATTCCCGCTGATTTCCAGGACCTTGCCAAAGATAGTCGGACAAGGCCCGGGTCCTTCTGATTGCTCCAGCATAGCCCAGGCAGCATTGGTACGGGATCCTCATGGGCCCGGTGGTCGCCTGGCCGTTGCCATCCTGCCTGGACCTGCTCTCACAGGACCAGGGCTGCTTCCTACACCCCAACCTAGCGGCACTCCACCTCACGGCGTAGCTGCTCAATGGTTAGGTAGAGAGGAAAGGACGTGCTCGGAAGGGGTTCAGTGCATCCTCCTAGAAAGCAGGTGCCTCTCCACGCGCTGAGCCTACTTGGCAAAGTGGTCTCAGTTCTCCAGATGGGCAGACGAGCGGGGCATTTCCCCGGTGGCCACCCCAATGCATCTTATTCTGGACTACCCCCTTCACCTTAGAGCCCAGGGCCTGCCAAGGTGCACCTGGCAGCCATATCGGCTTTCCATCCACTGGTGCAGGGCCATACGGTATTCTCTCATGCTATGACTGGCCGATTCCTTAAGGGGTTGGATCATCTCTTCCTGTATGTTAGGCTCCCTGTCCCACAGTGGGACCTAAACCTGGTGTTGGCCCGTCTCATGGGGCCCCCATTTGAGCCGCTAGCCACGTGCTCCTGGTCACACTTCTCATGGAAGGTGGCCTTCCTGGTTGCGATCACGTCAGCTAGGCAGGTCTCGGAACCCAGAGCCCTGACCTACGAGCCCCCATACATGGTGTTTCATAAAGATAAGGTCCAGCTCCACCCACATCCTTCGTTCCTCCCGAAGGTGGTCTCTGCCTATCACATGGGTCAGGACCTTTTTCTGCCGGTCCTCTGCCCCAAGCCCCATGTGTCCAGTGCGGAGCGTCGCCTCCCCATGCTGGATGTGAGACGGGCTCTGGCTTTCTACCTGGAGCAGACTAAGCCATTCAGAAAGTCCTTGCAACTGTTCATCGCCTCAGCCAAGCACATGAAAGGTCGGCCGATCTCCACTTTGCGGCTCTCCAACTGGATCACCTTGTGCATCCGTACGTGTTATGGCCTCCCTCCGCTATATGCTATCCCTCCACCACCAATTGTGAAGGCGCACTCGAGTCGGGCGCAACCCTTGTTGGCTGTCTTTTTGGCTCATGTCCCCATCCAGGACGTTTGTAGGACTGCTATGTAGTCTTCAGTTCACACTTTCACCTCACATTATGCAATCGTCTCCCAAACCAGGGAGGATGCCGAGTTCGGCAGGGCTGTACTCCATCCTGAGAATTTGTGAACTCCTACCCACCTCCAACAGAAATAGCTTCTAATCACCTATTGTGGAATACATATGGGCAATCGCTCAAAGAAAAGACAGTTACCTTTTTCGTAACTGGTGTTCTTTGATATGTGTTGCTCATGTCTATTCCACATCCCGCCCTCCTTCCCCTCTGTTGGAGTTGTGTGGCATGAAGGAACTGAGGATGGGGGGGAACGCACACAGTGCCCCTTATACCACGCCATGCAGGCGCCACTCTAGGGGTCGCTGGGGTGCTCCCCTACAGGTACTGCTGGGGGGAAACTTCTGGCACCGGTGCACGTGGCGAGCACACACACCTACTGTGGAATAGACATGAGCAACACATCTCGAAGAACACCAGTTATGGAAAAGGTAACTGTCTTTTTTCACGATGTGATGGGGCATTTTCAATATACAGAGAGACCATATGGATTGGATTTCATAATGCCATGCAATGAAATAGTGGGGATTTGATAGTTTTATTATCTTTGTAGTTTAATGGTAATATAATAGTAAATTCCTCCAGCTCAAGTTGCTATTTTCCACAATACCTTTATGTGAACATATGAACTATATGTTGAAATGTCATTTGTCTCATATCTGAACGTGAATGGTACAAAATCATACAAGAAACTGTTTAAAATGTATTCCTTTCATCTGCTTCAGTACTGCAATGAATGGACACATTGTTGATATTGTTAATTAGGTTAAAGAGAAAAGAATGGCTGTTCTAAATAACTGGAATATTTCTGCATTTTTATGGTAAATATGATTTTCTATAGTTCTTCAACAGCAACAGAGCCATGGATTTGAGTCCAATAGGTCCTTCTGATCATATCAGTGAAATTTACACCAGTATTCAGTGAAATTAAAGCTTTATTTGTGGGCATACACTTTATTTTTAAACTTTCCTTTTGTTATAGTGTAAATACACTTTATGGAAATTCAGGGAAATAAGTCTAGTGTAGCTAAGTCCTAAGTCATGGAAATGAGCTATTACAATGGAATGTTTAACTTCTGAGATTTCCTGTGCTTTAGCAATGTCTAAAGTGTGCCATCTAAGTACTGAAGTTAACCCATCAGTGAGGTGAAGTCATGAGTAGAGTTGGTGAAATATTTTGTTTTAAGTGTGTGTGTGTGTGGTTGTGTGGTTTTTTGTTTGTTTTTTATAAAAATAGCTTTTGTGTCAAAATGGAAATCTCTGTGGGAAATGTCTGTTTCTGACTGGTTTTCAGGTTTTCAGGCAAAACTATAGCCCAATTTTTTTTTCACTCTTTGGTAATCAAAGCCTGAAAATATTGTGGATTTTGGCCAAAATTTTCTGATTTTTAGGCCAAGAAATTTTCAGTTTCTGAATCTTCCATTTTATAAGAATACCCCAAAAACTGTGAAGAAAAACTTTTCAAAACATATTTGATTTTGCGGGAACAAAAAACATTTCCTTGCAATTTCATTACAGTAACTCCTCACTTAAAGTCATCCCAGTTAACGTTTCATTGTCACATTGCTGATCAATTAGGAAACATGCTCGTTTAAAGTTGTGCAATGCTCCCTTCTAACGTCGTTTGGCAGCCGCCTGCTTTGTCCAAAGCTGGAAGGAAGAGCAGCCCATTGCAGCTAGCTGGTGGGTGCTTGTAACCATGGTGGACCGGTAGCCCCCCTATCAGCTCCCTACTCCCCTACGTTCCCTGTACAGCAGCTGCCCAGCAGGCTAGCAATTGCTGGCAGTTCAGCTGTCCCTCCCCTCACTGCCATGTGCTGCTCCTGCTCTCTGCCTTGGAGCTGCTCCCAGAGACTCCTGCTTGCTGGGAAAGGGGGATAGAGGGGGCTAATATCAGGGTGTTCCCCCCTCCTCCCTGCTCCTGCACCCCGCTTACCCCTTCTCCATATAGAGCAGGGAGGGGACATGGCAGGAGAGAGAGAGCTTGGGGCAGCAGCTGCTGTCTCAACTTCCCAATCCACTTAAAAGACAATGCATTTAAGAGTGGGTCAGCTTACTTAAAGGGGCAGTGTGCATCTCTCTCTCTCCCCCACACACAAGGTGTGTGTCTGTCTCTGTCTGCTATGCTGTCTCCCCTCCCTCCTGTTCGTGCTGCCTTGATGAGAGGCTACCTTAACAACAATGTTTTAACCCTTGAGGGCTCAGCCGAGTGCTAGTTCATCATTTAGCAGCAAGGCATTCCCTGGGAAATATCCCTCCCTCTTCCACTCTCTAACTTCACTACCTCAACCAAGCTTCACAATCATCATAGCTGTGAACAGTATTAAATTGTTTAAAACATATACTGTGTGTATATGTTTGTCTGGTGAAAAAAATTTCCCTGGAACCTAACCCCCTCCCCCATTTACATTAATTCTTATGGGGAAATTGGATTCGCTTAACATCGTTTCGCTTAAATTCGCATTTTTCAGGAACATAACTACAATGTTAAGCGAGGAGATACTGTACCTGTTTTGGGTAAGGACAGGCATCTTCACTGTTTCTAATAATATACTTCCATCTGGTTAGGCAGCACTTTAAGGGAACAAAGTCCTAGCATTAGCTACTCTAAAGCTTATCAACTTCTGTATCCACAGGCCTTTCAACATTTCCATCTGTCTGCCAACGTGGTATTGAAATATGGTGTCAATCCACGTTATTCTGTACCATACATCTCTGTCTCCTCCAGTCAATGGCTTTCTTCACCTGGCAGTTAATTCCCACGTCAGGCAACAGAAACATGTTTGTAATTCTAAAAGAATTTAAATCGTCTACTCTTTCTACTCAAACTAAAATTGTACTCTTGTGACTGAGTCCTGAGGTCCTTACTCAGTCTTCACTCAATCCAAATTCTCAAGAACTTCAATGGGAGTTTGAATGAGTAAGGTCCTCAGAATTTAGGGTCTGCTATTGGTCCCATTGAAGGCAATGGCAGTGGCAGTCATTGATTTCATTGGGAACATGATCTTAGTCCTTAAACCCTTGGTTTGATTTATTTTTTAGGTTTTCTTCACAGAACTTACTTCAGAGTCACACATGGAATTTATCAATCCAAAGATGAGCTATATACAAAACCTTTATGTTAACAGTTTAAAAAAAAAGATTCAGCTGTAACAACATTCATACAAATTAGGATTCACTTACATAACTTGTTAAAACTATATTTTACTCATGGTATCTAAATCCCAGAATGTAAGTAAGTGTGTCACTGTCTGACCCTATATGATTTGGATGAGTGATTCGAATTATCTATAAAAGAGACAAAGTAGTTGAGATCTTTTATTGGTCCAACTTCTGTTGGTGGAAGAGAAAAGCTTTCAAGTTTCACAGAGCTCTTCCTCTGGTCTGGAGAAAGTAAGCGAAGTGTCCAAGCTAAATACAAAGTGGAACAGATTGTTAAGCGTAAGGGATCACACATGCTGTAGATCACTTAATTTTAAGTGAACAATTAAGGGTTAGGAGGCAGTAGGATGTGTTACAAATTGTTATAATGAGCCATAAAACCAGTGTCTCTTTTAAGTCCATGGTTTTTAGTGTCCAGTAGACTTATGAATTTAAATTTCCCAGTTCATCTTTTGAAGGTGTTATGCAGGTTTCCTTTGAAGAGAAGGACTGAGAGGTGTAGAATATGGAGTGATTGCTTTGTGAAAAGTGTTCGCTGAAATGTGGTAGGTTTTTGTCCTTTATCACTTTTCTGCATGAGTTCTTCCAAGAGTACAGTAGTTGTTTGCTTTCACCCACGAAGTTGTTGGGGCATTTGATGCACTGGCTGACGTACCCCATATGTTGCTATAGACATCCTCTGTAGGACCCATGGATCTTGAAAGGTGTGTTGTGGGGAGTATTAATCATCCCTATCAGTGGAGCTATGTCTGCAGGTTTTGCATCTGTTGTTCTGAAAGGGTTTGGTACCTCTCTGAATTGTTGTCTTGGTCTGTGGGGAGCCTGCTTCTGATGCTGAGGTTGGGGTTTGAAGGTCAGAAGAGGGGCCTTTGTAACTCTGGCATTTTCTTGTGAGTCTAGATAGGAAGTGATAATAGAGTCTCCAAACTGAATCTTACATTGACAGGTTCACGTTTATGAAGGTGCAGTAGAAAAAAAACCAATCTGGAACATTAAAGAAATCATGATTTCCACATTCCTCTTGGTATAACTCCACTGGAGTCAATGGAGTTACACAAGCAATTAAATCCCAGAGTAATATCAATGGATACTACTATCCTTTAAAATAGATCTATTAAAATATTCAGTGTCATTTTGGCTCCTCTCCCACATACATACACACCTTTTTAATCTGCATTTTTTATTACATTGTTTTCAGTGTAGAAATGACTGTCAGCCTCATAGCCTTTTCTCAGAGGCGGATTAAGATTTACTGAGACCCTGGGAACAAAGAACATTCCCTCCCACATACACACACCCCTTGCCACCTCCCCTTCCCCACAGAGCCCTGACCAGGCCAGAAGCTGGAGCCAAGCTGCTGTGGGGAGATCTGGACCCTCCACCTGTCCTGGGCAGCATGTCCTGGGGGGAGGGGATGCAGGCCAGGGGCTGCTCTCGTGCACTCTGGCCCCCTGCTCAGGGCAGGTGGAGGGTCCGGGGTTCCCTGGGCAGCTCTTAGTGCAACCTAGGGTGCCCATACATCCCGTTTTGGCCGAGACAGGCCCTTTTTTAAGCTCTGCCCTCAATGTCCCAACTATTTTGGCAAAACTGGGCATTTGTCCCATTTGCTCTTGTCAACCAAGCAGTTGGCAAGAACAAACAGGACAAATGCCCAGTTTTGCCAAAAAGGGGCTGGGGGTGTATGTGTGGTGAGTGGCTTGGGCCAGCTCCACACTGGGGGGAGGAAGGGAAATATAGACACCCTACCACAGCCCAGCTCCAGCTTCCAGCTTGGCCAGGGGATGGGGCCTCTGGGGGAAGATGAGGAGCAGGGGGCGGGACCCTGTGAGGGAGAGGAGGAGCAAGGGGTGGGGCCAGAGTTCCAGTGGGGCCCCCCCATATGGATTCTGGTGCTCCTGCAGGGCCCCCCCAAATTGGCCAGGCCCCCTGGGAACAGGCCCCCTGGTCCCATGTGTTAATCCGCCAGTGTTTTTTGATGTCCTTTGTCCAGTGGAAAAGGAAGGAAAATGTCCCTCTTTTCTGTTACTGTTGCTATAGTGAGTATAGAGATACAGTATCTATAGTGAGATAAGAAGTGACTTATCTATAAATCTGGATGACTTTTTGTCAGATAGTCATCTGGTGAACAGGAAATGTAATGCATTAATAGAAAGCAAAGCTAAATAAATTACTTATAGCAATCTGAGTGAAATACTACCTTGAAATGAACTTAGCCTCTTCTGCTTTCTTCTTTTACTTGGCAAAATAAAAAAAAAAAAAAAGCTCACAATATTCTCAGAGATACAGTTCACTATGTGCTAGCACTAGTTCATTATCTTCTGACACAGAGTTTTTACAACTTGTTCTCTAATAAAAGTTGTACTGTACTTTTACTACGGTGCTATATCTAGTTCCTGAAAATATTTTTGTAGCCTTAACTCTCTCTAGCTTAAAACTGAGGGCCCTGAAGATACCAGGCCATTGCAGTATCACCTTATTTCAGCAATGTACTGAAAATAAAGTTACAAAAAGTTCCATAGGAATTTGGATTATGGTTGCTTTGCAATTAATTTTGGGACTAAACTTCTTGATGATCTTTAGGTCCGATTCCAGACCTTTAAGGGATAGCAGTAGCCAAATCTGCTATTATGTTAGTCATAACACACACTCATTTAAATTGAGTCTCTTGATCCAAACCATTCATTGCTATGTTATTGTAACCTTAACTGCTAATGACACCGTCAACTCTGATGCAAAACTATTTTTAGTCTAGATCAGAGGTGGCCAACCTGAGCCTGAGATGGCGCGGCTCTAGCCATTTCACCGCCCCAAGCACGGCGGCATGCTGCGGGGGGCGTTCTGCCGGTCGCCAGTCCTGCGGCTCTGGTGGACCTCTTGCAGACGTGCCTGCGGAGGGTCCGCTGGTCCCGCGGCTCCGGTGGACCTCCCACAGGGATGCCTGCGGTCCACCGGAGCCGCGGGACCAGCTGACCCTCTGCAGGCACGCCTGGGGAGGTCCACCGGAGCCGTCTGCCGCCCTCCCGGCGACCGGCAGAGCGCTCCCGCGGCATGCCACCCCAAGCACGTGCTTGGCGTGCTGGGGCCTGGAGCTGCCCCTGGCCTGAGAAGAAGCCAGAATTTACCAATGCACATTGCCAAAGAGCCACAGTAATACGTCAGCAGTCCGCCATCAGCTCTGTGTCCCCCGGCTCCCAGCACCTCCCGCCCACTAGCAGCTTTGCCAATCAGTGCCTTCCCCCACCCTCCCCGCACCTCCTGATCAGCTGTTTCATGGCGTGCAGGAGGCTCTGTGGGGGAGGGGAAGGAGTGAGGGCACAGCAGACTCGGGGGGGGGGGGGGGGGGGCAGGGCCTGTGGCAGAGCCAGAGGTTGAGCAGTGAGCATTCTCCAGCACATTGGAAAGTAGGCGCTTGTAGCTCCAGCCCTAGAGTTGGTGCTTATACAAGGAGCCGCATATTAACTTCTGAAGAGCTGCATATGGCTCTGGAGCCACAGGTTGGCCGCCCCTAGTCTAGATACCAAGATCATCGTATGTGAAGAGTGAGAGGCCCAACCTTTTATCTAATTTTTTTAAATTGTTTAATATACTTATTTTTCACCTTCAAAATTAGAACTGTCACAAAGGAGAATAATTAACAAATTTCCACCTACATTTTATTTTGAAGATAAATGTGGGGCTTTGGTTTATGTGAGCCCTTCTGTTTTTTATATATGTATTTGAAAGGACATTATCGAGTAATTTAGGCCTCAAAAGTAACTTACATTGTTAAATAGGGTAGAAAAGATCTTCAAAATGAATTTTTTTTAAAAAATCTATCACTGTCAATGAGAAATTAATACATAGGCTGTGGTTTTCAAAAGAGCCTAAGGCACCCAACTGCAATTGAAATTTAAAGGGAGCTGGATGTCTAATTTCTTTAGGCCCCTTTGAAATTCCCACCTTTAAACTACAGCCATTGTTTATACAGGACCTAAACAAATTCATTCTACTAGCTGTACATCTTCACTTCACTGACAGACGAGTGTAAATTAAAGGTAGCTGGAGCTTGTATGTGCCAACATTTTGAGGTTTGCCCAAAATCTTCAAGGCTCTAGAGGGCAGATGAAAATCTCCACTCAAGCGCTGCCAGCCTTGAGCAAATTCCAGGATCCAGGTTAAGTAAAGTTTTGCCCATGTGTAAATTTATGCAGGATTGGGACCAATATTTTTAATAATCTAGAATCTGAAGTTTAATAGCTTTGTTTTTCACTTTTAATCTCTATATAATTTAGTTTATTTCTAAAATAAACTTAAGTTGCATTTTTAATTACATACATAAGGCTCTGCAGCTGCTTCTACTTCAAGGGCAGAAGTTCTGTTGAATGCTATACTGACAAAAGATTCAACAACCTCGCTAGCCCTACCGAAAGCAAAGCTCAACTCTTCCCACCCCAGGCAAAAGCCTGTGGAAGTAAGCAGACCTTTCCTTGCAGCCCTGATGGTCAATAAACTACACTTCTTTCACACCAAATAAAAAGACTTCATAAGATACACTGAAACCATCAGTGAAATGTGATTGACGTACAGTTTTGGATGGATTGGTAAATACCTGGTGTCCCTTAAACAATAAAAAATGGTCTTCTATTTATTTATCATGTGTTCATCTAAAATCACTTCCAAGATTTACTATGAGTTTGCTTTCATGATGTTGTTGACCAATTTGGAATTATGTGAGACCTTGATCTTTGTTTGCGGAGTCTGTGTCCTTTTATTATTTTGTTAATCTAAAACATTCTTACACAGTAAATAGGCCAACCTGATTATGCTTGTGCTTTGACAGGGTTATATATTCTTCTGTTAGGAGTATAAGGTGAAGCTTTTATTGCTGTTGAGATATTACTGAAATTTTATTGTGTTTGAAATATTACAGCTCTCTACTGGTGTTTTATAACCAGTTGTAATTTTATCTAGCTAAAAATATAATTAAACAGCATTTTGTTAAAATCATGAAAACATATAAATAAAGAGCATTTTTTAAATCACAAAAAATAGTTAAAAGTGGAAATGCTATCCTTTTCATGGACAAAAACTAGCCAGTATTTCCCTTTCTTGCTGATGATCACAGTGCTACTTACAAAAACTGAAACACATACAAGAGCCAATCGTTAAGCATTATATATTTTTAAAATACTGATAGAGGTGGGCCCGTTGACTTCGGAGCAATTTTGAATTTATGCGAACTGCTTTGTCTTGCACTAACATGTCAGCACTTTTCCCCCCAAATCCAACCTGAAGAAAAGTGCGTGGCTCTGGCTTAGGTGCTAAAAGTCCTTACACGGGCAGGGAACCGTTTCCCTGGGTGCCTGGTTTTGATTTTATTATAACTGTCCCGTTTTAAATTATGTTTCCCCTTGTCCTTTTGCTGGAACAAGGGAGGCTAAATCTGGCGCCGGGGACAGGAGAGGCGGGGGCTCGTTCCCCCAGGCGCTGGGGTGCAGACGAGCTCCCCGCCCCGCCCCCGCTGCCTGTATCCCGCGTGCGAGCCGGGACTGGAACGCGGGGCGGAGACATTGAGGAGGGAGCGGGGCCGAGGTGAGCCAATCGGGTGGGCGCTGCTCAGGAAGGCCCCGCCCACTCGCTGGGCTGGAGCCCCGGCGGGCCGGCGGCGGCGGGCGCACTCCGCTCGCGGCGCTCGGAGCAGCCTGCCATGGCCGGCGTGCGGGAGAAGGCGGCAGCTTTGAATCTCTGCGCTGTGTACAGCCCGGCTAACAAGCCCCCGGGTACGGGGATGGGCGGGAGGAGGGGAGTGCGGGCTGCCTGCCTGGCCGGGAGTGCCCCGGGCGCTGCCCCGGCTCGGTCCTGCCGGTCCCGTCTCCGCACGCACCCGCGTGGAAAGCTGCTCAGAGCGGGGCCGGGTCTGCGCAGAGGGAACAGGAGAGCAGCGGGGGTGGGGGGACTGTCCTTGAACCTGTGGCTGGCAGCTGTAGGCGCTGCCTGCCTGAGGCTCTCCTCCCACTGCCCCCTGCAGTTAGGTCTGAGCCCCTTTCCCCAGGCCTGCAAGGGTGGGGCTCACGCAGGTGTGTGTCTTCGGTGCCCCAAACCCATTCCCTAGGGCGGTGTCTCTGCCCTGTGGGGGGGCAGATCTCCCTGTCCCCAACCCCAGATGCTGGGAGAGGAAGGGTAGCTACCACCTTCCCTCTGCCCAGACCCTGGCATTGTGAAAGAGGGGAGATGAGGGGATCTAGTGTGGGTGTGAGCAGGTAACAGTCAACTCCATTCTGGGGGCAGCAACGGTGTTGTGTACTCGGACCCTGGCACAGCATGCTGTGGCGTCACTGTTTTTGTCCTGGTATCTGAGATGTTCCTGACTCTAGCAGCCCTGTTCCTTAGCTGGGTAGGATATGCACCTGGCTGACTACTTGTCCTATTGACACTATTTCAGAGCTTGCCTGGAGTTTCCTGAGTCCCAGACTCATGGAGAAAAGTGTTTCTGCATAGGAGGCTAAGCATCTCTGGGTTACATGCTAACCTTCCAAAGCTGCATATTGAGACACTCTAGTTTTGTCTCTAGTAACTGGTATAGATTCAGAGGTACTTACAGACTGTAATCAAGTCATCCCTTAACCTGCTCTTTGTTAAGCTAAATTGGTTCAGCTGCTCAAGTCTGTCACTGTAAAACAGGTTTGCTACTCCTTTAATTGTTCTTGTGGCTCTTCTCTGAACCCTTTCCAATTTATCAACACTCTTTTTGAATTGTGGGCACTAGAAATGGACACAGTATTCCAGCAGTAGTGCCAAATACAGAGGTAAAATAACCTCTCTACTCCTATTCTCGATTCCCTGGTTTATGTGTCCAAGAATTGCATTAGCTCTTTTTGGCCATAGCATCATCTTGAGAGCTCCTGTTCAGCTGATTATCTACCACCGCCCCTAAATCTTTTTTCAGTCACTGCTTTTCAGGATAGAGTCCTCCATCCCCTGTAAAGGTGGCCTATGTTATTTGGTCCTTGATGGTTATGTTTTCATTTAGCCATATTAGAACACACACTGTTTGCTTGTGCCCAGTTTACCAAGCAATTCATAGCCATCTGTGTCAGTGACTTGTCTTTATTTACCACTCCCCCAATTTTTGTGTCATCTGCAAACATTATCAGTGCTGATTTGTGTTTTCTTGCAGATCATTGATTAAAAATGTTAAATTGCGTAGGGCCAAGAACCAGTCTCTGCAGCACCCTATTAGAAACACATCCACTCAGTGATTCCCTGCTCACAATTGTTTTGAATCAGCCAGCTTTTAGTCTGTTTAATGTGTGCCATGTTAATTTTATATCACTTTACTTTTTTTTTAATTAAAATGTGTGGTACCAAGTCAAACACCTTTACAGAAGTCTAACTATATTACATCAACACTATTATCTTTATCAACCAAACTTGTAATCTCATTTAAAAAAAAAATCAAGTTAGTTTAATGGGATCTATTTTCCATAAGCCCATGGTATTGGTATTAATTATAATACCCTCTTTTAATTCTTTATTGATTGAGTCCTGTATCAGCTGCTCTGTTATCTTGCCCAGGATCAATGTCAGCCTGATCACCTAGGCCTATCATCACCGAGATCATCCTGTTTATCCTTTTTTAAATGTTGGTACAGCATTAGATTCCCGCCTCCCCCACAATCTTCTGGAACTTCTCCAGTGTTCCAAGACTTCTTGAAATTCACATTAACATTAACCTCATTTGGTTACAAGGATTTTGAATGTGATGCGCCTCTGCCCCTATCTCCATAGTACCAGAGTGCCCCAGAACATAAACTGACACCAGCAGGTTTCTCCTGAGCAGAGTTATTTTTTCTAATGTCCGCTTCATTAGTGTTAAACTCAACATTCAGCTCAAAGTTATCAGTCAATGAATATTGCTGCTGCAAGGGTATGTGCTGCTGGATAGCCATGACTGACCCAGTGGACGTTGACAATACTTTCTTAACTCCTGAATTTTGCTTCCGTAAGTGAAACGGCCATATATTTAATAAAAGGGGCGATGTTGTAACTCTGCTATATGATCCGTTTGGCTGCTTGTGGAAGTTAGTATTTGTAAATGCTACAGAGGTTTGTGTATACTAGAGAGGATGTGCTTCCTACCTGTCTTGGTGGGATTTCTATCAGAAATCTGTATGAAAATTAACATGGCGAACATATCTTCCCCTCCTCCTGCCACACTCACTGGGTAGTGTGCTACAATTAGCTAACTCCCTATTACTACACAACTCCTTTCTAAAAAAAGAGACTAAAGAAATTGTCCTAGCATTGTTTCGCAGCGGGATAAATCTGTCCCATCCCCCTCCCGAGATGAAAACCTGTAAACTGTTTCACTTGATGGGCCTTTTGTGCAAAATGTTACAGCATCTAGATTTAACTAAGTTTACAGTCCAGGTAACTTCTTTTTAAAGGGAAAAACAAAACAAAAAACCACACATGCTGTTTCATTCCTTTTCCCACCAAAATTAGGAGTAAAAGAGTTGAAAATAACTTCCCCACGGTAGTCTCTTCTTAAATTGTTTTTTTGCAAAAAGAAAAAAAACATGACTAATACAATTAGAAAAGAGTAAGTGAATAGAAACATCTGAAAACAATTATTTGTCATACGTAGGCCTGTCAGTTACTAGTGTGTAACTTGCAGCAACTTCAGAAGTGGCAAGCTAGTAATATTCTTCAGCTTTTCTTGGGGACTGACTGGCTAAGTCAATTAGTAATAGGAATATGGAGCTTTTGCCTCTAGATTATTGGTCTGAATCCAAGCCAGAGTTGTAATGACCGAAAGCTGTTTCAGCTGATAGGTGTTCAGTAGCATGTATGAGATAAGTTGATGACCTTGGACCAGTGCTTAGTGGACAAGTGTCCAGAAAACACCTGTCCCTGTGGTGGTGTTTTTTTTTGTTTTTAAAAGGGGGGGTGGCATCCTATTGACAGCCATAGCAGAGAAGCCAGAGAGTTCCAGACATGCAACTGCTGGGATTATAGGGTTCATAGTTTTTAACTTGCTGGTGGTTTTAAATTCTGGAGAAGGTAAATGTCTGTGTAAGTGGTCCTCCATATATACCCCATGGTGGTTGTCAGTGGTGTCTTGAACAATGTACTTTGAGAGTGGAAAATCACAGGATGCTTCCAGTTAAGGGGCAGCAGAACTTTAGCTGTGAATAAGTAACAGGCTGAGGTGCTGGGGGATAGGGCATGCAAATGTATGCTGGTTTCATGCATAGACTTTTTTTTTTTTCTTGGCTGAGTGATAGTCTACCCTGAAGAGAGTATATAATTCTGAAAAACTGCACAGCAAGCTATCAGCCTGTCACAGTAAATGCCGTTACTAATGCTTTCCCTGTCCTTCCGCCATTAGGTTTCAGCTTAGCACAAAAGCCATTTGGAGCAACATATGTATGGAGCAGCATCATCAATGCACTTCAGACTCAAGTGGAAGTGAAAAAGCGGCGACAGAACCTGAAATGCTATAATAACTGTTTTATTGGCTCTGATGCAGTGGATGTCATCTTTTCTCACCTCCTCCAGAACAAATATTTTGGGGATGTAGATATTTCCCGTGCTAAAGTAGTGCGAGTGTGTCAAGCACTGATGGATTACAAAGTGTTTGAGGCAGTTTCAACTAGAGTCTTTGGAAAAGACAAACGGTCCGTGTTTGAAGATAGTAGCTGCAGCCTCTATAGACTGACAAATGTACCTAGCCCAGAAGACAGTCCATTTGAAAAAGAATATGGGCATTGTACCCCTCAAAGGTTAGTACTCAGTGGTATGAGAAGATAAGATGCTTTGCAATGGGGAAATAATGCTATTTTTTGTGGGTTGTGTATTTAGGTTTTCTTGAAAGGCATCCAGCTCATTCCTTCCATCCACAAAACCAGTAGAGCATGAGTGGCTTTTACCTGTCAGAACCACATCTTCAAATGGAAAAGTTCAGTCTCCATGTCAGTTCAGTCCTTGCCTTCTCTGTCCAAGCAGTCACAAGGACTGAAATCAAGGAGCTAGTTGTGGGGAAGAGGAGATGGTCTCAATCCACCTCTTAGTGGATAAGCATCCCATCAGTCTCATCTAATGGAGGCATCTGATCACTAATCACATTGAATAATATTCAATCACTGCAATTCTGGTGTGGATTTAGGCTAGTAATCCAGAGGTTGTCTCCTTACCAATTGACTGTGCCATGCAGTCCCCAAGAAAAACTGCAAAATTATTACTGTCTTGCCACTTTTGGAAGTCCCTATCTGTTAAAAGGACTTGTGTAAATTAGGTCCCAATTTCACCTTTTTAAACCCTTAAAACAACTACTTTACGTATACAGAGGTCTGTCTTCTGAGTAGCTGTAGCCCACACTTCTGCAAAGTTTGCACATAAAACCAGAAAGCAAGACTAATACGGGTAGTCTGGCTGTCCATAGCTAGATAAATGCAAAAAAAATTACCATCTTAAAACTTTATACGTATTCCTATGTTGATGAACGTTTGAAGAAATTTGATATATAAATGTTACTGGGCCAAATTTGTCCCTGGCATAATTCCACTGACTTTATTTTTGGGATGAATTTGGCCCATTATCTTTATACTTCTATAAAGCAGTCCTTTACTTTCTATTCCTAGCTGCTTAAAGCAGAAATGATTGACCAGCGGGAGTTACTATGGTATTTCTCCCAGCGTATGGCAGATAGCTGAAAAGAAGGAAAGACATTCAGATCCAGGAGGCTATGACTGGAATCAAGTAAAATATGGAAGTGGGTGGAGAGGGAGCAGGGACAGAAGGGCTAACAGCCTACAAGCATTTGTGTTCATGTTAAGTTTGTCTCACAGGCTATGTCTGTACTGCCTTAGCAGTGATGTGTTGCCAGGGAGTGGCTACCACCTCTTATTGCTTCACAAACTATCTCCTAATCCCAACAAATCCTTCACCAAGGGTGTGGGGGTGTGTGTGCTGTGTCTGGAACATCCCATTCTCCTGTCTCTTTCTCCCATTTTTTTCAGAGGTCTTTTTGGAAGAGAACTCCCTGCTGCTTTAGGGGGACCTGCCAAGTCCAGACCTGAAATGGGAGGCAGGGCTGAATCATGTGCTCATGGGTTTTAGCTGGGTGCTGATAAGTGGCTGTGTCTATATGTGTTGCCTGTGGCTACAGGGAAGGCAGAAAAGCTTTCCAAACATGAAAGCAGTGCACTGCTCCCTGATATCTGTGCAGCCTAGGATGGAGAGTAGTGGCAGTGAGCTAGGGATATTGGTGACTTGCTTTCTTCCCTCCTCTCTAGCACTCTGTGCAGCTGTGTCACTTGGTGCTGTTCTGTTTTACTCCATGAACAAGTAGTAAGGAAGTGAAATGAATCTGTTTCCCTTGTATTGTTCAAACTGGAGCAGAGCAATGAGAGCAAAGGGAATTTTAACAAGAAGCTCACAGAGGCACTTTTACTCTACTTTCATCAGTCTTTAGGAGTTTTATGCGCTCTCTCCCTGCCACCCCCCCATTGTTCTGCAGTAGCATTCAAAGATTTTTTTTAAATTAAAGCTCTTTATTAATTGGCACCAAGGGTAGTCACTGTTTCATGTGTACAGATTTGATTTTTAGTATGTAAATGGGCCCTTATTTCTGAAGTCCTAATATTGGATCACCCTTTCTCTTTGTCTCAGACTTGAGAAAATGGCATTTAATCCTCCTCCAGTCAAATCAGAAAGCTTAGAAGATCTCTGGGAAAACTTGAGTCTAAAACCTGCTAATGCTCCCGAAGTAAACCTCTCTGCAAGTTTGTCTCGTCAAGGTAAGCCAAATAAGATGTCACAACTACTTGTGGGGCGAGGAGGAAGGTAATAATACTGGTACGGCAGGCATACACCTTTCCAGTCTTAAACTGGAGGAAAGGTGTTAAACTAGACTCTCTCTCTTCAGTGTGTTTGTTATGAAACACAAGGAGAACATTGTGCACTGAAGTTTTGTTTTAACTTAGATTCTAACAGAGATCCGTTATCTCCAGTTTAAACAATACATCAGTGTAGAAATTTTGGAGGGAGAACACGCCACTGTCGTGGGCTGGCATAGATTCAGACTGGAGTCAGAAATCCTCCCTGTTTGTCAATTAACATCTTAAGCTATGGTCACACCTGACTTCATCATGGACATAACTCATTGTTGGCTCGAACCCTCTTCCTAGCCCCCAAAATGTGCATATGCTCTTCCCCGTCTCCAACCTTCCCCCTTAATTGCTTTATATGAGAGGGCTTAAAATGGTGGCTGACAGTTCGTGTTTTCTCACTCAATTTAAACTGCTTGTAAAAGTTAGATTATTGGATTATTGCTAGATATTTCCTTCTTTGGCTTGATTAAAATATACTTCCTGGAAACTACGGTAGACTGGTCTTTTAGTTTTCAGT
Source organism: Mauremys reevesii (assembly GCF_016161935.1). NCBI lineage: Eukaryota > Metazoa > Chordata > Testudines > Geoemydidae > Mauremys > Mauremys reevesii. Next base: position 92,486,924 of record NC_052626.1, read on the forward strand.
TATGGAAGCCTTAAATGTGGTAGGGATCTACAGCTAAGAGTCATTGTTTGAGCTTCAGAATCTTCAACAAACCTTTCTTTCTTCAGAAGCCCCTATGAGTATGAATTACCTGACTTGATTCCTTATCTATGACAAAGATTGCTTGCACCTTAGAGTACAAAGAATGTAAAGCATTTCAGACTTACCCAAAGGTAATTCTCCTACTCTAACAGCTAACTAAACAAATTCTTTTCTCTTGCTGTGATAAAGTGCACTTAAAATTGATAAGGAATCCACTCCTTGTTACTGGAACCCCCTACTAAGAGAACACTGAAACCTGTTAGAGGAAAGAAAAATATTGTAACTTGTATAATCTTTCTTGACTCTTCACTTCACTAGCAGGATCTCACTGCTTGTCTTTATACGCTCCAACCCCTCCCAGTTATTAATGAAGTATGGCAAGAACAAACAATTGCTCGTCTGCTGCAGCTTGTGGACCTTCCACTTCTTGACTCTTTACTTGAACATCAAGGGGTTAGGTCCAAGCTTCCCCAACCCAAGAAGGAGGCGGGATACATCATCACAAGCAACTACATAGACAGAGAAATTCTCAAGGCTTTCAGTGACTCTCAGTAAGTAGAAACTTATTTAACTGTGAGGGCAGGAAGCATTTTTGGACCTGTCTCTTCCTAAGTCACATAGAAGCCTAGCACAATGGGCCTGTTTTTGATTCATCCATAGGCACAACAGTAAAAAATGTAATAAAATCAGCCTCCCTTATTGCATGAAAGACAACAGGCATGGTATCTATCCATTAGAATTGACTGGGCTGAATAGTGATATAGTTTGTTAAGCTAACATCTGATTCAACAGAGACCATTACTGCTGAACCCTGGAAGGCCTCTGAAAACACTGATAGTTAAGTAAGGAACAAAAGTGCCCAAATGTCTTAAAATGAACTTTTAAAATGGCAGCAAAATACTACTAGTTTTTCATTTGACTTAGCAAAATGGTGAGTTCTCCAGTAAGGGCTACCTTATTACATGGAGATGCCAACACCCAAAATAGGTTTAACTTTCCAGCACTTGTGTTGTGTGTTGTTCACAATCTACAAGTCAAGAAGCTATTGGACAGAACTGGAGACCAGACCTGGGACCGTGTTTAATGATTTCTCCAGCACAGAGATATAAGCTTGTCCATCAGCCACTTTCAATTATGGTCTATTTTTATTCTAAGTAAAGGGGTTTCTATAGGTGGTGAACTGACTTTTTCTTTTAGTCAATCGTCCTTTTAGTGCGAGGTGGTAGGAACTCTGGTTTGATAGGAAACTTTTGAGTTGAGTCTATAGCAGTGGTCCCCAAACTGTGGGGCGTGCCCCACAAGGAGGGCATGGAGGAATGTTCAGGGAGTGCCTGGCGGGTCCTGGGCCAGCCCCCCAGGAGGCGGGGAGGACCCCCTGGCTGGCTGGACCCCAGCCCAAGATCCCCTGCTGAACCAACTGCGCAGTAATGGAGGGGGATATGTGTGTGTGGACAGATTCTATTACTGGTAAAGGGGGATGCATTAGGAAAAGTTTGGGCACTATTGCTCTATGGGGAATTAGTTATAACTCATCCTCTTCTGCTGAGTACTCCAGATATGTCATTGGAATTGCAGCAAATAATGGAAAATCAGCTGGAAAAGAATTAAGCACACTTTTTCCTTTTAATTTTAAAGTATTAACAGTGCAATCTTGTAATGTAGTTTATTTTTAACTAAGGGCTTGGTTGTAATTGTGTTACTGCTATGTCAACTCCCTGAGGTTCTAAGAGGTTAGCATTGTTCAGCATGGAATTAAACTAGTCTTACAACTGAAGTATGCAAATATAAAAAGCATGCTGAGGTATGCAGTAAGCCAACATCTTCTGCCTTAAAATTATTAAATGTAGTTTTTAAGGGTTATTACTTATGACCTGAATAGGTGCTAGTAAATTCTTTCAGAGTGGGGAGAAATTAATTGGACAGAGAAAAGCACCTGATTAGAGGAGGTGACAGTAGACAGTGAGGATAGGTAACATAAAATGTTTTGTTTAACTATACTGCGCAACAAAAAAAAGAACCTAAAACTAAGTGTGGCTGTATAATTCCTTCTTTTGGATTCTGGAAACTCTTAATCAACCATGAGTGAACAGACTAAAAATCTTTTCAGTATACTGAAGATATTTCAAATACTTAATCATTAGTTTAAAAAAAGCTTAGCCTGAATTTACATAGTCTGCTATTAAAAATACAGATTGAAACCCTGTCCTTATCTGTTAAGGTCAGATCAAAGTTCAGGAATCTCTGATGAGGTATGGTAATTACACCACATGCACCTAATACATAGAATGCCACTTTGACTTTGCTTGAAATACTTATAATCTCATTTAGCTGGACAAACAGAATCCTAAACTCCAGTTTTGAAAAGCAAATAATGGAGGAACAGACTTTTAAACCCTTAGCTTGATCCTAAACTCTCAGTCTAGATTCTTAGGCTTTGCCCATTACTATGATATCTGAGCACCAAACATATTTTCATTTACTGGTTTGAACATTTACATGGATGTATTTGCAGTCTCCTTTGCCCTCTGGAGACAAAATTCAGTTGCCTGACTGTTTCATGTCTGTATCTTCGTAGAATTATTTCTTAGTCTTTGGATAATGGTCTTTCTTTCTAGGACTGATGAATGGCTCTCTGCAGCAATAGATTGCTTGGAGTATCTTCCAGATCAAATGGTGGTGGATATAAGCAGAAATTTGCCTAGTCAACCTGATAAAGCAGACACATGGAAACTACTGCTGTTTGATACCATTGGTAGATGTTACAGCCAAAAGAAGGAGCCACTGTTAAGCCATGCATCTGACATCCACACAGGAATTGCAGAGCTGTTGGGTAAGTGAAAAGAAATTAAGCTGAGATCCTAGGTTCATCTGGTGAGTGGACAGCAGGACTTGGTACTTAGCTGTCAGGCTTCAGGTTTGACTGCTGTGCTACAAAGGTATAAACTCGAGTCCTAAAAACTAAGGCTATGTCTATATTACAGTTAATGTTGGCAAAACTTAGTCGCTCAGGGGTGTGACTATTCCATCCCGCCTGAGCGACATAAGTTACACACTGACATAAGCATCCGTGTGCACCGTGCTATGTTGGCGGGAGAGCTTCTCCTGCTGTCATAGCTTATGCTGCTTGTGGGGGTGGATTTTTTGTTTTTATGCCAATGGGAGAGCTCTCTCCTGTAAGCATAGAGCATCTTATCCACATGCACTGCAGTGGCGTGGATGTACTTAAATAGTGGTGCAGCTGTGGCCTAAATTTTGATCAAGAGAACTCTAATTTAGGAGCCTCAGGGCCAGATTGTCTACAGTTTTACACCTGTACAAAGTGGGTGTGAAACTCTAACATTTGGATGTGACTATACCTACTTTACACAGGTGTAAATGACTAGGCCTGATTCTCTACTGCTTTACATCTTGCATAATGTTACCATATCTACTTCTCTACAATTTCATTTTGGCCTATCTGTATTGGTCTATTAGAATTTACTGGGTGTTCTTTTAAGCCTAGTTTGGTTTTCTTTAGGTAGATATGTGTATAGCTCGCTAGTGGCTCCCCCCACACTGTGGCTAATATCTTTCATTTAAAAATTACTTCAGAGGTGAATAGCCTAATATGATTCACTTTAAATATAGCTATTAGCCAGGATGGGCAGGGATGGTGTCCCTAGCCTCTGTTTGCCAGAAACTGGGAATAAGCGACAGGGATTGGGTCACTTGATGATGATTTTCTGTTCTGTTCATTCCCTCTGGGGCACCTGGCATTGGCCACTGTTGGTAGATAGGATACTGGGCTAGATGGACGTTTGGTCTGACCCAGTATGGCCATTCTTATGATTATCTCTGCCATCTCCTCCAGCTGCTTCCACCATCACTGCCTCAGTCTTTTCTAGGTTTAGCTTTAGTCAGCTCACTCTCATCCATGCCCCAAACTTGACTAGACTTTACCTGAAGTGCATCATCTGAATCAGACAAGATAGAGGCATACAGCGGGGAGTCATCAGCATACTGAAAACAGAGCCCCATCTCTCCTTACTAATCCTCTTCTGAAGTGTGCTCGTTATTCAGAGAGTTACTGGAGGAGATTATCTTTAGTCCTGTGTAAATTAACTTTTAAATATTAAGTTCAGTTGGTGTCAGTAAGAACTTAAAAAGTAATTCCCTTTGAAGACACTACAAACTGTATTACATTGTGTATGTCTGGCACAACTGGAGGTCACGCCGATATCTTAGCTATTTTTGTAAAGTTGCCAAAGTTGAGTTGTAAAGTCAACCTTACAATCTTATTTTGTGGAATGTAAATTGCTAATTGAAGTTGACAAAGTGAGATCTCTTAAATATGAGTGTAAAGAGTCTGTGTGTAAAGTGTTCTAAAATGGCAAGCCAAACAGTCCTGTCACCAGACTTGTCAAATCTGATGATCATGGTACAGGTGGAAAACACCTGGAATCCGAGTATCCAGGTGAGCGGGGGGTGGAATTGCTAAAGGTTGTTTGAGCATAAATGCAGCCTGACAGTGGCAATGATCATGTGTCATTTAAGAATACTGAAGAACTTACAGCAAACTGGCCTCTGAAATCATTCAGTGCATAGAATTCTATAGAAACTGCCTGAAGTAACACACATGCAAAAATGAAATTATTTCAGTTAGGTGGTATGTTTAGTTTTGTGTTTATCTCTGTTAGTATTCATGCTGTTGCCTTACGGGTTCAAAGCTGGTATATAATTTAAATAGTTTTAAATCAACTGATAGAGAAATACTTTCCATTATAAACCTCAAATCTGTATAAATCTATTTGACTGTATAATCTAATGGGGAAAAAAATAGTTTGATTGCATAGAGACAAATTACTCCTAAATTTTAATACAAGAATCAATTATCTTTCTAAAACAGCAGCAGAGTGAAAGAGAAACTTGCTGTTTGCCCTGTGGATATGCTTAGGCCTGGTCTATGCTACAGAGTTAGGTTGACATAAGGCAGCTTACATAGATGTAACTCTCTAAGCATCTACGCTGAACAGTAGCTCCCATTGATGTAACTCGTTGGGTACGTCTAGACTACCTGCCGGATCGACGGGTAGTGATCGATCGCGTCTCATCTAGACGCGATAGATCGATCCCCGAACGCACTCCTGTTGATGCCGGAACTCCACCAGGGCGAGCGGCGGAAGCGGAGTCAATAGGGGAGCCACGGCCGTCGATCCTGCGCCATGAGGGTGGGAGGTAAGTCGAAATAAGATACATTGACTTCAGTCACGCTATTCCCATAGCTGAAGTTGCATATCTTACATCGACACCCTTCTTCCTCCCTCCTCCCCATGTAGACCAGGCCATTCACTATGCTGACTTAACTCCACCTCCGTGAGAGGCATAGTGCTATGGTCAGTGTAGTTAAGTTAATGCAGTGTCAGTGTAAACACTCTGTTGCTTACATCAACCGCTGTTGCTTTTCAGAAGCCATCGCACAATGTCCCACACTGACAGTTAAATCAGTACAAGTGCTCCTGGCGAGGACGCACACTGCTGATGCAAGGAGTGTAGTGTGGACATACAAAATTACTGTAATTACTGTGGTGGCTGTGTCAGTGCAACTTTGGTCAACTTAATTTGGTAGTGTAGACTTGCCCTTATTCTTTGCTTAGATACGTCTAGCTTAATGGATAAATTTATCTGTTTTTTGTTGGTTGATTTACTAAAACTTAATGTTTCTGGACTTCGATCTTTCAAAAAAAGAAATATAATAGGAGCATGAACCTATTCAACTTTGTATTTTGTCCCAGTGAATGGAAAAACAGAACAGGCTTTAGAAGCAATTCAGCTCTACTTGAAGCTTTTGGATAGTCAAACTAGAGAGGAGTTTAGGAGGCTGTTGTACTTCATGGCTATTGCAGCACATCATTCTGAGTTCAAGTTGCAGAAAGAGGTAAATTTAACATCCAAGATTTCTAGCACTCTTATAACTTCCAACAGATTTGTAATATCTGGGGGGATTTACCTGTGTCGTCTTATAATTTAATGTTGAAAGACTGTATACTAAAAAGTATGCTAAAATGAACAAGGTGATGCTTTTTTGTTAACCATACTTAGTAAATAAGAAAACTATAGCGCTACTCTCGGACTATTCTCTGTCGCTCTGTTTTGTAGAGTGAAAACAGGATGGTTGTAAAAAGAACATTCTCTAAAGCTATTGTCAACAATAAAACTTTATCCAAAGGAAAAACTGACCTCCTAATTTTATTCTTGGTGGACCAGCAAAAAGACGTTTTAAAGGTAAGACTGAGAAAGCAGTCACCTTAGACATTTGAACTAATCTACATCTCAGATCTACCTAAAACATTGACCATAGAAAATATTTGTATTTTCTACTCTCTCTTGTTCAAGATCCCAGGAACATTACATAAAATGGTTAGTGATAAGCTGATGGCTGTACAACAAGGACAAGATCCTAGTAAGGATACAGGTAAGTGTTTTAAAATTGCCGTTTAGACTATAGATAATGTGTTTTAAAAGTCATTCTCTTTGTAATCTGGACAAATATATATGTAATTTCACTAAAAATGCAGTCTGAGACTGCATCAAAAGATCCTTTTTAAAACTGGGTGTGTCATGAAAGGTACAGAACCATCTTAAAGGCAAACATGCCTGTAAAATCTACAGGGTGGCTAACTCTGTCCTATTGTTTGTAAATTATCTGACTGTCTTTCACGTGTCTTTAGGCTACACCTTCTGCCAGAAACTTGATCAAAGTGAATATCACTACAGTGTACAGAAGACCACAAAAGCTGAGCTGTTAACTTTGCTCAAAACTATTGATGAAGACACAAAAATCTCTGCCAAGGAGAGAAAGAAACTGCTAGGTCAATTTCATAGTAGCAATCCAACTATTTTCATGCAATATTTTGGTGATAGAGTTACTAATATGTGTGTGTAATTTAAAATTAAAGAAATGTAATCTGTACAATAGTTTTCAGAACATTAATATGTCTTTTACAAAGATTTTGTATTCATCCACATAATAAAATTATTTTGAAGATTAATGGAATTTACAAGTAATTAATCAAATTAAAAACTATAATCTTGGGCTTCAGTTGCTTTTATAAAGCAACGTGTATTTATGGAACAGTTTGAATGCTCACCTTAAATTTTTGTTGCTATATTGCCAAAACAAGCCTGTCTGATGGCAGAGAAATCTGAAACCAAGAATCCCAACTCGTGTATTATTTTTAATATTACTTTCTTCAAACATGGAAGTAAAGTCCTGTGACAATGGTAAGTGAGTCACTTAGCAAAAGTATTTGCTTTTGGCTGTCTGGGACTGGTTCTGAGGTTGGTTTGTTTTTTTTGTTTTTTCTCCTCCAGCAATTTTTAGAATCTTGAATCTTAGCCTAATCTAACTTCCCTTGTAAGACATAGTTCAAGGTAACATATCTTTCCTTTTTTTAATCAATGCAGTACCGTAGTAGTCTAGAAAATTGTGTAAACTCTTGTTTGGTATTCCACAACCTGTATCAAACTGCTAATTGAACTGTCGTCATGTTAAGATGACTCGTGCCAATTTAAGCTTAATGGGGGAAATGACTTGATCATTAAGGACCTGATACTGCTGTGTACACTCAGCTCCACTGACTTTAATGGCTTCAGAGTTTCCTGTAGAAAAGATTATATTTAGTTGTACCTGGATATCAACTGATTTAACAGAAAAGCCAGCCTATAAGTGCTTCCGGGAATCTTGGTTACTGCAAAATAATGGTCAGTGGTGGGGTGCTCTTAGTATGAACCATCTAGTTACAGTTAATGATTTGGAACAAACACAAGGATTTTGAGTTCTATAATGTGGACATGTGATTTGTCCACATAATCCACAGTGAAACCCTGGAGGCTGCTATGTATCTTCCTATTGTGCTCTTAAAGATTAGAGAGGGAGCATAGTCATCAGTCTCCTCAATGACTTGGAGCCAACTTTGCCCTTACTTGGAGTTGAGAGGGTTTCACCAAGCTATTGGGGCAGTGCCAGTAAAAAAACGCTTCCCTTCATTATGTATGTCCCTTGCTGTACAGTAACTGTAAATTGTTGTCTGCCTTCATTCGCATGGAACAATGTAACTGAGAAACCATCTACTATTTAATTTGGCAGAGTAAGGATGGTTGGTTAGTGTGCCATAATGCAAATAGCCATTGCCATATAGGGTTGCTGAACTACAGAGGCAAAAAAACTAGATGGCTGCTCCTCCAGCTCCCAGTGACTCTCTACTCCTTGTGCTCCTAAACATGAATTGTCCTGAAGAAAGATCGATAATAGCTGATGCTACTTAATGGGTCTGAAGTCGGTTGACTTTCGGGCACAGTGTTGATTCAGTGTAGCTAAAACAAGATAGGCTATTGCTATATTTTTCTTATTAGGTTACTTTTAACTACATTCAAGACTGAGACACTGAACTGTGTCTAACAGCTGTGAATCTGAGAATTCATGACATACTATGTTTAAAATATGGCAGATCATTGAAATGGTCTTAGTGCTAGCCAGGGGCGGCTCTACGAATTCCGCCGCCCCAAGCAGGGAGGCGCGCTGCGCCGCTCACGCGGCCGGGCGCCGCTCACGCGCCTCCGCAGGACCTCCCGCAGACGTGCCGCTGGTCCCGTGCCTACGGTGGAGCTTCCGCAGGCATGCCTGCGGGAGGTCCACACGAGCCGCAGGACCAGCGCACCCGCCGCAGTCATGCCTGCGGGAGGTCCGGTCGTCCCGCGGCTCCGTTGGACCTCCCGCAGGCATGACTGCGGAAGGTCCGCCGGACCCGCCTGCCGCCCTGCCGGCAAAAGGCCGCCCCAAGCGCGCGCTTGGCGCGCTGGGGTTTGGAGCCGGCACTGCTACTAGCTCAAGATCAGAGTGAGTATTGTGAAATGGATCATTCAGCTGCCTAAATCCAAGCCTGTTTCTGATGATGTCCATAAAGTGCCTCATCCTGAAGGGAGGAGTATATATACACGTATTACAAAATGCACATTGCTGTTCTTACCGGAGTACTAGGTAATGAGCACATACACCTCTGTGCAAATATTACATAATTTTTCTATAACATGACAGTTCCTCTCTCCCCTCCATGAAGCCATAGAATTTCATATACCACAGAAGTCAAGATAAGTATTGTGCATAGGCAGTGATCCCCATTAATTCAATATATACTTTTCTGTGCAAGAAATGGCTGTTCAGTCCATGCTTATCTGTAATTTTGCTTCAATTTTGGTGGATTTTTATTAAGTGAATTGATTGAGTACTGAAACCACCTTATTGCATGCTGGGAAAAACAAACTAGGTGTGAGGTAGTAGGATTCAAGACTCCCTATCCTTCCCTCCCCCTTCCTAGTCCCTCTTCCTCACACCTATTTGAAGCAAAGAATAATTGTTTCCTCTCCTTTCTAGAAGGGTGACATAAACAGCAAGTGTTATCCATTTTGAAAAAGCTTTGGTAGCAAGTGACAAGGCTTATTTTAACCTGCTATTACTACCCTAGCTCTGTAGGGACTGTCTGTGCCCGTTTGTACCAAATGTGTTATAAGAGCTTCCTCTCTTCAAACTGCTTTAATAGTTGATGATGTAATAGGGCAAGAAATACCATGTGTGGTGCCTCTTATGGTGTAGACAACTGTCAGTCTGAGTGTCTCAACTAATTTTACAGCTACCAACACACACTTAAGAATATTTTCACATAAGGAACAGCTGATATTGAGTAAGCCGGGGTTGAGTGTAAGGAAAAAAATAATTCTTGGTTCTTGAGAGGGAAGATATTGTCTAGAATGTAATGACCTTCAAAGACTATCCAGGCTTGACCAAGTACATTCCTTTTCTTTATTTGGCTATAGATTTATGGAGAATATGTAACTATATACTGCACTGATACTTCCCCCCCCCCCTTTTTTTTTAAATTCAGGAACTTGATCTAGAGCAATGCTCCCCAAACTTTTTACATCACACCTACCCTTCCCTACATCCCCTCCCAGAGTCTGGAGTGGGGCTGCAGCTCTAGGAGGGGGAGATACAGACAGGAGTTAGAGGCTAGCAGCTGGGGGCAGGGCTGGGGGTGGAACTGGGTAGTGCTCCCTCCCTGCCCCCTATGGAGGCTGGCCTAGGCTCCCACCCCCGAACATTCCTGTATGCCCCACCCCATAGTTTGGGGACCTCTGATTTAGAGCCATTATTCAAATATCTGATTATTGGAAAAAGCAGAAATAGTAGTAAATGAAGAGGGGAAATCCATAACAATGGTCCAGGATTCCATTAGAAAAAATAATTTACCTTCCCCCCCCCCCCCCAAAAACTGCATTGTGATGGAGTGTAAATCCCTCTACTGGCACTGAAACAGTTAAAGGAGGCTGGAGGGAGCTCAAGTAGTGCACTGGCTGCAGGTGTAGGCTGGGCCAGGACAAATGTGGGATGAAACCCAGCTGGAGCTGGCTGGCTACTATGATGGGGCTACAGAACAAAAGGAGGAGGCTTCTAGGGGCAGAGGAGGCCTGGTTCCTCTCCTGCAGTGACACTCTGGCAAAGGGTCAAGAGAGACATGGAGCAAGCTCTGGTGATGAGCTCTGATTTAAAAGGGCAGGACCTAGACTTCTGGGAAGCATTCTCATTGGAGTAGGAGAAAACTTACGAGGGATGAAAAGTCAAGCCCTAAGAGGACAGAAGTTAGTGTCAGGTTATATTTTTCAGTTTGGATTTGTTGGAGGATGCTAGGGAGGAGCCTGGCTAGGCCCTGCCACAAAAGAAGGGAGAGTCTTGAGAGGCTATGGTACCTAAGAAGAAAAAAAGTACATAGTGGGCCTAGGAAGGCACTGTAGGAACCCTGCTACCAGCCTGACATAGCAAAAAGTCCAGGGAGGTAGCTGGGGGTAAGTCTGAATTGACAGCCCTTGTCTGCTCACTACAGGGTCCCTGGGCTAGAACTCAGAGGAGGAGGGCTGCCTGGCTTCCTCCAACAGCCATAAGGGAATGTGCTTGAAGCCCCCTGATATAAGGGGATAGGGACTCTTGAAAGCAGCAAGAGGGGGCTGTAAGGACCACGGATCCCAGAGTCAAAGGATGAAGACCTGATTTAAAGATCTCTGATTCTTGTTTGGACTCTGTTACCCCAGATTGGGGTGGGGGAGGACATGCTATGATGACCTGACTGCAGAGCCTTTTCAGGAGAAGAGGCAGACCACTGCAGGGCCGGAGCTGGTGGTAGTGCTAGATGAGGAAAGCCTGCTATGCCACACACCCACAAGGAGATAGAGAGTGGTAAGTACTCTGTATTCACCCTACAACCGCTTTATAATTTGAATGCTGTAATCAGTCTAACTTCGTCACTGTTAAAATTCTTTTCTATCCTAATCCTGTGGTTGGGGTCAAGTATCAGGGGCTAGCCGTGTTAGTCTGTATCCACAAAAACAAGGAGTCCAGTGGCACCTTAAAGACTAACAGATTTATTTGGGCATAAGCTTTTGTGTCACCGGCCTCCTGGTGTAAGTAAACAAAGAGAACCTACCACATAACAATCAGTTTTACAAGCTATCTACCCTAAGGGCTTTTAGTGTTCCATTATAAGACCTTTACTGAACCAAATAACCATAGCTTGGTTGGAAGGAAAATTATGCACTTTAAAGAATTAAGGGATCAATATTTTTTTTTAACAGGAAATACATTTCCTTTTCTATACAAAGTCTTTATTCATAGCATGTGTGACATCTTTTTTGTTGTTTTTTTCTTTTCTTTTGTAAAGAAAACTCCCCCTCCCCCCCTTTCTCTGTGTCTGGTTAGAAAGTGGAGGAGAAGGGGGTCTTGGAAAGGGTTCTTGCCAATTTGGTGCTGTGAATTGGTTTCACCCTTTTAAAATGAGAGAGGTTTTTAATGCTTACACCAGACACAAGCGTAAGAGGAGAACTAGAGCTGCCCCAGACTGTGCGGTAAAGCTGGCTAGGCCCGGCTACTTGGAGGGGGAACACAGGGAAGTTTTCCCTACTTCCAACCAGACGGTCCGCACGCGCTGTAGCATCTGCGGACGCTGCGTGGAGCGCTCCCCTGCTTCGCTCTGACTGTTTCAGCCCAGCAGCAGCCGCATCTCCCTAGGAGCAGGGACTAAAGGCTGAGGCCGAAGCACAGGGGCTCAGCGGCTCCCTCCCACCCCAGCAGACTGGCCGAAGCCGCCCCCACGCGCCAGCAGGTGGGGCTACGGGCCGGGCTAGCCACGGCCCCGCGCTCCCCTCCGCAGCCGGCTCGCTCCTGCCCGCAGCCCCCTCCAGCGGCTGGTGCAGCCGGCGCCGCCCCCGGGCCTTGGCTGGGCGCAGCTCCGCAGCATCCGCCGGCTGCTCCGCGAGAGACTCCGCGCTGCGGATGCTGCCGCCGTGACTCCGGCTGCCCGGCCCAGAGCCATGACGCCGCCCTGCGCGGGGCTGGCCGCTCCCGGCCCTTTGCAAAGCGCCCGCGCACCGTAGCCCGGGCCCGGCTTGCGGGGGAGCCGCGGCCGCTCGCCCACGATCGCTGCCGGCGCCCGGAGTCACTGGGCCCCCCAGGTAAGCGAGGGGCGCGGAGCCTGGCCGATGGTCTGGTAGCTGCGCCAGCACCCGCGTCCCTGTGTCCGCCCCGAGCCGCTCCCTGTGCCCCACGGGGCTGGAGAGACACCTCGTCTCCCTCCTCTCCTGGTTAGGGGCTGGGGCCGCCCGCTGCTGCCGGGGCCGGCTCCGTCCCGCATCCCTGCTGGGGGAGCAGCCCGTGCGTCGGCTTGTAGCTGGCAGGCTCGGCTCCCTTGTCTGCGGAAAGGCCCCCGTGTCCCTGCTGCAGTGCTGAGTCAGGCCCCGCTTTCTGGCTGGTGCCTGTTGTTTTGCTTGAGGTTGATGTTCTGGCCCTACACGTGGGGTGCGGGGGGAGGGTTGATAACTGAGGTACGCAGCAGGGTTTGGGTAAAGCCTATTATTCCTGCCATCGTACTGTGCGTGTCTGGCTTGACTCCCTCATTCTTAATATTCTGCACCCCAAAAGGGGTGATAGGGAACCATTAGCAAAATCATGCAGTACTGTAGACACAACAAATAACTCCAGTACTTGCCTTAATTCAGTAGGTCAGCTCCAGCAGAGTAGTGATCCAGGGCATCATATTATGGGACTGGGTGGAAGGATTAATAAAGCAAGGTAAATGTTAACCATTTCTGCATGCTTATGTTGCCTTGGCAGTCTAGAGCCCATGATTCCCTGGCTTGTTTACTAAAGAGGACAGCAATAGTGCTCATTACTACTGTGATGTTGTGAAGTTGTAAATCGGGTTCTCACTAGGTGGATAGGGCCTGATGCAAAGGCAATGGAAATCAATAGACTCCCATTGAAATCAGTGGGTTTTGGATGTGAGACTTATTAAAGGGTGAGCATAGGCGGCAGGTTTGTATAATTGTTGGTGGTGCCCAAAATGGTGGTGTCTCCCGCCCTGTAAGCCGATATAAAATGAAGCTACAGCGCATTGGCACCACAAGATTACAAGGGTCAATTAAAAGTGGAAAGTCAGAAGCAGCACTTGCCTACTTCAATATACGGTATTATATTTTGTTGCACCTGTTGTGACAAAGTGGGAATGTTCTTAATGTTTTCTCTGAATACTGTGTGGGTGCCTCAGTTTCCCCTGCAAGGTGCCAACTGAAGTTGTTGGGGACAAAGATCAGGTGGCCTCCTTGTCCAGAAGAGAGACAAAGGCCAGAGGAGGGAGTGTCAGTTTGGAGCTGGCTGAGGAAATGGGGAGAGGCCCAGAACTTGGGTCTAGGCTCCCCATCCTCCAAGATGGACCTGACTGAGGGGTCCTGTTTTCTGTACCTACAAGCTCTGTTTTAGACTGTGATCCTGTCATCTAATAAACCTTCTGTTTTACTGTCTGGCTGAGAGTCACATCTGACTGCGGAGTTGGGGTGCAGGGACCTCTGGTTGCCCCAGGACCCGCCTGGGCAGACTCGCTGTGGAAAGTGCATGATGTGAAAGGGCAAGCTGAATGCTCCGAGGTCAGACCCAGGAAGGGGTAAGCTTCTTGCCCTGGAGACAGTATGCTCAGAGAGGAGGCTCCCCCAGGGTCCTCGCTTTGTATGGAGTAGTTCCAAAGCATCCCAGCATCCCCTTCCACACCATGCGCTTCCCGGAAGTCCGCACAGGCACTGACACTCCCTCCTCTGGCCTTTGTCTCGTTTCCAGACATTAGGAGGCCACCTGATCTCTTTGTTCTCCAACACCTTCAGTTGGCACCTTGCAGGAGAGCGGCTCAGACCATCAGTTGCCCGGAGACCGAGTTTCGGCCATTCTCTGTGCAGACAGCATCACACTGGCACTCTAGGGCGCTACAACAATCACACCCCCTTATCCCACCATCTAGATCCTTGAGAAATGCATAGGGGAAACTGAGGCACCCACACAGTATTCAGAGAAAACATTAAGAACATTCCCACTTTGTAATACCTGTATACGACTATATACTTTAAAGAGTGTAAAATAATCAAGTATTGTGCTAAACACAATGATACTCCAAACTGACTACCAAATTTAAGTTGCACGTTTTTCCCCTCAAATGAGGGCTCTGGGGTGGGGCTGGGGATGAGGGGTTCACAGTGCAGGAGGGTGCTCAGGGTTGGGGTGCTGGGGGCGCAGGCTCTGGGGTGGGGCAGGGCTTGGGATAAGGAACTTGGGATGCAGACAGGCTGCCCCAGAGCTAGGGCCAGAGAGGACTCCCCCCCCTCTTACTGGTAGCAGCAAGCTCCAGGGGAGGGACCCCTCCTCTTCCTCCCTCCCCCTCCCCCCCGCCGGCAGCACACTCACGCTGCACCACGGTCGCTGCACATGCTCCTAGGGACTCTCTCAGGTCCAGAAAGCCCACTCGCCTCCCCTATGGTGGGTACCGGGGGGGGCGGGGTTTGCCATCACGTGTGATCTCCCCTGCTGCTGCCCCTCACCATAGCCTCATGGGGGATGGGACTGCCCCTTGCCCAGTATGGGGCAGGAGTGAGGACTACAGGGTGGTGGCTGGGGTGGGGGGTAGGGTGTCACAAAATTCACCCAAGCCCCAGCTGCTCGGGTCTAGGAAGCTCCCCTCCCCCATCTCCCCTGTGGTGGGTGGATGGGTGCTGGGGGGAGGGGGCAACTGCCAGCACATGTGGCTTCCTTCCTCCCCTGCTGCAGCCTGCTGCCCCTCACCCTTGTCTCACTGGGGATGGGGCTGCCCCTTGTCCAGCATGGGGCAGGAGTGGGGGCTGCGGGGGGAGGGGGTGGATCACAGGGTCAAACTCACCGAAGCCCCAGCAGCTACTCAGGTGAGTGAGGTCCATCTCCTGGCCGGAACCCCCCTTGGCGTCTCTTCCAGGTGGGTGCCGGCGGGGGGGGAAGGCGGGAGAGAGAGCTCCTAAGCACATGCGTGCCTCCTCCCCCTCCTCTCTCCCTTCTGAGGTGCTCCAACAGGCTGTCGGCCGCTGATCTCTATAGCCTTAGGCAGAAGCAGCCGGCAGCACAAGGAAGGGAGAGAGGCACAGGCTGTTTGTTTTAATTCAGGCAGGGAAGCTCCGAGGCAGGGGGGGGAGGCAGGGCCCGCTCCAGGCAGGGCCAGGGGAGAAACCCAGCTCCAAACATTGGTGGAGCACAGCCCTCAGCCTTGAATATTCCTGGTGCTCGAGCACCTTGAGCTCATATAACCTGCCGCCCCTGAGGGTGAGGAGTATCTGTCAAGATGCTCAGCATGGGCGATGACTTGATTTGTGATTTTGATACTGATGTCGCAATGAGCTAGACACGAACAAGTCTCAGAGCTCATTGCAGCATTGGGACCTAAACATTTTTGCGGTTTTGTATCCCCATCTGTAAAACTGGGAATAATATCTCACAGGGGCTTTGCGACATTTATTTAACATCAATATTTGCAGGACAATTTGAGGCTCTTGGATGAAATGAGCCATGCCCATGAAAATTATTATTCTTAAGTTAAAAAAATTAGTATTTTAAATTTTGTTGCATTTCTCTCTCTCTTCAAAAGAAGGTGAAGAAAAGTCCAGTGAAACAGACTCTTTTTTCATTTAATTGAATGGACTCCAAACTCTTTACAAAAGATGCAGCTAGCTGATTCAGAAGAGGCATTGTTAAGCTTATTTGACCAGTGCAAAGGGGAGAGATACATTCTAATAGACAATAGTAACAATCTAGTGAAAATAGACCATTGCAAATGAGACACTAACCTAACAAGTACTGCCTCAAATGCATAAAAGGTCTTTGATCAGGTGGCATTTGATTTCAAAGTGACACTGCACAGATGAAATGTGGAGAACAATTTTTATTCTATATGTGAAATTGTGTAGCCTGGAGAGTATAGCTGTTGGTCTTTTATTTTGTGGAGACTGACTAATTAGAGTGCAGCCTGTAGCATAAGAAGGATGTTCTAGTAGGTTGGGAGATAGCCCATGTCTGCCAAATTCTAGTCTGTGTTCCTGGCTCTGCCAGTGATCTGCTATATAAACTTGATTAAATCACTTAATCCATTCCTCAGTTTCTCCATCTGTAACATAAGGATAATACTTCCCTACTTCTCAGGGTTGTTGTGAGGTTTAAATCCATTAATGATGGTGACGCACTCAGATGTGGTGGTGGTGTATAAGGGGAGAGAGAGCTTTTAATACAGCCATGCTTGCACTTGAGATTCAGAATTTCTGGAACCATTTTTTCAAAGGAAGCAGCAGGTTGGGACTGTAGGGGAAACCACATTATGTGGATGGATAGATAGTAACAATCCAATCTGTTTTCTATATTTGGGGAGATTTTGTGTTGGCACTGTTTTCCAAGAAAAAGTGAATAGAAATTGTTTTCAATTTTTCCCCTTTCATTTGTTTAACAAGACCTACATTATCCATCTTAGGTTTTTCTACAGCATCCATCACTGTACTCATCTTCTAGATGCTTTTTTGTCATCAGACCTCCTCCTCCTAATTGCTGCATTGTTCACTGTAGCTGTGACCCTTCATTCTCCAGGCCTGAGATCCTTTGCTCTATCCTTTCTGCTCATTCAACATCCTGGTGTCGCCATCCTTACCTTTCTCATATGCTGGGGACGTGGTGGCTCTGGAACTTGGTTGGGGCTGCTGCTGTACTATTGGAAAGAGCTCAGGTTATCCCTGGCATGCCATGGGGCAAGGAGCTTGGCTGGCTGATCCATGTGGGTTACAGAACCATGTTCCATGGATGAGATCTATTTCTTGTCTTGGCTGAGTATTAGATTGACTCCAGGACATCAGGATTGGTGCTCTGGTCATTGGTGTGTTTGCACTGGATGGAGTCTTGTACGTAGAGGTTGGATGGCTCAAGTGATTAGAAATGTGATATAGAGCTGGTCAGCGATTCTGATGCTGGTTCAGAGATGTACAGAGAAATGGGTGGCGTAGCTTTTCCTTTCTAGGGTGCAACTTACAGATTGGGGCATGGCTGGTCTTGTGGCTAAAACGCTGGACTGGAACACAAATGATCTGGGTTCAGTTACTGGTTCTGCCATAGGTTTCCTGTGTGACCTTACACAAGTTAACCTCTCTATGTCTCACTTTCCCATTTGTAAAATGGGAATAATACTTCCTGCCTCGTACCCTTTATCTGTCTTGGCAATTTAGATTGTAAGTTCTTTGGGGCAGAGTACTGTCTCTTACTGCATGAATGTGTATAGCACCTCCCACAGTCAGGCCCTTTAGGCACTACTGTAATACAAAATTAATTCATGATGAGTTTTCCTGTTATCTCCTCTAAGATGAGGGAGTTAGGATGCACCAGGTTCAGTCTTTTAATTATTGTATTAAAAACACAGAGCAGCTTCTTGTATTTCCTCTGTATTACTTCCTGCTACATTCTCATCCATATAGGCCTATGCTCCAGTTTGCCTTTAATAGCCTTGAGGTGCTCCTGGGACGGTTTCTCTTGCTGACAGCCTGACTTTCTCATCTTTTTGCAGCCTGTGGTCCACGGATGATATTAAGTGAAAAAGTATGTTTTGTTTTGTTTGTTTGTTTTCCCTTTATTTTCATGCAGAGGATATTCTATGAAATGGGAGGTTGGGGAGATGCTGGATATTTGATTTCAGAGCAATGATATATTTTAAAATGTTTTTAGCTTTCCATTTAAGAGCTAGGTGGTATTTATTTATTTATTTTATTATTACCTGAAGCCACAACCAGTGAACGGTAACTTAATGTATAGTACCAGTAGATAGTCTTTGCAAATTACTTCAACTATTTCACATTCACTTTTTCCTATGAAGGATGTAAAGTTACTGAATTGAGCAAAATATTTTACAAATGCCACTTTTGCAGTGTACCGAAGGATTATTCTAAAGTGCATGTGATGTGATATTATGCTATAAAATCCAACATTGTAATGTCCACAACTACTGGTTGTTTATTAAATCAGGGTTTTTAATGTTTTTTTAATAAATCCTCCTAACTTCCCTGCGTGGATAAATCATGCCTCTTGTATGGAATTAAAATTTAGGAACCAGATTCTGCATTGATTTACCTCACTATCTTCAGGTGGATCCCATTGTTTTCAGCTGGATTACACTGAGTTCTGATAATAAGTCAGAGCAGAATTTGGCTACAGTTCTGGAACATATGAGCAAAACACTTTATTACACTGCTTAGTAGGGATAATGTCTAAAATGGTAGGTTAAAAATGTAATCTGCTTTTCTTCTTTTATCTAATTTCAAAATCCAAGTAATGTATGTGCATAAAATTGCTTCAAGGGTATCTTCTTTTAATATATATTTAAAAAGTCAATCACTTGTTAGCAATCTTAAAATACACCTCTACCCCGATATAACACGAATTTGGATATAACACAGTAAAGCAGTGCTCGGGGGGGGGCGCTGCGTGCTCCGGAAGATCAAATCAAGTTCGATATAACGCTATTCCCCTATAATGCGGTAAGATTTTTTTGTCTCCCGAGATCGTGGTTATATCGAGGTAGAGGTATATCTGTATCTTGTACATTATGGGAAGGAAACAGTTTCAAATTTATGAGGACTTGTGAACAAAAATATTGAGTAAATGATGATAACTGCATTGAAAGGATCTCCTTATTTTGAACCTTTAAAAAAAATCAAGAGGGAGGATCTCTGATTTATCTAAAACTATACAGGGAATTTTGCTGGCTTTTGTTTGTTTGTTTTTTGCAAGGGCAGGAAGAGTGTATATCAATTCAGTTCCATTCTGTTTTTTTCCCCCCTCTTCCCTAAAAAAAGAAACATTGAAAATGTCTCAGGATCCTGATATTCCACATACAAGTGAGGAAAAATCAAGTGATTCAGAAGATATCCAAGAGGACAGCTTGAACAACCCAGATCAATCTATGAGAGAAAGGATACGACAAAGTACCTCAAGTCCACACAGATGCAACAGAGCTCAATGTAAGCAAATCTGTTAAAATAAAGTATAAAAATATATTTTTCTTGTTGTGAAGATAAATATTTAGATTCCTTTAGAAGGCTCACTGGGTGCTGCACAATTAACTATTGTGTAATTAATTAAATATTGTATCAATCATTAACAATTAAAAAGGAGGAGAAAACTTTTTTTTCCTTTAATGTCATTGGCTTTTCTGTCCTGCGAAGCAGCCCATAGGGAGGCTGGATAAGACTGCCATAAGTTAATGCACCCCTCAAGCACTCCTGATCAGGCCTCAGTACCAGAATAAAAACCAGCAAATGTGTTTCTTCCCCCAGAGTAAGCTTGGAATTCATTGCAGTTACTTATAGGAAGGAAGTGAAAGCTGTCACTGGAAGAAGTCCTGGAATTCCATTGTCATCAACTTATAATATTACTATCCTTGGTTATTTAGGGCCTGATCCTAAAAGGTGCACAGTGCCCTCTATCCTTATTAAAGTTAATGTGGGTGGAAGGCTCTCAGCAACATTGTGGGCTTGCCACCACGTCTGGCTGTCCTTCCATCATAAAATCACCACCCACATCCCTCTAGGGAAGAGTTATTCCTTCAGTTCACTTTTTGCAATTACTGGGCCAAATCCTTATGTTATCAAAACTCTTATTTAAATAAATGGGAAATTTTCCATGAATAAGGGCTTCAGAATTTGGCCATTTGTCATTTTCTAAGTAATTGTTTTCTGTGCTTTTGTATCTGGTTGATTTTGAAAAATACAGGGATCCAAATTTAGGTCCCAAACTAGCAGGGTCTCAGAGGCACACTATATAGCCTAGCCAGCCCCTGTGTGGTGGGGGAAAGAGCTCTGCGTGTCCTCCTCTAGCAGTTCCTGTTGCCCACAAGGAGCAGCATTCAGGTTTCTTGCAGTCATTCTTCGGGTGCTGTGTTTTGTTGGGGGAGAATACGAGTGCTATTGTAGAACAACCTCTGGTCATATGGAGGCTCCTATGAACATTTGAAATGGTGTCTTTTACACCCTCCACTACTATGTGAAATCTACATCTACTTTAAACCTTACTGTTGCTGAAAGCCCACAGGCAAATAATAGAGGTCCTGTGGTCACAAAGTCCACTTGTGCCTAGAGATACCCATAAGGGAGGGGGAAGGAAAGCACAGGATATTAATAAACTTCAGCCCTTTGCACCTAACATTACTGTGAGCCAGAATCAGTAGAGTGGTGTGTTCTACACATGTATCATGTGCATGCCTGTGTCTGTGATCCTAACCAAGGGCCTGCACCTGCAAATGCTTATGAATCTGAGTAACTCAGTGCTTCTCAAACTTTTGTATTGGTGACCCCTTTCACACCGCAAGCCTCTGAGTGCAACCCCCTTTATGAATTAAAACCACATTTTAAAAAGTATTTAACACTATTATAAAAGCTGGAGGCGAAGCGGGGCTTGAGGATGGTGGCTAACAGCTTGTGACCCCCCTGTAATAAGAGATCACGACCCCCAATTTGAGAACCCCTGAGAGTCATCTGACTTCAGTGGGAATATTTGAATGTCTAAGTATTTACAGGATCTGGCCCAATATAGTATGCTCATTTGCTTGTACATCATCCAGTCCATCCGCTTAGCTTTCTGGAGGGTTGTAGCCTTTGGTTTATAGTTTAATAGTTGTTTCCTTAACCTTCAAAGGGACCTTACCCCCCAAAAGAGGTCAAATCGAAGGGTATGTCAGCTTTTGGTTCTGCCAGGCAGTGTAGTGTACCTTAAGTTTGAAAATTAATGAGCTTTAATGGGACTGGAAACATTTTCAGTCCTAATGCTACAGGGCAGTGACAAACATTCTTGCCAGATCATCATGTTGCATTAAAGTTTATTGCCAGAGTATGGTCTTTCTGGTTTGGTGTTTTTATGTTTAATGTAGGAGCTGGTTATGATATTACTATTGGCTCTGAAAAGTCTGGTCTGACTAGCAAGTCCCTATTGGTAAAACAAATGAAAAAGCAAATGGGAATTCCCCTGGGTATGATTTCTGCTTATGGCTAAAGAAACTGAATTACCCCAGATATTATTTGCAAAAGCCTGCAAATACAATGCATTTTATCTGTGTTTTTGTTTTTAAAACCAGTGCTAATTATTTGTTGAGCATGATGGTGTTTGGAGCTGTGTCAAACACAGGAGACATTCCCTATGGGATTTATGCTCTAAGCCCTGATATTGCAAGATGCCCTTCGGAGAGTCCAGTGTGCTGCAGTACATGTGTGAGCAAAAGCAAAAGTCAAGTGTTAGGCATAATCCTCTGCACTGAGAGGTAGCTAGTCATGAAAACTGGGTAAAGAAAGGGCTACGGTCAGGAGATGTGTGTGTCTGAAGAAATGTGCTTAAGTGCATTTTTCAGCATACAAATTAGGTGCTTAGCTATAGTTTCCCTTCTTAGTCTTTACTTCTGCTGTTAGGCAGGAATAATTTGGCAATCAAGCAAGAGCACTTTGATTTAAATGCAGGCTGAGTGCACTGCCTGTCTGCTCATCACTTCAGACTCCCCACAGGCATTGTGCAGGATCAAACCCTAGGTAGTAATATGCAAGTGTATAAAGTGCTGGGTGAACTGAAGAGCTGTTTATGACAAAGTGGCACAGGTAATTCTTTATTAAATAAATGACATTTTGTATAGCAGACAATTGGGGAAAGGCTTCTTAATGAAGGGCCTGTTTCCTGTGGAAGGTTGCTACCTGCATAAACCCAATCATATAAACCTGTTAATCGATCTAAAAAAATCTGTTCCAAATTAACCTAATGTGCGATTAGTATGGATCATGGGGTTTTATTTCAGTGTGGGGTGTGTATAATTATATATAATGTTTTTGCCAAAATTGGAATTGAAGCAACAGAATTATCACAATCACAGGGTGACCGAGCAACCAGTCCTTGCTTTCTGTTGTTCTTTATCTTCCTCTTTCTCACTTTTCCTTCTGTGCAGCTGGGGAGGAGTCTGGCCAGCCCTCTCTTCATCTGATGGCACTAATGATATGGTCTCTTCTCACAGATGATTGGACCAGCATGTGCCTTCTCAGTTTTTGGAAGGCATATGCTTTATTACTCAGAATAGCTTGCTGCAGGCCTGCTCTGTCTCTATGCTGCTTAGCACTGACGTCAGCACTGCTACAAGCACAACTTGGGGGAGGACCTTCTCCTGAGAAGGTCAACGGCAAAGCTCCAGTTGATTTCAGTGGGTGCAGCATTACTCCCTTAATCAGCACCTATTATATCATCACCACCTTTGCCACATTTATTTCTACATGCTGCTAATGCATTCGGTATCACAGCAATATCAGCCCTGGCCCACTGGGATGTTATATAACCTAAGTCAGGACAAATGTGAGCACTAGTTCCCACTATGTTCAGACAGCTGGTACTGTTTTCAAGTCTTGGCTTTACCACCCGGTGACCTTCCACCTCCCAGTTTTCTATAGCTAGTTACCTCCTTCCTTTACTACCTAATGAAAGCTGGGCCTGGTGTGTGTGCCGCACTGCTGCCTCCCATTCCTGTGTGCACTTTTTAATTCTCATGCCACTCCAAACCCCAGTCACAGGCTTCTTGCTGTGCTCTAGGATATGGAGCAACTCGTGTCCCATTGAGCATACAGAGATGAATGGAAGGAGAAGAGCTGTGGCATCAGAGCACAGGCTAGGCCTTGAAATCATTAGCAAGTTAAGAATAGCAAGACCTTGGTTTCAGGAAACGGGGGGCAAGTAGGTTGTTGGTTCCACTGGAAGTAGAGAAGGGAAAAGTAGCTGTTTTCTTGCGTGGTGGTGGTGTAAGTGCTTTACAGATACTTTGGAAGACGAGATCCCTCCCTGCCTTGAAAAATGTATAATCCAAATGTTAATGTGCACATAATAAATGCAGCAGAAATCTCCAGGACGGAATGGTGAAGTTGCATATGAAGCTTGTTGGCCCCACAATACTGTCTGCATATTTTGTAGAAATGGTTTGTCCCCTTCACCTGGGAAGGATTTGATTCTATAGCCCTAAAAGATGATGTGTGTTTTAAGGAGGGACTTGATGCAGCAGAGGTTGCAGGCATTTTGGGGCCTAGCTGATGGCTGATTGGAGCACAACAGTGCTGTAGACATGTCCCTTTGGGGTGGTAGAGGAAGCAGCCTCATCAGATCTATGACATCGAGGGAATCCTCAGCTGGGCTTGTCTACTGGCTCTACATCCCCTTTGTACTGGCCGACTGGTGGAAAGAGGCCCGGAAAGGTGGAGGAGGATCTTACCTCCAGCTTCTGAAAGAATAAATAAATGTCATATATTTGTTAATGTTACAGCTAGTCCCCCTCGGCTTGTGTCGATGGAAGAGCTGATGGAAACAGCAAAAGGAGTTTCCAATATGGCGTTAGCACATGAAATTGTAGTCAATGGAGGCTTCCAGATTAAACCAGCTGAATTACCAGAAGGCAGGTAAGATGGTTACTGATAGAAAGAAAGAAATAGCTGTTTATATCAGTCCTTTGGATGTAGAGTGGAATGAATATGCAGTACTTTTGGGGAAAAATTCCATGAAAAGAATTGTAATGTGTTTCTTAGCTTTTCACCACTTCTTCATTCTAGCACCACTATTTTACTCTTCTGTATTCTTTAACATCCTCTTCCTTTGTAGTAACTTTCTAAAGTTGACTCTTGGGCCTGGTCTTCACTAGAAAATTTGGTTGGATTAACGATGTCCGCTGGGTTTGTGAAATATCCTCAACCTTGAGCCAACGTAAATCCCCATTTAGATAGCGCTAGGTTGATGGAAGAATTCTTCTGTCAACCTAGCTACTGACTCTCGGGGAGGAGAATTGCTGTTATGCCAATGGGAAAACCCCTCCTGTCGGCATAGGTAATGTCCAAACTGAAGTGCTGCAGCTGTAGCGTTAGACATACCCTTAAGTTGCTCTTGGAACAAATGGTTACTGCTTTCAGGATTTGCCTGAACTTCAGTGGCTAATGGAGTAAGAATTCCAAGGTAGCTCCAGGCATCTTCAGAAAAGGATCAAGGCCACATTCAGATCTGGTGTGAACATTTGCAGCTTCAGTAGAGTTGCACAATTAAATCAAAACATTGAAACTTGTTGTTGAAGTAATGGGATTATTTACACTAACTCTGAATTTGACCGTGCAACTTAGTAAAAATATCTTAATGCCCATGTATTTTGACGAGTGGTGAGTTGTGCTCAGTCATGAAGGAAATACCTCACTGCTGTGACATTCAAGTTTCACTTTTCAAATTTTACCCAAAGGACTTGCACCGCTTCTAGGAAGTTAATTGGGTTGTGTCTTGCTAAGAAACACTGATGATGTTCATGTGAAAATGAAATAAATTATTTTGTGATTTGTCTTCTCTTTATAGATTACTTTTAGACGTAGCGTTTTCTGGATGCTTTTAAGGATCTTATTTTTCACCTGCTCTGTATCTTTTCAGGTGTGATGTCAGCCATTCCAAATCATTCCAGTTTTTATACTCTTGTGCCTGATTAAAATGGCAATTTTCTCCTCTAAACCTCTCTAAATCATTACATGTAAGATACTAACTGTCATCTTTTGATATTGTTGTGTTTACTAACAGCCTGGAGAAAACTGTAAAAGAGATTGTACATAAAGCTTTTTGGGACTGTCTGGAAGCCCAGTTAAGTGAAGATCCACCAACATATGATCATTCAATTAAACTTGTTGGGGAGATTAAAGAGGTAAGAAGGTGTGACATCAGAAGTAATTTACAGAGATTACATGGCACAAATATGCAAACTATACACACAGTTATACAGCGATGGCAGAATGCTCTGTAGAAGTCTAGACGATAGCTTTATCTATAGGCTTCATGGACACATGGGGGGAAAAAATAAATGCGAAAGCAAGAAATGCCGAGTCATGTTAGATGAAGGGAAGGTTGCAGGTAATGTTACTTTAATAATTCTGAGGTTGCAGTAGCAAAATGTGACATTAATTATTTGTGCTACAATAGCACCTAGAGGCACCAGTCTAGGTTTAGCGAAAAAACCCTCCCTGTCCCAAAGAGCTTACAATCAATACTGTATAGAATGCAGGAAAACTATAATTAAAAAATATACTGTGTAATTTTTGTGGTCCTATGTTTTGAAAAACTATTAAGATGTCATTTGCCATAGAAATCTATGAAGTTGGTTGTTAATTCAGACCATTATTCAGTTCCTTTGTAAGATGGTGAAACAATAATGTTGTTTGTTGTGAAAAACAAGCAAAATGAAAATTTGTTTTCTTTCAGGCTCTTCTATCTTTCTTATTGCCTGGTCATACTAGATTAAGAAATCAGATTACTGAAGTTCTGGATCTGGATCTGATAAAGCAGGAGGCAGTGAATGGGGCCCTGGATATTTCTAAGCTGGCAGAATTCATCATTGGAATGATGGGGACCCTTTGTGCTCCAGTTAGAGATGAGGAAATTAAGAAACTGAAAGACATTCATGAAATAGTCCCACTATTCAGGTACTGGAATGACATTAAGGAATCAGACTGTGGGGTCACTTAATTCATTTCAGATTTGCTTGTAGAAAGATCCAAATTTTACCTGTGCATGCTGGTGGCATATACAGTCTGCTAGCAAAAATTTCTTTCTAGAAAAATATAAAGCAAGCAGAGGAGGAAAACTAAAGAAGAAAATTCCAGCAGCTATTAGCAAAGACCCTTTTGGTTCTGGTGAACTGAAGGTATTTGTATGTAGCTTTGTGTAATTGGAAACAATCATTTTCTGAAAAGCCATATTTAGGTAAGAGAATCTTTCCCTGGATATTGGGAGACTGTCTTAAGAAAAGCATGAATTCCTTGTTCACTTTTCCTTTCTCTTGATATACATTAAATAATTTAGAAAATAATAATGTTCACTCAGCTTTAGGGTGGTCTTCTACCAATTCATCCCTCATTTCTTCCCCTCCACCTCCTTTCTTATATGTAATAATATATTACAGGTGTTTAAAAGTGGAAAGCATATAGAGCCTGGATATGTCTTATGCCATTTTCTGTTTTGTTGCACAATTTATTTAAATGAGATAGTAAGTTCTCAACAGTTACAGGGAATTTTGTTAACTGTCATCAGTAGTGTATTGAACCATTTGTATCTTACCTGACTAAGGCATTTCCTAACTTTGTAGTCTCCAAGAGTGAGGATTTCCTTAGAGGAAAATACCTTTTTTTTGGAGAATGGAAATGTTTACACGTAAGTAGATGTTGGAGTTAATTCTTCCATGGCCTTTTCATTTTTATTTATCTCCCTCGCGGAGAATAGATGCACAGGTTGAGAGAGGTCAGAGTATATGTTAGGCTCGGAATTCAAGACTTTTTCCTAAATTCAGCATGTGATGACATGTCCCAAGAGAACTGATCTGTGAAAAGGACTCTAGTACATTCTCAGAAGTTTCTTTACAGGGGAACAAGCCTCATTACCCTGGCACTCTTTCCCAAGACTTCAAACTCCATGTAAAAACTTACCATGCTTTTTTAATGTTCTTAATAGTTCATTTCCTTGGACAATCTATGCTAACTAAGTCTTGCAAATTGTACATTTTAAAAATGTGCAGCCCTGCTTGAAAAAATAACATTTTTCTTTTCTTTTCTCTTCAGAGCAATTTTCTCTGTATTAGACTTAATGAAAATGGACATGGCTAACTTTGCTGTCAGTAGCATTAGGCCGCGTTTAATGCAACAATCTGTTGAATATGAAAGAGAGAAGTTTCAGAAGATTTTTGAGAAACAGCCAAGTATGACTTTTTTTTTTCCTCTTCTGAATTATGTGCCTTTGCATGTTGATGTCACAAACGCAAAACAACCCACCAAATTCAGTATTTTGTTACATTGCTCCGTAATTCAAATAGAGATACCTCTGGTCCCTAGGCTTCAATTCAAGAAATTTGTGGTACAATTCTGCATTTAAAAACAAAAAACAAACCCAGACCCAGGATATCAGTATAATATATGACACTATAAATCAGCATCAACATGCTAGTCTGTAGTACTGCCAGATTAATTTGTGGTTTCCATCCACGAGGTTTTCTGTGTTCAATCTGTTTTGGTATCTTCCAGAAGTTCTGAATCATAAAGTAAATAAAATGCATCTCAGTAACTAGCACCATGGGTAGTAGGAAAGACTAGTAGTGGTATTATTTGAAAACTATTCATGGGGGAAAAAGATAACTCCTGAAAGTAAGATTTTTACCAAAATGCTTTCTTTCAGATTCTCTAGACTTTGTCACCGACTGGCTGCAAGAAGCATCAGATGATCTTGCCAAGTTGAGGTGTAAAAATTCACCTTCCCCTGGTGTTGGTGCTGCTGCTAGTGGAGTTCCTGTATTGTGTCCTGCTGCTGTACAGAATTGGGCATATCTAAAGCTGCTTAAGTGGGATCATGTGCACAGGCCTTTCCCAGAAGTAGGTATTTAAGAGATGATGTAGCTTCTTTTATTTAATTTTCTACACTGTTTTTGGTGATATAGCAGAGATCATTTGGACCCCCTTGTTCTTGATATAAAATACTAAAAGATTTAGGATTTAACTGGAGCGGTTGCAGTTCTTCTAATAGGATAACTCCATTCTGAAATTATTTATTTATTTATTTTCCAAAACTGAAGTTTAACTGAAGGTGAGGTAGCGTAATCTACTGTCTAGATCACTGGACTGGGAATCAGGAGATTTGGGTTCTGTTCCTGGCTCTGTGTCACTGCACAAGTCATTTCCTTTTCTGTGCCTCTGTTTTCCCTCCCACCATTTTTCTGTCTTGTCTATTTAGATTGTAAACTCTTCAGGACTGGGATAGTCTAATACTTTGCACAGTCCCCAGCACAGGAGTGTTCCAATCTCAGTGGGACCCCTGGATGCTACTGTAATACAAATCCTAATGTATTCTTTTTATCAGGTTACTTTTAACATGTGTTCCTTTAGGGTGTTCCACTATGAATTTTCTGTATATGATTTTGTAATTTTCTATGGGTTATGTATGTATATATGAGTCTCAAACACTGTCACATGGTCTCTCACTACAGCGGTTCATAAACTGCATTATGTTATGTGAGTTGCAGCTACTGTAAAGAGAAAAGATGCTTCAGAGAGTTCTTTCTGCATGGCTGAGCAGATGTTTTGATTACAAATGTCTGGTTTTATGCATGCAAAATGTCTCCGTTTAATAGTTGTTTGTGTATGAGGCTCACAGCATAAATCTCAGGGTTTACGATTTTGCAGGAGAAGAATTGTCTGTCTTTCTAAGACCTGGACAGCTAGTTCATTGCTGGGAAGATTCTGAACCCAAACCTCTGAATTTAAACTAGATTTACAACCTTCAGCTTGTTGCAGAAGCAGTGCAGCTAGATTCTGTTGTACCACTATAAACCTAGAGTTGTTCCATTGACTTTGACCATTCTATTCAGTTTGATGGAGGAGAAGCATAAGGGATATGGTATGTCAAGAACTGACATTGAGTTAAGTAATCAAACAGCTGTTTGCCCACCTAGGATGAACACTCCACAAAATCTTTCCCCTTGGTGGTTGTAACTTGTATCTTATGAACCATCTCATGTATTTCCCTGTAACTCTCTGTTTTGAGAGGAAGGCACGTGTGAGAGTTCAGAAAACTAACATTCACAACTGAGCTACAAAAGTTTACATTGTTCACTATAAATGATGATTGGTGTAATGTGATCCATTAATTGATCACTCTCGTGCTTTATTTTGAATGTAGTAACCCAATAAATTTTAACTTTTTATCTCAAAAGGAGAATATTTTTATTTGTTTGTCTTGAAACAAATCCATCTGTAATAGAAGCTGAGTAATTCAAAGATGAAACATAAGCATTTTTTAAAACATTCTTTTATTTTGTGAATTGAATTAGTGCTCATTAAAGCAAGGGATTGAAAACATTAAAACCAGGCATTGTGCAAGTTTACCAGCACAGCTCTGTTAAATCACCTTGGTTCTCACCTGCTAATCCCTGATACTCCACTCCTGGATCTTTCTGGAGCACACACTGCCTATTATGCTGAGTTTTAATAAATGTAAATGGTGGTATTTGGATGGAAACAAATGTCCTCTAAGCACTAAGATGAGACATTTACTGAGACTTAACCTTGGGTCTGCCTTAGGATAAAAAATGTAAAATGGATACAAACATCTTCAGTGCATAAACCAGCCACTAACTAACCAGTGTAGAAAGATTTCTCCCATAGGAAGGTTATTCTATAATTGTTCATTGTGGATTTCTTGCACTGTCCACTGTTACAGGGAAAACATCAGATTAGATGGACCATATTTGACTAGACTGATTGTGTAATTAGGTGTTGGAAATAAAAGACTGGTGTACTATCCCACTGCAACACCAATCCCTTGAAGGGTCCTAGAGAGAGGAATCTCTAGTAATTATCTAACTTTTTAACCATAATAAAAGCTTTTAATTTAAAGAGGACTGTTTTCTGAGTATTGCATCTTTTTGATATATACTAACAGTGACCTTGAATTCTACTCCTATCTGGGAAATCGGGTTTTAGGAGTGAATATGGAAATTTTGTAGGAGAAGCAAATTGAGATAAAATGTTTCCTCTCTGGGCTTCCAAACTTGCTGCTTACAGAGCACCTCTTATTGGATTTTACTCAGAGTGGCATTGGTACCACTGGCCCATCCTTCAAATGAATGGAATACTGATACAATTTTGAAGTCTGTGTACTAAAGGAATTCAGTTTTCAGAATAATCTTCATTATGTTACATAGCCTCACAATTTCATTTTCACTATACTTTTGTTAGCCCAGCATTTTGATTTTACTCTATCTTTGCAGACATTGTTAATGGACCACACCCGCTTTCAGGAAATGCAGCTGGAGCTGGAACAGCTCACCTTGACTGGTGCTATCCTCGTGGTCATGTTCAATGTAGCGGGTGCAGCACTTTCCAATCTGCCAGAGTTTGCTGACAAAATCAAAACCATTATAAAGGTGTTGTTGACGGGAATGCATCTTCCGTGAGTATCTGAATGACTCCTACCTAGCATCTCTCAGCTATGTTATGTTCAATTGTTGAAGTGGTGGTTGATGGCTTAATTTTGTTGTGATCCTAGTGCGTATTGATTGCATGGGCTTCAAGAAACTTAGGGAAGGATAGAAGGGACAAGTGATTAGAATGGAGGGCTTTCACTCACGCAAGCATACAAGGCTAGCAGTTTTTTCTAAGGAAATTAACCACCTTATTCCTTTCCTCCCCCTCCGACATGCCTGTGCCAAACAATTCATTTGCTCTTGTTACTATTTTTCATGCGAAGTCTTCTACCAAGTCCACAGCCTTATGTTGGCAGTTAACCATGCTTCATAGCTTGGACCAGTCTCCCTCCATCCTTCACAAAATTGTTTGTTCTATACATGTGTGCAGACACCTGTTGGTTTAGGATGACTGACATAGACGGTGGTGAGAGGAACAAGTGTTTTGTTAATATATAGGCAGCTCAAATCAATATAATTGGACTGATTGTAAAGAGTCAAAACAAATGACTAAGCAACAGTCCTTAAGGAATGGTTTACTCCTTCATGTTCTCTCTAGCTCCTTTAACCTGAGTGAATCTTTGGCTACTGTTGGTGAGAAGGTCTGTGCTGAAGTTAATAGCTGTCTTTCCCAACATGGATTCACGCCATTCACAACTGAGAAAGAGATTGCGCTTAAAGGACAGATCCAGACATTGGGAAACTCTGACAACACCATATGCAAATTGATAGGTAATCTTGGA
Source organism: Mauremys reevesii (assembly GCF_016161935.1). Classification (NCBI taxonomy): domain Eukaryota; kingdom Metazoa; phylum Chordata; order Testudines; family Geoemydidae; genus Mauremys; species Mauremys reevesii. The sequence goes on from NC_052626.1 coordinate 92,518,149, forward strand.
GTGTATATGCAGTGTTCTCAAACATGCTTTTTTCTTTTGCTACTAGTAAACCCACTGAATAACCTGTTTTGTATGATTTTAATATTTATTATTTAATAACGCTTCTGATGTATGGTGAGCCACTAAACAAAGTTGAGTGCCTTACCTTTACCTCTTGGGCAGCTCAGCAACTCTGAAAATCAGGTCATAATTTTCAAGTGTAGTTGCCCAAGTTTCAACTGTAGAAGTGATCTTTGAATTCCTAAACTTGGATCTTCACTGAGCTGTCCAGCCACCTGCATCACCAAGTCTACTGCCTGAAGTTCTAGTTATTTAAAATGATGGTCTTTTCAGGCAGTAGAACATAATGTTGGGATCTATGCTCGGAAGAGTCTCTGGATTGAAGTACATAGCACAGGGTGTGCTCACCAATTTTTTAATTGTTTTGATAGTGCGCCAGGGAGGAAGATCACATGCATTGATCTTGTTTTGTATTTAAAAACACCTTGGTCCCCCTTTTTTTTTTCCTCCCAGATTCTCGAATCCAGGCATTTTTGGAGAGCTATCTGACTTCTGGTCATCAGAAATCATTTCCTGCTATTCCTGGGGGATTAGGCCCTATTCAAAGAGAGATGGAAGAAATTGCTGTGAAGTATGTTCGCCTTGTCAACTATAACAAGATGGTGTTCAGCCCATACTATGATGTGATCCTCAGCAAACTACTGAATAAGGAAGAATCCCAATTGTTAGGGTAGTCATAAGAATCATCATACCAGTTTGTATGCTATCTAGATAGTGTTAATTTTGTCTGCTAAAAAAAATTGCAACTAACTTGGCTTTGGAAAATGGCATTCCATTAAAACATAGTTTTATTACTGTAACTCAATAGCACTGATTCTGAAGGAGAAAATTATGTATAAGTTGGGATAGGCACTTTAAATTAAATGGTAAATAGATGCATTTTTAGCATAAGTATTCATGCTGAAGGTATGTTCCTTAATTTTATGGCTGTAGTTTTTGCTGCTGAGCAGATGTTAGATAAGACTACGCAATTGTACAACCAGACTGCATTTTTAAATTGCTGATTTTGTGGCGGGGGGCTTTTTGTAGCATTCTAACTCTCCAATTTACCATGAAGTTAGTGTATGCGTTCATCTAGAGAAGATTAGCAAAGGTCTCTTCCATACTGAGTGATTTGGCCTTCTGAAATCCTATTTTAACAACTGAAGAAATAATTTAAAATGTGAGATGTAAGAAACTTGAATCATGGTGGTTAAGAGCAGGCCCAAACATAGCACTTTATTTTAATAGAATAAGGCTACTAGTCTTTCTGCTAATCACATTTTTTCTATAGCAATTTTTGCTCTCTATCTGCAAATAAGTTACCAAAAACATGATATAATTATATTTTGTAGTGAATTTTCTGGTTCTCAAATAACTGTCTTCTTTTATGTACAGTGTTACAAGGGTGACAGTCTATAAGATTGCAGCTGTATTTATCTCTTTGTAAAACTTTCCGGTGGGCCAAGAGAGAAATGTTTTGATAAGAGTGGCATTTCTTGCCTTTTGCTGGTAGTTGACTCCTTTTTATATGAAATACTAATTTAAAAAAGTTAACATTTTCAGAAGATGGATGCATTGAATTTCAGGCATGAGGAAATTTCCTCTCTTTTTCTAAAAACGTGAGACTTATGAGACAATTGTATATGCTCATAGTTTCAGAAACATCACTGAAATTGAAACATACCAAGAATGTATTAATATTTTAAACAGTAACTTTAAAAGGTATATCAGGAAATGAACTATTTAAAGTTCATTTGAAGTCATGGGAGAATATTATTTAGTGTTAGATGCTTTTTCATGTTTTACAGATTTTCTTGAACTCAAAGTATTTTAGATTCTTGAAGATAACTAGCAAGATTTTCTCTAAATGCACTCTGAAGGATTTCTGATCTTAGTAATTCATAAAATATGGAAATTTAAACTTTTCTTGGAAGTAAATTTAAGGTTTAGGACAGTGAAAAGGCAAATTGAAACTTTTTTCAGCTGCTAAAGCCCATCAGGTTGAGAAGAACTTCGGCAACTATTTCTAAGCATCTCAGATAATATAAGGTGAAGTGAGCTCTTGTTAATAAATGATAGGCTGGTACCTTGTCCTAAGAGTTTTGGGGCGGGGGGACGCTATGACAAAAATAGAATATTTACTGTATTCTAAAATGAAGACTTTACAAGAGTGCCTTTTTTTGACACTATTGATTAATAAAATAATAGACTGGTTGACTAGTCACTCACATTCAGCAGAACAGTGGTAAGAAGGGAGGTACCCTAGAGTACTTATTCTAATACTTACACTTCCCTTCACATTTTGAAATTTCATTAGTTCCTAGGGCTTGAACTGAGCGCGGATGTACGGCTCTAACAGTTTTTTCTGCTCTTTGGGGAAGATGGATTAAAATAACAATAGCTTTACTTGTTTGATGTATCACCACATTAGCATATTAAATCAATCTCAAACTTTGGTTGCACAATGCAAAACAAAACTTACCTCCATTTTTATGATTACAAAACTACCGACAATTTTAGGAAACCATTTTCTTTGTTGGATGGTTCTTTTGGCTGAACTCCTGAAAAAATATATATGAACATTCTTTAGTAAATTGAAAATAAGTAGCTTAAGCTCAGAAGTTTGTCTAGCACTATTTTTTTGTATTGTCCATGTTCTATTCTACTCTTGGACTCACTGGTGCACCTCAATCCCTTTGTTCTCTGCCTGTGGCACATAATAGTCTAGTCTTCTATGGGTTGTAATACTTTGGCCTAATTTCAGTTGTTGGGTTTAGCGTGTAGGTGCTGGGTGGTACTGGTGGCCTGTGATGCCAGTCATCTAGTCTGAACTCGTGTCTTTAAACACTATACTTTCCATAGATAGAAGTTACTGAGGGCTATTAGAGAGATGCATTTCTTGCTCTTGTCCTCAAGCATTGGTACTACATTTCTCCATACCTTTGTGTAGCGTCAGTGTGATCTTAACTCTCTTGTGTATTCGCGGAGGATGCTTCAAACCTATTACAATAGATAGTGCTCTTAAATTGCAATAGCCGAAACGCTGCTGCAGCTCCAAAGCTATGTTTTGGTATTCACCTCAACAATTCCTGAGAGAGAGAAACTACTCTGCTTGTGATATTCTTGTTTATGAGAGATAAGTGTACAGGTTCTAAATTGCTTCTGTTTGTTTATATTTCAGCAGTGCCCTAATCCTCCATTAAATGCAGTGATTTACAATCTTAAAAAAAAAAAAAACAGTCCTGGGGAAAAGGACACAATGCGCAAAGTAATCAGTACATCTTTCTAGTACCACTATATCCATTTTTGTTTGTTATGATACAGGTGCAGCAGTATGGGATAGGGAGGAGGGACATAGACACAGCTGAACTGTTTGGGGTTTTTTATGGATTTTTTTTTCATTTTCACACTCTGTACAACCTGGTTCTCCTCAGGCCATCGGCACAGTTCCTAGTGTAATTTCTAGCCCAGTTTTGTAGATTCAAGTTGTTCAGTGAAAGCTCCTAAACTACTGTACCCTGAAACCTTTTGAGTGATTATTTCAAGGTAGGAACAAGACAGAGACTGATGCCAAAATGAGAAGTAGGAGTCATGAGCTGATATGATGTGAAATTGAGGATTAAGGCTAAAATTTTCAAACGTGGTTCTTGTGTGCTCAGCCCTCCTGAAAATAAAACTACTTAATCAGATGTTTAAATATGGACTTAACCACTCAGGTCTGAAAATCTTTGGAGTAGGTGTCTAAGCAAGAAATAAGCATACCAGTAGCAGAGGAGTGATGACTGACACAACTCGCTCTGAGCCCCATATGGCTTTTGTGGGTGAGCTTCCTTATTTATGCTGTGCTATCGCAATGTTTGGCAAATCCTGTAGAGTTCCAGGCTTAGATTTTAGTACCTCCAGTGGTTCCCCTACCAGCTTTGTTTAAAAATATGCCGAATCAGTTCTGTTTTGGTTTTCTTACTACATTTATCACTGATTGCTTACAAACCAACCTACCTGTGTAATGCTAAAACGAGCATACTGAAACAGTTTCTCATGAGCAGAGATCCATTGAGTAAATGCTGTGAGAAGTACAGTTTCAGGATGGGTGATCCGTTGTATGGATAAGCAATGGTCAAATACTGAACTTTGGGATAAATGTGTACTTGCTTAATGTAGGCCATCAGCACCCCCATTTAGACAAAGCTTGCAAAGTCCAGATGTCCATGAGTGCCAGCTCCTGCTTACTGTTCTCAACACATACCCGTGCATAGTGCTCAGTACAGTAAGTCTTGTCTTTCTCAATATTGAGTTTTGTTCCTAAAGCTTTATTAACTTTTTTAAACAAAATGTAATCTGGGCAGCAGACACATTGGTCGAGGTTGGGGTGATGTACTAGCAGACAGCCAATGACTCCATGTTTGGGCTTTGTCAGTCTTGCAGATAGTTAAGTTGCTGCTGTGTTGTAATGTTTATTTTGGGCATTTGTTACCTACTACTACATTTTAAGTGTGTTCTTTTTAAATGTTACTATATGTCACATTTCAGTTACTTTCCCCAGGTGTTCTAATTGTTGAGTGACAAGCTAAAGTGAAAAATATTCTTCTGATGAAGTCCCTTTAAAAATAAATTCAGATCAGTGTGGCAACGTAAGCTCTCAGGCCAGTAACTGGAAGCTGATTCAGCTTGTATGTGCTGCTCACGCAGCCACATTTGCTCCCCCTCTACGCTTCACCTTGTTTCCGGTCAAATGAAAGTATGGGCCGGCAGGTTACTAAGCAATTCCTATTGCAAATTCAACTTACATAATGTGAAGCATATACTTTACTGACTGAATATGTCCACCTATTCAAATCTCACTACACTATAGCTATCCACGTGAGTGGTCAGAATTTAAGTTTTTGTCTTATTTAGTAAGAGCCTGTATAAGCTGGAGGGGAAAAAATGCTCTAATCATTAAAGTGCAATGTGGAATATTAAGGTGCAAGTTTAAATGCAATCTAAGAGAGATGTACAATTACACAGAAGCTGCAACTTAAAGATTTTTTTTAAAACCAGTGCAGTCATAAAACATATTTGAAAATAACTGAGCTTGTTTTTGCCTGTAAACTAGAGATGGTAACGATGGATAAAATTAATGCAGGACTAACAGTACTTCTGGAAATTGCAATATACAAAGTGTGCATCTGATAACTTATCTTGGTGTGTTGTCAGTTCTTTTCATTTTTAAATTGCTTTGGAATGAGGAAATGAATTATCTTCCAACATTTTGGGGAGGGGCCAGAACTCTGAAACCAGCATGAGGAATTACCTCCCAACAATTTTCTCTGTTGAGGGTGCTTTGTTTGGTTGATGTAAGTGTACAATCTTACATAAAATCTGAATGAGACATGAAGTTTTTGATATCTTTTTATTTTAATGGAATGTTTTTTCCATTTTAAAACTACAAAACAGATTCCATACATTCTGCCATAAATAAAAACAAACAATAAGGCAGGACACTACATGAGCAAACTGAGAACAACTGTTTTCCAGGAACTGTGAATTAAAAATGCTTCACAATTATAAGCCATCCAGTTTTTAAAATAAAACTGTTGAAAGCCCCCCAAGACTTCAAGTGGTAGATGTAAACACACTTGAAGAGGAACAAAATGCAATTCAGACATTTTGTGCTATTGTTTTTGAAAACCTAATTTTGTTTAGAGCACTTTCTAAGACTCTGCTGATCAAGAACCATACAGTATAAAGAGGCACCACAGTAACAAAACCTCATTGTTGAGATGTTTGTTGAAAACGGTTGTCCCTTTTTAAACATTTGACATAAGAGGCAAAAAAATCTCTTAATACAAGTCTTTCACAGTCCGATTTGGAACCTGTTTCATCGGATTCTCTTTTGCTGTCGTGCTCTGTATATGTCATGTACAGGAGGAACCACTGATCCCTTCTCCTCTTCATCATCAGAATCTTCATTTGGTCTCTTGACAGCTTTATTGAACATAGTATTATTTTCCACAGGTCCATTGCCTTCCACAGTTAATTCAGGCAGGCCTCCGGTAATTATTCTTACAGCTTCATCAACAGCTGTGGAACAAGAAAGATAAATTAGCTTCAGAAACAAACTGGGTCTTCCTTCATAAGGAAAACAAGTCAGCAAATTATTAAGCTGCTCTGGACACTATGCAGGTGTACTGAGACACACTGCTGAAAACAGAAGAGAAATGAGTTGCCCTTTGACAAAGGCTATGCTGCTATAAAAGAGTTAAATCAAAATGTGTTGCCAAGGAGGGAATAGAATTCACATTGACTGCTGTAGCTTAGTTTGCTAAAGCAGGACTTTTTGCCTGTGAAATGTTCCTAACAAGGCATTTCCTTCCACATTTCTCAGTTTCACTTAAATTAACATTTCTGTAATACAATGCTTGATTAGAATTTAACAAGGACATGAAAAAAGATGGTTAATTTAAGCCACTAATTAGATCCACTGCATTTTGGACAATGATGAATTTTGCCATTTTACTCCTTACAAACATTTGAGTGTGTGTGTTCGGGATGCTATTATTAAAAAAAAAAAAAAGACTTTACTTTAAAAACAACAAGGCACCTTCTCCATTTAGGGAATTCTCAAAATCTAAGTCATCTCATTGGATGTCAATTTTGGAAGAAAAATGATGAGTGGGCTGAAAACTGTGCTCTACTGCATAGGAAAACATCCTCAGGAAAAAGTGAAGTGAAATTTACTACTTTGACTTTTGAGTCAGGGCAGCTGTATGCTACTTTCAGAAAGTGGAAACTGATGTCTAAAGTACTCTACTCCATAAAAGGAAAATGCCATCTTTAGTGTCCCTACCTAAGGTGACTTTCTCCTATAACGAGAGAGACTTGTTTCAGGTCTGGTCACTTTCTCAACATCTTCACCCTATATTGGATCATGTTCTACTCTAAGCTCTGGAGTTAGGGGTTTTATAGGGGACCACACACAAGGTACAGAAAGACACTTTCGATCTCTTGTTGAGTATACAGCCACATTCTGAATTGTTATTGCGTACTCTAAAATGGCCAATGCTTTTTAAGTTTGTGAAATGTGTATTTGGGGAATAAAAACCCCAGGGCTGGACCTGGGCATACACCTTTTCATTAGCTGAGTTATGAACCATTCACCTAAGGAAATTATAATGGAAAGTTTATAGCAGCACTAACAGAAACAATAATGAATCAGAGAATTACAGAAATACACTGACCCAATAATTCTCATTTCTTTATTATAGGGAAATCTCAGATAATCAAATGGCAGCCTAATTTCAGTACAGACTTCCTCTGTAAGAGGCTATATAGCTATCCCCACTCACCTTGCGCTGCCATGTTGCTACTTCAATGACAGAAAATAAAAATGGAGAACACTTACTTTCTGGCATTTTGCATCTTCGAAAAATCTCCATGAGTTCATCCACTTGCACAAAAGGGCCCTGTTATGGGAGAAGATTTAGTTAACTGACTAGGAAATATTTACACATTACTGGAAACATTAAGTAGCACAGTATCTATATAATTCATTCATTAAAGCACTCTACTGAAGTGTATGTACCAGTTGTGAAGCCTGTGGAATATATTAAATTATTGAAACAAACCTGAAAACACACAGGAGGTGGGAGGAGCTTCATTAAAACTACAGCCGCTGGTGGGACTGGAAATACACCGCCTGGCACAGGATGCAAACCTGGAGCTATTGAGGAAAAGAACAGTATAAATCAAATGTGAATGGCAGAGTAATTCAAGCTTTAGAGCTCTTGTATATGACAGAGATGAATAATGGGCAGACGTAATCTAAAAGTACATTTTGTCATTGTCTTCTGCTGTCTGAATCCTAGAGTATAAAACAGTCGTTCTCACACTTTTGTACTGGTGCCCCTTTCACACAGAATGCCTCTGAGTGCAAGGCATTCTCCCCCCCCCCCCCCATATAAATGAAAAACACTTTTTTATATATTTAACATTAAAAATGCTAGCAGCAAAGCAGGGCTTGGGGTGGAGACTGACAGCTCACGACCTGCTGAGGGGTCCTGACCCCCAGTCTGAGAACCCCTGGTATAAAACAACCTACAGCATCTTATTACAGCTAGCAGAAGCCTCAGGGCCAGATTCTGCAACCCTTTCTCATGCTTACCTTAGTCCGGCATCTGTTCAGCAAAGACTTAAGTCTATCCCAACTGAGCAAAGCACTTAAGAACCAACTTAACTTTAGATGTGCATAAATTCTTTTGAAGTCCCAATGGATTTAAGCAGATGCCTAAAGTTGGTGCTTTTCGGCACAGGGGCCTTCATGAGTAGCTCAATTAAATTCAATGATGTGAGTTAGGGGGCGGTAACAGACCCCTGAATGAAATCTTTTTAACCTTAACATGACTAAACTCTTGACTTACGTGCTAAATGTCTTGGCTGAAATGGAATCATCTGCTGGGTGTCTGGTTTCGGGTATTCAGGTTTTCTGTCCACTTCATCTTTTAGAACAGGCACTATAGAAGGAGCCACCACAGGGTCTGGAATAATGGCTGCTAACTTGGCACGTGAGACATCCTGAAAACGCAAATTAGAGAGCACTGAACCAGAGAATTTAGTAATTTTATGTTTTAAATTACACAAAGCAATATCATAGTAGGAATTAAAGATAGATTGACAATCTCAGCTACATTTTTTCTAATGCTTTCTGAAGACATTTGTTCAATCTATTCAAATGTTGGTGCCTTAGGAGGTACCTGGATCCCATATTTAGGCTATGACAGTTCTGCTTTGAGGCCTCAGCTGAGATCAGACTCCATTGTTCTAGGCACAGTACAATGATTATGGGCTTGTCTAAATACAAGGTGTGCCAGCTTAAGTTAAATGGGTTTTAAAACAGTTAAAGTGATGCAAATCACTGTGTGGACATTTCTATGTGTGTTTAAACCTGATTTATAATGGTTCGTCGTGCATCTGCAAAACATTTTCTCTCATCTCATTTGTGGAAACAGCTGAACCATTTTAACTGAAACGTCACCAAAGAAACAAAAAACAACATCAGTATGAGGCCTGCACCCAGCATTGGAAATTTCAGCTCGGCAGAAATAATAAGATATACTGAAAACAGTATCTTAAAATGGAAAATGTTAGGCAACCTTAAAGGCTTTGCTACTTGCACCATCTGAAACGTGGTTGTGTCTGTATATTGTGTGTATTTATAAACATTTTATGTTTTAATAATGTGTGTGAGAGTGGGTTTTTTGTTTTTTTAAAGTATGAGTCCACGAACACAAAGCCTGAACACCAGCCCTGCTTCCAACAAGGATTGTTTGTAAACAATGTTTAGGCCCAGTCCTCCATACATGAGCAGTTCAATTGAAGCCAATAAGCCAATTCTCATGAGTACTCACATGAAGCAGGCTCGCATGATCAGGTTCTTTTATGAACAATTTTGGAACACAAAAAGTGACTCTGAAGCACCCTTTTGAGAGATGTGATTCCAGTGTCCTTCCTCTTAGCAGAAGTGAAAAACAAAATAATCCTTCCAGCAAACAAGCTCTTATTCCTCTCACACTTGTTTACCTATTTCACATTGCACACAAAAACCTTCTAGTCTTATCCCTCAATTATTTCCCAAAAATTTTAAATATCGCAAAAAATTAAAACATCAGAAAAAAATACACTAGGAAAAACTGTGGTCAAAACATTCTTGGAGCTTAACGGACCTAGAACTGCTGGTACCAAAGATCAGATACAGACACTTGGCAGATGCTATTAAATAGTGACTGACATGCCTGAGACTCTCAGCACTAACAGAAGTATGGTTGTTATTAAATAAAGGCAGTGTCAAATCCACCTAGGACAGGACAGGCAGATTTTCTCAGTCCTGTTTAATATCATGTTCAGTCTCGGTCCAATCCTGCTGTCAAAGTGAATGGGAGTTTTGCTATTGACTGAACAGCAATTGGGCTCATTGCTCTGATATTTGTCTTTTTGACTTTTTTTTTTTTTTTTAGCAGAGGAATGCCTGATCTTAAATGCCCATTGACTTCAGCAGGAATTTTGCTTGAGTAAGGAGCTCAGAATTAAGCCTGCACTGGGGATTCTGGGACTGCAGGGCAAAGGCATTACTGCACCAGCCTTTTGTTGATGGAGGCAAAAACTGAAATGTTAATTTAGGCAGAGTTGTATGTTAGTCATGTTCTCTCCCCCCAATAGTTAATGCCTGGCACTCAAAGAACCAGCAGCCTAGGACCACTTGAAATTTCCACTTTACCACCCAATACCATTCCAAGTGAAGGACTGAACAGAAAGGCTGTGAGAACTACATTAATTCCTGGTTTAACCGGGAATTAAATCAGGGATGAATTAGACCAGATGCTTTTAACTCCATTCTCGACTAGATCTGGGTCCAGCTAAAACAACTAAAAATTAAAAGCAGCCTATGGTAATAACAGCCCAATCTTGCTTTATTTGAAACGCAGTGGCAAAAATCATTGGCAAAACTTCCACCGGGAGCAGGATCAGGCTCAAAAAATGAAAGAATAAAACCCTAATCAATGCACCAGTTTTTATTTTTTCTTGTCTGTCAAGCAAAACTTTAAGGCAAGTGCAAGATGAAGTGAGACAGTGTTACAGGATTGCTCCAGATCTCAAAAGAACTATCACAAAATTAAATTTTCTCAGCTACCTACCTTGTAACCAAGAGCTTTAAGTTCACTTGCAGAGCAAGGGTACAAATCCATGAACTTGTACCTATCTACCAGCAGAGCTGTCTCTTTACCCTCGTATTCTTCTTTGAAGGCTGTAAACCTCCGTTTTTCCACTTTAAGTATACTAGCTAGATCACCAATGTTACTTTCAAAAGCTAAAAATCGGGCCCAGATTTCTCTGCGAAAGAAAACAGGTAAAGGGAATAAATGATTGATTGGGGGAAAGCTACGCTGAATCCCTCCTACTTGTAAAGATACACAAGATGACAAACTCCAATTAAGGTAATTAGGAAATATGGACATTACCATTTAATAAATAACTTCTTCAATTATCTGTTTTATGTGCATGCATAATAGGTAACACTAATACTATGCTCCTAATAATCTCTCTCATTTTTATAACACCTTTCCTTCCAATAGACCGTATAGCATTTTACAAACTATATACAACCAGCACCACTGCAGTGATGTGGAGGGCAGCAAGAGAGAGAGACCAGCCAATGCACTGTGTTCTGCACAATGGTAAATCCTAACTTCTTTGCAGAAAATCTCGCACAGCTTGGTAAGGAGGGATCTGAGCACATATATCTGGGCTTAATTCAACTTTCATTTTAGCTGCCCAGCCCACCTTTGAGGAGAATTTGGCTTCTAAACTCTATACCTCAGTTCCCCTTTCTTTGAAATGTGGATAAAAATTATTCTTTCTCAGAGAATCAGAAGCAGCAAACTGGGGCATGAATGAGCAGAGCAGTGGAACATTTGACTATGATGCATAGGTCTTGTAATATAAGGCTTGTGGATATTTCCCTGGGGCTGGGGAGCACCAGTGTTTGTAGTCTTGTTGGAAGAACTGCGTTTAATAGAGGAGAGGGTGGAAGCATGGCTGACAGGGTTAGGGACCAGATGAGAAAGGGCTGCAAGCTCATCTGTGATCCTTTTGCATTGTGGTTATTTCTTTGTTTTTTGTACTCCTTGTAAAGTCCCTCTCCCATTAGTTCCCATCTCACCTTCTCTCAGGTGCTTGCATTATTCCCCACAATCTTTCCCTTCCTTTCCCAAAATGGCAGGGAACAATATTGTGATCATCAGTACCATCGGCTAAAAAAAGTGGTGTATATTTACAGTGCAGGAGGTTTTTGTGCTACGTTGTCACCAATGCTGTACTGAGCAGCTTCTGTAGTCCAAGGGGTGAATTCTATGCCCTTTCCTTTAGGTGGGATTACGAGGGAGAGTGCACCTGCAGCAATTCTTCTAGTTAATTTGTGATTTTTAAGCTTTAAAGGCGGATATTTAAGGATAGAAAAACAAAATAATTTGACAAACTTACCCAGATTTCTCTGGTGGGAGGCTTCCTGAGGTTAAAACACGTTCAAACAAAACTCTTGTATTATTGTCCTCTAAAAAAATAAAAATATATAACAATTAAAAAGTATAAACATTAAGTCCAGTTCCAAATCTGTTTCTATTCAGAGAAATTTGTCATAAGTGAAAAATAAAAGATTGTTCCAACGATATGATGCTCTGACTTTATTTTAGTTTCAATAAACCTTAATACACAGCTACAGCTGTATCAATATGCAAGTCAATCCTACTGTGGTGGTATCAGGAAATGGAAAAGCCTCCTGCATGGACCTCTCAATATTTTATAGATGCTCACTGTGGTGGAAACGGAGTTGTTGTGTAACATATGCATACTGTATTGTGACCTGGTTATTGGGTTTTTCATGGTATGAGTATGTTGGTTTAGTTTAATACCAGGCTATTGGAAAAACAAGCAGGAAACAGGACAATAACTTGAGATAACCATCCATCTGCCAGCAAGGTACAATGCAGGAGCCCTTTGCTTTGATGGTCTATCTCTGACTGCCTGCAGAGTTCCCCAAACTGGTTGTGGGCAGCAGGGTCCAAGTCTGAACTCAGGAGAACAAAAACCTGAACTAGTTTTAAAAGGACACCCCATCAAACGGGGAAAACACAGTTAAGGGGAAACAGACTGACACCCAGACCAAGAGGTTCAGATTTGGCTAGAGTCTCTGTAGGGATGGTACGGCTCTAGATAAGAAAGAGATGCATATAGACCTACTGTTTTAAAATCCTTTTTCTCTTATGCTATGCTTTATTTCTACTGTTAAAATTAAACAATACTTTACTTTGAAAAAGGCTGTCTGATCACTGCTTGCACCACTGGCCACAAACTCCTGAAGGAAAGAAACTGCAGATACTAAACCCACTTGGTCTTGCTGGATAAGCACGACTCATTCCAGGGCACAGTAGCCCAAACCCTGGTCCAAGAGTGGGATTCCACCCCAAAAGAGGTAAAGACTCAAGGCCTGACATCTGAAGGGGTGCACTTAGACACCAGTGAGGGGTCAGGAGTGCAGATAGCCCAGTAACCATGACACCTGCTATCCTGTCCTGCTGGTGAAGTTCCAGCTGACACTGCGCGTAATGGTACATAGTAAATTCTATCTATTCATCTGATTTCCCCCCAAATCCCCCTATGCCAGCCAGACAGTTACAACAACAACAACAAGGGGGCGCTATTTTCAAAAATATTTAGTGTGAAGCTCTTTAGCACTAATATTACCTTTGTTCACAAAAATCTCTTAAGTGAGCAGGTGCACTGTTCACTAGTATGTGATGTCACGAAGTCTTTGCTTTTTTCCCTTTCTACATCTGCTCTTATGAGAATTTACACAATTATCCATTTTCTCAGAGGGATGTTGGGGGAACTGGATTTTTGTACAAACATCTCCTTGATTCAAGTCTGCCCCCTCTTCAAAATCTCTCTTAAACAGAGAAAATAAATGAAGCGTGCCAATTGAGCTATTAGATAATAACTAAGGGTTACACTGTATCATTTAAATGCCAGTGTAGAGAAAGGAAAGTGTGCAAGCATAGGCCCAAAGGGCCAGTATGCGTGGATGGATAAGCTGTGGAAGCCCCTCCATGTGAGCTCAGCAGTTTGGGGATCTGATGAATCTTTAGAGAGCATGGCTGGGCAGAGAAGGAAACTAGGGAGTTAGGACAAGCCACTCTCCCGCCTCTTCTCTGAATCTGTGAAACACCACAGCAGCTACACACACAGCCTCCACTGCAACCCCATAGCTTTGCTTCAGACAGCTCCAGTTTCTTCTCTGTTCCATTAACTCCCACACTAACGAGTCCTGCAGTGGCAGAGCCCTGCTGCTAGCCACACAACGAGTACACCGACACTGCATACCTCCCTCTCCCCTTGCACATGTATGGCTTTGTATGCCCTCTTATCAATGGCCTTTGACAGCCATAGCCCCCTGCCCAGGAAACGCCAACTCTAAGTTATCAGTTAATTCACAATACTACTTTGAATTTTGCTTTTCCCATCCACTGTTGGAGAATGAGTTTTATTTGTATTTGCGAAGGTCAGAAAACTGGACCCAGAATTCTGCAGTCACTACAGGAAAGGATCAATCCATCTCTGCTGTTGAGTACTTCTGCAGACTTTTTAACTCCCTATGAATCTTTGTGCCCAAGGAGTTAGATTTTCCTAACACGTTTTCCACTGTCAACTACAGATGGAGTGAAACTGCCACAGTGGAAAGTACTTAATGACTTGGAAAGCCCACTCTGTATAGCGATGAGACAATATGGGATCTCAATGTCAATTCACTTCTGGATCTTCACTGTGCAGAAAATGGCACTTTTTTCAAATCAATCACACAGGTTTTGTGAAGATTATTGCCCTGTAGGAAAGAATTCAAACCAGTACGCAAACTTGGCCTGAAGCCAAACTCTCAGAGAGTGAAGGTTAATGTTTCATTAGTAGCCCTCCCAGTTCCCACAGCTTACCATTAAGGTGAGACAGATAGTCAATGTATGCCAGTACATATTCTGGAATGTCTCCATATTTCTTCAGCCCCAACTCAAAAATCTTGAAGGCTACTGACTTGTCCTGCAAATGTTAAAATAGCATTATTAACTTCAAAAAGCAGCACAACTATTAACACTTCATTGATACCAAAGAATATGTCTGAGTTTACCTTACTACAGTAATACTCCATCAAAGCTGCCGTAACATAGACATGATGGCGGGTCCGGGCATCCTCTCTCGCTTTCTTAAATATCATTCTTCCAGATTTGATGCCTTCTGCCCGCCTTGCAAATTTCATATATTGTATATATACCTAAAATACACATGAAGATTTCTTCAGCTCACAAGATGATATCCAAAATATAAAAGTATTAAGATATGAAAGAGATCCTTTGGGCATATCTAGAATCCACTCCAGCCACAAAATATAATAATTCATAATAGAAACAACACATTCATGCAAGGTAGCAACTATGACGCAGCATCATGGAATATATACTGCGCCACAGCTTTAACCTACCTATTTATTTTTGACACGAGACCTGTGTAAAATTACAAGGATAATCAATATTAAAATTCTTGAGGCAGAAGAGGTGGTTAAGGTGGGTATGAATTTACATAGGCTATTGCCTTAAGGGAATTACAATTATACATAAGTCATCTGCTATTTCTAAAAATGGCAGGTATCTTATAGCGATAACAGCACATATAGGAGGCCATAAGACCCATCACTGAAGATGCATGCTAAAAGTCTGTTCCAACATTTACTAGTCGGTAACGGGATCTGAAATACCACTCATTCTGTCCTGTTGGACTGATATTTTTGATGTATGGTCATGCAAATAGCAAACATATGGTAATTAATTCATCCAGTGGCTGATCTGTGATGTGTATTCTCTATGGACTTGAGTCTCCTTTCACTTATTCTGGGTTAAATTAGGAGTAACAACCATTGATTCAACTGTAAAACTGGTGAGAGAGAGAATCAGGCTCTGGGAGTTTCACAGAGATGCACTTGTACTTGAAGCTGCACTGTGATCTAGTAAACAAAGACCTGGACTGGAGTTAGAAGACCAGATTTCTGGCTCTGCCACTGCCCTGCTGTATGACCTTGGGCTTGTCATTTTACCTCTCTGCACCTCTGTTCCCTTCCCACTCTGTCTTAGCTATTCATAATATAAGCTCTTCAGGACAGGAACTCTATCTTACTATGAGGCACTATTGTAATACAAATAGTAATAATACAATTTTCTTTTTTTTCCCCTCAAAGTGGCAGTGTAGTACTAATCTTCGGTATTTATGCAGTGTACTTCATCCCAAAGTGCTTCATAAACTTTAAACATAAAGCACCACTGCGTTGCATCATCCACTGGGGTAGAGAGTGGCAATCAATGGGTGCAAGTGGGAAGAGGAAGAGGAAGTGAAATTTTGGTCAACAAAGCAAATGCCTACTCTTATGTCATGGGATATTCAACGTCCATTCGAATGGATATGGCTTGCTGTAGGTTTTTAAGGACACAGAAATTAAAGTGCATGGTACCTAATTTATCTACCTTGGAAGACTGAAGGGCAGAGTTACTGACCCTGCTGGAATTTGAAACTGTGGTTTCCAAGAGTCTACATATTCTCAACCTAATGCTTAGTCCACTAGTCATCCACCTGAGCTATTAACTGATGAGAACGCTACCCATTCTTCGGGTGTACTGAGATCAATATTACTGGAAATGTGGAAAATCTGAATAGTACAGAATCATCTTACCAATGTGGGATCAATATCTTCAATAGCCAAGAGCCGGTTATATATGCTGTGCACCTTCTCATACTTCATTCGACTCTGAGGACATAAAATAAATTTTAAAAAATCACTAACATGCTTCATAATACTAGACACACTGAAGTTCCTGGAAGTCTCTCTCTGCCACTTTCTGCCTCTACCTACTTGTTTGGAAGAAAAGAAAAAAATTAAAGAATTAAGTAGAAAGCTGAATATTTCTAACATATTTTTGGAATTAATAATATAGAAACATTTTTCCATTATATTACTTTAGCCTAGAAAGTATCAATGTAGGCTGAGAAGTTTGGCAGAATTAATATTCTGTTTATATAGTACAGGGGTAGGCAGCCTGTGGCACGCAAGCTGATTTTCAGTGGCATTCCCACTGCCCGGGTCCTGGCCATCACTCTGGGGGTCTCTGCATTTTAATTTAATTTTAAGTGAAGCTTCTTAAGCATTTTAAAAACCTTATTTACTTTACATACAGCTCTAGTTTATTTATATATTATAGACTTATAGAAAGAGACCTTCTAAAAATGTTAAAATGTATTACTGGCACGCGAAACCTTAAATCAGAGTGAACAAATGAAGACTCAGCACACCATTTCTGAAAGGTTGCCGACCCCTGATATAATACTTTTCAAGCAGATGAGATTTTGGAGAAAAGACATCTTGTCCCACTAGAGTTAGAGTCAGTACTGAAATCTTTATGCTCACCTCTTCATAGTCTGCATATGCAAAGTACAGAAGCATGTTCTTCTTTAGTAAAGTGCTGATCGCTCTTTCATAAATATTAGCAGCCTCATCACTGAACAGTTTAGCATTGTTCATGTCCTATGATAAACAAATATTGTAACAAAATTATTTAATACTGACGACACTAAAGACAAAATTAAGATCTGATCCAGCAGGCACTTGTGTACATGATTTTATTTATGCGAGTAGTCTCACTGAATTCAAATGGAGTATTCGCATGCTCATGTACATAAGCATTTGATCGGTCAGCATTTACAATGCTACAATATGTACCAACCATAAAAGTCTAAGATTTAAACTACTTAAAATATTTAATGTCAACATTATAATTGCATTTCATAACTCAAAAGTCTCAAGTAAAATTAATTTTTAATATTATGGAATACTATTCAGAATTCTAAAATTTACGCACAGTTCGAAATGCTAAAAATGTTTTTTTTCCCTTTGGCCGTATCCATTCCCTTACCCCTTTCTCAGCTAGCAGCTTACTGGATTGCTCAAGATACTGTGCAGCCTCGTACCAGATATCTGGATGATGCCCGAGGACCAACAGGCACTGCTCATAAGCAAACATAACTAGGGAAAAAAAGTCAAAGTGATAAATATGCCTAGCAAAAGAATTTGCATGACTGTATATTAATAACTTATATTTGTAACTTAATTAACCAGTGTATCAAACATAGAAGTATCAGATAATACAGTAGATTCTACTAATACCCAACGTGGCTTGCGGCCAGCCTGCCTCTCTTCAGGACACTACCCCAGTTGTAGTCAGTGGAGATACCCATGCAAGATCCCCTCAGTATAACAGAGAGGGGGTGACTGGAAAAATCTTCTGCATATGGGCCTGACACCTCCCATCACAGTCTGAAATAGCCTATATTTGCAGATTTTCCAGGCCTGCTGTAGGTTATTTGCAGCCTGGCCTTTGAAGGGAGTTAAATCAGGTTGAAGTACTGACATAAGTGTTGCAGTGTTATTTGTATGTAGAGCCAGAATGGGGATTAATGAAGAAAAAACATGATTTGATCAACTTTGGGCATAGCTGGATCATTGTCAATGTTAACAACACTTCATTTCTTCAGCTGAAGGTCACTCACAATTCTCAGCAATAATTCAAAACATGCTGCAGAGTATCTATGACTGATTCTGATATCTAATCATGTTACCTCTTTTTGTTATGAGAGTTTGGTCTTCTGTGCGCAGTGGATTACTTTTTTCCCACTGGATATATTTCTTCCACATGTCGACCTGCTGAGCCTCTTGGGGAGTATTCTGTGGGGGGACGGAGGGAGCATTGCGATCCAGACCTTTCATTACAGTCTCATATTCCTGAAGAAGAGGTAGATAACATTTTAAGTTGTAGAGAGAAACAGACATAATGAAAGTGACTGCTTACAGGTATGCTTAGCATTTTTGTCCTATGAAAATATCAATTCTATCAGCCTACCAAATAAGTAGCTGTACTTGAAAATCTTAACTAGGCTTAATGCTTTCTGGCTTTTATGGAATTAAACAATGTAAAAATTAAATGAACAGGAGTCTGTACCTTGGCCACACGTCTAGCATTCATATAATCTCTACTCCGATCTTCAATCATTTTTTTAGCTAAGTGAATATTGATTCCCTGGGGAAAAAAAATAAACAGCAATTGAAAATACACTATTTTACAAAAAAATACAAACTACTGGATTTTATTTCAGAGAGAGGAAGGGCCCTGGAATGGGATGTAAAACTATTTAAGAACGTTCAACAGAAGTCTTTTAAAACATATGGACATCAGAAAACAACAAATATCTTCCAATAAATGTATGGTAAGTGGCCAAGTTAGGGAACAAATACAATGATGTAAACAATCTGTGTTTGGCAATTCAGTTTTGGGAGTAAAAAGTTTTAGTCATTTATATCACAAAATATTTGTGATTTTTTACTTCTAACACAAATATGCCCTAAGCGATGTTTGACTGTGCATGAAGGATTCACATTTAGACTTCTAAATCATAAGAATAAACTTTACATACACATTATGGGACATGAGACTGAAATCTTGTCTTGCCCTAAATAATGATCAGTCCACAGTCAATCACAATTCCTTCCCTCTTTGCCCCTTGTCCTTTACCAAGTGAAGCTCAGCTCTGTTGGCCAGCACATCACAGAGGTCAGAGCCAAGCCCCTGGCTACTCCCATCCCCTCCCTGCTCACCTATGAGGGGTTAAGAGTAACAGCTCCACAGAATCTGCTCTGCCCCATTAATACAGACTGGCAATCTGGGTACTCAAGTAGGTGAGTAGGCTTTGTGCACACTTATTCCCCTAGGTGGGCACATAAGACAAATTATAATCTTGCCCCTTAGATATATTAATTTTAAATTTCTGAGAAAGATAATCATATTCTTTAAACTCATCATGCTGTGCATTTAAATGGAATGAAACTCCCTCTGTATTTGCTACTTAAAATGCCTTATACACCAGATTATTAATTAGGGACATAAACTAGACTAGATCCTGCAAATTTTACTGTCTTCTGCAATTTGTTGAACACCATAAACTCCTACTGAATTCAGGCCATAAGGGAATTCCGTGGGGATATGGCATCTACTGAGTACAGATCAAATAAGACCCTAAACACCAGCACACTTAGATGTTCAAAAGGCTCACGTTTTTCTTGACCCTTCACAATGGATATCAATATTAAAAAAAAATAAAAATAAAAATTGAGACAAATTCTCCAATATAGCAGACAGGAAACACATGACACTATGTAACTTAAAACATCACAACAAACTATATGAAAAGGGAAAAATTCTTTAAGTTTATCCAGAACAAATAGTCTGTAAGTGAAGAAATAAAAAAAAAAAACAAATTATCACACACAGGTACCTACGTTGTGCCTGTAAAATTCTTGCATGGATGCACAAAGAACTCACCATTGTACATGCAAAACACGCATTGCACTACCTTTTTATCTGTTTGCACACATGTATTGGGGTGGACACAATTCTGGGACCAACTTTTAGTAATTTTTAAGACAGGATTTTCTAAACAAACCTGAAATCACAAACAATTTTATTTTCTCAGTTACCTCTTCATATTTGTTATAATCTCTCCAGAGTTGTTCAATGTTGATCATTGGGTTCACGCAACCTCGCTGGTAAACCCTACGAACAGCTGTTATCCTCTGGTTTTCTGCATAAGATCCAACTGCCTCTCTAAATAGTGAAGTGAGACACTAACATGTCAGTAATTAAAACACTAACTTATATAAACATTAAAATTACATGAATTAACTTTTAAAAAATACTTAAGTACTTACACGCCTTTCAAAAAATTGATGTAATCCACCCAGATCTATGTAAAAAAAAGAACAGAAAAAAATCAAATCAACAAGCACTTAGTACAGTAATCAGAAATAATTAGACAGATAACGAAACATACCTGGTATGACATGATTTCCATGCCGATTTTATCCAGAGCGAAGTCATATGCCTGAGCCATTTTTTCTCTGAAAAATGCCACAGTATTGAAAACATTCAGAGCTGGGACTAGATTTTATCAATTTTAATAAATAGTATTAATTTAAAAAAATCTTTTAGCAACAAATTCTAAATATATATTTAAGTAAAAAAGGCTAGTGCCGTAAAATAGGTGTTTGGTTTCCTTAAATTCCTGGCATTCTGTATTCAGACAATTACCACAAGCAAGGAAGTTAAAAGGAAAACTGGCTGGCTCAGTGCACTGATGGCAGTACATAATGCTCTCGTGTGCCTGGGCCTCTCTTCTTAGATGACTAGAGCTCACATATGCCATGTGCATCAGGAATAGAGAAGCTATGGCCAGTTGCTCTATATATATTCCTTGCTGACTGATTTACTTAGTGGCAATACCTGAAAGAGATTAGGAATCCCTGAGAAAAGCAACAAAAAGCAGTTAAGGGCTAAAAGGAATGGTTTGCAATTAAAAAACCTGCGTGGACCTGGTTTTACTTTGAAACGCCCTTCTTCCCCTCCCTCCATAAAAATGGCTTATTTTTAATAATCAAAAGATTCCATGGAATTTTTAAAAAAATCTTTCAGCCATCAACCCCTTGCCTCCCCTCCACGCCAAAAATTGTAATTTTGTTTTCACTCTCCCTTTTTCCATCTTCCCACCTCCCTTTTCACCCCCTTTCCCACACATTTTGCCACTGAAAAAAGGGTTAGGGAATTAAAAGACAAAGGAAGGGGATGAACAAATACCAATAAAAAAGTGATTTCTCTTTTATTATTGATATTTTTAAATTAAAAATTCTGATTTTCTTCATGAAATTTATTTACCATTTTTAACAGCACTAGTAATGAGTATGTATAACTAGGTTAAGTGATGACTATGTGGAGAGAACATGACAACAACCTACAGCTATTTAAAGTGTAAACATTAAGGCCAGGTCTATACTACAAGCGCTACAGCAGCACAGCTATGGCACTGCAGCTATGCTGCTTTAGCGCCACTGTGTAGACGCTTCCTGCAGCAACAGGAGTTTTTCCATTGGTATCTCTAATCCACCTCTCCAAGCAGCAGTAGCTAGGCCGACAAAAGTATTCTGCAGTAACCTAGCCACATCTACATCAGCGGTTAAGTCAGCTTAATTTTGGTGCTTGGGGGTGTGAATTTTTCACATCTCTAAGTGCTACAGCTATGTTGAACTAACTTGTAAATGTAGGCCAGGCCTTAGGATGAAGAGGAATTATTTAGTGCAGTACGCAGGAGTATTAGGAGAAATGGGATGAAATTAAGGAAAGAAAAGTTTAAGATGAATATCTAAAATTTCTTCCTAACACCACGATGTATTAAGTTAGAGAATAGTCTTCCCAGGCCTTGTCAAAACTAGAGTTCTTCAATTGTTCCCACCTTAAATATTGTATCTTGATTAAAGCTAACACTTGAGCTGTTTTACTTGACTACCAATCCTGGTCTACAGAAGGCTTTTATTATTTGCCCCCATTGACCAGGAAGTTTAAAATTTGAGTAGACCAGGCAAAAGATAATGTATGATAGGGAACAATCCCTCATTAACAGGCAAATGGACAGGACAATTTACTTCTCTGGTTGTCTCAAGGAAGCAACTTTATCTGCTATTTTACATAGAGCATGAGCATGTAGGCGGCTGCCTACCAGCAAGAATCAAGGGATATATTAGAGAAAATTTTTTTTGAGAACAGGCAATAACTTATAGATCCATTATGATCAGCTCTCCAGGCTCAGAGCCAGGTTTGTCAAGACAAAACCCCTGTTCAATGCCTTGTAAAGGAAAAGAGAATCACCATAAAAACTAAAGAATTTGGAACAAACCATTTTTACTTACTTGTAACTGGGTAGCTTTCCCTTGGTTTCACGTACATATGAAAGGTAACACTTCCATAAATCGATGTGTAGCACTTTCATAAGGCATCTCTGAAACAACTGTTAGTATGTGGAGAAAATGTGATCAGGAATCCAAGAACAGAAATTAGGTTTTTATATTATTTCTTAGAGCACCTCAATTAAAACCTTCTCTGTTATTCTGAGCTGAAATTTATTGGAAAGAATAACCTAAATTACCAACTGATTTGGTAAGATTATCTTCATGTTAGGTAGTAAGAACTGGAGAGGTATAAAATGCAGGACAATTGTTCTAGTGACCCCACTGTTTACAGCAATAAAACCCACTTTTGTGATCATACTTCTAAGGTATCCTTGGATAAACTAGATAAAAAAAGAATGATTTAGATAAAATATTCAATGCAAGCTGCAGTTCTTTCTAATCTACTACCCCAGCCTAATGAGACGATACCTGGTCTCCTTATAAATATATATTTCATATGTAAGGCCTTAGAATTTTTTGTTTAAAAAACAAAATCTTAAAAATTACATAAAGTATCGAATTCATTATTGGACTCACCTTTTCTACTTTGTCGTAATTTTTTGCTTTAATCTGTAGGGAAGCAGAAAAGAATAAATAAGTCAGAAAAATCCTATTTTTAAAGGTAAAAGTAAATTTTATATTTGCAGTGGTGAAATGGTTTAATTTGTCTTTGTTTAGAATAATAATGAGTCCTACTCCACTGCTCTAGCCACTAGGCCACATTGCCTCCCAATACTTCAACACAACATAACTGCATAATTATTATTCATTGTACAAGAAGCCTCTATTTTTCTTGACTATATCTGTTTTTAGGGCCAAGTCTTAGTTCTACTGCAGTCAAATGGAGGTTTACTTCATTGACTTCCAACAGGACCAGAATTTTAGCCTTAATGAGCATCCTTACTTATATTCTGTATTGGAAGTCAAATTTTCTAAGTGGGACACTTACTTTAAGGTGCTAAATTGTGGACTTATGTGCACAAAACAGATATTAGTCACCTCTGTGCCCATCTAATCATCCAGATCAGGTCCTGGGCACCCCACCTTAACCACCCTAGTTTGAATATTGAGCTAAATGGGTCATTTCATTTATCAAACCACTATAACATTTGAATGATGTTCTGTAACATATTACTGGCAAACATTAATACATTATGCTGAAAAGTGTGTGTGTTAAAATAAACCTCTTGAAATGTTCAAAGAAGAGTTGGCTGAATAACAAAGTATTCTTGAGTAAACCCAGTAAATTCAGCTCTCTCTCATTTGTGGAGTCATATTATTTCTCATTTACAAGTATGTTCGCAAATTCTACAAATTTCAGCAAGAGCGATTATTCATTCCAACTCCAACACCAAAAGAGTGTTATTTTCCTGTTAAAAGTTTCAGTCATTGAATGAGAAAGCAGAAATATCCAGGGATTTATGTGACCAATCATTCACTAACTGAACCTGATTTCTGAGTAGTCATAGTTAAGGCTACTTTTTAGTCACAGGTATTTTTAGTAAAAATCATAGACAGGTCACGGGCAGTAAACAAAAATTCACAGCCTGTGACCCGTCCATGACTTTTACTATATACCCCTAACTAAACTTGGGCCAGCGTTTCTCTGTGGGAGTGGTCTGGGGGCCCCACCGGTGCTGGAGGAGATGGCCCAGATCCCCCACTGGTGCTGAGGTGGAGAGGCAGATAGCAGTGTGTGGCCTGGGACCCCTGCTGGTGCTGGTAAGGGGAGGTTGATGGCAGCATGCGGCCCAGGACCCCTGATGGCACTGGGGGGGGGTGCAGCATGGCCCTGCTGGGGGAAGATTGGCGGGGCAGGCAGGCTCCCCACCCAGCTCCAATCAGCATGTCCCTGCAGCTCCTAGGGGGCACCGCGTGCTGCTCCCACCACAAGTGCCGGCTCTGCAGCTCCCATTGGCTGGCAACTGTAGTCAATGGGAGCTGGGGGTAGGGCCGGCGCCTGCGGGCGCGGACAGCGCGCAGAGCCCCCTGGCTGGTCTGCCTAGGAGCTGCAGGGACATGCCGGTGGGAACCGGGACCCACTCCCCTAAAGTCATGGAAGCTTAGTCATAGTAAATAGTTTCCAAACAACCAAAAGACTCAAACTTGTTTGGTTGGTTACATTATTCAGCTAATATTTACAAATAATAAATATATTAGAAAAATTAAGGATCAGTTTGTGAATGTTCACAAACAGGAAAATGGCTAAGTTTGCCAACTAGTTTTATGTGAAATAAGGAATTTGCTCTATAGTTCAGAACAAAATCCTGCTTTCCTGTCAGTTACGGAACCAGTCTTACACTATGCGGAAATGACTGTAAACTGCCAAAACTGTAAGCCCAAACCAGTAGAGTTCCGCTTTCAACCCATAAATGTTTATATTTTCACAGAGCACAGCAGTAATAATGATCTCTATGTGAGGCTGCTAATGACCAACTGGGTTAACAGCCTTTGGTGTCACCTTGGACCATCTATTCCATTGGCCAGGAAACAAATGTTCCTGGTCAATGTTTATGAAGTAACCCACAACAGAGTAAAGTGCAGTTCCCAAAGGCCCCAATCGGGATCAGGGCCCTAGTGTCCTAGGTACTGTCCAAACATATAAAGACCAGGTTCCCTGACCCTCCCACCACCACCACCCCCCCCCAAAAAAAGAGAAGAAAATTCTACCAAGAAGTCAGAGAAACACCAGTTGCTTTTCCACTAGTAACATGGAGACCATCTGTAACCTCTAGTGGGATTTTGAAAAAGTTGATGTATGTATTATAAATAACTGACGGCCCTGGAATACACAGTTGAAGTCTGATAGACCTGCTTATAGCTTAACTGAACTGCAGCATTACAGTCTGTGACAAACAGACCCTCTCAAGTTTATTACAGCCCTATATTTATGCTGTACACAATTAGTCCATAATTACTACAAATATAAAATCAAAAGACAAAGGTCTCATCTAATTTTTAGCCCGTTTGTTGCCACATAGTTCTGTGGTTGGAAGTTCATAAGGCTAATGAACAAACTAAGTTGTGCCTGTAAGTCACCCCAATATCTTCATATAAAAGTTCAGCTTGATGCTAAGATTCCTTCCTATTACAGAAGCCATCCCAAGAACTGCAGCCTCTGGTTAGCTTTATAGTCTTATCAAACTAACTGGGATAATGTATGAATCTGTGATTTTGGTTTTGTTTAAATGGTTAAAAATCTAGTTGTCATTTCTGCCTTCTAGCTTTATTTGCAGGAACACACTGAATGCATTTCTGAATGTTCAGTTTATGTCCTTAAGTATCTAGCTGGAATGGGTACTTTGTCTTCTCAGGACACTGAGGGCCTCTAGTCCATATTTTTACCACTTCCAGAACTGATTGTTATACTACCCTTTCCCCTGGCTTACCAGAAAAATTATACAAAAGGCAGCTGCTAGCTTTTTTCTGAATCACGGATGGTTTTCCAAGCCAATCAGCCAAGTTTGTGCCATTTCTTTGACATTCAAAGACAAAGCTCACAAATCCCAGGAGGAACACAGAACTAGGAGAGGGATGAGAGAGCCCTTTCCCTTTAATTTATACAAACATCTCCACTTGCAAAATGGAGCACTAAATACATTAACAAGCATCTTTGACTTATTTATGAATCCGGTAAAAAAGGGCAGCTGTACCATAAAATCCAAGCGACAGAATCACAATTCCACAAAGCTGACTGCTAATGAACAGTAACTGACAAACAGTATTATATCATCTTACGTAAGCCTGACCTTAGCCGTGGACCTAAGTCTGATTAGACATGCAGATGAACTCTGTAGTTAAACTGAGGGGAACACATACAGTAAATAATAAGTAATAGTGTCATCTTTCTAGGATTAAAGCTATGAAGGAACCTTCCCCATGAAAGAAAGGAGAAGGGACATTAGCCACTTCCAGAATTCATCCTGTGGGGCCCAATATAGTTCCATGCATATTTAAACATTTACTAGAAACACATGGGGCTGATCTATTGACACCCAAGTAAACATTTTACTAAAGCCACCTCCAAAAGCTTGCCTATATCCCATGAATAAAACAAACTATTTTAACTGAGCGTTACCAACTTCAGCAAACTTCCTGTGAATCATGCGCACCTTGTCAAAAAGACACAAAAAACAAATTGGCTGCTTCAATATTAACACACACATTTCAACAGTAATATTTATTTACCAATTTTACCTTAAAGTGTGAACTGCTTTCCTAACTTTTAAAGGCTATAAATAAACATGAGATATTAAGGAGATCAATAAACCCTATATCTTACTCCTGATTTTCACAGGAGCCTTTGCAGTCTCAACATGGCACCTGCTCCCTGCTTAATACTGGATCCAACTTAAGGTCTTGATTTTTCAGAATTTCAGTGTGCAAAAACCCACCTATCATAGGACTGCCTCTCCTTCCTTGACCTGACCCTACCAGCAGCAGGGATGCTGGAGCTGACTCTACTGAAATTGAGATTTGCAAGTGCAGGAGACCTGCCTTCCTCAGTATCTGCCCCACAGCTCTGGAATGTCCTTTCTACAAGATATCTGTTGATTATGGATCTCATGACCTTACATTTCACTCTTAATACTGCTCTCATAACACTTTATTTCATCCAATAACTGCCTATCAGACAGTGAAACACAAACCAAAGTAGAAGGCTCACAGTGTTGTACAAATAAAGGATAGCAAATATAGTTTTACTGACAGCTTTAAGTAAATTTGTTGCCTCTCATGACACAGATGAGCATGTGGTAGATAAAACAACAAGGAGTCCTCATGGCACCTTGGAGACTAACAAATTTATTTGGGCATAGACTTTATTAGTCTCTAATGCCACAAAGACTCCTCCTTGTTTTTGCTGATACAGACTAACATGGCTACCACTCTGAAACCTGCCACTATGTGGTAGTTAAAATTGATTTTAAGGCTGCATTTTACAGGGCAGGTTGAGCTATGTTCAGGTCCACAGACTAGAAGACCTAACCACACAGGTACATATGGACTAAATTTGCATAAATATGCTAAGCTATTAGCAGTCACTCCTTAAAGTAGAAGGGAGAAAGTCTGCAAATGTAAGTTCCATCTGTGCTAGAAAAAAATATGCTTGCAGTAAAAAAAAAAAAAAAAAAAAAAAAAAAAAAAAGGTCCTTAAACCAAAAGGAATGGAAATTATTTAGCTGGAACAGCTATAAGAGTAAAGTACTCTGCTCCTGAATTTCAGGCTTAGTCAGAGCCAGCAATTTGGTTCTCTTTGACGTTAAGGCCACTGCCCATCTAGGTTTATGAAATGTATATATCATTATATCCTCATTTAATTAATGCTGTCGCATGTAGCAGTGCATATTTTAGACCTTTCTCATTTGATTTGTAATATATTCTTCACGGCTCTTGTTTAGTTATAGACATTAAACATTATGGAAGGAGTTCATACTTTAATGGAAAATTTGCAAAGATCCTATTTGCATTCTTTTATTTTGTAACTGGAGAGAAAAGTGATGGGATATTTAAAAACAAACAAAAAAAGAAAGAGTTTGCACTGTAAATCCTATTGCTCTTGTTTTTTCAGTGCTTTCAACATTTATTTTTATCCTTTAGCTATGGAGCCACAGGATAAAAGCTCTTGGCCTTTTCTCATTCTCCATGAGGAGGTAGGAATCCATGAGGACACAGTGAGCAAGGTCTGTTTTAATGGACTTTCCTTATTATTTTAAAACACTAGGAAGATAGGTCTTAAAAGAGCTTGCAGAAAGCCTCAAACAAACATTCCTATTTATACACTCTGCTAGCTCCCATTCATTTAGCTTCCACAGACAGGGAAACAGGGATTCTGGATCAAGTATTGAAGGAAATATTATTTTGGGTTCTAAACTTTTAACAGCTGCATCAGCGGTTCCATTTACCCTTGCAGCCTCTTGCAATTCATCTGAATAACTCTCTCCTGCTGCATCTTCCTCTGAGCAGAACCCTATCTTCCATTTATTCTCCCTCGACTTGGAAAAGTTCTGTTCACATTTTTATTCGTATTTAGTGGCCAGTAGCACTTCAGGGACAAACTTTACCCAGAAGATACATTTTTCTTTCTTTACTCACTAATTTGCAGAGAATAATTTCTTTTACAAGTGGGACAAGGGGCAGAAGTTGGACTAAAATACTTCCTACTCCATGTTGGTATAGGGACCCTAACACAGATACTGTCTCACAATATTCCTGTTCCTTTGATGGCTTCCCACATTCTCCAGCAACCTGATTCCCAGCCCCTTCATTCCTGAATATTTGGAAATAAATTGAGGAACAAAGAGTAATATAAACTCTGAGAATTCAAATCATGAAAGAAATATTACAGAGGAAATCTAAGAAAGTAAAGACCGTGGACCTGATTCTGCACTGCCTTGAACCCTATGCAGTCATTTACACCTGCGCAGTGAGTGTAACTATTAGAACAGGAGTATTTACAAACACTTTGCACAGACATAAATGACTCCACAAAGTCCCCATTAGTGGAAAATTAGACCCTATCATTCTACAAGGGTATGTTTTTACACACACAGTGCACAACATATACAATACATCTCCCTTTCTACACCTCTATAGAGGACTGTGCATTATGATGCACCCAATAACTATGTAATAAAAAAAGGAGCTGGCCTCAGAAGAAGGCATTTCCTGCTCTGACAGGCAATTTAATATTTAACAAAAGAAAATTTAAAAGTCGAGTGTCCCTGCTGCCATGGGACACCTATAACCTCTGTGATATGAGGCATCAGCTTTGCATACCTCCAGGTATGGAGAACTTATTTACTTCCACTTCTCACTGCTTCTTAATATAATTGGAACATTATGTTTGCATAACTTCTCTTAAAAATGCTTATGACACCTTACAATTATTTTAACAAAAGTCTCTCATGGGATGCAAACTTTCATGAAGGGTTTGATTCCATTCTATTTTTTTAATTGCGGATGAAGGGGCATAACTGTCAATAGCTTTAAAATTCTCCATTGTTTGTAAGGTCTTGGAAGCCTGAAAAGGACATCTTTATGATTTGGGTCTAATCTTGTAAAGTGCTGCACATCTCTAGGAAGTGAAGAGTGCCCTCAACTCCCATTAAAGACAATTGGAGGCAAGAGCTCTCAGCATCTCCAAGGAGGTCTTGCAGGCTCATGTTCCTTGTCCTCTTCCATTGGGCCAATAGTGATTTTTGACTCTTGTTTCTAATGCAGGAGAAGCCCATGGGCCTTGGTTCTATTTACTTCTACTTATTAATGTAGAATCTTCATTAAGATCAGCAGAAATAAGACACCATTCTTAGAGCTGAGCATATGAATCAACTTTTGCCCCTGTCCCCCACACAACAGGGGGCACAAGGCATTTTTTCTCTAAAACCCACAAGGGATCTAAAAATTGAAATGTATATATTTAAAAATAAATAACTCCTAACGTAGTCCACCCTTTGGTCACTGACTAATCAGAAATAAAGACTAGTGTAGGACTAGCCCTATTTTCTGCATGCCCAAAACAATATAGGCAGCAAGGGGAGTTCAAGACAGATGCTGGTCAGCTGGATTCTGCCACCGGTGGAGGGCCATGGAAACACTGTTTTGCAGGTCATCTGTGACTTATATCATCAACCAGAATAACCAGGCATAGTTGAACAATGGGGGCAGTCTGCATATGTACCTGCCATGATCACCAACCTGCAGCCCCCTAGACTCCTACATTCAGTGTGTGTGTGGGGGGGGGGGGGGGGGGGCCAGGGGGCTAGGGCCAATCTCAGCAACTCTGCTTTGCTAGGTTATTAACGCTACAGCAACAGGTTAATGTGCATTATGCCTGTTGCTTGGTAACAGCCAAAAGCTGAGCAATAAAATCCCAAGGCACAGTACTAGCCACCACATTATAAGCACTTTTAGGCCCAATTTTAGACCCAAAGTACTTGAACACCCCTTAGAAATATTTTTGAAAAGATAAAAGCAATACAAGGTTAGATTGTGCAAATGTATTCTGTTATGCATGTGTTACTGCTGTATGAAGGACCAAGGGAGCTCTCCGCATAAGTTACAGCTGGTCACAGGAAGGCTGCCTCTTTTGATTAACATTCAGAGTCCAGTGCAAGGTGAATACATCAGCAGAGCTGACAATTTTAAAATAAAGCTACTCTTGTGTATTTCAGACATATGCCGATTATATGGAAAAGTTACTAAGTATTGTATCTGTCAAAAAAACCTTTACTGTTTTTAATAAGTATTTGAGATGCTGCAACTGAATTATCTCCTTAGGAAGAAATACCTGCCCCCATTACACCGGTCATCAGTTTATTAGACCATTAATATTAGATTGCTGTAACTGATTATAAAAAGCATTAACAGGCACTAGATACTGCCCCCTTCTGCCTCAGTCAGCTTGCTTTGTGCCACTGGAAAGGGGGAATAGCAACATCTGTGCTAGAGCCTCCCTAATGAGGTGCAGTCACCACAGGTACTAGAGATGGCATAGCCTGTTCCACACCCACATCCCGCTTACAGTTCTTGGCTTCAGGGCCAGGTCAAGATTTAGGGACAGGACATAGCCTCACTCTGGCTATCCCAAGCAGGGAAAGTTTAGAGCAGGACCGAGGCTGCTCTAATTGTTGTCAGGTTAGGGATGGCATAAAAGTAGGGTGACCAGACAGCACGTGTGAAAAATCAGGACGGGGTGGAGTGGGGGGGGGGGGGGGAAATAGGAGCCTACATAAGAAAAAATCCAAAAATCGGACTGTCCCTATAAAATCGGGACATTTGGTCACCCTACATAAAACCAATCTCAAGATCAGGGAGTCAAAACCAGCTCTCTGATCGCTTCCCCCAGGCTGTACTTAGAGACGACTGGGTGCAGGAGATAATCCAGGTCTAATTTACTGTGTAAAAAAATTAACATGCTCATGACGTCTAAAAACATACAACACAAAGGTAAGACAAGTTTGTCACATTTCGGACCAGACAATACAAATCTCAAACAATTTCTTTCAAATGCTTTCTACTTCTATAAATATTTTTAAGACAGAGGCAGCCCATTTTGTTTCAAGCAGCAGTGGTTTACAAGTTTACAGCATGAGAAGCCAATGGCTCCAATATTTATTTGTATTGCAAGATTTATTTATTTTTAAATATGGGTGCTACTGAGAATGACAAACATGAGTAAAAGTGTGATAAAATCCATCCAGAAGAAAAAGTATTTTCAGAGTATACAAAAAAAATATGATTTTTCCTCAGTAAGAATATGAAATAATAATAATAAAAAATCAACTAGACTTTTAGTACCTGATTCTAACCTCACATCTACCTTTCAACAGTGTAACTACACTGAATTTCATCAGAGTTACTTCTTATTTACAAAGCTGAGAGATCAAAAGCAGGCCCTTTGGATGTATTAATTATTAGTGTGTTCTGGGTCTATTTCTCTCTCCAGACTAACATATGAAATCTTTTAAAAATAAAAAAATAAAGTTAGTGACAACTATTTCTGAGACAGTTGCATCTAGCCACCATCTTGCTGAACAAGGATCAATGTGCTAGACACCTAATATTTATTTATAATTCTCAGAGATAGATTTAGAAGGTGATGTGTAGGCAAATTCTCTGAGATCCACTTACACCCACAGCTGCCATATAAAGGACTCCGAGTTGGTGTGTAATTTACATGCTGAAGAGCCTAAAGAATTGAAGTAAGGAGAATGGTCTACTTTCACTTCCACCTCCTTATATCCTGTTTCATGCTTTCCTTAATACCTGTCTGTTTTCTTACTCCTCAGGACAAGTGACTTTTTTGAACTCTCAGATTCTTCAATGGACCAAAATACAAAGGGATGGATAAGAAGGGGTCTGATTCTAATAGGAGACTAATTTGATGCAACATACTTGTTTGGAGGGAGGCAGGGAAGAAGATATAAACTGCAATTTAAACTCATCTCTAACTTTAACCCTTAACATTTAAAAAAATAAGTGTTCTTGGATGCAGCTAACACTGTAGACTATTTCATTTTTGATACCTGCGATCCTATTTTATCAAGATAATACTCAGGTTAGGTTGAAATTAAATTTAAAAAAACTGAGATCTGTTCCTCTACTGCAGCTGTGATGAAATGGGTTATATGAAACTATTAAAGTAGGATTATATTTGGATATTAATATTTAACACTTTACAAATATTCACAAAATTAATTCTCATCACTTTTGTGAACTACATATTACCTCTATTTTACTGATAGGGAAATAGAGGTAAAGAAGTTAAGTGATTTGACCATGAACACAGGAATAGACATTGATAAAGTCAGGACTGGAATTTCAGGAATTCCTGATATAACAGTTCCTTTATTTTTATCCTTAAAAGAAGACAAACCCTGCAAATTAAGCTAATCCTGGCTTTGTTACCATGTGTGTGCATAATTTTTATCCTTGATCTCCCGACCTCTGTTACCTTCAATTGTTGTGTCTTGTCTTAGTCCAGATCATAAGCTCTTCAGGACAGGGAATGTCACTTTGTATTTCTACAGTTCTCAGAACTACAGAACCCCAGTCTGACTGGTGCACCTGAGTGCTTCTGTAATAATAAATAATAGAAAGGGGAGTTCCTGGCTCTTAGTTCTGTGATCAGACCATCCATTATAATGGAAGATTCATTTCAGCTCTGTATTTCGTACATCCAATCATAAGTAATTCTTATTGTCCAGTTCAATTGTTACAAAATAAATGTATTATACCAGAGGTCCCCAACACGGTGAATGCGCCCACGTCATGGCCGGCGGTCGAGCATCCGCCGCCACGGTCCTTCATCTGGTGCCCGCCAGACGAAAAGGTTGGGGACCACTGTATTATACTATAAGAACAAGAAGCTCATAGTAATCATTTTACAGTGACAGGGACAAAATTTGCCCTAAGATGTGTTTGCGCAACTCCTACTACAAAGTCAATGGCAAAATTTAGCCCATATATTATGATGCTGTAGTGCATGGATTTTAATTGGCTTCTAAAGGGGTTATTTATAGTATGCACAGGATAAGTTCTTACACTATGTTACCTATAGAATTAAATCTCAAGATTTATCAACAGTCAACAATTCTAAACAGAAGCATGAAGGATTTTGGTTGTTTTTAAGACAGGTTTTCAGTGTTCCATTTTCACACAATAGGACAGTAAGGCTTGTCTACACTGGAAACTGAAGGACAAAACTTTTGTCGTTCAGGGGTGTGAAAAAAAACACACCCCCAAACGTCAAGAGTTTTGCCGACGAACAGCGCTTTGTCAGCAGGGATGCTCTCCTGCCAACAAAGCTACTGCTGCTCTTGGGGGTGGAAGTTTTTTTCTCAGTGGAAGAGCTCTCTCCTGTCAACAAACAATGGCTACACTGCGCGCCTTTTAGCGGCATGGCTGTAGCAGCACAGCTGTGGCGCTAAAAGGTGCGTCACGTACACAAAGCCTAATACAACATCTGACCCCTAAGGAAGAAACTTCCTCAACCCCTTCACCTCTACCCTACACACAACTCCTCCTCCTCCTCCTCACTGCCTCTCCAATATGAGACCTCTCCTATTTCTCTAGCCCCCATTCCTGCCATGATTGCTGTACAAGTTAGCCCCAAATTTCCCAAGCAGAAAGTCTAATTCTCCCAACCCCACTTTCTCTAGTTCATCTCCCTGCAAGTGGTTATTCTGGCATCCATGCCAAAAAAATTTGCCCCCTTCCCCCACACCTCAGCCTGTGCCACTGCTTGGGTGTATCCTGCTCCATGATGCTTTATGGGATGAAATGGCAGAGTGGATATGGAAAAGGGGGGATGGCAGTAGTCCCAAACAGACCTTGTCTTCCAGTGGCCACAAAGCATCCCATCACTCCAAAAGAGTAACCCCAACTAACATAGGGGTGAGGGGAGAATCTTGAAAGATATAGGGACTAGCTGGTTTCCTAATGGCTAATTTAAATATTGTATAGTGCTACAGCAGCAATGCTATCCTGAAGTCAAATTTGCTATTGACTAAGTTCACAGTGACAAATGTCTAACATGTCTGAAGAAATGTTGTTCCTGCACAATGAAGTTACTGCAAAACATACTGCATATAAAATACCTTCCACTTTTTTTTTTTTAAATATACCACATACCAACACATTTCAGTATGTGATTCTATAGGTGGTACACACAAGAATATTTAAACTATGTATTTATTTGAATGAACAGTAATTGCAGGTCTCAATTTTTCTTTATTCAAAAACAATTAGAGTTCCATGTTAAAACTCAACATTCATGCAATTTATAGGAAAGAATTTAAATACACAAAAATCAGAAGATTTAAAAAAAAAAGAAAAAAAAAGAGGTTAGCTCACGAAAACTTATGCCCAAATAAATTTGTTAGTCTCTAAGGTGCCACAAGTACTCCTCATTCTTGCTGATACAGACTAACACGGCTACCACTCATTTAGAGTTACCATTCCCAAAAGAAAATAATCTGGCTACACTGAATTCATCCACACATTCAACACATTTTTCTGTCTCATCTACTTGTGCATTTTTCATTGGGAGAAAAAAAAAAAAACACCTAAGCTCTTTGGGTCAGGTATTGTCTTTTTACTGCCTAACTGTATATTGCCTAGCACAACATTTCTCAAACTGGGGTCTGCAAACTCCTGGAGATCTGCCAAGGTACTCCAGAGTGTCTGCCAGCCCCGCTGATCAACTCAACTCCTCCCCCTCCCACCCAGTGCTTCCTGCAGGCTGGGGAACAGCTGTTCAGCAGCATGCAGGAGGCACTAGGAGGGAGTGGGAGAAGTGGGGATGGGACATGCTCAAGGGAGGAAAGAGGAGGGGCAGAGTTGGACCGGGGTGGAAAGAGGTGGGGCGGTGTGGGGCTTTGGGGGAAGGGGCAGAGTGGGGGCAGGGTCTGGGGCTGAGCAGGGACTTGGGGGTCCATGAAAAACTTTAAATCAAAATAAGGGTTGTTGGGTTCCTAATGTTTGAGAACCGCTGACCTAGCACAATGGGGTCCCATTTCCTAACTGGGATGTCTAGGTCCTACTACAGTACAAATAGTAGTAGTAATAAGATATGAACTAGTATTTGGCTTTGTTGAATGTTATGTTTGTAAAAATGCTGGCTTTGCTCTAGAAAACCGATGTTCTCATTTTACCCACAAACAGGTACAGCCATTTCCTATGATATCATCAGTTCTCTAGAGCCAATCCAGCATTTCTGAACTGCCAAGCTTTCCTACACTGACCACCAGTAAGCTTCATCCTTGACCTGGGGGATGATTTGTAAAAACAGGTTAGTTTGTTCTTTTTGCACAGTCAGTCTTTTTCCTGTCTGCTCAGACTGCCAACATGCCACATAGTACTAATTCTGGTATCTCACTGGGTAAGCACTTGAGATGACCAAACTCATTTCACATGAGCCAGACAGCCACCACCCATTAACAACTTTGTTATCACCAAGTTAGGGACTGTTCAAATAAGTGATGTAGAGATGAAAGGCTCATAAATGTCTCATACAGTATCAAAAATATCTATATACAAGAGGACTGATTTGATGGTTGTAGTAACTATTTCTCAATTTTTGAATGTTTACCATCTCAACCAATTTGTTGCATTAATAAGGGGTTTTACAGATTCCAAATGTGTCAGATTTTTCAGGGACTAAATGATTTAAATGCAGGTTCCTTAATTTCTGTATAATACCAGGACAAAAACTACAGCCTTAGAAGCCAAAGGCATGCAGTGCTCCTTTACTAGGACTTGTGTAATATACTCATGGAAGACAAACGACAGATTCAAATTCTGCAGCAGTTCTACATGCAAATCAAACCCTAAATCACTGCAAAATATTAGCTGTAGTTTTGTCCCCCCATTACCTGAAATTTCACAATAAGACAAACTGAAGGATA
Organism: Mauremys reevesii; assembly: GCF_016161935.1. NCBI lineage: Eukaryota > Metazoa > Chordata > Testudines > Geoemydidae > Mauremys > Mauremys reevesii. The sequence continues at coordinate 92,554,545 of NC_052626.1, forward strand.
ATTAAGAGCTAAAACTTAAGGGGGGGGCAGATAAAGGAAAGAGTAAAGATAGACAGGAAGAAAAAGCCCTTTTACATGGATCAAAAAAATACATTTTCCTTTAAATTACAATAAAAAAAATTCTTTACAAGTCTCATCATGTTAGTGTAAATTTTCCCTTATTTCCATTGTTTTGTTTTGAAGTGAAGTCTTGCTCTGAAAGTGACTCTAAAATGGCTTTGTTGGGTTTTAAAGTTCTTGTCCCAGTTCTGATTCCAGATCAAATTAGTTCATCTTCCATGTAAAAAGGTGTTTCTTCTGTTAGTGCTAGAAGTTCAATTTAGGGTTATTTCTACTATTTCATGTACTTAGTTATAAAGCATCTATCACTGTAGTATCCCATCAGCACCTGAAAGCCAAGCTGTGTTCTTTTTAGCTATTACCAGAACAACACACAATCAGTCCCCTTGCTGGTTAGCTGTATTGGCTCTGCAGTGGTAAAAGAACAGTTTGTTTTTTTTTGTCATGCAAGGCAGCAGCAGCTGTGACTCTGCATCTACATAGAAAGCTGAGCTGTTGAGAGTAAAAAACTGCCATTATAGAGTCACTCTTCTCATAATTATCCTTTAAGTTTTATAGTTTATTTTCCTGAAGGAAGTGTAAGATGGAGGTGTTTGAAATGAATGGAAGACCTTGCTTTGCCACATTTAGAAGATTTTTCTCAATCTAATGTGAATAGTCACTTTGTACATGTTCACAGTAAAGGCTATTTATAAGAGAAATTAAATATGAACACATTTTCTTCGAACATTCTCCAAATGGAGAACCTTGTTTCAAATGAACTATAAAAGGATTATATTTCTGTATAGTCAATTTACCCAATGACTATACACATAAATATTGCAATAAAGAATTTGAAGAGTATTTAGTGAAATTAGGAACTTTTTACTTCCAAACTATGCACTTTGTGTTATCTTCTGTTTTGTGTTATGAAAAGGAGAAAATGGCACTTAGTACCCCAATCTGAGCCTGCCTGGTGATAAAGGGACATCTATTTGTCTTCGGAGACCACGAAGACCTCAGTGGAAATTCGCTCATTAGTTACTGCTTCTTAGAATGGCAGAAAGCACCCCTCTATGAGGAAGGAAAGATTTACATGAATGGCAGCATTTCTCTTTAGGGAGCCAACCTGCCCAGGGAAGGTGGGGAAAAAATAGCAATATAGAGGGACAGGGCCTTTCCAGGAATGGCCTGGTACATGCAAGGATGTCTTCTGCTTTTCTCATAGATTCTTGGAAACCTGCAGCCTTCTACAACCTCAGCACTCCCCTCCCCCTAAGGGGGCAATCAAACTGGACGGCAGCATGTAGTAGCCCTTTCTGTCAGAGATCTTTGTTTCCACAATCCATATTAATGAACTTTACACATCTTTTTCCTTAAAGCCAAAGCAGCAGACTAAAGAGAGAAAGGCTTTCATATTGGTGTTTCCACCATCCAACTCTAATCATCAGAACCCTTAGTTGAAACTCTGAAGGAAGTATATTATGCTCCACTGGAAGCTAAGTTAAATCCCTCTAAGAAAGGCCTATGTAAGATTTTAATAAACAAAAACCAATTTGCAGATGACAAGTTTCTCTTTCTGCTCACAGAATCTACTGATTTGATCCAATATGCTACTTTAACTAAATCTCCAGTGTAAGATGGGAGGAATGAATTCAAGGTCACATTAAAATGCAAACTCCAGAAGTATATAAATCAAGTCTGCATTCAAATATGACAGAGAAACACCAACACTCAGAATCTGGGTATACCCTAAACCATCAAGCTTTAGGTGAAACACGGGCTGCTAGCTAACCTTCCTAATTACATCCCCTCAAGGAGAAAAAAAGAAAAGAAAAGAGCATAACAACCTTCACTGAAACAGAAATGTCCTTCCCCTAGCAGCTAAGAATATGCTTTTGAATACTAAGGGCTTTTCTGCACATTGGGTTATTCCTGAATAGCTCTTCAGGAGCAAGAGTGCATTGGTTCCCATTTATCTTAATCCACTTTGAATGTGGATTATTTAAACAGAAATAAACATTCCAAAATAAGAATGTCCATAACTGCTATTCAGGAATATTATTTGGGAGTTATTCTGGAACAGTTACTGCTCTTTAAATTCACAGCCTACCTTAATCCAAATTAATTTTAAAGTGCAGGAAAGCCTTAAGGACTGATTCATTTTTGAGCTTTCTTGGAAGAATTTTAACAACTCACACCATGGTGTAATCTTGGTCACCACCTTAGCATTCCACTATAGACTTCAGACAACATATTTGTAGTTTGGCGCTTAAAACTGCAAGCTGCTGAATGCCTTCAATTTCTATGGAAGTTGAACAAAAATTAAGGGTGCTCAGCACTTTACAGAAAGAGGCCCACTCTTTATAGTGATTGTCTTAGAAGCTATCATACATTTAATGACCTAAGTCTACAAGATACAAGCTAAGTCTTTATGGAGAAAAACTAATTTAAAAAACAAACCACCACAACAAAAATGAAGTGATTTTCTATTCTGGACTTTAGAAAACAAAATAACCAAAAGGAAATGGCACTGGGTTGCTATTACTAATTAACTCACCCTTAAAAAGTTATTTCTTTTTGAAAACTCACTCCTCCTACCCACTATTTATGTTGGCTTTATTTATTTTTTTCTTTCAACTTGGATAATGAAAATAGACAAGTCAGTTTCTTAAGTTCATTTTTCTTCCTCTCTAGTCTATACTGGATTCCTCAGTCACTCCTTTTTTGAAGAATCCTATATATCTACTTCCCCCTCCAATTATCAACATGAGTTGTTGCTTGTTCTTTTTGTTTCACCAGCATGGCCAGTTCCTTTCTTCCTCCTCCCACCTCTGAGTACATATTTTGAAGAGAAATGTATTTCTGATCTCAGGTAAGTATCACATACCAATTTAAAAGGCAGCCCACACTCGTAGGCCAGTGCACATCTCTACTTCCCTCACCAGTACCTAAATACAAAATAGTCCCTCTATATTTCTTGCGGTGTTAGATACTGCTTGACATGAGTAAGAATGGCAGATGCAGACTCACATACAAGATTTTGTTAGAAAAATGACAGTTAAACACCTTTCTGTTTTCTCACCCTTTTAAAGTTACTCTTTTTAAAACAGAACACTAGTTGTCCTCTTACCCCAAAATAAAATAGTCAAATATAAAATGGAGTTGGAGTCTGCCATCCTCTTTCACTTCTCTTAATAGTTCCTCATAGTTTATTGCAATTAAAGTTTGTTTTTTTACTACATGGGTAAAACTGGTATCTAGAAATCCAGAAGTTGTTAGCCCTTTCTTGAAAAAACAAACCCATTAGTTCAGTCTTAAGTACTATTTGCCCTAATTAATTAAGTGACATCCTTCTTTGCATTGACCATGCTTAGAGGCAACAAGCCCCATTAGAATTCTTTTATCAACTTCCTTGTTGCATCTACTCTATATTTGTCTTTATTCTCAGCCATCTTTGTCAGCAGAACCAAATTTTTTTTAAAACTAATATTTGTAGGTGATTATCTGTCCACCATGCTTCTTGCATTAGTCCAGTTACTTTTCTTTCCTTTGAAGATTATCTTCTCTGTTATCTTTTGTCCATTTCTTTACATTTAGTCTGTTCATATAGTCTTTTTAGGAAAATGGGTCTTCTCTGCCCTTTTTTTGCTACATTCCTCATGATGTGAGCTGTACCTACTACTTCACTTTCCACATTTTAAAAGAAGTCTTCGAAAGCCTGTCCAGTCTAGGAGGCTGATTCCCCATGCACACAGCGAAGAACTTCTATTTGTAACAGCTCCTTCTCTCGATACAAGGAATTTCTATTTCATTAAACCAAACTTCTTTCCGAGCAACAGCCTTTAATCCAACAATCTGTCTGCCTCTAGTTCTCTAGGCCTTGCCCACTCTTCAGTGTGGTTAACCTAATCATCTCTGTTTCGCTCCCCAAGTCATTGAACTTCTGCATGACACTACTGTCCTGCTTACGTCAATATTAATGTGAGCGACACTCTGCAACCATTCTTCCAAACTCTTGAAGCAATATACTGCTTCGTTCTCCTTATCCCTATTTTATGTTATTCAATCCCTCTTTTTTCCATACAAATACCCTGATCATGGTGATCTTTCACTCACTGATCCACAACTTTCTTCAAGACTTTCTCAGATCAGTGCAGTTACCACACATTTCAACTTGGACCACTGGTTTGCTCTATTTGTCCATTGTCAAATATAATGCAAGATAATACACTCCCTCTGGATGTATTCAGATGGAACAATCCATTTTATGAACACACAATATTTTCTTCTACCTTCCACTTCCCTCTACTCAGATTCAGTCCTCTCGTGTTTGAAATCTTCCTTAATTACAGCTGCAAGCATCTCTTGCATAAAATGGCAGAAAAGTCTTCAACATCCCAGATGATCATGTTACACATCCAGCCTCAACTTCTATTTCAGCTTTATGAACAGCTTATATTGCTTACCCATGTGCCACCTCCAGGTCAACAGCAAAGAATATAAACATTACACACTCACTCACTGTAGCCTTTGCAAGAGTTATTTTATTTTTTCCCCATTTCTCTGCTCACTTTTCTTAGTTCTATTCACTGTAGTTCTCATTTCTCAGGCTTTGTAATCTATTACAATGACAGTGAAAAGTATTAAACACACATTGGAGTTGCTACAAGTCTATGAAAGTAGTCATAGATATTAAGCATAATTCAATTAACAAACAGATCTACTGGTATTCTTTGCTGCTGTTAGGAGGCATATCATCTCTCTCTCACACATTCACAATCCCTTTACAACCAGAACTAACACTGTAGTGCAGGGTCGGCAACCTTTCTGAAGTGGTGTGCCGAGTCTTCATTTATTCACTCTAATTTAAGGTTTCACATGCCAGTAATACATTTTAACGTTTTTAGGTCTCTTTTTATAAGTTTATAATATATAATTAAACTACATTGTATGTAAAGTATATAAGGCTTTTAAAATGTTTAAGAAGTTTAATTTAAAATTAAATTAAAATGCAGAGCCCCCCAGACCAGTGGCCAGGACCCGGGCAGTGTGAGCGCCACTGAAAATCAGCTTGCGTGCCGCCTTTGGCGCACATGCCATAGGTTGCCTACCCCTGCTGTAGTGGCTCACTTATCAATAGAAGGATGTGATTGATGTTACACTACCACTGAAATTAAAATCTATCTATCTATATCAATATAGCACATATGTAAAATCATTCCCTCAACATGCCAAGGTGCAATGGCATGAATTGAAGATTGAAGATCTTTTACCACTAAATGTTATTTGAAGTTAATTTTAAGGTTGTGGCACAAAAGCAAGGAAATTAAAAAATAAGATGGATACACTGTACTGATTTCATTGGGCCTAAGTAATGCAGGGGCCAGGTAACTTAGTGCAACTTACTATAAAGTGTACACTCCTTATGCAGCAATATCTGGAAGAAAGGTGAAGAACCAAGTCCCAATTACCGGTATCTAATTCGGTGTCATTATATAGATTTGTTTCACATCATGGTATTTTATGGTGGTTTTGCATATATATTTCTTGACTTGACTGAACACTGAAAAATCCTTGTTTGTTTTTGAATTAAAAAATACAAAGGGGAATAATGGTTTATTTATAATACCAATTCTTCGCAGATCTAGTTAAGATTAAGCTGATCGCTTTGTTTTTTAATTAATAATGTTACTGGAGTGCATCTTTTCAGATCCAATTACTTGTACCCATTTGTGTATAACAAGAACACAAATTAAAGAAGTATAGCCTATACAAACCTACTACAAGGTGGATGTACAACTGGTTGAAACAGCATACTTAGAGTAGTTATCAATGGTTTACAATCAAGCTGGAAAGGCATATGGAGTGGGATCCCACAGGAATCTGTCCTTGATCTGGTTCTAGTCAATATCTTCTTAAGTTATTTGGATGATAGAGTACACTTACAAAGTTTGTGAATGATACCAAGCTGTGAAGGATTGCAAGTGCTTTGAAAGACAGAATTAGTATTTATGTTTTCTTGACAAATTGGAGAAATAGTCAGAAATAAGCAGGATAAAATTCAATGAGGAGAAATGCAAAGTATTACACTTAGGAAGGAATCATCAATTGGAAAATGCCTGCCTAGGAAGGAGTACTGCAGAAAAGGATTTGGGAGTTATACAGGATCAAAAAATGAGTAAGAGTCAACAATGTAATACTGTAGGAGGAAAAAAAAAAAACCAAAACGAACACCTCGTGCTGGGCTGTATTAAGCTGGAATGTTGTAAGGAAGACACAAAAAGTAATTCTTCCACTCTACTCAGCACTGATAAGGCCTCAACTGGAGTACTGTATCCAGTTTTGGGCATCGTACTTCGGGAAAGATGTGGACAAACTGGAGAAAGTCCATACATTGATTAAAGGTCTAGGAAATATGACCTAGGAGGAATATTTGAAAAAAACTGTATTTGGTCTGGAGAAGAGAAGATTGAGGGGGCAAATGATAACAGTTGTCATGTATGTTAGAGAGGAGGGTGATAAATCGTTCTCCTTAAACATTAAGGACAGGACAAGAAGTAATGGTCTTAAACTGCAGAAAGGGAGATTTATGTTACACATTAGGAAAAACTTGCTGTTAGGGTAGTTAAGCTCTGGAACAAAATTACCTATGGAGATGTAGAATAACTGGAGGTTTTTAAGAATAGGTAATGCAACCACCTGTCAGGAATGGTCTAGATGGTACTCAGTCTTGCCTCAGAGCAGGGGACAGGACAAGATGACCTACCCAAGTCCTTTCCAGTAAATTTCCATTATATTACATGTAAGTAAATCATACTCATGTTTAGTTTTCTTAGTCTTATGCCTTTTCCACTCTAATTTCCTTCTGTGACTAAATACAGTCCCATATTGTATCCCTTTCAAATGATAGTATCAACAGAAAAGCCCAAATAAGCAGACTATGTGCCTTGAGAAATATGGATTGCATAGTATTTTACAAATCTAATCAAGTACTAGACAAATATCTGTTAAATGAGGTTACCAAATGTTGCAGAAGTTTGAAGATACAGTTGAATGATTGTTCTGTGTTTATTTAAAGAATCACCAGGAAGATTATATGAAAAGGCAAGGTCAGAGACCAGCTGGCATCTGACCAAATTAAGATCTTACTTCTTTTAAAGTGACATTTGAATCTAAACACATTTAAGAGCAGGAAACAACCTAGAAAAGCACTAATTACTTCCATCAACAATGGGCTTAACATCTCCTGGCTGACTTTAGCTAATCAGAAAGGAGAATGGTCCATACACATGAATGGTAGGACGGAACTATGAAGTACTGTCATATCTCAAAGAGACAATGTGTCAATTTTATCCGAAGACTGCGCATTCATCCCCTCCTCACATGCTGACATATACTGCAACAAGGCTCTCTTCTCACTATGAAAAGAAAAGCCACCACACTGAGCAATGGCTTAACCGGTAAAGGGCCACAACCAGATCAGACTGAGGAAACCACCACAACCCAAGATGTAGTTCTGCCAGACAATTCTTCACCCTCACTATTGAGGAAACAAAGAAGCCTCCTTGGCTTCACACAGTATGCAAGTGCTTGATTGGACTCTGACTGTTGTCTTTTCCTAATATGCCAGGGTTCATTTCTTAAAGATTAATTTACTGCATATAAAACCAATGTGAAACAAGAATGGTGCAAAAAGAAAGGAATGCTTAGGAGACATTTGGAGGATGGGATTGTACAGCAAATAACTCTACCACCTCATTAATTTATTGCAGGAATAGTCCAAAGACAAGACAAATAACAGCTCCTAACACTGTGACGGAACTCAACTAAAAAGATCAGTCAAAAATTGGTAAACTGCACCAATACTCGAAGCAACAAGCTAGACGTCAGATCAAAGGAAAAGAAGAATCTGAATCTGGAATTCCAAGACCAATTCAAAGAGCTCTCCACTTATCTCATTACACACTATATAATGTTGCACTCATAATTTCATGTATGACAAAAGAAGTACTGCACTCCATGGAAAGGACAGTGACTAAAGCAGAACTCAAGAATACTGAGCTATATTATAGGAAGGATGGCCTTGTGGTTAAAGTACTGGGACACAGATCTGGCTTCGGTTCCCAGCTCAGCCATGGGTTTCCTGTGGAACCCTGAGCAATCACTTAATCTCTTTGTCTCAGTCAGCCATTTATGAACTAGGGATAGTAACCCACCTCACACAGTGCTGTGAGAACAAGTTGATGATTGTGACATGTTCAGATACTATAGTGATGGGGCAATATAAATACAGAAAAGGCCCCAGCTGATATGAAGTGATTTTTTTCCCCCTGCACATATATCCTCTGGAGTCCTAAAGCTAACTCCCATCCAGGGCCAATCAGAAAACCAGGAACTTCTCTAGTGATTTCCACCACACTAACCAGAAAGATTCCCCAATATTAGTTATTGGAAGGTCATGTTTAATCTCAAGAATTTGAAAATTACATAAGAAAACCTAATTTCTACACCTGCAGTCTTTCAGAAACATAGCAAAACAGTTAATTATGGAATACAACATTAGCATCCAATGGAGAGAATGGTTTCAGATGAATTGTCATCATTTCTGAATTTCGCTGCTGAGTGTCTTCTCAATAATCAGTCGCCTCACGTACTGCAGGTTGGATACTCAGGGCTTGATCCAAAGCCATGAAAGACAACAGAAGTCTTTCCATTACTTCACTGGACTTTGGAGTAAGCTCCTCATAAGGCTGAATTCATGACTTTTGGAAGTTCTGTCCTGGAATTTACTGGAATAGTATTCACACTGCAATTGTAAATAGTGCAGCTACTCAGAGTGGATTTAAAATATGAAAAAAACCTTCACAATTCAATTACAGGATATTCAGATCCTGAACTCCAGGACTGCTTCCTCCACTGAAAGCAGAAAAGAAAAAAAAAAGGAAAACAAGATCTTTACAACTGTTTATTTTCTACCTCCACCTGATATGTAGGGAGGTTAAACTGAACCTTAAAAGGCAGCCCAGGTTGGGAATTAGAACAAATCATATTAGAATCAATTAAGCAGAAGAAAACGTAGAAAGACATGGTCAGAAGCAAGAAGGCTATTATGATAAACGTTATCTAATTTTTTAAAATAAAGGTTGTTCTCTGCTTTTCAAGTTAGAAAATGTGTTTGCATGCTTTGACAACATAGCAGCACTTGTCATACCACTAATCATTATTTTACATGTCATTTTATACCTGGAGGATAGAACCCATGAGTTACTTTCAAACTAATAACTTGAGCATAACAATACTTAACACCATTAGGAAGAGGGAGTAACGGTTTATTAGGCTCAATTTGACAAAGACATGAAAAAGGAAAATGAAGGGGCACTGTAAAAGTAGTTTAGTCCAAAATTTAGGTTGAGGGATTATTTTTATTTTTGTGAACACAAAACCTAACAGATGTTTCATAAAATTAAAAAATAATTCAATCACTGATGTATGTACTTATTGGTATAAGTATCAGAAAATTAAAGTACGGAAATGCAGCTTTTATCTTTACAAAACATCCACAAACAGTCCATTTAATATATGGAAAAATTACATAATCAGTAGTTAAAAAAGTTGTCAACACCCCTTATGTTTTGACAAACCTTTCTGTACTTTAAAAAAAGGGCATATAAATATTTCTGTAACGTTCCAATCCTGGAAACGTGTACAAGTTTACTCAGGTAAAGGGTCCCATTGGCTTTAATAAGGCTACTTGTGTCAGTAAAATAACTCTCATGCATAAAAAGCTGGAGAACCAGATCACAAGACAGTTGTTTCCTATTTTCCAAGATTTTATTTACATTAGATTAATTTTTAAAACAAATTATCCAAAAGAGCTATTGTAAAAAAGGAGGTTTTTTTAAATAAAAAAAGTAGAAATGTTTAATTTAAATACATAATTTTAATAGATAGTTTTTGCAGAACTATCCATTCTCAGTGCCCAAGAGCCTAAATTTTGGGCCTAAACTACTTAAAGATTCAATTAATGATGACATCTTGATCCCAAAGTATTTACAATAAAAAGTCTTCAAAATCATCAATTCAATTACAATTGTGAACGTGAATACAAGCTGGTAGCACAATAAAAGCTGATCTGGATCCAGGAAGCAGTCCCTGCTTTTGTTTTTTAATGAAACATCAGTCCTGTAGTAGGACGTTTTGCTCTCAAGCAGGTTACTTGTCCTGGGACACAGGCCAAAGGCACCATTCTCATTCTACGTTATATATAAATGAGAAAGGGTGGAAAGAAGTTGCAGGAGAAATTGGCATCCCACAATAATAGTTTACCAACCTTGCCGGGTTATACACCCTTGTTTCAGAACCAACATTAACCTAATGTTTTAATGGAGAAACACCTGGGAAACTATAAGCCTACTGGTATAAAGTCTATATTCAGTGGATTACTTGTCTATGATGTGTTCCATTTATCTAATATATATTGAAACTGACCAGTTTAAGAGGAGGAAGGAGAGAGAAAATTCCTAAGTTTTCAACAAGTTTGGGTTGGAATGGTTTTCCAAGATGCATGGCAACCAGGTTTATTTAGCATTTACATTTTGGTCTATTCTATTGAAAGTGGTGGGATAAGTTAAGTGCAACTCCAGTGCAACCAGTTTTCTATCCACTGTTTTTACTATACATCATAACTCTAATTAGCCATCCTTACATGACAAGAAGTCACTTCTCAAGATAGGACTGCACATATTGGTAAGCATTCTTTATGGAAGTTATGATCTTTTACAATTTTTTGTAGAGAAAACATACTAAAGAGAACATTTTCCCTAAAATTACTTCCTAAGTTTTTTTCCTCCCATCAAAAAATGTATTTTATAAAGAGGCAAGGGAAACAAGAATGAAAAGAATAAGCTGAAGTACTTGGGTTAATTATCTTTTGTACTACATATTTTATTGCTGTTTCTGAATTATAAAACTATTAAACTAAAAAGAACCCACGCTTCATGATCATATAACTTATGAGTTTTTGAAGTTGTTTTCACATCCAAATCTAATCTTCAGTTGCTGATTTATGTCGGTATTTATTTGTTTAGGTATTATGTGTAACAAATGAGAAAATTTATATAATGGGCTGTTCTCTTATAAATCATGCCTTAGAGCTTTATTAAAGAAAGCTACTTGAATGACATTTCCACAGAGGCTGTTTTCTACCTTGACATTGAAATCTTTTAAGGGATAGTAGACTTCAAAGTTACTCTCTATTCTAAAACTACAGAATACAGAACTGAAGACCAAAAACACAGCATGTCTACACTCAATCAAGGTGACAAAAGTTTTATTATAGCAACAGTGAAGAAAATCCATATTTGTTACGATATTTGAAAAAAAATCACGATAACTGAATAATAAAGTTTAAACAGCGATAAGAAAGCACAGACTCCAAATACATTCTACTGAACCAGTGTCAACAGAAACAACAGACAGGCCTACACAGCTCCACAGTTCAGACTATGGGGGTATAAACAACAGAGTTAATGCAAACTAGATACATTTTAATACATACTTGCAGGCTCCACACAGGGCAGTTACAGCGCAGCATGCTTGTGTGCACTGCAATTCACATGACTGTCATGAATTGTGGGGCCATGTACATAATACTAAAGAATTAGACCCTGAGTTTTAGTCTTCTCAAGGTAAGACCCAAAACACCCTCAAGTCATATCCACATGAGAATTGTACCTGTTTAAGTTATGGTGTGAATTTAAACCAATTTAAATTGGCACAAATGCCTGAGTGGACACTTACGTCAGCTTAAATGTCTCATATTTGTTTAGCTCAAGTCTAAAACAGGTATTTCAGTTTAACTGACAAGTGTCCTCTCAGGGGTTTGTACCAGTTTAAACTGGTTTTAATTCACACCTTAACCAGGTACAACTTTCTCACATAGACAAGCCCAAACAGTGAGCTATTAAAAAAATATTCCTGGAATGGGCACTGTGGAAAACATTTTGGCAGGATGTTTGACTGTGTAGGTATAATTCTGTCACCTTTGGTAGGAGCGTGTATCAATTATTTAGTACTTCTGTGCTTGATGTATACTTTTATCTTTACACAATGATAAATGAGCATATGCTCACTGACAAGGGGACTATCTAAAATACTCAGAAAATTGGAGAACCCAGAAATGGGGACAACAGATAAAAAGCCCAATTAAATACTCACTTCTTGTAGGCCCTGAATTGCCCCATGATATTCTTTCTGAAAGAGCCGAAGTATGTAACAAACTTGGACATCTCTCCCTCTCTGAGCTGAAGCCATGGGAATAAAAATCTTCCAAGTATAGAAACTTTAGCTCACAATTATCAAGTGTCTCAAAAGAAGAGCTTAATAAACGACTCTGCTAATCTTGCCTAACAGTGGGAACTTTTTAAGGATCTGAGGTGTTTCTAGAAAATATCTGTCACTATATCTAACAATGCATTTGAAATGCAACAAAAACCTCATGAACTTAATGACAGAAGAAATTTTTACCTTCAGCAGCTCATGAGAAACAAAGTTTAGTCACAATAGCTCTATGGACCAAGTGAAGTATGTAATTAAATAGCTTATTCAGAACAAGTAATGAGATTCACACTGGCCCTCTTCACACTGGACAAGGTCTTTCCCAGCAAGAAGACGACAGAAACCTGTTTAGACACACCATGACTCTGTCAAGATCTCTCTTTTCAGAAATAAAACTGACAGGGGAGAGATTACAGGTTGAGCTGTAGACAGGCGTCCGTCCTGTATATGAGCAATCACGTGTGACAAGATCCTTTTATGGGAATGGTTATGTGCAACAGCAGTGAAATCAGATCTGCCTTGGCTACTAAGGCGGCAATCAGGATCACAAAACCATTGTTTTTCAGAGGTTAGTGAGGATGGGGGGGGGGGGATAGCTCAGTGGTTTGAGCACTGGCCTGCTAAACCCAGGGTTGTGAGTTCAATCCTTGAAAGGGCAATTTGGGGATTGGTCCTGCTTTGAGCAGGAGGTTGGACTACATGATCTCTTGGAGGTTTTTCGCCTTCCTCCGAAGCATGGGGCAGGGGTCGCTTGCTAAGGAGTGGGTGGATCGGCTTATGTGGCCTGCATCTGGCAGGAGGTCAGACTAGATGATCATAATGGTCCCTTCTGATCTTGAATTCTATGATTCTATGTTTACTGTGAGAACAGTGGAGGAATAGACATCCATGAAGTTTCTATCACAGGAAAGAAAAGATTACTACTCCTACCACAGAGGATAGTGAACATTGTGTACACACAAAACCGGCAGTTGTTCAGAAAAGATGCAAAAAACAAGAGTTTAGTCTTGGGAATTCTGCCCAAGCAAAGATATGCACCACTACTGTGGTCTCCCTATGAAGGCTTAATTACACACAAGCTCAGCCAGTTGGTTAATGTGTTTCCTTTCCATGCTAGGTAAATGGACTCTAGGAGTTATATGGATAAAGCCCAGTTCCATATCTACAACAGCTTCCCAATACAGGGGACATGTCTCTTCCTGATGATTAACCTGGAACATGGTGGTATGATTTTTGTTTAAACCAGAACCATCTTTTATTAAGTTGTAATATCACAGAACCTAAATAATCTAGGTCTCTGAAAGTTTGAAGAGTACACAGGACCATCTTCATTTCCAGTAACTTAGGTGGAGATATGGGGGTCTGCAGAAACTAAGTTCCTTGAGTGTGAAACATCCCTCCTTTTCCATATCTCACAGATGATCAATCCATGGTTACAAGAATTTAAATGGCATAAATTTGGAAGTATTCTTCATATTGCAAGGTGCTCCTAGAGGTCTATCAAATGTTTCACGAAGAGGGCACTGAATACATGCGTGGTCTGTGACCCACGTAAACCTCAGTCTACTGAGATTGCCTCATGGAGATGAGCTATGGGTACAATGACCAGCTGTGGCTATTAGTCCCAATATCTCTAGCTTGTTCTTTATTGAAACTTGTTTAATTTGGCAAATTCTTCTTACGAGGTTTACAATTTCTTTGACTTGTGGGGAATGGGGAGAAGGCAGTGAGATAAAGACATGTTCATATGGTCTCATATATTCCAATAGTCTCAGTGGGAGAGAAATTGAGTCAGTTAATTATATTAAAGAGCTCCAGGGATTCCAGCACCCATTGGTGACATGGACAAATCCTCAGATTCCTTCAAGAAATGCTATTCTTAACCTATTATCTTGAAATTGGAAAACACAAATTCCCATTTTCAGTCAGTATCCTGCTCTAACTGCTAAACACACCACCAATCCAAAAGGCAAAACTGAATTGGCAGTACAGTTCAGTTATCACAGACATACGGTAATAAGAGTTTGATGTAGGGTTTTATTTTAAAATTATATTTACTAGAATGCCTCTGATGCATTCCTGCAGGAGTGAAGCTGTAGACTCAATTTGTGGGGATTTGTTTGTTTTTCGAAAAATGAGTATTGTGACTCTGCTTGACAATCCTGAGGACCCATGTATATGCAATTAGGGGAGTCAGAAGGAAGTAAGCCCATATCTTCCTCTGACAGTGAGATCATACAGGGCAGACAGAAGCAGGTTAATTTTTGATCCAGAAATTTAAGAGAAAAAAAAACCATTTTGCTGCTTTGAAGTTAAAGGCATATTGCTGAGATCACGTAGCACCTGAAAGGTGGTAGATGTTTTTCAAATACAAAGACTCAGTCCCTGCCAAAATCAGTACGCTGTTTGGGGATACTTGTTGTATTGGTTATAGCCTAAAGCCTCTTGCTGTCCACTCTTTTTTTTCAGAAGAGGAAAATAAGATTGACTCAAGGAAACAAATTGTACCATGACTTCCTCCATGTTCTTGAGACAGTCCTCCACATTATCTCCAAAGGGAGTAATGGTGTCACACAAGGTCCTCCAGCTACTATTGCTGTACCTCTTGGTTGAAAAGACAAATTTAATGCCATGTGTATCTACTGGATATTTTTCCCACTGTCACATCATATAATACCAATACCTACTGCTGGACAGTTCTAAAACTAAATCTGTGATTGTTTTGGAAGTCCACATATTTATTCTTTGAGGCACAAATTGGTGAACCACCTTCTGAAGCTTAAATTATTTGCCCACGTGGGATTTGTAGCACTCATAAGCACCTAGATTCAAAGACACACATCTTCCCAGCTATAACACTGCAGTGCTTGTAATTGTGCTCCAGGCCCCCTGAACTGTGCAAACTGTTACAAAAGCCATAGGCAAACTGTGAGTAGGATGGAAGAAGTCATCAGCACCTCCTGATGTGCAAAGCACTTTACACCACCTATTCTGGAGACTGCAATTGTATTATACAGATTTTTAGCAGGCAGTTGAAGACTAGGTGGACCGACACTACTATCCACGTAAAAGGAACATCACAAGGTTCTAAATCATCTCATTACTGAAATTCTGCTGGCATCTAATGCACAAGATCTAAAATGAGCATTTAAGCTCCTCAATCTGAGGGTAAAGGGTGCCATTTGCCTACAGATGTAGGGTGTGTCAGAGGCTCAGGCTCCTCTAGGTAACACTGTGGTGTAGTCATCCCTAGTGTCCCATTTAGTAGGTTCCGGTTCCTAAGGTAAGACAGATGGTAGGTTTATCACAGCAGGTGTTATATCAATGAACTGATCACAGGACATCCAAGCCCTTTAATCCCCAAAGAGGTTCTTGCATTAGCTCAATAGCTCACTTTGCCAGAAGATGTGGTACATCTATCAGGGCACGACAAAAATTTTGATGAAACAAAAAGGATCGAACTGCAGCTAGAACATGAGTCTGGTCTATCAGTGCCCAAAGTATTCAAACTCATAAAATCCAAGTCAACAGCAAAGGCAGACTAGCTGAAAGGATAGAGCAAATTAATCTCCCCTCACTCAGAACTTAGCCTGCCCTTTGAGAGAAATGTCGTCTCCAAACTTTAAGCAGCATTAAGCACCATCGCAGGCATTCACACATGTTCTCAACACACCTTTGATAGGACCTGCACTGAAGTGGATAGCACTAACTCAGAGGCTTAACCACCACAGAAAATTGTGTCTTGACAAGCTTTTATGTCTAGCATCTCCAACCATCTAGGAGACGATGGACATATAAATGACAATTATGAAACCAAGTAATCAGATTTTTTTTTATGGCTCAAACAAGATTCTTACCCAGTGAATCAATACAAACAGGCTTTTCCAAGAGCAATGAGAAAGTGTTACAGCAAAGCGCTACAGCAGTCACAGACCTAACAGTGAACACCAGCAGGTAGACTGACCTTCTACTCAACCATTAACTGTATAAGAGAAGAGCAATTGGTAGATTAATGACCACTGTTTAATTGATCAGAGCAATACCCATCAACAGGAAGAGATGACTCAACTTATCTACATAAGAGCAAATGAAGACAAATTCATTTCTAAGTGGGAAAAGTAGGAAAGTCTAAAATTTCTCCAAACACACATGAAACACTTTCGTTTTCAAGTGTAGAAATCAAAGATCATCAGTAAAAAAAATACTGAATTAGTATGTAATACATGACCAGATGTTATTAATCAAAAAGCTATTTTCAAACAATGAGATCTCTCTTACATGCACTGTAGTCTTCTGTGCTTTCCTCAGCACAGGAAAGAAAGAGCAGAGGGATTGGGTTGTTATGGAAGATTCACTTACCTGGATCTACCAACACCACAGCAAAAATATTTGTGCAGAATAAAAATTGTATGCACTACATTTAGAATTGTAAAGACTGTTTCATCTTTAATCAGCAAGTGAGCTAGATCAGACTTGAAAAAAAAGTGGCATATTGCCATAACATATCAATTATAATGTATGGCCTTCTACAGTCAAATTCTGTGTTCAGATTCAAAGACATTTTATGTCAGAAAACATTAATGAAGTTTTACATTCTAATGTAAGTAGCACATTGTGTTTAGTTGTATTCCTATATTAATGTAATGATTGTTTTCCATTGATAACTGCTCTTCTTGTAGACATTTAGGAATATTTTCAGTCAACCCACTCCATCAATCCACTTACATACTCCAGATTTAATATCATCAGGCTGAATTCTGAAGCGGACTCAAAGAAATATGAGATTGCCCCTTTCAGCATATGATTACTTTTTTTCCTCCTTAAAATAGTTCTGACATTGTCCAATGTTCAGCAAGACTAAGGATTAATTTTCAAAGGTATTTAGGCATTTAAAGATCCAGATAGGTACTCACTGAGATTTTTCAAAAGCCCCTAACCTACTTAGGTGCCTAACATGGGAGTTAAGCATCTAACCTGCTTAGGCACTTTTCAAAATCCCACTAGGCACTATTTGTACCTATAGATGCCTAAATAACTGAACACTTGACTCTAGATTCCCATCAGTTAAAGGCCAGATCATATGAACTTTTCTGGTTTTGACTATAATATTAATGTATGTTCTTTAAAGCAGTCTCCCAATAATGGTCATAATACCCCGATAAATATTTTTAGCCCTATTTTACAAATGGGAAGACAGAGATTAAGTGATGTTAGAACTCTGAAATTCCCGCTCCTGGCCTAAGACCATGTCTCAATCTAAACTGCTATGAACTCGTTTTCCTTTTTGAATATGTAACACTGTCAATATTCTCAAAGTATACATACTTGTGAAAGTATTTTGCCCATTTTCAAACAATGATATTGCTGAACCACCTATGCAAAATTCAAGAAAAGCAATAAACATACATCCAGGAGCAGGAAAGTTGTATGCGGAACTCCCACTTATATAATGCATCAATACAGTAATTGTCTCTATACATATTCATTCATGGTAGCGCTGTTTTAAAGCACATTAACAAGCTACTAGGAGTGCACAGCACTTTCAATTGGATAGAAATCCATTTATTTTAATTACCCTAGGACCTAGGAGCTCTAGTCATGGACTAGAACCCCACTGTGCTAGGCACTGTACAAACAGAACAAAAAGACATTAGTTACCTGGTTTCTTCAGAAGAGTCAATGAAACCATTGGATTTCTTAGATCCCAAGATCCCCATGGCATATTAAAGAGAACTGCCAATTTATCATTTCAGAATTACAGATGCTTCTTTCAGACAGTATGAAAGGTACTGGTGACTGTACAGTAGAACTAACTTCAGATTAAAAAAGCAAATTTAATTGCAAAACTCTAAAATTTCAAAATGTGCTATGGAGCAGTTAATGGGCCACATTGCACATTATTAGACTGCTGTTTATACTGCTAAATATGTATCTTCCTATATATGTAGTAGGCCTACTTCTACCATCACTAATACCACTACAATCTCACCGGCATCTATGAAGTTGCATAGATATAAATGAACAGTATGTTAAATAGAACTGTGTTAATACTGGTGTAAGAACTTTAACATTTGATTCTTGGGGTTGGGGCAAAGAGTTATTGCATTTCAATTTCAAGCCTTGGCACTGCATTATTAACTAAAAAAATATACAGGAAAAGTTAGAGGAAAAAAAAATCGAGTTAAGAAATGCAGCCTCTATTGCTAGATGACTTTTTCGTTGGTGCTCAGAGAACACAGGGTTACAGACATATGAAATATCAAGGATACTCTTTGCCCAAAAGGAGAACTGGTAAGAGATGCTGCCTTCCAACCCTGTTTAAATGCAAAATCTCCACTTATCAAATCAATCTGGGAGAAACATGAACTCCAGAGTTAGATCAGTTGCATTCATGCTTACCGAGACACTTCTTACAAATTTCTCCAATTCTGCTTTTTCACAAAATATCATCTGCCAACAGCGAGTGATTTTGTAATAGGTGTTTGCACAAGATTTTAAACCTGCAGGCATCACCTTTTTACAAATGCACAGTTACAGAAATGGGAACAGTTTTTCCTTATCTACTCAATTCTAAGAAGCACATTTATGCTGTATAGTGACTAGAACACATGGAAAGTTGTATACTATGCCCATACAAAAATGCAACTTTAAACCTCTAATTTTAAAATTACTAACATCTTCCTTCTACAATCTGGCTAGCTTCTATGCTATTTTAGTGAAAAAATGAGTAGGAAGAAGTTTTTGTATGCTTGCCTAAATCAAACAGCCATCTGTATTTTAGTGTGGGCCACCAAAATAATCTTCTCTGCAGAAGTGAATCCCAGGTGCCTATGCACAGCTGCAAATGTTTACAAGACTTTTACAAGGAACCGGACAAGTCACTCCCTCACTAAATGCTGTGTGTCCATTTGAGTTAATTTTAGTATTTTATACTAATTTACTAGCATTAACTATTCTGTTACATCTCTATAATGTAGCCCCATTTTACAGACAGAAGCTAAGATGGAAAGGTTAAGTAACTTGATAGAGGCCACAAAGGATCCAGGATCACAACTCAGAGCCAGGATCACAACACAGGAGTTCTGTGGTCTTAGTTCCATATTTGGTCTTCTATACCAAGTTGCTTCATGCTATTTACTTACACCTTCTTGCGGCCAAAGATTACATTGTCTGGTCAGCATAGGATGCAGATCCAATAGAGGCACCCAGCAAGGAGGTAACTTGCAATAGCTGTAGCAACAGTAGTAGCCACTAGACAATACTCCTTCTACTCCCTACAAAAACCATGAATTGACCTGTGGGTCTGACAAACCCGTGACTGAAGGCCAGGCTAGAGCAACTGTAAGATGGTGAAAGGGAAACACTGAATAACCCATGATCTTTACAGGGGTGGAAAACAGAAAAAAAATAAATCAGCAAATAAATTTTCAGTGCCGGCTATACGTTAGATTTGAAGACCTCTTCCTAAAGGAAATGGCAAGTAACTATTTTTTAAATGAAAATGAAATTAGTCCTGATATTTCTAAGCCCCCCAAAATCCTAATATATGGCATGCATCTCAGGTGCCAACACTGGCTCTCAACTCACAATCCTGCGGTACAGTCCAAGGACCATACCCTGGCTAGGAATCCTAGCACCTTCTCCTTTCTCAGCAGCTAATGGTAGGGGATAGGCAACGTGAGGGTGTTGCTCTTCAGGAACACTAGGGCCTATCCCTCCAAATGACCAAAAGTTGTTCATAGGTTGCTTGTAACATTTTTCAAACTCTGCCCGTGACCATGTAAAATATGAAAATTCACATTTTACAAGAATGCAGTCAAGACTGGATGACAAAGTAGGACAATCTAGTTCAGTCATTTCTTGCTTTGTATTCAGCTGTTTCCCTACATGCGCTTGAGTTGTATATAATGTTAATAGATTATTAATTTTAACCACTGGGGTATATAAAAGAAAATGGAATGTAAAATGTGTCACTGAACTTTTTTATAAGCTTATTACGTGTAAAACCACTTAGATGGCATAGTGCATATACAAACTTTACCCCAGAGAGACCATGATTAGATATATTTGGTCTAGCCACCACTCCAAACACACACACAATTGGAACTAATCTGTTGAACTATTTAAGGTTACAGGTCTGGCTGAAAGTTCTCATAAAAACCTATACAAAAGGTTGAGGATTGAAATCATGGTATGTTTTCACACTTCTGTTTCAAATCATTTGTAAGATCCAAGTAAGAGTAACAAAAAGAATCTAGACGAGTTATCAGAATAATCAGGATTAAACTTTTATTTTGTCCGTTTAACTCCATATATGAACCACACTATGTCTCCATATCCAGTAAATGGATTTATCTACACAGAAATCCAAAAAGATTCCTTAAGACTCCACAGAGGTAGCTCTTCTTTTTGCAGGATAGGGGCCAATGGAAGGTTTTTATTTTTTTTAAACATACATACCCACAGCAAATGCACACTCACACACAAAATTTAATAACCAGAAATTGAACTACATTTTGGGTAAGTACAAAAAGTGGAAAAAATAGTTCAACTCCTATTGGCTTCTTTATGTATAAAGACAACCTTAATCCCCATCCCCACCTCTACTCAGGAAATATGGGGAGGACTGTGTTTACCTTAGGAGTATTAGAAATGTCAATTCTTAACTATTTAAGACAGTTGAGCAGAAACACAGTGATCTCAGCCCTTAACTGAAAGGACAGGGATGCTGAATCTTTAACAACAAAGAACTATTCTAAAAGCAGTTCGAGTTAAATAGATGTTTACAAAATAAAAGTTTAGAGGCCTGAATAAAAGTCACGTCCTCTTGCAGAAGCAGTAAAGAATCCTGTGGCACCTTATAGACTAACAGAAGTTTTGCAGCATGAGCTTTCGTGGGTGAATACCCACTTCTTCGGATGCAAGCAGTGGAAATTTCCAGGGAGAGGTGTGTATATATAAGCAAGCAAGAAGCAAGCTAGAGATAACGAGGTTAGATCAATCAGGGAGGATGGGGCCCTGTTCCAGCAGCTGAGGTGTGAAAACCAAGGGAGGAGAAACTGGTTCTGTAATTGGCAAGCCATTCAGTCTTTGTTTAGTCCTAAACTGATGGTGTTAAATTTGCAGATGAACTGGAGCTCAGCAGTTTCTCTTTGAAGTCTAAAGACTTCAGTATAAAAGTTTATATACCCCAGTGGTTAAGTGGAGCATGTGCAAGCCATCTGCATTAGGCTGACAGTTTTATTGTGAATAATCCAAAACTGTCAGCCTAATGCAGTGGTTAAGTGAAGTCTAAAGACTTCAAAGAGAAACTGCTGAGCTCCAGTTCATCTGCAAATTTAACACCATCAGTTTAGGACTAAACAAAGACTGTGAATGGCTTGCCAATTACAGAACCAGTTTCTCCTCCCTTGGTTTTCACACCTCAGCTGCTGGAACAGGGCCCCATCCTCCCTGATTGATCTAACCTCGTTATCTCTAGCTTGCTTCTTGCTTGCTTATATATACACACCTCTCCCTGGAAATTTCCACTGCTTGCATCCGAAGAAGTGGGTATTCACCCACGAAAGCTCATGCTGCAAAACTTCTGTTAGTCTATAAGGTGCCACAGGATTCTTTACTGCTTCTACAGAACCAGACTAACACGGCTACCCCTCTGATACTTGTCCTCTTGCAGATTGCACTTGCACAATTTCTCTGACCAACATATGCTCTCCGGGCACCCATTGTGCATTCCAAAATGGACAGTGTAGGTAAGATCTAATTTTTCTATTAAAAAATTAAGCAAAATTTTGTTTTTGAAAAATAAAATCAAATTAAGGCATAACCCTACTTTTTCCAAATCATCTTTAAATTTAGTTCTCTCAAAAACTTCTACCACCATGTTCCTAGTGTAGAAGAAAGTAAATCACATGGTTTTCACTGCTGCTCTAGATTCAGTCAACTGTATAGGAGAAACTTAACTCTCACAACTGAGGATAATTCATTCCCTGCACCCCACTGACTGTGGCAGATTACTACCCATGTAATGCTTATACACAACAAGTCCGTTGGTTTGGGAGGAAGGTAAGGGGAAGATGTGCAAGGAGATGGGAGAAACAGAAAGGAAGCTGTGTTTGTGCCTTGCCTTTGGTAAAACAGGGAAAGGTTAGTTTCCTCCAAACCAAAGAGTATTAAAGAAAAATCTAAGTTTTATTTTGAGAGTCACTGAAAGCGTCCCTTTCAAGCAAGTAAGGGCCCAATCCTACAAATACTTAAGCACATGCTTAACTTTATGCATGTAAGTAGTCCTATTGAGCTCAATGAGATTATCTGCATAAAGGTAAGCACACATTTATGTACTGGCAAGATTACATCCTTATACACATCCTCCAACTATTTTTAGGAACCATTAATGAGCCAGTCTCATTTTACCGAACTGTTGATTTTCTACAGTAACAAGAGAAGAATGTGACAGAACTTTACGAGTTTGAAATCCTGTACTTCGAGAAGAGATATGAGTTAAGTTGTCCAAAACATAAAAGTGTGAGTAACCAAGCATCAGAGGAACTACAAAACCACTTAGCAACATGAAGCCTTTCACTTAAACCTAACAGATGAACCCTTCACACTAATGTATCTTAAATTACTTTCCATATATATCTATATATTACAACAGATGAACTGCTGTCAAAGTCTCAGACTGTCTTTTACTATGTATTTTGTTCAATTAAGGGTTTAAGTGAGAACCTTATTTAACAGCATTTTGTAACTGAAGTTACTCTCCACCCCAATGAATGGAATTTTCTTTAAGTGAAGCTAAATGTGTTCCTGTAATAAACTAGATTTCCACATTAAAATTTCCGTTTTCCATCTCATGAACTAATAGGAGATATGAGGGAACTGATGAGAGACTGAATTGCACCGAATTAGGAAGTTAATTGTGCGAACAGATACTGCTTATTTAAGCTACTTGGAATCTACGTCAAATGGGAAACAAAAAAATGCAGCTCTTCAAGTCACGACACTTAAGAAGATGTGTAATTTATTCAGAGGATCAGTTTTGGATTATTCACAATAAAACTGTCAGCCTAATGCAGATGGCTTGCACATGCTCCAGTATAAAAGTTTGTTGACAATACACTTGACCAAACAAATTTCTGATGTCACAAGCAGCCGTACTACACTCAAAGTGTGTCCATACTTACAAAAGTTAGCTAGTTTGATCAGAAACAAACAAGAGTACTATAAAGCCCCAATCCAATTACCATAATGTAAATATTTATGAATAGATTGAGATCACTGTATTTCGCAAGAAATTTATAAAATATAATCAGCTCTTACATAAACACAAACTATGTTGATATATATAGACATTTGCTTGCCTTCTGTATATAAACATGCACACATTCACTGCACACATACATTGCTACTTCTTCTCATGTAGGAGTTGCCTATAATATATATATATTTTATATATATATAAAAATATATATATTATATATATCTTCTCATGTAGGAGTTGCCTATAATATATATATATTATATATATAAAAAAAAGAAGTCTGACAAACATTACATTTTTATCTCATAATAGTATAACAAAATTTTTATCATCAACTACCTGATACTTCACTGCAAACTTTTTACAAGCTGGCTGTCACTGGACATGGGACATCATGTGGCACAAAAATTGGCAAAACCTACTGTAGCTAGGGAAAAGATGCTAATGTCCAATTTTAAACAAACATGTATTCATATCCTGAATGCCACAACTGAATACAGTAAATCACATGACTGATCATAAGTTACTGGCACAGAGAAGCCACTGTGTTCCCTTCAACAGGTAATTCACAGTCTGCAAAAGGATTTGAGATGTAAGAAAACATTCAATATTCTAGTATGCAATGGGGCTATTACCGACATACTTTTAGCACAACAGGTGTGCGAAGAAATAGTAATGATATACAGTAAGTTTTTGAAGTAGTCCAAGGAGTATGAATAGATATTTGACCAGCTGATAACTGGAGTGAGGTACAAAAATGAGGGCAAAGACAAGGTAAGAAGAAATTGGCTATAGTGGCCCCTTTGGTCCAGGTTCAAGTGACCCACCCATAAACACTGCAGGCCAGAGAAAGCTCTACACTATACTGAAAGTCTGTTGCCAATGGGAGCAGAAAGAGGCTTAACTTATACCTAACTATAGGAAAGAAAAGTCAGAAGTAGTATTAGCACATTGATGTACCAAAAAAAAAAAAAAAAAAAAGATATAGTATAGCGGCTAAAGTTTTCACTGTCTACACAAATTCTGTAAGTGGGTCTTAGAAGCGTTTGAAAATTGTACCCAGTTAGGAAAGCTAAATGCTTGTGTTTTTCCTATTAAAATCAGAATAAAAAGATGAAGCTAATGGAGGCCAAAGGTTTCTACTGTAGTATGTTTGGTGCTCTCTAGCTGATCTAGAATGTAGATATCTTTAGGAACAATGTTCAGCTAGCCAACCCTCATGAAGTGAATGTTTCCATTGCCACACCAAGTAGAAAGAATACTGTTAAGGCAGAATAGCGAACAACCCATTTCTTCATGAGAAAAATGACAACATACTACAAAAGAAATTCACAGTGATTCTTTGATCATATCTTGTCCTTTCACCATTAATATTAGAAATATTGTCTATCCCCTTTTTCATGATTAAAATTAATGAACAGTTATGTATTAATTGATATATATGGAAGGCAGATAAATATACAGTCTTCCACTTCAATATTGTACATCTATTTTAAGTTAAACATTATCAGTTGTGGTTGTGTGGAAAAGTATTTCTAATACTACACAACTAAAAACATGTTCTGTTCACTTTGCACACCCTTATAGTTACATATTGGGCAGAAGGGACAGGAGATGGACAAATTGCATTTGATTCTAGTACAAGTCTACAATAATCACACAGACATAGAACAACATTTATTAACAAGAAAGGAACAAGTCCATAAGTATAAGAAAAGATTATAAGTAGTACAGTTGTAAAGATTAAAAGTTTGGACAGAAGTTTCCAATGTTTAGGATGTGCAGAAACTCTGTACAACATACTCTCTCAGCAACAAAAGTTGACCAAGAAAAATGCTTATGTAACTGGAGCAGCAACTTTTATATGGGTATATTTTTCAATTACTATAAGAACGTTTACATAAATTTAGCAAACAGTAGTTATTTCTAATTCAGTTAAGGTGTTGCCAATAAAGGAATATCAGCAATGGAGAAGTCTACTTTGACTTTAGGTCACATCAGCTTCATCCTGACAGAAATGAGTTCAATTTTCCAAAGAGAACACTAATTTTGAAAGTATGTATTCACAATTTCCCTCTCCAGCCCCAAATCACAGTATAAGAAGTAAGAAAATACTGTCAAGCAGAAAAAACATTTTAAACAAAACCAATCATTTTTCTAAATGATTTTATTAAAGTTACATTTTTTAATGTACAAATATATTGAAATGATACATTCTGGCTAGTGTTCACACCAATTTGAATTACATGAGTTAAAGATACTCATGTATATGTTTATGTTGAAATGCAAAAGCCATCAATCCTAGCCTTTGGTTATATAGTTCAAGCCTTCTTCCTTCTCCCATAGTCCCATAAAAAGAATTCTTGTACCACATCTCTTGCTATTAAACTACATTTAAAATAAACTATGTTCATATTAAAATTACAAATATTTCTATTCTATTTATAAAGCTTTTTTTCTTTAGTGCAAGCAGTTACACACAATTCAAAACTTGAGAAATGTATGAAAGTGAAAATACATATGAACAGCTCAAATACCTTACAGGCACATGGACTAACTTCGCATTTATTTGTTTCTGGTTTATTTGTGTGTTTGTCAGAACTGTATTGTGGTTGTGATTTTTAAATATCCTTGTTATAGCAAACTTTTTGAACTCTCCCAACAGCAGAAAGAATGAACCAGGAGATACTGAAATAAGTCCATGAAAGAATGAAGTTAGCATGGTATAAGCTTGCCCAGCGCATCCAAGGACTATAGCATGGGATCCTAAAAGTTTTCAAAGATACCATTTCAAATGTCAAGATTGGAATGAGAGTAATACTACTGCTCAAGAATACTGTAAGTATAGATTATTTGTAACAAATTGATTAAAAGGATTTTCTGCGGATCCATTTTTCCACGGGAAACTAGGAATGCAGGGAAATTCCTGAAATTAAAAAGTTAACTACAAGTTTCATACAAGTGTTCACGGCTGAACTGTTCAATCATTTATGATACTGCCAACCATGTAAATTCTTCAAGTGCATCAAAAAGATAATTAAACTAATTCTAAAAATAAATATCTAAAAATAAGTGGGTCATCTAGCAGTCTTGATCAAAATCAGATCATGGATATACATTATGCATCTGGTTTCATGGGCCCACATGGTGTACTTCATCAGAATATACATATTTTGTACTTTCATAGCACCTCGTTGTTCTATAAACAAGCCTCACAACAACCCTGTGAGGTAGGTAAGTACTATCCCCATCTTACTGGCAGGAAAGAGTTTAAATAACTTACCCAAGATGGCACACCAAGTCAGCTGGGCAGAAATGGAATCCAGATCATTGAACTATTAATTTAGCATGTATAGCATATGTGGATGTTTGAGATTTGTAACGTGTTCCATTAAAACTGTAAACAGAGGCATTTTTGTGGATTTATGCAAGGAGGTTGGTGGGAGTGGCCTTTGCTGAAAAAAGGCATCAAGGGAATAACCAACTATTTTAATGTTAAGCAACGGGAAAAAGATAAAATTACACAACACTACAGTGACTACTACTGTGCCATATAAATAATTTTCAAAAAAGATGCAGTATATATTAGCAAGTGACTTGTTTCTCAACTTGCTACAAAACAGGTTGTAGAGGATAGCCTACATAAAGCCACTAAACAAAACCGTATGGTCACAGATTGTAAGTGGTTCAACACCGCAGCATGATATAAAGTGTTTTTGCAGATGGAGTTATTTCTTCTATTGCTAATAACTGCCCCTCCCCTTCAGTCCCTCCCCCAACTGTTTCTTGAAGTCACTGTAGAAATAGGAACCAAGGTGGAAAGCAGGCTGTCTTCTCTGCTACAGGTTTATATTTTTGTGTAGTAGTTTTGTCTCCCATCAGTGAAGGGAGTCAGAGAGGAAGTGTACTCAAGTCAGATGAAGTCCAAATCTATGTTCAGATTCATTCACACACTACAAAGTCAGTAGTTTTCATAAAAAACCTTGAGTGTACCCACAGCATCATTCAGCATACCAAAAAATGGCACTGTAAAGTATCCAATTTACTGCAGCACATACTTATTTTCAAATTTGCTGGCAATAAATGTTATCACAGGTAAGTGATGAAAACTGCTTTATATAATATGCTACTATAGTCCACCAGGGAACACACTCGAACAGCAAAAAGACGACAGCGCTGCAAAAATATGTAATTCTGAAGTTAATAAAGGTAAATATTTTAGTAGGGTTTATAGCTTGCTCCAAAAATTATGAAAGAAAAATAAAGTACGTGAGAAAAGGATGTGTCTATATCACAGGCTAAAATATCAATGCTGAAGACTAATTTGAATTGCTTTCTACTCAAAGGTATAAAAAGTGACTCAAAAAAGGTCAATTCCTGAAATCCGCTAAAGGGAGATTTAAAAATTCTTAATATTTAAGACACTTGAATTTTCATAAAGAAAATAGCTGAATGCAGCTATTCCACATTAACGCTAACAGATCCCAGAGGGTATTATCTTCACCCTAACTTATTTCCCTATGCAATACACAACACTTAAATATTTGGTTCCTAAGTTTTTTCCTATGTCATTCTGTCAAACTCTTAAGAGAAAGACTTTCACTACCGCTAAATGTGAGAAAGCAAGAGAAACAATGATTTGTTACCCTCTTTGCTTCTCTGTGATGTATGAAAGATAACTATGAAAACTGTGTTTTTCTTTGAGAGGAAAAAAATCTGTTTTCACATTAGAAATTGAGGTCTGGTCTTCCAAAAAAAGTGTAGACTATGGATGACTGAACAACTAGTAGGTGTAGGGTTTAAAATACCACGGGAATGAAGCTCACTAAGAATGCCTCTTGATGAAGTTTCAACATGCCCACCCACTCCTGTTCAGCATTGTGAAATTCCTTATTCACATTTCTGGACCATCAAAGAAAAGCCTCGACCAAGGTAAGAAGACTAAATTTGATATTTCTGATATGTCTAAAGTAATAAACAAGCAGAAAGGGTTTTCTTTGTACAATATAAAGCAACAATAAAAGAATCCACAAACCAATTCGTCTAGCCCCTATCTCAGGTCACCTTTAAAATGAGTTTGTATCAGTATTAATTTAGGTTCAACTACATTGTTATAAACATGTATAATTCTGCAGTTACTTTGAAGCTGTCTGTTCAAAGCATACATGATGCATTTGAAAGCAACATTTAGGCAGTATTGCCAAGTAATCCAATTTGTGTGTTCATTCTTGTCAGTGAAGTCAGAAGGGAAAAAAAGCAGCAGCAAATTACCTTCTTACACTGAAGTCTACATGTTAGCAGATAGAATTGTTAAGGTAGAAATGAACAATGCAGGTTTTCCATTTATACCACTAACTGTATAGGTTACTACAGAGAAAGTTACTGGAAGGGAATAAGTTCAAATTTAAAATCAAAATTTTGGTTTAAAAAAATTAACTTTGATTTAAGAGAAATGAAGCTTAAAATGTAACATGCTCAAGACACCTCTGTCAAAATACTGAACCACATTTGTTTTTCTTCATCTTTTTAAAATATTTAATTCTATCCTCCATTTATCCCTACAGGTCAAGAGTAATTAAACCCACTATATTCGTGCCTATAGTTAACTCAATGCAGACTCATTCCCTCCCAAGTTATTATGTTACTGAAATATCACCTGAGGGGTAGCTGTATCCTAAACTGTTTACGCTTCAATAGTATTTGTGCTTATATATACACACTACTAACTTGTTCATTAGTTAGAAGGTATGGCATTAAATAAATGACAAAAAAGAGTACTTCTATCAGGCCTTCTTCAAAAGATCCAACACAGAAGTGGCTTGAGAATTCTTGCTTTCATACAAGAATGACTCCTGGTGACCCAAAATACAGCGCAGGTCAGCTCTCATTCACCTCTTAAGTTAAGGGCATCTCCAGCGAATGATAACAGTTCTAAATAAGCACTAATGATCCCAGAGAGAGTTTTGATGATGAAGTCCTGAGGCTAGGGTCTTTATCCTGCAGCTTAGAGCTGTATGGTTGCAGGAGGCAGAGGATAGACTTAGTTGCAAGATCTAACCTTAAGATTGGATAGCAGAGACCCACACATGAATGTATTAGAGTACACACACCCACACGTCCTATCAGCTGATACCGCACTAACTTCTACATATGATGGGAAACGAAACAGTGCCAATTATAGGATATGTAAGCAGAGTGAATATTTGAATTTATGTTGCATATTTTACACTTAAGTATAAGCAGTAATTCAAGTACAGTATGCAAGATTTTCAGTTACAACGGACTCCCTAGTTCTTTGCATTACCTTTAAAACTTATCTAGTGTCAGAACTAATTTAGACACAACTTATATGATATAGTAAGGATTAAGCAATGTGGTTTGCCATTCAGATTCCTACTCACCAATCTGCAGATATTTATTTATTTTGAGGTTAAACTAGGTCATTTATCATCTGAGGAACAGAAATCCCCTGCATTTGAGGAGTTTAACTAATAAAAGACTGGTCTATATTTATCAAAATTTATAGCCTAATAATGCCAGTGAAAAGCATGTGTACCAGGATAACCTATCAATTACATACAAAAAGTTAAAAAATATATATATAATCAAAATACCCAGACAAATAATTTCATGGCATGGCATGAAATAAAGACTGTTTAGATTGGTCTTTGGGCATAGCCAACTGGAACAAAAAACAGCTACTATTTATACATATAAAAATAGTTATGTAAGTTAGTTGGACTTTTGATGGTTTAGTCAATATTTATGCGTAAACTATGCATTTTCAAGACACTTCACATCAGAAAATCTTCTTCCCACACCCTCCCTGGAAAAGACTTTCAGAGACACTCAAAATATCCTAGGAAGCAAAAATATTAAAGATTCAAACATTCGTATAAAGTAAATCAAATTAGTTTGTACATATGAGCAAAAAATGAGCTCTAAATAAATGACACAGGAGGCAATAAATTGACACGACAAGTAAATAAAGGCTAAAGCACTCCAATACCATTGAAACTGTTTTAATGTTGTTGCAATTCCATAATGCAACAATCATCAGCTCATAAAAAGACCCAAATGCTTGAGAATTCATTTTAATTACTCTTTTGCACCTATTTTACAAAATAAAGGCAAGATATGTTTAAAATCCTCCTTTACCTGGATTTGTTTATGTGCCTAACTTCAGTTTTGTTTATCATAGAATGTAAACGTAAATTCCTATTGTTATATAAGAAAGAATGTTAAAATATTAACCTCTGCTTCAATGTACAGTTTCCAGAATCTGCCAGAACTGGGGAACTGGGCAACAAGGCGTTCATAGGTCTTCCGTGCTTTGTCTATAGGTTGATTCTAAAAAATTGAAAACCAACAAACAGCATTTACAATATTATGATTTATGTAAATGTTTATATTGACTTCCAGAACCAAATAGTGTGAGTGGACCCATAGATAAGGAAATGTAATCCTATGTCACTAAACCTGTGCCTCTCGAATGAGAATGCTCCAAGCGTCAAGGTCATATGGATTCTCTTCTAATTTCTTTTCAGCCTTCTTCACTTTTTCTGGAACATATTCAGGAGCCTAGAAAAAAGCCAAGTAGAAGCGTAAGTGCCTATAAGCAGAGTCAGAGGAGTCCAATACTACCTATAGTATAAGTTTAATGTCTTTTGAAAATATAGCATTTCACATCTTGGAATTTCTGATCTTAGCTGTTACACCGAAACAACTGAAGTACAATGATTTTAATGTAAAGCAAGTTTTCCTACAGAAACATTAAAATGTATTTCCCAACAGAAAACATTCAAAATGTGGTGGCTCATTGCCCAAACTAGAAGAAATAAGTTAAACAAATAATATGATAGTGTAAGGCTATGTCTACACTGCGCACCTTACAACAGCACAGCCGTGCTGCCGCAGCCGTGCCATTGTAAGGTGTGCTGTGTAGCCACTCTATCACTAAGAGATACCACCTCCAAAGAGGGGCGGTAGCTTTGCCGCTGGGAGCACAGCTCCGCTTTTCATTGTTAAAACTTTTGTCATTCAGAGGGGTGTTTTTTCACACTCCTGAGTGACAAAAGTGGCAATGTAGACATAGCCTAAGTCCATAAGAAACATCTTACATGTAAGCTTGCTAACAAGTGTTCTGTATTTGTAATTCTATTTAACTGATTTATTATGGTTCTTAAAAAGCAAAAGAACATGAATTTGAAGTTTTATAATTTTTACAATACAACTTAAGTACCAAAAAATACAGTTAATTACGTTAACCTTGCAAAAAATACATGGTCATACTGCACATCCTGCAATTTTCCCTCTTAGCAAGTTCAGTAACAAACTTTCAAATTGTCATACCTATTTTAAGTCAAAGCCAGTAAACAAACCAACTTCTGTGAGGACCATTGTTATGTTAAACTACAAATTCAGCTGATTTTGAGACTGCTTTGTTCAAACAAGTGTGTTCAGAAGTTATTTCTTTTAACAGTAGGTAAGGTCCTCACCAGCACCACTCTTCAGTAACTCAAATTAGATGAAGTGATTTGCTCACATTTTCCAAAAACAGTTCAATTGCAGTCAGAAACAAAATATGGAAACTTTCAGCCTAAGCAGTGGATGTTTCAGTAAGTTATGTCTGTGAAAAAAAGGGGTTATGATAAACTGTTTTTCAATCATAACTATTATTAAAACTTGGTATTCTGTTGTGCTATTTCTTTTCAAAATTTAAGTCTAACTACATATTTTACAGCCTCAAGTACACCATACTAGGGACACTAGCGCTAGAAAAACTTTAAAGAACAAATGGGGATTTCCATTCTGAAGTTTACTTGGCATTAGATGGTTTAAAAAAAAAATAAAACAGACCTGCACAACCTAGTATTACAGTGAAAGGAAGACAGGCAGCAGACATAACACTTGGTTCTGGAAGAACAGCAGCTATCAGCACTTCATACCATCATTCACACTTACTAAAGCAGAAGATGACAAAGCAGCTAAGAAGCACAACAAATACTGACAATACATTGAACACTAAATGTTGTTTTAGTGTAAGCCAGCCAATATCCATCCCCGTCACAGAGCTTGTCTACATCATGGGAAATGTTTTCTATGGGAGTGTGATTTCTAAAGCACACTACACTCTACCACACTGATTGGTCTGCATAGACCTCGCTGGTGTGCACCAAAGGTTTTTTAGTGCATTTTAACGTTAGAATCATTTCAAACAGCACACCAGCAGGGTCTGCATGAACCAATTAATGCACAACATGTTAGTGACAAAGAGTCCTGTGGCACCTTATAGACCAGGGATCGGCAACCTTTCAGAAGTGGTGTGCCGAATCTTCATTTATTCACTCTAATTTAAGGTTTCGCGTGCCAGTAATACATTTTAACATTTTTAGAAGGTCTCTTTCTATAAGTCTATAATATATAACTAAACTACTGTTGTATGTAAGGTAAATAAGGTTTTTAAAATGTTTAAGAAGCTTCATTTAAAATTAAATTAAAATGCAGAGCCCCACAGACCGGTAGCCAGGACCCAAGCAGTCTGAGTGCCACTGAAAATCAGCTTGTGTGCCGCCTTCGGCACCCGTACCATAACAGGGGTAGGCAACCTAACAAAAGTATTGGAACATAAACTTTCGTGGGTGAATACCCACTTCGTCAGAGTCATGCACAAGCTTATGCTCCAATGCTTCTGTTAGTCTATAAGGTGCCGCAGGACTCTGTCGCTTTTTACAGATCCAGACTAACACGGCTACCTCTCTGATACTTGACAACATATTAGTGTGCTTTAGAAATCATACCCCCTTAAGAATGCATTACC
Source organism: Mauremys reevesii (assembly GCF_016161935.1). Taxonomy (NCBI): domain Eukaryota; kingdom Metazoa; phylum Chordata; order Testudines; family Geoemydidae; genus Mauremys; species Mauremys reevesii. The sequence continues at coordinate 92,588,006 of NC_052626.1, forward strand.
CCACCGAAGTCTCATTATTCCAAGAATATAAATCCAGTGAAATAATGGACCCCCTTAGAAGACCACATTCTCAGGCCTGGAAAGGAACAAGAACTACTGTTAAGATAATTTGCATGAGATCTTAAAAACTTCAATGAAATACAAAATCCACCAAAAATGTGTTTTAATTAGAAATCCAAAAACAAAACATAATTTATATATGCAACAAGGCTGAGTTAATGCCAGTGCAGGAACCTTAGCTTTTTCATTTTCATTATTATTATTTTTTTTTTTTACTGTGCATTTCATACATATACTAAGGTTCCCAGGACCACCTGATTGCTTCAAAAAGATGTATTTTAAAATGTTTCTATTCATTCAGTGCTACCAAGTTTCAAAATGCCACTTACATACTAACAATATATAATGTCTGAAATTCTTTAACTATATGAGCAAAATTTGATTTTCATTAAACTCTATGACATACTTATGGAGTACCAAAAATAAACAAAGAAAATGTCAAGGAAGACATACTGACACCAGGAAGGGGCGGGGGGGGGGGGGGGAGGAGGAGGAGGAGAAGGGGGGGAGAGAAGAATGGACAGTAGAGGAGAGAGAAGTCCGTGGTAGGTAGCACTACCAGCTTTACATACATATCTTTAATGTGAGTCTTCCCCAACATTAAGCCCCCCCCCAAAAAAAAAATTCACAGCAATTCATTCTGGGACACAAACACCATGAGAGCCCAAAACAGAATCAAAACATACCTAAAACAGTTAATGTCATGAAACAATACCCATTTTAGTAGATAGTTTTTAAAAATTATTTGACTACAGGTGATGGAAAACAGCAGGTGTTTTATAAATCTAATTTGTCACATCCCTACCCTTTCAAAGTTCTGACTTACAGTGCTGCGTATTTACTGGGAATCACAAAGTTTCTATGAAAGGTCACCACGTAATTAGCTTGCTTTTTGCTTTAAATTTAAAAGTTCAGTTTTACAGCACTTCCAAATGGACTCATTTTGGGAAAATATATACAAAGTTTGTTTATTTGGAATTTACAATGAAGTCTCAAACTTCAAAGCTTAGTTCACAGACACCTGTTTTTTGCCTTAGTGAAGTTATGAAACAACATGATGGGAATACAATTTTGCTCCTGGCAAGTATTGTTTGCTTAGACGACAGTACTGTTAACTTAAAACAAGTAAAACTTGTTAGTCTGACTATACTATACAAGCACAAAAACAACGTGCTATTTTATGAGGATTTAGTCTCTTTAAACCTGTCTGAAGAGAAACAGGGCGCTTTTTAGGTTAGAGGATGGGCTGTATCACAGTTGTACATCCTAACAATGACCCAATAGACTTATGTAACTCAAATAGCATGGTGCAGGATCACTGTGAAATTTGGGGGCAAGAAGAAAAAAGACACGCTTCATTGTTCTCCTGATATTTTAACCCTATAAAAAAATTATGTCAATTTGACCTCTCAAAATGGCAAACATTCACTCAGAGTAGCAGCTGCTACACTAGCTCCCTATTTAGCTATAAAAGGCAACAAAGGAGGCAAATTGGTCTCTACTAACTGCAAATATGTAAGACCCTGCCCATTTTACAATTTTTAAATTAAGTTATATTTTAAAGGTAAAAAATTCTTCTATTCCCTATTCAGAACTGAAACTAATTCTCAGCTTTGTAACATTTCTAAATATATTTTTACTGAAGGAGTGCTCTTAAATTGAAATCTATTTCCTATCTGATACTGTGGCAGAATGGATACTGGAAGCACTAGTGGTGCAAAAAAAATAAATCTTTCCCTCAAGCAGAGAAGACTTCCCCATTACCAGTGCATGGATTCTGCCAGAGCTCGGTTTGATGCTGTTTGATCTAAAAATTGGAAGTAAGACACCACCACCTACCCTGAGAGGCAAGCTGAGTAAGCAGTTCCCAGGAAAGGCATTCTTGGGTAAGAGCTGCCCATTTCAGTGAGTAAGGTTAGAGGCAAATTAAAGCCCATACACTAATCCTGCAAAACTGAAGTCCATTAATTGATTTGTTCCTCTTTATTATACCAGCTCCGGTGCAAGTAAAGAGGTCCAAATGGTCACAGATCTATTGTATTTTTATATCATTAGGTAAAGGTGATTAAAGAAACTTCAATTTAAAGATCACTAGATGCCTGAAAAATATTTTTAGTTTAACTTTGTGTGTTTGGCAGCACTTGTGTACAGTCATTTTCTCCTGTATAGTCAATGAAGCCCCTACGTCACAATCAGTTACACATTTTACACACTTTACACACAAGTAATTCCACATAAACAATGGAATTACTGCAGTGTGAAAAGTTAACCATAAACATAACTGCTTGCAGTAAGAGCTTAAATTAATCAGTTTCTCCTTTTATTTGTGTGAAGGTGAATTTAAAAAAAAAAAAAAAAGGAAAATCCTGCAAAGCCAAACACACTGATAGAAACAGTTGTACCTAAAACTAATTTTAGTTTTCAGATGACTCAATTTGAAGTTCATGAGGACCCTTTCAAAAGATGATCTAACATGTTAATTCAAAATTGAGTTCACCCCAAAACAGGGGTCAAATGCTCCTCTGAGTCTGGTTCATGTGGGGCAAAACAAGACATATTTCAGGGCTAAACTTTACTTTGGCAAGTCATTTCAAGGAAAAATTCATGTATATGCATTTCTCCATTGCCATCAAGAGCACACTCAACGGTTTGACTCTCAATTCCCTGATCCAATGACATAGCAAACGTCAAAGTGCGTAACAAAATCAAAACTCAAACAACTCATTCAACATTTGAGCTCAATTTGCATTTACTCAAAGCTGTTTGGCAGGCAGTTTAAAACCTCCTCCTGTTCATGTTAAACTGGTTCACATGGACAGGACATCAGTTTAAACAGTCATTCACAACAGCTGATTTGATCTTTTTTAAAAACCACTTAAGTAACTACTGTTAATAAGGCTAGGTCTGGCTTTAAGACTAAGCTTGATAAGTTTATGGAGGGATGGTATGATGGGATAGCCTAATTTTGGCAATTAATTGATCTTTAATTATTAGCAGGTAAATATGCCCAATGGTCTGTGATGGGATGTTAGATGAGGTGGGATCTGAGTTACTACAGAGAATTCTTTCCTGGGTGCTGGCTGGTGAGTCTTGCCCACATGCGCAGGGTTTAACTAATTGTCATATTTGGGGTCAGGAAGGAATTTTCCTACAGGAAAGATTGGCAGAGGCCCTGGAGGTTTTTCGCCTTCCTCTGCAGCGTGGGGCACGGGTCACTTGCTAGAGGATTCTCTGCACCTTGAGGTCTTCAAACCATGATTTGACGACTTCAATAACTCAGACATAGGTTAGGGGTTTGTTACAGGACTGGGTACGTGAGATTCTGTGGCCTGCGTTGTGCAGGAGGTCAGACTAGATGATCATAATGGTCCCTTCTGACCGTAAAGTCTATGAAGTCTACACTCAAAAGTAGTCAGCCCAGCTATGTCGCTCAGGGATGTGAAAAATCTGCACACATGAGCAATGCAGTTAAGCTGACCATCTACTCCAACCTCTAACTGTACAAGTATGTTTGGAGTCCACTTTTTTTGAAAGCTTGAAGAAACTTAATTGTAAAGAAGCAAATAAGGCTTACACCTCATCCCCCACCCCCACAGCTTTTGAGGCTATTCCACAAATCTCAGCTTTTGGACCACTTTTTCTCCTTAATTTCTTCCCAGTACGCCAAGGGCTTATTGATAAATGCAACCAAACCAGGGAATTGTTTACAAATGGTTACATAGGGACTAGAAATAACTGTCAGCATAACCAGGCCAAAAACTTCAATAATCCACGGTTTTAGCCATACTGTAACCAAGATCCCCACTTTATATATAAAGTGTTAACAAGCCCTTTGTGCCATCCTAAATATTTTCCCCTTTGGCGTTTACCTTCCAAATACCTCTACACTTCTACCTGCTCTGCCTTCTGATCACTTTTAACACTACAAAGTTAAATTTCACTTCCCATGCTACATCACTCAAGACTAGACAGCTTTCTGTAATTTAACTGCTACCACACATTTTTAAAATTGCACTTATGCAAAATAAGATTTTATTTAACACTGCATATAGAATCTGGAAATGGAAGAGACAATATAAAGAAGCAGATTAATCCCTGCTGTAGTACATTTACTAGGGCTCTGTCCACTGACTTTTGTATCCAAAATAAATCAGCTAATGTATAAACCTGACTGTATATTTGAAAGGGATCTAATTCTTTAACAAAAAATGGCAGAAAAATATCTCTGCATTTCAGTGGAGCTGAAAGGTCACAGTCATGATTTCTTAATAAGCTTTTCTACGGTTCTCAATGCCATTGTATCTGAGCATCTCACATTCACTCTCAAAATGGGGAAGTAACCATGAAGCGAACAAATTACTTGCCCAGGCTCACATAGTTAGTTTGTGGCTGAGCTGGGAACAGAACCCAGATCCTCAAGTCAATCAGTGTCTTAACTCTAAGGCGATTCTTCCTCTTTGGGCTCCAATGGGGTAGGCTGTACAATACACAGGAAGAAAGTCCCTCTCCAAAGAGTTCACAAAAGCAATTAAAAGTGTGAAACAAAAGGATGAAGGGGGTAGCAGTAGGAGTGTAACAGTAGTAAGAATCACACAATAGGAATCAGTTATGTAGGCTAACTACTGTACAACTTGGTAATGTTTAAATTAAAAAAACCCTTCCATAATATCAGATATACCCAACTGCCCATGAAGTTAGCCATCATTAGTAAGCCAACTGCTCATAGGTGTCACAGCGGGGAGGGATAGCTCAGTGGTTTGAGCATTGGCCTGCTAAACCCAGGATTGAGAGTTCAATCCTTGAGGGGGCCACCTAGGGATCTGTACTTGGTCCTGCTAGTGGAGGCAGGGGGCTGGACTCAATGACCTTTCAAGGTCCCTTCCAGTTCTAGGAGATAGGATAACTCCATTAATTTATTTTTATTTATTTAGCAGAAGAAGGTCTCAAGGAGGCAAATGAATGAAGTGAAAGCAGAACAGGGTGGATAAAAATCATTTATTTAAGTTAAATAGGTTTATTTTTTAAAAAAGATAAATGTATTTGAAATTATGACAACAAAAATGAGGAAGTTAGTTAACAGAAATTAAAAGGTACAGTGCCAAAAAGTGAAAATATCTGCAAGATGCATGGAAACATTTTAAAGAAACCATAATAGTGGCTCAACTTAAATGTTGACTCCAAATTAAAAAACATAGTAAGAGAACAAAAAAAAAGTGCCACCGTGGCTAAACAAAGTAAAAGAAGCATTGAGACTCAAAAAGGCATCCTTTGAATTTGAAGTTGAAATTAAATCCTAAAGAGGAAAACAGAACGGAGCATAAACTCTGGCAAGTGAAGCATAAAAATATAATTAGGAAGACCAAAAAAGAATTTGAAGAACAAACTAGCCAAAGACTCAAAGTAATAGCAAAAAAAATGTTAAGTACATCAGAAGCAGGAAGCCTGCTAAACAACTAGTGGGGCCACTGGATGATCGAGATGCTAAAGGAGCACTCAAGGATGATAAGGCCATCAAGGAGAAACTAAATGAATTATTTGCATCGGTCTTCATGGCTGAGGATGAGAGAGATTCCCAAACCTGAACCATTGTTTTTAGGTGACAAATCTGAGGAACTGTCCCAGATTGAGGTGTTGATGGAGGAGATTTTGGAACACACTGATAAACTAAACAGTAATAAGTCACCAGGACCAGATGGTATTCACCCAAGAGTTCTGAAGGAACTCAGATGTGAAACTGCAGAACTACTAACTGTAGTTTGTAACTTATCATTTCAATCAGCTTCTGTACCAAATGACTGGAGAATAGCTAATGTGACACCAATTTTAAAAAGGGGCTCTAGAAGTGATTCCGACAATTACAGGCCGGTAAGCCTGACTTAAGTACAGTACATACCCGGTTACGCACAGATGTCGGGAGTCAAGCCATCATGACCACGTGTTAACAGACCACAGGTTAAGAGGGCCATGCTGAAAAAAAGTGTCTATGATTCACTTAGAAAAAACGCTGTTATTTTCTGCTCTTTCATACTCGCATTTTCCCCCCTTTTTTATGAAGTCTGTCATTCACTGCAGATTAATGATTTCGATATTTTCCGCATATTTGCTCCTCCATAAAACTTACAACAGTTTCTACAGCACTAGGGGCTTCTGCGAGTGAAATTTTTACTTTTTCAACGACATTCTCATCGTCCTCATCATTGTCATTTAGGCCTGCGTTATTAGAATTCTCACCATCACTTTGCCAGTCTGACGTAGCCTCGCAGCCCGTTAATATTTCTTCCTCAGACAGAAATTCTGAAGTCGGGCAGTCTTCATTCATCTCAAGCCACTTGGTAATGATTTCCAGCAATGTATCCAAACTAAAATCTTTTATCATTTGAAAGAGAAGTTTACTCTTATCCTCTTGTCTCCGTGCTTGTTTGTAGGACGTCTTTTTCCAAAAATCCTTCAAAGTCTGGCTCTGAATCAGTGCCATTGCTGAGTTTTCCGAGTCTGAGCCATCTTTAACAGAATAGGCATCACCGAGAGACTTCATCCAGCAGTTTTCAATGGACTTTTGTTTTACTCCATCCCAAGCTTTTTTAACTAAACAATTTCCTTCGCGTTTAACTGTCTCAGGAATTCGGAAATGCCTGAAGACGTGCATGACATGATCACTGAAATCAGCTCCTGTCGATAACTGTTTTTAAAATTCTGAATAATGCCCTGGTCTAAAAGGTTGAATTTTTGATGTTGTGTTGAATGGTAGGTACAGCACTCGAATTTTTCCATCGTTCGATACCAGTGATTCAGCTGGAGGATGGGCTGGACAATTGTCAAGTAGTAAAAGTGCTTTGGCTTTGAGTTTCTTCGATCGCAGATGCTTACGAACAGATGGAACAAAGCTGTTGTGGAACCAGTCGTCGAAGATGTGTCTTGTCATCCAAGCATTTTTGCTGATAGCGTATATTACTGGCAGTTTGGCTCTACTGAGGTAATTATAGCAAGCGGCCAACGAGAAGAGGGGTAAGCGTATGGTTGCCTGTCTTATTACTACAAACAAGAAGAGTCACACAATCTTTTCTCTTTTTAAATCCAGCTGTTTTCTGTGTCTTGTAATTAAAGGCTAAAAACTTATCAGATAGCAGTTTCATCATAATTATAAAGTTGTTCTTCGTGGTAGTCTTCATTTTGTAAAATAGATTTTAACTCAGAGAGAAACGCATTCACGGCCGATTCATCCATCAGCTTTCTCCAGAAATTGATACCTTCGCTATGCCATGACCCTTTTTAAAATGACTTATAAAACCCTAGCTGGCTTGGAATGATTCATCCCCCGTTTAATTTCTAAATTTCGTTGCTTGAGCTTGAAGAATTGGCCCACTTAGCAGCATTCCTTTCAGTCTTTCCTGAGCAAACAACGTGCACATGGCTTTGTCTATTGTGTGTTTTGCTGAATAGCGCACACATTTTCACTTAAGCCCCACAGCAGAATCGATATTTTGTACAAAGACATTCAGTTTAGATTCGTTTTTTAACCATCCTCGTAAAGTAGATTTGGCACTCCCAATATCTTTTGAAAATTTGGCCTGGGTTTCTCCACTATTTACTCGATCTATTGCAGCTAGCTTTTCTTCTACAGTGTAGGAACGCTGATGCTTGCCCTCTGCCATTATATTAGGCCTACAGTTAAAATTTTCTAAAGTAGTATATATATTACTATATAACTACAGTACTACTGTATATATTATATATCTCTAGCATGACAATGACTAAGTGTGCGTGATACATCTTTATCAATATCAGTAAAGACGTACAACACATTTCTGCTCCGCACTTCCTGTCGATTTCTGTCAGTGAGTTAGTGAGCAAATCTGTAGCACTACATAGCAAGTTCCTGTACCGCATGTTAAATAGGTAGCACTGAAAGGCATGGTGCTACCGTGCGTTAAGCGGATTCGTGTGTAAACAGGTCGCACGTAAAAAGGGTCTGTACTGTACCAGGCAAACTGGTTGAAACTATAATAAAGAACAAAATTGTCAGACACATAGAAGAACATAATTTGTTGGGGGAAAGTCAACATGTTTTTTGTAAAGGGAACTCATGCCTCACCAGTCTACTAGAATTCTTGGGGGGGCAGGGGAGGGGGGGAGATCAGCAAGCATGTGGGCAAGGGGGATGCAGTGGATATAATGTATTTAGATTTTCAGAAACCCTTTGACAAGGTCCCTCACCAAAGGCTCTTAAGCAAAGTAAGCTGTCATGTGATAAGAGGGAAGGTCCTCTCATGGACTGATAACTGGTTAAAAGATAGGAAACAATAGGTAGGAATAAATGGTCAGTTTTCAGAATGGAGAGAGGTAAATAGTGGTGTCCCCCAGGAGTCTGTACCGGGACCAGTCCTATTCAATATATTCATAACTGGAAAAAGGAGTGAAACAGTGAGGTGGCAAAATTTGCAGATGATACAAAACTTCTCAAAATAGTTAAGTCCCAAGCAGACTGCGAAGAACTATAAAAGGATCTCACAAAACTGGACTGGGCAACAAAATGGCAGATGAAATTCAATGTTGATAAACGCAAAGTGATACACATTGAAAACCATAATCTCAACTATACATATAAAATGATGGTGTCTAAATTAGCTATTACCATTCAAGAGGTTTTGGAGTCATTGTGGATGTTTTCTGAAAACATCTACTCAATGTGCAGCAGCAGTCAAAAAAGCAAACAGAATGTTGTGAATCATTAAGAAAGGGATACATAATAAGACAAAATATATATTGTCTATATAAACCCATTGTATGCCCATATCTTGAATACTGTGTGCAGATGTGGTCAACGCATCTCAAAAAAGATATACTAGAATTGGAAATTATTAGGGGTATAGAACACCTTCCATATGAGGAGAGATTAATAAGATTGGGACTTTTCATCTTTGGAAAGAGGCAACTAAGGAGGGATCTGATAGAGGTCTATAAAATCATGACTGGTGTGCAGAAAGTAAATGACGAAGTATTTACTCCTTTTCATAACACACAAACTAGGAGTCACCAAATGAAATGAACAGGCAGCACATTTAAAACAAACTAAAGGAAGTATTTTTTCACACAACACAGAGTTAACCTGCGGAACTCCTTGCCAGAGGATGTTGTGAACGCCAACACTATAACTGCGTTAAAAAAAAAAACTAGATAAGTTTATGGAGGCTAGGTCCATCAATGGCTATTAGCCGGGATGGGCAGGGATAATGTCTCTAGCCTCTGTTTGCCAGAAGCTGGGAATGGGCGACAAGGGATGGATCACTTGTTGATTACCTCTTCTGTTCATTCCCTCTGGGGCACCTGGCATTGGCCACTGTCAGAAGACAGGACACTGAGCTAGAAGGACCTTTGGTCTGACACAGTATGGCTGTTCTTATGTTCTATCCCAAGGCCTAAACTTACAATAACCTACTAAAATCATTGAAATTGAATAAATATTCAACCCATACATATTTGCTGCCAAAGTTTTAAGTAAAGTCAGACCACTGAACCAGAGGAAGTGCGTGGCTAAGCACCTGGAACCAGATTTTGTTGAAGTGCTAAATCAGTTTTTGACAGCAGTTGCCTCTTATGATGATGAAGGGGGCATATTTTCTTCATTTCAGTTTATTCATCTAGTTCAGTTAAAAATAAAGAAACAGATTGGGAGTTAAAAACAGAAAAACTTGTTTTCCTCTTCATATCTATGACTAAAGAGGACGTGATCTACTACTTCTGAAATCTTGGTAACCAGAAACAATCAATTTATTTCACTAACTACTAATGATACTTTCTGTTTAAGTAATCAGTTAGTTTTAAATGCAACACATTTTGATACACTTTCTTCTTATGCATCTATAGCACTTTTAAGGACGTTTTATTTAACTAAAAAATTTTAAAATGCTTTTTTTGTGCATTTTTAAATTGAATTCCAATTTCCATCCAAATAGTCTGAAACACCACAGACAAAATAAAAAAATAAAAATCAATGTGTTAGTCACCATTTTCTAAAAACAAAAAAAGAAAAATTAAGCAACAGAATAAATATATTTATGCTACATAACTGCTTAAATGTGTACAGACACAGTATATGCTAACCCGAGGGATAAAGCACCAAGTATATGTAAAGGCCATAGTTTGTTGCAAAACATGTTTTGATGGTTACCAACCAATGAGAATCAACCTCTCTTTAGGAAAAGAACTGAAAAGTACAAATACAAAACAAGACTAAAATCAAGTATTTAAATCAATGTTTCCAGTTTGGTGATTTAAATCATTATCAAAATAATCCACCCTTGGGTAGTGGCTTTACAGATTAGATTAGCAATCAGATTAGCGTTGCTTATGTAAAGGCAGTGTGGAAGGAAGAGATATTTGTGGGAAAAATGGACAAATGGATGTTCCAAGGCTAGCACTATTGATAAAGCAGATTAGAGGCAGGGATAGAAGCAAAAGATGACAAGCACAGAAAGGCAGATATGCTGTGGTTTGAAGGTCACAAAAAGTGAGGGGGAAATGGGGAGTTATTGCAGTAATCAAAACAGGAGACATTGAGTACCTGGATGAGAGTTTCTGATGTCTGGATAAAGAGGAAGGTTCAGATCTGAGGGATGTGGAGAAAAAAGCAACAGGATTTAGACAGAGGCTGGATGTGTGGGGCAAAGTGTAGGAAGAATTCAGAGATGACCACAAACTGAGTAGCCTGAGTGACCCAGAGGTTAACAAAAGAATGGACAGATTAGGATGAGCTTTGTGGGGAAAAAGTAAGGAGCTCTCTGGTAGACAATGCTGTATTCAGTCCTTGAACCCATTACAGACCCTCCCAGCTGTATATGGACTTGGGTGGATAGATGGGGATTCCAGTTGTGTAGCCAGCTGTACCATCTCCTGCGCAGCCATCTGTATAGGGGAACAAGTAGAGGCAGACCTGCATGCACTCCAGAAATCCCTAGCTGGTAGTTGGCCTTCAGAGGCATCTAAAGCTAGGGCATAGCTTAAAGCAGTACTTAAACTGCTCTAAACTATCTTGAAGTGGTATCCTGGAGGGAGGCAAGTTGGCACCTAGATAGCCCCGTAATCAGAGAGTTGTCACACCTTCTTTGTTGCGCTCAGTGGTGACAGGGTGCAGCAGAGGATATTGAGTCCACTAAGTTTAAGTTATCAGTGAGACATCCAGGACCAAGAAAGGAGGGAGCATCCTGACCACAGCCACGGTAGAAATAAAAGACATGGGAAAACAAGGCAAGGACAGTATCGCTGAAGCCAAGGGAGTTCAAAAAGGACATGTAACTGTATCAGCAGAACCAAAGAGGTCAAGGAGAATGTGAATGAAATAAAGAGACCTTGAGATCTGGCCAGAAAGAGGTTGTGAAATATCTTGGTAAAAGTAGTTTCAGTGTAATGGAGGAGGGGAGTGAGTTGGAGGATTTATTTAATCATGTTATTCTCTGTGGTTTCATTTTTACCTTGAAAACCTTTTAATATTAAAGTGTATTCTGTTATCATTGAAATGGGAATCTCCGACATTTTACATTGATCTAGGGAACAAAACTGAATCCAATTACACTTGCATCCTGGTAAAATTCTTTACCAACTGCCCAGTCACATATTTTTTAGAAACTCAAAATACTAGTACCCAGATAGTATACTATCCTTAACAGGCATTTCTAAATTTCATTGTGTTACAGATACTTTAGGTGTAGTTAAAATGTTCAAAAGCACTAAAGAGATCTGGATGTCTCAGTCACTTAGATTACTGGAAATTTTACCCAGTACGTTGAAGCAGCTGTGTCCTGATCCTCAGATTAGACCCACATGGTCAAAACCCTGTGTCTGCACTGAGCCCCACTGAAGTAAACTGGGTGGGAGTTCACCAGCACGGATACAGTTAAAGGATCATGGGATCAGTAAGAAACTGAGTTAGTGCAGGGAGGAAAATATTAGCAACCTTCAATATAAACTACACAAGCTTCAAAACGTTATGTGAAATTACATGCTTTAGACAGACTATAAAGAACTCTCAAACTGCATATGCTTAAGGGCCTGATCTCTGAGGTTCTCAACACCCTCAACTCTCATTGGAAAACAGCATAGCCTTGTATACACTAGGTAATTAAAGTAGTAATTAAATGGTAATACCAGTGATAGAACTGGTGGGAGATCTACTACTGACAACAGTCCAGTGGGATCTAGCACTTTTACCATCACACAGATTAATCTTACTAACAGCAGCTGTACCAATGGAAAGTAGCTTATGGACATTTTTCCCTACATTTCCGTACTGCAGACAGTATTGGAGTTCAGGATGCCCTTCAGGACTTGGCCCTAAGGTGCTAAACTGAAATATTTTTCCCTTTATACAAAATTTACTCACATGTAAACATTACTAAAATTGATAACCTCACCACCACCTTCCACTCTCATACTGCACATCCATGAACAAGGAGTCCTGAAAGTCCTTTGACTATGGAAATCCTCAAACGCATGGCTACACAAGAATTATAATACCAGGAAGCAAACTTTTAGAATGGTTTTACGCTTATTGTGGACAGAACATAATTTATTTTTAATTTTTCATAAATGACTAATAGTTTTTGCAGTGATGTAAGAGGTATGCAATTAAGTCACTGCCCAGTAATTCTGTCTTGTTGAAATTTCCAAGAAACTATACTAAAAGTTATTTCCAAGAGGTAACACTTCATTAAACAACTTTAAATTGGCCAAAGGATTATCAGTACAATTCCATTCTATTTTTAAAGAGGAACACTAAGATTTTCCTATGTAATGTTGCATATTTTAAAATATTTAGAGCATAAGAACGACCATACTGGGTCAGACCAAAAATCCATCTAGCCCAGTAACCTGTCTTCCTACAGTGGCCAATCCCAGGTACTTCAGAGGGAATGAACAGAACAGGTAATCATCAAGTGATCCATCCCCGTTGCCCATTCCGAGCTTCTGGCAAACAGAGGCTAGGGACACCATCCTAGCCCATTCTGGCTAATAGCAATTGATGGACCTAGCCTCCATAAACTTATCTAGTTCCTTTTTTTTTTTCCTTTCTTTTTTTAAAATAAAAACACTGTTATAGTCTTGGCCTTTACAACATCCTCTGGCAAAAAGTTCCACAGGTTGGGTATGCGTTGTGTGAAGAAATATTTCCTTTTGTTTGTTTTAAACCTGCTGCGTATTAACTTCATTTGGTGATCCCTAGTTAGTGTGTTAAGAACGCATTATTTACTCCTCATATTTACTTACTCCACACCAGTCATGATTTTATAGACCTCTATTATATCCCCCCATAGTTGTCTCTTTTCCAAGCTGAAAAGTTCAAATCTTCTTAATCTTGCCTCATACAGAAACTGTTCCATACCTCAAACCATTTTCCCCCCTTTTGTGAACCTTTTCCAATTCTAATATATCTTTTTTGAGATGGGGTGATCACATCTTCATGCAGTATTCAAGATGTGGGCTATCATGGATTTAGATAGAGGCAATATGATATTTTCTGTCTTATTATCTACTCTTTTCTTAATATCAGAGGGGTAGCCATGTTAGTCTGGATCTGTAAAGGCGGCAAAGAGTTCTGTGGCACCTTACAGACTAACAAACGTATTGGAACATGAGCTTTCGTGGGTGAATACCCACTTCGTCAGACGCATGTAGTGGCATGCATCCGACGAAGTGGGTATTCACCCACGAAAACTCATGCTCCAATACGTTTGTTAGTCTATAAGGTGCCAAAGAACTCTTTGCTCCTTTCTTAATGATTCCCAACATTGTTAGCTTTTTTGATTACCACAATTTTACATCAAAATTAGATAAGTATGGGAGCATCAGAATTCCTGTTGCAGTGAACTTTACAAGGAAGATGGCTGCCAAGAAGTAAACAGAGTACCTGTGATTAAGAAACATTCCATATTGGTTTGAACGGGAAAAGCACTGAATTTTGAGTATTTATTAGCTCAATGTTGCTATATATTTTTGTGAAGTCTATTTTCATTAATTTCTTTTACTTTACAGGCAGATAAGATTTGAGAGCTTTATGTTAAAATAAATAATGAGATTCCCATTCCCCCCCCCCCCCAAGAACCGGTGTTCCTTTGAAGTGTTTCCCTAGAACCTAGACACTCACTTCCCCCACTACTAAAGCCTGGGGCGAGAAGTGGGGGTGATAGTGCTTACAGGGAAACTTCTCTTAACTCACACCTCCATTAAAAAAATAAGTTCACTAAGAAGGGAAGAGCAGAACCATCAACTTGTATAAGCACTGTATATATGTGGTCTCCATCTCCTCTGAGCTTGTTTCCATCACTCCTCCCTGCTTCAGAAGCTTTGGGTTTTCCCACAAAGTGAGAATGGACTTAAAATATAGCTCTGAGTGGCAGAGCAGGCTCTTCAATACCCAAAAGTAGAAAGAAAAGAAAGAAAGCTGGTAAATAAAGAAAGCATTTCATAGTAACACCAGTTCTAAGGGGGATGATGTACACCACCAGATTGTATCTGCCTATAAAATAAACAAAAACAAGTTAATGAAAAGTTATTTTCCCACAACAGCATATTAAACACACAATGAAGTTGATGTAAAAGTAATTAAAATGAGGTATTTGCCGCACAAAAAGTAACAGGGAAGAGATTCCCTCCATTACAAATCTGTTCAGGGGAAAAACAACCACCTCTGTTGAACAAGTACGTTTTAATATTTTAATTGTTAAATGTGTTGATTAAAACATTTTAAAGTACATTACTCTAGTGATTTTTCTAAATTTCAGAAGAGTTTATTTAAAGGGACACAATCTCTTAGTATAAGCTCAAAGCTTAAATTTATTTTACAAAGGCGAATAAAATATTTGTATATAAACAGCTTAATTGGGTTTCAACTATCCTCTGGAGTCTGAAACCGAGATAGTACTACTAGTAGTGAATGGTATCCAGAAACTGAAACCGATTACACTTCCTATTGTCCAAGTTGACTCGAAAGAAAACGTGCTTGCCAACATGGACAGGGAAAGCGAATTTTTAAAAATGTCTTCGGTTTAACTACTCTAAAAGGCCAGCACCCACCGTGGGGCATGCCAGGCGTTTCCCAACTGTATCTGGTTAAATATGGAAGTCTGAGGTTTCGTACAATGTGTGTTGGGGGAAGGCGAGAACGGGCCCATTTTTTGATTGTGCCACCATCCTACGGTAAGGCTCGGCAGTTGGTCGAGGGAGCCCTAAGTCTAAAGGGAAGAAAAAAAAAAAAGCCTGTGCTCCGCGCCTCCCACCCACCTCCCCGCTGCTCCCGTGCACACGCCCAGCGGAGCCCTGCGGCTCGACCGCCCCCTCCCCCAGCCACAGAGGAGGCTCAGCCAAGCCGCTCATCCAAGGCCTACGCGGCCGCGGGTACTCGCTTCGCCGCCGCCCCCGTACCGCGCTGCCCACCCCAGGCCGCTGCCCCTAGGGGACCGGCCTCGGAGCTCCCGCTCACCTGGTCGCCAGCGGCTCCCTCTGCGGACATGGCGGGTTAAAACAGGGCCGAGCAGCGGCCCCCTGAGACAGATTAAAACCCTTTAAAAAGCGGCCAGCGCTGCTGCGGCGGCTCCCCGGGTCCCGCCAGCCACACGGCCGCCGCCGCCGATTCCAGCAACCCAGGGTCTAGGGAACAAAATGGCCGCCCGGCCGCCCCCGATCGGCTTTCACGAGGGGCGGGGGAGGGAGGAGCGGCACCGCGCGGGGGCTGCTGGGAGCCCGAGGGAGCAGCGTGTACGCGGGAGGACTGCAGGGAGCGACGAAACTGTAGGGGCGCCGCGCTGGGCGGAGACTAGCGGAAAAGGAGGAGACGGAGAGAACAGCATGTCACGCGCACCCTCTGACGTCAGCACGCCGCAGCGAGGCGGAAGTGATTGATGTGTGTACGGTAGGTGGGATTGGTCTATGGAACGGAGCGAAAGGAGGCTGCCTTGGGCGGGCCGAAGGGAGCAGCTGGGACTCTCCCGAGCTGGTAGTGGTGCCCCTGTGCATTGTGATGTCAGCCTCAGCTTCCCCGCGCTCAGTGCTCGTGAAGAGCAGCCCCTTCAGAGCGCGTTGTGCCAGACTAATGGCGTGACTGTGGTGCGGGTCAGAGGAACCAGGGCCACACCTACAAGAAGTGGCTCCAGCCCCCTAGCCAGAGGAAGATGGGAGACAGCCTCTTTGGGGCCCTGCTGCCCTCTGATTGTTTCACTCTAGCTGGAGAGCCAACCGCACCCCTGGCTGAGGACCTCTGACAAGTGGTAGAAACACCATCAGTCATCTCCCACCGTCCTCTGACAAGTGGTAGAAACACCATCAGTCATCTCCCACCGTTAGGGTGACCAGATGTCCTGATTTTATAGGGACAGTCCTGATTTTTGGGTCTTTTTCTTATATAGGCTCCTATTACCTCCCACCGCCGTCTCAATATTTTACACTTGCTGTCTGGTCACCCTACCCACCGTCGACTGGTTGAATTCCCCAATGCACCGACATCACCTACATTTTAAGCGGGCATCCTGCCCTCCGTAAGGAAAGCATCAACAATGTCCACCAGCAGTGGATCAATTTTTTCACCTAGCAGGACCACGTCAGCCAAAAGGGACTCCTCTTAAAAGGACAGGTTATACGATGAAGAGCTCCCAGCACCTCTAGTAAGTTAGTGAGTATTACACCAAACTCATCCAGAGAAGACAGCGTTTATACTGCTTTGCAGCCACAGAACCAGACAGCTCACCCTAAATCTGCTCAATTTTATCTGCAAAATAATTAGAAACTTCTCCACAACAGGAAGAAATTTAGATTAACCAACCTGTCTACTTTGAGAAACAAATCCACTGTTTATTATTTATTTGCATTATCACAGTACCACTGCCTAAAGAACCTTAGCTAAGGTGAAAGCCAAAACCTCTTTGCCTCCTGCACTGCAATAATGTAAGAATTCTGAATTCTGTATGATACAGTCACTCAGCTTTAGTTAAAGACTTCTGATACTGGCATTCTAGTCAGCTTCTCTCCTGCCACATCTTTCACTTATCATCTGTTAAACCATGGAAGCAGGGCCAGCTCCAGGGGTTTTGTTGCCCCAAGCAGCCAAAAAAAAAAAAAAGCCACAATCGTGATCTGCTGCAATTCAGCGGGAGATCCTTCGCTCTGAACCGGAGTGAGGGACCCTCCACCAAATTGCTGCTGAATACCTGAACGTGCCGCCCCTCTCCCGAGCGGCCGCCCCAAGCACCTGCTTGCTAAGCTGGTACCTGGAGCCGGCCCTGCATGGAAGTCTGAGGAAGAGGTGCCCACTGGGTACTTGACTGAGGATAAACGATGTATATAGCATCCTAGCCAACTCACAGTAGAACAGCCTATGACTGTTTTAATCATACTGTTAAACAATAGAATACAAATTGAAATTTGCAAGGTATTTATGTGCTAAACATTTGTATGCTCCTGCATGCTTCAAGCCACCATTCCAGAGGACATGCTTCCATGCTGATGACACTCGTTAAAAAACAATGCGTTAATTACATTTGTGACTGAACTCCTTGGGGGAGAATTTTATATCCCCTGCTCTGTTTACCCACATTCTGCCATATATTTCATGTTATAGCAGTCTCGGATGATGACTCAGCACATGTTGTTTGTTTTAAGAACACTTTCACTGCAGATTTGACAAAACACAAAGACGGTACCAATGTGAGATTTCTAAAAATAACTATAGCATTCCACCCAAGGTTTAAGAATCTGAAGTGCCTTCCAAAATCTGAGAAGGAGGCGGTATGGAGCATGCTTTCAGAAGTCTTAAAAGAGCAACACTCCAATGGGGAAACTACTGAACCCGAACCACCAAAAAATAAAATCAGCTTTCTGCTGGTGGCATCTGACTCAGATAATGAAAATGAACGTGCATCGGTCCGTTCTGCTTTGGACTGTTATCGAGCAGAATCCGTCATCAGTATGGAAACGTCCTCTGGAATTGTGGTTGAAGCATGAAAGGACATATGAATCTTTAGCACATCTGGCACGTAAATATCTTTCAACGCCAGCTACAACAGTGCCATGAGAACACCTGTTCTCACTTTAAGGTGACATTGTAAAAAAGAAGCAGGCAGCATTATCTCCTGCAAGTGTAAACAAACTTGTTTGTCTGAGCGATTGGCTGGACAAGAAGTAGGACTGAGTGGATTTGCAGGCTCTAAAATTTTACATTGTTTTATTTTTGAATGTGGTTTTTTTGTACATAATTATACATTTGTAAGTTCGATTTTCATGATAAAGAGATTGCACTACAGAACTTGTATTAGGTGAATTGAAAAATACTATTTCTTTTGTTTTTTTTACAGGGCAAATACTTGTAATAAAAAATAAATAAAAAGTAAGCACTGTACACTTTGTATTCTGTGTTGTAATTGAAATCAATATATTTTAAAATGTAGAAAACTTCCCAAAATATTTAAATAGAATTCTGTTATTAACAGTGCGATTAATCTCATGATTAATTTTTTTAATTGAAGGATTAATTATGATTACTTTTTTTAATCGCTTGATGGCCCTAATAACTCTATATTTGTTGTTCTCCTTTTCTCTATCTGCTGTCTGCTTATTTTCTTGTGTTTGGACTGTAAACTCTTCAGGGCCCTTCTTCTTTGTTCCTTGACTGCTATTGGTAATAAATAATACTCCATCTTTTAAAAACAGAATTACCTTCTTACTACAATCCAGGCACAAAGTAGGCCAGTATGAAATAAGAGAGCAGATCCTTTAGTGGTGTAAACTGTCACTCCATTAAAATCAGTGAAGTTCAATGGAACCAGGACAATTTACACCAATTGTGGGCATGCCTCATAGTCTTATTTCTTTTACAGCCCAACTTTAGAGAATTAAAAGAGGCACCTAATAAAGGCATGTCTACACTACGAAATTATGTCAATTTAATATAAGTCGATTATTTAGAAATCGATTTGATATAGTCGATTGTGTGTGTCCCCACTTAAGACCATTAAGTTGGTGGAGTGCATTCACAGTACTGAGGCTAGAGTCAACTTTCGGAGCGTTGCACTGTGGGTAGCTATCCCACAGTTCCCACATTCTGCCCATTGGAATTCTGGGTTGAGCTCCAAATGCCTGATGGGGCAAAAACATTGTCGTGGGTGGTTCTGGGTACATGTCATCAGCCCCCTCCCCCCCATGAAAGCAATGACAAAAAATCGTTTCTCGCCTTTTTTCCTGAGTTACCAGTGCAGCCCAGCCCAGAATTCCAATGAGCGGCAGAGGCTGCGGGAACACTACAGTAAGCCAACCCTGTAAGCCATGTCATCAGTCGCCCCTCCCTGAGTGAGAGCAACGGCTGAGAATCGTTTCGTGCCTTTTTTCTGCACAGATGCCATACCATGGCAAGCATGGAGCCCGCTCAGATCGCTGCGGCAGTTATGAGTACTGTAAACACCACGTGCATTATCCTGCAGTGTATGCAGCACCAGAACCTGCAAAAGCAGGCGAGGAGATGACGCAGCGCGGTGACGAGAGTGAGGAGGACATGGACACAGACTTGTCTCAAAGCACAGGCCCCGGCAATTTGGCCATCCTGGTGGCAACGGGGCAGGCTCATGCCATGGAACGCCGATTCTGGGCCCGGGAAACAAGCACAGACTTGTGAGACCGCATAGTGTTGCAGGTCTGGGATGATTCCCAGTGGCTGTGAAACTTTTGCATGTGTAAGGGCACTTTCATGGAACTTTGTGACTTGCTTTCCCCTGCCCTGAAGCGCAAGAATACCAAGATGAGAGCAGCCCTCACAGTTCACAAGCGAGTGGCGATAGCCCTCTGGAAGTTTGCAGTGCCAGACAGCTACTGGTCAGTCGAGAATAAATTTGGAGTGGGCAAATCTACTGTGGGGGCTGCTGTGATCCAAGTAGTCAACATGATCACTGAGCTGCTGCTATCAAGGGTAGTGACTCTGGGAAATGTGCAGGTAATAGTGCATGGCTTTGCTGCAATGGGATTCCCTAACTGTGGTGGGGTGATAGACGGAACCCATATCCCTATCTTGGGACCAGACCACCAAGGCAGCCAGTACATAAACCGAAAGGGGTACTTTTCAGTGGTGCTGCAAACACTGTGACTGGTGGATCACAAGGGACGTTTCACCAACATCAGTGTGGGATGGCCGGGAAAGGTACATGATGCTCACATCTTCAGGAACTCTGGTCTGTCCCCAAAATCTTCATCCCTGTTGCATCAGAATCCACTGATGGGGCCCATGCACAGGGCTGGGGTAGTTGTAGGGGCACCCCCTAGAATGGAATGCAGCTCATCATAGAAGCGGCATGTCTGGGGCTCTGACCTGGAGTGGCCGTTTGCCTCTCTGGTTTTTTGGTAGGCTTGCCTCAGCTCCTTAAGTTTCACTCGGCACTGCTGCAGGTCCCTGTTATAGCCTCTGTCTTTCATGACCTTGGAGATTTTTTCAAATGTTTTGGCATTTTGTCTTTTAGAACAGAGTTCTGATAGCACGGATTTGTCTCCCCATACAGCGATCAGATCCAGTACCTCCCGTTCGGTCCATGCTGGAGCTCTTTTGTGATTCTGGGACTCCATGAGCTGATGAGCTCTGCATGGTCACCTGTGCTGATCAGCTCGCCACGGTGGCCAAACAGGAAATGAAATTCAAAAGTTCGCAGGGCTTTTCCTGTCTACCTGGCCAGAGCATTTGAGTTGAGGGTGCTGTCCAGAGCAGTCACAATGGAGCACTCTGTTAAGTTGACAAAAATGGCTTCGTCGTGTGGATGGGTGCGGGGTTAAGTTGATCTAATGCTGCAAAATTCGACCTAAACTCGTAGTGTAGACCAGGGCTAAGTTACAGAAATAAAATTCCTTTAGAAAAATGCCTGTAGATGTTTTGGTTGTTGCAAGTTCTGGTTGAAGCTTTGAATTATTTTTCAATTATGTTTATTGGCTTTCATGAAAGTGTGATTGAAAAGGAATTTTATTTTATGTGTGGGAGGTGAAGTCTGTTACCTAACAAGAGTCAGCCCAAATGCATTTGCAAAGGCTGTGTTGTTTAAATTATAGATTGTGTTTGGAAATAACATGAAAAACAGTTTATAGATCTGAGCTTTCTTGTTACACAGAGCTTCTCTTAATTTTTTTGAAAGGCTCACAGAGTTAAAGCAACAAGACAATTTCTAATTTGAACTACACTGTAGTGATTCATGCTTTGTTCAGCAATAGGCATGAAGCTGAAGGGCAAATACACAACTAGATGTGAATTATTTGAGTAATTCACTGTGGACTCCACTGCTCAATAACTGACTATGGCAGGAGTTATGCATCAGTGGATGAACACAAAGGAGTTTATGTATGGTACCAATATTTATAGCAGCTGTTACTGTGGCACCTTAGGTGCTTCAATTACAAAAATTAAAGATACAAATTACATGGTGCTTGAAGAAACAACTAAAGTAGGATCGGTCAATCAAATGCTAAACAAGATAAATGGACTTTACATTACACCCTGAAGGTTGTGAATTTCAAACCCTGGCAGACCACAGAGTGTAGCAAATTTCAAAGGCAGCTGCTCTCAGAGATAGCAGCTGGGCAATCATTGGTTGCCCAGCTGATATTTAACTGCTACCTCAGAGTATAGGGTAAGAGGTAATTGTTCAAATAACTGAATCTCAAGCTATTCAGAAGTTTCTTGCTGTCAAACATTCAGCCCACTTCATGTATGTGGTCCTCATGATATATTCCAATTGTCAGAATCTAGGCTATAGTGTTTTAAAAACATAAATTTTGAAGAAAACCTACTAAATGTGAACTGAGTGTAGTGGATAACTATGGGCTTGGCTACACTGGAGAGTTGCAGTGCTGGTAGTGGCTTTACAGCGCTGCAACTCACTCACCGTCCACACTTGCAAGGCACATACAGCGCTGTATCTCCCTGGCTACAGCGCTGGTTGTACTCCACCTCGGCCTGGGGAATAACGACTATAGTGCTGCTGATGCAGCACTGCTCCGCCAGTGTGGCCACCAAAAGCGCTGTTATTGGCCTCCAGAGGTATTCGGAGGTATCCCAGAATGCCTGTTCTGCCACTCTGCTCATCAGTTCGAACTCTACTGCCCTGGCCTCAGGTGACCCGCCCTTTAAATGTCCCGAGAATTTTAAAAATCCCCTTCCTGTTTGCTCAGCCAGGTGTGGAGTGCAATCAGTGAATCTTTCCAGGTGACCATGGCTCCTCGTGGCAAACGAGCCCCAGCATGGAGCAATGGCGAGTTGCTGGACCTCGTCAGTGTTTTGGGGGAGGAAGCTGTGCAGTCCCAGCTGCGCTCCAGCCGTAGAAATTACGATACCTGGGCAGATATCAAGGGCCATGCTGGAAAGGGGCCATGACCGGGATGCGCTGCAGTGCAGGGTTAAAGTGAAGGAGCTGCGGAGTGCCCACTGCAAAGCCCGCGAGGGAAACTGCCGCTCCAGCGCTGCCCCCACGACCTGCCGTTTTTACAAAGAGCTGGACGCAATACTTGGGGGTGACCCCACCACCACTCCGAAGACCACGATGGACACTAAAGAGCAGGGGGAGCAGGAGGAGGAGGAAAGCGAGAGTGAGGGTACTGGGGTGGGGGAGACACCCCGGAGTCCCTGGAGGCATGCAGCCAGGAGCTCTTCTCAAGCCAGGAGGAAGGTAGCCAGTCGCAGCAGCCGGTACTTGGTGGAGGACAAACAGAGGAGCGAGTTCCCGGTAAGCGGCTTTTATTTTCATGATGGAAATTTTTCGGGAGAGGAGGGAGGGTTAGGGCTGCATGCATGCATGCCTAGATGCAGAATAGCGCATTGATGTGGTCTATCATGTTGCGGTAATCGGCCTCGGTAATCTCTTCAAAAGTTTCAGCCAGAGCATGGGCAATGCGCTTGCGCAAGTTTATTGGGAGAGCCACGGTGGTCCTTGTCTCAGTCAGGCTAATGCGTCCGCGCCACTGTGCCGCGAGGGGTGGGGAGACCATTGCTGCACACAGACAAGCTGCATAGGGGCCAGGACGGAATCTGCATTGCTGTAGAAGACCCTCCCACGCTTCCCCAGAGTCATGGTTCTTCTTAGCAGGATGCAATTAATGGCCCTGCAAACTTGCATCAACATGATTCCAACAGTCGACTTTCCCACTCCAAACTGGTTCCCGACTGATCGGTAGTTGTCTGGAGTTGCCAGCTTCCAGATTGCAATAGCCACCTGCTTCTCCACCGGCAGGGCAGCTCTTAATCTCGTGTCCTTGCGCCACAGTACCATGAAAGTGGCTTTTCTCATTTTCTGCAACCACTGCTCGTCATCCCAGACTTCCATGATGATATGATCCCACCACTCAGTGCTTGTTTCCCAAGCCCAAAAGCAGCGTTCCATGGTGCTGAGCATTTCCGTGAATGCCACAAGCAATTTCGACTCGCTACCATTGTCGGGCTCCTCATCACTTTGGATCTTAAGGAATAGCTCAACTGCCAAACGTGATGTGCTGGTGAGACTCGTCAGCATATTCCTCAGCAGTTCGGGCTCCATTTCCCACAGAAATTGTGCTGCACAGAAACCATTGAGAGAGTCAAGATGGCGCCAAACGTGGATGGAAAAACAGGGATTGCTGGGATGTGAAGCGATGCATCACGGGGTGTTGGGACAGGAAGCAGAATGACCCGTACCCTCCGCCCCCTTCCCACTACCCACGGCGCCAGAATGGGAAGAGGTGGTCTGTGGGTTAGCTGCCCATATTGCACCACTCCCAACACCACTGCAAATGCTGCAAATGTGGCCACACTGCAGCCCTGGTAGCTGTCAGTGTGGCCACACTGCAGCACTGTCCCTACACAGCTGTATGAAGACAGTATTAACTCCCAGCACTGCACACCTGCAAGTGTAGCCAAACCCTACATCTTCCTGAGTCTAGAGACATCCTGAGGCTAGTTCCTCACTAGAAATAGTGATACAGAAGCATAGTTGCTGCTGCGCTGCTGTAGCACTGTAGTGTAGACCCTATAGCAATGGAAGAGGTTCTTTCATCATCAGCAAATCCACCTCTCTGGGCTTGGCTACACTTGCAGATGTAGAGCGCTGGGAGTTAAACCAGCCTTCGGAGTCTGCAGCAGGGAAAACACTGCTGTGTGTTTATACTGTCAGCTGCAAGCACACTGGGGGCTTGGCTACACTTACAAATTTGCAGCGCTGCAGCAGGGTGTGAAAACACACCCTCTCCAGCGCTGCAAATTGCGGCGCTGCAAAGCGCCAGTGTGGTCAAAGCTCCAGCGCTGGGAGCGCGGCTCCCAGCGCTGTCCGTTATTCCCCACAGGGAGGTGGAGTACGGACAGCGCTGGGAGAGCTCTCTCCCAGCGCTGGCGCTTTGACTACACTTAGCGCTTTGAAGTGCTAAGTGTAGCCACAGCCTGGCATGGCCACATTAGCAGCTCTTGCAACACAATAAAGAGCAGTGCATTGTGGTAGCTATCACGTGGCTGCAACATGCTTTTCAAATGCGGGTGTGTGTGTGGAGTGTGACAGGGAATGTGTTGTGTGTAAGTGGAGGGAGAGACAGTGTGGTTTGGGGGGGCTGAAAGCGTGTCAGCATGCTGTCTTGTAAGTTCAGACAGCAGCAGACTCCTCCTCCCCCCGCTTCTCTCTCTCACACACTCACAACAGCAGCATTCCACACTAATGGTTTGCTTTGTCCTGGAGCAGATAAGCATGTTGGCTGTCAGAAACGGAGCTTTGAAAGGGGATATCCGCATGCCTGCAGCCAATTTCAAAACAATGAGAAGAGTGGCCACTTGACTTCAGGGGATTATGGGATGTTTCTGGAGGCCAATCACAGCACACTAATGCAACACCTTGTCCACACTGATGTGTGGGTGTTTCAGCCGGTGCATAGCAAGCTTTATGCTTCTCATGGAAGTGGATTACCAGGAGCGCTCCAGCTGCAGAGTCCAGGTGCTCTACGTGCCTTGCCAGTGTGGACACTTCAGGAGTTATGGCGCCCAGGGCTGCTTTAATGCTTTCTATCTTGCAAGTGTAGCAAAGCCCTGAGAGGTGGAAATAGGTTAATGGAAGAATTCTTCTATCGACCTAATGCTGTCTACACTAAGGCTTAGACTGGCTTAATTATGTAGCTCAGAAGTGTGAATTTTTCACATCCTTGAGTGACATATCTAGGTCAACTTAAATTTTAAGCATAGAGCAGGCCTGAAACAATGTCTCTAAGAGGTGTGAACTGTCCTGTTCAATTCTTATGGGTTATGTCTGAAACCCAGAGCTCTTCACCTCATCAGAGGGCTCTGTGGGAAGCCTTTACTCTTCCCATTCCATCATAGTTCTTCTGAGGTAGTGGGGTAGTGCAGAGTATACCAAACAGAGTCCTTTACTGGGTAGGATGGACTGTTGCTTGCCTGAAGACAAGGAAGCATTGGTCGGAGGTTGTGGGGGGAAGGAGTCTACCTAGGGAAGAGTGGTGGTGGGCCCCACCATCAGGTCAACAGATATCTTGTGTGGGTGGCTCCATTACTACATAAAGGCTATATTCTACCCTTGAATTTTGTACGATCTTCCCATTGATTTCAGTGGGTGTTCTTTGGTTTGAAGGGAGAATGTAGTCCAAAATGCATACCTCATCTCCACAGACCATAATTAAAAAACTGAATTCATCTGACACTCCACACTACACTATAAATGGAGAGAACCTAACTGTATTTCAAGAATCATGGACACCTTTGATATAGCCACCTTTTGCCAAAATAATTCAGCTGAGCTGTACCATTGGCTTTGTTGCTGCTCCCAGACTCTCAGATACAGTGAGGGTCCCTTTTATCATCTATAATGGCCAGAAGACTATAGTTATTTCTGATTTAAATTGCAGCAAGGAAGATTTAAGTTAGACATTAGTAAAAACTTCCTAGCTGTAAGGAGTGCACTGGAACAAATTACCTAGAGCTGATGTTCTCAAACTGGGGAGTGCAGAATGTATTCTGGGGAGCCTGAGAAGCTTTAAGGAAAAAAAGTTTACTATGCACATTCAGAGCTGGGCAGCTAGAGAGTGATGGCTGCTGGATGGCTGCCCAGCTGTGAAGGCAGTGCCATCGCCAGCAGCAGCTCGGAAGTAAGGGTGGCAATACCATGCCATGCCACCCTTACTTCTGTGTTGCTTCTCGCGGTGGCACTGCCTTTAGAGCTGGGTGCCTGGCCAGCAGCTGCCACTCTGCTCTGCCTTCAGAGCTGGGTGGCCAGAGAGTGGCGACTGCTGGCCAAGGTCCAGGAGGGTGTAAACTACCTCAGACACCAAGAAGGGGGCATGATCAAATAAGTTTGAGAACCACTGACCTGGAGAGTTTATGGAATCTCCATCATTGGAGGTTTTGAAGAACAGGTTAGTTAGACAAACACCTGTCAGGGATAATCTAAGATAATACTTAGTCTTGCATCAGTGCAGGGGACTGGACTAGATGACCTGTCGAGGTCCTTTCCACTCCTACATTTCTATGATTCTTTCTGATTCATGCACTCCTTTGTCATCATCAGTCTTGAGTACGGCAGGTATCCCCACGTACCTAGGGATAGCTTAAAAGATCAGCCAGCAGCTTCATCTGATGCAGGATGCCTTCTGAGCAGAATGGGCAATTGCAGGCATCTAAAGTGTGCTCAAGTCTTTGTGATCATAGCTTGTTCACTACCAAGTGCAATTCAAGGTGTTAGTGATTATCATTGGTCTTGTCAGCATTACAAATGAGTGAAGTTCTATGGCTTATGTTATGGAGGAAATTAGACTAGATGATCATAATGGTACCTTGTGGCTTTAAAACCTATGAATCTATGAAATACTTCTGTCAGAGGACCCAGATACTATGTGAATAAAGGATGGTTCCATTTTGCAGAGTAGACAGGAACTTCTTATGTTTTAACACTAGTACACAAAAGGATGTGGAAGATGCTTAGAGATTCGGAATATTAGAAGTAGTCAGAGATGGCTTAGTGAACAGAGTGCAGGAAGGGGTGAAATGCGTAAATTAAATGTAGTTTAGCACAATAATATAAACTAAGGAATTTATTGATTTTTGTCACTGACTTCAGTGGGGCCAGGATTTCACCCTGGTTGTGTGTTTTAGCACAATACTGAAATAAAAATGAACATCCTTAGAAATATTTGGGTCAGCTTTCCAGGAAATATATACAATTCACCCATATTTAGATTTATTTCTCTCTCCCTAATTCCTGTTCCTTTTTAACTTGACTACTCTTCTCCACTCAATCACTTATTTCTTCCTTTCTTATACAAATATTAGTCAACTTTTATTATTTAATAATTATTTATTTACATTGTTCTTGTAAACCTTTTTGGAAACTTAATGAGCTGGAATCTATGGCTGCAGGTCTTTCTATTAGCACTTTATTTTCAGGGTTCACTTTTTAACTGAAGATGGACTGCTAAACATCAGGAACAGCATGACATCCACTTTAAGCCAACAATTAGATATTCTGGCTCTCAACTGAAATCTTTAGGAGTGAAATGGAGTCTATACAAAAGAGAATTATATAATGTTTTTCAGCTAATTTGAGGGCAGAGAGCAATCCTCTTTTGCATTAGTAATTTAAGGCACAATCCTGTGAACACTTATGCTTGTTCTTACCTTTAAGCCAGTGAGTAGTCTCATTTGCCTCAGTGGGAATGGTCACATGCTTAAAGTTAAGCATAGACATATATGTTTGCAAGATTGTGGCCTAATTGTGTGCCCCACATTTTCTAGGTTCAACCTGAGACACCTAGGGCCTCCTTTTCAGAGGAGCTGAGCACTCACCACTGAAGCCGGAGATACAGCTCAGCACCTCTGAGAAACCAGGCTCTGCATGTCTCAAACTGGGCACCCAAAATGTGTGGATACTTTTGACAATGTTGGCTTTAATCTCTCAGTGATTCAGTTACCCTAGCTCTTAGTGGGGTTGTAAAGATAAATTAATTAACATTTGTGAGGCATTATGAACTTACTAGAAAAGGCCATGAGGAAATTAATGCTGTATTCAGTGAAAGCTTTGGATGGTGTGCAGTAAATAAGGCATCACATGATGAAAGCAAAAAGAAATATTGATCAACACTGTCTTACCTGTGCACCGAATGAAGGGAATAGTATGTGAACATGTAATAAGAACTATGTATACTCACAAAGGTACATAATTAAGGTTGCACAGACAACCTTAGTTCTGGCATTTGCAAACTTTTGAGTGCTAGACTTTGCAACCTAAATAACATTCTTTTAACATAGTCATTTTTGTGTGCAATTAAAACATATCTTTACCACCACCAAGTGATAACCAAATTTTTCTTTCTCACATCCCTTCCAATTCTGGCAAGTGTTCATTTCAGTGTTATTCACTAGATGGCAGACTAACACAACTCCAGCAAAAACTCTTTAGTTCTGGAAAGCATGTGGTCATGAGACTCAGCTCATTCCTGGCAATAGTCCCACAAGGAAAATGGAATCTCTGTAATTTCTGGTGGTTTTATATCTAGATTCCAGAACTCTACCCTCTCACATTCCTATGTCACATCGAACGTGGCTTTCTATGACTCCCCTCCAGGACACTCATCCTGCAATGACGGGTCACTTTTTAAGTATTCAAAGTATGCCTTATTTCAGAAGGATAGTTCTAAAGCTGTTTGCACTCAAGGTAGAGATAAAAGTAGCAAGCATGGGGATGTGGGAGGGAGGAAGCAGATGTTAAAGGCTGAATGGCACCCAGAGAGGGAACAGCTCCTAATATTGAGGCTATGTCTACACTACACAGCTTTTAGCAACATGGGTGTGTTGCTACAGCCATGCCGCTAAAAGTTGTGCAGTGTATCCGCTGTTTGTCGGCTCTCCTGTCAACAAAAAACTTCCGCCCACAATGAGTGGCATTTGTGTTGTCAGCAGGACGCACTGTTCACACTGGCGCTTGTTGGGGCAAAACTTTTGCCTTTCGTGATTTTTTTTTTAACACCTCTGAAAGACAAAAGTTTTGTCGTTCTATTGCCAGTGTAAACAAGCCTTAGAATAGTTTGAGTAGTGATTAATATCCAGTCATTACAAAAGAAAATAAAGCTCGAGGTGGGGCAGAGCATATTTGTATTTTGTGTGTCACATGTTTGGGTATCAAGTATCTGCCTTGAATGGTCCCTTAGAATATGTGCTAACTACTTATGCTATACAATCTGTTCACCTTACATTTAGTTCTGAGACTTGTAGTATCTTTCCTCGACCTGAAGAAGAGCTCTGTGTGGCTTGAAAGCTTGTCTCTCTCACCAACAGAAATTGGTCCAATAAAAGGTTGCAATTAACGTTTTCTGTCAGATGGCAGTTTCCCCAGCCATCCTCCCGGAGCTGGGCTTGTGGTTTAAGGCACCTGCAGGGTTTTAACCAGCTTCACCTTCATCTGGGGCCCCTTCTCCCTCTACTGCTCCTGGTGGCTGCCTTGTTGGAGGGAAGAGACAGCATATATGCTGCTCCCTATCTGTAGAAGGGGCACTCTCACCTCCTGAGTACCCCCTGGCAGTAGAGTGTGACTCTGTATCCTGCCTTGGGTGGCCTCACTTAATTAGGTAACAATGAGGCCACATAAACAGCCCAATGAAGGAGAAATATATATATATATATATATGTTCCCAAAAGCTCAGAACATAATCATCAAATCCCCTTTGTGTAGGCTGTGTATAAAGAGGGACAGATTTTACATGGGGCATCAAAATGACTTCCTTCTCTATCCAGTATTTTTTGCATAAACAGTTGCAAGACCCAAGTACCTGTATATGCAGATTTTAGTGCAGGGGTCGGCAACCTTTCAGAAGTGGTGTGCCGAGTCTTCATTTATTCACTCTAATTTAAGGTTTCGCGTGCCAGTAATACATTTTAACGTTTTTAGAAGGGCTGTTTCTATAAATCTATAATATATAACTAAACTATTGTTGTATGTAAAGTAAATAAGCTTCTTAAAATGTTTAAGAAGCTTCATTTAAAATTAAATTAAAATGCAGAGTCCCCTGGGCCAGGGGCCAGGACCCAGGTAGTGTGAGTGCCACTGAAAATCAGCTCACGTGCTGCAGGTTGCCTACCCCTGTTTTAGTGTATCAATACACATGGAAAGGTGGAGGCTAGGGCCTGAAAAATAAGTATCAAGTTCCTGTTTGTGACAGATAAGACAATATCCTTTCTGAATTAAGCATAGGTACTTTAGGAGTTAATTGTATTAAAAATATAAATGCAGTGTTTATGTACTATTGTGGGATTATATGTAACTCCACAGATCTCCAGGAACTGAGAACAGTGGTGGGGTGGTTAGGCAAATTCACTGAGGTTGTAACACCTCCAGAGAGCTACCACCACCTGGAAAGGCTCACATACAGGGGTGAGCTGCAGACGGTTCGCAACAGTTCGCGCGAACCGTTTGCTAAAATTAGACGCCGGACAGAGAACCGGATGCTAAATTTTAGCAAATGGTTCGCGTGAACCGTTGCGAATTCTGCCGCCACCTCCTGCCATGAAGCTCCTCCTTGCTTCTCCTCCCCCACGGCTTCCCGCGAATCAGCTGTTCGCGCGGGAAGCCTGGGAGGGCTGAGAAGCAAGCAGGCTTCCCCGGCCCAGGAAGACGACCCTAAGGTAGGAAACTAGGGGCGTGTGCCCGGCCGGTCCTGGCGCGGCCCGTCCCCGCCTCCCCGGCCGCGACCCTGCCCGGCCCCGCATCCCCGACTCCCCCCGAACCCTTCCCCGGCCGCCCGGCTCCGGCTGCACCCCCCCCGGCCCTGCCGTGCCCCCACCTACCGTCCCCGGATCCCTGCCCGACCCTCCCTGGCTGCGTCCCCCCACCCCGCATTCCCGGCCGCGACCCTGCCCGGCCCCCTCCCAGCCCGGGTCCCGCCCGACCCTCACCGGCCTCCTGGCCGGGTCCCCAGCGTTCGGCGCGACCCTGCCCGGCCACCCGCCCCGGGTCCCCGCCCGACCCTCACCGGCCTCCTGGCGCGTCCCCAGCGTTCCCGGCGCGACCCTGCCCGGCCGCCCAACCCTCCTGGCCGCGTTCCTGGCCCGCGTTCGCGGCCCTGCCCGGCCCCGGCCCGGGTCCCCGCCCGACCCTCACCGGCTGCGGCACGGCCCGCGTCCCGGACCCCTGAACCCCTCCCGGCCGCCCGGCTCGGCGCACCCCCGGCCCTGCCGTGCCCTCACCTACCGGGATGCTCGGCTCTGGACACGGCCCCCACCTCCAGCCCGGCCTGGCCCGTGGCTCCAGCCGCCCCTGCTGTTTTGCCAGGGGCCGGGCTCGGCAGCGGGTCTGGGCGTGGCGGCGGCCCCGGCTGCCCGGCTCCAGCTCTGGCCGCAGCCTCCCTGGCTCTGGCCGCTGGGCTCCCGCCGCATCCTCCGGCTGCGCGACTCCTGTCCCGGCCCAGCCACGTCCAGGCAGCGCGGTAAGGGGGCAGGGACGGGGTGTTGGAGAGAGGGTAGGGGAGTTTGGGGGTGGGGGGGGTCAGAGGGCAGGGAACAGGGGGATTGAATGGGGGCAAGGGTCCCGGGGAGCAGTCAGGAAAGAGCAGGGTTGGATGAGGTGGTGGGGGCACTCAGGGACAGAGAGAAGGGTAGTTGTATGGGGTAGGGGTTCTGGGGCCATTGAGAATGAGAGGAGGGGTTGGGTGGGGCCGCAAGGCAGTCAGGGGACAGGGAAGGGGATGGGTCAGGGTCTCGGAGTGTGTGTGTCAAGGAACATGAGGGGTTGGATGGGGCACGACCCCCCCCCAGAGGGGGGGGGGAAGGAGGGAACCCGTTGTTAAAATTTTGGAGGGAGGAGGGAACCCGTTGTTAAAAATTTGGCAGCTCATCACTGCTCACATATACTGGTTTGAACTAGATTTTCAAGGAACCAACAGAAAAAGAAAGGACTTTTGTTAAATAGCCTCAGGGCCTCCCAGAGGATTCCGGGGGCCTGGGGTCTTCGGCAGCGGGGGGCCCTTCCGTTCCGGGACCCGTCGCCGAAGTGCCCCGAAGACCCGCGGCGGGGGCCTCCCTGCCGCCGAATTACCGCCAAAGCGGGACCCACCGCTGAAGTGCAGCCCGGTCTTCGGCGGTAATTCGGCGGCGGGGGGCCCCCACCCCGGGTCTTCGGGGCACTTCGGCGACGGGTCCCGGAATGGAAGGGCCCCCTGCTGCCGAATTACCGCCAAAGACCGAGCTGAACTTCGGTGGCGGGTCCCGCTTCGGCGGTAATTCGCCAGTGGGGGGTCCTTCCGCCCCGGAGCGGAAGGACCCCCCGCCGGCGAAGACCGGGAGCGGAAGAAGTTCCTGGGCCCGGCCCCGCAAGAGTTTTCCGGGCCCCCTGGAGTGAGTGAAGGACCCCGCTCCAGGGGCCCCAAAAAACTCTCATGGGGGCCCCTGTGGGGCCCGGGGCCTGGGGCAAATTGCCCCTCTTGCCCCCCCCTCTGGGCGGCCCTGAATAGCCTGAGTTTAAACTAACTCAGGGTCTTCTTTCTGATCCAGCAAATGGACAGGTCCTCTGGTCTAAAGGTGGCCCCCACCCTTAGGGAAGGGTTTGAAGGTCTTTGGCCTACTGAATCCCAGTAAGACTTGGTGCTTGTTCTGAGCTAAAGCTATGATGAACTTGTGACCACAAGAAAAACTCCTGTGTGGAATTTGAAGGACTAATCACCAACACCAATTGTTGAAATATAAGAATGGCCATACTGGGTCAGACCAATAGCCCATCTAACCCAGTATCTTTTCTTCTGCAAGGGCTGGTGCCAGATGCTTGAGAGGGAATAAACAGAACAGGGTAATTTATTAAGCGATCCATGCCCTGTCCCTAATTCCAGCTTCTGGCAGTCAGGTTTAGGGACACCCAAAACATGGGGTTCCATCCCTGACCATCGCAGCTAACAGCCATTGATGGACCTGTCTTCAATGAACTTATCTGTTTCTTTTTTGAACCTAGTTATACTTTTGGCCTTCATAACACCCCCTGGCAAAAAGTTCAACATGTTGGCTATGTGTTGTGTCAAGAAGTATACTGCTACCTTGATATAACGCCACCCAATATAACACAAATTTGGATATAACACGGTAAAGCAGTGCTCTGGGGGGCGGTGCTGCGCAGTCCGGTGGATCAAAGCAAGTTCAGTATAACATGGTTTCACCTATAACACAGTAAAATGTTTTGGCTCCCAAGGAGAGCGTTATATCGAGGTTGAGGTGTACTTTCTGATGTTTGTTTTAACCTTGCTGCCTATTAATTTCATAGGGTGACCCCTGGTTCTTGTGTTATGTGAAGGGATAAATAACACTTGCTTATTCACTTTCTCCACACCATTCATGGTTTTATAAATCCCTAATAACACCACTCTTAGTTGTAGCTTTGCTAAACTGAACTGTCCCAGTCTTTTTAATCTCTCTTCAAATAGAAGCTGATCCATACCCCTAATAATTTTTGTTGCCCTTCTCTGTATTTTTTTCATTTTAACTCAAACAACTAGTCATGTTTATTTCTCAAGGAAAATGTTCTAATGTTTAGAGTGGGGAGCGGGAGTCTAGATTCCCAGGCCTGATCTGCACAAAAAAGTGGCACCGGTTTAAACTAAATCAGTTCAAAAGTCATACCTTTAGTTAAACCAGGGCTGAGATTCTGTGTCCCACCAACTCGCTATGTGACTTTAGCCACTTGGGGGATAGTTCAAGACTTTGGAACAAACTTCCAGAGGAGTCAAGGCCATCCCATCACAAACCTCACCACCTCCCGCTATAGGTGCAAGGTGCACTTCTCCAACTTTGCCTTCTCTGAACACACAGCAGCCTGTGCATTAACCAAACCCCCCCTCCAAAAAAAAAAAAAACAACCCCAAACAAAACAAACCCCCAAACCTACCAAAATAAATACTCGACTGCACACAAAATTATCCTCCTGGGAATAGGATGGGAGAATAAACCACGTGTGACAGATGTTAGTCACATCACTTAATGCACTACTGGAAGGCACCCAGATACTGTGGTGATAAATGTAGTATAAGAACCTAAATATACTAAAATATCACTTAAGCTTAGTCCCCATATCTGTAAAATGTGCATAATACTACCTCTGTTTCTTCACAGGGTTCCTTGATCCTGAACCCCCTGAAGTCAATCGTAAAGTTCTTATTGACCTCAGTGAGCCAGTATCGGACACTATCATCTACAGGTTCTCTATAAATTAGGGCTGTCAAGTGATTAAAAAAATTAATTGCAATTAATCATGCAATTAAAAAATTGCAATTAATAGTGCGATTAATCGCACCGTTAAACAATAATAGAATACCATTTATTTAAATATTTTTGGATGTTTTCTACATTTTCAAATATATTGATTTCAATTACAACACAGAATACAAACTGTACAGTGCTCACTTTATATTATTTTTTATTACAAATATTTGCATTGTAAAAAAACAAAAATAGTCTATTTCAATTCACCTAATACAAGTACTGTAGTGCAATCTCTTTATAATGAAAGTTGAACTTACAAATGCAGAATTATATACAAAAAATAACTGCATCCAAAAATAAAACAATGTCAAACTTTAGAACCTATGAGTCTATTCAGTCCTACTTCAGCCAATCGCGCAGACAAACAAGTTTGGTTACAATTTGCAGGGGCAGGAGATAATGCTGCTCATGTCTTGTTTACAATGTCACCTGAAAGTGAGAACAGGCATTCACATGGCACTGTTGTAACTGGCATCGCAAGATATTTATGGGACAGATGCACTAAAGATTCATATGGCTTCAACCACCATTCCAGAATATATGCATCCATGCTGATGACGGGTTCTTCTAGATAACGATCCAAAGCAGAGCCGACTGATGCATATTCATTTTCATCCTCTGAGGCAGATGCCACCAGCAGAAGGTTGATTTTCTTTTTTAGTGGTTTGGGTACTGTAGTTTCCCCATCGAAGTGTGGCTCTTTTAAGACATATGTAAGCATTCTCCACACCTCGTCCCTCTCAGATTTTGGAAGGCACTTCAGATTCTTAAATCTTGGGTCGAGTGCTGTATCTATCCTTAGAACGCTCATATTGGTACCTTCTTTGCGTTTTGTCAAATCTGCTGTGAAAATGTTCTTAAAATGAACATGTGCTGGGTCATCATCCGAGACTGCTAGAACATGAAATATATGGCAGAATGCAGGTAAAACAGAACAGGAGACATACAATTCTCCCCCAAGGAGTTCAGTCACAAATTTAATTAACGCATTTTTTTAAACAAGCATCATCAGCATGGAAGCATGTCCTCTGGAACGGTGGCTGAAGCATGAAGGGGTATATGAATGTGCCATGTGAATGCCTGTTTTCACTTTCAGGTGACATTGTATATAAGAAGCAATCAGCAGTATTTCCCATAAATGTAAATAAACTTGTTTGTCTTAGCAATTGGCTGAACAAGAAGTAGGACTGAGTGGACTTGTAAGCTCTAATGTTTTACATTGTTTTGTTTTTGAGTGAAGTTATGTAACAAAAAAAAATCTACATTTGTAAGTTCCACTTTCACGATAAAGAGATTGCACTATGGTACTTGTATGAGGTAAATTAAAAAATACTATTTTATCATTTTTACAGTGCAAATATTTGTAATAAAAATATTATAAATTGAGCACTGTACACTTTGTATTCTGTGTTGTAATAGAAATCAGTATATTTGAAAATGTAGAAAAATATCCAAAATATTTAATAAATTTCAATTGGTATTCTATTGTTTAACAGTATGATTAAATCGGAATTCATTTTCTTAATTGCAGTCAATTTTTTGAGTTAATCTCATGAGTTAACTGTGATTAATTGACAGCCCTACTATAAATACTTAAAATACATAGATTCATATTTGTAAAATGCTTTGAAATACTTGGTAAAAAGATGCCTTACAAGTATCCTTATTATATGCAGATTAGGCACACCTCATTGGGTTGTGGAAAACTACCTGTCACAAAACCTGGAAACCCCTGGGGAGGTATCATCTGCTCCCAAATGAGCTCTCGTAGTCCAAAAAATGGGCAGGGAATTGACTGTGATGTAGTTTTTATTGCCATTTCATATTGTATTTACAGTATTTAAAATACATTGATGTAGTTTTTATAACCAGTAACAGAAGTACAAGCACTGTTACTTCAAATGATCTGTTAATCATTCCGAGATATATACAAATATCAGCAAAAACATAATGAATATTTAAAAAAAACATAAGTAGATTAAAATATTCTAGGGTTGGTTCTATGTAAGGCTGAGCAGCTTCATTTCCCACTGACTTCAGTGGGAGTTGAGGACACTCAGGACCCTGCAGGTTGGGCCATAAACCATTAAAACATTACAAGAAAGACAATACAATAGAGTGTGTAAAGCATTCTACCTGATGGGCCTTCAACTGGAGATCAGTTTAAATTGGGCTGACTGTTTTCACTGCATGATGTGCAATACGAATCCGTATATCCTTTTACAATAATGAAGGCTAATGAATGAATAGAAGATAAACATACAAAACCCTCTCAAACAAAAACAACACATAAATAATTGTGGTTCAGCTGAGGAGTTGGAAGGGCAAGGTCCTTTCTGTTAATTAAAACTGATCACAGATTAGATAAGGCAATGGCTGTGCTCTTCAAACAGACCTGATAGAGTAAAAAGAAGATTACAGCTTTAATAATAATTCTGCAGTATAGCAGAGTAGCATGGATGGCAGGAGTTTTGGACATTTACCTAAGCCGCT
Organism: Mauremys reevesii; assembly: GCF_016161935.1. Taxonomy (NCBI): domain Eukaryota; kingdom Metazoa; phylum Chordata; order Testudines; family Geoemydidae; genus Mauremys; species Mauremys reevesii. Next base: position 92,624,811 of record NC_052626.1, read on the forward strand.
GAATCACCACTGTTCGGCGGCCTCTGTTCAGGAAGTTCCCAGGACTTTAGACTAGTCAGTAATGCTGTGCATTGGCAGAGCTTTGAGGGGAAGCTGCATGGTGTCTGTTCACATCATGCCTGGCTCCAGCAAGTAGTGTTATTTTCTCACTTGCATCAGTGCTATCTTTCATTCAAATTAATTGCAAAATCAAATAGAGTTTAATGGATACATAAAAGTGAGTTAGTACCTTGCTCCCCAATTTAAGGCTAGTTTGTGCCCAGCTCTTGTGTGAACGTACAAGGGGAAGAGGACAAAGAGAGCATGCCCCACAATTGTGTGCTCTACACTAGGGCCAGACAACCACAGTTCTGCTCTTGGGGAAGAGCAGGAGCTTCTCCCTCCATTGACCCCAAAGGACAAACATTGCCACAAAGGAGGTGGGGACATAGAATCCTAGAATTGTAGGGCTGGAAGGGACCTTAAGACGTCATCTATTCCAGTCCCCTGCACTCATGGCAGAACTAAATATTATCTAGACCAGTGGTTCTCAAACTTTCTTTTTTGCGGACCACTTGAAAATTGCTGAGGGTCTCAGCGGACCACTTAATGATCTTTACAAATGTTGTTTGTACCATTAGCTAACTATTGTAAAGCACTTTGGGGTGCAGGCTCCGAGTGGCACTTACCTCAAGCAGCTCCCAGAAGCAGCGGCATGTCCCTTCTCCAGCTTCTATGCTGAGGCGCAGACAGGCAGCTCTGCACGCTGCCCCATCTGCAAGCATCGCCCCTGCAGCTCCCATTGGAGCACCAGAGGGGGCCATTGGAGTGCATAGGAGCCAGAGCGGGGCCATGCTGCAGCTTCCAGGAGCTGTGTGGTGTGGCCCCCAACCTTGCACCCCAGCTGAAGCGGGGACAGCCCCAGACCCTGCTCCCCAGCAAGAGCTCGTGGGCCAGTTTAAAATGGCTCATGGGCTGGATCTGGCCCGCAGCCTGTAGTTTGCCCACTCCTGCTCTATAGGCTCAAAACCCAGAAGCCAAGTAAAAGGAACCCACAACTGATTATCTTAATTTAGTGAGGTTTAAGTCATTGTTATGATTTTTTTGGTGTGGGCACTATTGATAGTGCAACTTTCACACACCCAGGGACTCAGGAAAGGAGCTGTGCAGTGTAAAGGGACTTCTGTGTAAATGATAATCAGGGTGGATAAAATTCAATGTTTTTAAAAAAAAAATCAGATTTTTTTGATAAAATGCTTTTTGAGGAAAAAACCTATCTAAAGATGGTTTTAATCAAGATATATTATAGCTCAAAGATATCGCATCATGCAATAGGGATTATAAAATTCTAATTCTATAGTAGGAGACAATATATTCATGTAAAGTTTAAGAAAAGTTTTGTAAATGAGTTCCAATAGTTCATGGATTAGGGACCCAATCTTATGGGGCTCCAGGGGCTTCTGTATAGATTATTTATGTTAATCTTTCTATCTACCCAATGGGACTCAGTGCTCAGTCTAGAAGATACCATCAGACATGCTTAGTTTTGCAGTTCTCAAGCTGTGGATTTATGTCTCCAGAAATAACAGTCTTGTTAAGAGCAAAAAATGTTTTAAAATAAATAAATAATATATAGAGGTGAGAAATAACAGACCTCAATCCTACTGTCCCTCTGCAAATTTGTATACACAGAGTCAATCCCTTACCTTTCTTTAAAAGTGCAAAGTTTCAAAAAGTTCAATGAATAGAAGATTATTGGGGGCAGAACAGATCAGGATGAGGAGAAGTCTGAAGATAAATGTGAAAAGGGAGGGACAGGTAGTAGAAACAAAAGTGAAACTGTTTGAGCAGCATATTCCAGAAGACTTGAGGTCTTTCTGAGTGTAGCGTTCACTGATTTGAGATCTACCATACCATTCTGTCACTAGAAGGGAAAACCTATAATGGCAGCAGGCCGTAAAAGAGCCCAGTTTCGGAATATTTTAATGACGTTACTCTAAACTGGAGGTAAGACAGGAATGCGTGCAAAATGCAAACAGTGCAACAAAGACATGCAAGGCCTGGTTTCCCAAAGGAAACAACATTATGAGAAATGTTCCTTCTCAGGAGGAAGCTGCATTTAAGATGATGAAAAGAATGTCTGAACATGCAGGATCTTCAGGTTGGTAAACTTTTTTATTTCATATGTCTTTCTTAAGGACTGCCTGTCTTCCTTCTGGACTATTCTTGAATTCTCATGTTTGAGCAAAAAATATAGTTGTTACTCTATGGTACTATCATTTTAGATGCAGTTCTAAAAATAAATAGCTGAAATAGGCAGGTCTTCCTTTTACAATGTCACCATTAAAATAGTACTGAGTATCAGTGAATGCAATGAGTAATACTAAATGAGCAGTATGCTAACAATAATTAAATAACTGCATACAGGATTCTGAAGACTATCCACTTTCAAGATCACTATCATTTTCTATAGTTTCAGAGTTATCTGCCAATGATAGTGTTTCAGTCACATCATGTATGTCACACAGCCACAGTATATCACCTGTAGCAAAAAGAAAAAAAAATCTCCATCATTCAGAAACAACCATAGATAAGTTTGTGATAAGAACCAGGAGATTGCAAAAAGAGGTAATTGATTAAAAGATTGCCTGGTTTGTTTATGCAACAAATTCTCCTTTCCATATGATTGAGAACCCACACTTCATTAACATGGTTCAGTCATTAAGACCAGGATACAGTCCACCCAACAGAGTAGTTGTCGCAGGCAAATTGCTAGATAAAGTATATGAAAGAGAAATTGAGCACTGTGCAAAAGCTCTAGAGGGTGAAATTGTTAACCTGAGTCTTGATGGGTGGAGCAATGTCCACAATGATCCTGTTGTATGTGCTTGTGTGACAACAGAAGAAGGGAATGTCTTCCTTACAGAAACAATTGATACATCAGGAAATGCACATTCAGCAGAATACTTACAAGAAGTAGCAGTAAAAGCTATAACAAAATGTGAAAAAAAATTCAAATGTCTAGTATGCAGCTTGGTCACAGACAATGCTGCAAATGTATCCAAGATGAGAAGAAATTTAGAAGAGAGTGAAGAGAGTCCCAAGCTAACAACATACGGTTGGAGTGCTCATTTGATGCACCTCGTAGCCAAAGACTTCCGTGTTCCAGAAATAAAGGCTAATGTTGTTGAAATTGCAAAATACTTCCGTAACAACAACTTTGCAGCAGCTGCTCTGAAAAAAGTGGGAGGAACCAAGCTAACTCTCCCACAAGACGTGTGATGGAACTCATTGGTGGACTGTTTTGAGCACTATATCAAGAACTGGCCTAATCGGATGACAGTTTGTGAACAAAATCTTGAAAAAATAGATGGCACTGTCACAGCCTAAATTCTCAACATTGGGCTTAAGAGAAATGTTGAACACAGGCTGAGTACCCTGAAGCCTATTTCTCTAGCCTTGAACAAAATGCAGGGAAATAGCTGTTTTATTGCTGACACTGTTGAAATTTGGAAGGAACTGAGTGAGATCTTAAGAAGTGGGAGTTAAATTACAAACATTAAAAAAAACCAGATGAGACATGCACTATCTCCAGCTCATTTTCTTGCAGATATTCTCAATACTCAGTTCCAGGATCAAACCTTAACTGCTGAAGAAGAGGAGTTGGCTATAACATGGACATCCAGCAATCATCCGTCCATAATACCAACTATAATAAACTTCAGAGCTAAGGGTGACCCATTCAAGAAATATAAGTTTGCTGATGATGTTTTAAAGAAAGTCCCACCAGTTCACTGGTGGAAGTCACTTAAGCACTTGGATTCAGATACTGTTGAAGTGATAATCTCACTTTTAACAGCACTAGTTTCTTCTGCCAGTGTAGAAAGAATATTTTCTTCCTTTGGAAAAGATAAAACTAGATTAAATGAGCATTAACATGAATCATGAAAAACAATGACAAACATGTAAAACTCAAGATATTTAACTGTAAAGTGAGAAACAGACTGGGAGGATAAAACTTGTTTCACATAGTCAACAGAACAGCAGTAGCTCAATTTTTAAAGATTCTTTTCCTTTTTACACAGTAAATAATCTTTTTCCACCAGGTTTCAGAAGTACTTTTAGTTTATGCTCTCTGAAGAGCCGAGGTGGCTATTGAAGACTGTTTCTGAAGTCAAGACTATGCCAACTGATCAGGATTCTGTTTATTTTTTCTTTTGTAGTCATGAGGCTTCCCTCACACATGAGAGCCTTTGCATCTTTAGTCACTTTTAAATGTCTTCAGCTGTTTGTCTCTCCCCCTCCTGCTGACTTATTTAATCCACCCCCAATAAGCGGCCGTAGCTATGCTGGCGGGAGAAGCTCTCCCAATGACACAGTGTTGTTCACACTGGCGCTTAGGTTGGTGTAACTTATGTCGCTCAGGAAGGTGGCTTATTCACACCCCCGAGTGACATAAACTATACTAAAATAAGTGATAATGTAGACATAATCTTAGTCTATTACTGTTTCTTGGAAATGGAGCATCTCAATCCACCTATATTACACCCTCCCAAGAGCATCACTAACCTCCAAAATATCACAGTTACTTAGACACCCCTCTGAGAACTCCACCCCAAAAAGAAGTGAAGCCTCTGGTTTATAGTTTAACTCCCCCAGGGACCCACAGCAATTGTGAAGCATAGAAAACACTTTGCAGAGTCTAACACATTAATGTACTTTTGTATATCCCTGCCTCAGGGTCCTTACCACTGCAGGGCACTTTTTGAGTTGGAGTCTGAGTTTCTTGAGTTGTCTAGAATTCTTAGAGCAATTTGGGATAAAAAAGGCAGGCAGGACATCCCCCCTCCCCTCATTAGGCTGCTATATGCTGGGAAACCTCTCTTTTCTGCCTAATGCTTTCTCTGCTTGTCTGGGAATTCTATTCCTGTATAGCTTTATAACAGGGTAGCTGGCCCATTAAAGGAAATAGGGCTCAGACTGCTCTGCAGTTCCAGTGGAGGTGTGCACTAGTTTAGCGTAATCAGGAGGGTGATGTTATAAGTTAGAGCTCAAAAGCCTGAAAGGGGAGTTTACAGACATACCAACTCTTGCAAATTCCTTGTGAGTGATGCTATTTCTAAGTAAAAGTAAGCCTGACTCATGATCGCGCGATACAGCTCTCAAATGTCAGGATCTGTTTTTTTGGTTTTTTTTATCCTGACATTTGAGAGTTCTAGCCCCAGAACATGATTCATTATTAACTTTACATACAAATCGGTAGGGGGCTCCTGCTGTCATCCAGCTCCGGTTTGCCGGGGCTCCCACTGTCAGTCAGCCCTGGTCCACGCTTCCGCTGTCAGCTGCCCAGGGGCTGAGTGCAGGATCCCCTCCTAACAGGGCAGGCTGACAGCCGGAGCCCCTGCTACTGCAAGGAGAGGCTCCGGCTGTCAGCCAGCCCTGGTCGATGCTCCTGCTCTCAGCTGCCTGGGGCGCAGGCAGCAGGGCCAGGCTCCAGCTGTCAAGCCTCGAGCATGGTAGGGCCAGGCTCCTGTTGTCAAGCCCCAGGTGCGGGGCAGCAAAGGCTCCCACTGTCAGCCCTGGGTGGCTGCTCCCATGCTAGCCTGGGAAGTGGGAGAGCGGACCTCACTGCATCCCCTCCCTAGGCCTGGGGAGAATGAAGAACGCGAAGGAGCAGAGGTGAGGCTGGAGGGCTGAACTATGGCCTAGGAGCTGCAGAAGGGCTGAAGTGACGAGTGTGGGGGCTGATGGGTTAGGGGGGCTGTATGATGGGGGTTCTGAGCAGGTGGGGTGAGTGCTGCGAGAGTGAATTGAGGGCGAGGGGCGTTGCTGGGATGGGGGGCTGAACTGATGGGGTTGTGATGATGGGGGCTGAGGGGACTGAACTGAGGGGGGGGCTGAATTGATGGGGGTTGGATGGGGACAGAACTGATGGGAGACTGGGGGATAGGATTATTTTCTGGGCAGATGTAGGGGTGAGAGCTCCTGTAGCGGGGGCCAAAATCACCTTATCTAGTACATGGGAGAGTGGGCAACACAAATTGTCACATGCAAACACCCTGGGTGTGGGTTGGGGGAGTTAAAAAATCAGGATACTCACCTAAAACACATTATAATCTTGTTTAAAAATGTCATGATTTTGGGAGGTCCGACTCATGATTTTTGATCTCTTGAAGTTGGCAATACTGAATTTAGAACCCAGAGGCCCGAATCCTGACACAGGGATTAGAGCAGGGGTGGGCAAACTTTTTGGCCCGAGGGCCACACCAGGGTTGTGAAATGGTATGGAGGGCTGGGTAGGGAAGGATGTGCCTCCCCAAACAGTCTGGCACCCGCCCCCTCCCACTTCCTGCCCCCTGACTGCCCCCCTCAGTACTCCAAACCCATCCAACCCCCCCGCTCCTTGTCCCCTGACCACCCCCACCCCAGGACCGCCCCCCAGGACCCCACCCCCTATATAACCCTCCCCTCACTCCCTGTTCCCTGACTGCCCCAACCCGTATCCACACCCCCACCCCTGACAGGCCCCCCGGGACTCCCATGCCTATCCAATCCTCCCATTCCCCATCCCCTGATCGCCCTCCCCAAAACCTCCACCCCATTCAACTGCCCCCTGCTCCCTGTCCCCAGACTGCCCCCAGGACCTCCTGCCCCTTATCCAACCCCCCCCCCCCACTCCCCATCCCCTTACCATGCCACTCAGAGTGGCTGGACTGGCTTATTGGAAAGCCTGGAAGGTGGGCGGGCCTGGCAAGAGCAGGCCAGAGTGCTGCCCGCATGGCTGTGGGGGTGAGGAGCAGCAGGGGAGGGGCTGAGGGCCAATCTCCCTGGCTGGGAGCTCAGGGTCTAGGCAGGATGGTCCTGCAGGCTGGATGTGGCCCACAGGCCGTAGTTTGCCCACCTCTGGATTAGAGGGAGAGTTTAGAATTTAGAAAATGAGAGAGTCCAGCTGAGAGTCAAAAAGAGAAAGTGAAAGTCAGTTTTAAGTTTGGTGTTCCTTGCTGGCTGAGGCAGCATTTTCAGGAATCCAGCTGTTTATCAGAAAGTGGTGCCTTGAGTCAATCTTTGTGCCTGCTTGGAAAGAGACAGGCTGGAGTCTGGGAATTTCCCTCAAGGGCAGAAGCCCACAAAGGCTTTGCCCAGCCCAAGTGTATTTACCCAGAGGCCTTTCTGCCCTTGAATACTCCCCTTCCACTCTCTTTTCTTGCAGAGTCCTTGTAACCCCAACAAGGCTGGGCCCAGGATTTCTGGGGCGGGGGGGGGGGGCTTGACCCCCAACCCTGCTGTGGTTACCTAGGACAGAGGCTAGAGTGTTCCCACACCGAGGTACTCTCTCTGCATTGGGCATCTCCCTGACCCACTGATTATTCCATACAATTTAAAGTTGTTTACTTAACAATTAATTTAAAGAAAAGAATAAGGAAAAATGGGGAAGGTGAAAGGAAAACACATCACCCTGCTCTGTGGCAGGGACATTACAAATAGTGTCTCTGGACATCAAGGCACTCTGCAGTTTGTTCCTTGTAAGTCCCAGATCGTCTTCTTAGGCTCTGGCTGTGCTGCAGGTATGCTGCGGGTTGGACACTTGCTCTGGTGGCGGCCACACAGCTTTGGGTGGTGGGACCCTTCTTCCCAACATCAGCCCCCTGTCAGGTTAAGATCCCCCTCCCAGTCTGGCCTGCAAGGACCCATGGCTGGGGGTGTCTTTCTGTGCTGGGCCCCCCTTGGCTGGCCCCAGTTGCCCACTGCACCCAGCTCTGTGGCTGCAGCTCTGCTCCCAGCACAGTATCTGCTCTCCCTGGGCTGTGTCTCTAGCTCTCTGGCTGCTTTTCTGCACCCTCTGGATCTGGCAGATTTCTGCTCCTGAGCTCAGCTTCAGCCCCTGCTTTCTCCTTAGCTCGGCCCCACTCTGTCTAACCCAGGCAATTTTAACTCACATGGAGGACAGGACCCACCCTGGCCTCCTGACTCCCTGATTAGCCTGCCCACCCTGTCAATCAGGCTGACCTGGAGCATTGGCCTCTCGCCATTGTTCCTGGGGACTGTCAGTCTCAGGGTCCTGATTTCCCATCAACCCCTCCCCTTTTAGTGCTGAGAGCTAGCAACCAAAACACCCCCACTGAATGTTAGTAAGGGGGCAATAGTCCCCTTACACAAGGTTATGCTTCCTGTGAAGCTCAGGGGTTTGGCTGCATGATCATCAGGGTGATGCAAGGCAGAGTTTACAAAGTAACCCCTCTTTTTATTAAACAGAAAGAGTGCTTCCTCTGCAATTAATTCATTGCTCCATGGCCTGCAGGACACCAAGCAATTTGCAGTAAGCATTGAAAAGCCAGAAATCTCCTGTGACAATCATACCTCTCTTCTGCATTCCCCTATGTAAATACCAAATGCCCCTGCACCAATCACATCAAATAAACTGCATTTCTCCAAATCAAAACCCAGATATTCACCCATGTTAGAGTGGAACCGTCCCGAAATGCAGAGTTCAAGTCCCAGTCCTGGGCTGACTGACTCCAGGATAGTACTGTCCCGGATTCCCTGCAGTGCCACTCTGTGCCTACTTGAGACTCAGGGGCGGCACCAGCCTCTTCCTAGCTGGGGAGGCTCAGGTGAGCCTTAGCCCCCCTCATCACCATGAGGCCCCACCCCCTGCTTCTCCTCTCCCTGCTGAGGCCCTGCCCCCTGGCCAGGAGGGAAGCCAACCAGAGCCAGGCAGTAGTAAGAGCCGCCCAGATAGTCCGAGCTGCTGTGGGGAGCCTTGGAGCCTCTGTGGTGAAGTGGGACTGTTCTTAATGTTTTCTCTGTATACTGTGTGGGTGCCTCAGTTTCCCCTATGCATTTCTTAATTATCTAGGTGGGGGGATAAGGGGGTGTGATTGTTGCAGAGCCCTAGAGGGCCAGTATGAGGCTGTCTGCTCAGAGAATGGCCTGGGCCCCTCCCCTGCAAGTGCCAACTGAAGGTGTTGGAGAACAAAGAGATCAGGTGGCCTCCTGGCTTGGGACAGAGACAAAGGCCAGAGGAGGGGCTGGAGAGTTTCAGTTTAGAGCTGGCTGGGGAAATGGAGGAAGGCCCAGATGGGGCTCTGGCCTCCCTGCCCCCCAAGATGGACCTGACTGAGGGGTCCTGGTCTCTGTACCTACAAGCTCTGTTTTAGATCATGTTCCTGTTGTCTAATAAACCTTCTGTTTTACTGGCTGGCTGAGAGTCACATCTGACTGCAGAGTTGGGGTGTAGGGCCCTCTGGCTTCCCCAGGAGCCCTGCCTGTGTGGACTCACTGTGGGAAGCGCACGGTGTGGAAGGGGATGCTGAATGCTCTAAGGTCAGACCCAGGAAGGCTGAATCTGTGTAAGCTCTTGCCCTGGAGACAGTATGCTCACAGAGAGGAGGCATGCTCCCCCCAAGTCCTGACTGGCTTCATATGGAGTCGTTCCAGAGCATCGCCCGGTGACTCCGTGAAACCCTCCACCTGCCCTTGGCAGGTGGAGGGTCCAGGACTCCCCACAGTGGCCCAAGCCCGCTGGGTGGTTCTTACCAGGGCCTGACTCTGCCTTCTGGCCTGGCCAAGGTGCAGGGCCTTGGAGGGGAGGGGAGAGGAAGAGCAGGGGGCAGGGCCAGGGCTCCTGAATGTGTCCCCCTTTTGCCTTTTGAAAAGGTGGTCACCATACCACATGTGGTTTCCCTGTTGTAATCAACCACCTCCCAGTTCCTGGGCCAATGCTTTTCGAAGTATATACCGTGCCTTTAAGAGCAGAGCACATGCTAATGAGAAGTGGTTGGAAGCAGTCTAGCAGCAGCTTGATCAGATACACAGCTAGGAGTACATAGCTCTCCTACATAACTGTTTTGGCTCTAACAGAGCCTTACTTCTAAGAGTCCAGACTGTGCTTCCTTCTTATGACTCCACAAGACAACACAAGGACCTGACTCCACCCTTTCCCTTTCCCTGCCCCGCCTGGCCCCCATTCCAACCCCTTCCCCAAAGTCCCTGTCCCAGTTCCGCCCCCACCCTGCCCCTATTGGACCCCTCCCCAAATCCCCACCCCAGCCCTGCCTCTTCCCCAAGCGTGCTGCATTCCCCCTCCCAGCACTTGCCACGTGAAATAGCTGTTTTGCAGTGCAAGTGCTGGGAGCTAGGGGGAAATAGTGGCACGCTCAGGGGAGGAGGCAGAGTGGAGTGGAGGTGGAGGTGAGCTGGGGTGGGGCAAGAAGCTGCTGGTGGGTGCAGAGCACCCACCAGTTTTTCCCGTGGGTGCTCTAGCCCTGGAGCACCCACACAGTGAGTGCCTATGCTAGGACACCAGGTTCCTGCTTCATTCCTACTTGCTACTTAGCACCTCAGGCTAGATTTTGCAGTTTAGTGCCAGTCCAGTATGCCTTGGTACACAGTGGATGCACACCTGCTACTGTGCCAGGGTGTAACTTTCCCTTAAGTTGTATAGTTCATTGATCTGCTGGAGCTGTCTCAGTTTTTCTCAGGAACATCCACAATAGATCTCTCTAAGTTTTTTTCCCCAAAGGGATTGCTGAGCTCCATAGTTTTACCCTTTTTTGAATTTAGCAAGTATTCAGGTCTTGTGGTTCATTTCTGTTAGAATAAAAATGTCAGGAATGTCTGTGCTGCAATCCTCTTCACCTACAAAGAATATGCCAAAAGCCTGGTTCACTGCATGCAGTAGGATCAAACAGGAGATAGTTTCCTTGATCACAATACCTTTCCGGCCATCACTCTTTCAAAACCACGGCCAATGGGAGCTGTGGGGGCGGTGCCTATGTGCGCAGGCAGCGCATGGAGCCTCCCTGGCCCTCTGTACACCTAGGGGCCACAGGGACCTGTTGGCCGCTTCCTGGGAGCCACTTTTGGTAAGCGCCACCCGGACCCCACAGTCCGCACTCTTTCCTGCACCCCGAACCCCTCAGCCCCAGCCTGGAGCCCCTCCTGTACCCCAACCACCCCCCAGCCTCAGCTCCACATCAGTCTCCACACCCCCAGCTGGACCCCCTCACCTCCCTCACACTCCGCCAACCCCCTGGCCCAATCCTGAGCCCCCTTCCATGTCTGCACCCTCCCCCCCGCACTCCAAACCCTTTGGCCCCAGCCTGGAGCTCTCTTCTCAACCCCAAACCACTCATCCCCAGCCCCACCCCAGAGCCTGCACCCCCAGCTGGAACCCTCATGACCCCCTGCATTCTAACCCCCTGCCCCATCCCTGAGCCCCCTTCTGAACCCCAAACCTCTCATCCCCAGTCCCATCCAATATCCTGCACCCCCACCCAGAGCCCTCACCTTATCCCGCACCCAGGGCTGGCTCTAGCATTTTTGCTGCCCCAAGCAGGAAAAAAAAAAAAAAGCATTCGCGATCGGCGGCAGCTCTACCGCCACTTCTTCTACGGTGGCAATTCGGTGGCAGATCCTTCGCCCCACCGCCAAATTGCCGCCGAATGGCCGCACGTGCCACCCCTCTCTTCATTGGCTGCCCCGGGCACCTGCTTGCTACGCTGGTGCCTGGAGCCGGCCCTGCCCGCACCCCAGCCCTCTGAACGTGAGTGAGGGGGGAGAGGAGATGGAGTGATTGGGGCAGGGCCTCGGAGAAGGGGTGGGGTAGGGGCAGGGCCTCAGGAAGGGGCAGGAGGTGGGACAGAGGTGTTCAGTTTTGTGCCATTAGAAAGTTGGCAACCCTAGGGCTTGTCTACACTTAAAATGCTGCATGGTGCAGCTGCACTGCTGTAGCATTTCAGTGAAGACACACCCTATGTTGATTGGAGGGCTTCTGCACTGGGGAGAGGGCTTCTGCATCCACATGCAGGCTCTGTAGGGGAAGCATACTGCATTAAGGTTATATATGGTTTATGTATCACTTTGGATCATGGGGAAGATTTCCACAGTTCCTCCATGAACTATAAACAGTGGAGTGGGCTGAGTAAGATGAATCACTCAGGTTGTAAGCACCTCCAGAGTGGCAGCCCCAGGTAGACTTGCATGCACTGGTTTGGTCTGGATTTTCCAGAGGTCGACAGACAAGGGGGTTTGATATCAAAAGGCTGTGTTTAAACTGACTCAGGCCTTCCTGAGGAACATGTGGTGAGGGAGCCTTTTCTTTGAATTCACTTAACTTGTTAAGTCAGGTGTTAGTTGCATTTTACGTTTTATTTCCTTGTAACCAATTCTGACTTTTATGCCTCATTACTTGTAATCACTTAAAATCTATGCTTCTGTACTTAATAAGCTTGTTTTATTGTTTTATCAACACCAGTGTGCTTGGACTGAAGAGTTTGGGAAACTCCATTTGGTATAACAGGATTTGTCAATATTTTCTATTAATAAAATGATGGACTTTATATGAACTTGTGTTGTGCAGGAGGATGCTGGACAGTACAAGATGCACATTTCTGGGGGCAACTGTGGGACTGGGAATTTGCTGGTGTTGCTCTGCAGTGTAACTCAACAGTGGCTGGCCATAGCACTCACACAGTATATTTGGGAGTGATTTACATGCTGGAGGCTGTGTGTGAGCAGACCAGGAGTGGTTGCTCTCACAGTAAAGCAGGGTAAAAGGCACCCCAGGCTGAAGGATTGAGGGGATACAGCCATTCAACAGTCCAGACTGTACCCTGGGTAAAGTCACAGTCTCTTATTAAAATATTGGGGGTCATAACACAATGATAAGGCAGTTCTTATTTTATCCTAACTAGCTGGCTAACCCCCAACAAAACATTGAGTTTATACAAGCAGCTAGACACTTTTGGGACTGTACAAACAATACATGATTACTACTATTATTTATGTTAGTAATACTAACCAACTCGCATGTTTGTGTCTTCCTTCATATCTCCTCATGTGTTTAGTGCATCATCCGGCAGTCTCAGGTATCATAAATTGTGGCACATTTCAACAAACTGCACGTTAACCAGAGAATAGTTAGTAATGTCCCTTTGTTAAGCACACAGATAGCTGAATGAAAAGAATTCTGATTCCTCCTTTTTAACTAAAATAAACTACAGTCATGCACTTGCTACTTGTTCCATTAATAATGTTCTTACCTTAAATACAAGATACATTTCTCAGAAAAGCCAGGGCTGATTCTTCTGGTGTTTTGAACACTTCATTCCCTATGTATATGATTAGATAAAACACCTTTACATACTGAACAGTCCATTTAAATCACTTACACCAATACCAAATGCCAACAGAATATTGGAGGACTGTAAGTATAAAAAAAGCAGTGCTCATCCACAAAGTCTGTTTTATGTCCTTAGAACTCGGCTAAAGGAGATTCTGGGGAGGTGATATGGGGGCAGAGGGATCTAAGAAGAAGATCCTGAATGAAGAGGCAGAGAAAAGCCTTCAAGCTATTTTGCGTTTAAAGCAATTTTTTTTTAGGCCAAACTTCCCCAGTTGGGGATACACCCACAGAAACCCTGATGGGAAGTTCTTGACTCTTCGTAACAGAAGCCCTGCGGAAAGGGGTTTGAGAAAACCTGAAGAAGCCAGATACCTTTGCATCCTAGCTGCTAAGAACAAAACTTACCTTCTCCTTTAAGGTTGCCTATGGAGTGGTTTGTACTGAAAAATAGTTTTACTTTAAGCTGATAGAAGCCTATACTTTTGGGGTTCGGACTCTTGATAATCCTACAGTGTCACTGCAGCTATTCTGTTCATATTATAACATGAATAGCTGCTGTACCAACTTGCTCTATTTTAATACCTCACCCTGATTTGCAGGAATCTGTGGATTGGTGGTTCAGCCTTGTCACGGAGTCTCCGGGCGATGCTCTGGAACTACTTCATATGAAGCCAGCCAGGACTCTGGGGGAGCATGCCTCCTCTTTCTGAGCATACTGTCACCAGGGCAAGAAGCTTACACAGCTTCAACCTTCCTGGGTCTGACCTCAGAGTATTCAGCATCCCCTTCCACACCATGTGCTTTCTGCACTGAGTCTGCTTGGGCGGGGCTCCTGGGGAAGCCAGAGGGTCCTGCTCCCCAACTCTGCAGTCAGACATGACTCTCAGCCAGTGTAAAATGGAAGGTTTATTAGTCTACAGGAACACAGCGGAGAACAGAACTTGTTAGCACAGAAATCAGTGACTTTCAGCTAAGTCCATCTTGGGGAGTCCTGGGTCAGGCAGCCTGGATTCTCCCTCTTCCAGTCCCCCCAAGCAGATTGCCAGCTTCCAGCGACCTGACCTCAGACACCCTCGCTGCTCCTTCTCCTTCTCTTTGTCTCACTTCCTGGGTCAAAGAGTCACCTGGTCATCACCTGGTTGCATCCCCATCCTGGGTCTCAAGTTACGAAGGGCACAGGTCATAGTATATGTGCAGGCAGCTGGAGCAGCTTTCCCTGCCCCAGAGGTCTCAGCCAAAGTCACACACACCTATTCCCACCACTGAGGTATTGGAGCAGCACACAGGAAAACTGAGGCACACATCATATTCATGCAAAACAGTAAAACTCACATAGGCTCAACAGTAAGACTCACATACAACATAACAAGGGAAAATCCCCACTTCATCACAAGCCTCCATTTACTTTTTGGCCTTGCTGTTCAGACAGATATGAACCTATTCACTGGGAACTGGACTGAGACCACCAACTAATTTCATACAATAAATCTTGCAAGCATGACTTTTGGTAGCTACCAACCAAGGTCAGAGCTGACTTGGTGACCTGAAAGGGAAGATTTGGTATCCCTTTGTAAGCGGAGTCAGGATGAGCTCTGCCCTGACATCTGGTGGTGAATTGTGGTGAGTTGTGCAAAAGAACTTCAGGGGCTGATCTTGTTTGCATAGGCACACCCACCCCACCTAACATGAGCCCACAGCCACCCAAATGGTCACTTTGGCTGCTGTGGGATCCCCAGTTTCTCTGTTATTGGGGCAGGAAGAATAAAGTGTTGTTACCCTGATTATGTGAATCAAGGCCAGTGGAACTGTTTTATGACACAGGGATGCACCATCAACTAAGAAGCACTCACTAGACAAGGGACATGGGTTCCAAAACCCCATGAATTGAAAGAAGTTAAGGACAGTATTTGTAATTGGTGGTGTGGGTTCCCTTTTAAGGGCCTGAAACACTAATTGTACTGCTGCCTTGCTCCATTGTTGAATATCAGAGTTAATATTGTATTAAGAATCTAGTTACAGGCTGTTGAGCTAAATTCACTTTGGGCCTATGGTGCACTCAGGTTCTTCTACTATAAGCTGAAATTACTAAGAGCTGTGATCAGTGAGTGCTGTGTTAACTAGTGGTGGGGCTGAAGATATATTGCTAAGTGGCTGGCAGAGCAGCTGGTGGGGCAGAGCAGAGTGCCTTGTGGTGAAGGCTGCAGCAGAACCCCATGGTGAGGTGGGGCAGTTGGCCTCTGACCATGTAAGGTTCCCCTTAAAACCCCGTGCCCCCCCATTTCTACCCAAGCTGGAGGGGTAAATCTCTGCAGATAAACTTTTGAACTCTGGGGCTGCACTGATCAGGGACAGAGACTTTTGGGTTGTTGGACTTTTGGGACTCTGGTTGATTTTTGGGTTGCTGGACTCAAGAACTAAAGGAAAAGGACATGGCCCAATTTGCTGGGATGGGTCTTTGCTCATGGTTTGGACTATTAATTCTAGTTGTGGTGTTTTCCCAATTTAATGCTGATGTCATCTACCACATGTTATTTAAAATTTTCTGCTACACTGAGACTCTGTGCTTGCAAGAGGGGAAGTATTGCCTCTTTGAGGTGCCCAGGGGTGTGTGTGTAAGATTTTCCTAGGTCACTGGGTGGAGGCTTGAGCTGGTTTTGCGTTATGTTGTTGGGAGCAGACCCCTATGTACTGAACCCAGTCCTTGCTGCTATCAACTTGGCCTGGCAGAAGGGTTACACCTTCATATATCCTCTGGGCCATGCAGCCCTCCATTAAGTTATTCTTAAACACAGATTTTGCCCAGTTTTGTCTGCCACTTGACTCATGGAAATAATGAAATTCAGGGGTGGTGGGTCCCATAGGCTGGGGGAGGCTGTGCCTCCCCAAACAGCCAGGCATGGCCCCACCCACACTCTGCCATGCCCAGGCCCCCTCACTCCTGCTTACCACAGCTCTATGCGTGTGCAGCGCCAACTTCTAGTCCCCCTGTGCTCTGGCCAGGGCTGGAGGGGCTGCAGTAGCATCACTTGTCTGCCCTCCTGGTGCTCTGGGGCTGGGGATTTGGGGGGGCTGGGGCCCCATGCCACCCACTTTCCCATGCTCTGGGGCTGCGGGGGCTAGCCTGGAGTGGGGCTTGGGGTCGGTAGCACCAGTGGGGAGGGCTCTGGGGCTGCGGGGGTAGAAGGGGTGAGGCTTCAGACAGAAGGGGCAAGGCTGGGGCTAGCCTCCCCCAGCTGTTGGTTCACGCACTGCCCATGATGTAATTCTACGTTGTACATCTCATCTGACTGGATAGCAGGCTCATTCAATGGCACAGAGCTCCTGCTGCTGCTCAGCAGGGAGGGAACTCAGTGGGGAACTAGATTTAAAATAGGTTCAGGTAAAATAAATTTGCCCCCAACGTAGATGGACCAATGATTCAGCAACAGGCACCTTGCAAAAGGATGGTGGTTCTCCCAGTTGGAAATTGATGTTAGACTCTTGCAGGGGGCACAACACACTTCAGTCATGCATCAGGCTATTTTCTTTCCCAGTAAGATGGCAGGCCCACTGCATCCAGAGGATTTCCTCTCTCTCAGTAGGGCCAATTTCACTATTTTGGCTGGTTTCACCATTTTGTTTTGCCTGAGTTGTTGTTTGCCCTCCATGCTAGTCCCCTTTCTTTATCACCCAGTTGGTGCTCTTTCTGAAGTTTGGTGGGAACTTGTATCAGGAAATAGACACATGACTTGAAATAATCCGCCTGGCAATGGGAGGTTGCAAAAGGACTGTGTGCCCAGCACCAAGTGCTGTCCACCCAAGTGGCAGCCCAAGCTAGAACACCACAGTTGGGCTGGAGAGAGCTGAAGGCTGAGAGCTGGAGAGGGAGATGCTTGCTGGCTATCTGAGCTAGAGACCTAAAGTTGGAGGACTAGAGAGGGTTGAAGGCTGGGAATGATGGAAGGCTGAGCTGGCAAGAGCTGCCTGGAACCATAACTGGGAAGGAAACAGGGTGGTGAAAGATCCCAGGTATAGGAGCTGAGCTGAGCCATGGTGAGAGAGATGCCAGAACTGTACCCAAGATGGGATTTGGTGAGAGATGTTGGATGTGGGGATGAATGTTCTGTTTGGATTGTACTGGGGGCGAGGGGGATTAGGGTGACTAGATGTCCTGATTTTATAGGGACAGTCCCGATATTTGAGGCTTTTTCTTATATAGATGCCTATTACCCCCCACCCCCTGTCCTGATTTTTCACACTTGCTATCTGGTCATCATAGGAGGGATTCTGGTTTATGGTAGTGGTAGTTTTGGTAAAAAAAAAAAAAGGCTTCTCAAAAAAGGGCTGTTCATGTACTCTGAAGACTGTTCTGAGTTCATGCCAGGAATTGAGGGAAACTGAGACAAGGGCCCACTTGCAGGCTGCCCTGAGAGCATGTGTTTACTTACTATCTAATATCCCCCCCCAACTCCCCTGTCTCAGCTTCCTTTGTTCTGTCTTTTAGATAACTTTCCACCATTCCTGCCTTTTCAACCCCTTCAGAGGATTTAAGCTAAAGCTGGTTTTCTAAGGATGGAGCTTACCCATTGTTTATTAGTCCTAAACACCACTCCAGTGTCTCTCTCTTTGTGTACTGTACAGGACATGTCAGCAATAGTGGAGCCACATACATATAGGCATTCACGACACAGCAGTTTTTCACAGTACCAACCAGAATTAATAAATTGTATAGATGTAGCCCCAATTCATCAAAATAGCATAGAATTATAAGACTATATTAACATTATAAAGCTTTTAAAAGCTATTTGTAGTGCATCTGGTATGAAAACCAAGCATTTCTAGGAGGGAGGGGGGAGAAAATAGCGTAATGTTTGAGGTAAATTTGATGGTGGAAGATGGGACAAAACATGAGGCACTTAGACTAATTTAATTAATGCCCTGGTGAATTTAAGAATATAGTATCCTCCATGAGCATAAACTCAGATCAGTAGCTGAATTAGGGAAGCACTATTAGACTGCACCTGTTGGGTTTCAAACTGAATTCAGGCCTTGTTTCAGTATTCCAGTTGGGACTGGCAGTTGCTGTAGGGATTAAATTATTTAAAGCCTTCAGCTGGCTAGTGTAGGCAAGGTTATAAAACACTTAATCTATTTTTTAAAATCTCTTCATATGGTTGCTTTACTTAGATTGTAAAAGTATACATGGCACACATCTGCCACATTCTGAAACTTCTTTGTAAGATATTTAAAATGTATAAAAAAATAATGTTCTTTAAACATTAACCATTTGCTTTTTTTTCTTACAAAATACTTTTTTGTGAGATTGTCTTCAGCAAATGATGTAACAATATAAAGGAAAAAACAAAACAAAACAAAACAACCAAAAAAAACCCCGACCGCAGTTTAAATTTCTTTTATAAGGGTTAGATTTTGCAACTGTATCTGTCCCAGGCAATCTAGCCTTCTGATAGTTAACTATTGTTTTTCTTCACAATTTCTTTAAAGAAAACTGGTAATAGTATAAAAAATTACTCTCAAAATTATTATTTTTCTTCACTTTTAATTTGGACTATGATTAAGAATGATTGCAAAATTACTGAAATTCTGGAAATATTTTGACTGTACAGTAGCAGTATTGGGGACTACCTGTGCAGTAGAACAATAAAGCAGTTCAAAAATAGGTAATGTAGTCTTCCTTGTTGCAAGATGTTTTACTTCTTTCCAGAAAGCTAACAGTAAGTAACAAATAGTTACATATGGAGTAGACTGAGAGGCAATCTGGATAGCTCTGCAACACAGGATTAATTAGGTAAATCCTCTTAGGTTGATTAGCCATTACTTAGATCTCCAGTTTATTTTTTCATTGCTTGCTCCTATTAATGTCTTTTTCCTGTCAGAGTTGATTACTCTGGTTTCAGTTCTGCATCATTGCTTTTTCTGCATCATAATGAAGCACAATAGATTAAATGTACATCCTCTTAAAGCAAAGAACAATAATACATCCAATTTATATTACTTGCACTCACTATTAGCTCTTTTTCATCAAGGGGATTTTTGTATGCATAATTTAAGATAAAAGAAGTATTGCATTTTGGGCATGAATACAAAGTAACAGTACAATAATATATAGTCTTCTCATGGTGTGAGGATTTGGATACCTATCTGGTAACAAAGATGGGTAAATCACCATCCATGGAAATAAGATCACTTCCACAGTATACTGTTTATAGAGTATGTATTGTATTTTTGGTAACATTTGTTCATTTTCCCCTATTTTCCATTCAACTGAGACATTATAGAGGGCATCAGGCAGGGAAGTAGGAAAGTTGTGTTCTATTCTGAGTAACCCTCTGACTTGCTGTGTGACTTCTGGCAAATCATTTTATTACATATTTATTATTCACATGGGGAATCTGGTCCTCAGATTCCCCATGTGAAAACGGGAATCAGAAATTTACCTTCCCTTGTAACCGCTTTGAGATATATGGATGAAGAGCAGTATGTCGGAGATGAATATTACTACTGAATTTTAGCAAAATTAGTTTTGTGATTTATCCACTGCAAAGTGATAAATCCAATTAATCTATTCTGGATTTTGTTTAGCTAATATACAGCATATACTTTTAAAATTTTTAAGTCTGATTCAATAAAGCCCTTTTCTGTCTTAAATTCCTCTTCCTTACTTGAGAATATGATCACTTCAGGTGTACACGGGAATAAACTCAGAAGTTATCATGGAAGGAATGGTGGTGGATTATCATAGAAGGGAATGACCAGCACAGAGAGGGATGCATGGTTTGTGACAGATCACTAGGAAGTCAGCTGCTGAGTGTGGGAAGTTAGCAATGGATTGAGAAGGCTTCCGAAAATTCTGCTATGATGTCACAATATTCAGAAACAAATAAATGGATTCTACTTACATTGTACTCGAGAAGATGGGGGAAAACATAACTCAAGGTGAAAATACATATGAGCAGAAATAGTGAGAGGTAAAGCAACCTTTTGCAAAATAGCCACATTAAGATTGCAGCTGCTTGGCTCTGCAAAATTTAAAGAGTCAGGCCCACAAAGGAATGCAAGGAAGAGACGCCTAGAGCCTCAAAGGTATTTAGGCTTTCTACTTCCATTGATTTTAATGGAAGTTAGGAGCCAAAGGCAGGGCCGGCTCCAGGGGTTTTGCCGCCCCAAGCAGCCAAAAAAAAAAGAAAAAAAGCCGCGATCGCGATCTGCGGCAATTCAGCGGGAGGTCCTTTGCTCCGAACAGGAGTGAGGGACTCTCCGCCGAATTGCCACCGAATACTTGAAAGTGCTGCCCCGCTCTGGAGTTGCCGCCTCAAGCACCTGCTTGATAAGCTGGTGCCTGGAGCCGGCCCTGGCCAAAGGATCTGGGCCAGCATTCCTAAAGGAGGGCAATCCATGTCTAGCTGTCCTTGCAGTAAAAATACCAATGACTGGTCAACAAACTGCCTCCCACCTTTTCCCAGTATGTGTCTCTGCCTTGGTAGAGTTCCCTGAGCTGGAGCTGAACACTTGCTGGGCTGCTGTGGTTGGGTCCCACCCAGGGCCGTCCCTAGCCATTTTGGTGCCCTACGGGCTGGGGCGGAATAGGGGTGGGGGGAAGAGGCGAAGGGCTGGGGCGGAGCAGGAGTGGGAGCCATGGGGAAGTGGTGGAGCAGGGGCTGGAGCATTATGCAGCTGAGCAAGGCACCAGAAAATGTCGTGCCCCAAATTCCCTGGTGCCCTATGCAGCTGCATACTTTGCATATGGGTAAGAACAGCCCTGATCACCATACTGGGCCTGTGTGCCCTTCAGCTTCCCTTGTTCTGAATGGGCTGCAGCACTGTCTCATTCCTTGGCCTCTGTGGCACACTTTTTTTTTAAATGAAAGCATAGATTAGGTACAACTAAGTTCGTAACACTTTCCAACTTTCTCAGAGAAATTATAAGTAGAGCTGGCTGGAAATGTTCCAAATTTCCAAAACAAAGATTTTCAAACTTTTTTTGTGGGGAACTTCAAAATTTTTACACTCCATTCCAATTCTGGAAAGAGGAAGTTTTGAAATATTAGAATTTCCCATAAACCACAAAGTCCAAATTTTGACCAGCTCAAGTTATAATCCCTACACAGATTGTTTCTAATAACTATAAACTTTTACACTCCGATTTGTCCTCTGTGCACCATTGAGGATTAGTGTGAAAAACAAGGTTAACTTTGTTAAGCTAAATCAATTTTGGGTTGTTAAACAAAAAAGGTAGAAAAATGTTCAAAAAGTGAAAACACATCCCTTTATGAAACCTCATAATCCCAAAATGGTTTATCCAATTAACCTGAAATTAAAAAAAAAATTCTATCAGGGAAGAAACTACATAAGAAATATTATGGAAAGTTAGCTTTTTCAGAGAGTCAGAGGGGAGAGTGTCAAAAATAGCCCCATAATGGAAGCTAATAATTTCAATTCTGGAATCATTCAGTGAGTGTCGATACTATAATTATATTATTATAACTACACACAGAAAATCTACAGTAAAAGAACATTACTAAGATTGCAAAAGCAAGTACTCAAAAGTTAAGAAATTCCACTCTGTGGATCTCTTTGCTAGATCAGGATCTTATGCTGAAAACATTTTTAAAACAAGGAGACAAGTACTTATATCTAGGTAACAGCTTAAATTTATGAGGCAACAGGGGAGTAGTAATATTCATTCATTAACAATACAAATGTGTCTGCAAACAACTACCCTGACACTGATAAAATTATTTTTAAAGTACCAGGAACATAACTAAAAAGTACACATTTGTAAGCATTAAGTATGCATTTCCCCACTATATTTGAATTAAAACATAGTATTTTGAGGTTGCAACTGAAGTAGGAAGGTGTTAAAGTAGCGACTGCTAAACATTAACTAGAGCCAGGGGCGGCTCCAGGCCCGAGCACGCCAAGCACGTGCTTGGTGCGGCATGCCGCGGGGGGCGCTCTGCCGGTCGCCGGCAGGCGGCTCCGGTGGACCTCCCGCAGATGTGCCTGCGGAGGGTCCGCTGGTCCTGTGACTTCGGTGGAGCATCCGCAGGCACACCTGCGGGAGGTCCACCGGAGCCGCGGGACCGGCGACCGGCACAGCGCCCCCTGCGGCGTGCTGCCGTGCTTGGGGCGGCGGAATAGTTAGAGCCGCCCCTGACTAGAGCTCTTCAACATCATCCCCTCAGCAATATGCTATTCTAATTTTAAAACCTATTAATTAGCAGATAAATCAACCTTTCACACAGTATGTAATAGATACAACTATTTCATAAAAGATGGATGAAAAAACACATGCCCTGCTGTGAAGTAGTTATTAGTTTCTAATACAGTAGATGAATTCTCTCTGTGAGTATTGAAGAAATGCAATTAAATACTCAGAATAACATTTGATAAGATTGGTAAGAGTAATTATTGGCAAAGATTTTTGTATTTTAAAAGAAAAATCTTTTATACTCTTTCTAAACGCACAAGTCAGTAGTTGTCATAATGCGAATTTGGAGAGAGTTTCATGTTTTTTGTGACCGCTAAAGGGGAAACATTGAGTCTACCCTATTAAATGCAGCTGGGATCCCAATCAGGTATTTGTAGTTGCAATTTCAGAAATCGTGTATGTTTAAATTATTTTTCTTATTTCTTTTGTAGGTCTGCAGAATTACTACCTACTGGCTGCCAACTTAGTGCTTCTGCCAACCATCTGAATGTGTATGGAACTGTTGGCATTAGTAACAGTCGTGATCAGGGCTTGAAAATCCACCCGCCTACTTGTAGATGGAGGGTAGCTGTTAGGGGCCATCATTTTATACTTTGGTTAGTGAGTTTAGTTCTTAGGGTTGTGGGTGTCTGGTATATTTTTCAAGCATTTACCTATGATCAGTGTCAGAATGGAAAGTCTGTTTATGGAGAAAAAGGAGGCAACAGGTGAAATCCTGATCCCATTGATGTCAGTGCAAGTTTTTACCCCCAGTGTTTTCTGCAGTGTTGCACATTTCTCTAAGGTTCGCAGTGTTTTTATTTAATCATTCAGGGAAGGAAAAAAATTAGGGATCCATAAAATACTAAATAACCCTGGAGCAAACAAACCCTGAAGCAAACTACCTTCTGGTCTTAAGGACTTGTGAGACAGTTAGGGTGCTGGTGCGCTGATACCAGAATTATCTATTATGCTGACCAGTATTGTCTCATTGATTCATTCCTTGTACTCCCCCATCTGTCTTCCTGTATCCATCTCTTGTCTTATACTTAAATTGTAAACTCTTTGGAGGCAGGGACCATCTTTTTGTACAGCACCTAGCACCATAGAGTCCTTGTCTATGACTGGGATCCCTAGGTGCTATGCTTATACAAATAAATAATAATAAACATATAATTAATATTGCCGGGTTATTTATATTGTGAACAGCTATCTACTATCCCCCTTTTGTAGACAGATAATGTTACTGTCTCATCTCAGAAAGTAAGAGACTTGATTTATCATAGGATCATAGAAATGTAGGGCTGGAATGCACCTTGAGAGGTCATCTAGTTCAGCCCCCTATGCTGACGTGGGCCCAAGTATATTTAGACCCTCCCTAAAAGGTGTTTGTCTAACCTGTTCTTAAAAACCTCAAGTGACAAAAATTCCAGAATCTCCCGTGGAAGCCTATTCCAGTTTAGTTAGAAAGTTTTTTCCAATATCTAACCTAAATCTCCCTTGCTGCAGATTAAGTCGATTACCACTTGTCCTACCTTCAGTGGACATGGAGAAAAATTGATCATTGTCCTCTTTGTAGCAACCCTTAACATATTTGAAGACTGTTGTCAGTCCCCCCCACCATCTTTTCTCAGGAGGAAACATGTCCAGTTTTTTTAACCTTTCCTCAAAGGTCAGGTTTTCTAAACCTTTTATCATTTTTGTTGCTCTCCTCTGGACTCTCTCTAATTTGTCCACTTCTTTCCTGAAGTGTGGCCCCCAGAAATGGACAAAGTACTCCATCTGAGGCCTCACCAGTAACAAGTAGAGCAGGACAATTGCCTCCCAGGTCTTACATACAACACACCTGTTAATACACCCTGGAATGATATTAGTCTTTTTTTTTTCTTTCCAAGTGCACCATCTTGTTGACTCCCATTCAATTTGTGATCCACTAAAACCTTCAGATCCTTTTAATCTAGTTATTCATCATTTTGTAGTTAAACATTTGATTTTTTCTTCCTAAGTGTAATACTTTGCACTTGTCTATATTGAATTTCATCATGTTGATTTCAGACCAATTCTCCAATTGTCAAGGGTTGCTCTGAATTCTAATCCTGTCCTCCGAAGTGTTTACAGTCCTGCCCAATTTGGTGTCATCTGCAGATTTTATAAGCATGCTCTCCACTCCATTATCCAAGTCATTAATGAAAATATTGAATATTTTCCTAGTACAGACCTTTGTGAGGTTCTCTCAGTTTAACTGAAAATCATTGATAACTACTCTGAGTAGGGTCTCTGAACCAGTTTTTCACCCACCTTATAGTTATTTTATCTAGCCCACATTTCCCTAGTTTGCTTATGGGAATGTTATGTGGGACTATGTGAAAAGCCTTATTAAAATCAAGATACAAGTTATACCTGAACTTGGCTCAAACCACATGACTGTTAATCCACGGGCTCATTCTCAAATCTATAGTTAATGGATAATAATGTTGTTAAAGATAACAGTAATCCTTGTTGCATCATTAAAAACCTATCAGGAAACAGGATGTCTAGAGGGATTGTATGAAAACAGTAAAGAGAAGAGGAGAAATGGCAAATAAGAAAAAGGATTCCCTGTGTCACATATTGGGCACATTCACAATTCTCTGCTGTATGTAGAATTATGTGTGCATTGCTCATAGCTGTTGCCATGGAAACTGCTGAAAACTGACCCATTGTATCAATGTGGTACATCTGTAGTATGGGGAAACCTTCAGTACTTTCAGATGCAAATCTCCCATTGAGGCCACTATCCAAGTGATGTTTCCACTTACTAACTAAATTCAGAAAAGCCTCCTCACAAGACCCTGCCTTTTAAAAATATGTGTTGCATCAATTGTTAATATATTAATGTAACATAAAACAAACTAATAAAGTCAATACTAAAAGCTTATGTACATGTATACCAAATGTTTGTAATGCTCCAAATCAAATTAAATAATAGTTTAAAATCTTCAAGCAGGCAATTCAATGTTACTTTAAATGTATAAGAAGCAATAGATTGGAAAGTCCACAACTATTGTGTTAATAATGTTTTCTCTCCTGTCCAAATGCGTGTGCGGGGAAGACCCAGGGATTTGAAGCTGTTCTCTGAAACTACTCCTTTGAGTTACTTAAGACATTCCAATGTATTTTACATACATGGCTGTTAATATATCATGTCTTCTTTTGACCTCTTCTCTCTTGATATCATACATAACCTTTTCCATCAGACAACAGGGGCATTTTGAAGAAATATCCAGATGTGTAAAATGCTATTTTATGAGAAATGGTATACATGTTGTTGTGAAGGACCTAGTGTACTACATACAGTATTTAACATTTGTGAAATTGTACTGAATGCCAAAGCAGCTTAATGTTCCAGGCCTTTGACTCTTGGATGTGTATTTTTGTTACTGATTTAGAATCTGGTTTAGAGAGAAATCTGTAAATCTGAAAGTGCATGTTTGTTATTTAAGTTGGTAAAGGACAAAATTAGTTTTCAATTCTGAGTGGCAGTCCATGTTTTTTCCCCCTCTTAGTCCAGGAGAGCTACATTATTTTTGTAATAGCTTACATTGTTGTATTATTATGGAAGCAATCTTTTTTGAGGAGAGAACTGTAACTGGTCTGATGTCTAAGCATAAATATTTGAAGGTCACTTTGGCAACATTTGTGGCTTTAAATAGTATCTTTGCAATAATCCCAATTTTTCTGTTTGTTTGTTGTTTTTTTTCAAAACCAGAACTCTATATCACATAGAAACTGAAGATAATTTTACGGGGCTGTTCTTGTGCTTCTGTTTCCTGACGTTAATTTTCCAGTTGTTTCCCATCCCCTCTCAAAAGAAGCAGCAGTAGAACGATTTGATTGTTATTGTGGAGTGTGGACAGAGATCATCAAAGTTGTTGCATGTACAATTTAAATAAAATCCCACTATAGCCTCTTACTGTTGTATCCAATGTATCCATGTTAGATAATACATTCATTTCTTCACCTATTGTAACCTATTCTCATTTATTTTAGCACTGAGCATCAAGTAACAGCAAACTAAATGGTTACTTATGAATACAAATTTGCCATTTTCCTTTTCACTGCTGCTTTGCTATCTTGCGTTAGAGTCAAACACCACATACTGTACATACGCTGTGGCACACACTTTATAAATGCCAGATAGCGAGCACTAATTAAATCAAAGTATGAAAAAGAAAGGCACCCAACCATATTTCCTGACTCTGCCATAAAAATTTAGATCGTGTTACATAGATATAACATTGCTTTCACAGATACCACTAAATGGTGTTGTTATGATGATCTAATATATTTTAAAAATTAGTTGTTTAGTCCAGAAAGTGTTTCTGTACATCTAAATCTATTAAAAAAAAAGAGCTAAGCAGTTACGTGTTACTATTAACAGGATGTAAAAAATTATCAGCAACTTCAAAAATACTACTTAAATTAATTCTTCCCCAAAAGTAGTGAAATCCCTCTACACTTTATAAACCTAAAATATTAGGGAAAAAATCAGTTAGCCAAGGAAGAAATGTAATCCTAGCTTCCCCTCCATTGTTTAAAGGGATATTGCATAGAGGTTAAAGAATTTTGTGGACTGTCATGACAATCTGCTGCTATTGTTCTTGTGATGTGATACTTTTTGCCAAATGTCTCATTACTAAGAGTGGACATGGTGTATTTCACTCTGTCAAAACAATTCATTAAACTGCTGTTGAACATCACGTTTCCCCTTGGAATGGAATCAGACTCTTGTTGGTTTGGAACATGAACATTATTATTAACAAAACATAAACACAAGCCCATTCTGTGAATCTTGTCTGGTATCTTGTAACATATTGGAAAAATGTATTTTAAAAACATTTGTAACTCAGAATAAACAAGAATTTAGAGGAAAATATGCTCGTTACTGTAAATAGAAATGTTTTTCTTTTAAGCATTTGCAAGTCAGTCTCCTGGCTTCATAACTTGTGTGATTAAATCTTTCCTGTTTTTGCTTCTGCCAAAAGGAGAGTCTACAGAATTGTAATGGGAAGCCCTAGCAGTTTTCTTTAACTAATATTTCATTAATGACATTTCATTGGAAAAAAGGTGGGTGACTTTGAGGTAGCTTTTACATAGCCTTTCAAAATTATAAAAACAAGTCAATACATACAATAGTGTTAATATATAGTAATATATTCTACCACTAGTAAAGAGTTCAGCATCTTGGGAACATCAAGTACATTAGAAAACTTGTTGTAAGTAGTCTCAAACAGAACTGCTGAACAAGAAGGGCCTGTGTCAACACAGCAAAATTTACTGTCAGGGCCCTAACATATTATAGCAGAGTTTTTTTGTGTGTGGGAATGGTATTGAACTATTGTAATCATGTTATAGCACCAGATCCTCAGTTACTCTCAGGGCATACATTAGGAGGGAAAGGGACATGGGCGTTTTCTCAATCCAATGGGAGGTTTGAGATTGGTTCAGCCCCTGGCAGAAGTTAACCTCAGAAGTAATCTAACTTGTCCCAGGAGCAAAGGCCTTGTATCACTGGAACACAGAATGCTCTGGCTGTTTGGTGGGGCGGGAGCAGATTGTTTAGAGCTGGCTAGACTGTCTTTATATCACCCAGAGATTCACCACCATGGGGGAATCCTTCAACTGCCCCTTTTGGATTTGCTTCCTTGTCTATACAAGTAAAGGCAATAACAGTTTGGCATGCCCCAAATATGTTGTAAAATGGATCACACCCTTTCATATTAAAAATACGGGGCCTCAACATGGAAAACTTTGCTGTGAAGACAGATCCAAATGCTAAGCTACAAGATGATGAGGGGACTGATGATAAAGTAAAAAGGTCAGAATAAAAGAAAAAGGAACAGAGAATGTTAGACCAGATGCCATTTCCTGTTCCTAAAATGTTCTGAGGTAAGAAAGTATATATTTCCCCATTCTCAAATGTATCCGTAGAGATAGGTTCACAGAGATGTTACAGATTTTGGTTTGCAATGTATCAATTTAGCCCCATTTTCCCTCCAAAATAAATTTACATGACTTATGTGCCCAGAATACTCACTATTCTAGTATCTATTCTAATGCTGTAATGTGCTTATATTGTAAAACCAGCTACCAAGGGGCACTGAAGAGTGACTCATACCCACTGAAGATTAAGTGCCTTACAGCACTGTTTTGCTACCAGACCAACAGGTTACAAGATTTGCCCAAACTAGGACTCCCACAGGACAGTGCTTCCTCAGGACCTGATTCCCTTTTACTTCAGTGGACTTTGGATCAGCCCTAAGAGCCCACTCTTAGAAACTGTTACTCACATGAGTAGTTTCATTGAAGTCAGTGAAACTACTCACTAGTAGTCAGGACTACTCACTAAAAACTACTCACGTGAATAACATTTTACATGATCAGGCTCTAACTGAAAAATTTGACTGGCCTATGCCAGCTACTTTAATGACATTCACATTCAGGAACAATACATTTAGAAAAGTGAGGTCAGTTGGAACAGTTGTGGTGTTCTCCTGTCTCCTTGTCTGGATCTTGCTATGGGTCAGTAACTAAAAAAAGAATGTGATCAGTCAATGAGTAAAAAAAAGAGGGTCAGTAATATTACTGGAGAGCATTCCTATTTATAGTCATGCTTTGTGTGACATGCAGAAGACACTTCCAGATAGCATTAATTACAATTATTTCTATAAAAAATAATTGCAAAAGCAACAATGATGTTATACTAAAATTTCTTTACATTTTATTTAATCATTCAGTTTTCTCTCCTGCTTAGAAAAAAGTCTCATGTACTTTTCTAGTTTGCTTTTTGAGGTAAAAATATTTTCATCCAACTTTGTAATATTTCTCAGAGTTGATTTTCTTACTGATTATTTTTAAACAACAAACTCCATACTTCATAGAATCATAGAATATCAGGATTGGAAGGGACCTCAGGAGGTTATCTAGTCCAACCCCCTGCTCAAAGCAGGCCCAATCCCCAGACAGATTTTTGCCTCAGATCCCTAAATGGCCCCCTCAGGGATTGAACTCACAACCCTCCCTGGGTTTAGTAGACAATGCTCAAACCACTAGTTAGTGTATAAAACAAAGTCCCATCTTTCATAGTAGGTAAATAGCTGTATTTTTTGTTTTTTAAAGTGGCAATATGGTCTATAGAACCTGAGTTCTAATCCTGCCTCTCTCATTGCTCAGCCTTGGGTTACTTCTCCTTTCTATCTCTGTTTCTCCATATACAAAATGGGCATAATTCCTGTTTACCTACATCACAGCTGTGTTGTAAGACTGTGTCTGTACAGTACTCTGAAGTTGCAAAATACTGTACAAGTGCTGAGTAGTAGTAGTATTTAAATTTGTTCTTATCTGAGGTGCTTTCTAATTTTTTTCTTGCATTAATTTTTTAATTGTTTTGAGTTAGTTGAATGCTCATGAAATGTATGACTTATCTTTTCTGTACTTTTTTCTACTAAAGAAATAACAGTGTAGGCTTTTCCACATTGTCCCACCAATGAGCCTCCCTTCTGTTCTGGAGGCACCACTGTCAGGGTGATAGTGTAGTTCAAGCTCCATTACTTTGTCCTTATTCTCTTTGCTTTAACTACCAGAAAAGTAGACTTTAGTGCCAACTGTGATGGCTTTATTGTAATGTGAACACAGTAGGTGTGACATTATCTAATTAAAATATGACCATGCAAATAATTGTTGCTACTGTTATACAATTGCAACAAATCTTATACAAATGTGACATGTGCCCTGAAAAGGCTAAGTATTCTGCAGGATAAATGATCCAGATTCAATCTTTAGAGACATGTTAGAAAAGTATGTGAATGGTAATTAGGGCCATTCCATGGTAGATATGCTAGAACTTTGAAATACAAACCTATGTTGTTAGAAATTAAAGGGGATACTAATTGTATGTGTGTACTCATATCTTGTTAAATGTTAGCCATGTAAACAGACAATTCCTGTCTGTCACTATAGCTATTGATTCAAAGATCAAAAGGGAATATTAACATGTAGATTAATCTTAGGTGAAATAATGTCATTGTCTATATGTCTCTTTAAAGTTTGTGATAGACTGCCTAATGGATAAACTGCCTTATGATAATTTGTGTAGCTAATTACTGGTGATGCTTAGGAAATACGTCTACTTCAAAATCCCCATAATTGCCTATTGTTCGCCTAAGGACTCTGATTTGTCAAAGAAGGCCTGGAGCTGTATAAAAGACCCTTGGGTCCTGATATTTTTTATCTCGGATCTGCTTGATGCTTCATGCATGGGAAGCTTAAGTTATAAAGCTGAGATCTCCACTCTTGACTGGGTCTCCCTGAATATGAACTTTGGACTATAACCTATGGACTATTTCTAAAAGAACTCTTTGCAACTACAAAGTGCAGCGTCTCTACTATTAATCTAATCTCAAGATCTGTACTTATGTCTGTATGTACACTGATCTTTTAACCAATACACACTCTCTCTCTCTCTTCTCTTTTTTAATAAATTTAGTTTAATTAATATGAATTGGCATAAGCATGTATTTGGGTAAGATCTGGAATATTCATTAACCTGGGAGGTAATGTGTCCGATTCTTTGGGATTGGTAGAACTTTCTTATATGATGAATAAGATTTTCAGTAATCCTCATAATATTTGACTTGGGTGTCTGGCGGGAGGCCTAAGGCTGGCTTACTTTAAGGGAACTGTGTTGTTGGCTTTTGGGTAACCAGTGAGGTATTATAGAAGCTGTTTTGTGCTGGTTTGGTAAATCTAAGTATTGGAATATCCACCAGCTTTGGGGATTGTCTGCCCCATTCTTTGCAGTTCACCCTAACTGAGTGACATCAGTTGGCTCCCCTGGGACTCTGGTCACAGTAGGAAATGGACTATTTTTGTTCAAAATGTTATTTGAGTGTTTTATGCTGTGGTGTCGTAGCTGTTGGTCCCAGGATATTAGATAAGATAGGTAAGGTAATCTCTTTTATTGGACCAACTTCTGTTGGTGAGAGAGACAATGTTTTGTCATCCTCATTTATTTTTTTACTAAAAAATTTTTGTCTGCATTGTTTAGCAGAATAAAAATAATAAAAAGGAATGGTAATACTTAGGAAGTCTTTCTATCTGCTCCTTATGGCCCTCATTACCATAGTATCAGAATGCCTCACAAATATTCATGGGTTTAGCTTCACAACACCAGTGTAAGGTAGGTAAGTGTTCTCTCGTGTACAGTTGGGCAACAGACATAGATTAAGGGGCTGATGCAGGGTTCACTGACCTCAATGGGCTCTGGATCCTAAAAATCTAGATACATAGATACCACAAAAAGGCTTTAAACAAAAAAGTTTAAAGTAGCAAGTTACAAAATTAGATAATCAGTTTATACTTGGTCAAGTCAAAGCATTTAAGCAGCTCTAAATAATTCTGGGTCACTGTGAGTGGCCTGCTATTTTCAACAGCCCCAATGTATGTGTGCTCAAATCACATAAAAAACAATTTAAAAAACACAGTAAAAAACAAAACATGCGAAGTCAGTACTCACTGCTGTGATATTAACACAAGATAGAGATGCATAGAAATAAAATTTCTACAATATTCCAGTGTGAAATATGCTGTAACATTTGGCAAGGTGCCAATCGTCTATTTGAAATGTAGATGTCCCACTGGGCATTTTCAACGACTCTGGTCCTCAACAATTAAAAGAATAGGGATATTGAAAAGGCAAATGTCTAAGAAATACTCATCTGAGGAAGTTATTTTTGTAGTGATTGTTTTTGTAATACAAAAAAAATCTTTGACATCAATGCTTAACACTTCAAGTTCCTCTCATTTTCTGCATGCTTTCTGTTGCTTGATAGACAACTATGACAAAAACATTATAGACTACAATTGTGTTGTCTTTCTATAATGCTGTTTTTGAAAACAAGGAAACATTAGTAATTCCCAGTACGTTTCCTTTCCAATAGATAAACACCACCCTATCAGATCTTCAAGGTTATTTTCTGATATACTGTTTATTTACCAACCTTCCTAGCAAGTGTCTCCAGTGTAGACACTACAGTAATGGGACATACTAATGTATGCAGCCTTGTATTTTCCAAATAACTTTAATGCTAAGATACCTTAAGAAAATAAATTATGTAATTTCTTAATTAAGAATGCACAGTGCTTTGAGTTTGAAAGTAGTTTTCCCTATGTGCATAGCAGCAGAATGTATGCACCTAGAATTTTGGATGTGTATGGAAAATGAATCTGCAATGGAGTGCACTTTGAAGTAAGTTTAGTAGGGCCCAACTCATAATGCTACCTTACGCCCACTTTACTTGCACTTACTGGTGGCTGTTCAATGTAATGGAATGCTATTTCTGCAAGTTTTGAGCATGACTTATTTTAGTTGTCTCTGTGGTGCAGAATAAAGGTTGTAGTTATCTGAGAATGATTGGGGTTTACTTTGGAAGTGCAACCTTAGTTTAAAATGTCCTGTTTTTCTATTTATTTGTTTTACCATTCCTGAATGGTACTGTAATATACAGTCAATACACTGATGTGTGTGCAACCTCAATTTCAGCATAATGAAGGGAGGGATTTTCAAAAGTTATTACCATTGGCCCAAGTCAGCAACCTTTGAAGTTAAATTTCAGCAGGAATTAGGCCCTTATAAAACTTAATTCAGAGTGCACACCATTGCAGATTAACTTTCCATACTTTAATTCAGACTTTCCATACTTTAAGGCAGAGTTAGGCCAGTGCTAAGCACTTCTGAAAATCTCACGAAGTCTTGTTCATAGGAATTTCTTTATTTAAATATACTAAGGCATCTACCATAACTCTAAATACCAGTAACAATTCTGAAAGCACAAGAGGATACATATCCTAGACACAAAATACTTTAGCCCATGTAACTGCACAGTAAACCACTATAACAATTAATTAAAATCCAACCATAAATAATCCCCTGTAACAATCACTCCAAGTCTCTCAACCTACTTCTCTTAGGGAAGCCCCAAACAGATAAACCTTGAGAAAAGCACTGAGCTTGATGCTTCAGCTTCCCAATAACACTCAAGAGAACTCTCAGGAGGCCTGTGTCTTGAATTTATGTTCAGCTGTCCCAAGTATGATGAAATTTGCACTGTACACAAGGAGGCCTTTAGTCATAACACAGCATATACTTTACACGATAAAGTTAAAAAAAAACAATTGAAGGAGTTTTGCATATACTTTACACAATAAATGTTTTTAAAAAAACAATTGAAGAAGGTTTCAGAGGGATTTAACAGATTACTTACTCATGATTATACTGTTGTAGTTTGAGTGGAAATCTGGCATGATCTAATTAACAAAAAACTGGAACAACATAAGGACAACATTGAAAAACAATGCAGAGAAGCTTTGGAAACTTTCCATTACTTAGCCAAAATGACTGATCCAAAATTCAAAGGTAAGCCCAGAGCTTTATAATCCTGAGTTCCTTCCTTCTCTTCTAGTTTTTAAAATCCAGATTTTGACTCCAAATCTGTTTATGTAGGAGGTCATGTCACAATGTGTGGCATCAAAATGGTGGAAAACTGACGTTAAAAAAAAATCATTGAACTCAGGATAGCTGAACTCAGAATACTATAAATTTTTAGAAGATCTGCACTCAGCCAATTCAGCTTCAATCACGCTTTAGCACATTCACACTGAGTTGGTCAAAAAGTTTTAATAAATCAGGTGCTCAAAAAGTAAGTAAATTAGTAAAAATGTGTCAGTATTTAAGGGCAGATTCAAAAGCCTATGTAGTTAATATGTGGGAGCTTGGCTTTGCATTCTTGTGTTTTTTTATCTACAGCTTACAAGTTCTTCATTATCAACAACAGGTGTACCTTTCTGAGAAATAAATATGCATGAGGGTGTTGCAAATAAAATGGAGTGTGTTGTGGGGAGAAGACAAGAGTAAAAGGATACGCATGTTTGCATAGACTGGCTACGTGTATAGATTGCAGGTTACATTAAATGAAAAAAGGGAACATAAGTATGTAAAACTCAGTTACTTGCTCTAATCCAAGATTTACCTTGGGGTTGGCTGTTATTTGGAGGAACAGTGGCCCCTTCTTACTGCCTCTTCGCCCTGTGTGGGCTGAGTGTTACCACCAGAGTCAAGAATCCAATTTGCAGCAGTTGGCTAGTCCTGCAGCCAGCAACTGATATTTTCAAGGTAATTGTGGTATGAGGGATAAAATGCCCCCCTGCATGCATTCCTGTGATTGTGTCAGGAACTGTGGGAGCAAGGAAAAAATGCTGCTATTGTCATGTGGGAAAAATATTGCTTTGCTTTCTCCTGTGAATATTTTGGTGATGTTACTTAAACAGCGGGATCAGTAGGTTCTTCTAGTGCTGGTCCCTATGTATATTCCACAGTGTCTTATGCATGCATTCCATGTGCCTGACATCGAACTAGCAAGAGTAGTGTGGGGATGGTAGCATGGGTAGTGGTGACATGGCTTAGCTGACTATGTACCTGCCTGAACCTGAAACCTGTAGCTAGTAGTGTAGACACAGCATAAAAGACTCAACAGCAACCTTCCTGTTCCTTGGGTATATATATCAGCACTGAGGTCAAAATATCACAAGCAGTCCCAAATGTTTACAACGGTATTCTCAGTAGAAGCAGCATGTGTCCATTGCAACAGCTCGATAGTCTTTCCTTACACAGACAACTGATCCTTGATAGGCAAGTTCTGGTTGAAAGTTCTGACATCAACTTAATCTCTGCTGAGTCTTCCGGCATCATTGGGGATTTGTGTGAATTTAGAAAAGTCTATCTTGTCTGCAACACAAACTATAGAATTCATCAGAGCAACTTTGGACTCTATCAGGGAAAAAGCTTATCTTCCCTTAGACAGATTCCAGTCAATGAACAATTTAATCAACCAAGAAGAGTCCACAGACATCAGTTTGTTTCTGCCTTATCCTCTTGGGTCACATAGGGTATGTCTACACGATGAAATTAGGTCGATTTAATAGAAGTCGATGTTTTAGAAATCAATTTGATACAGTCAATTGTGTGTGTCCCCACTAAGCGCATAAAGTTGGTGGTGTACGTCCACAGTACCGAGGCTAGCGTCGACTTTCAGAGCATTGCACTGTGGTAGCTATCCACAGTTCCCGCAGTCTCCACCACCCATTGGAATTCTGGGTTGAGCTCCCAATGCCTGATGGGGCAAAAACATTGTTGCGAGTGGTTCTGGGTACATGTCATCAGGCCCCCCCCCACCCCGTGAAAGCAACAGCAAAAAATTGTTTCTCGCCTTTTTTCCCGGGTTACCCGTGCAGACAACATACCACGGCAAGCATGGAGCCCGCTCAGCTCACTGTCACCATATGTCTCCTGGGTGCTGCTGGCATATGCGGTACTGCAGTGCTACACAGCAGCATCCCCTTGCCTTGCCTTGCGGATGGCAGACGGTGCAATACGGCTGCTAGCTGTCATCATTGTCCTGTGGGTGCTCCTGGCCTACCTCAGTTAGGTTGGTCGGGGGTGCCTGGGCAGACACAGGTGCTCCTGGCCAGCCTCGGTGAGGTTGGTCGGGGGCGCCTGGACAAAAATGGGAATGACTCCAGATCATTCTCTTCTTTAAGTTTCATCTAATGGAGATTCAGTCCTGCCTGGAATATCATGCCAGCTGGAGGCTGCTCTCCCAGTCGGCAGCACTGCGCGGTCACACCTACCCCAGCCTAGCCCTTGCTCCCATGGCTCATGAAGCCTGGACAGTAGTAAGAAGCAGTTCAACTATAGGCTGAGCAAGTGCATAATGGTGGTAGAATGTGCCTTTGGATGTTTAAAAGCTCGCTGGCACAGTTTACTGACTTGGTTAGACCTCAGCCAAACCAATATTCCCATTGTTATTACTGCTTGCTGTGTGCTCCACAATATCTGTGAGAGTAAGGGGGAGACATTTATGGCGGAGTGGGAGGTTGAGGCAAATCACCTGGCCACTGATTACAGGCAGCCAGACACCAGGGCAGTTAGAAGAGCACAGCAGGGCGCGCTGTGCATAAGAGCAGCTTTGAAAACCAGTTTAATGACTGGCCAGGCTACGGTGTGGAAGTTCTGTTTGTTTCTCCTTGATGAAAACCTGCCCCCTTGGTTCACTTTACTTCCCTGTAAGCCAACCACCCTCCCCTGCCCCCTTTGATCTCTGCTTGCAGAGGCAATAAAGTCAGTGTTGTTTCAAATTCATGCATTCTTTATTAATTCGTCACACAAATGGGGGGATAACTGCCAAGGTAGCCCGGGAGGGGTGGGAGAGGAGGGAAGCACAGGGCTGGGGTAGGTTGTAGGGGCACCCCTTAGAATGGCATGC
This sequence comes from Mauremys reevesii, assembly GCF_016161935.1. NCBI lineage: Eukaryota > Metazoa > Chordata > Testudines > Geoemydidae > Mauremys > Mauremys reevesii. The sequence goes on from NC_052626.1 coordinate 92,661,463, forward strand.
AACTCATCATAGAAGCGGCATGTCTGGGGCTCTGACCCGGAGCAGCCGTTTGCCTCTCTGGTTCTTTGGTAGGCTTCATGCGGCACTGCTGCAGGTCTGTGTTATAACCTCTGTCCTTCATGCCCTTGGAGATTTTTTCAAATATTCTGGCATTTTGTCTTTTGGAACAGAGTTCGGATAGCACAGATTCGTCTCCCCATACAGCGATCAGATGCAGTACCTCTCGGTCGGTCCATGCTGGAGCTCTTTTGCGATTCTGGGACTCCATGGTCACCTATGCTGATGAGCTCTGCATGGTCACCTGTGCTGATCAGCTCGCTACACTGGCCAAACAGGAAATGAAATTCAAAAGTTTGCGGGGCTTTTCCTGTCTACCTGGCCAGTGCATCTGAGTTGAGAGTGCTGTCCAGAGCAGTCACAATGGAGCACTCTGGGATAGCTCCCAGAGGCCAATACAGTCAAATTGCATCCACACTACCCCAAATTCGACCCACCAGGGTTGATTTCAGCACTAATCCCCTCATCGGAGAGAAGTACAGAAATAGATTTCAAGAGCCCTGTAAGTCAACAACAATGGCTTCGTTGTGTGGACGGGTGCAGGGTTAAATCGATCTAATGTGCTAAATTTGACCTAAACTCGTAGTGTAGCCCAGGGCATAGTGTCATGCACCCACGTGACATCTTTTGCAAGGTTTCATCTCTGTTGTCTATAAACTTAGCTTCAAACAGATTGTGTGCCAAGAAAACACAGCATGGACACAGTAGTAATGATCCCCTCCAGACTGAAGGGTTCTCTAAAGTGGTAGATGAACGACAAGTGTGTGTGTGTGTGTGTGAGAGAGAATCCCCTTCATTCCTCCCTCCCACACTACAATGAGTGTGTGTGTGTGTGTGTGTGTGTGTGTGTGTGTGTGTGTGTGTGTGTGTGTGTGTGTGTGTGTGAGAGAGAGAGAGAGAGAGAGAGAATCCCCTTCATTCCTCCCTCCCACACTAAAGAGAATACTGAACACAGATGAATTCCTACTTTTTACGGTGCCCATCTGGATACAGCACAAAGCATATGGACCTCTCAGGAGGCTAGAATATATATAAACCTAGTGGAAGCAAGAACTGTCCAGGAAGCCTGCAAAGCTTTTTTTTACCAGTTATATGATCCCATCATATTCTAGTGATGCTGGATAACAGGACTACAGTGTTCTACATCAAGCACCACTCCCCTCTACATAGAAGCAGTCAGTCTGTGAACCTGGGGCATTCAACATGAGACTACCCTATCAGCAGTTCACTTCTGGGAAAACACAGTTCTCAGCAGACAGCCTCATTGGACATTTATTGACCGACCATGAGTAGATGTTACACAATTTAGTTGAGAGCCCTGTATTAGGCCCTCTTTGCATCCCAAGCGATCAGGAAATGCAAAATGTACTGCTCCAGAGGGACCCTGGGTCAGGGCTTTAGGGGCATTGCCCTGCTAATATCATGGATACCTTTCCACTCATTGCACTCTTTTCTCAAGTCCTGTAGAAGAACCACAGGATACAGCAATAAACATTCTCGTGACTCCCATTTTCTTCACCTGTCAACCTGTCCATCCGTCAGCATCCAATTCTTTCCAGAGTCCTTGACCCAGGACATGGCAAGGTCCAACATCCCCCCAACTCTCCATTTCATAGCTGGTATTTGGATGGACATCAAACCTAGAACAGAGGTGTTCAGAACACAAGTCATCCTCACCATAGCAGGAAAGAATCCACCAGAAAATGCTATATAACAAAGTGGAAGAGATTCTCCATTTGGGCTCAGCATCATTACATGTCCCCAGAGAAAGTGGGGATTTCTGCTATCTTGGATTATCTCCTCACCCTCAAGTCTGCTGGCCTTTCCTTTAGCTTGCTGCAAGTTCAGATGGCAGCAGTCAGTGTCTGACACCCTTCAATTAACAACCAGACTATCTTCACCCACATGGTGATGGTATGTTTTCTCAAAGGTGTAATTAGAACCTTACCGCCAATAACCAAACCAACTCCAACCTGGGATCTTATCTTGGTATTCTTAACATTAACTAGACCACTGTTTGAACCATTAGGAATGTGATTGTCTCATTTATTGATGACAATCACCAATTTTAGTTTCCGTCACTTCTGTCAGAAGCATAGAAAAACTTGGACCGCTGATAGGTGACCCATTGTATACAGTATTCCATAAGGAGAAGGTCTCATAGCAATTGGACCCTGTAACAGGGTATACTGTTAAGAGTGAAAGAGTCAGAAGACCCTGTTCCAGGGAGTTTGAATGAACAAGGTCCCAGGAAATGCCCTGATAGTGGAAGAGAGGAAGGGATCGGATGGGGAAAAACACCAAGGCATTGTTCCTTTAAAGGCTCAGGATCAGGAGCCATGTAGCATAGGATGGGGCAGGGCCTCCCCTGTCTTCCAGCTGATCAGGAGGCGCTCTCTGGAGGAAGGCAGTATATAGACTGCCTTTTTGCTCAGAACAGGGGATACACTGGTAAGAGTAGGAAGTTAGAGGCTAGAAGGCTAAACTCCAGGGAGACATAGCTATGAAACATGACCCTGTGAAGAGTAGGCTGGTAGAAGAGCTCAGTATGGATGGCAGAACCTCTAGAAATCAGTATGAACCTTTGGATTGCAGTGATGGACTTAATTGGTGGGACTGTTTGAAATGGTTTGCGGGCACTAAACCAGCCCAAGTGAAGGGCAACAGGACTTCTAAAAAGACTGTGGAGAGTCTCTAAAGGTATGTCTACAGTGCAATTAAACACCGGCAGCTGGGGCATACCAGCTGACTTGGGCTTGTGAGGCTGTTTAACTGCAGTGTAGTCATGTGGATTTGGGCTGGATCCCAAGCTCTGGGACCCTCCTCCTCACAGGGTCCCAGAGTCCAGGCTCCAGCCTGAGCCTGAATGTCTATGCTGCAGTTAAACAGCCCCATAGCCTGAGTCTGAGTCAGCTGGCACGGGCCAGCTGTGGATTTTTAATTGCAGTATAGGGGTGCTCAAGAAAAAGAGAGCGAACAGAAGGAGGTAGCTGCATAGGGAACTCTGGCCATGAGGGACTGCTCAGGAAGCAGGGGCCCTGTTAGTTTTTGATGAATAACTCCTAAAATAATTTAACGTAAATCAGAGAAGACAACTACCTCCAACCTCTCCTCCCCACAAAAAAAAAAAAAGTCTCATACCAGTGTTGAGGATAAGAGACTCCATTCCTTGCTGTGCATCAGCCTTTTACTAGCAAACAACAAAATCTATCTGGAAGTCACATGGACTATTTGTTTCCCTAGTGGAATGAATGAGAGGTCAAACAATCTCCTGAGACTTTCTAAGTGGATTTCAGGTTACATCCTGCTCTGATATCAATTGACACATCTTCTTCCTGCACAGGGGGTGAGAATCCAGTCTACCAGACCACAAGCACCTTCAGTAGCATTGCTTCAAGAAGCATCACTCCTTGATAGAAGCCAAGTGGCTACATGGCGTTCCATTCAGACCTTCATGAGACACTATGTTATAGTACAAGCCTCCACAGTGGACATCCTTTGTGCTTGTCAGTCACCCATAGTGGAATGAACATAGGCACTGCACTAAAAAAAGAAAAAGAAGTTCCTTACCTTATAGTAACTGAAGTAGTTTGAGGTGTGTGGTCCCTATCTGTATTCTGCTACCTCTCCTCCTTCCCCTCTGCCTTGGTCCATGGTGGTGAAGGAATTTGAGAAGGGGTCTGTCCATGCTGCCCCTTATACTCTTGGTTTGCAACATGAGAAGGGTGTAGGTGCAGATTAATAGACACTGCTAGTAAGAATCTTCCAGTCTCAGGTGCCTAGAGCACGTGCACATCCACATCCACCAGTAGAATACAGACAGCGACCGCACATCTCAGAGAACTCTAGATGCTACAATGTAAGTAACTTCTCTTTCTCTGGCCATCAGGGATCTGTTTAACCAGGAAGAGATGGAATAGTGCAGCCAGAAGGTTCCAAGGCAGTTGGTGATTGGCAGTGGACCCTCCTGGCTGCTGAGAGCTGCCTTCTATGGGAAGTCTCTGACAGAACATTAACGCTTGAAGCTTATAAAGCAGCAGTGCTGGTTTAAACAAATCAGGAACACCCTTCTGTTAATTGCATCTTCTTCCTGTCTGAGCTTGTAAGTTGCAAGAATCCATCTCTTGTCCTTACCACCATCTGCAGGGCCATTCCTGTTAGGTGTCCTGCCACGGTCTGTGTGTATGGACTAGACATTAAGTAATTCTACTGATGCTTCCTGCTTTAACCAAAATGTATCATTTTGATGTAAATGAAGTTACAACAAAAAACTCCCCCCCCAGCCAAAAATTAGTTGGTTCCTTGCCCCAGCTCTATTTCTGTGAGCTAGAAGAGTGGGAATGGGAAAGGTGCCAGAGTTAGGACTGTGGTAAAGGTACCCAGATTTATCAAGGGCTTCTTATAGAGTTCACAGGCAGCACAAATCTGTCCTCCTCCACCCCACAGCAGGCTGGACATGAACAGTAGATATCAGACTGGCATTTCAGCCTGTCCTGTGTGACCTACTTCAAAGAGCACTGGACTGGAACCAGGAGACTTGTGTGCTAATCCTGGCTCCACCACTGACCTGACACACAAGTTCAGGAAAGTCATTGCACTTTCCCGTGCCTCAGTTTCCTCATCTGTAAAATGGAGCCAGTGATGTTTACTCCCCTTTGTGAAGGGGTTTAATAGCTCCAGCTAGAAAGTGCGCTAGATTAGAAGATGTAGGCATTACTGCGTCGGGGGAGGGCCCTGGCTGAACCAGGGAATTTGACTTTGCGCTTCCCCTGCAGGCAAGGGGCTTACCCGCGGTTGCAGAGGGAGCAAGGGGCTCGCTAAGAGGGGAAAAGGGAAAGATTCAACCGTCTCCTAGGGGCGGGAGCAAGGGCCTCTTCCCTGGGCTCCAGCGAGGAGCCTGGCAGAGGGGCCGGCGCGGAAGAAGGGAACTGGGGCAGCAGGCGGCGAGGCTGATTCCCCCGGCGGGACTGAGCGGGGGTCAGGGCCGGGGCTCTGGGCAGCAGCTCCGATTGCGGCGGCAGGCAGGGCCCGGGCGGGGGCGCTGCCGCTGCGGCGGAGGCCTAGCGCTCGCCCAGTCTCCGCTAGGGAGGGCCCCATAGCTGGGAACCGAGCCATGTCCAAGCGGGACTGAGGTGCAGCGAGTCCCGCGGGCCCCTCCGCGTGCACCATGGGCCCCAGCGCCTAGGCCGCCGGCGGAGAGAGGAGCGGCCGGGGGAGAGCCGGGTCCCTCCCCGGGAAGATGAGGCGGAGGCCTGGGGAACTGAGCAGGCTGAGCTGGGGCTCCTTCCTCTCAGCCGCCAGGACAAGATGGCAGCGTCCGAGGCGCCGGCGGCAGCCGCAGGAGCAGCAGCCGCAAAGAGCTAAGCCCGGCCTGGGAGGCGCCTCCCCGTGACTCTCCCGGACATGCCCAGGGCGGCGGTAGCTCGGACACTCGCGCTGCCCAACCTGTGAAGGTGAGGGGGCGGCCCGCCCTCCCTGCCTGCCGAAGGGGGGGGGGGGGAGACCCGGCTCCTGTTCTCTGCCTGGGGCCGGGCACCCCCCATGCCCCGCTGGGGGTGGGGCTGTGGGAGCTGAGAGTCCGGGCGGGAGAGGACGCGGGTGCTTCTTGCCCCGTCTCTGGGGAGTGGTAGCAGCTCGGAGCCCGCTGCTCCCGAAGGCCCCTCCTGCCAGGGACCAGGCGAGTCAGGGCGTGGGGAGGGGGGCGACGACGCTGGCGCTAACAAACTTTGAGCCATGAGCTGAGCCGCCCCTACCCTTCTAGCTTCTTCCCCAGGCCGTGGGGCGGGGGCAGGCGGTGCCCCCCCTCGCACACGCACTGCGCAGTTCCCCTGCCAGCTCCCCGGGCACTGAAGTTTGCCCAGGGAGGTGACGCTCCCGCGAAAAAATCTAGTGGTAAACAAGCAGTCTGGTCCCACACCGAGTCTCCCTTCTGTTTTCCCGTTGTTCCACTTCTTTTATCATCCCTTCCCTCTCTCTTACGCCCAAAAGCTTCCCCTTCCTTTATTCCTTTCCCTGGCTTTGCCCCATTCTCCAGTGCCTTCTGCAATTTCCCTTTGGATGGGTTTGTTTGACGTGTGTAAAACTAACCGGAGGATCTGTGTGTGATGGTTGTTGTGATCGAAGAAATGTGATACCCTCCGTTTGCAACTTGTCAGGCCAGCAGGAAGGCGTGGCTGCCGAGCTTCTCTTGTTACAGCGATTATTGCTTCCCTTTGGGACACAGAGGTAATTTGCAAATGTAGTTTGGGAAGGAGTATGTCTATTTCCATTTCAGAGGGGGAAAAGAATAGCTTAAAATGGTATGTGGGACTGATGACAATTCAGTGGAGCTCCTTTGGAACTTACGTTGCTGCGGTTTCTTCCCCCTTCTTCTCCCCTCACCATGATTTAGTAATAAGTGTTAGTTTAGTCCTTGTATGGTGTTCTCAAACTCTGTGAAATGCTGCTGCTGTTCCCAGGTGACGGTATATTTATTCTGTTTATTATGAAGAGCTTGTTTCGAAAATGCTTATTTGTTGTTGTGTTGGCTCTTTAACAGTTTTGTTTTTAAATATCTATTCTTTGGCTGTTTTAAATCAGTCGAAATAGGAGCTTGACAAAAATTAGATAGGATATGCTGCTGCTTTGTACAGAGTGTGGCCAAAACTAACAATTCTCAGCGTTTCAGATGCTTTTTATTTTATGTTGACCTATCACAAAGGCACTTATTTTTAAAGGATTTTAAAGTACTGGTAAGCTAATGTCTTCTTGTATGTATAATTTGACTATTAAAAAACAACAACCAGTGTCTTGTTTGAACAAAACTTTGAGCAGACTCCACAGTTACTTTTTATAACTCTTTCCCCCCCACATGGAGTCATTTCTGTATCCCAGCACCATTTTGGTTTTAGGTGCTGAGTGTTTTATCATACTTGTACCATATAAAATCAGCTACTGCATATGGATTAGTTAACTTTGTAAGATAAATATTGATAACTCCTTTTATATCAAGCCCTAAATGAGCTAGAAATCCTATAGGTAGTATTTTAAAATGATTTTTGTAGAGGTTCTTTTGATATTAGATGCTAAATATCTAATTTGTAAAATGAGAAAGCCAGAAACTAATGTATACTGCTTCCATCCTATGGTCAGCAGGTTATTCTTAGAACGTTTTGATTTAGCTAAGACTTCTGAATTTACTTAACAGATCTTAAATGTTTTTTAAATACCATTTTAAAAATGTGTTTTTGCTTTGATCACTAGCTTTAAATGCAGGCCAAGTACGTTGTTAGTGTGGGTAACATGTTAAAGCTGCAGGTCACTAGTAACAAGACTTAGAGTTAAATATAGTTTTGTATTCTCTCAATATTACTTTCACATACCATTACACCAGTTGCACAAAGTGTCTGTTCAAACAGAGCAGCTGATTTGAGAGCAAAATAAAAATATTGGCTAGTCTCCAGAGATTTGGTTTATAGAGAGAGACCTTTGGCAAATTAATATTGTTACAGGAGGAACTATGTTTGAAATACACACTGTAACTAAAAACTGTCTTAACTTTAACAAGCGTGTCAGCCAGCAGAGTAATTAAGCAGCTGAAAAATAGGTCAGGACTGTATTATGAAGTGGCACGATGAGGTTGCAAATAAAGAGTACAGCAATATGTAAATTTTTTGTAGGTGACTTAAATGGAGAAAATTGATATGATATTGATGACTGTATTATCTCAGCATATATGAAACATGCCAGTGAGTATATTGTAAACCAGATTTATCTAATCCTGTAGAAGAATTTGCTAGACTAGTTATGCTTGTTTACTACGCTAAATGTTGGAGACTTCAATTGTAATGCTATTTTGCTTTCCATCCATGGCATGGTGTTATGTTGGTATCTATTTCTTCATAGATTTATTTGAGTAGAAGTTATGACTGGTGCTTTTGTGGTATTAATATGATTCTGTGTATTTGCAAACATTTTAGAATTAGATAGACTCCATCACCTTGAAATCTGGTTAGTTTAAAAAAAAATAAAGTGGTTTAAGGAGCTACATCTGCCTTGAGCCCCTCTGCCAACTTCTGTGGTTTCTTATATTTGGATGTCACCTTCTGTCATCTTTGTTTTGTGAGAGACCCCCACACACAAACAGGGAAAACAAAGTGATATCAAATATACAAAGTAAAGAAATTGAGGGGGAGAAATCATAGTTATAACAGTATTAGAGAAAAAATTTAGACAAGTGTGTTTGTTTTGTTTTACTAGACTGCTTTAAAGGAACAACATGTGATGACTTAGAGGTGTGATTAGTGTGTGGACTTGATACCGCTCTCATTAAAGTCTATAGGAGTTTTACCAGTTAGGCCAATGCTGAGTGGTTCTGAAAATCCCACCCTAGATATATGGCTGAGGGGTGAAAACATTATCTAAAGTTGTGTCTGAACTTAGGACCTGATTCTTCAAGCTCATGTTCATAGGGGTCCACCTGCATGTATGAGCTTGTGGGTTTGGTGCCTTAATATGTTAGTGTAGAGAATAAAAATCAAAATACAATTTTCTTTTTTCATGCTACCACTATACTGATAAATTATAAGGTGTTCTTATTTATTCTGACAGACTTTTGAAGTTTTTTTTTTTTTTTTTTTTTAAATTACAAGTTTGCCCTCACTTGTAGAGTTCTCAGTTGATGAGTCTTTTTGCCAGGGACAATGATGTGATTACACTTGGCTGGGCATATTTTTTCTGAACTTCAGAAGTAATGTTAAATGCAGCTGGAAAAACTTCAGTTTTAGAAATCTGGTACTATTTAACTTTCAGCTAATATATTGATTAATAACTAACTATTGGTGGTTGTGTGTGTACACGCTCCATCAGGCATGGAGGGTATGCAGTTTGGATGAAAAATACTACCAAACACAAAATAAAGTTAAATTGTATAAATTTAGAAGTCCTCTACATTATAATCTGCACTGTTTTGTCAAACAGTCTACAAGTTACAGGGTGAGTGTGTGTGTGTGAGAGAGAGAGAGTTTATCAACCTTATTTTTCCTGATTTGTGTTTATACTACTACAGTAAATGTAGTAAAGGTAGGTAGAATAGTCTAATGAGCAAACATGAAAAAATGAAACATGGCAATGACTATTAATCTTCTTCAATGATGTACTTCATGTTGGGATTAATAAAATTGCACCCATATCTCAGTGTAAGAAAGAGTTTCTAGTCATCTGTAGCTTTGCAAACCCCCTTAAGATGAATTCACTGAGGAGCTCTTGTGACTGCTGCACAGTTACAAGAGAATTTAAGATTATTTCCCTAAAGTTAATTTATTGAAGAATGTGTTCTGAGATGTACTATTTCTTCAACTTGGATTATGGTGGTCATTTAGATGGGTAATGTGGTCTGCAGAAGGTCAGGCTACTAATTTCTGACTGTTCTAAATATTAACTCTACTGCTATTTTAAAAATGTGGAAACAGCTGTAGATTGCACTTGGTGCTACAGTATTTTTAAAACTATTTTTATGTAGAAGCAAATGCACTTGTTTCCAAAACAAATTTAAGTTTTTACTTCTAAAAAACTTTTGTATTGAAAACTAGGAAGATGCAATTAGTTAAGGGAGCCTTCACTAACACCTAAAGGATTTATGTTACTTGAGGGATGAGTGGGGGGAACACCATTTCTACACTGATGAAGCATAAAAGCTATTCTAAATTAGGAAGGGTTACAGGCCACATTTTATTCCAGTATGTGAACTTTTGGGCAAGAAGTAGTACAAGGTGAACTGGAAAGAAAAGAAAATAGGAAGTGTGTGTTCAGTGGCTGAAATGAGCTGGTTGCACGAGACCAAAGTTCAAGAAAACAAGTTGTGAAATATTGTAGGAAAGAATTTTGGGCAGTTTTAGAGAGAAGATGAGTAGGCCACATATACCTGGTAACGAGTCAAAACAGTTTTTAACAGTTTAGTATTCCATTATATATTACAGGACTTCAACTTGCATATCTGTATTTTCAAGCTTTTTCTTGCTATTTCTGCAGCTAGCACAACTTGTTAGCGATGCCCTCCATATTTTTCCCCACAGGAAGATAATGCAATTTGAATGTTTTTTTGCTGATAATTTATCAGCTTAAGCACATCTTAAACTGCTTTCCCTGTAGCATAAGAGAATGTAGACAAAAGCAGACCTGAACTGGAGCATGTGGTTTGAAAAATCCTACTGCTCATTTGTCTATAGACAAATCTTAATTTAAAACCTGTTTTTTGTCTTAGTCTTTATTACTTTGATGCTGTACTTTCCTTTTCGGGCATTAACTTTTCAGAAGCAAATAAGAAAAATATAAAGATGGCGTTCAAAGTGAATGTTCTCATATTCCTGGCTAGTCTCCTAATTATCTTTTATGTTATATTGTATGGGTGCAGTTTGTTTATTTTCTAAAAGCTTAGTCCAATCCACCAGGTGTTCATTTGAAAAAGCTTTTATTTCTACATATACTTTAAGCTTGTTCTTTTAAAAGCGTTCTTCTAACAAGGCTATTGTACAATTTATTGAGAAAATACAGTCAAATTGAATGGGGATTTGCTTTTTGACATCTTGCAGAAATTTCTCAAGATGTGATCTCTCAGCTTGAGGTTGAGGGCAGGTAGGGAACATTTATAGTTTTGTTTTATACTATTCTGAAGGGTCATAGTAATCTGAAGTAATTCATCTTTCTGTATAAAGCCAATCATGTTAAACCCTATCCTGGGAATAGGAGGGCCTGTTCTACATTAGGAAATTAGGTCAGTATAACTATTGCTCAAGGTTGTGAAAAATCCACACCCCTGAGCGATGAAGTTAAACCCTCAAACCCTGGTGTAGGCACTTAAATCTATGGGAGAATTCTCTTGTAGAACTGGCTATCACATCTCAGGAAGGTGGAGTACCTATGCTGACTGAGGAACCTCTCCCATTGATGTAGGTAGTGCCTTCACTGAAGCGCTACAGTGGCGTAGCTGCAGTGTTTTAAGTGTAGACAAACCCAAAAAATAACGTTTTGTGAACTGTCATGACTTGTGTGCTGCACTCTCTAGTTCTAAAAGTTAATTTCTAATTTACTATTTTGCATTAAAAGTGGAAGAGAAAATAATTATTTTTTAAAAACAAAACCTTAAATCAGTCAGCAATTTTATTATGAAATATTTCTGGCTATTTAAGGCTTTTAGATTAAACATTTGACCTGACTTCTACACTGCTGAAAACTTATGTGGAACATTCTCTAACTTCTTAATTAGAACTACATATTTTGAGTACACCCATAATCCTGTGTGTATATAAACCCTCTCTATTTCAGAGATTATTTAAAATGACTTACTGTTATGTGATCTACTAAAATATAGTTGTGATAGGGTTGCCAGGGTGCAATCTGAATGGTGGGACCATGGAAACCTCTATCCCATCCCATCAACCTGGGGTATCCCTTCTGTGGTGCTGTTGGCAAGCTATAAACCTCTGACAGATACTGTACTTACACAGACATCTACAGGCAGGGACACCTCCAATTGAGTTACAGGAATGCTTCTCCCAGCCAATCATGAACCAGCAATAGAGAGGCTCCAGCCATGTCCCCCCAGCTTCCCAGCCTTGCACCCCAGAGCTGTACCATTTTGCCCTGGTCAGAAGCCTGATCAGTGTAAGTTCATTACCTAGTCTGTCCCTCCCTCAATGTGGAGAGGACACACACTAGCCTTTGTAAACTGAGCTGAGATTTCCCAATTAATTCAACCAAAGCACACTGTTTGAGGTAAAATATAAAACAGATTTATTGACTACAGAAAGATATATTTTAAGTGATTATAAGAAGCAAGTGTAGAGATCAAAGATGGTTACCTAAGAAATAAAATAAAATGTCAGTCTAAGTTCTATAAATTAAACAGGATTTGAATCAAGCAGTGGCTTATCCTTCAGTACACAGGCTGAGACTTTCCTCCAGCCTGGGGCCACCTTCCCCCAGTTTAAAGTCTTTGTTCTCCAGATATGCTTCTAGGTGTGGAGTTGTTGGGGAGTGAGGCCAAGTCATGATGTCACTTCCTCTCTTTATAGTTTCTTCTAGCTTGCTGGAAAGAGCTATGCTTGTGATGTGGGGAATCCACCCCCATTGGTTAAGCATTCTCCATTGTCTACATGCTCTCTCTGAGAAGTCTTCTGGGATGGTTGTTGGGAAAGTGGATTCCCTTTACTGGAGCATCAGCCTGTCTGGCTATTCCATTGTTGTACCTGAAAGGCTGGTTGTGGGTTTTCCCAACCTCACAACATATTTCAGTAACATACACAGCAAAACTTCATAACTTTGCATACAATGATAGCACATACAAACCAATGGAATATTCATGTTCAACAGATCAAGACTTTAAAAATGATACCTCACAAGGCATACTTTATACATGACATATCATAATTATATGACAGTGGTGAATATGGAGGTTACAGGGTGCTGCTTTGAGGCACAGAGTGCCACAGTAGTGTAGTGTGTTCCTTTTCTGGCATGACTGAATGTTTGTGAGTTTGTGTATATGTGTGTGTATATATATGTGTGTGTATATATATATATCTCAGACATTCTCGCATGGGCTTATCTGATGCTTCATAGCCAATTTCAGGATTTTTGGGGTGGCATAGAAATGATTCTTTAGGGCTCTGCAAAACTGGGCAATGTATGGCTACAGAATCCACAGGCATCAAAAATAAACTCTGTGTATGTATGTCTGGTGAGACTGAATAACCAGGGATTGTTAGGAAAAATTACCATGACATACTTCCAAACTTAGTGAACATTTTCCATATTTAAGGCTATTTTAGCAAATAAAAGGGTTAGAAAAATAGCCTTATAAAAATAAGGCTATGATTAGTATTGTTGTTAAAATTTGCTCTACAATTGGGGGACTCACTTTGGCTCTCAGACCCCCCAATTCCATGGTGTCCAAAAATATTTGGGCATAATAAGGTGCTGTGTAAGTTGTAGTTGGGGCTAAACAAAACAGCTATGTTAATTTTGGCTTCCTTCAAAACACAGCAATAAAATAGTTGCTGGTAAAATGGATTAGAACAAAATTAGTAGGGGAAAATATTATTTTTTAGTTTCTAAGGAGATAGTGTAATCATATCTGTAAAAATATGAATGCCCATTTAAAAAGTAAAGGAATGAGGTAGAATGGTTCAGAAATGGTAAATTTCTCTGCAATGGGTAACCTATAGAATACTCGTTGCGAAAATTTGATATATTGCTAAACTCTTCCCCAGGAAACAATTCTTAATTTAAAATGTAATCTTTTTAAACTGAGCACATCTCAGTCTCTCATCCATTTAGTGATACCAAAATAAATCAATAGTTTTGGAAAAGAATATCTTCATTGTGTGGTGTCACAGCTTTCAAACAATTTAAGAGGTACTAAACGGGAAATTATTAATTACCTTTAATTTAATGCGTGGTTTAACTTAATTTTCTATTTTGATTTCTTTCTTTTCCATACACTGTAGACTACTTGCTAGAGAATAGAAAAGATACATGTTTCCATAAATATAATTTACTGGGTACACACACAAAAGCAGTAACTAGTTATCCAAAATATATAGTAGAAATGTTATTGTCATGGAACTAAATATTTTCTGAAATGTTCATGGTTTTGAGGCAAACAAAGTATGGAATTTGGTGTTTTACAGACCTTGTGTCGTCACAAGGGTTTTTATTTTGGTGGCAATGTTGTAAAGAACATGAACTGTAAAATGGGTGCTGATTTCATTTGTACAGTGCCCATTATGAAAGATGATAAAGAAACTCTTGCAATTAATGTCTAGGTTCCAGTATTGAAAAAACTTGACATAGAACAAAGAATAGATAAACTAAAGTTATAAAACGTTTATAGTGATAAATAACCATGCTTCACATGTGGTGGAATCTTTTTATTGCAGAGAGGTTTTCTTTTTATATTGGAATCAGAGAAATCACTAAGGCCTTGTTGATCCTACAGACTCATGCACATAGAACTCGTTAGGCCTACATAGAGCTCTGTTGAAGCCAGTGATGCTCTGCAGGGGAACAGGAATCTGTACATACATAGGAGCTTACTCATTTTAAGCCATGATCCTGTATGTTGTCATATAAAATGCAACTGTTGCAGTGAAATTTGACTCAACAAATGCAAATAAAAATGAGAATAAATTGTAGTTATTGGGAAAGTAATACATATCAACATTTTAAATCCAAAATGAAATAAAAAAAAATCCCCGTTGTAGGACCACAATAATCATTAACTATAAGAAATCAATGAAAATAGACTGGACTTATTATAAAGTTATAACCTAAAATTGCAAAACAATTAAACTGTCATTAAATCTAAGCAGAAATTTACGAACACCTTTATCAGTATCCTACATAGTCTGTACTGTATAGATTTTTAATCCTGGTTTTTGATTAGAATTTAAATGTACCCAACACCTATTATTTTAAGGATTGAGCCTGCTAGCCTACTCAAAAACGTGTGCAATTTCCCTCTCCCTTCATGCTATGCATGTTTAACTTATATTCAGACTTCTCCATCTTTACTCCTGGGGGAATTTTGCACTAAAAAAAATAAAACTTCTGCGCACAGTATTTTAAAACTCTGCAAATTTTATTTGTCAAAATAACACTACATAATCACGCCAATTTCAGTTATTTTGGTAATTTATTTCAAAATACCTGTCAGCAAGTATGTCTGTAACAATGCAGACACACACACAAATTCCTCCAGGAGTAGAGAGTTAAAGAAACCCTTATGACAACCCAGTTCCTGTTTCTCTGCCCCCACCCCTCCTGCAGAGCCCAGCTGGGGGGCCAGATACTCACACCCTCTTTCCTCAGAACCCAGCTGCAGAGCCCCACCATCAGCCCAGACACCTGCCCCCCTACCTCTCAGCCCAGGGATCCAGAGGGAGAAACAGCCTGATGCTTCGTCCCAGGCTTGCGTGGAGTTTCCTGTGTGCTGCTGTCTCCTTCCCTCAGGGGGTGCAGGGAACTGCAGCTGCTGGGAACCCTCCAGCTCCTCCTCCCCCACCCCCGGCAGTGTCTTCTAGGTGCAAGCTGGGCTCTGCCAGGTCCAGCAGCCCTAGTGGTGGCCAGCAGCACTGCAGCCCATTTCTGTGGGGGGGAAAGGAAATTCTGCGTGCACATTAATTTCTGGAAGACTTTGCATTGCGCAGTGATGCAGAATTCCCCCTGGAGTACACCCTCTATACACACCCTTCAGAAATCTCTTTGCAGGGCTTCCTTTTTCCCGAGCTGAGAAGTTACTACTGCTTCTCTCCATAGCTTGGACAGGTTTTCCTGCCTGTCAGCTTCTCTCTTCAATCACTCTTCTCCCTGTCTCCCCTTTTTCCTGTGAAAGAGTCAGTAGCTCTTCAGACCACTTGCTAGTCCACATTTTCTATTTGTTTTGGTTGAGATTTTTCCAAGCCTCATTCCTGACCATGTAAGCTATTTTCTTATGATGAAATTCACCCATATAGGAGGGGGGTCCACACAAGGTTCTCTCCAGTCATTTGAGAATTTATTTTAGTAGATCTGCTGTTTGAGGTTAATGAAGGATAAATTAATTTTTAAAAAAGAGATCAGACTGATAGGTCTGCGTGTAGATGCTCAAGCTAGTTTAGATCTACTGTTTGTGTTGAGGATAGCCTATGCTGATTCAGAGCTGGTGGCAGATATTTCATTTTTCTCCCTGTGCATACTAGTTTATTGCTTGCAAGCAAAGGTGGAAAAAAATACGTTCATCCCATTTGTGTTTATCACTAAAATCGTATTGGAATCACAAAGTTTAGCTTTTGATGTGTGTACACTATGATTATAATGATTATGCCTTTGTGCCTTCTTTAATATTACTGTTGGTATAAATGACTTTCAGAAATAATTTAGGATACCACTAAGTCATGTGAAAATTTCCTTTTTATATTTTATTAGTCTAACACTCGTTATATTTAAAAAAAATGGAGTTCTGACCAATTTCATTTGAATTTATATTGCCAGTAAATGTTTAACCTTTTTCCTGTGAACTGAAAATCACATGATAGGAATGGCTCTCATCATTCTCTTCACCTATTTGTTTTGAATTCTAATTCTGTAGATAAATACTATACTTACCTGACCAATGGGGAAACTGAGGTTGCATCTTGTCTATTTCCCTATTACAAGTCTGTTGCAAAGTTGGGAACAGAGTCCAGAATTCCTTATTCTCATTCTGTGCCTTCTCCTGATTACTTATCAGTTTTTGCCTACCAAATATTAACATTTAATATTGAGATAAGTGCAAAATATCATCTGTGCAGTCCTACTCTTGAGATTGAAATGATGTTGGTCCCTAAGAGATTAGTATTGGATAGCTGTGCGAACCAATACCCCTCCCCCTCCAACTCGTGGTTGCATGCCACCTCCTCTCATTCTTAGCTTGCCCTACTTATAATCTTCCAGTCAGTTATTTCAATGAATGAGCTTTCTGTAGGAGCTTTATCTCTTCACCTGCTGTTCTGGCTCTTTTACCTGCTCAGTGCTTATCCTGCATTGAGTATCCTTTTATGTCTCTCCCTGCATTCCAGTCAGGTAGGAGTGTATTTGCTAAAGTATTTCCTGACCCTGGAGCTTTTTCAGGCTCTTCAGCACCACCAAAGGCTTGTCTACACTATGCAGCTTTTGGCAACAAGTCTGTGTTGACCTAAAAGTCAGCAAGTGTGAATGCTTTTTTGCGGTATTTTTTCGGCACTTTTGCCAACAAAATACTTCCAGCCCCGCGAGTGGCATACGCTTTGTTGGCAGGAGAGTGCTTCTGCCGACAAAGCTGTGTTCACACTGTTGCTTGCGTCAGCAAAACTTTTGTCTTTTGTGGGCGGGTAGGGGTTTAAGTACCCGCAAAAGACAAACATTTTGGCGACAACTGTGCTTTGTAGACATACCCTAAGATGCCGGCCTCCATGGACTTGGGAGGAAACTGGACTCTATAGCCTTTGATTTGACTCCAGATATTTATTTGCCCTTGTGTCAGAAGCTCAAAGTGCCTCTATGGAGTTAGAGAAATGGTAGGGTTGGATAAATGACAGCACAAAGGCAGATCTCCCTGGGATGGGATCTGTTGTGTCCCTTTTCCCTTCCACCAATGGAAATGGAGGGTATAATATGGTCTGTTTGTTTTACAGTCTCAGTATTCTTCCATCCATCTCTTTCTTTCATGAGTGTGGGAATTCACCTTCATATACCTCTTCTTTCAGTTTGGGGCAGAAGCTGCATAATTTTATTAGAGTAAAAACTTAAGAGAATTTAAAGTACGATAGAAGTATAAGTGAATATAATCCCCTCTATTCATTTGCATGACTACTGTTATCTTGAATAGCCAGCAGGCTTGCATGCAGAGGAGGATGTATACAGAAGCCCGGTATTTCTTCAACTTAAATATACTTTATATCAGTGGGTCTCAAACTTTAGCAACCCAAGGACACCCATTTTGATTTAAAATTTTTCACAGGCCCCCAAATCCCCTGCTCAGCCCCAGGCCTTTCCCCCACTCCACCTCTTCCCCCAAGGCCCCACCCTGCCCCTCCTCTTCCCTGCTTCTTTCTGCCCCCTCCTCTGAGCGCACCCCCTCCCTGCTCCTCCCCTCCCTCCCAGTGCCTCCCACACGCTGCTGAACAGCTGTTACATGGCGTGCAGAAGGCACTGAGAGGGGGAGTTGATGATCAGCGGGGCTGACGGCCCCAGACATGACTTGCGAAGTCCCAGAGTAGTTTGCGGACCCCAGTTTGAGAAACTCTGCTTTATATAACATTGTGACCAATACCACTCCAACTCAATGTCTTGCTTGGTCTTTTGGCTTCCCCCTTGTGTTACCATCTGACTGTAGCAGGTGAACATGTCTGTAAGATGACACATCTGTTCATGCCCCTTGACCAAGAATCAGAGGATGGTATAGTTTCCGGAAAGTGTTTACTCTTCGGTACTTCTCCTTGCAGGTTACAAGGTTCTCTTCTTTTTGGGGACCTCTGCATGAAATTACCCATACAACAGTAATCTTAAAAGTAAGATTTGATTAAAAACAGGAAATAACTATTTACTTACTATCTGGGTTTGCATCTTCCATAAGCTAAATTTAACTAAGGCATTTTAAAGTAGTTACAGAGAGAAAAGAAAAGTGTGGAACTCCTTACCTGAGGAGGTTGTGAAGGCTAGGACTATAACAGCGTTTAAAAGAAACTGGATAAATTCATGTTGGTTAAGTCCATAAATGGCTGTTAGCCAGGATGGGTAAGGAATGGTGTCCCTAGCCTCTGTTTGTCAGAGGATGGAGATGGATGGCAGGAGAGAGATCACTTGATTATTGCCTGTTAGGTTCACTCCCTCTGGGGCACCTGGCGTTGGCCACTGTCGGTAGACAGATACTGGGCTATCTGGACCTTTGGTCTGACCCGGTACGGCCGTTCTTATGTTCTTATGAATAACGTACATCTCTTGAAAGCAATCTGCTCTCTGATCCCCCTTTTGGTCAGGTTGTCATGATTGCTTGATGTCCAGAGACAAATTTCTCATGCTGTGTCCAGAGATCTTTTAGGATTTGTCACATTTTGTTTTTGTATCAATTTAATTCTGTCAGTTTAGAAACAGATCAAGTTAAATCAGTGCAATCCTTTAGTGTAGAGAGTTATACCAGTATGTAGGGGGGCTCATCTCGTTATGGCTTATTTTCATAAACTTGTGAAATAGGCAATACTTCTATCAGCATCTTTCTACCAGTATAACTGTGTTTATGCTAGGGATCACACTGATTTAACTATTTGGAAACCACTCATAATAAAAGGTAGAACTGAATTATGCCTTTGGAAAATTTGAAGTGCCTTTAAGATGGGGGATAACATACTAGGTTGGTGTCTTGTACAGTGTGTTTTAAAATATAATGTAACAGTAAGCTGTCAGTAATGGTAATTGGAACCTTGTATTTGTTAGCAAATGTAGTATCTGGGAAAATCTGTTTAGGTAATGTACAGCAAAATGGTTTTAACAATTATGATTTAGAATTAGATGCTCACTAGTAAAAAATGGTCTGAAAGGCGTTAGAAAACAAGTTTTTGTTAAAGTATAACTACTGTTTTAGCTTTGTAGCATGTGGTTAAGCTTTGCATATTATTATGGTTTCTGCCACAGCAACAGTAACTTGTACCTGATTATTACTGTAACTGTATATTAAGTAACTGTTTATACTTTAGTTAAAGCAGTTCTAAAATAGTGTGAACAGTTTCTTGAATATAAGTGCATAATTTTCAGCAATATAAGTTTTCTTTTTTTCTGGGATGGGGAAATCAAATGTCATTAAGAAGTTAATAATTAGTGTTGTAAAACTTGGAACAGTCCATTCTTTCAAGGTTGTCACAAAGACTGCCAAGTTTGCCGTGCTTACAAACTTTCTAAGCCTTTTGGAAGACTGCAAAAATAATTGTAATAAACTTTGGGATCCTCTGAGCTTCCCTACAACAACTAGTACAGAAGCTAATAATATAATGTATTCCATTTCATAGTGTAAAAAGTTCGAGAGTTGCATGTAAAATTCTACAGAAACTTCAAACTTGGTGTGAGGTTGTGAGAACTGTGTACTATTCTACCTCCTGTTTCTCTCTTTTTGTTAATTTGTAAACCTAGAGAGAATTCCTCTTGTGCTCCTGAACAGAACATATGTGAACATGTGACTCTCCCAGTTGATTTGTTCCAAAACAGTCTATATGTTCAGTGTATGGTCAAAACTCATTGCCTTCCTGTGGTTTAACTATTTGTTTAGTAGAATGACCAGTCCAACCGTTTCCTCTAGGTTTGGCTGCTCAGCCGGCACCTCTCTGCTTTATACCCAAAATTCTTCTGTCAGAGAAACCCAGTTCTGAAGCCTGCTTTCTTTTGTTTTATTTCCTTCAGTTAGAGGCCCTCCCTCCAGACTTATTGTTTCTGGCAGGTGTTGTGGGACAGGGTAAATGTTAGCTCCTGTTTCCAGGAGAGATCATTAACTCTTTTCTGCCTCGCTCCAGTGTGGACTTGTCCTATCCTATTACATTTGAACCTGAAGATGAACTGTGGAGATTAATTCAGTTTGTGCATGCCAATGCCACAAGAGATGATCTGTGTGCTGGAATATAGGTATGATTCTCTTCCTTTAGCAAGGGAGGAAGACTATACAAATGTGAAAGAGCAGAGGTGAATGAGGCATACAGACAGAAGGAAGAGTAATAAAAAACAGCAGGGAAGGGGCAAACAGACTGAGAAGAGAAGCAGTTCTGTTGTCTTAGTGACAGTTAATGAGAACTGTTGGGTTTGAGAGTGATGTGGAAGAAACAAAATCAGCTTCTCTAGTAACCCAAAACTTCGGATAGCTGATGAGGGTATCTGAGCAAGGAAAGGGGTTCCAAAAAAGGGTGGATGCTAGTTTAAATAACTGTGAGGGAAGAGACACACGTGCAAAGGCTCAGTGAAACTCGTCTAAAAAGTGGATAAAAATGGACTAACTCCATGTAGGAGGAAGTGTATTCTAGTGTTTAGAGAAGAAACAAAGAAGTCATTGCTCCTGTTAGTAGTCTCAGCAAGAAGGTCCACACGAATGAGAGTCTGAGTCCTGCAACAGGCTGATGTGGGCATTGTATGCAATTCTACTAACAACAGTTCTTTTCCTTCCCTATCTTGTCCACAGGTGCATAGGTATGACCTTTTTGGTCAGCATCTGAACCAAATTCTTTTATAGCATACTCTACTGACTGTCTAGGTTATGGTTCAAGATTTCAGGTAGTGCTACTGTTTTCAAAGCAGTTTTCTCCCACCTTGTGTTTTGGCTGACATTAGTTTTTCTTGATAAAATAGATTTGAATGACAAAGGCTGTGGTTGAGTTATTGCTGGGTGCTTAATGGCTCCCATGTTAGACTAGAGTTTCTCAGTGTGGATTGATTTAAATCGCCAAGTGGAAAGCCTCGATTTAAATCAATTTTAATCAACTTTTCCATTTGTACTTCACTTCTTTCTTTAAAGAGAGGTGTATTCTCAATGGTTGAGATAACCATTAAAACATACTGATTTACAACTAAACAGAGCCTTTACATTAGAGATCGTACAACTTTTTGTTACCTAGGAGGGTACTATATTGCTATATACATTTATTTAAGCAATTATATAGTTTAGTATTTTCAGATACATATTAATTGTACATTTTTAGTATGTTAGAAAATGGTGAATGATATATTTCTTGTTTATACTGTTGTGCCATATTTATAAAGGTTGACCTCCAAATTTAGATGTTTTTCCCCTGATTTTTTTCTATCTATAGAAAGCAGCCTTTAACTCTAACGTTTTTGATAGAGGCTAATGAATTCAGCATATTTATTTTTTTACTTAAATGTTGTAAGAGATTTTAATAAGTTTAGGCCTTAATATATATTATATTAAATTCAGATTCCACTTTAAAGAAGTTTATTTTTAAAAAGAAAAACATAATTTAACAATTAAAAATCCAATTTTTATTCACCCTGCTGTTGCTGCATTATCACTCTCTAATCTGCTCCTTTGTGGAGCAGTTTGGGGATCTTTGGATATGATTGGTTAGTTTGTGTTTGTACAGTGTTTTGAAAATGGAAGGCACTATGTAAGTACTAAGTTTTAAAATGAAATAATTACTTTGATATGTTTGTAAGGAAGGTGCCGAAAAATGTTATGATGGAAGCTAGTGATGAAAACTAAAATCTGTTCTATACTGACCCCATAAAGGTGACTTGCAGAAGAAACACAGGTTTATGCCGTGCGCATGCGTGTGTGTGTGTGTGTGTGTATATAAATATATCTATATCTATATCTATATCTATATTTACTTTCTGATGTATAAAGAAGGCCTAACATTTTTAAAACTCCCCCCCCGCCCCCCCCGCTTGACTTTTATCCTAGGGACAGGACTTAACATTCTTGAGGATTTTCAGGTTAAAAAAAACTTACAATGTTCAGACTTTCTTTATATATCACAAAGAAAGGGGGAGAAAGAGTAGAACAAACAATTTTTCTCTTTCCTTCACAGAGCACCTTTCAATTTCTAGTTTACAAGCATGCTTGAATAGTTGCATTTATGAAAAATCTCAATTCTTTCTATAATGCTCTTATATTTTTTTATTTAACAGATTATGGTATTTAATTTTTTTTTAAATTATGAAGATAAATTTTCTCCACTTTATAATTAATTTACCTCATGGTCATGCTACCTATTTAAGTCAGCCTTTATTGTATAAAATATTTGTGGAAATATTAGTTGTATTTATAACACTGTTTTCTGACTGATATTTTGTACTGATTGCATTATACATTCCAGCAGCTATAACAAAAAATCCAGTATCTTCATTACTGTTCAAACTTTTAAATATTTTTCTAAGTTATATGAATCTATTTAACAGTGAGCCATGCTGATATGTTTAGTCAGCATGTTCTCTAGATTCAGTTACAGTACAGCTGGAAAGTTAAACAGACTTTTGCATGCATATGAGGGTGACAACTAAACCTAATGAAAAGTCAATTAGTAAATTTTATACTGAGATTTTTAAAATATGCACACTTGCATACAGGGAATACTGAGGATTTTAGTAACTATTAATGGATTGATGAAAGGAGTCTACAAAGGCCACCACTCAAGCCCCACTCACAGGAACGGCCATACTGGGTCAGACCAAAAGTCCATCTAGTCCAGTATCCTGTCTTCCAAGAGTTGGCCAATGCCAGGTGCCCTAGAGGGAATGAACAGGTAATCATCAAGTGATCCATTCCCTGTCACTCATTCGCAGCTTCTGGCAAACAGACAAGGGACACCATAGCTCCTGCAAACATTTTTGCCTGTGTTTGGACTAGGGCCAAAGCTATATTTAAAGTTTTATGGTTTAGCATAATTTCACCAGTAAATCTATTTTCTGGAACAGTTCCTCTACTTTTATTATTTAAACAATTTTGGAACATGTTGTAGCATCTGCAAAACCCTACAGCAACCCTGAGTTGCTACTAAAATCCAGTACGCTGTTACGTGGACTGCTGAAAAAGACACTTCTCTCAACAGCTTTGGAGTTGATATAGGCTGAAAAGAACAGAGCTTCACATGAAGAATAACGTAGAGTACATATAGCCAACTTTTGCTGAAGTAGTGTCTTCCTTGGATGCAGATTTGAAACACAGGTTTCTTCTGATTGATTTTGACCTATTTGACTAATTACAATAGAAACTTGCAAAAGAAAATACAGGGATCTTCAGTGCTTTTACCATGCAGGGTAGTAGTGTTGTCATTTTTTAATTCCCTGTCTGCTTACTATTTTATCACAGTTGTCCTCCGAATGGGTGGATGGATTAATGTATTTGCAAAAGGAAAGTCATCCTATTTATAATTTTGGGTTCTCAAAATTAAAACCTCCAGCAATCCCTTGCATTGGGTGACTTAATCTGCTACTCTTTCATGTTAATCAAGAAAAGATGCTACGAGTGAAGGATACCATCTCTGTGCATTTGGGAGGAGGGTTTACAACGGTGCCTTCACAGTAGTACTTTCGTAACAAAAATCAAAACCAAACTCGAGTAAAAAAAGTTGATGTTATTAGCCTCAAATGGCTGGAGCATGGCCGCTCCTAGCGATCTGGGAGTCTGGCCACAGATGATCACTTAGACCCATGGCTTTGCCGTCGGGAATCCCTCTTCCTACTGGCATGTCTTTTTGGTAGATAGAGCATTAGAGGCATGGTGTTTGAGGAGATGTATGAAGTCATTTTAGTGTCTCAAAAGGAGACCCTCAGACTTAGTTTGGATGGGAGAAGCTTGTGTTTTGATGCAAAAAAGTTTGTGTGGATTTTTTTAGATATATCATGCACAGAAACTGCTTAACCACCACCTTTACACTTCTAAGATAAACACGACATTTTCTTAATGGACAGTTAGCTATTTGTCTCTCATGAATGCACCAAAAGTATATCAGATTATCTGCAATCCCTTATAACATGTTTTGTGTACGGCTTGATGCATTAAACGTTTTTTTTTTAAAAATCCCCACGCACATCAGACGACACAAAGTATTGAAAATGCTTTTTGAGCAGTTTGAGAGATCAAGTTTTGTACATCTCGATTTTTTTTTCTTGAGGCACTGTTTTGAGTTCACAGAGTGGTGAACTTCAGGCTGTAATGACTGGTCCACCTTGCACTCTTGTCTACAAGGTTAAGATGATGCTAGACATGTTTTGAAGGGCTGGATTCTCCAACTGAGCTGTTTAACACTAGACTGAAAGGGAAGTAGAAAGAGTGAGTTTGTGTCTCCTTGATATTCCTGGGTTGGTTTCCTGTTGCAGTTTATAGCAGCTCATGTTGCTCAGAATTGTGCTGGGTGCCAGTGGACCATAGGAACCAGTGTGACTGTAGAGATTTGACAAGTGTTTGGGGTTCCCTAGGAACATTCCCTGTGTTGGGATGCAGTATGTGTGTAGCTATGGCAGCTATAGACTATTCAAAGATTCCACTATGTTAGGGGAATCCTCCACTGGCTGGATCTTTGCCCTAATATACCAGAAAATGTTGGCCTTCATTTTTTCCAGAGTTGGCAATAAACTTGCATCGTAGTTGCCTGTGTTGGCAAATTGCTTTTCCACAAGCTTGATGTGACAAGGTTTATAGGTTTTTATCTGGAGTGTATTAGAGCCCTTAGATTGTCGTCCTCCCTCCTTCCTGCTCTCTTTCACTTCAACCCAATGCAGTAGTTTCTGCTATTAATCAGCGAACCTGGTGTAAATGACTACCTGTCTTTGTTTCTCACTGTTACAGTTTGACAGGTCTGTAGCTTGAAGGTCATGTCCAGGCTCATCTCATTTGGGGCAGAGCAGCTTGGGTGGCTAGTCAGGACTGTTTCTATGCAGGAGATGAGCAAAGCAGCTTCATGGTTATATGTGTATATGCTTATAAAGAATTATTGCTTAGATTAGTAATCTAAGCAAGAATCCAGGTTTGATATTGGTATTACAGAACATATTCCACCTTGAGGGATGCTCAAATTCTTCCAACACCAAACACCTTTTAGATGTATCTAAAGGTAGAGCAAGAATGTGGGTGGTGGGCACATGTTGAGAAGTGGGATAGTAACGAAATGGAGCTGAGTTATATGAGAGCGCATGGAGAAATGAAGTTTGAAGTGGGGGTGCACTGAGGACCTACACTGAGAGAAGCAGAGCAGAGAGGAGCTCTGTCCTTATGAATTTGAGGTGGTTCACCAAAGATCTCTGCTGGTGTGATGAACTGGAATGAAGTACTACTTCAGCTTGAGGCTTCCCCTGCCCATACATGTATACCTTCAACATTCCCTCCCATCCACTCCTCATTCCTGCTCAGGTCCCCAAGCTTACTGTACATGGCTGCTCATCCTGTCCACTTTGACTCCCTATGGTGTTGCTGGGGTTTGGGCAGCTGTGGTGTTGGTGGGTGGAGTTACTGTGGGTGTGGAGGACAGGGACAGAAAGTGGGGATGTATGGGGGCAGGGATCCATCCATGCCGTTCCCCCCTTCAGCTCTGGAAGAAGTATTCATCCTCTTCACATGTAGTCCACAGGTTGTTCACCAGTGGTAAAAGGGGTCTGGTGACAAGGGGAGTCTAAAGTCTTCATAGGCATCTGTGGCGCCTAGCTTCTCCATGCGGGGAAGTCTTTCAAGCACTGGTGCTTTATGCTGAGGCACTTTGCTACTTCCTGAGTTTGCCAAGGAGCAAAGGCAGCAGTGCTTTTGGAGCCCTTCACGTACTGATTTGTCAGTGCAAAGAGACAGAGATCCCTTTCTACACCAGCTTTGTCTCATTCCCAACCTAGGGCCCCCACATCCTTCAGACTCCCACTCCTATCCCGGTATGACTCAACAAGCTATGTCAGAGCACAGCTGGTGAGCTAGCAAGACTAAGGGCTTGTCTACCCTGGCAATTAACAACGCTACAACTTTCTCACTTGGGTGTGAAAAAACACCCCCCTGAGCGCAGCAAGTTGCAGCTCTGTAAAGCACTAGTGTAAACAGTGCCCCAGTGCTGGGAGCTGCCCCCCTCTTTGAGGTGTTTTTTTTTAGAGAGCTGGGAGAGCTCTTTCCCAGCGCTGCGCTGCGACCACACAAGGCATGTTAAAGTGGTGCCAGTGTAGACTAGCGCATAGAGTGTTGAATCTGAGCAGATCTGTGAGCAAATCTTAGTGAAACTCAGGTTATCCTGAATTAGGAAGACAACTTTTGTGCTTAATTTCGAAATTTCTAAGTGGCTGGTGTGACAGATTGTCAATGTCCTGCAATACTTTGAATGAATTTTATTAAATTGTTGTACCCTATTGAAGTAGGGTTAATATCTTTGTGGTACATTGTATCAAATGCAACCTGTATATGTTGTTGTGACATTATTTGTACCTTCTTTAGTAGAAAAGAGGGAAGTTCTTCCTCTGTTATCATCCCTTTGAAGCCACCCCACTGGAGAGGCAAGCATATACTAGTTCAAATTAGATTTTCCATGGACCAAAAGACAAAGAAAGGTTTTTTTGATAAATAATCTGGCTCCAAACTGGCTGATGGCTTTTTTTCCTGATCCAGCAAATGGACAGGACCTCTGGTACATGGAGGACCCCAATTCTTGTTCTGAGTTGGAGCTGTGATGAACTTGTGACTGCAAAGGAATCCACTTCAGTGGGGCATTGAAGGACTGCTCCTGCCAGAATCTATATTAGAGTTGGGGTTAATTCTGGTAAGCTTATTAACAAGCGTGTAGGTTTTTATTGTTTTTAATATGTTTTCTCTCTTTTTTCCCCTTAAGAATAAAGTAGGCTTGCATAGGACATGCTGTGTGGTTTTACCTGCATAACTAGCAATTACACCTGTTAACCGCCTCTGAAGAGAAAGAAAGGAGTGTCCTAAGGCAACCAGTCTGTGCTGAGAAATACACAGTGAAAGCAGGGAACTGTGCAGCACAGAAATAACCCTGTCAGACAGGGGAGAGATGCATGTCTACACCCAAGAGAGGCAACAACTGAGGACCTGGAAGCCTTGTTTGGCCACCGAGGTGAAATACAAGTGCAGTGGCCCTGAACTATGATGACTGGTTTGTGATATTACCTATCTGGGTGAGAGAGAGAGGGAAGTTTCATGTTTGTGGGGACTCTAGTAGCTTAGGCAGAGGAACCAAAGAAATATAAGGGAAACATTAAAAAAGGGAACTCCTTTAAAATGTATAATTCGCAAAATTTAATAAATATTGTAGTAAAACTACCTAGAAAATTCTGTTGTCTTGGGAATTAGTGTGCTGAATTTGCTGACTAAATTAAATCTCTAAATTGTGATACTGGGGGATTTTAGATTTGCTTTATGGCAATTGTTGCTACTGGAACCTCCATAGCTAGTTGAATACATTGAAATATATGTACATCCTCAGGTGCCTAATGGGAGCCGGTTTTGGAGCTCTAGCTACTCCAGAAGGGATAAAATGAGAACTCAATGAAACAATAAAACTGTGGTATAACAAAGACATAGGCCCTTATTCAGTAAAACGCTAAGTAGGTGCTTAAATTGTAAGGGGTAGTGGCTCTCACTTTTTACTGGAATTAACACTAATACTCATGGGAGAATAGATTCTTTCCTAATATTTTAAAGAAATAAAGTAACAAAGCAGCATCACCACCTAACTGGTGGATGATCAAAGTCAAAATATCCTGTCCATCTATGGTGAATTGCAAAACAAACACAGCTCTTACATACAACACTTTTCTTGATTATCTCTGAATGCTTATGGATCTGGGCCAGGGGTGGGCACACGTTTTGGCATGTTTTACACATTTGGATATGGAAATTTTATGGCGGGCCATGAATTATCATGAAATTGGGGGTTGGGGTGTGGGAGGGGGTGAGGGCTACGGCTGGGGTGCGGGCTCTGGAGTGGAGATGGGGGGGGGGTGCTGGGGGGTGCTCCGGGCTGCAACTGAGGGGTTTGGAGGGCAGGAGGGGAATCAGGGGTGCAGGTGGTGCTTACCTCAATCAGCTCTTGGAAG
Source organism: Mauremys reevesii (assembly GCF_016161935.1). Lineage (NCBI taxonomy): Eukaryota > Metazoa > Chordata > Testudines > Geoemydidae > Mauremys > Mauremys reevesii. The sequence continues at coordinate 92,689,567 of NC_052626.1, forward strand.
CAGTGGCATGTCCTCCCTCCAGCTTCTACACAGGGGAGCAGCTAGGTGGCTCTGCGCACTGCCCCATCCGTAGTCACTGCCCCATGGTTCCAGGCCAATGGGAGCTGCAGAGGTTGGGGCAGGGGCAGCGTGCGGAGACCCTTGGCTGCTCCTATGCGTAGGAGCCGGAGGAGGGACATGCCTCTGCTTCCAGGAGCTGCGCAGAACCGCAGCACATGCAGAGCGGGGCAAAATCTCAACCCTGCTCATCGGCTGGAGCAGGGCAAGCCCTGGACCCTGCTCCCTGGTGGGAGCTCAAGGGCTGGATTAAAACATCAGAAGGGCCGGATGTGGCCCCTGGGCTGTAGTTTGTTCACCCCTGATATAGGCCTTGAATCAGCAAAGTATTTAAGCATGTGCATAGTCCTGTGTGTTCAAGAACCTTGGTGAATCAGTTTTATGGTGGTGACAGTGTTCTGTCTTCTGAGTATTTTCACAGTATGCTGTTGTGTTAGTTCCCTTGCTCAACACCACAAGGTTGGGCAAGGAAGGTTTCCTACAAGTGAAGAAAGTTTCATAGCCATGATACACTTAAAACCTGTTGTGAAAGGACTGAATGCCTTATATAAAATAAAGAATTTGTGTATTTTTATTAATATTTTACACTTCCTAAGTAATATATTGGATCAAATTCTCTTTGTGATCTGTTCCATAATTTCAAGTTTTTGTATTGTGATAGGATTACAGTATTGTACCAAGCTATAACTTTCCATTATTAAGGTAGTTTAATTTTTACATGAATATGTGGTCATTTTAATAGAATCCAACAATCAGATTGTAACTTTGTCTTACGTACAGTTGTAGTTGAAAAGAAGCAAATCTCTGCTTTTCACATTTTTTTTCCTTTTGAGACTTTCAGTAGAACTTCTGTGTGATTAGTATAACAACTGTAGACATTTTTTAAATTGAATGTAAAGGTTTAAAAAAATATAGTAAAAATATAAATTCAGAAGATACCATGGTCATATTAAAGGTATAAATTTCTGATCTCTAATACGGTGTTACATTGTAGGAGAGCCTCCTTTCAAATAAATGAAGTGAGGTGGTAGGCTAAGTCTTCTGAGGGAGCGTGGTTGGTTTTTTTTGGTATTAAATGTTGGTCCAAAGTAGGTAAATGTGTAGAGGTTTAAAAGGATTGTTTACATTTCTGTTGCAAATATTTGTGTCTTTACTCACATCAGTGTGTATTAGAAACAGTTGCTACATGAGCCTTTAAAACAAATGCACTGGACTATAGGCTGTTACTACCTTGCTTTTGATAGTGTTGTATTACATTCTTTTGTCCTGTATGAACTTTCGTTTGTATATCTATGCTTTCTACTGGTAAAGGCATAGGTTTCGAATGAACAGATTTTATTTAATATACCTGTTGAAATAAAATACAGAAAAGGGTTATTTTCCTGTTTGCCAGTGGTAATATAAAGGTCAGCAATTACAAATTGGCCTCCAAAAATGGATCTGTAGATTTAATAGAGGCAGCAATTTGCATACTCAGAACCTGAAAAAACTGGGTCGTTATGTGTGGCATTCAACGGTGGCTCCAGGCACCAGCACGCCAAGTGCGTGCCTGGGGCGGCAAGCCACGGGGGGGGTGCTCTGCCGGTCGCCGTGAGGGCGGCAGGCAGGTTGACTTCGGCGGCATGCCTGCAGAAGGTCCGCTGGTCCCGCAGCTTCAGCGGACCTCCCGCAGGCGTGCTGCCGAATCTGCGGGACTGGGGACCTCCTGCAGGCAAGCCGCCGAAGGCAGCCTGCCTGCCATGCTTGGGGCGGCAAAATACCTAGAGCTGCCCCTGGTGGCATTTTTGGAGAGCACTTAAGAAAAATTGTCTCAAAATACCAACTTCAGCTTTGTCAAATATGGCATAAACATAAATTAGAGACCTGGAGATGATTTCTTGTTGTAGCTGTGTACTAGATAACAAGTAAGATATTACTATCCCTTTTTAAGAACTAAGTATATTGTCAAGAGTGAAACTTCCTGATGCAATGAAAATTCTGTATACAATTTTTAATATCTGAACAGTTGTATTCCACTGTAATAATTATTAAAATAAACATTTTCTTACAGTAAACACATTATGCTTTCCATAAATCAAAGCATAACTTTAGAGTTGGTGTCAATTTTACAATTCATAAAATAAAACATTGCTATTTCTCATTTCTATCGGCTTCAGAAATGGAGTATGTATACAGTCAGAATGAATGATACAAATAAGAATACTTCTGAACAAAAATGAGGAAGTTAGTTGAACTGAATTTAAAGGGTACAGTGCCAAAAGTGAAATCCCTGCAAGCTGCGTGGAAACTTTTAAAAGACACCATAATAGAAGCTCAATTTAAATGTATACCCCAAATTAAAAAACACAGACGACCAAAAAACTGTCACCGTGGCTAAACAATAAAGTAAAGTAAGCCGTTAGAGGCAAAAAGACATCGTTGAAAAAGTGGAAGTTAAATCCTAGTGAGGAAAATAGAAATGAGCATAAACTCTGGCAAGTTAAATGTAAAAATATAATTAGGAAGGCCAAAAAAGAATTTGAAGAACAGCTAGCCAAAGATTCAAAGTAGCAGCAACAATTTTTTTGAAGTATATCAGAAGCAGGAACCTGCCAAACAAACCAGCGGGGTGATGCTAAAGGAGCACTCAAAGAGGACAAGGCTATTTCAGAGAGACTAAATGAATTATTTGCATCGGTCTTCACAACTGAGGATGTGAGGGAGATTCCCAAACCTTAGCCATTCTTTTTGGGTGACAAATCTGAGGAACTGTCCCAGATTGAGGTGTTGGTAGAGGAGGTTTTGGAACACATTGATAAATTAAACAGTAATAAGTCACCAGGACCAGATGGTATTCTGAAGGAACTCAAATGTGAAATTGCAGAACTACTAACTGTGGTATGTAACCTATCATTTAAATCCACTTCTGTTCCAGATGACTGGAGGATTGCTAATGTGATGCCAATTTTTTAAAAAGGTTCCAGTGGCGATCCCAGCAATTATAGGCTAGAAAGCCGAACTTCAGTACTAGTCAATTGGTTGAAACTATAGCAAAGAACAGAATTATCAGACACATAGATGAACATGATTTATTGGGGAAGAGTCAACTTGGTTTTTGTAAAGGGAAATCATGTCTCACCAATCCACTAGAATTCTTTGAGGGGGTCAACAGGCACATGGACAGTGGTGATCCAGTGGCTATAGTGTACTTACGTTTTCACAAAGCCTTCGGCAAGGTCCCTCACCAAAGGCTCCTAAGCAAAATAAGCTGTCATGGGATAAGAGGGTAGGGCCTCTCATGAATCAGCATCTGGTTAAAAGATAGGACACAAAGGGTAGGAATAAATGGTCAGTTTTCAGAACAGAGAGAGGTAAATAGTGGTGTCCACCAAGGGTCTGTACTGGAACGTGCACTGTTCAACATATTCATAAATGATCTGGAACAAGGGGTAAAGAGTGAGGTGGCAAAATTTGCGGACGATACAAAACTACTCAAGATAGTTAAGTCTAAAGCAGACTGTGAAGAGTTACAAAGGGATCTCATTAAACTGTGTGGGCAACAAAATAGCAGATGAAATTCAATGTTGATAAATGCAAAGTAATACACATTGGAAAACATAATCACAACTCTACATATAAAATGATGGAATCCAAATTAGCTGTTACTACTGAAGAAAGAGATCTTGGCGTCATTGTGGATAGTTCTCTGAAATCATCTGCTCAATGTGCAGCAGCAGTCAAAAAAGCCAACAGAATGTTGGGAATCATTAGGAAAGGGATAGATAATAAGACAGAAAATCTCATATTGTCTCTATATAAATCCCTGGTATGCCCACATCTTGAATACTGCATACAGATGTGTAAAAGCAACAAAGAATCCTGTGGCACCTTATAGACTAACAGACGTTTTGCAGCATGAGCTTTCGTGGGTGAATACCCACTTCTTCGGATGCAAGATGTTTGCTCCCACGAAAGCTCATGCTGCAAAACGTCTGTTAGTCTATAAGGTGCCACAGGATTCTTTGTTGCTTTTACAGATCCAGACTAACACGGCTACCCCTCTGATACTTGACACCATACAGATGTGGTTGCCACACCTCAAAAAAGATATATTGGAATTGGAAAAGGTTCAGAAAAGGGCAAGAGAAATGATTAGGAGTATGGAACGGCTTCTGTATGAGGAGAGATTAATAAGATTGGGACTCTTCATCTTGGAAAAGAGACAGCCAAGGGGGGATATGATAGAGGTCTATAAAAATCATGACTGGTGTGGAGAAAGTAAATAAGGAAGTGTTATTTACTCCTTCTCATAACACAAGAACTAGGGGGTCACCAAATGAAATTAATAGGCAGCAGGTTTAAAACAAAAGGAAGTATTTCTTCACACAATGCATAATCAACCTGTGGAACTCTTTGCAAGAGGATATTGTCAAGGCCAAGACCATAACAGGGTTCAAAAAAGAACTAAATTTCATGGTGGATAGGTCCATCAATGGCTATTAGCCTGGAGGGGCAGAGATGCAAAACCATGCTCTGAAGTGTCCCTATCCTCTGTTTGCCAGATGCTGGCGATGGGATGGATCACTTGATGATGTTCATTACCTCTTAACCAGTTGGTATTGGCCACTGTCGGAAGACAGTATATAGTAACTCCACACTTAACGTCCTCTTGCTTAACCTTGTTTCGATCTAACGTCCCTGCTCAATTACAGAACATGCTCCATTTAAAGTTGTGTAATGCTTCGCAATAACGTCATTTGGCTGCCTGCTTTGTTCACAGCTGGCAGAACCCCTATTATCTCCCCTACACCCCCCCCAGTGCCTCCCGCCTGCCGGCAGACCCCGCACATCAGCACCTTCCCCCACCTCCCCCCGCTTCCTGTCCATGGCAATCAGCTGGCTTGTGGCATTCAGGAGGGAGGGGGGAGGAGCGAGGAATCGGAGCACAGGCTTCCCCTCCCTACCCTGCCTCCTGAATGTCGCAGACCAGTTGATGGCCGCTGGCAGGAGGCAGGGGAGGGAGGGGGGGAGCCTGTGCGCCGAGTCCTCTCTCTCTTCCCCCTCCTCCCTCCTGCCCCCAAAGGTCGCAAGCCAGCTGATTGCCGCGGGCAGGAGGGAGGGGGGAGAAGCGAGGATGTGGCGTGCGGCGTAAAGGGGGAGGAGGTGAGGGAAGAGGAGGCAGGTGGGGGCTTGAGGGAAGGGGTGGCGTGGGTGGGCTGAGGGTTGAGCCCTTTGCCCCTGGTGCTTGCAGAGTAGGGGAAGCTGTCACTGCTGCTGCACAACATGCTTCTCCTAGCCTACAGCACCTTCAGCCTCCTTGCTGCCTCAATGTCTCCAGTGCTAGTGGGCTGTGTCTGTGTGGAGTAAGGCAGAGGCACCTCCCAACTATAGTACTGTACTGTATGGCAAAAAAAAAAATTCCCTGGATCCTAACCCCGCCCATTTACATTCATTCTTATGGGGAAATTGGATTTGCTTAACGTCGTTTCACTTAAAGTCGCATTTTTCAGGAACATAACTACAATGTTAAGTGAGGAGTTACTGTACAGGGCTAGATGGACCACTGGTCTGAACCAGTATGGCCAGTCTTACGAACGTTCAGTATACCATTTCAGAAGAATGAGTTACTCTTGTTCTACCTTGATGGATATGTATTGCTGTCTGTTGTATCCAGTGATATCATCACAACAGCTTGTGTGTTCTCTTGTGGCTGTATTAACCAATCTGTGAGGAGCAAGGTTGTGAACAGATCTCATGTAGGAATGTGTAGGCTCTCACTGAAGACTTGGCATTATTCTTTGCCCTTTTATCAATCAGTTTTTCATGCCTGTCTTTCAATAACGGCTGTTAACTCTTTGAGGCAGTGCTGTCCACTCAGGTCTGTCTTTTGCTCTGTTTTAGAAATTATCAATATTTATGCCTCATGAGTTAAGATTTGGCTTCTGGGTATCTTTGAAGCATTTACATTGCCTGCCCTTCCTGCGCTTTCTGAGTTTCAGCGCACCATTGAGGACTTTTTTCAGGAGTCTATAATCATCCATTCTGATAAAGTTACCTGTCCATCGAAGCTGAGCTTTGATAATCATTGCCTTGATGCTGGTTGTATTTTCTCTTTCAAGGATGTTAACGTTTAACACTTTGTTTTGCTAGTGGACCTTCAGAATAGAGCAAAGACTGTAAAAGTACAAGTTGTTATGTCTAAGGTAAACTGTCTGTTTCACACTCACGTAAAAGGGATGCTCGTACTACTGCATTGTATATCACTTTTGTTGACAGTTTGATAGCATGCTGGTTGAAAGAACAGGAGTACTTGTGGCACCTTAGAGACTAACAAATTTATTTGAGCATAAGCTTTTGTGGGCTACAGTTTATGCTCAAATAAATTTGTTAGTGTCTAAGGTGCCACAAGTACTCCTGTTCTTTTTGCGGATACAGACTAACACGGTTGCTACTCTGAAACATGCTGGTTGAGTATCCTATAGCAAAGTCTTCCAAAAGCCTGGCTTGCCTTTCATATTCTGTTTGATATTTCTTGATGTTTTTTGATCCAGGCAACCATCACTTCAAATGGTACTGCCAAGGTGGTAAAGTTACTGATGATCTTTAGTTTAATTGATGGGGCTGTATGGATGAGGACTTCAGTGTTTTTTCAGTCTAATGGTGAGTCCAAACTGTTTAGTTGCCTCTCAGAACCTGTGAAGGATAATCTGAAGTTCACTTTGACTAAGTAAAGCACAATATTTTGCAAAAAGAGCATCACATATGAGTTCCTCAAGGGCTTTTACCTTTGCAGTAAGATAGACATGATCTCTGCCAACAGATTATTATGCCTGCCAGAATTATTCTGTCTCCTGTAGGCTTTTTGCCTTACACTTCTTTTTTTTCTGCACACTGCAGTCAGTTTTGAATCCTACTACGAATATTTACCTTCTTTCTAATCCAAATTTTAATTCTTCGCAAGCAGGACTGAGCATAAGGAACAAAAATTGTTAATGCAAACTGCCCTTGCAATCAATCATATCCAGGTCAATTTGTGTTAATAATTAGGAAGCTGTTGTTTATCCTGGAGGTGAGAAAATGGAGACACAGTCCTTGTCTGATGTTGGAAATAGTGGTATGTTGTCACAGCAATAAAGGTGTGGAAAAAAGCAATTTTTGCTCTCTCATGACTTCTCGTCGCTATAGTCATGAGTTTAGGAATAGGAACACTAATAATCCAGGATTTTTAATATTAAAATGAGAACTAAATTAGAATCTTCCTTTTCCCTTGATTAGTAGCCATATAGTGTGATCATATAGTGTATACAACTCCTTGTTTCTTTTTTAATCATCACTTCAGGGATCCCAGACTATGGGGATTTATTTTACTATAAAATGAACTTTTTGGAGTGAAGAAGGCACATAGACAATACAAGGCACAGTTGTCTTAGAAGGGGAAGATATTTTGTCAGACTTCTTGGAGGCCCTCCGCCATCACGTGAAGTAAAGTGAGAGATGTGACTAAATATTAGGGCTGTTGCATAATTAAAGAATAATAGAATACCATTTATTTAAGTATTTTTGGATGTTTTCTATATTCTCAAATATATTGATTTCAATTATAACACAAAATACAAAGTGTACAGTGCTTACTTCATATTTATTTTTGATTATAAATATTTGCACTGTAAAAAACAAAAGAAATAGTATATTTCAATTCACCTAATACTAGTACTGTAGTGCAATCTCTTTATCATGAAATTTGAACTTACCAATGTAAAATTACATACAAAAAAATTCATTCAAAAATAAAAAAATCTGAAACTTTAGAGTCTACAAGTCCTCTCAATCCTATTGCTTGTTCAGGCAATCGCTAAGGCAAACAAGTTTGTTTACATTTGCAGGAGATAATGCTGCCTGCTTCTTATTTACAATGTCACCTGAAAGTGAGAACAGGTGTTCTCATAGTACTGTTGTAGCCAGCGTTACAAGATATTTACTTGCCAGATGCGCTAAAAATTCATATGTTCCTTCATGCTTCAAACACCATTTCAGAGGCCATGCATCCGTGCTGATGATGGGTTCTGCTCGATAACAGTCCAAAGCAGTGCGGCCCAACCAGTGTTCATTTTCATCATATGAGTCAGATGCCACCAAAAGAAGGTTGTTTTTCTTTTTTGGTGGTTCAGGTTCTGTAGTTTCCACATTGAAGTGTTGTTCATTTAAAGTTTCCCAGGTGCTCCACACCTTGTCCCTTTCAGATTTTGGAAGGCAGTTCAGATTTTTAAACCTGGGTTGAGTGCTGTAGCTATGTTTAGAAATCTCAGATTGGTACCTTCTTTGCATTTTGTCAGATCTGCAGCGAAAGTGTTCTTAAAATGAACAACATGTGCTGAGTCATCATCTGAGACTGCTTTAACATGAAATATATGGCAGAATGCGGGTAAAACACTGAGCAGGAGACATACAGTTCTCCTCTAAGAAGTTCAGTCACAAATTTAATTAACACATTATTTTTTTAATGAGTGTCATCAGCATGGAAGCATGTCCTCTGGAATGGTAGCCGAAGCATGAAGGGGCATAGGAATGTTTGTCATATCTGCCACATAAATACCTTGCAATGCCGGCTACAAAGATCCCATGCGAACACCTGTTCTCACTTTCAGGTGACATTGTAAATAAGAAATGGGCAGCATTATCTCCTGTAAATGTAAACAAACTTGTTTGTCTTAGTGATTAGCTGAATGAGAAGTAGGGCTGAGTGGGCTTGTAGGCTCTAAAATTTTGCTTTTTTTTTTGTTTTTGAGTGCAGCTATGTACCCTTTTCAGGAGGCTGATTTGTCTTGCATACCCCAAGTTTCACCTCACTTACTAGCTTAGAAAATCAGACATAAAAATACAAAAGTGTCACAGAACACTATTGCTGAAAAATGACTTATTTTTCTCATTTTTACTATATACCGGTAATTATAAATCACAACACCGAGGTTGAGAAAAACGGATGCATTATAAACAAGTCACTGTCTGTATGAAATTGTAGTTTGTACTGACTTTGCTAGTGCATTTCACATAGCCTGTTGTAAATCTAGGCAAATATCTAGCTAAATTGATGTACCCTCTGGAAGACCTCAGACTCCTGAAAGGGTACAGTAGTCTCGAACGGTTGAGTACCACTGTTGTACGGCACCGAGCATGCTACTGACATATACAGTAATACATTAATTTGTAAGCTCTTTGGGGACAGGTTGTCTCTTAATACGTGTTTCAGTACAGTGCATAGGCAAAATGGAGTCCTGATCCTGAGTGGGGCTTCTCGGCAGGACCGTAATACAAAAACAATGATGGTTTTAGTCTGATATGCTATCATTAGTAGAAATTCATGTTTTATTTGGTCGTAGGATTCTGACATATCAATACACAAATTCTGAACTTACCATCTAGTTAAGAACCTGGTTGAGAACTACTGCTGTACAAGATACAATATATATAGTCTGTGCCCTGATGAGTTTGAACAGTGCAGACCTAGAGTGGATGACATGCTGGAAAACCCTAAAAAGGGAGTGACTAGGAGTCCTGGTTGACTCACTATTGGCAAGTGTCATTGAAGTGAGTCTTTAGGAGGGGATTGAATGGAAATGCTGGTGGCTTGATGGACTATATTTGGGACAGGATGGATTGATTTAAATTATTGGTTTTAATCATTATTTAAATCAGCAAGCAGGAAGCATTGATTCAAGTAATCAATTTTAATTTTGTTTTGCATTTGTACTACTTAGGTAGTTTCCTAAAGAGAGGTTCATTTCTCATTGGTTGGTAACCATTGTTACACTGAATCTGTTGCTTCCCTTTGCTACCTGGGAGGATACACTATATCTGTTCACATTTGTTTAAGCAATTATATCGCTTAATTTACATTGATTAAGATTATTAATTTTTACATTTTTTATTGTTAGCAAATAGTGAATGATGCATTTTTTTATTTACTATATTAATTTTTATTTGTATCCAGCACTATTTCCATGGAAATGAGAATTCAGTTAAAAATGTACAAAACCAGCATTTCAGTTTTTTATTAGTTACATAAAATTACCTTAAATGTGCCAGACATATATGGAAAAAAGTTTATCAAAACAAGTTTTGCATTTAAAACAGATTGATTATACAAAAGTAGTATCCTCTGTAGTTAGCGAGTTGAATTGATTATTTCAGTTTACCATGTTCAAGATTTTAGAAATAGTAGATCTCATCGTTTCACACTTAGTTTTTGTTCACAGATTGGAAAACAAAAATAAGCTTTCCTGTTTTTTTTTTTTCAACTTCTAATCAGTTTCTCAACTTTGAATGAACTAATCATTGAACTGAATTAGTTGAATAAACACAAATGAAGGAAATAGTCCCTCTGCACCTGCACAAAAGGTTACTGTTGTGTAAAGCTGGTTTAGCACTTCAGCCAATTCTGCTTCTGTGTGCCTAGACCTTGACTTCCATCAGTTCAGTGGCTTGACTTTCTTTATAACTTTGGCAGCAAATGTGTACTGCTTAATATTTAATTTAATTTAAATAATTTAATAATTTATGGTAAGTTTAAACCTTAACAGATAGGTTGTCATACTTTAAAATTTAATTTTAAATAGGTTTATTTTTTTTTAAAAAGACACAATTTAAATTTAAAAAATGTTATTTTAAACCCCACATTTATTTGTATCCACCCTGATTGAGGAAGGCATGTTATAAACAAGGAGGTTGTTGTGGAAGAAACAGATGAATGAGGCATTGAGGCTGGTATCCTTTACAAAGGAGAGGGGATGGTGTTCTGGGATGAATAAGAGATGAAGCTAGAGATATGGACTAGGATGGTATTATTTAAGGCAGGGGCAGGCAAACTTTTTGGACTGAGGGCCACATCGGGTTTCGGAAATTACATGGGGGGCTGGTTAGGGGAGGCTGTGCCTCCCCAAACAGCCAGGCTGGCCTGGCCCTGCCCCTATCCAACCCCTGATTCTCGCTCCTGACGGCCCCCGACTCCTGCCCCATCCAACCCCTGTTCCTGACAGCCCCCAAGACCCCTCCCCAACCCCACTCCCTGTCCCCTGACAGCCCCAGAACCCCTCCTGACTGCCTCCCATCACCCCATCCAACCCCTCGTCTCATTCCTGACTGCCCCCGGGACCCCTGCCCCATCCAACCACCCCTGTCCCCTGACTGCCCCCATCCAACCCCTCCTCTCCTTCCTGACTGCCCCCTGGTACCCCTGCCCCCATTATAACCCCTGTTCCCTGCTCTCTGAGCGCCCTGAGCCCTATCCACACCCCTACTCCCTGACCACCACCCCAAACTCCCCTGCCCTCTATCTAACCCCCCCCCCCGCCTCCTTACCATGCTGCCTGGAGCACCGGGGGCTGGCGGTGCTACAGTGGCACTGCCAGGCTGGAGCCAGCCTCACCATGACGCAGCACAGAGCACTGGGTCAGGCCGGGCTCTGCAGCTGTGCTGCCGCAGGAGCTTGCAGCCCCACAGCCCAGAGCATTGCGCCGGTGGTGCAGTGAGCTGAGGCTGCGGGGGAACAGAAGGGGAGGGGCCGGGGGCTAGCCTCCCGGGCCAGGAGTTCAGGGGCCAGGCAGGAGGGTCCCGCAGGCCGCATCCGGCCTGCGGGACATAGTTCGCCCACCTCCGATTTAGGGCCTTGAAAACAGGACAGATTTAACTTGATGCAGCGTATATGTAAATCAGATCTTTTTTCATTGTACAGTACTTTTGTATCTGTGTAAAGCTACCTCCCATGGAATTTCTTGGGAATGTTGGGTTATAAAATACATTTAAATGTTTTACATGCTGCTATATTTTTAGGGTACACCTAAATAGTACTGAAGATTAATTATATATTTTATCTACACAACAGATATCTGGGATTTTCTGTTTGCTATACAATCAATTTTCTGTGTACAGTTCAGAAGTATAGTAAGCATCTACATTTTGTAATAGGATTAGATGGTACATTTATAAATTATACATTGGTTTGAGAATATTTAATTTGTGTGTGTGTGTGTGTATATATGTGTATATATATATATGTATGTGTATATATATATGTATGTGTATATATATATTACGCACACACACACAGAGGGAGAGAGTGAGTGAGTGTATTGCAAGTCCTGGACACAAAGCCTATGTCTCACTTACTAGACACATCAAAAATAAGATACCGTTTACAGCGAGTTGTGCAGGTCTTCATAATAGAATTCATCTCTTGTGTGCTCTGATAGCAGTGATGTTAGCTGATCATCCCTCTTTCATATATGCTTTTATCATAGTGAAATGGTAGCAATGTTGACGTTTTAAATTAACCAGTTTCTGAGTTAATACTTCAGGATATTAGCAGCAGCGGCTCCAGGCACCAGCACTCCAAGCACATGCCTGGGGCGACAAGCCCCAGGGGGGCACCCTGCCGGTCCCTGCGAGGGCGGCAGTCAGGCTGCTTGTGGCAGCACGCCTGCGGGAGGTCCGCCGGTCCCGTGGATTCGGCGGCGTGTACGCCGAAGCTGCGGGACTGACGGACCTCCCACAGGCGTGCTGCCGCAGGCAGCCTGTCTGCTGTGCTTGGGGTGGCAAACAAGCTAGAGCCGCCCCTGGATATTAGGATATGCTCACACCCAGAGTTATTGTTGCTGGCTATCTGTAGACTCAGGCAGACATCACTGCATCAGATTGTTCTCTGCTCATAACTTCACAGCCATGAGAGCTAGGTTCTTTTAACTAAAGCTTAGATTCCGTAGTGCAAGAAGATTACTTTCCCCTTCCCAAAAAAGGATGGTGTTATTGAGCTGCTGCAAACCCTCCCAGCGCCACCCTGTACAACCAGTCCAAAATGTACAGTAGCCATGACTCTAAACTCCTGAAATGTTAATGGTAGAAGTGTATACGTTACACACACTGGCGGAGAATGGAGGCAATGTGAAACCAGGCTAAACCTTAATGGCGCTGCCATCCCGTACACTGGTGAACAGGGCCGAGCCTCATGGGACAGGAGCTGCAGCTTCAGGGTGTATGTGAGGCGAGCTCACTCTCTAACCTTGCTCCACACTGGGTTGGGATTAGGGTTGCAGTGCCAGGGCAGAGCATGCTGCCACATGTGGTCAGTGCCCCTTCAGAGGGGTGAGGAGGGAGAGGATGCTGGCCTATGATGAATTTGGACTCTGAGTGGGTTGCCAAAATAGACAAAATGGAGTTGGTGGGTCGCCTTGGTGTAAAAAAAAATTGGAAACCATTTACTTGGGTAATTTAAGTATCAAACCATTTAATGGCAAACTGAAGTGGTTAATTTGAGTGTTCTAATTTCTCAGAGGAAGAAATTGCTACAAACTTTAAATTGTGGTTTGTTCTTTTTTCCCTCCCACCCCCCAACTTCCTTCCTCAGGTATGGCCTCACAAGTCTTGGTCTATCCACCATATGTTTATCAAACCCAGTCAAGTGCCTTTTGTAGTGTGAAGAAACTCAAAGTAGAGCCAAGCAGTTGTGTGTACCACGAAAGAATCTACCCACGGATCTATGTGAATGGTAAAAACTTTGGAATTGCTCATTCTCCCAACAGGGTTAGTACTTATTTTCAGACTAAGAACCCATTTGACAGACCTCGAGGACAGAACTTTTTGTTGCAGACAAGTGCTGTTGCTTTAAAAAATACTGGAGGTGCTACAAATGTATTAGCAGCGCAGGCGCAACAACCTCAAGTTGAGGCACCTCAGACAGGTACACAGGGAACCAGGTTAGATTTACTGGATGGATCCCAGCGATGTGGATTGAAACGTAAGAGTGAAGAGTTGAATAATCAAAGTAGCGCAATGCAGATCGTTGATGAACTGTCTATATTACCTGCAATGTTGCAAGCAAATATGGGAAACCCAGTGACGGTTGTGACAACTACTGCAACTTCAAAACAGAGTGGTACCGGTGGAGATGGAGATTATCAGTTAGTACAGCATGAGGTGTTGTGCTCTGTGAAAAATACTTATGAGGTCCTGGATTTCCTTGGGCGAGGGACCTTTGGACAAGTAGTAAAATGTTGGACAAGAGGAACAAATGAGATTGTTGCAATCAAAATTTTGAAGAATCATCCTTCTTATGCACGCCAAGGACAAATAGAAGTGAGCATATTAGCAAGACTAAGTACTGAAAATGCAGATGAGTTTAATTTTGTGAGAGCTTATGAATGCTTTCAGCATCGTAACCATACTTGCTTGGTGTTTGAGATGTTGGAACAGAATTTATATGACTTTCTGAAGCAAAACAAATTCAGCCCTCTACAACTAAAAGTAATACGGCCTATTCTGCAACAGGTGGCCACTGCACTGAAAAAACTAAAAAGTCTTGGTTTAATCCATGCTGACCTCAAACCGGAGAACATTATGTTGGTGGATCCTGTCCGGCAGCCATACCGGGTTAAAGTAATAGACTTTGGGTCTGCCAGCCACGTGTCAAAGACTGTTTGTTCAACCTACTTACAGTCTCGGTATTACAGGTAGGCGCTTATTCTATTCTTTTGCCTTGTTTTTTCTTTTTAATGAATATTAAAATTCTCTTCCATGAAAAATAATGCCGAAGTGTTTTGAAAGTACAACTTTTAAGACAGTAAATAGTAATTTGATTCAATTGACTATGTAATCATTTCATTAATTGTAAAATAAAATAGTTGATAATGATTTTAGATATAATTTGCTGACTTTGAGTATTTACTGCACTGGCAGTAAGTTTGTTTTGTACATTACAGTGAGTTCCCTCCAGAATTATGTTTTGAACGTTGCATTCTCTCCTAATGCACCATGCATTTGTCAAGCAGGGACTTTCTAAAAGAGAGCTTTTTTTTTTAAACTTCATGGTGTATATTTTTTTGTTAGATTAAAAGCCATTAAAACAAAAGTCTATGTATCAATTACACGTAACTTCCTGTGCAGAGTGCCTTTTTCCTTGTCTAACCTAATATACAAATTTCTCTCTTTAAGCAGCTGGAAATAATGTGGCATTTGTAGTGGTATCTTCTATAGAAGAGATTATAGATACCCTTTCTTTATATTTTCTCTACCATGTATGTAAACTTATGCTAGATGCTATGTGCCCTCAACTCCAATCAGTTTCAGTGAACTTCAGGGACTAGTGAAGTGAATCCTGTACTTATGGCTCATAGAGGTCCCAGAGCCTGGTCTCCAGCCTGAACCTGAACATTTACACTGCTACTTTATAGTCCCTATAGAATCTGAGTCAATTGACATAGGCCAGCCGCAGGTGTTTTATTGAAGCACAGACATACCCAAAATCTTCTCAGTGAGGATCCTACAACAAAGAGAGGCTCATGCACAGCTGCTGTTCTCCTTTAGCAGTTCCACTTCTGCCTCCCAGTTCCCCCGTTGCTTAATCACTGACCCCAGTTAAGCACTGAAAAACCCCCAAATATCTGCACACACATCTTCAATGGGAAGCAGTTAAGAGTTGTCTTCCCTCCCCCCCCCCCCCACACACACAATGCCTGACACAAACTCATAAAAGAGAGGAAATGAAAAATTAAGTGACCTAAGCATGCACTTCATTGTTCCCCAATTCAATTCCTGGCAGCCTTCAGGATTAGAAGAGGGTAAAGGTACCAGTCACCTGGTACCTGCTAGGAGTGCCAGTCCCCAGGTGGCATGCCTGAGGCTCAAGCTCTTAACATTTAAATGTCTAGCATAGCTAAGAGCACAATTCAATAGGTATTGTCAGATCCTGCAAGGTGTTGAATAGCTCCCTACTTAGAGATTTTATTAGCTCTGATGTTGGCTAGAATATTATAGTTTTGGCTATTGATGTATTATTTTTTGTGCTTTGAAAAGTGATGGACGCAGACTGTATGACCCTACTGAAACTTGCATAGATCTACTACTAAGTCATTTTTCTGCTTCTGATTCAGGTTGTACATCAGGCACTGACAGTTGTACAACATTATTATGTTGCTGCAATTATTCTGCTCCCTATTAAAAATTTTAGTCTTGTATTTATTTTCTTTGTGGTTACATTGACAGTCAGTGTTTTTATAATTTTCGTGTACCCATTGAAATTTACTCGCTGTGCTCTCACCATAGAGAGAATGTGGACTATGGAAAGTTCTTATCAGAATAGCATTTTTTTCTAGCTTTCTTTAAATATGAAAAAAATACAGCATGTAAAACAAGGAAAGGTCAGACTGCCATAAATATTTATTTTCATGGCATAGAATTTGGACACATTCATCACGTGGAGCAAGTCTGTACATTGGAAAACCAACATGTAACCTCTTACCCAAGTTATAATTTAGATATTAGTTCTGTTGTATAGCACTGTACCTTACATGTATAGTGCTTGTTGTTGAATACATGCATTTAAAAAGTATTTCTATGTAGGAAAAAGTAATATCTCTAAATTAAGAGTGCTCAAATTTTGTAGGTGTATGATTTTTTGTGTGCCTACAGTCACTTTAAGAATTTCTCACAGAGAGAAGGCGTTAGCCTCATATCAAAGGATTATGAGGGACAAATGCATGTAGGTGCACAGGCTGTAATCTAATTATAAGGTGCCTTGTAAATAGTCTGTTTGGTAGAAGATTATATTATTTACTTCCCAGAGTTTTATAATTGTGTAAAGCTATGTTTAAAAACATTTTTAAAAATAATTTTTTTTTCAGAGATAATAAGTGTGATCTACTGATCTTGCAGCCTTCATGCTGCGAACACAAGTCCACCCACATGGTGCAGCTTGCAGGATTGGGGTCGAAATGAATTATAACAGATCTATACTGTGTTGTAACTCATAGCTATATCTATATGTGAAATATATTGAGAATTGGACTATTTTGGGGGGGACCCCAAACCTGTTAATGCTGATACTATTCTAAAACTATTTTGTTAATCCTCCAGCCAGAAACCTAACCTTTGGAAAGAGACTTGAAATTTATTACTTTGAATTTTCTGTCTTGTTCCAGTAACTGCAGTTTCATTTCAGTAAGTTGGGTTGCATTGCGGGTGCATAGCGCTATAGACATTGAGCAATTCAAATTCCTTTGGGGTAGCTTGGCATGCTGTCTGACTAAGGGCATTGCTGTCTAAAGCTAATAACACCGCTATAACCCTTGATGCTGTACAAGAACTTAGATAATGTTACTAATGTTAGACGATAATGGCTTGGTCTTGTAAGTTGCTGAGCACCCTCAACTCCCACTGACTTGAATGGGAACCAAGTGTGCTCATCACCTCACAGAACTGAGCTCTAATAGGGAATTTGGAGCGGAGAACAGCAAGGAAGTAGAGGGGAGAGACATGCAGTTGAGAGACTATATAGCATAAGAGAGCACATAAATGGGGAGAGGATTGGGGGGAGTAGAGAGACAATTTATTTCACAATAAACAGTGCCTCTTGCCATCCAGGCCAAGATCTACATCTTTAATAAATAAATGAATAGTGTAGCCTTCTTTAAATGTTAGAGCCTTTTATTTCCTCCATCAAATTTATAGCACTGTTAAATTTACATAGAAAAACATAATATATTCAATTTTAATAGAGATGTAATTGGATTTGATAGAGATTAGCTCTCTTTTTATAAGAGGTTCTATTTAATGAAATGTCCATCAGGAGTAATTTGAAAATAGAGATTTTGTTTAATAGTTTAATCCCTCTTCTCTCCTCACATTCTCATTGCTGTGTTTACTGTGATCATGTTGATTATACATAGGTGCAAAGTCTTCAGCACTTGCTAATCCTTTCATTTGCTGTCATGAGTTCTATGTTTAATTCTCACTGGGGGAGAATTTTGTTGTACAGCTGCCCAACAGGGCAAGCAGGGTAAGAGAGATTCTGGATTCAACCCAGATACTTTTCTCATAAACATATTTTACCAAGAAAATAACTGTACAAATATTAGTGTAGTGAGAATGTTTTTTTTTTAAAGTATATTTTGAACTATAGATGCAGTCAGTACTGTAAGAGGTTTATGATATAAATGTAGGAACAGACTTGCCCCATTTTCTCAGCAAAGCACACAAAATCTTGATGCATAGTTATTTTTGAAAATAGGACTTAAGATCCCAAGTCACTTAGACATTGGTGAAAACTTTGCCCATATACTATTTTTAAAGTTGTATGGTTTTGGAATTATTATTAATAATGATAATAAGAATACACATTATTACCACAACACCAATTCATCCAAACCCTTTATTAAATCTAAAGTCTGAATGGTATTTGTATAATTGTTCTTAACATATCCAAAAGCTTAAGCAATAAGCAGTTTTTACACCCATACAGTAACAAACATTTATAAGCCTTAGATTAGAATACTCACAAAAGAATCATTCCCAGGGATAATCCTGTCACCCTGGCTAGCTCCAGTATAGTCAGGTAGGATCTGATAAATACCCCCGAGAGCTTGATTCCTTTATACAATGCAACAAATAAATGATGTCATATTGACACTTATCCTAGCTAAAAGATTGACTGTTTTGGACAGTTCGGAGTTGAACCCCCTTCTTAAGCCTGGAGTAGACAAGATTTTTACAAGTTTAGCATCCTTCCTAAAACTTTGGTTGTTAGATGCCACATTTCTCCTAGTTTTTGAGCATATTATTTTCAAGGCCTTGTTACATATCATAGAATCATATCATAGAATCTCAGGGTTGGAAGGGACCTCAGGAGGTCATCTAGTCCAACCCCCTGCTCAAAGCAGGACCAAACCCAACCAAATCATCCCAGCCAGGGCTTTGTCAAGCCTGACCTTAAAAACGGCTAAGGAAGGAGATTCCACCACCTCCCTAGGTAACCCATTCCAGTTCTTCACCACCCAACTAGTGAAAAAGTTTTTCCTAATGTCCAACCTAAACCTCCCCCTCTGCAACTTGAGACCATTACTCCTTGTTCTGTCATCTTCTACCACTGAGAACAGTCTAGATCCATCCTCTTTGGAACCCCCTTTCAGGTAGTTGAAAGCAGCTATCAAATCCCCCCTCAATCTTCTCTTCTGCAGGCTAAACAATCTCAGTTCCCTCAGCCTCTCCTCGTAAGTCATGTGCTCCAGCCCCCTAATCATTTTTGTTGCCCTCCGCTGGACTCTCTCCAATTTATCCACATCCTTCTTGTAGTGTGGGGCCCAAAACTGGACACAGTACTCCAAATGAGGCCTCACCAGTGCTGAATAGAGGGGAATGATCACATCCCTCGATCTGCTGGAAATGCCCGTACTTATACAACCCAAAATGCCATTAGCCTTCTTGGCAACAAGGGCACACTGTTGACTCATATTCAGCTTTTCGTCCACTGTAACCCCTAGGTCCCTTTCTGCAGAACTGCTGCCCAGCCATTCGGTCCCTAGTCTATAGCAGTGCATGGGATTCTTCCGTCCTAAATGCAGGACTCTGCACTTGTCCTTGTTGAACCTCATCATACTTCTTTTGGCCCAATCCTCTAATTTGTCTAGGTCCCTCTATCCTATCCCTACCCTCCAGCGTATCAACCACTCCTCCCAGTTTAGTGTCATCTGCAAACTTGCTAAGGGTGCAGTTCACACCATCCTCCAGATCGTTAATGAAGATATTGAACAAAACCGGCCCCAGCCCCGACCCTTGGGGCACTCCACTTGATACCGGCTGCCAACTAGACATGGAACCATTGATCACTACCTGTTGAGCCCGACCATCTAGCCAGTTTTCTATCCACCTTACCATCCATTCATCCAGCCCAGACTTCTTTAACTTGCTGGCAAGAATACTGTGGGAGACTGTATCAAAAGCTTTGCTAAAGTCCAGAAATAGCACATCCACTGCTTTCCCCTCATCTGCAGAGCCAGTTATCTCATCATAGAAGGCATTTAGGTTAGTCAGGCATGACTTGCCCTTGGTGAATCCATGCTGACTGTTCCTGATCACTTTCCCCTCCTTTAAGTGGTTCAGAATTGATTCCTTGAGGACCTGTTCCATGATTTTTCCAGGGACTGAGATGAGACTGACTGGCCTGTAGTTCCCTGGATCTTCCTTCTTCCCTTTTTTAAAGATGGGCACTTTACATTTTGCTAACCACCTACATATTATATAAGCTACAAAGCCACATATATTTTCTTAGCCAAGCTAAACTAATTAATCCTTTATATACCTTTTTAATCCTACATGTGTGCTTTACTGATGAAAGTGGGGCTAATCTGTTTCTACATTTTGCCCATGTATTAGAAACTGTGCCCGCTTGAGTTCTTTAGTTTGCTTGCTCAGCCTTTTAGGAGTAACAGTGCAACCAATGTACGGATTTATGCTGCTGCTTTGAGTGGTTGCAGACACATATTCCACTCACTTATGTGTGTTCCCAGCACACCAAGACGTAAAACTTTGCCTAGTGGTACTCTTAGGAGTGGTGCCCTTAGCCCCACCCCAGTCACTTTCAGTTCCTTCTCCCCCAACCCAGTGCTTGAATTGGAGCATTTTTGTGGTATTTTACTTCACAGTTCTCTGTCATTATTTTCCGTGCTTTTGTGTATAAAATTAAATAATTAGTTGTATTAGTACCTTAGAGTTAGCTTAGTAGAAATTAGGCTGTTCTGATGCCTTGACCAGGTTTTATACATTGCCATTTGTGTGGGGTGGCTATTCCTGATGGTGACCTCCATTCTTGATGTTTGTTTGTGCTTGGGGAAGGACAAGTTAAAGAAAGGTGCTCCATCAATAAGGCTTTCAAGAAGAGGATGCAAGTGGCTAGAGACTTGAGCTTGAGGCAGCACTTTCTCAAGTAGGCCATGAGGCCTGTTTTGGCACCAGACACATCCACTGATTGTTAGGCCTGCCACAGGGTGTCTGAACCAGAATAGACTGTTGTTTAACCAGATTCGGATTCCTCTCCCAGGAGGAAGAGAGATCATTCTTGTTTGTCTGGTTCTCCTAGGAAAAGGACTCATAAAACAGACTGAGGCCATTCCAGAGCTAGGAAAAATTCCTCCCCTTCTAAAGGGAGTGTGGACTGGGACTGTGTTTCCTCCAGTACATGGGATAGAATAGGACTGTCCACCTGCTCTCCTGTCCTGAGGCAAGAGCAATTGGACTCCATACCATTGAGTTCTGTACCATTCATGGTGCATTCGTTGAATCTGGTACCAGTGAAGTCAGTGTCATCATCGACTGTGGTCCACCCATGGGCTTGCTTTGCCTGTCTTCCATAACTCTTCACTAATTCAGGATCATTTAGCTTTGATGACTTCTTCATCAATGTCCTTGGCCCTGTTGAGGGCGTTTCTACAGAATGAATGATTTCAAACAATTTTTTGCCTGTGCCTGTCTCTCTGCTCTCACCCTTCAGCTAGAATTTCTGAAGTTACTAGGCGATATGGCGCCATGTACTTACATAGTCCAGCACACAAGATTGTGCCTTTGTCCCCTTCAGGGCTGGTTGAAGTTGATATATTGCATCAATCCTTGGATGGCCTAGTGGAAAGTGCTACGTCACATCCTGGAATTCTTAGAGTAGTGGATGGATCAGTGTGTCCGCCAAGGGCTTCCCTTTGCCTGTCTTCTTCCAATCAAGACCATAGTTACTGATGTCTCCACAATAGGTTGCGGAGTGCATCTGAGGACAGTGAAGATCCAAGGTTTGTCCTTCATGTGAATGTCCTGGAGCTTCAGGGCATTTACAATGCATGCAGAACTTTTTAGATGCAGATTGAAGACACAGCAGTTCATATGATCACCAGCAACACCACTGCAATGTATTAAGTGAACAAACAGGGAGGAGCTGCTCCAAGCAGCTTTGTCAGGAAGCAATAAAGTTTTCCATCAAGGAGAACGTCATTCCCACAGCTGCTCCAGAATCATTTGGTCAATCATCTCAGCAGGAATTTTTTCTAGAATCATGAGTGTTCTCTAAAGAACAGTGTGCTAAGCTCCATCTTCGTAGATGGGGCATTCTGACCATCAATCTGTTTGTCAGAAAAGACAATAAGAAGTGTCTTCAGTTTTGCTCTCAAGTGGGTCTCAGTACCAGCTCCTTAACCTTCCATCTCAGTTGGGGATTTTGATGTATGCTTTTCCCCCAGTCCCACTCATTCCTTGGGTTATTCTCAAATTGAAGCTGAATCATGCCAAAATTCATGCTCAAACTGAAGTTGAATTCTGATTCCACCAGCTTGGCCAGTACAGTGTTGATTTTCTAATCTTATCAAAAATGGAATTTGAGGACGTTTTAGAACTCAGCTTCTAACTAATTTTATCTGTTTTGCAAATTTCGTAGCAAATTGTCAAAGAAACAACATCACTTAATTTTAAGGGATGTTTTAAGCCACTGTATTTAAAGTTGTGGTTCATTTTCTTAATTAGACAAAGTAATTTTACCCGAGAGAGAGTATACCCCATCTCTTCCCGACCCACTGAGTCAACACCATGGTCAGATTTGGCATCCAGTGCTGAGCAATCTGGATCTCACAGCATGGATGCTGCATGAATAGATGAAGAAGAGGAATGCTATTTGGAAGCTGCTAGACAGGTGCTACTCAGTAGTAGAAAACTCTGCCAGAATTACCTACTGGGTCAAGTGGAAGTGGTTTTTGATTTGTTCTTTAGCCCATAGGATTCAACCAATGCTAGCCTGCATTCAGAACATTTTGGAGTGTCTGTTACCTTTTCAGTCTTCTGGTCTGTGTCTCAGTCCTTGAAGGTCCACTTAGTGGCAATCTTAGGTTTCTGTCCTTTGACCCCAGGAAAATTAATTTTCTCGAACTCCATGGTGGTGAGATCTAAAAGGAATCATCTGTCTCTTTCCACTGGTGAAAGAAATGGTTCCTTTGTGGGACCTTAATGCTGGATGCCCTTATGGGTCCTCCATTTGAGCCCCTGGTAATGTGTTCTCTGTCTTTTCAGTGCCCAAAAGAAGGCTTTCTTGTTGCTATGATATGTGCATGGGAATAAGTGAACTGCAGTCTTTAATGTTAGAGACCCTGTGTATGCAATTTTTCAAGGACAAAGTGACCTTGCATCCAAAATTTTTGACTGAAGTATTTTCATGGTTTCCACTTAACCAAATATACTTATTGGTAGTCTTTCCTAAGCCACAGTCAAACACAGATGAGCAGTGCTTTTCATACATTGGATTTGACATGAGGCCTGGCAATTTATTTAGAGAGGACTAAACCTTTTGTTTATTACCTTACATTTTGTCTCCTATGCAGATTGGATGAAGGGTCACGTGGTCTCTGCCTAGGCAATTTCTAGGTGAACAGCTACAATGGCATGTGGAGTAGCTCAGTCCACAAGCTCCACAATGGTTATGGGCTTATTCAACTAGGGGCCAAGAGACACTGATTGTATTTCTCAGTGATTTTTTGATATTTGATACTTGCACGCTGGTCTTCTGTACATACTCTAACCAAGCATTATGCTATTGCAGCTGTGTCTAGATCGAATGCAAACTTTGGGAAGACAGTTAGACTCTGAGCCCCGTCTCATACTAATCCAGCTTCACCAAAATGTAGTATTCATCTGCATCCACAAAGGAAATGCCTGTTATTTTCCTGTAGATGTGGGTGCTAATGTGTATTCCACGACCAGCCCTCCATCCCCCTGCAGCGGAGCCTCAACTCATGATGTTTAGTTTGAAGGAACTGGAGGGAGGGAGGAAGGAGCAGCACTGCCCTTACATAGCCATAAATAACTGGGGGTGGGGTCAGAGGGCAGGGGTCTCACCCTCATGGCTGCTGCTAGCGAAAGTTCTCTGGCTGGGCTATCATACACCTGAGTGGAATACACATCTGTGCCCACATCTCGAAGAACAGTTACCGTACAGGTAGTTAATCATCTTTTCTCACCCATTCTATTTCTTAAATTTCTCATCAGCTTTCCACCACTGCAGGGAACTCACTGCTTTTTTGTTGTCATTCTGCTAACTAGGAAAATGGTCAGTTTCTTAAAGCAAATTATCAATTTTTGTTTGTGTCCAGGCTATTCCTACTAAAGTGAAAAAAAAAAGTTGCTTTGAAAAATATATAATCCTGAGAAAATTCTATGCTAGCCAAATGCGTTAGTGATGTGAATGAGTTCCTAAGTAAAAGTAAAATATTCTGTCCATAATACAGTCTGTATTGTATAAAATAATGGGTAGAACTACAAAATAGAGAGTTTTCAATGTCAAATTTATCTGAAATTTAAATATAAGATCATAAAAACTATTTAGTTTTGATACTTGTCAGTAAAATACATATTAAGTTAATGCCTAATCAAAAACCACCAAACAAATGTAAATTAACAAGACATGACTGTATTTGCATATGCTGTTCTTGTTCTCAGACAAGGAAATATTCCCTTAATTGGACCATTGGCTACTAAAGGCCAGCATGCCACTGAATCCTTTCTGTGGTCTGTAGGGCTCCTCATTAATTGGCAGAAATCCTCTCTTCAACCTACACAGCAAATCACCTTTATTGGGACAGTCCTGGGTTTCACTCAAGCCAGACTCTTCCTCTCAGAAGACAGATTTCTCAAAATTAGAGATTCCCCAAACTTTCAAGGATCAATCTGTTTGCAAACACCATAGTTTTCCCTAAGATTCCTGCATCTCATGGCCTCATCAACTTCTGTAAATATTTTTGCCTGCTTAACAGTGAGGCCCCTTCAGCAGTGAATAGCACCACATTACATACTTAGTGTACACAGCTTGAAAAGGTAGGTAATCATCTTCTCCCCCTACTTCAAACCCCACCTCCCCACCGCTATGTTTCAGTATCTTTACTGGTGAGAGATCAGAGACTGTGATCTAGGGAGTGTCATTCAATTATCCATCCCCTACTATTATGATGACTCCAGACTCCTCCAATCTAGGTTAGAGTGCTCATTGCCAGGACTTTTGTGTACATGGCCAGTGAAATACCTGGGAGTTCAAACTCCACATTAGTGTCCTGGAATTCGGAGTGTTGAGATGGGCCCTAAAGGTCTTCTGCTCCTCCATACAAAATCACATGGTATAGATGCCCACAGACAATACTATGTCTATGTATTATATCAACTATATATATATATTTTGAGGAGCACACTCAAACCCTGTCTGCGGAGGCAGAGTATTTGCTATCATATTTACCTGATAACTTCCTAGCAGGGGAAGAGAATGTGCAGGCACATGCACTAAACGGGAAATTGTATGATCAACATGAATGGTGCTGAACCAGTCTGTGACAGTTGTGACAGGGTCAGGCCAGATGGCTACAGGAGAGTGATAGAAGGCAGATATATTAGCCCCAGGTTAAGTAGGTCCCCTTTCCCTGGGTAAGGTAACAGGGAAGGTTCCAGAACAATCAGGAACTTTCTGGAAACAATTAAGGTAGACAGGTTGATTAGAACACCTGCAGCCAATCAAGAAGCTGCTAGAATCAATCAAGGCAGGTTAATCAGGCACCTGGATTTAAAAGGGAGCTCACTTCAGTTTGTGGTGCGCGTGTGAGGAGCTGGGAGCAAGAGGCGCAAGGAGCTGAGAGAGTGCTGCTGGAGGACTGAGGAGTACAAGCGTTATCAGACACCAGGAGGAAGGTCCTGTGGTGAGGATAAAGAAAGTGTTTGGAGGAGGCCATGAGGAAGTAGCTCAGGGAGTTGTAGCTGTCATGCAGCTGTTACAGGAGGCACTATGGACAGCTGCAATCCACAGGGCCCTGGGCTGGAACCCGGAGTAGAGGGTGGGCCCGGGTTCCCCCCAAATCCTCCCGACTCCTGATCCAACACAGGAAGATCTCTGGGGCTAGCAAAATCTGCCAATAAGCGCAGGACCCACCAAGGTAGAGGAGGAACTTTGTGTCACAGTATTATTATTCATCAGGTGGGGGAAATCACTAATTGAACAGAGCTCACAGGGACAGAAAATCACAATCAGCATTTCTGTTGGATTGGAGCAGTTATCTCCCCTATGCCTCTCTGCCCCTTATCCCCTCTGATCATCAGTCATAAGGAAAATCAGATGGCGCAGAGCCATTGTGGCCCAGACAGAATGGGTCCACAGATCTTCTCCTACTGGACAGAGAATTGCTGGTTTGCCTTCTGAGATTGTCTCAGGTAGGGAAGGTTCTGACAAAGGGTCCAGTCAGCACTATTGCAAACCAGCAAGTACTCTGCCCTGAAGTACTACACTACTGAAATGGACACAGTTTGTGTTGGGTGCAGACTAAAGGGTTAACCATGTCATGGGTGGGTATCCCTGCAATTTAGAATGTTGTACTAGAAATCACAGGGGCTAGTGGTAACTTCCCTTACGGTTCATTTGACAGCTATCTTGGCTTACCACAGCTTGGTCAGGATAAACCTATATTCTCTCACCCCACGGTTCCAAATTTGCTTAAGGGATCGAGTAACATGTAAACCCTTTAGTAGAACCTCCCCGACCTCAGACTTAATCTAGCCCTGACAATACTTATGGGTCTACCCTACCGGCGCCTGGCTCAGGCAGTCTTCATATATGTCTATCAAAACAGTGTTCTTAACAGCCATCACCTCTGCAAGGAGGGTTGGTGAACTTTAGTATCTTAATGGCCACTCTACCCTATGTGGTTGTACACAGAGAAAAAGTTGTCATGATGTCTCACTTTAGGTTTTGCCTAGGGTTGTCTCCAACTTTCTCATTGCAATGTGTCTCCCTCTGCATTTTCTTCCCCAGACCCCATGCTCGCTCACAGGAGTCCCATTTCCACTAACTGAATGCTAAAATAGCTCTGTGTTCTTGCTTACAAAGGTTGAAACCCTGTGGGAAATCAGACTGTGGATTACAGGGAGAGATGTAGAGGGGAATTTAGTTGTAAGTAATCTCTTTCCCACTGGATTAAGAGACGTATTGAACACTGCTCCTCTTTAGCCAGGAGGCCAGGACAAATGGGGTTCAAGACACACTCCTCTAGAGACACTCCACAAGCTGTGCTCCTAGTTTATCTAAGACAAGTTCCCCTGGTAAAGATTTGGAAAGCAGCAACATCAATATCCATAGTTTCACTAAGCACTATTCTTTAGAGTGGGCATTCTGTTCTGATACTTGAATTGCTAAAGTGGTGCTACGGTCCATTTTTACCTAGAACTCCTTGCCTTCTGTTCTCTGATGGGGGCACTGCTTGCTAATCTCCCATTAGTGGGAATGCACAGAAGCCCTCAAAGAATAAAGAGGGGTCATGTATGGCTAACTGTTCTTTGAGAGTTGCCTCTCTGCATTCTCACAACAACTTGCCTTCCACTCTGCTTTGGATTTCTTTCTATTTCAGAACTCTTCAGTCTAAGGAGAGGGAATTGAGGTGGGCAGGGGGTACACATATGGAGCTGATCGTATCAACCAAATGCAAGTGTTCCCTGCATACCCCAGCAGATACTTTTTTTTTTAAATAGAGTTCTGCAGCTTGACACCAGAGGCTCCATGACCAATTAGTGTGAATGCACAGAGGCAGTTATTGCAGAACAGTTACCAGTGAGTAACCCCTCTTTTCTGTATGGAGTCCCAGGCACATCTAATTCAGAGTTTTCTCCTCAGGATTTTCATTCCATTGCCCTATTTGCCTATGCCACTAATGCTATCTCAATTTAGCAACAATACTAGACGTGTTACTAATTCCTGGTGTTGCCCACTGTCCTCTCTTCTGCTCCTCTGGTTTTCATGAAGCTGATGGTAGTTCTGATTCCCAGTCTAAGGCAGAAAGGCATTTATATAATCTCACTATTTGTATAGAATTCTATCTTTATGTAATGACTTGGTCCTTTTAAATGGTCGAGTCCCAGGCTGCTTCATCCATTTTCAGAGAAACCCTCCCAGAATACTTGTTGGTGCACCAGTTCTTATCAAACAAACATGATTGTAACCCAGTTGCCAAACGAAAGATTTCACAAAATCTGGCATTTCATCGGGGAACTCTTCAGGTATCTGATCTCCAGTGTCTTCTGTTAATTAGGCCGATGATGACCTATGTGGAAACAGGTTCATGGTACTTCTGTACCCCATGCTCTAAATTTTCCTGATTTATCAGTTAAATTTATTGAATCAAATTTACTGAATCAAGAACCATGTTATTTTCTGCATCTCTGAGGGCTGAGATGTACCCCCATTCATCTCAGTGAAATTGGTCATCCCAGGGATCTCATCACAACTGCTTTCTGGAGATGCAGTTTAGGGTAGGATGTTCTTTTTCTAGTCCTAAAACTCCTTCTGGATTTAACAGCTGTTCATAAGAAAAGTGACAATTGCATATAAATGGAATTACCAGGATGGAGCAAAGTATAAACAAACAAACGAAACCCCACCACAACCATGAATGAAACAAGAAATTTTCGTGGTCTTGCACCACGTTGATCAAAGCCACTTACATTCAAACAAGGAGCAGTCTACAGGTTGACTGGGCAGGTAGATGCAGGAGAATGAGAAGTAAACTGAGGAGTCTTCAAGCAGTTAACAGAAATGTAGAGGCTCAGTCAACTGTTTTTCCAGACTCTTACAGATTTCTGGTCTACATTCTTGGACCCTTCCAATCCAGGGACATGAGGGATTGTATCCAATAGGATGGATATTCAGGAGAGCTCATGGACTTCGTGCTCAAAAATCTAGAACAGTTTGCTTATCTGGGAATTTCAAGAGATTTTGAGAACTTGAAAGTGCAAGAAACTTATTTTTCATAACCAAGGTGATGTACTGGATTTCCTTCTAGGTGGGCTGTATTTGGATCTGAGAGCTAGTTTCATGATGGTCCAAATCTTAGTATAAGGAGCACTATGGCTTTTTCCTGCTACTTTTGGTCCCTTGGTTTTTCCTGCACCCTTATGTTTCCTAGTTCCTTAAAGCTCCATCCCTGTAGAAACTCCCGGTCATGAGAGTAGAAGAACACTTAGGTGCTACAGGGTGTTGCCAATCTTCCTTCTGAATATACAAAGACTATCCAATGGTGGCTTTCCATTAAATTGATGTACAGTTAGCAGTAACACTGGCAAAGAGGCTTAATAAACTTGAGAGATTTAGCTGTCCAGACTGCTTATATGCAGCTTTTCCAGTTGAGATGATTCTCAGGTGCACACTAGAATTACTGCCCTACAAAATTTATATAGCTTTTTATTTTAATCAGTCAGTTTATTTGCTGTTCTAAGCCCTTCCACATCCAGGAGAATGTTTCATGCTTAGAATTTGACTGAGCAGAAAAGATTCCGTTTATACAAAAAGCAACCTTGTAGAAAATCTGACATTTTAGGACTAGAAAGAAGACCTAAGAAGGGTTCAAAGGTTCCACATCTGCTATTTCCTCACAGAAAAAGTAGGGATAAATAATTGGTGAGAAGTTCAAATAAGTCTCCCTTATTCACTGAGGACTGATTCAGCAAGGCACATGACCATTCTTTGAGCAATATTGCACAGGGCTTAATTTAAGGAAGTTTACAACATAAACTGGTTTTCAGTGCACTCTTTCACCGAGCACTATAAAATAGTTCGCTGTCTCATCAGATGAAAGGTCTGTCTGTCTTTAATACGTTTTTCCTGCATAAAAACCTTCAAAGATGTCTGTCTGTCTCTCTCGCTCTCTCTTTCACTGTTTCTCTCAGCTCTGTTTCTTTAAAGTTTGTTTCCTTGCCTAGGAGGAAGAAAGATAGTGTTTTTTTTTTTTAAACTATGGTTTTATCCTTTTTCAAATGGATTCTATTCAGCTTTGCCTAAATTTGTTTTTATTTCAGGTCAAGGGTTCAGAATTACAGAGAGGGGTGAGATATCTTAATCATTTTCTTTCTCTTCCTCCCACCCCTTAAGGAACATTTATTGTAGAGAGGAAGATTTCCTCTTATTGAAAAGAAAATAGAAAAGAACAAGGGATTCTGCCTAGAAATGAATAATCTTTCACAAGTCAGTTAATCAGAATTTACAGTGTGTCTTTTCAGCTATGGCAGTTGGTTGGGGCAGTTGGTGATGCACGCAGTATTGTGAGCAGCTCCCCCTGCTAGAACAATATTAAGGAAGTGGGAGGAAAGAAAATAGGGAGGCACCTCAGTGCTTGGAAGATTGGGGAGAATCAGTTGTATTGAATCATGGGGCAACAGGTGCCCACTTTAGAAATTATGATAAAGTAAACGTCACCTTTTCTGAAGGTGGAGTCTGCCTTTTTTGTTAATGTATAGTTTAAATATGCCTAAAGGTTGTCTGTTGGACAGCACTTACAAATCTCAAAATAAATCAACATTGTTGGCGTTCTCAGTAGAGAGGCCAAAGATTGAATGGGCAGGGTGATGGAGCTACTTTCTCACTTGTCTCTCTTCCTGGTTAGGGCTGGCAGAATAGTATGTGGAAATTTGCTCTGCCACTGCCAATACTATACCTGTTGTAGGTAAAGAGGACTTCCTTTCCCACCTTTCTTGAGAATCAGCATGCTCCATAATGTGTTAATGGGGGAAAATGCTCTTTAATAATTGTACTGAGATGTTTGAAAATATTACTGTAACAATACAGTAGACAAAATTTTTTCAGCTAGACTGTTTTCTACTACAGTTTAAGAATGTAATATATAAAGATATAAAAATGTTTCTTCCATTGACATACATAATAAAATACTCTTGACAAGTGAATACAATAGATGTTAACTGAAAAGAAAAATGAATAATGAAAAAATGAGATCTTTGCAGCAGAGGCAGATTATGGTTTTGTGGGGCCCTGGGCCAGAGGAAGTGGGGGCCCTTCCCCACCCCTTCCACCTGCAGTCTCCCCCGCCCTCCCCTGGCGCTCCTGCTGGGGAAATGGGGTCGGGCGTGGAGGCTTGCCCTGCCCCCCTACTTTGCGGTCCTGTATTTTAATTTGAGCTATATACCAATTTACCTTCCGGGGAGCGGGGTTGGGTCATGGGGCCTTGCCCCTCTCCGCTCGCCTGGTGCTCCTGCTAGGGACTGCGGGTGGGACACGGGGGCTCCCATATTTCCAGGGTCCCCTAATTGACTGGGGACCCTGAGCACAGGCCTGTTGGCCCAGTGGCTAATCTGCCACTGCTTGGCAGTAATATACTTCCAATCTTGTACATGATGACCATAAGCTTTCAATGTGACCATTGGGAAGTTACTACCTTTTAAAATCCAGACATTGTGTCATACATTGTTTTGTTCCAAATATGCCTTATATGAAAACATTCTATGCTTGATTATTTGTTCACATTTCATGGTCTCCTGTATTCTGTGAACAAAAAGTAATTTTTGGATTTTACAATGTAAACAGGAAGTGAAGCTCTGTTCATAAATCAGGTTTTGCTTTTTATAAGTAAGGGAAGCACAGTATGAGAACAAACCCAAAATTCCACTGTAAACAACTTGCATTTGAACATGGTAGCAGATGTTATTCTATCACTTTGAACTGTGCATCACTGAAATGTAGTGGGGATATCTTAAAATAGTCAGGAGTGGTGGCCAGAGACTGTTGACTACTATAGATGGTGAGGCTGTTTCGCTGTTGCAGTGAAATAAGCCAGAAGTACATACTGCTAAGGGCGTTCATTTGCTCAAGGTCAGCATGCTCAAAGTCAGCTGTTGTACTTGTGAGCATGGTTACTGTCAGGAATATATAGGGCCTCTGTATGAATAAAGGGTACTGGTAACATGAGTTTGAAGAGAGAGGTTCACAGTTCTAAGAATTTTCTCTAAAGTTGCAAATGTTGGGGCTCGAAGTATAGATATATACAAATTGCTTTATCATAAGAAACTGCTGTAACCTTTAACTGCTGAACAAATTTCTGTAATTGCCTGGCAGTCTTCTTACTTTGCTCCTTGTGCTTTGTTCATCAATCTGTTTTAACTGGCTCTATAATTTAAATTTTTATTTCACAGTTGGCAGGTCATAAGCAAAGTCTTTAGCTGTCTCCTAGCACTAGGAATCTTAATTCATCACAGCTAAAGCAGTTCAGTTAATTTGTCAGTTTTCATCCCAATGTCATACAGTCTCTGCCAAATCTAAGAATGGGCTCCATCCTCTCTGTATGTATAGAGGAATAAATGCAATTGATCTTTCTGTGTGATGTGGAAGGGGGAGGAAGTTACAAGTCTGCAGTGTCTCTTCCCGTCTGAGATGGCACATTAATCTTCCCCATCAGGGATGGGTGGATGAAGCAGGGCCCAAGCTCTCGTTCTGTGGCATTGTCTCTTTCTGATCCAGTGTATTTCCAAATGGAATTTAGATACTTCAAAGAGCATTAACTTGTGCTGTTTCCTTCATGGCTGCTACTGCCCACCTGCTGGGGGTTTCAGTGCATGTCACCATAGATTCTGAATTACCAGTGTTATTGGGATTAGATTTGTGAATCAGAATTCATGGGAGGATTTTCTTGGTGTTTAGAGTGATACAGTTTAAATGTGTAGTGGAATGCATTTCCTTTGACTTTGTAGTTCTTTGTTCTGCATATACATTGTTGCTAGGCTGACCATGATTTATCTACTCATCTGGTCACAGGAAAAGTGATGGGAAGTAGCTTTTGGGTATAGTTCAGAAAAACAAGAGAATAAGAACAGTTTAAATGGAATGTAATTTGAGCTATATACCAATTTAAATGTTCT
The DNA here is from genome assembly GCF_016161935.1 of Mauremys reevesii. NCBI lineage: Eukaryota > Metazoa > Chordata > Testudines > Geoemydidae > Mauremys > Mauremys reevesii. Next base: position 92,722,111 of record NC_052626.1, read on the forward strand.
GTTACTATGTCATGATATCTTGTTTTATAATTCATTTTAGAAAAATTTAAAATAGTAAATACTAAGGGTCAGATTTTCAAAAGTGCACAGGGTCCAGCAGCTTCTAATGCTGAGCTCTTTTGGAAATCTACCTCTGTACTTCTGTCTCATAGCCTTATCTATGCTAGAAAAGTGCATCAATTTAAATAGATCCAAAATCTGATGAACCGATAAACCTCTAATGTATACACACTTAGCCTGGTTTAACGCTTACTTTTATTGGTCTAAACCAATAACCTAAAATATGAATTAAAATGTGTTAAAGATGTGAAAACTTCATAATATATATATTCTTTATTAGAATTAAAACACACAAAACTGTCAAAAGTGGTGGTGATTCTGCCTGGCATAAAAGTAAACCGGTAAGTAATTATACAGTTTTAGAATTTTATATGAAAATAAATTGTCCTAAATATTCACACTTCTACTATCATAATGGTTCCTTGACTTCACCACACTAACATATTTCAATTTTAAAGTGTTTGTTCTTAAGTACCTTCTGACAAATGAAGTGAGAGACATTTTTATAGTTAAAATTGATTTCAGATAAGTTAACTTTTTCTTTCCCCCCCATTATGATTATTAACTATGCGAATTGTGTTTGTAGATTATCAGATTAGTATAGCATGTTTACAAACGAAGTACATGATTACAAATGGAATTAGAGTATGCAGGGTAGAAATGAAATAAAGGTTCATCTTCAAATGCAGGCTGAAAATAGCACAAGACCTTCTTCTGTATCTGCATTGGGGAAAATAGGTATAGAGCCATATTATAGTTGACTCTGAAATTGATGAGTACGATCTCTGCACTCAAGGGAAAATTGAGGGACTATCTCTGCTTCCCTGGGCAGCACAATGTCCCGAAAGGGGCAAGGAAGAGGAAAAGGCCATAGCAATGTCTACTGCATCCTGATTGGTAGAGCTTTTGCCAGCAGCACAGAGGAATAGTGAGGTGCATTCCACAAAGGATGAGCTGTGGAAAACATTTTGTCTCTGATGCTGAATGCCTTCCAAAGTTTCTGTGTGGATACTATGGCTCCACACTTCCCCTAAACAGCACAATCTAGCCCATAGTTAATAAAGCAATAGAGAAATAGCTTAGTTTTATCTAAACATTTTTCAGTCAAGCCGCACCAGTTCTTCTACTTTTCACCAGGCTTCATTTCATTTTTCTGTGTTTCCCAAAAGTCTGAGTTCTTTTATTAGCGATAAACTGGAGAAATATTTCATTACTGCAGAATTACTTGTTTGGTTGAATTTTTTTTCCAAAGGACCCAGTATTTAAATTAAAAGAGGGGTGAAAAAAGCTTGTTTCTTCAGAAAGTGTCTCTGTTAAAGATAATTTCAAAATCAGGTAATTTTGGAGGTATATATTCTGGAGAGCAGTGTACTGTACCTTCTGGACTACAGCAATGCTGTATACTTGGGAGTGAAGTCATGAGCTCTCAGGAAACTCTAATCACTAAAAAATCTGGTAGTGCATCTCCTTAGCAGTGTAAGCTACTGTGAGCACATCAGGTCTGTCCTCTACTCTCTACACTGGCTTCCCACAGAATATTTATTGAATCAGGTTCAAAGTTTTGGCCCTTATTTTCAAGGAGTTTGATGGCCAGGGCCCACCATATCTAAAATATTTGTAAAACTCTGAGATGAAGATTATGGTAGACAACTATCTTCCTCCCGTACAATGGAGCTTTACAACATAGTTAAAGCTTATCTGTCCAGCAGACAGCTTTCCCAGAGACATGTCCAAGACTATGTGATGAAATCCCACAGGAATGAAGGAACATAACAAATCTCATCACCTTCTACTCCAAGTGCAGAGCATGCTTTTTTTTTTATCTAAGAGACATTTAGCAGCATGTACATTTAAAAAAACAACTCCCACATCCCTACCAAAACATAACATGACACTGCATGCACAGGTCCTCCTCCCTCTTTGGGGGTGAGGGAGGAGGGCAGTGAACAAACCACACATGACACTTTAGTCACGTTACTTAATGCAGTAATGGAAGGCACATTGATACTATGGCAATGAGTGCAGTATAAGAGCTTCTGTGAAACAGAAAAAACACCTAACTTGTATTTAATGCAAATGAGGGAGTATGCAACTCTGGGTAAGAACAACACAGTATTAATAAAACAATAGCTATTACAATTGTGAATTTGACAGTCAAAACATGGTGAGCCTATTTAGAACTGCACTTCCATTGATTGACTTGTTTGAAAACAGCAAAAAATATTGTTTTTAAAGAGCATTGTACGTTTGCTCTACCTGATGGTTGGTGGTTATTAATAGATTAAATATTTTTAACATTTAAGTACTTGTATTTGAGTACTTAAGAAATCATGCAAGTTTTATGGAATAAACTTACGAACTGAACTAACAACTGAGGATGGCTTTTGAAATGGTGTTACAAGATAAGGTATGGAATTTAAATTGATTCCACTTTCTAAATACATAAACTAATTGGTACTAAAATTGAAATAGGAATAAAGTTTTCAGTATTGACCTTATCATTTTTTTCTTTTAAATGTTGTTTGAAAAGTAAATGTCGTATTTTGACATCTTAAATTGTATTCCATAGTTTAATTGAAAGAATGCATGTACTGTTGCATGCATTTACAACCCTTACGTACAAGTGGTTCTAAAGCTACATACTTTTAAAATCTCTCCATATATTTTCAATGTAGGTAGCAATTTTCAGGTGAATGTCACGATCGTTTTTTATCAGAGCAAATTGGACACATTTGACTTTTTTTAATCTACTTATATATGAAATATTGAGGATTTGGACAAGTTATAGATAATCAAGCATTAAGTGGCATTGATTACACTTGCCAATGGATTTTTTTTATGACTAATGGGCTCAAATACTTGTAGAGCTCTACTAGTAAGAGCAATCCGTACTACAACCAGTGCTTCAGTTGGATCATTGATCATAATGTCATTACTGTATTTTTAAATGTATTTCTAACCCATGTTTTCATACTTAGTCAATCCCTTTCCGTTCGTCATCCCACTCCCCTCTCTGTCTAATGTCTAGCTTTATTTTCACATATTAGCTCAGTGGTTCTCAACCTTCTTGGGCTCAGCACCTATTTGTAAACCCTGATGTCCTGTTGTAACCCAGAGACACCTCCTAACCCTATGCTCCCCCATTCCTTCTGGGGTCTATTGGGGGGTGCTTCAGTACTAAGATTCCAGATGCTTTGGCCAGATGTGAACAGCCCCCACTACCCACAAGGGGAAGGGGCAGTGAGTCGAGACAGCCCACCCCCACCCATGGCCCAGGAGAGGCAGAGAGTAAAAAGGGGGAGGGTGGGAATTGGTTCCTTGGAGTAAAGTGGAGGGGATTTGGAGCAGAAGGGTCTGGGTGTGCAATCGGGGAAGATATGGGTGCCAGGATGGGTAGTATGACAGAGGGAGAGTTGCCCGGCTGTGGGGGAAGGGAGTATACTAGGGGGCCTGTTTTAGAGGGACTTAGGGGGCAGGATGGGAATGGGAGAAGGGGCATTGCTTGGCTGTAGGGCAAGTGGTACATCAGAGATCTGGTTGGAGAACATGTTATCTGAACTGAAGCAGAAATCTGCTCTTTCCCACCCTTGCAGAAAGAAGGGGCAGGGTATGGGAGCAGCTCCATCCCCCCACTCAAAATCCCTGGCTCCCGCTCACTTCTCCCCCCCCCCCCACAATGTCCCAGAGTGAGCTGAATCTAATGCAAACAGACACCAAATGCTCCCTCCTGGTTCCTGTCCCACAAGGCTGATTGGACTTGGCTCCTTGCTCTGGGTGTCGTGATCTCCTGGTTAGCAGCACTGTTCAGGTTTCCCATGGCTCTCTTGAAGGGGGACTGGCCATGCCAAATTAGTGTGAGTGGCATTGTGACCTACCACATGGAGGCTCAATGCCACTCAACTGCCCGTTATTATGATGGAGGGGTGGTTGGGCCAAACTTCAGTGACACTGTGACCCCATGAACCAGCTTTTAACTCCAGGAGCGGGGAGCCAAGCCCAGCTAGTCCTTTGACACATTCTGGTGATCCAGTTTTGGGTTGCAACCCACTGGCTGAGAAATGCTGCATTAGATAAAGCAATTTATTGGCCATACAAGGATTTTGGGACCCCTCCCGCTTCTCCTCAATAACTTTTTTGGAAATGTCAGCCCTGGTGGAGATTAGAGCAGTCCTGCTCTACATTGTGGCAGATAATTGCTTTCACCCAGGCCTTTTCCAGCTGGGGGTAGCTGGAGTGCAGCATGCTCCATCCATACCCTTTACCTGCCCCTACACTAGGTACTGCAGGGGAATAATTTAGGATCTAGCTATGTTAGTTTTGTGCTCAATGGGGTCTCCTTCATGCTGGGGGAATTCCCAGCTGCAGAGATGCAATCAATTGTCACCTCCTTCACTTTGCTGGAGCAGTGTATAGAGAGTGGAGCAGGGGCAAAGATCTAACCCTTTTGTTAATAGAATCATAGATGTTAGAAATGGGTAGGGAAAAACCTCTTTGATTATCCTTTACTTCTCTCCTTACTAACCCATTCTATATTGTACATTTAATGGTCTCTTGTTAAGTTTAGTTTTAAATTATTCCAAGTGATGAGGTTTCAGCAACTTTTGTTGGGGCACTATTCCTCAGTCTAAGAGCTTGTCTACTTGGTAAAATTTACTGGTATAATTATATTGCTGTGGTTATACTGGTATAACTCCCTGTGTGGACACTCTTATTCCAGAATAATTGTGTCCACATGAGGAGTTATAGCAGTATAATTATGGTGATGAACTTGTCTGTGGTGACAAGCCCTAATAGAGGCCATTGTTAGAAAACATCTATTGATATCCATGACTAATTCTTTCTACCTTCTATCCTCCACTTCAGCCAGTGTTAAGCTGTACTACTTTTGTATGCTCAGTCTGGTTTTTACCTTACCTTACCATTTACACCAATTGTGACTGTATTACTCCTAATATGTAACTTACACCACTGTTTACGTTATCATTGAGCTTGGACCCCTATTCTTTACTTAGTAGTTTCATACCAATCTTTTTAGACAGCTGTGGGCCAAAGTGCTATGGAAGGATGTTGATGTTAGACAATTGAACAATACTTAACTGCAGAAAAAAATTGTAACACTTCTATATTTTAAGATACAGATGAATAAACACCAGCTAACAGATGTCAAAGAGTCTGGGAAAAATAGTCCCTTGGAGTGTTCCACTGAAGTAACAGTTACTAAGGGGTGGTGTAGTACATACTTCAAAAATTATTTTGCTGCCAAGTTAGTTTATAGTTATCGAATTAATTATCTGTTCTCTTGCTGTAAAATTTATAACGAATGCAGAACTGCTTAAACCATGCTAATGCTAATTTTATTTCATTAGTCTGCTTGACCTGAGAAATTTTTTTGATTGCTTAAACCTGTTAAGTAGCGACAAACAAATGACAAACTCCGTTTTGTTGATGTTATATTTATATCCATGGAGACGCTTGTAGCATGTTCTCTAAACCATATCAAATGACTTGTTCCCCTCTGTTCTAGAAAAGTGGTCTATCCACTCTAATATAAAATAAAAACCAGTCTGGCATTTTAGCAAAACCAATTTGCAGTTGACACCAGAGTTGGATTGAGTTCATGCCCTTATGCAATTGTGTTTGTGTGTGAGTTTCCTGACACTTCAGCATTTTCATTTGATATTGGCACAGATTCTAGCTCCCATGATGCCATTGGCAGGGCAAGTTCTGCAGGTCTGTGTGAAATGATGCCAGTGCAGTGGCCAGTAAATAATTCAGGTATCAACTGATGTCTAGATTGTATTACCCAGAACAGTGAGTGTATATTGGCTGTACGTGACCAGGTCACAAAAAGAGAATGAAGACTTGATAAATTGGGATTACTAAGTATCAGAAGTGTATCTTCAATTTTTCACCTTACTGACAAAATTAGTGCAAAGCATCTATTAGACTTTACCCCTGAAATCTGAGTTTTCTACTTAGTGCTTGGTGTGTGTAATAAAAGAAATAAAAAACTTCCTCTGAAACACTCCCATTTTTGGATGAAATAGCCACAATTTTCCATTTTGTATTTATATCTGAGTCTTGTTTTGAACTTCTACCATCCTCTACAGGTGAGTGTGTTAATGTCTCCTCAGAAGAATAGGAGAGAATGTGGGTCTGTAAAGAAGCAATGCTCTACATAACAAAAATGTTACTTTGTGGAGTACTGCATTTTTAAGAGTATGTTGTCCCCTTAATATTTAGCTATTTAAATGATGATGGTATTTTTGTGTTCAGTCGTTTCTATATTCCGATTCATGTGGAGCTGGCTAGGGAGTAATTGTTAATTTGCTAAAATCTTTAAACTTTTGCTCGTCTTTCTTTTTGTCCCTGTGCTTGAGATCTGTTAATTGCATGGGTAGGGGGGTCTGTACGCAAAAAAAAAAAATATTTTGTCTACTACAGCAACATCATCTTGTTGACTTCACCTTACTTTAGAGTTCTCCAAAAACATTTGTGCATTGTCAGCTACTTTTTTGAGGGTTATGCAATAAGAACATTTTTCTGCACTTCTAAAAAAAAAAATACATTATGTATCAACTCAAAAAGTGAATTGGTAAATCTTAAGTAGATCTGGTAAATGGGTAGTTTTTGACAAAACATTTTCAGGATTAAATGTACATTTTTTGCTGTTATTTTCCATAACTGAAAGTTTATCCTGGAGCAGAGACTGGCACATAAAATCTCCAGAGAAATTTGCCAGGAATTTCCCTCTTTCAAAATGGCAGTCATCTCCCATTATTATCAGTGGGGCTGAGAGCTCAGGCTGCACTCAGCTAAGTTGTTCACCTTTTCCCTACAGATTGTGCTGAAGGAAATTTAGACTGCGCTAAGCAAGTACGGCTAATTGACTTCACTCCCATTGGGAAGGTATCTTCTTTCATGGAAGATGGTGACTCCTTATTCTGTTTGGATTCAGAGGAGATACTGGAAGAAACAGATGAACATGTGGGAGATAGAAAGGGCAGGAGATGGAAATGGGGGGAGAAGTGCCATGTACAAAGTAATGTGTAGAGCAGGATAGGAAACTGTTCTAGTTTGTGCATTTGCTCAGAAATGTAAGGGATGGAGGAAGGTGTCATGTTCTGGAGTGCAACCCAGACCAGTGAGAGTTGGTCGCCACTTGTCTTGTAACCTTGAGTGCCTTAAAATGCTGTTCTGCATTAGCTCTCTGTCTGGGTGATCCCAACCAGCCTACAAGCATGCACTGAATGTCTGTGTATTAAGCAGCCTAAGTTCAGAAACTCCGACTCCAGCAGCCTGCTTACAACACCTCAGCCACATGCTGGTCTTCACTAGCCTTAGTTACTACTAGCCAGGTGGCCCTGACACACCTCCAGTCCCAAATTTCCCCAAAATTGTCTGCCCTGAAATATCCAGCCCTCTCCTGGAATGTTCAGAGGAGTAATAAGGTCCATTGCTCCTTTAAAGAGAGAAAAGCACACAGTTTATTAATTTAACTGGCTAAATAAACCCTTCCCTTCAGCCACAGCACTGAGTTGGTTTATTTAAAAATAAAAAGTTTATTTACAAAAGGACATAGATTAAGTGATACCAAGTAGCAGGAATAAAGTTAAAAGGGTTACAAACATAAAAGTAAAAAATACGTTTAGTGGCTAAGACATAATGTAGCAATTTACAGCCTTGGTTCAGGGTAGATGTCTTACCAATCTTTTTCTTTCCAGCCTTGGCTGATTTTCTCTCAGGAGCTTGCACAGAAATACACAAGGTACTGGTTTCCCTTGTCTTCCTAGGTGAAAGATCTTTACCTAAGCAAGTTTTTCACTTATGTTCAGTTCCCAAAGACTTCACCTCCCTTGTTGAAGGACCCATCCCTCTCAGCTTGTGAGTGCTCTGACCCCTTGTGATGAATGCCAAGATGGTGTCTCTCTGTGTATATCTTTCCAAACTCACTGTTTTGTCCCCAGACTCGGTATGACCTCATGCTGTTCTTTCCCACCTGTGGATTTCCCATCCCTTGCTCATTCATATGTAAATAGGACTGCCATTTTTCTTGGTCACATCTTGCTTAACTTCATTGGAGACAGATAGCTACCTTCCCTCCTATCTGGGAGAAAACCTGTTTCTCCCTGTATTTGGCAACAGATTTTAAAGCATACTATCATTAAGTACCCATATTTCCTCATATAGTGCTAATATTTACATTTCACAATAATATTAATCACGAGTGTCTTAGCTTTCAGAAAATATCTTACTTTGATACTTGTATAATACAGTAATATTGTATACAATCAGTTGATTATTTATCATTTGTAATTCAGACCTCTGCAAGAGACTTTTTCCTGCTCTATAGATGGTTTAGTTTACCTGTTATGTAAATGATGTTGCCTTCTTTGTCTCTGCCAGATGACCAGTCTGGTCAGACAAATAAATACACATCCTTTTGTCTAGGATGAACTGTATTTATGCGTTGCTTCCCAAACGCATTTTAATAACATAATTCTAGCTCTTGTCCGCAGCACTTTGTACATGTCCTGTACACACATCACAGAAGAATATTAATGATCAGTGATTTATTTGTTTTCCAATGATGTATTGCATGCCACCTTTTGTGTATATATTATGTCAATAGTGGTTAGGTGTAGTGAGTATTTCAGGCTATGTTGCTGAGACAGAGTAGTAAACCAACATAAGAATGGCCCTACTGGGTCAGACCAAAGGTCCATCTAGCCCAGTATCCTGTCTTCCGACAGTGGCCAGTGCCAGGTGCCCCAGAGGGAATGAACAGAACAGGTAATCATCAAGTGATCCATCCCCTGTCACTCATTCCCAACTTCTGACAGATGGAGGCTAGGGACCAGTGGGCCTGTGTCACAGAGGGAAATAAGAGGGAGAATGTGAGGGGAATGAGACTGAGGGAAGTATTAAAACAAGAGACTGGGGAGAGGCGTGAATGAAGAAAATGAATGAGATAAAACACTAGGTGGGTCAAGGAGGCAGGTTAGTGATAAGGAAAGGATTGAGAGAAAGAATGCTAGAATAGCAGTTAGGCAACTTCCTCCAAGCAGTGAACAGAGACTTATATTTTTTTATGTTCACATAAGGTTGAATTTTGAGCCTGAAATTTGGAGTTGGCAGTTTTGCCCTAAATACTCAAACCAGAATAACTGGAAGTAAGTGACATTTCAAATCTCACGATTTTTGAAAACTTGCATTTGACAGTACTACTTTCACCCTCCCTTAGGCCTGGTCTACACTATGGGGTTGGGTCAAATTTAGTCACGTTAGGTTGCGTCCACACAACCAACCCCGTTCCGTCAACCTAAAGGGCTCTTAAAATCGACTTCTGAACTCCTCCCTGGCTAGAGGAGTAGCACTAAAATCGACTTTGCTGGGTCGAATTTGGGGTAGCGAGGACGCAAATTGACGGTATCGGCCTCCAGGAGCTATCCCAGAGTGCTCCATTGTGACTGTTCTGGACAGCACTTTGAATTCTGATGCACTGGTCAGGTAGACAGTAGAAGCTCCAGGAACTTTTGAATTTCATTTCCTGTTTGGTCAGCGTGGCAAACTCAGCAGCACAGGTGACCATGCAGTCCCCCCAGAATCGTAGAGCATAGAATGTTTCTACGCTCCCCCTATCATCTCTGTCCCTGAGGTTATCGCAGATTAGAAGGCAAAAAAAAATGGACTCATGATGACATGTTTTCTGAGCTCATGCAGTCCTCCCTCATTGATAGGGCACAGCTTAATGCATGGAGGCATTCAGTGGCAGAGGCCAGGAAAGAACATGATGAAGCATCTGTTGGAGCTGCAGGAAAGCCAACAAGAGCACAGACCCCTGCTGCATCCACTGTATAACCGCCTACCCTCATCCCCGTGTTCCATAGCCTCCTCACCCAAACACCCAAGAACGTGGGGGGAGGCTCTGGGCACTCAGCCACTCCACTGCAGTGGATGGCCAAAGCAACAGAAGGCTGTCATTCAAACAATTTGATTTTTAGTGTGGCTACAATAAGCAACGTGGCCTTGTCCTTCCCTCCTCCTCCACCCCACCCGGCTACCTTGTCCGTTATCTCATTTTTTAAATTAATAAAGAAAGAATGTATGGTTTCAAAATAATAGTTACTTTATTTCGAAGGGGGGAGGGTGGCTGGCTTACAGGGAATTAAAATCAAAGAGGGTGTGTTTTCATCAAGGAGAAACGCACACAATTGTCGCACCAAAGCCTGGCCAGTCATGAAACTGGTTTTCAAAGCCTCTCTGATGCACAGTGCGCCTTGCTGTGCTCTTCTAATCGCCCTGGTGTCTGGCGCAAAACGATTGTCTGCCATTGCTTTCACGGAGGGAGAGGCAACTGACAAAATGTACCCCAAACCACCCGCGACAATGTTTTTGCCCCATCAGGCACTGGGAGCTTAACCCAGTATTCCAATGGGCAGCGGAGACTGCGGGAACTGTGGGATAGCTACCCACAGTGCACTGCTCCGTAAGTTGATGCTCAGAATGGTAGTGAGGACGCACTCCGCCGACTTAATGCACTTAGTGTGGACATATGCAATTGACTGTGTAAAATCGATTTCTAAAAATTGACTTCTATAAAATCGACCTAATTTCGTATGTAGACATACCCTTATTCTCCTCCATTACAATCCTCACTTCTCTTCTCTTCCTGATTTGTCCCATCCCATAAAAGATGAAGGGCTGGGGGGACTGGTAGGCAAACTCCTCTAAAAGTAGAGCTCAGGGCTTGACTAGCCAGTCCTAAGTCTTACAAGCTTCCCATAGTTTTCTGCAGGAGGACTTCCCCTATGGCAATCTGCAGGAACTGTATTTACTTGAGACTGCTACTAGCTTCCCTTCTGAGGCTGGGAGAAACGAGAAGCAAAGATTGTGTGAATTGCATGTGAATGTAACATTATTGCTTTTACACTTTAAACTGGAAAGATCTAGGCAAAACAACTTTGTTGTGACAGTTAAGTTGTTTCACACACAACATCTCATAACCGAATGGGCTGTGTCTGCGTCAAATTGTGTACTCTATTGTATATTGCAACTTCCACTTACTGCTGTGTGTTGAACACATTTCTCACCTTGCCCAAGGCCAAGGTAGTTATGATGTATACTTGGCAGCTTCTCAGCCCAGGAAAGGTGCTTGACATCCAAGTTGAAGTACTGTGACTGAGAAGCCATCACAGAGCAATCTGGAATCTTCAGTTTGGATTGTTTCTCAAATGCTGGCCCAATCCCATGTAACAGTAGATTTTCTACACAGGGGCACCAGCATGGCTGTTGGAGCTGCAGCTTCTCAGTCTGGGCACATGATCAAAGTGAGCAAGACTATTTAGAAGGGGCCACTCATCACCATATGCAAGAAGATCAGGCTGGGGGAAGAGAGGGAGGGGGCAGGAGGGGCTTTGCTTAGCGTGAAACACTGACAAAACTTTGAACTCTCAAATTTGGGAAGGGTAGACGGCGTCTCGGGACTTCTGATATTTTGCAAAGATCAGTAATTCTCTAGTGCTTTTTAAAGTGATTGTGGTTATGCAATTCCTTTGCTAAGCCTGAGTTCCTTGCTTTATTGTCCCCAGAGATGTTAAACGAGAAGTCAGAGTTCCCACAGCTAGGTGGAACTCATGCATACTGTGTGTAAGCAACTGGGAGGTTTGGGACACCAGTTTCAGGGACTCGGGCAGCTGGACTTGCCAGGTCCCTTGTTGGAGCCCTTTCTTGGGACAAGAGGCTTGAGTCTCGGAGTGCACTCTAGAATTCCAGAGCTAGAAAGAGTAACTAGACCCTACCAAGAACCCTATTGGCTTAGAAGCACTGGGCAGCACAGCATGGGGAGGAGGTGACCAGCCCTCTGTGGAGAAAGAAGTGGTTCAGGACTATTTAGAAAAGCTGGACGAGCACAAGTCCATGGGGCCAGATGCGCTGCATCCAAGGGTGCAAAATGAGTTGGCAGATGTGATTGCAGAGCCATTGGCCATTATCTTTGAAAACTTATGGCGATTGGGGGAGGTCCCGGATGACTGGAAAAAGGCTAATGTAGTGCCCATCTTTAAAAAAGGGAAGGAGGAGGATCCGGGGACCTACAGGCTAGTCAGCCTCACCTCCCTTGAAAAATCACGGAGCAGGTCCTCAAGGAATCAATTCTGAAGCACTTAGAGGAGAGGAAAGTGATGAGGAACAGTCAGCATGGATTCACCAAGGGCAAGTCATGCCTGACTAATCTAATTGCCTTCTATGATGAGATAACTGGCTCTGCGCATGAGGGGAAAGCAGTGGACGTGTTATTCCTTGACTTTAGCAAAGCTTTTGATATGGTCTCCCACAGTATTCTTGCCAGCAAGTTAAAGAAGTATGGTCTGGATGAATGGACTATAAGGTGGATAGAAAGCTGGCTAGATTGTCGGGCTCAACAGGTAGTGATCAATGGCTCCATGTCTGGTTGGCAGCCAGTTTCAAGCGGAGTGCCCCAAGAGTCGGTCCTGGGGCTGGTTTTGTTCAATATCTTTATTAATAATCTGGAGGATGGCGTAGATTGCACCCTCAGCAAGTTTGCAGATGACACTAAACTGGAAGGAGTGGTAGATACACTGGAGGGTAGGGATAGGATACAGAGGGACCTAGACAAATTAGAGGATTGGGCCAAAGAAACCTGATGAGGTTCAACAAGGACAAGTGGAGAGTCCTGCACTTAGGACGGAAGAATCCCATTCACTGTTACAGACTAGGTACCGAATGGCTAGGAAGCAGTTCTGCAGAAAAGGATCTAGGGGTTACAGTGAACGAGAAGCTGGATCTGAGTCAACAGTGTGCCTTTGTTGCCAAGAAGGCTAACAGCATTTTGGGCTGTAATTGCCTGCAGATTGAGGGACGTGATCATTCCCCTCTGTTCGGCATTGCTGAGACCTCATCTAGAGTACTGTGTCCAGTTTTGGGCCCCACACTACAAGAAAGATGTGGAAAAATTGGAAAGAGTTCAGCCGAGGGCAATAAAAATGATTGGGGGGCTGGAGCACATGACTTCTGAGGAGAGGCTGAGGGACCTGGGATTGTTTAGTCTGCCGAAGAGAAGAATGAGGGGGGGATTTGATAGCTGCTTTCAACTACCTGAAAGGGGGTTCCAAAGAGGATGGATCTAAACTGTTGTCAGTGGTAGCAGATGACAGAACAAGGAGCAGTGGTCTCAAGTTGCAGTGGGGGAGGTTTAGGTTGGATATTAAGAAAAACTTTTTCACTAGTAGAGTGGTGAGACACTGGAATGGGTTACCTAGGGAGGTGGTGGAATCTCCTTCCTTAGAGGTTTTTAAGGTCAGGCTTGACAAAGCCTTGGCTGGGATGATTTAGTTGGGGATTGGTCCTGCTTTGAGCAGGGGGTTGGACTAGATTACCTCCTGAGGTCCCTTCCAGCCCTGATATTCTATGATACTTGCTCCAGGTACTTCCATATTTCTGCTGGTATGCCATCAGGGCTAAGAGGTTTCTTATTTTTCATGTTGCTTAATGTTTCTGCAACTACTACATCTAGGACTGGTACCACCAGACCCTGGTTTGGTTTCATATTACGGCATGGTTCTCTTGGATTCTTTTCATTCATAAACCTTTCAGATTAGTTTCTCTACCATTCCTTAATCTTGTTCCAATTGGTTAACATATTTCCACTTTAATGACATCTTTAATGACTTTGCTCTCACCAGTGATACCAGTCAGCTCTGTGCTCTTGGGGAGCCAGGGTGCAGTATCCAACCTGACTCATGAAAGACACCCCCATCCCCCTAGCCTCTGCTTAAACCAAAACCCGTCAGAGGAAAAAACTTGCAAAGAGCAGTGATGGGCGTTGGGAGACACACCTAGACCCCTCCTGACAAGGGTGACAAGATTAAGACATCTCCATTAGCATACAGAATGAAGAACAGCGACAACTCCCCGTGCCTCATCTGCATGAAAGATGGGACAGGGAGACATCTCAATTTGCATACAGAATGGAGAACAGAGAACCGCACTGAACTCTGGGACCAGAAAAAGCAGGGAAGCACTGCATCATGGGAATCTCTGCTCCAGATGCTAATGAACCTATGCCTGCACACACCCAGCTCAGCAGTTATCAGACCAATTCTAGTAATGAATCCTTGATTGATATCCAAAATACTGAAGCAGCCTAGTTGCATTGTGAGCTCCCTGGAAGAAAACACCACCCATAGCCAAGAGTGATCAGCTCCTATTGTCTAGCCTAAAGAAAACCCTTAAGTCATCAGTTTACCCATAAACAAATCTAGTGTTCTCCTTTAACCATTGTATTTTCCTCTACAAAACTCCCTACTCACCCTCCAGTCAGGGTTCTGATGCTTAGATCCAAACTATGCATCAGTTCCACTGGGACTCCATCTTCTCCTGCCTGATCGTGCTGGGGGCTCTGCTGTCACCAGCACTCCGGACCCTGAGCTACCACCATCACCTGGTAACTCCGACCAGTTCAAGCCTCATGGAGTGGGTGAGATCCCTCCTCTTTCTCTCTCTCTGTTGTCCTTTCTGCCTTAGGTATTAACCTTTAATAATGTATGTTATGTTGGTTTAGCCCTCTTTCTGTACTTATCACTATTATTCAATAAATAACTTTTATGGTTAAGTTGGTTGCTTCTCTCTCTCTTGCCGAACTTTACTCTTTTGTGTTTTTAGCTTCACTCTACAGCAATGCTTCTTTTACCTAAGCTAAAGATCTCTGCAGCGCCCAAAATACTGTGGGGTTTGCTCATCAAGTAGGTTACTGCCAGTACAATTTTGATGTGAGAGTGGGGATAGGGATGTGCTGAATCCGGGACGCATAAGGGTAACAGCTTGAAAGTGCTGCTTGACCCAGTCCATGGAGCCCAGGGGCATATAAGGAGAGGCAGCTTGAAAGTGCTACTTCATCCAGCCCAGTGAGTCCAGGGACATATAAGGGGTCAGCTTGACAGTGCTGATTGACCCGGTCCGTTCAGACTTGCTCTGTTAATGTGGGTGTGGGTGTGGGTGTGTTCATCTGGTTCTGGGGCTGGAGAAGGCCAGCCCTAGGGAACCTAGGTCCTGCAGGATAGCTCCATTGAGAGGGGACTTAGAGAAGGGAGAAGTAGAGCTCCCTATGAAAACACAAATGACACTAGCAGTACATTGATAGAATTACAGAATCCCCTCCTCCAGAAAAGTAACCCGAATAAATGAGCATACCCCAAAGTAATGGGCAAATCTGGTAACACCATTAATTCTCCTATTGCAAGTCACTGCCAGTCTGTAGATTTTTCTCATCCTCCTTCATTTCAAGATGGGCATATAAACCTTCCATGGCTTTAGCTTTAGCAGCTGCCACCTCCTTTCTTCACTATCTTTTTGGCTCTTTTATCCTATAATCAGTTACCCATATTTAGTTTCCATAATCTCATCAACTTTACTTGAAGATCCATGGATTCTACTAAGAGCAGTGTGTTGCTGAATATAGTTTTCAACTTTTGGCAATTGTTTCGAGAACTATGCTAGTCTTTTCTTTCCCGGAACAAGCATTTCCTGAAGATTGACCCATTTATGATAGCCAGGACTTGGCTGGCTTGTTCCTTAGTTTCTGTAGTCTGGGTGTGTGAGAAGGTGTATAGAAACATGGCTAGCTCATACTGTTCTAAAATATTGTTTCCTCTATGTTTGTATTTCATTACCACATACAGATAAGGTTAAAATGCTGTTGAAAAGTTTCAGCTTCCTTTAAACTTAGGCAGGCTACTTCATTGTTTAGTTTCAAGATCCAGTGTTTCATGAAGTAAATGTTTTCAAGTTACTTCAGCCTCCAAGAATAGATGTAATACAGGGAAAATGGTGTGATCTGTAGTAGTGACTCGCATTGCTGGTGCTTATAGTTTGACAAATATTAATAAATTGTATACATTTTAATTGCAGATACCAATGCATTCTCTATCTCTAAATACCAGTAGATAAGTGTAGCAGAAAGAGTACGTTTTGCTATAAATGTGTTGTCTCCTCTAGATTTTTCTAGGTTTGTGTGTGTGACACTGTACTTCCAGAATAGCACCCTGAACCCCCCATATTTACCACTGTCATATAATTATATTTTGTACAAAGTATGCCTTATGAGGTATCATTTTAAAAGTCTTGATCTGTTGAACATTAATATCCTGTTGGATTGCATGTGCTATCATGGTATGTGAAGTTATGAAGTTTTTCTCTGTGTGTGTTACTGAAATATGTTGTGAGGTTGGGAACACCCACAACCAGTCTTTCAGGTACAACAATGGAATAGCCAGATCTGCTGATGGCCCAGTAATTGGAATCCACTCTCGCAACAGCCATCCCAGAAGCTTCTCATGTAGACAACGGAGCATGTAGACAACGGAGAACGCTTGACCAATGGGGGTGGCATAATGAAACCATGTCATAGCATAAATCGTAAATGATAAAAGAGGGGAAGTGACATCATGACTTGGCCTCCCTTCCCCCCACAACTCAACGCCTGGAAACATGTCTGGAGGACAAAGACTTTGAACTGGAGCAGGGTGGTCCCAGGCTGGGAAGGGTGGTCCCAGCGAGTGTATGGAAGATCTGCAACCTGCTTGTACCATCTGCCAGGGTGATACACTGCTTGATTCAAATCCTGTTTAGTTTATAGAACTTAGACTGAGATGTGATTTTATTTCTTAGGTAACCAACTTTGATCTCTCTGCTTGCTACTTATTATCACTTAAAATCTATCTTTCTGTAGTTAATAATTGTTTTATATTTTACCTAAAACAATGCATTTTGGTTGAAGTGCTTGGGAAATCTCAGCTCAGTTTACAAAGGCTAGTGTGTGTCCTTGCCACATTGGGGGGGGGGGGGTGAACTTAATGAACGTACGTTGATCAGGCTTCTGAGCAGTGCAAAATGGTATAGTTCTGGGGGAACAGTTGGGGGGAATTGGCTGGAGCCTCCCTATTGATGGTTCATGAGTGGCTAAGAGATCATTAATGTAACTCATTGGGTGTGTCCCTTGCTTGTGGTTGTCTGTGCAAATGCAGTATCTGCCCGAGGTTTGTGGATTGATACAGCATCATAGTATGAGAGGGATACCCCAAGTTGGAGGGAAAGAGGGCTCAGTGGTCCCACAGTTCAAGTTGCACCCTAGGGATCCCAGTGTACTGTGTTTATAATTAAAATTGTACTACTTTGCTATTCAGTGTACAGGATTTATTTTTCATTATTGGGCTTATTCCCAGCTATACTCAAAAGATTACACAGCCTTGCAGTGAGTGTATTTTTAATTGTTATATTTTTAGCTTCTAGCATAGACTGAATTTAATGGATGTGTATTCTGGCCAGTGGTGTCCAGTTGGTAGATAAGTTCCAAGATTATTTAGAAAAGACTGTTTAAAACTTTTTGAGTGGCGATATTTGGAGAAATAGTATCTCTTTTGTTAACTGAGCAAAATATTTTAAAGTTAATATTACATTTTATATAACTGCTGTTATAGCAGCTTTTATCAGTTTAATATTTTGTAGAGGAAATTTGCTTTGTGATGCAGCATATTTTATGTAAATCTCATTACAGAAACTGCTTTAATAACTTAAAAAAGCTAGTAATTTGCAGTGCTTCTTCATCATGTTACTTTCTAATTAATGGGTGTTTTCTCTATACTGCCAAGAAACTGCTTGCATTTGCTAACTATTTTTTAAATTTGAAGTGTATTCAGTTGCTTTTAGAAACCAGCTAAATTGCATGAAAGGGAAGAGTTTTGGTAATTGTTCACTCATCTATATAATTATTTTGGGAGGATTTAAATACCTTTCATAATTACGCAACTGAAGGATAATTTGTTGACTTAAGAAAACCCTACCTTATCCAGTTGGGGGCCTACACTATAGTCCCACATTCACTGTACACCCAAAACTACCTGTTGAAGTAGAACTTCGGGTATGCAAGGAAATAGGTTTATTCTATCACAAAAATTGAAAATGTACATACCTTGACTTTCTTTCTGTGAAAACCAAAATGCCTTTGCACTGGAAACACATCTGATATGACTGTAATGGAATTTACAAGAAACGTCTGTAAGCCTGGGCTGATCTTTAATCTTCAGAACAAAAACTTACTTTTTCATGTATTAAAACCAAATATTATTTTTAAAAATAGTAAAAATAAAAAAAATCCCTCAAAGGCTCCATGTTGTGCTGATTCTGTAGGTCCTTTTGTGAGCATTTAAAAACTTCTGGGTGCAGATGATGACTCACTATGATACACAAAATTATCTTCCCCCAACTCAACTTCCTTCTGTCTTCAGCCCCACTCCCACATAGGGGTCTGGAATGAGGTCTTAGAGTTAATAGGAATATTTTTCCTTAATGACCCAAATCTATAATCAGTTGTGCATTTTCTTGAACAAAAATTGGCCAAACTACATACGTTTTTAATGTATCAAAATCTCTAATGTATTGAGGTGTTGTATAACTGGGTTATTGAAATGAGTTATACCAGAGTCTAAATCTGGTGATTATTCAATAGTTTCAGCTAGCGTATAATACTGCAGAAAGCAAATGGGCATTTGACACATGAAGGGTAATACAATTGTCCTTCAGACACAGGCATTCAAATTCAGTTCTGGGAGTATTTCTAAACCTTGGTTTTGACTTATAAAGTCTCTGGGGGTTTAAGTCTTAGCTACTTTGGAAATTGCCTCTTTCCTCATATTCTTCTCCAAGAGTTGAGATCAGCAGAGGAGTTCAAGATGACTGCCCAGATTTGAATGTTTGCAGTGTTGTTGTAGCTGTGTTGGTCTCAGGATGTCAGAGAGACGAGGTGGATGTGATAATATATTGTATTGGTTCCTTTATGGGTCTAATAAAAGAGATTACCTCACCCACCTTGTGTGTGTCAGATTTCAATGAGCTGATGGAATGCTTGACTGACAAGGTGTTTCCAGTGAAGGGCACTCAACTCTGAAATTAGCTTCCTCCTTCCCTCTGACAAAAGCAAAGCTTGTTGATCTTCAGGTCATGTCACTGGGCTGATTTCAAGGTTTTTCTGAAGATGTGGGTTAGGTGGGGAGGATTCTTTCTTTTTGGCGGTGGTAGGGAAAGAATTGATATATTTTAGGAAGATAAATTTGTGTTAAATTGACGCAGATGGTATCTAAAGGGTTTGTGTTTTAAAATGAGGAGTAGAAATAGTACAAGTAGATTCCTTCAATTTTTGTCATTCTTATCTTTGAGTGTTGTATTGTCACAAGAAAGGGTATCTTTCATATTCAGGCTCTCCATTCTTCAGGAGACAAGATCAGACCTGTCAATCACCAGAGAGGGGCTTTCTGGAAAACTCCCCAGTGAACTCTGCCGCCTGGCAGAAGCAACAGGTGGTCTCCAGGCTTCCTGTTTTCCCTGAGCTTCTTGACATAAGAAATATCTAATTCTAATTTGAATCAAGATTTCTTCCTCTGTTTGGTCCAGCTGAGACTCATTCTGTATTCTCCAGCAGCCTCTCTCTTCAGGGCAAAGGATATTTGATTCGTAATATACAGCAGCAGAGAGAAAGACAGAAGTGCCTTCTGTCTGCCGCTATGTCCAACGGAAGAAATTTTAAAACCAAGAAAAACCCTTCCCCAGTAAGAGTAAAGAGCTCTCTGAAGTGAGGAAAAAGTGGTGTTCCAGCTAGGATCTCCAGATGCAGCAACAACTTCTAGTAGCTTGTCTCCAAACTGAAGGGAACCTGGCAGCCTGGGGAGTAACATTTCATCAGGAGTTCTTTGTAGCAGCACTGACAGCAGTCCAGTGCTACTGCAGCCAGCACTCTCCAGATGTGCACCAGTGACCAGCAGCTGCCATATGCCTAGCAGCTGTCCAAAAGTGACATTTCCATACAATCCTCTGTCAGCAACAAGAATGCTTGACTCTTTTTTTTCTTTGTGTGTGTTCGGAGGAGAATGGGATCCCTGGAGGTTGGGGAGTAGACTTCTCAGCCCAGTGCGCTGTCCTGCATTGATGAGCAGTGGAAGTGGTCTAGTCAGCAAGAGCTGCAGAATAGAATTCCATAGACTCCTGATGTTTCAGCAGCCGATGTCCCGTCCCTCCCGAACCCTCCGCTGTACCTCAGAACCTGATGAAGTACAGGCAGAGACCGTTTTCTTACTTTCTGGCTATTGAAACAGCACCAAGCCTAGAGAGATGCTTGGGGAACCAATATTATGTTCTTTTTTTCTCTTATATGGGTTGACGGTACCTGAGCTATTTGGATTGAAGAACCTCCACAGGTCAGTAAAAACATCAACTTTCAAATGGAGACATTGAAGTTCACCTTGGCGGTCCTTTTATGTAGCATTAAGTTAAGCTGCGACCAGCACATCCCTCATCCCGTGGCACTTACCGCTGCCCCCATTGGCCTGGGACGGCGAACCGCGGCCAGTGAGAGCTGCGGTCGGCTGAACCTGCTGACGCAGCAGGTAAACAAACTGTCTTGGCCTCCAGGGTACTTACCCTGGTGAGCTGCGTGCCAGAGGTTGCCGACCCCTGGCTTAAACCAACATAACAGTTACATTATTGAAGGTTAATACCTGAGGTAGAAAAGAAAAGAGAGAGAGAGAGAGAGAGAGCAGGATCTCACTGCTTCCATGAAGCTTGAACTGGTCAGTGTTTCCAGGTGATGATGATAGCTCAGGGTCCTGAGTGCTGGAGACAGGCAGAGCCCCCAGCATGATCAGTCAGAACAAGATGACATCCCAGTGGAACTGATGTAGAGTTTGGATCCATGCATCAGAACACTTACTTGAACATAGGTAGGGGTTTTTGTAGAGAAACCACAGTGGTTCAAGGGAGAACATTAGATTTGTTTATGGGTAAACTGATCACTCAAGGGTTTTCTTTAGACTAGACAATAGGAGCTGATCACTCTTGGCTATTGGTGGTGTTTTCTTCCAGGGAGCTCACAATGCAATTAGGAGCAAAGAGTCCTGTGGCACCTTATAGACTAACAGACGTATTGGAGCATGAGCTTTTGTGGGTGAATACTCGCTTCATCGGATGCATGTAGTGGAAATTTCCAGAGGTATGTATAAATATGCAAGCAAGAATCAGGCTAGAGATAACGAGGTTAGTTCAGTCAGGGAGGATGAGGCCCTCTTCTAGCAGTTGAGGTGTGAACACCAAGGGAGGAGAAACTGCTTTTGTAGTTGGCTAGCTATTCACAGTCTTTGTTTAATCCTGAGCTGATAGTGTCAAATTTGCAGATGAACTGAATCTCAGCAGTTTCTCTTTGAAGTCTGGTCCTGACGTTTTTTTGCTGCAGGATGGCTACCTTTAAATCTGCTATTGTGTGTCCAGGGAGATTGAAGTGTTCTCCTACAGGTTTTTGTATATTGCTATTGCTAATATCTGATTTGTGTCCATTTATCCTTTTATGTAGGGACTATCCAGTTTGGCCAATGTACATAGCAGAGGGGCATTGCTGGCATATGATGGCGTATATTACATTGGTGGATGTGAAGGTGAATGAACCAGTGATGGTGTGGCTGATCTGGTTAGGTCCTGTGATGGTGTCACTGGTGTAGATATGTGGGCAGAGTTGGCATTGAGGTTTGTTGCATGGATTGGTTCCTGAATTAGAGTTACTATGGTGCGGTGTGTAGTTAGGCTGCTTCAGTATTTTGGATATCAATCAAAGATTCATTACTAGAATTGGTTTGATAACTGCTGAGCTGTATGTATGCAGGCATAGGTTCATTAACATCTGGAGTAGAGCTCCCCCATGATGGAGTGCTTCCCTGCTTTTTCTGATCTCAGAGTTCAGTGCGATTCTTGGTTGGAATCTCTGTTCTCCATTCTGTATGGTAATAGAGATGCCTCCCTGTTCCATCTTTGATGCAGATGAGGCTAGCTTAACCCTTTTTATGCATGTGAATATAATATATATATAAAAAACAGTCAAAGGCCATTTTTTTAAAAACTGAAGGATAGAGCTGCGCAAGTTTTGTTGGTTCACTGGCAGTTTTGAAAAATTGAAAAAAGTCTAGTGCCAGGTCAAACAGAAAACAAAAGTTTTGGTGAATTGAAGTAAAAACATTTTGAGTTGGATGGAATGAAATGTTTCATTCAACATGACTCTCAAATTTTTTTATTTCAATTTTGGACATTTTAAGCGAAGTTAAGGAAGACAGATTTCACAAAACGAGGAGGATGAATAGTTACAGGGCCAGGGAAAGAGACTGGCAGCAGGTAGCTAGGGCATTCACTTAGGAGATGGGAGACCCAAGTGCAAGCCAGTCCCTGACTGACTGCCTGTTATATAAAGTGGAACAGCTTCAACAGGAGACACTGGGAAAGACCCAAACCAGAATATCTCATAGCCCAGTGGCTAGGGCACAATCCTGCAATTGAGAAGACCCAAATTTAGTTCCCTTCCCTAAACATCAGGCTAAAGGTTGTAAGGAGAGCACCTCCTCATTCTCTACTACCTCCTCTGGCCATTTTATGACTTCAGCTTGAGAAATATCAAAGTAATTTTTTTTTTGACGTTACCAAAACATTTTGGTTTCTTGGTTTGGTTAAAACTATTCAGTGAACCCAACATGAATTTATGAATAGTTTCAAGTTGATCAAAACTGAATATTTTGGCAAACAGACTACTTGCCAATTTTTTTGTGTGTGTCCAGCGCTCCTGAAGTGTATAAAGGTTTTTTTAAAAAGGGATGGAAACCGTATAATGTGAGGTACCTCTCCATTACATATCCCATGATATTAAAAAGGATTAAATGATCAGATTGCATCATTCTCTAAGAAACTCTAAGCATGTAGATTGTAACTGGAGGAAACTCCTTTCTTGTTCAGTCACCATCTGATCTTCAGTAATATGATAGCCTTTTAACAGGATTTAGAGAGCTATCCATAATTGCTCAGCACAATGAGTTAACAGTCTGCTGCCTGTAGTCATGAAAGTAACTATAAACAGCAAACCAATGTAATTACCATTCTTTATCCCTTGAAACTAACATCTATAATAGATGATTCTACAAATAATTTTGCTTAAATTAAAGATAAAATATATTACTAACATAGTCAAAGAGGAAGTTTGTGCTGTAAAGAAATAAATGATTTTCATGTACTATAGCTTTAGTTTCTTTGTATTATTCCATTTTATTGACCACTATATTGCAAAAGTTATATGAAAGATTAGATTTCATTTGCCAAGAATTCATACAGAATATTTCTTAGAAAATGTTTATTGTGAGTTTCAATTTGTGATTAAAAGAACTTGGTTACTGCCTACAAATGAAAAAGGGAGTGCAGAGACTCCTCCTTGACTACAAACAGAACACTAAACAGAGAATGTTAATACACTATTTTCCCTTATCATGTGTTTGTAGAGACCTGTATCTGGAGATGAGAATTGTTACTTTAATAATGTTATAAGCAGTAGTGTTGTAGCCTTGCTGGTCCCAGGATATTAGATAGACAAGGTGAGTGAAGTAATATCTTTTATTGGACCAATTTCTGTTGGTGGGAGAGAGAAACTTTTGAGCTTAAGCAGAGCTTTTCAGGTTTGCAGATATACAATGCCGTTGGAAATGGGGGGAGAGGGAGAGTAGTCCTCCAAAATCCTCATTTGGCTGGAACAAGTTTTTTTACTGTGATGAAAAATATGTACAATGAATTATTTCATTGATTCATATATAAATGAGTATGATACGTTTCTAATATATATTTGTCGAGGATAATAGCGACTAAACCATATGAAGCCATCTATCTTTGCTTCTATCTGGAGAATAAATCAATAAGAAATTGAAAGAGCTCCAGAGAGATTGAGAGAGCTAGAGTAAATTTTGAATGAATTTCACTCTTAGCAGTTACACCTAAGTGAGGAGATCCAACTAAAGGTCTTTTATATCATTTAAGCTCCACATTACTATTCTGCAGGAGTGGATGGGTGCAGAGAGCATGGCCATGCATGGATGCTGCTGCTAAGCCTGAGCTACTATATCCGTGCCTATGCAATACTCCTAACTGTCCATATGCAGTGTACAAAGGGAGACCTTCCTGTGAGGTAGGGTGTGCGGAGTCTATACTCTTTTAGCCTTTCAAAACAGATTACTTGAGTGCACTGCATGTGGGGTAGTGGATAGAGGGATTGTGGGGGTGCGAGTACATTTCACCCATAGTGAACTTGAGGTTTCAGAAGAAAAACATAAAAGATCTAAAAAACAAGAAATTGTAATGATGCTCATGAAATTTCTAAAATACAGTTTTAAAATTTTTGGTCTAGAACAACATCTAGGATTTGGTGTCTTTTGGCCTACAGTCTGTTTCTGTGGTGTGAAAACAGGACAGTCTTTTCTGTAACATAACAAATAAGTACTGGAAAATGAGGTGTTAATCTCTTGCTTTCTGCAAATTATATTTAAACCCTTTAAATTGTACTGTCTGATTTCATTGAAATGGCTAATCCCATGTCATGCATCTCTTGAATATTCTTTACAACTGTTTTTAAATGCATTTTTGGAGCAAATTCATGGTGAGCTAGTTCTAATAGACATCCTGAATAAAGAAATAGCTTTATAGGTTTGTTCCAGAAACGATGACTTGACAGTAGCCCGTATCAGCAGAATTTAGCTATCAATAGCATGATAATCCACCTAAGTAGAAACCCTTTCATAGGCAAATAGGCAAATTGATAGTCACATGCTCCAGTAAAATTGCTTTTAAAAGTAACCATAGAACTTGTAAACATAGTATCACAGTGTCTCTTTTTTCTTTGACATGGTTATCAGATAAAAATGTATTGACAATGTCAGTAATACAGAAACCTAAAATGTAGAGGTGGTAATAGAATTATCTGGCTTTTGTCAGTTTCTGGGTTAAAACTTTACACTGGTTTAATCTGAGGCCATGTGAAGAGAAGAAAGGCAGTATCAAAATTAATTTAAGTGGTGTTTTTTAAAGTTTAATTGCATTCACATATATTTGTAATTAATAGGATAAATCAGATAGATTCTTTGCCCTTTAGATTTCCCTAAAGCCTAGTGTTGGGGCACATTGAGTGGGTTGAAGAAATTTAGAAGGTTGCTTGCCCATGTTTCGTAGATTACAAAATTCTTTAAGTATCAGTGTATTTGATATTCTAGCAGAGCACCCCATCTACTGTAGTTCAGGCTAAGGTCAGCTTTTGTTTAAAGCTTGACTTTTTCTAAGTGCGCTAAAAGCTGAATGGTTACTCAAATTGCCTTTATATTTGGTGTGCCTTATGGAGTCATGGGGTTTGGATATTATTCCAAATTTGGGGCCATTTTACCATGGGATTCCAAAGATACGGCCCCTTCCTTTCCCAAAACAAAACAACCCCTCAGCTTTTCTAAAGGCTGACACATTTTGGCATCTTCTAATTTTTGCACAGATAGGAATTAAACCAGTAGAGCCCTGCAGCCAAGTGGGACCTGATTACACATGTCAGCTTCTGTTAGGGTGGGAAAAGAACTGGACACTCTCTAGTTTGTGTCAGGTCAGTTCTCCTTGACCTGCCGGTGGGGTCAGTGTGGTGGCAGCGGCTGCTGTCCACTGTCCCCTAATGCACTGTGTGAGCTGCAGAGTGAGTGTGCCAAGGAATCGCTGACAGCGCCTTTCACTCCACAGCATGCACCCAGAACAGGAGAGGGTGGTGGACAGTAGGAGCAGGGCACACAGTCGCTGCTGCTCTGATCCCATAGACAGGAGGCAGCAGGAGCAGTGGCAGTGTCCATTCAGGTTCAGAGTAAGAGGAAGTGTTGGGTTGCAAAAAGACTAGACCCACTTGAGTTGGGTCTGGGGCAGGTCTAAAAATTAGTCCTGAGCAGACCTCTGTGATCTGGGGCCGAGAACCTCACACCAGATTCTCAAACAATCAAGAGTTACCCTAACAGAGTGCATGCCTCCCACTTGCCCTTTGAGGGGAAATCAAATCACAACATTATTAGCAAAGTTTGGTTCTCCAGATGGTGTGTGCCAAGCAGTTCTAAGGCTGATGTGCCAAAAGTGGGGGTTGACCTCCTGCCCCTACCTTCATGTGTGTGCCAGGATCTGGGGGATGCCAGATCTTGGGGGGAGGCGTATCTGACCTGCTGCTATTCCCCTCACATGAGCTGAGATATGGGGCTGTGTCCCTCTGGGGGAGGGTCAGAACCCTTCTTCCTACACCTTTTCCCCATGTGAGCCAGGATATGGGGGAGCTCTGCCCCTCTGGGTGTGAAACTGAGAACAGGTATACTAGGAGCAAGCACCAAGATCACACTGCTGACACTGACGTGAGGAGTTGAACAGATTTGTTTGTTTGCATTATCACAGGCTCTGTCCAAATGTTGGGGCGTGGGGATGGGAAATACCCACTGACATGAATGGAGCAGTTCGGACATCTCCAGAGCTATTCTTGCAGACTGTGTTCATCTCCATGGGGTGGTGTTCTTCAGTTGAGAACATCTCATTGATACAAATGGTTGTGGTTGCCAAAGTATCCCCCCCAAAAGTGACTTTGGTCTTTAATTTATGTTTTAAATAAGTTGATGCCAATGGGTTTTTCTCCCTAACTCTTACAGGTCACATTTTTCTGGGCCTCCTTTATTTATTTATTTTTGGGGGGGTGCTTCAACCATGTCTCCTCTGGAGTGACTGACGAACTACACCCTCTCATCCCCACATCACACTCTAATGTCACCCTCACTCCTGCCTGACACAACAAATGGGCTGCAATTATTTTTTTTAAAAGATTAGTGGAGATACGATTGGCCAGTCTGCTCACTTAAATAAAAAGATAATCATGTCAATTTCACAGATTGGTTCGGCGTAAAATTTCGTTTCTTTCCCTTTTGGATTCAGCAAGATGATTTTGGATCTTCAGAGGCTAGTGGACTTCACTATGGTTCAAGTTTTGAGTGGAGTTTCTTTGTTTTGTTTTCCTTTCTACAGATGAGCTATTTCTTATGTGTGTTTGTATTCTATACCCTTGAAAATCCTTCTACTTAGCCATCCCCTCAGTTAAAGGGAAGGTCTACTGTAGTTGAGGTCTGGACCAGCTTTCTGATTAAAGCTTGAGTCTTCTAAGTGCTCAAAAATCTGCACAATTACTCTGAATACTTTTTGGGGTAATTTGGTCAAGGGGTTCCCAAGTTACAGTCTCATTGGGGGAAAAATCATTTAATAGAGTTTGCAGATTCTACCACCTTTTTTTGTGCCTTCTAAAATGCTAAGGGCTTAATGGGATGGAAAGGGGAGGGTGAGCTGGAAGGTGGTGGGGATGGGGGATATATATTGTAGGGAATTGGCGGGCAGGAAAGAAAGAGGCACCAATCTTCTTTCACATGCTTAAAATTCCTGTAACCAACCTGTAATAAAATTGTCAAGTTCTTGGGACATATAGACTGTCTGAGATTTCTCTCACTGATCCATGATAGCAACTACACATTGCAAACATTTAAAAGCACAACCATTATGCACATTCCATTATAACAAAGTGTATGCCATGGAGAGCACAGATGACTCTTAGCAATCACATAGCATCTGTCTGGTCCACTAGAGACAGCAGTGGACTGGGATTCAGAAAACCTGGGCTGTATTCTTGGCTGTGTCACTGTCCTATGGGATGACTTTGGCCAACTCATTTTACCTCTTTATCTCTGTTCCCTCATCTGACCTATAGAGTTAATGATGTTTCCCTCCATGAGATCTACTGATGAAAAGCGCTATGTTAGAGCTAGGTAGCATCTGAACTGCACAGCTACAGAATTACGACTGTCTAAATGACCACTAACTCCTACCAACAACATTTTCCTTTCTGTTCAATAAATAATTTCTTTCTGTTGAAGAAATTAAATGGCCAAAAAACTTCACTAATGCAGTGTTACAGTAGCAAGATGGTTTATCTCATGTCTGTCCTCTTTGAGTGATACCCCAGTTTGCCCATAAACCATACTGACAGCCTTTGCTCTGTACTGCACACGAGCTATCTACACCCACCCTACACTCAAACACTTAGCTGACTCCACATAAACACGACATCCTTCATTGTCGGCTCTTCCTATCACTGTGAAGAATTCACCAAGCACTGGATTGTTCACCCACTAATAGGGAACGTGAGCTGGGTTTAGACCGTCGTGAGACAAGTTAGTTTTACCCTACTGATGATGTGTTGTTGCTATAGTAATCCTGCTAAATTTTACAACCTCTTCATTCCCTTTTACAAACCCTTCACCCTTAGATACATACAATGCCATCTAACGCTGTTCTTTCACTTACCTTTTATTAAACCACACTCATCTGCCACCAATCTGATGACAATCCCTATGGCAAGAACTCTGTGCCCTGCTAGTGACACAACTTACACAACTCAGTGCTGAAATGAGATATACTGGATCTCTTGAGGCCCAGATGAACCTCTTTCCATTGATCACACAAAAGGGTCAGGGACAGGGGTTCACATATACGCCTCAGAGAGCCACAACCCTCTGCCCCCCTGATTGTTTCTTAACACAATCACTGCTTTTCCAAGCTACTCCAACTAATTCCTTTACCATTCAATACAGATACACCTAACACAGGGCATGCAGCTACAGTGCAGATAATTCCCAATAATTATTGCTTGTTCCAGGGGGGTAGAGTTAAGGTTTCATGGGCATTCATCGTAACTTGATATTTCCTGGTTTTCACAAGTTTGAGTTTTGCTGAAGGACATTCTGGAAGAACACAAGCTACACCACCAGGCAACCTTAACTCTGTGCTAATTATTATTATTATTATTTTTTTTTTGCCATTTAACAGCAGCCTTCCAGAAGTGCTTTTTCCCTCATAAAGGCTAAAAAAGCAATTCAGATATTAATCTCTCTATCCTCAAGTGATTTTGAAACTGTTTAATAGGAAAAGAGAGTTTCCAGACTCAGAGCCTATGTGATTATTTCAATTGAGTAAGTTTTTTTGTAGTATAAACCTCAGAATATAGAAATTTATAACAAGCGTGGATAAAATCTTCATTCTAACATCTGAGATGCACCCTTTCAGTTTAATATATCTATCTGTTTTGAATTAGTGTAATAATGTCAGTCAAAGATGAAGATGTATATTGCAATAGGAATCTGTCCTTATTCTGTAAAACAAAACCTGTTTTTGAGATGGCTTTTTCTGGGTTTTTATAGATGGAGTTGGTAGCACTACCTATAGTTAAAGTTGCCTAACACTTTTCATTATAAGAGATTCATAATTTGCATATAACTTTATTAAACTTCAACCAGTTGGATTGAAAGTTTCCATGCTGGATATATCCGCCTCAGGCTGAATTATTTTTGAATGTTTCAGCTGAAATGGTTTAGCCATGTCTGAGAGAGAGAGAGGAGGGAAAATAATACATTCTTTCCCTCATTAAAACAAAATCCTTACAACTGTTACGGGAAGTTCTAGAACCCTTATGATTTGGAAGACGGGCTTGAAATTGGGCAAGGGGGGCTCAGTCTGGTGTCAGGCATGTAACTTTTGGCTTCCCCATGAAAATTTGCCAAAACTTGGTTAGGTTATGAACCTCTGAAAAAATCACAATTTTAAATTTGTTAGTCTCTAAGGTGCCACAAGTACTCGTTGTTTTTGCTGATACAGACTAACACGGCTACCACTCTGAAACCTGAAAAATCACAGTTGGCCTCTGCACCCTAGAAATTTGTTAGAGTTTGGCAGCTAAATTCTCTGAAAATTCCATCGGCACCAGACATGCTTCAGCCCAGAGGTGCCAGGGGCTCAGCAGGACTTTCCCTACAGAGGCCATTGTAGTGCTGCACATAGGAATTGAGAGCAGAGACACTCACCCTCCTATGCCCTTACGTTTTCATTGCTGTCACCCAGGCAGCAAGGAGGAGGAAGTAGCCTGAATAGAATGCAGAGGGCTGAGGAATAGTGGGAGTGAGTTCAGAGGAAAGGAGGAGAAGGGAACGAGGGAAGGAATTGATGGGGCCAATAGAGGGTGACAGGAGCTGGTGAGGAGGAGATCTGAGTGCAGAGGAGGAGGAGAGCAGGAGCCTGGGGATGGATGTGTGTGTATAGGAGCAGAGAGGGTCAGAAACAGGCTGAGATCACAGTGGCACAAAGGTTTATAACCACTAGAGTATAGTCTCTTCAGAAGTATTGTGAATATAAATTAATTGATGTTTATGAAGTGCTCAGATATTATGATGAGAATTTCATAGAAATGCTCATGAGGAAATTAATATTTGCATTTACTGTAAGGCTTGGGTTGTGTGTGTCAAATAAGCTCTGGGAGCACATAGTGAATGAAGAGGATAAATAGAAATATTTTTACTGAACTGAGGCATGGACACTGGGGAAAAAATAGTATGTGATCATGTAATTAAAGACTTTCATAATACATATGCACAAGGAGGCTAAATTAAGATTGAACGGGCAACTTTAATTTGGGAGTTTCCTAACTTGAGTGTTTGATTTTGCAATCTTAAACTTCTTTTAATGTATTTTTTATGTAATATATGAAAAATGGTACAGTATCAAAATAAAAGCAGATTAGTTGTAGTTCTGCGACTGCTAGCTGATCTCAGAATTGATATCTGAAAATACATTTAAAGCACTGATTTTTACACTTCTAAAAAATAGATTTTATTGTTGTAGCTATAATTGTAACTATCTGTTGTGAATATATCCAGGAACTCAGACAAGATGTGCAGATCTTGGGTCATAGTAAAATCTTTTCATGACACTTAAAGGAATAAAAGGACTTTACAAACGTAGCCCCTGATCCTGTAAAGATATTTTTACATAGCTGGAATAATCCCAGTGGCTTTAAATTTAAATCAATATGCAGGTTTTGGAAGACCACGTCCATAACAGTGTTATATAAAGTCACTTTGAACCCCATAGAAATCTAGTCATCTTGAGGTTAAGGGAATTTAGTAACTGTTTAACAGTGCAGTGTCACCACATAATGTTTTAATCTAGAAGGTGAACCCCTACCATATTAAATTGAAACTTGAAGTCTTTAAATCATGATTTGAGGACTTCAGTAACCAAGCCAGAGGTTATGGGTCTATTATAAGAATGGGTGGGTGAGGTTCTGTGGCCTTCAATGTGCAGAAGATCTCACTAGATGATCACAATGGTCCCCACAAAGGTTCACTTTTATTATTTATTATTTATTTTAAAAAAAGTTGTTTGTGATCTTTAATTACCAAATTGGTAAACACCTCTTTGATTTACCTCTCACCCAAAAGATGGCATTTCGTGCAGCACAGTGCCCTCTAGCACAATACTAGAGCATCCCTGAGCAACTCAAGTGACAGAAGGGAAACAGCAGTTTTCAGATATTTAAGACCAACTGAAAATTGTAAGGGTGTTAGACTTCTCTAACAAAGATCACAAGAATCTTTTATAACAAAGTGTCAGACAACTTAAATATTGGGGTTGCCATCTGCTCCTCCTATAATCAAAGAACAATAGTTCTAAAATTCCACTACTAGGTTTCCAGAAGCATTTAGAACAGAGTTTAGGCTTTGGCCATAGGGATACATACTGTGTATAATATTGGCTGAGGATATAACATTGTTGTCATTTCTGTAATTCTTCTGCAGTTGGTATTTTTAGTAAATCAAGATCAGGTCCAGAGTTCAGCTGATAAATTTTGTAGGTGTACTTTGCTATAAACAGTTTAAAATTGAACATTTCCTTGGAAGTATAGAATAAGTCATTTGGATTTTTTGGTCCTTAATGTCTGCGTATGAGTTCCTTAAGTTATCAAAATTATATCAGTATCAGTTTTAAAAACAACAAAAATCTGCCTAGTGGTTCTCATATTTCATAAAGTGTATTTATTTCAGTAATTGGTTTTCTGTTTTTGCAAGTGTCTACTCTTTTAAACCCAGTAGGTTTTTGAAGTTTCTGTTTACACTTTAAGCTGCCAACAATGTGTTTTTGTTTTGTTTCATAAGACAATGTGAAAGTATTTTTTATAATGGTTTCCCTATATTTTAAAATAAAGTTATGCACTGGTGCTGAAGTTCCATTCCTGTTCTTTTGGATAAATGAATCATAATAAAACACCACCATAAGCTGCTGTTCTGTCAATGTATCGGAGAAGTGAAAGGACCACTTCTTTGAAGTGAGAGGATAGCTCAGTTTTCATGACCATTTGATCCTTGGTGCCTCTGTCAACAAGAGTGTCATAAGGGGTAGTTTTTGTTATGTGACTGTCTAACTATATTAGGAACTGGATGGAGATCATAGCTATCAAATAGTAACCACCTCCAATTATTACTGGCTTTGGCTGGACTCAGAGGATTTACCCAGAGTTGAAAACCGTTTAGACCTATTACCAGTCTTTCATTACACCAGTCTGTCAATTTTTAACTTTCATTTTTTATAATAGCCATCAAAAACTTATCAATTTTTTTAGCAAAAATTTCCCATCACAATGCAGTTATATTCATTTGTTGCTGAGCTGCTCTTGAGTTGTGGATGTCTGGCAAATACTTTTTTTTAAAAATTAAGCATTTAAAAAGACCCACACAAAACAGATGCTTTATATAAACTTTGCAAACAGCATACAAAGGAAGAATTAAGCTACATTTTATTTGCATGAAGTACTAATTTTAAAAACATTTGCAAAACAGAACTTGCAAAAATACTCAGTTTCTTTACTGTAGTCACATTCCTATTGCAGCATGTTGTGGTCAGATTCTGATATTACATCAATCCAGTTGTAATAGATACATAGTTAAGCAGTTTATTTTGGGATCTAAAACTGCTCTAAGAATAGAGTAGCTCTTCTTTCAACGGGAAAGGAAAGATAAATTCAAACATGAAACCAAAAAAGGAAAAATGGAGAAAAGCAGATAGGAGAAAACATATAAGTAAGAAACATGAGAGGAGAAAACATGGTAGGGGTGAAGGCAATGGGGAAATGCATGAAGGGATGGCTGTTACTTATGGATTCTGTAAGCAAACTACACAGTTTGGTGACAAACATGATATATCAGACTGGAAAGTTGAAGCCTTAAATTTTAGGCTACCAAAACATACTTGAGTTTTATGGTAAATGATTTTCCTTACAAACAGTCTGAAGGTTTAACTTCAAAGGATGTTTATCTGTCTCACGAAGTTTCTTCGTTTTGACAAAACATTATCAGGGGACGTAAAAGCAGTATTTCCTTTAATTCTCAAATGTAAAAAATATAAAAATCTGTTTTCAAAGTGCTTAAATGTCTAGTCTCAGAAGGGCGATTTTAAGTAATGATCTTAGTGGAAAGACAGTACTAGTAACAAGTTGGGTGTTTGGGTTTTTTTTGCCTAATGATGGTAATTTGCAGAGAGACACTTCTAATCATTAAAATTAGAGATGGAAAAGTTTTCCTGGCTCATCCATTCCATTCACTTGCTGGTGCAGGGTACAGGCCCCATTTCAGCAGAGCACTTAAGCTCATGCCTAATCTTTAAGCATGTGATTGAGTCCTGTTTGAATTCTTTGGAACTAAGCACATACTCAAAGTTAAGCGTATGTGTAAGGTTTGGGGTTTTTTTTGCTGAATTGGGACCATAGTCAGATATGCTTGTAATTGTTAAATAGCAGCAGATTTAAAAGGTTTTTAAAATGTTTTAATTGTTTTACTGCACAAATGAACAGAAGCATCATAAAGTACCTGATGAGGGAGTATCCACAATAACTGTGGAATGTTAGTTATCGTATAACACGGATATTAAATAAGCATATGCTCTCTATTTGTAAAGTTAGCCCATCAAGTTACTGTGGATATTCCCTCATCAGGCACTTATTGTGTCTGTTCATTTTCTTCCCATGTAGCGGCTGACATATCTATTAAATGACTAGTTAAAACTTGTATGCAGTGGTGTTGTAGCCATGTTGGTCCCAGGATATTAGAGAGACAAGATGGGTGATGTAATAACTTTTATTGGACCGGCTGGTCCCTTTCAATATGCACTAACTGCTTATGCTAAACAATCTGATCCACTTTGCATTTTGCTGCTGGGAGTTCCTTTCCCAGACCTGAAGAAGAGTTTTGTGTGGCCCAAAAGCTTGTCTTTCTCACCAACAGATGGTCCAATAAAAGATATTACTTCACTCTCCTTGTTTCTCTAGTTAAGTGGTCCCCAAACTGTGGGGTCTGCCCCCCCCCCCGGGGGGCACAGAGAAACTTTGGGGGAGGGGGGACGGCAGGGCCTAGGTCAGCCCGGATGGGGGGGAAGGGAGGGAGAGCCGCTCACACCCAGCTCCACTCTCCGGCCTCTGGCTCTGCTCTCAGACCCCCAATCTCTAGTTCTTCCTCCGGGCACCAGCTCAGACTGTGGCTCCGCTCCCCAGCCATGGTCCCCGGCTCCGCTTTCTGCTCCACTCCCAGGTCAGCCCTGTCCTCATTCCCTCTCCGCCCCCATCCCAAGTTTTGTTTTCAGCTCTGCCTTCAGTCCAAGCTCCTCTGTTGAGCCAACTGTGCAGTAATGGAGGGAGGGTGCAGACAGATTTCATTACTGGTAGGGGGGGATGGAGCGTCCGGAAAAGTTTGTGCACCACTACTCTAGTTAAAACTTTACATTGGAGGACATGCAAGTGAGCTACCTTGAAATGGATCCCTTGTTCCATTAGTTCAGTGAACAGAGCATTAACTTTATATGGAGAACTATGGTAACAGTATTTCACTATTTTCTAAAATAATTTTAATTAATTTTGAATACTTACAATACAAATGCCATCTCCACCCCGATATTGTGTAAAAAAAAAAATAATAATAATCTAAATTAGCTCCCTCCTGTGGGTAGCTTGTTTATATCTTGTTGGACTGCAAACTTATTAGGACTGGTTCTATCTCTAATTTTTGGGTCATGTATGCCACTGAATACACTGTGATTAACAAATAGCACAAGAATTAATATAACACTACTATGTAAAATTGTGAGTGCTGTGTAATAAAAGTATTTAATCCCTTGCTTTCTAAAATTAGTGCTTTTTCTTTTAAGGTATTATGAAAACTTCTGACAAATATTTCTTTGAGAGAAAGACTAACTTGTGGTCAACAAACTTCAGTTTACTGAAGGGATTGTTATTCATCACGATGTCATTCTTACTCTTAATACTATTAACACAGAATACTAATACCAGAAAAATATATAATGTAAACTCCAGCCCAGTTTGTGTAATACAGCATAGTCCAACAGAATAAGATAAATGATGTTATTCTGGAAGCAAATCTGATTTAGCATCACTGGCACTAGCTAAATCAAAAGCAGCAGTAAAGACTAAACTGGCATTGCCTGTTAAGGCCTGTTAAGGCCTTAGTAGCCTTGGTGATGACATTGACCCACCTCAGTGCTTGCTCCTACTCATTTAGCACCATTACTCTTGGCACCAACTCTGGACCTATCCTCTGGTGCTAACACATCTGTCTTGTCACCAAAGGTCCATGCAGATACTTATCAGGGTCAAAGAGAGAAGAGGAAGCAAATCTCACAAGCAGGACATAAGAAGAAGAAGCACCACGCCTTTCCTCCTTTCTACACTTTGACCATGAGGGCTTCTAACTCTCAAATAGCTCTGCTGTCATCTCTTTTCCAAGCTCTTCCAGAGGTGTATGTCAGCACTCATTAACCTGGATTTCTCACCAGTTTGGATCTCTCTAATACCTTCTCTCTCTCCATGCCTGAGTGAGTTCACTGTCAGGGCTATTAGCCACCCCACCACCTGCTTTTTCACTGCTTGACTCCATGCCTGTTTTGATTTCTCTGGTCTTGATCTGGAACCTCCCTGGGTTACCTTTAGAGATGAGTCTGGAGGATTTCTGACTCGACCTCAAGATCCCAGTGCACTCCCTTTGCCTCAAAGCCAGACACTGTGGATGGACCATATTCAGGGCCCTCTTCAGCTCCTTGTGTGACTCTACATATGGGACTCTGTGAAACCCCCACTGGAGGCCAGCTCCAGCACTGACCTGAGCATGAGCATAATCAATGTTCTCTCTAATTTTTTTCAATCCATGTGCAGAATGAATTTTGTTACGTACACCAAATTATTGCAGTAACGTGTGGATGTGCACCACCAGTGGAAACAAAAAACCTAGATTTAATATATATATTTAAAAGTTACTATAGGGCTAATTACTTCAGCCAGAACAGGTTAGGCATTTTAGAACTCACTACTCAAAGAATTCAATTTAAGTGCAACAGAGAAATAAAAATTATGAAATGCATAGACCAGTCAAAAAACTCAAACAGCACTTTGAAAGAATTAAATTACAGAAATATATGTGCATTGCAGGAAGTGTCAAGAAGTAACAACCACAACAGTAATACAAGTAGGTGTTAGGAGGTGGGTGAGAGTGTGTGTGTGTGTGTGTGAGAGAGAGACAGACATGTGTTGCCCCTTTAAGTACGTTCACAGCCTGGGAGGACTCCCTAATGGACTGTAGTGGCCCTGGGGCATCCTTCAGGTAATCAATACTGCTAACTCTCATGCTATATGGTGCTTTTCCTTGAAGCCCCAGTGTGTATACACGGGCACACCAGGAAGATATTGAGGAAGAAGTGTGTATATTCATCATCCCCTTGAGTTCTGGGAGAAGTGGAGCGGCTTCTTCCCATTCTGAGTTATAGTCATGGGACTAAAACTTGAAGTATTCCTATGCCCAGAGTGTGGAGTCCTGGCTGACAACTCTGACATGGAGCTGCACGCCGATAGAGAGGTCAGGCCATTGCCCCAGTCCCAGGCAACATGGGTTCAGGGTGGGAGAATATATCTCCCAGACCACAGTAACGAGGACCTTGTTGAGGACATTGTTGTAGGGGACAACCTTGGCTCGAGTGATCATGAGCTAATTCGTTTCCAAATAAATGGGAGGATAATCAATAGTGCATCTGAGACTAGTATGATTTCAAAAAAAGGGCTTACTAAATTAAAAAGGCGACTAGTTAGGAGGAAGGGGGGGGGCTAACATATATAGATCTAAGGGGGCAGATGCCGGGGGGGGTTACTTGTTGTTGAGTTTGGGGAGTTGTGTAGGTATATATAAGGGGAAGGGGAAAAGCTCAGGTAGCAGTTTTAGTTTAGCAAGCGCTGCATAGCGTCTTAGAGGGGAGGAAGAAAAAGCAAAGCAGAAAGCAGAGTGGGAAATGAAAATGGGAGGATCAGCAAAAACCTGTCTTTCAGAGGAGGGTGGGTGGGGAAGGTGAGAGAAGCTGAGCAGTGGAGATGGATGGAGATGGAGAGAAAAAATTAAAAAAAATAATTTTTTTTTTTTTTTATAAAAGAAGAAAAGAAAAAAGAGAGAGAAGAAGCTTAAAACTTAAAATGGAGAGAGAGAGAGGGAATAATCTTGGAATGGCACAAATATCTCTAATTTATTTATATTTCGAATTCTTGGATGAAATGAGGGAGGGGAAGGGAAATGGGATATAGAGGATGAAAAGATGGGGGGTAGACATTGTAGTATATGAGCGTAGTATCTGGAAGAAAAAACTGAACAGCTTAAATCGGGGGAAAATAATCTTCCATTAATCTTCATCCTAGAATATATTTGGAATTTGCTAGGATATTATATAATAATAAATCTAAATTAATAATAAATAAAAAAAATTCAAGATTGAATTATGTGAGCTAATTTTTCAAGAGGAAAAAAAAAAAAAGAAAGGGAAAAAAAGTAGCCTGTTAATTATAGCATCTGTAGTCTACAAGTCATGGAAAAAAAAGAAAAGAGAAAATCTTAAAAAGAGATGGGGCATGGATGAGATGGATATGGCAACTGGGATAGAGGTAGATCACATGCCAACCAAACCAATTCTTGCCAAACTAACTTGAAGACTAACAGATTTTTAGGGAAATTTTTTGGTGGAATCTCATTATCTGGATTTCATATGGGTTTCAGAGGGATCGCGAAATGAAGAACTACTGATAAAAGGAAAAAAAATGGGGATCAATGAAAAAAAAAAAAGGGATAGAAGGAGAGAGGAGAGGAGGGGAAGAGAGAGTGTTGAGGGGGGATTGAAGGGGGGAGAGGTTAGGGGAGGAGTTAGGAGTTCTCGTTTTTGGGTCCGTTTTTTTTCAATCTTTTTATTCTGACTATTTATTGCTGACCTGGGGTGGGGAGTGGGGCATTGGGACACCTGTTGAGGACCAAGTTGATTGGGGGGATGGATCGGAAGAGGATCGATTATTCTCCAGGAGATTTAGGGAGACTTAGTAAGGATGTATGAACATAAAGATTTAAGTAAGATAAGTGTATGCATAGTGGGTTATTATGGGAACTTAGAAGTGGAAGGAAGTTAGAAGTTGGTGAGAAGGAAGTGGGAGAGGAGGAGGAGGAGTAGGAGAAGACTAGGAGGACTACATGAGACCTAAGATGAAAAGGCGTTGAAAAAGTGAAGGTGCTAGTAGTCATGCCTGGGTAGAGGTAAGAGTAGGCTAGTAGTATTATATAGGTGGGTATATATAAGGCTATATGTGAGTATTTTGGATTGAGTGTTCTGTTTGTATGTGCAGAGTTGGAGAAGGGTTGGAAAGAAGAAGAGAAGGGAAACTAGAAAGAAGGGAAAGAAGAAAGGGAAGAAAGGTAGGAAAGAAGAGAAGGGAAGTATGAAGAGGAAAGAAGAGAGAAGAAGAGATGATATGAGAAGGAGGAGAAGAATATGAAGAGGAAGGAATAAGAGATAGAGGATAGAGAGGATAAGAGGATAAATACCAGGGAAAGGAATAATGGAACGATATAAACTGTCAGTCAGAGATTCAGCGGGAGAAATAAAGTATAAAAGAAGCAGGAAATTCAGGAGACAATCATCCAACAAACAGTGTACCGAAGGAAATAGGAACAGGGAAAGGCAATGGAACAAGTTGAAGGAGAGAAGATTATGATATAAGAAAGAGGTATATGGATGATGAATGAATTGGTATATGGGATGAGGATGGTATGGTAGGTTAACGCTGGTTGATTGCCTGCATGCTATGTTGTTTGTGGTCCATGTCTTGCATGCCCAGGAATTTTCGAGGCAGAATTTTGGGAAGGGCCCTGTAGGGTTTTCCCCCGGGGGGAATTGGCAATGGCCCTGGGGCGGGGTCACTTTGGCATGAGTGCTGGGATCTGGGGTGGAGGCCTGCATGGGGCAGGTGGTGGCCTGCATCTGATAGGAGGTCAGACTAGATGATCATTCTATGATTCTATGATACTCACTGAAAGGGGCCCTTTTTAAATTCTTCTTCTACAGAGGACCCAGCTCTCTCTCTCCACCACAGGCAGCTCTGTGGAGGTTACTGTCATTCTAGTGTTTACACATCAGTTTACAATGTTATGACTCTATATTCACAATGGAAAAAGATAGAAACTCCGGGATTGTTTTTAATTTAAGTACAGAATTTCAGATGATGGCAAAATGCAGCCCAAATGGTGGAACCTCACTAAAATCCTGAGCGTTACTGTTTCTTTTCAGCCCTATGATTTGCTGCTGTACTTTGCCCTTTAAAGTAGATCAGCACTCGAAGCAGCAGCCACAAGCACGCTCCCTCGTCCCACTCCTGAGCCCTGTCGTGCCCCCTCCCCCCCCCAGCTCTGCGGAGATGCGGTACAGGGGTGGGAGGAGTGGGACACACTGACATCAGTGATTTCGCCCCTTTCCCCTGCTCTGCATAACAAGCAGGAGGCTCCCAGGAGCAGCTCCAAGGAAGAAGGCAGGAGCAGCATGGTAGTGCGCAGAGGGACACCTGAAGTGTGCATCACTTGATAGCTTTCTGGGCGGCTGTCAGGCCGCACAGTTTAAAGGGAGCATGAGCACTCCTTCTGCAATGGCACCTTCTACTGTGAACAACGAAAACAAAGCCACCATGAGGCTCTATCCCAGCATTACGCCTAAAGAAGTCTTCCGTTTCCACGTCTCAATGTATTTCCTTGCCTGTATTCTTCCTCAGCCCTTATTCCTATCCAGAAAAAACTCTTCTTCATAACTTAGAGAGTGCTCTTTTTACCTGTAAAAGACCAGTAGGTAATTTGTTGCTGATCTCCCAGAGATTACTTACCAGTAACTTCTATTCATTGAGAGTCACCTCTGTGCATTCACGTTGCCTGCCCACCTTCTGCTTTACCTCAGAGTTCTATGTAGCCTTGGAACTCTGCAGTTAGGGAGAAAAACTGAGGCTGTTTGGGGAAAGGAGATGCACTCTCTTTAATAGGCGATGATGTTGCCGATGCACATGATGTCTTATGCACCCCCAAAAGAGACATGGCTTTTCAAGATAGTTTGCAGTTTACCATATCCCACAATTGTGAGTCTATAAGAACAGTTACTTGTAAGTAACCTCTCTTTACATTTTGAATATTCAGAACCAAAATTTAGAATATGGTAACAGTATTCAAATATAAGAACTCATCTTTTTTTTTATCAGTAACAAGTTACAAAAGTTCCCTGGGGAATAGACTATTTGACTAGTCTATTTTATGCATGCTAGTTCCTTCATTAATTTGCCACATCAGCATTTACCTGTTAAGTTTCCATGTCATTGCTTGCTGTGATGCTTCCAAAACTGCATCCTCAGGGTAGTCAACATATAAATAAATCCCCTGATAAGTTACACCTTTGCTGAGACCAGTAAAAGCATAATAAAAACCCAAAATATAGACACTTTGTGCTATCAATAAAAGGTCTGTCTTTTCACCAGGTATGGTGACTAATTAGGAAGGAATCTCACAGAAGTCATTTTAAATTATATCTCCAACACGTCTTGTCATTCTCAGTTCATTTTCTGTTACAAACTGAGGTGCAGGCAAGCAAAACTGTAAATAGAGATTTCTGGTCCTCCGTAATTCTCTTAACAGTAGCAGGATAATTATAGATTTGGATTCCAGTAACCATTTCCACATGAATTCCTCCCAGCCAATACTATGAGTGAGTTCTGGTAACCTTGGGATGGGGATGATCTTCGTTCTTTACTTTGTTTTCCTTACCCAAACCAGCCATTGCAGTACTCTAATAATCTATTTTGATTTCCAAATCAGAATTTTGCACTTTGTGTAGTTGTAAAATTGAGCCCAACTTTTAAAATGTATTTATTGCAGATACTGCTTCTTTTAATGATCCAGATTTTGGATGATTACCTCATTATATTTTGTTATATCAGTAACATTTATTTCTTTTTAGGTCAGATCTGGGTCAGGATTCAAAGTTGGCAAAGTGGCAGCTACTGACATAATCTTGTGAGACATATGAAAACTGAGAATTGTGATGATTAACAGTTTGTTCTAACCCTTTAGCATCATCAGGTTTAATGAAAAAGTCATTTTGTCCTAAAATTAAGTTTTCAACAAGATGAAAATGCATTGTGTACAAGATTTCAGACAATATCACAGTATTAACTTACCCCCACATGTCCTGTGGATTTCCTGGGGATCTGATGCCTGCTCTGCCCATCTTCCCTTCCTCACCATTCTGCTCCACCTAAGAATCTTGCACCCCTCTATGCACCTGCACGGAGGGAATGATGGTGTGGACTCCTCTTTTTGTGCCCCCTCAAGCAGAGATCCACTGAATTTCAGTTCCTTCTAAGGATTGGGCTATAGGGTGTATATAGCCCTAAATTGTAGAGCAGTGACTCAGGTTCCTTACTGAAACCTCACACACATGTGCCCTTGCCCACTATATTGATTTTCCTTGAGCTTAGGACCTTGAAACGGATTTGCTTTTAGACCAAAATCTCTCACTTTGTATTAGTAGTTTTTTATTTAAAAATGACAAACTACATACAAGACAATGTTTTGTCATTTTTAATGTAAAGTTATTACTCACATTGATCTGTTATTGTTCACCTTACAAGAAACCCAGGATGTGTAAGTTGTTAGTTGTAATGACTCTGTAGGATCAATTTAATAGTCCTCCCCACATGACCGGGGAAAAACTGGGTTAGCTCTCTGGCTTTTCATAGTGTCCTTACATTTCAAAGAGCAAATGTGAAGGGAATGTGTGGCATTAGTCTGGATTCCAATGCCCAAATGCACTTAAAAGCAAGAGACAACTAATCGGCCAGATTTTCTGAAGAAGAAATATTAACTCAGTTGCAGAAATACCATGATTTTTCATGTTCACTGAAATGTGCTGTTTAAGACACAATATTTTGGGTATTACTTAAATAGCTCTTGATCAAACAAAATGGCAGAAAGAAGCTAAACGACTATCTCAAACATGAAAGAAAAATTGAAATAATGTATTTTTAGCTTGGAGCAAAGAGGAGGTGTGCTTGAATAGCCTGTCTTAATGTGTAACAATGTAAATTTGAATATGCTATAGGAAAAAAGGAGATGCATACTGTGTCAGGCCAATGGTTCACATATTTTGGTGTTTTGTCTCCAGCAAGAGCCAATACCAAATTCTTTAAAGGATCTATAAATCCCCCATAATGGAAAATTATTTTGTAATATGCTTATTATGGAAGTTTCTTCTTAATCCCAGGTAGTTTAGGGTTACTTATCTGAATTGTTCGTGGTTATGAACTTGATTGTATTAATTTTTATCCTACCTAGAAGAACTGTGGATATTTTCATCCATATACATCTCTAATATTTTTTTAATCCTACTAACCTATTTGCTTCAAATAGTGTCAATGGATTCCAGAGGATAATAATGTTTTGGGTTAGAAAATCATGTGCTTTTATCAGTTTTAAGTTTGCCTTAATTTCAAAGGATATTCTCTTGGTCTTGTATCATCACCTGATTGACCACCTTGCTAGCTTTTATTATTTTATATAATTCTAAAATTTTACCAGTCATTCCTGTTCTCTTTAAACTAAATAGTCCTAATCACATTTCTTCTCATGTTGAAATCTTTCTAAGCCTTTAATATATTTTATTATCCTTCTCTGGGCCTTTTCTATTTGCTGTATCCTTTTTCAGATGGGGTCACCAAAACTGAACACAGAATTCAAAAGTGAGCACTCTATTCAAGGTGAGGGAATCCACCAGTTTTTATGTAAAGCATAATAATTTCAGTTTTATTCTCTTATCTTTTTCTTAATATATGCTAATATCTTGTTTGCATTTTAAATTCTTACTGCTCTTTTGAGCAGATACTTTTATTGAAGTGTCCACAAAGAAGTCTAGTTTTTTTCCTTGGGAAGTTAGTTTATTTAGAAACCATCAGTGTGTATGAGTAATCCAAATTATTTCTTGCAGTAAGCATTATTGTGCATTTATCTACGGTATGTAGCCAGCTATCATGTTGCTCAATAGCCTAGCTTTGTTAGGTCATTCTTAAGTTCCTCATAGTCCTCTTTAGACTTCAAAGATTTTGCATCATCTACAGACTTTGCCACCATGCAGTTCACTCCCTTTCAAATCATTTGAAGTGTGTTCTGTGTTGAATACGGATCACTTTATTGCTGCTATTTTTAATCTCTTAACCATTTTTTGAGCCATAGTTTTACCTTTTACCCTGTGAACTCTTAGTTTGATTAAATGCTTTTGGAAATTCCAAGTAAATGTGTATATATAAATGTATATCCAAAGTTAAATCTAATGTCATAAATTTAAATATCTAAAATACATTAAGAGGATCAGGAATTTATCTAAGCAAACATAAAAAATATTTTAAAAAGTGTAAATCCCTCAAGTAATATCTGTTGAAAAGAACAAACGGTGGCAGGTAGAACATAATGCAGTGCCTCTCACAGACTTCACATTTGCTTGTTTCTGGGAAGGGTGCCACCTTCTGGGCAGCAGTCCTCCAGCTTTACGCTGGAAACCATGGTTAGAATCTTGTGAGGGTTCTTCAGGCAGATAAACACACTTCCATATGGACTAACACACAGTACGTCCATATGGGAGAAAAATTTTCACATTCTGTTTGCAGGTTTTATTTCCCTAGGAAACTTTATCATGGAAACCTATGGTAACCTACTTATGGTAAGAGAATAGTGTTTGCAATCTAAGGGCTCACTAAAATACTGAAGATAGTCTATCCTGAACAGCTTTATTTAAAAAGTAACAGAAAGAAACTGAAAATATAAAACTGTAACAAAGGATGGATAAACAAAGATATGAGAGGATGCATGTAGTTGAAGGTGGAGTGCTTTCTGGAAGTAGTTACGTCTCTTTTTCTGTGGGATTGGATCTTACCCTCAGTGGTTTGAGCATTGGCCTGCTAAACCCAGGGTTGTGAGTTCAATCCTTGAGGAGGCCACTTAGGGATCTGGGGCAAAAATTGGTCCTGCTAGTGAAGGCAGGGGGCTGGACTCGATGACCTTTCGAGGTCCCTTCCAGTTCTAGGAGATTGGTATATCTCCAATTATTACCTTATTACCATTATGCAAGCCCCCTCACTTTGCCCAGGTAGGGCAAAGAATCCAGTGCTTCTGAGGATGACAGGGTCAAATAATCTGTATCCCTTGAGAAAGGGGGTCACCTCTTTTGCTTTGGGATCTGGTCTCTGGCCTGGAATATTTGCCGAAGTCCTCCAAACATAGTTTAGAGAGTCTGAGGTCCCTTGTGTCAAAAATACTGACCGGTGCTTGCAGAGGATGAACTTCATTCTGCTGGAGCTCCCATGATCAAGTCTTACTAATTTTTTTGCTGCCTCTAATCTGCCTTTTATTCTTTACCCTCTAATCCGCACAGGGAAAGAGCCCTGTCTTTGGAGTAATTTGAGTGTCTCTGGTGACCATTAGCCAGCTTCCAGTGGCTGCTCTTTGACAAGCTGTATGTTCTTGTTGCAATTGTAATTATAGCCCAAAACAGGCTTCCAGTCAGAAATCTTTGCGGGTGGTTTTGGTTCTGAAGTCAAATCGGATGTATTTACATAAGTTCCTTTGATTCAGCAGGGAAAGATGTGCACAGCTCACAAAAAAAGTATAAACCCCCAACAACAATGGGAATTTGCAGAGTTAAGAGGGGACTTAAAAAGCAACTAGTCAGAAATACAAAATCAAACAAACAAGAT
The DNA here is from genome assembly GCF_016161935.1 of Mauremys reevesii. Taxonomy (NCBI): domain Eukaryota; kingdom Metazoa; phylum Chordata; order Testudines; family Geoemydidae; genus Mauremys; species Mauremys reevesii. Next base: position 92,767,088 of record NC_052626.1, read on the forward strand.
ATTATTTAAGTTAATTAGAAGGAGGAAGCCTGCAAGAGTCTCAGTTGGTTTGCAAGGCAATCAAAGAATAAAAGGAGCTTCAATGGGCCAGTGGCCCTTCGCTAAGTATCAGGGCCTAACTGGCCCATGATGACCTTGTGGGGAGTACCTGGGAGCAATGAGGTGCTCCAACGGGCTATCCTTTAGCCAATTAGAAATGGAACAGCTGAGCTAGGAGGAGATTGGGAGAACAGTATAAAGAGGAAGTTGCCCAAGGGAGGGGAAAACTCTCTCTAGAGAAGCCCTGCAGCTCTTGCAGGCTGGAAGAACCCACAGGAGGTGGAGTAGGTTTCTGTGGGGACAAGCCCTGAATAATGGTTAGGGCTCTTACTGTCACATCTAAGAGAACTGTCAGAGTCCCTAGGAAAGGGAGACTGTGGGGAGCTCCTGAGGCTTATGGTTTGAGTCTGGCTCTTGGGAAGAGAGTAGGAAAATGAAGTGTGTTCTGGCAAAGAGGGAGAGACACTGGAGAGGGAGCAAGTAACTACGATACTCTCCAAGGAAGAATAGCAGAACAAGAGACTGAACCCTTCATGGATGGGGACAGAGCAACTGGAAAGCAAGAAGTACTCCTAGCAATTTATTGACAGTGGTGAGAAGAAGAATAAGACTCTAGTGAGGAGGAAACTTAATTCGTTATTTATTTATAAATAAAGGCACCCCTAAACAAGGGATTAAGGAAGGTAAAGTCCGACTTGGGACTGATTTATATAATCAGGAGGGGAAACTGAGGTATGGTAGAGGGCCTGGGCTTATGATAGGAGCAATCAAAGAGGATAAGGACAATGTAAATAAGTTAAATAACTTTTTGCATGTCTTAACCAGAGTACAGTAGGAGGGACGGAGCTATACTTTGCAAAGATCAGGCATTATCACAGGTCAAAATGTTCAAAGAGTAAGTACTGGAACACATGATCAATAATTTCAAATTGCAGAAAATCATCAGGAGTGGATGGTATTCATACAAGAATTTGGAAGGTGCTTAAGAATGAAGTGGGAATAGAATAGCTGAGTTACCAATAAAATATAAGCTATCATGAAAATTCACTACTAAATTGGAAGGTAGTTGGTGTTGTATTTGTTGAGCTTTCCTCATAAGTGTCATACTCTAGGTCTTGCTTATAGGTGTCGTCATCATTTCATTTTAGGCAAAAAATGCCCTTTTCCCCTCTCCCACCTCCACATCATACCATTTTGATAGAGGGCAGCCAGGATCTTTATAGTGAAGATGTACTGTTTCTTCTTTCCAACATTTGGGGAGAGAAAATGGTGGAAGAGTGAATAGGAAGCTCACAATTTTCTATACATCTAGCAATGGCCAATATTAAGGATGGGTGCCAGGACATAACACTCTGGTAAGAAGCCTAATATTCCCCTGTGTCCAAGAGCCTATATTGAAGAACAGAGTGCAAAGAGGTAACTAACTAACACTGCTTTGCACAGGGGTATGTATCTTTGTTACTGAATTTTACCTTCTGTAGGTGGATGGTAATTTTTTGGGCCTAAGGTATAGATGTGTTAGGGACTATTTGCTTAGCAGGTTTTCACCCATCTGAAAGGTAGTGACTATATTCAGTTGATTAAAATACTTGGAATTCTAAGTATTCTAAGGCACGGGGAAACAATAACATAGAATGGACAAAAGAGACTGTCTCTGGCAGTGAAAGGCGCCTTAAGTGTGAATCAGAATCTGTCCCTTAATCTGTACTCAATTATTTATTGAAGTGAAAAAAAAATCACTATGACCCAACTGTTCATGACTCAGGCAGAATTTTTTATAACATTAGTAATTTCTCTAGAGTTGTTATAACTTGTGTATCCAGTTCAGTTTTAGTATATGCATTAACGTGTAAGTGTATATGTAGATATATACACATTTATATAAATATAAACATAAAATTTTGAAGTCCAAATTCAGATTATGGTCTTCAAGACCTCTAGTTAATGATCATTTGTCTTGTTTGTCTCAGGAGTACTAAAGGCATGATCCCCTATTATGTGTCTCCTCTCCCCTCTTTTGCATGAGTCATTCTTCTTTGCACCTGATGGTGCTAGGACAGCTGGCACGTTTTATCTCCTAACCAAATTTCCACAGGTAATTGGTAAGTGCAGAAATTTGCTCTTCATAAGAATTTTTTTATATCACATGTAGTTGATATAAAAACAAAACTATGGAACTCTTTAAACCATTTTAGAGCACTTTATTTTTCTCATTTTAAAGAGTGAAGCCAGTTTTAAATCAAACTGATTTTTTAAATGGCTAATAATGAAAATTATTGTGTGCCTCAGAGTATAATTGTGTTAACAGACATTTGTTCCTTTCAAAAGTACTGGAGCTATTTAAAATCAACACATAGAAAATAGCTCAATTAAAAATATTTTTTCTACCACCATTTTTGTCTTCCTAGCAACATACTGAGCATGTGACAGTCAAGTCATTTTAGGAGACAGTTTTTAGGCAGACATGGAGGGAGCTGATGTTTTAAAATTTATTTATTTTAGTGAGACAACAGACTTTAAAGTATTGTGGCATAACAGCTGACTATGTTCATCTTCCTGGCCTTCAGCTGTTTGGAGATTTGTTTTTCTTTGGTACCCTGCCCATTTTGGGAACCTGTTTATTTCCTATTCTTCTAGTAACAGATGCTGACAAGCGAAGGATTTTAGATTCCCCTTTTCTGTTTGGTTATGCCCACTCTGTGGTTTATTAGCATTTTTATATATAGTATAAAAGTAGTTTGTTCCTGTTGAAAAACTCACAGATTGGTACATTTGGGACCTTAGTGTGAGCTCCCTTTCTCTGCTGTACCTCAGCACCTCTCTCTCTCTTCCTGTACTTGTCCTCAGAGGAAGGGCCTACAGACTGACTGACTGGTGGCTATTTTAGTGAAGATACTATGAAAGATTAAATAAATCATATTTTAATATAGTTTCAACAGATGCATTTGTTAAATTCACTATATTCATTAGCTCTGTAGTCATTATGACAGTTCAGATTTGTAATCTGATATAATACAAAAATATTTTAATAGAGATACACAGCAATACATGCGGTGGTGTCCATCCACCATTTGGGGATGTAGACATTTCTATCACTATTTCTAGTCTTGTGGCATGTAGGTATTTTTAATTTATTACTCAGCTGCCAAAACCACCAATGTTTATTGCAATGTCACAACCTAATGTATTACAGAAAAAAATTCCATATGTTGCATCTCTAGACATTCAGCATGGTCAAATCTTTGAAAGCAGTAGAAGACAGCCTTTGAGAAATAATCTAGTAGGCCACTACCCAGAAGCTTATCCTACAGATGCCAGTGCTGAAAGTGTGCATAGGGTATAAAGTGAAAACTAAAACCACTGAGATGAATGGAGGTAGTTAACTATTCTTTTGTAGCAAGTACCCTCAGCCGGGAGGATAAACAGTAAGGGGCCAGGCAGAGGAACACATCCTGAAGATGAATGCATTGCTCTGCATATTGTGTCAACAGGAGGGCTTTGGTTTCCTTGACCACAGGATGCTATTCTGGGAAGAGATGGGATTCATTTGACCAAGAAGGGGAAGAGCATCTTTGGACACTGACTTGCCAATTTAGTGAGGAGGGCTTTAAACTAGGTTCCAAGGAGGCAAGTGAAAAAAACTCACAGGAAGATATAACAAAAAGGCAACCTTGAGAGAGTGGTGTGGGAGAGGTGGAGTGGGGGATGGAAAATTGCAGTAGGGTCATAGGAGCAACAAGAAGGAAATCAATGGGGAAATCTTCTCAGCATCTGAGATGTCTGTTTTACAAATGCAAGAAGTAGGGAGATGAAAAGAAAAAAACTGGAAGCACTGGAATGTAAGCTAAATTGTCTTAATTGGTATTATTGAGACTTGATGAGTAAATCTAATGATGTAGAAGGGATCATAGTTTGTTCAGGAAGGACAGGCAGGGAAAAAGGGAAGAGGTGTTGCATTGTCTATCAAGAATATATACAGTTGTTTTGAGGTCCAGAAGGAGGTGGAAGGCAGAGCAGTTGAAAGTCTTTGGATGACAATAAAACAGGAAAAGACAGGGTTGGCATCGTGTTAGACCACTAAATCATCAGGAGACATGAGACATTTTTAGAATAAATAATATACAAAACACAAGACTTGATAGTAATGGGGGAATTTTAACTACCCAGACATTTGTTGGAAAAGTGTCATGGCAAAACAACATTTGGAATAAATTCTTGCAATGTATTGGGAACAACTTTTTGTTTTAGAATGTGGAGGAATTACCCAGAGAGACAACCATTGTAGACTTGATTCTGACTAACAGGAAGGAATTGGCTGTGAATCTGAAGGTTGAAGGCAATTTGCGTGAAAGTGATATTGAAATGATAGATTACATGTTCTAAGGAAAGGAAGGAGTAAGAACAGCAGAATAAGGTCAATGGAATTCAAAAAAGCACTAGAGCAAATTCATAGAACTGTAGGTAAGGTAGCATGGAGATGAAAATCTAAGGGATAAAGGAGTTCAGGAGAGCTGACCGTTTCTGAAAGACAATAGTAAACACACAATAACAAATTATTCCAATTGAAAGAAGGGGTAGGAAGACTAATAAGAGTCCAATATGGCTGCATAAGGAGCTCTTTTATTACCTGAAAATCAAAAAAGGATTAGTACAAAAGAATAGCGCAAGCTTGTAGGGACAATATCTGAAAGGCCTAGGCACAAAATGAGTTACACCTAGCAAGGAGTGTAAAAGGTAATCTGAAGAGGTGCTTTAAATACATTAGGATCAAGGGAAAGAGAAAGGAGTGTGTTGGTCACTACTTAACGTGGAAGAAGAGCTAACAGTGGATGACACCGAGGAGACTGAGGTGTTCAATACCTGTTTTGCTTCAGTCTTCACTAAGAGGTTAATTGTGAGTAGTTAAAAAAAATTAATACTAACAGCAAGAGGGAAGGAACACAAACCAGAATAGGGAAAGAACAGGTTAAAGATAAGTTATAGTTCCTTATTGACCCTGCCAATTTGAATATATCTAAGTAATTTTGAAGCACTCCTGGAAGATGGGAGAGGTCCCAGAGGACTAGAGACGGGCAAATATAGTATCTGTCTTTAAGAAGGGGAACAAAAAGAACCTGGAGAACTATAGACAATTCAACCTAACTTGAATCCCTGGGAAAATACTGGAAGAAATTATTAAACTATCAATTTGTAAGCACCTAGAGGATAAGAGGGTGATAAGTAATAGCAAAAATGGACTTGTCAAGAATAAATTATGCCAAACCAATCTAATTTCTATCTTTGACGAGGTTACTTGCCTAGTGGATATGGGAGAAGTTGTAGATGTGATATATCTTGATTTCAGTAAAGCTTTTGACACATTGCTACATGATATTCTTTTAATCAAACTAGGGAAATGTGGTCTAAATTAAATTACTGTAAAATGGGTGCATAATTGGTTGAAAGACTATACTGAAAAAATAGTTATCAATCGCTGTCAAACTGGTAGAATGTATCTAGTGGAATCAGACGAGTGTGTCCTGGGTCTGGTAGTATTCAGTATTTTCATTAAAAACTTGGAGTGGAAATTTGCAGATGACACCCAGGTGGGAATGGTTGCAAGCATTTTGGAGGATAAGAGTAGAGTTCAAAATGACTTTGACAAATTGAAGAATTAATCTGAAATCAACAAGGTGAAATTCAATAAAGACAAATGCAAAGTACTATGTTTAAGAAGGAAAAATCAAATGCACAGCTACAAAATAGGGAATAACCAGTTAGGTGGTAGTACTGGTGAAATGGATCTGGGGCTTATAATGGATCATAAATGGCGAAAAAGGCTAATATCATCCTGGGGTGTATTAACAGGAGTGACCTATGTAAGCACAGGAGGTAATTGTCCTGTTCTACTCCACTCTGGTGAGACATCACCTGGAGTACTGTGTCCAGTTCTAGGTGCCAAACTTTAAGAAAGAAGTAAAAAACTTGGAGAGAGTCCAAAGGAGAGTAACAAAAATGATAAAAGATTTAGAAAACCTGATTCTGTAATTATGTAGCCACAGAGGCCCTCTTAGGAGTGTAGTTCCATTGTTCAAGGGTGGGACTGAATTTGGGGAATCTTTCCAGGGAATGTGTACCCCATAGAATTGGAAGGTTTTAAGCAAATGCACAGCAGGGATTTAGCGCCTGAGCTGGTGGATTCAGCTCTACGCAGAATCTGCTATGCATTTCCACTTGCCCCTCATGGAATCAATGGGTACACAAAAAGGGCAGAGGCTATCCATGCCCTGACTCTTGAATGTAATGACAAACTAGTGACTGTAACCACAGAATAACCTGAGGGGGGTGATTCTTTCCCTTTCTGTTTTCAGAGGGAATCCTCAGCAGGCAGGCTGCCACTCAAGGTGTGCTATTGTAACCCACACACCTTCTGGTCACTTAGAGACCACTTAGAGAGAGTTAAATGAGTCTACTATACAGTCTTAGCTAACAGCCAGTTGGCTTTTAGCTCATGTGGTACAGGCTTATGCACTAAGGAGGTCCCTGGTTCAATCCTACCCGCCGACTACCGGGGTTACACAATGACATCAGGATTTGGGCTTCAGGCAGTCCAAATCTCTGTTGTGAAAGGCTGGCTCTCTGTAGATTCAGGAAGGTAACAGAGTGTCAATTTCTATTCAGTTTGCATTTAGTAGGTTTTCTGTGTAACAGTAAGTGCTAGTTTGGGGTTTTTTGTTTTTGTTTTTTTTAAATGAAAACTTAACTTCTGCAGAAAGTAATCAGTACAACTCTCCTTGACATGAAAGTTTCCTGAGAGTGGACTTGTCAAGCTCTGGTAGAATGACTTTTGATGTATTCACCTTTCTTTCTCCTCAGAATAGACCAGGGTTTAAAGAAACAGAGCCACTTTGTCTATTGTGCAAATGTGACAACTTTTATAATTGTTTACTTGATAGATGCTAATGGCTTATTTAAATTCCTCAGTGTTGACCATAGAAATAGCTGTTAAACATATTTAACATATTTAAAGTGTTTTTACTTATTTGATATGTATTTTATTTCAGACAATACATATGTTGTTACACATGAAAAACTACTAATACAATGTTGGCTAGGGTGCAAAGCTGAATGCTCAAAAGTTAGGAAATTCTGAATTTAAGGTTGCTTGTGTAATTTTGATTCCTCCCTCCCACTCCCCTGGCATGTATGCAGTTTTTAGCTATGTAATTCTACTATTTAGTGATGCAGTGATACATAATCACATACTGTTTTTCTCACAGGATAGCTGCCTCTTTCAGTGCACAGGATAGCAAAATCAGTGAGTTTATCTTCACAATTCCCATGTTAGATAGTAGATCGTTATCCCTATTTGAGAGCAAGGAAACTGAGGCACAGATTTTTTTTTTAAGGCCATTTGCGAAAGTCTCCCAGTTTTATTTCCTGATAGCACCCCATACTCAGACACTTACGGCCTGTTCTTTCAGAGTAAATATTTTTATAGTACTTACATGTACAAAGTGCTATATCGACATGAACTAATTGATCCTCACAACACCCCATGGAAGTAAGCATCCCAAAGAAGTCTGTGACAAAGACACAGATAAAATATAGTTCTACTGTAAAGCATTCAACTGCCTTATCCACAAGAACATTCTTGTTCTACCTGCCTCAAGAGAGTGTTGTTTTTCTCTGTGGACTACAAACTTTATGACAAAATGTAACAGACAGGCCTGGTCTACACTGGGGAAAGGGGGGGTCGAACTAAGGTACACAAGTTCAGCTACGCTATTTGAACTCAAACTACCTTAGTTCGAACTACTTACCCGTCCAGACGCCGCGGGATCGAAGTCCGTGGCTCCCCCGTCGACTCCGCCACCGCTGTTCGCGGTGGTGGAGTTCTGGAGTCGACGGGAGCGCGTTCGGAGTTCGATATATCGCTTCTAGATGAGACGCGATATATCGAACTCCGAGAAGTCGATCGCTACCTGCCGACCCGGGCGGGTAGTATGGACGTACCCACAGAAACAGAGAGTTACATATGTAGGAGTAGTCCTGTTTTATAGGAAGCCTAGTCAGGGACAAATGTTTGGCAGACTTTCTGAAAGACGATGTTGCTAAGTGGGTCTCCCAAATAAGAGATGTGGATTGTATTTCCAACATGCTCAATAATAAGGATTGTGAAGATTACAGAATTATTAATACCATTCAGTAAAAGAAGTGAATCTAGAACGCGTGATCTCCTGGTTGCCCCTACTGTTCAGAGGTTCCACTCCATGTGCTGATTGCTGAAGTGATGCAACTAGGTCAGTTTTACAGAATAGGAAATTTCCCCCAACAGCCTTAACTCAGCTGTATCAGAATGGATTTTCATGAGGCTAGCAAGAGACACCTCCTTGACCTCAGGACTACCCCCTTGTTAAATTTGAAAGTCCTGCTGCAGATCATGAATGTGGAACCACCTCTTTTTTTTAATAAGGGAAAGTGTTCGGTTATCTAAACAGGGGTTATTGTTCTCCTTATAATGAACTGAAAAAAAATCTTTTATGGTTGTGGGGAGAGGGAGAAATTCTAGCATATGCACTTTGGGTGGGTTTTGTGTGCAGCTTCTGGTTTTTTTTTTTTTTAATGTTAAAGCAACCTGCAAATTAAAAAAGAAAAGCAAAATAAGTTAGCATTATGTACTAGATAAAAAGGTAACCGAGTATTTAGCATATTACTAATAGTTAACTTTATTTCCAAAAACATTGTTACTAATTTGCTGAAAAGCATTTTTTACTTTTTCTTTAATATTATGTTGAATGCTCTTATTAAATATTTTGTGGATTTTAATTTTAAAATTCTTGGCTCTTTTTAATTTAGACCATGTTGGGGTGTAATCATTTATCATATTTGCTGTCTCTGGGCTCTTTTTTTGTGTTTGTGCATAAATATATTTTCACTTCCTCTTATAACTTGGGTGAACTTACTTTAACTTGTTTCATTTTTTAAAAAGTAAGTGCTGCAGGATAAACATAGCATACTAAGTCGTGTTTCCTGAAAATAGAAATGTTGATAGCCCCATAACATTTGCAGCTTTATTACAACAATTTTTTCTACATTCTGTGTAGAGTTGCCAGTTTTGGTTGGACATGTTCCTGGAGGTTTCATCACATGACAATCTTTAAATAAAGATTAATCTTTAATTCCTGGAAAATCCAGGACAGTCGTGAAGGGTTGGCAACCCTGATTCTGTGGTTGCAGTAGTTGTCCACATGCATACATTTGTATTAGGTAACAAAGAAGAGCTGATCTATACTAGAAAAATGTACTGGTTTATCTAAATTGATATAAAAATTGATCAAGTTAAGTGGGTGCAAGCAAGGTTAAGGTGATCAAGATAAAGTGTGTCTGCATTAGAGGTTTGCAGCTGTGTAACTAAATTGATTTTAATGCATTTTTGTAGTATACAAGGGCTAAATGTGTATTGCCAGAGGGAATATTTTATAGAGAAAATATTTATGTCAAGCTTATGTCCTAGAATACAGTACTTACAGCTGTAGGAAGTTTGGATTGGGGGTGGGGGGATGTTGGAGGAAAAATAGAAATGTTAAAGTATTAAATAATTCAGGAATAATAATTTCTAAGGCGATTCTGTGATTGCCTTCACATTTAATGAAGTTTTTAGACTGTGAAAAGAATCACAGCAAGTTAAGACACAGTAGTACAGAGTAGAAAATGCAGGCATATAACCACCTAAGCATAACATATAGGTCTTGCATGGAAAAATTGTCTCTTCAATGCTATTGTAATATTCTAATGTGGATTATCTTGAAAAGAAAAAACAACACCCTAAGGTTTTACTTTTAAAGATATAAATAGCACATTTTCAAATGATAAACTTTTTACCTACTTGTATTTTTAATTTTTTAAAGGCAAAAATGTAATGACTATATTTATTTAATTTGCAGAGCACCAGAGATTATACTGGGGTTGCCGTTTTGTGAAGCCATAGACATGTGGTCGCTGGGGTGTGTGATTGCAGAGCTGTTCCTTGGGTGGCCGCTGTATCCAGGAGCACTGGAATATGACCAGGTAGTAGAATAGCTTCATGAATGACTTTGTATTTTAAAAGAATGCATCATTTCTTTATTCTAGGCTAAATTCATATGGTGTGATTTTTCTCATGTGAAAGATAACCTGTACTACATTGTTTAATGGAATTAGATTACATGAAAGAGTCCACTTGAATAATTTACTTTTGATTTTATTAAAATTTTCTAAAGGAAAATACTAAATGTTCAAAGTATTGAGGTACTGTGGTAGGCATTATCAGCTTCTGTAAATTGGTGTAGCCCCATTGACCTTAATGGAGTTATGCCTATTTAAAGCAGCTGATAATTTGACCCTATTTGTACTCTGCAACATTCTAGATAAATATTGTTGATATGGAGACAAATAGGTATACATCCCTCATCAAATACTGTAAGTTTTTCTCATTTTTGTAACCCACAATCTGTTAATTGGAATTAAATACAAGTCTTCATACAGATCCTTTCTTCAAAGATACGTGCTGAAATCTCTGTTCCACTGTGGGATCTGTGTTCCTACTGCAAAACTCTAGACTTCTGGGTTATGCCCTGTTTTTGAGTGCTGTCTCTGCAGTAAAGACACAGCACATGCTATTACCTCCAGATTTCCTTCTGACTGTTAAAGGACTTATGGCTGCTGTGTTTGAATGCCTCAGCTGTACTGCAGTTTTCTGTCTCAAATCTGAGGGGCTTTTGTACCTTTCTTGGTACTTCATTTTGTAGTTTTTTTGGGGGGCGGGGGCATGGTGAATAAAATGTTTTGTGTCATCAGGATTCATGGCCTCTTAGTTCCCTATTCCATTGGACTTCAGTCAGAACTTGCCTTTCCCTCCTTTGCCACGACCCTATGCACACACATGCCGCCCTTTGTCAGGCTCCATCTCCATTGCCTGAAAACCTGGCTTCACTCCATATGCTCACTAAAAAAAGTCAGCATCACTGCTAAAATAACAACTCTGACTAAGGTTCTACCCTCTCTTGTCTGGTGGACAAAGCCACAGAAAGTTTGAGTGGGGATTCCTTTCCTGATACCTACTACACCCGAGGCAACTATCATTACTGATGCTTCGCTCTTAATCTGGGGAACTCATATTGACCATTATACCGCAGCGCTCTTAGAGGGGACAAGCAGGTTTACTTCTCACTTTCCCTACCACTAACTGCAGATATAAATATCTACAAAACAACTTCCAGTTATTGATTTAAGCTTCAAGGTGTTGCTACTTGTTGCGTCTTGCTACTAGTACAAGAAATAATGCTTGTGTCATAACATTAAATGCATTCTTGGAGACATGCTAAACAGACAAAAACAAATGTTGGATTATATAACCTTACCGCACAGTTCTAAGTAAAGTAAGGCACTTGCCCAAGGGTCAAATGCCTCAAGGCAGAGAAATGTTAGAAAACCATGTAATTAATTGTTAGTCAAATATATATATTAAAATAATGTTAGAGAAACGAATATTCACATATAGTATTATAAATAATAAAGGAATTTTTGCTTTTTGTATTTCTCTTTGCTGATGCAGCTGTTCAGAACTTAGCTGAAAAGGCTTGAGTGTTGTGTAAACCAGGAAACCTGGTTTGTGTCTCTTATCTGTAAAATCCTCTATCTATGCAAATATCAGACTGAAGAAAGTGTTATGAGAGAATTGTTAGCTCCAGGTACACCCACCCCTCTCCCTCCAGCAAGACAGCTAACAAATAAAAACCCAGGGCCACAAAAACAGACTAGTAAGATAAAAGAGAATAGATGATAGAAATAGACAGATAAAAGGAAGTTTTAGCAGGATAAGCAAAAATATTAGTTTAGGTTAGTTGTAATTTATGCATGAGAATGTTTTAATTAGAAGTTTAGAATAGATAGGTACACAATTGAGGTAACCTGGTAAAGTTATGGAACAAGGGGTAAAAGATAGGTGATGGACAAAAAAGACTGGAGGAGACACGGGAAGAATAGTCGAACATGGAAACTAGAGATTTAAAGAGAATCGTCCTGTCCCTGAGGATGGTAATTTGATCACTTATCTTTCTTGCCTTATCTGTTTTTGCATGTATAAGTAATTCATAGGGGACAATAGCTTTGTCTTAAAATGTACAAAATAAAGGCTAAAAGAAACTGTTTAAGCCTAAATTGAAGTGGATCTTATTTTTCATCCAATATTTAGCTGACATTAGGGCATTCTAGAACTGAATAGTGAAAATCCCCTAAAGAGCTCTTCTAGATACTACTGTCATTGTTTTATATATATACCCACTCCCCCAAACCATTTATAAATATTTTTTGCAAAATAAAATCGGCCCAAAATAACTAGAAATATTACAAGGGAGGATTTAAATACCAATATGGCAATCTCACTTTCACAGAATGTTGCTACTGGAAACACATTCCAGGACTTCACTGTTACCAACATCAGATCATTACATGGTCTCAAGGATGTCTGCCAAAATTATTGCTGTTTGTTAGTATAGTTTGCAAATTAAAAAAAAGGAAAAAATATAATGGTCTTTTGGGATTTTTTGGCAGCTCATCTGTTTCTATAATACAGACTCCAATTAACCTGAAATTCTTAATCGTATCTTTTACAGTTTTTATTCTGGAGAACTTCACCTGTGTCCCTATAGAGTTAACAGTGGGTTACAAGGCTGCTTGAGTTGGGAATGAATCCGTCAGTTGCCCTCTTTGTATGCACTGTTTTAAAGTTAATGAGAAATGTACAAAATGTGGAGAAGTACCTGGTTGTGGTTTCAAAATCATATTTTCTCTTTTATAATTTGACACACAGAAAATTCAGGTTCAGCTAACATTAAAGATCTGATTTAAACTCACAACAGAAAGAAAATGTAAAGAGAAGGCTGTAACGTATTCACATATTGAACATCATATGATGTTCTTAGATCCCTACAATACTCATGCACAACAATGTGAGTTAAGGTAAAAATATCAGTCTTAGCGTTGGTTACTCTGTCATGTTTTTAACGATATAAGTCAAATCTTGATACTTTTTAATATTTCTGATGATCCAACATTTTAAAATTGCAGTACCTAAAAGAAATACATGATTGTGAAATGATATGATTATAGTATGATGGTGTGGCTTGTTAATAATATTCACTGTTTTGAAAGAAATATATATAAAAACACCCATCATACCTTCTACACTAATAGTAATTTCTGGATAATTACAGTAAAACATCTTGGTATACATTTAGTTATAGGCCTGATACAATGTCCACTGAAGTCAACAGAGATACTCCCATTGTTCTAAATGGATGTTGGATCAGGCCCTATATAATGAAGGATTCCAAAGTATTTGACAAACAATATCCTGAAATTTCACTCACTGCTGAAATGCTGCCTTTGGAGTGAAACACACATTTACTATGACAGGTTTCAGAGTAGTAGCCGTGTTAGTTTGTATCCGCAAAAAGAACAGGAGTACTTGTGGCACCTTAGAGACTAACAAATTTATTTGAGCATAAGCTTTTGTGGGCTACAGCCCACTTCATCGAATGCATAGATTTGGACATATATACATTTTCACTATGTAACAGAGCACAACAACGTATAAAGGAAGTGAAAAAACTTCCAAAGAATACTGTATCTAACTGAAAACACAGGGACAATTTTAGGTGGGTAGAATGTGAGTAGCCAAATGTCATTTGGCTGGACTGTGGGGCGTTAACACCTGTATCAAGAGGGGTCTAACATTTTTATATAGCACGTTTGCAAAATGGCAATCATCAGAATGTTTGGAGAAAATGGAACAAAAAATTAACTCTTCTTACCACCGTGGATATATATGGTCTTGTCATTAAACAACATGGAAATTCTTTTAATACCTGTTGAAAGAACTGTGGCATACACCTAACCCATCCCACTGTAAAATGTTACTTGTGCTGGGACCCCATGCATCACTTGGTTTCAAATATGATTTTTGAATTATTAGAAGAATAGTGCCTTGTATGTTAATTATAAGGGGGAAAATTGAGTATTCATGTCCTCTTCTGAATGGAACAAACATCTTTCCTGAGCTTATCTGTAAGGCCTCAGTACAGGTCTTAATAAGGATTTGAATGAGGGGAGGGTGGTGACTTTGTGAAACTGCTCCTGTAGAGAATTCCATGCATATGGAGTCATGATTATTGCAGAGTTTGCAGTAGTTTTGAACCAGTAAGTCATGTAAATAAAAGACTCATTGCTGACCAGAATTATGTCCTCGTTTAACTATACCACTTTAGATGCTTGGATATTTAGAGTTTTCTCCTGATAATAGATGGAGAGACTAATACAAAACTTTTTAAAGTGCTGTTTCTCTCTATATAAGAGTTGTTTGCCCACTCTCAGTCCTCTTTGCGTTTTTTTGTGTGGGAAATGACGAAGTGCAAGTTTCTATCTTTGTAGATCATGATTTGAAAACAAGAAGTTAAGTTCCTTCTACTTTTTCCTCCCCCAGATTCGTTACATTTCACAGACTCAAGGTTTGCCAGGAGAGCAGTTGTTGAACATGGGAACGAAAACTGCAAGATTTTTCTGTAGAGAAACAGATGCACCATATTCTGGTTGGAGGTTAAAGGTAAGAAGTATAAAATAATTGAAAAAATAGTATAATGCACACACACACACACGCGCGCACGTCAAATTAAGGTTTCTTATTTACAACATGGAGATCTTCACAAATTTGCAAAACTAAGATAGAATTATGTCTTCTATCTAAGTAATCATAGGCCAGCTGTACTCTACAAACCTATATTGGTATAACTGTATTGCTCAGGGGTGTGAAAAATCCACACCATTAGGCGATGTAGTTATACTGACCTAATCCCTTTCATAGGCAGGGTTATGTCAATGGGATATCTTCTCCCGTCAACATAGCTACTGCCTCTTGGCGTAGCTAATCCTCCTCCCCAATAGGAGAAGCTCTCCCTTCAGCGTATTAGCGTCTTTATTAAAGCACTGTAGCAGTGCAGCTGCACTGTAGCGCTGTATGTGAGACAACCCCTCCAGACATATGTGGTTTAATTTCTCTGCTGTATAAAGAATTAAGTAGCTCCTGTGTTATTTCTGGGGAGAGACCCACAAAGGCTTAGGCAGTATTGAGTAAAGAGCCAAGTACAGATAACAAATGGAGTTAAATCTTGATGAATGGTCATGAAATTCTGAAGCAATAGAAGCAAAATAAAATGTCATTCCATAGTAAGTTGTTTGGTGTATTTTGCTTAGTATGCTTAAAATGCAAAGTGAGGATTGCTAACTGGGTGTACTGTTGGTGCCACTGTCCACAAATGAATGCCTTTTGGGCCCAGATTATGTTAGAGCTTTCTAAGTGCTTCAGTGTGGCTATTCCTGGTCTCCAACCTTGATATTTCTGATAGATCTCACTTTAACTTCCATCTGATCTCTTTCAGTATGAATGGATGTGAATGTGGGCGTTTATTGGCTAGAGAATGTATCTTTTTATGTTGGATACAAGACAAGTCACCCTTCTGTCTCTGGAAATTAGGGGTACGTCTACACTATTCGCTGGATCGGCGGGTAGTGATAGATCTATTGGGGATCAATTTATCGCGTCTAGTGTAGACATGATAAAATCGATCCCTGATCGCTCTGCCGTCGACTCCGGAACTGGAGTCGGAAGTGGAGTTGACAGGAGAGCAGCAGTGGTCGACTCGCCTAGCTGAAGTTGCGTATCTTAGGTTGACACCCCACCCTGGTGTAGACTTAACCTAAGATTGTTAAATCTCCCATACCAGACTAAACACACTACTCCAGGGGTCAGCAACCTTTCAGAAGTGGTGTGCTGAGTCTTCATTTATTCACTCTAATTTAAGGTTTCAGGTGCCAGTAATATATTTTAATGTTTTTAGAAGGTCTCTTTCTGTAAGTCTATAATATATAACTAAACTATCGTTGTATGTAAAGTAAATAAGGCTATTAAAGTGTTTAAGAAGCTTCATTTTTAAAATTGAATTAAAATGCAGAGCCCACCCTGCCCAGGACCGGTGGTCAGGACCCGGGCAGTGTGAGTGCTACTGAAAATCAGCTCGCCTGCCGCCTTCGGCACGCGTGCCATAGTTTGCCTACCCCTGCTCTACTCTTTAGAGGGAGAGAAAAGGGAAATTTTTTTGATGTATGGCAATCACAGCTGAACTATTTTCCAGATAGTAAGAAAAACATTGCTGAATCTAGTCTAGATAATATGCTGAGGAAGCGTCTCTTTAATTTACTTTTAAATAGCGGTGGTTTTTTCTTTTGGGATCGTGCAAGAGTCCCTACTGCAGGATGAGGGTGGGACTCGGGTGGGATTTTTTATTTTATTTACTTATTTTGGTATATTATTTTGGGGAAATTATAACGGAAAGTTTGGTGCATTATGATACTGTCATGGTATATACTTGTCCTTTAAGCCTTTTTGTTTATGATGTTTTAATATTTCAGATACTTTCTCTGTCACGGTAGCTGTGAACAAATAAAATGTACTTGAAAACAAAACAAAAACCTGTAAGAAGAGAGAAATTGAAAGGGGAATGATTCTATTTAAAGTGATACTGTCACCTAGTTTAGTTCCAAAAGTTAGTGGTAGGTATATGTGTAAAATAAACCAACAACAAACAAACAAAAACCTTTTATATACGAAATCAAATACCAATAAAAAAGTTTTCATAAAGCAGGTTTTTTGTTAGGTGTTAGCTATTTCCTGTATTGTTTGCAAACCAGATACTATAATACAGCATTGTGATTATTCAGAAGAGCCAGGAAGTGAAATTGGCTATTTTTGTTGTCTAAACTGACTGAAATGCTTTTTGCTGACGTTTTGTATAACAGTAAAATAAATGTAAAATTAAAGTCTCTCAATTGTCTAAACTGTGATTACTAACAGTAAATATTTTATACTAACAGTGTCTTTTTAGTTGACCATTTTTTTTCTCCCTTTTAAGACACTGGAAGAGCATGAGACAGAGACAGGGATGAAGTCTAAAGAGGCCAGAAAGTATATTTTCAACAGTTTGGATGATATAGTGCATGTGAGTATTCAAGTATTTTTCCCTTGCAAACAATACAGCTGAGAGATGCACAGTGATTTATTTAAAAACTTATATCAGTTATCTTTTGTGAATTAGAATACATTCTGGGAATATTTTCCATTCATCCATACCTGCCTAGTCTGCTCCTGTGGAAACTAACCATCTATGCCTGTCTATTTAGTTCCTTGATGCATAGATCTTGCCTTCCTTTGTTGTTAAAGGTAATAAAAAAGGTAATAATTGGAGATATACCAGTCTCCTAGAACTGGAAGGGACCTTGAAAGGTCATTGAGTCCAGCCCCCTGCCTTCACTAGCAGGACCGATTTTTGCCCCAGATCCCTAAGTGGCCTCCTCAAGGATTGAACTCACAACCCTGGGTTTAGCAGGCCAATGCTCAAACCACTGAGCTATCCCTCCCCCCTTGTGTGATTTTTGTGCAATTACATTTGTCTTGGTGAAAAAGATCTTAAATAGTGTTCAGTATATTTCATATTCTATTGTAACATCTACCAATCCAGGTAAAATGATTCTTATATCTAGGTTTTTGTCTATAATAAAAGTATCATTTGTCTTCATCCTTTCTCTAGAGACACTGACAGCTTCCCAAACCCTTTTGTTGTTAACTAAACTGCATCCTTATACTTCCGCTGCTTTATATGCCTTAATCACTAATAAAAGGAAATCTCCTCACACCCCCTTTCTTCTTTGACATCCTGAGAAGATACTCAATTCCATTTCAGGACTGGTGTTACTATACACATTTGGAGTTGTCGTCTTCTTGAACTAGCTCTGTTCTCACAGCTCAACCTTTAAAAAAAAATTTAAAAAAAGAGTAATACTTAGCATTTATTTAGTATTTTCCACCTTCAAGGCAAAAATAAGTAAGAGTATCTCGGGTTTTTTGTTACTTTGAATCTTTTATTCCTCTATTTTCAGAGGTTGGCAAAATCTTCTACTTAGTTCTGAGAGCTGGATACAGATTAGACCACTTCTGTAGACTTCCAGTGGCATGGAAGCAGACAGAGAATCTCATCTGTCCCATATGTCAGGCACATGTGTTCCCTAATCTGAGTGAGCATCACTGATTAAAAATGTATCAGCTGAAAGAAAACACTTCCAGGGTTGATGATTTGAGGCAGGTGGGGTACCAGTACTACTGATGATTGGGTTTCTTTTTCAAGGATTCTAATCTCCACCTCCTAAACAGACTTAAATTCCAAATCCCAAATTTGGAATGGCAGCTGGTATAAGGCTTTCAATAGATGTTAGGTGCACAGGTATTGTCAGAAAAGCAGTTATTTATACAGTAAAATCTTGAAGGGTGTTTGTTGGGTCAGATTCATTAGTCCCAAGACAAACATGTTTGGACAAGCTAATAAATTCCAAATATTTCACTTGGCCCTGCTTTTTAAAAGCAATACATTTTAGTCTTTTGAAGTGGAAAAAATTAATGAAAGGAACCAAAGGAAGTATTATCAGTATGCATGTTTGTTTCATCTGACTTTTTTTTTTTAATTATTCCATGCCAGGTGAACATGGTGATGGATTTGGAAGGAAGTGACCTATTGGCAGAGAAGGCAGATAGAAGAGAATTTGTCAGTCTGTTGAAGAAAATGTTGCTGATCGATGCTGATTTAAGAATTACTCCAGTTGAGACACTGAACCATCCCTTTGTTACCATGAAGCATCTCCTAGATTTTCCACATAGCAACCAGTATGTTCTATACATTTATAATAAAGCAATGTTGTGTTAGACCTACAGTAGTGCTTTACAGTCAAATAGGTGTGTGTGTGTGTGTGTGTGTGTATATTTTGTTGCTTAAAATGTATAGAATGTAAGTATATATAGTGTTGAGATGCCTAGAATACAAAATTCCCCATGCTGAGGAGCCAGTAGTCTTAGGGCCTGATTCTGAAAAGAACTGAGTACTCTCCATTCTCCTAGAATTGGTGTTCAGAACTTAACAGAATCAGGCCCTAATTCCCAAGCCCAATTAAAGTATTTTTACAATGCTAGAAATAGATACTTGAACAATGGTTTCCTAAATAAAACAGATACACAGAAGTCTAAGAAAGGAGAGAATTTTTCATATGTCTAATCCAGAGGTTCTCAAACTATGGGTCGGGACCCCAAAGTGGGTCACGGGTCACCAGTGCTGTTGTTAAACTTGCTGGGGCCCAGAGCTGAAGCCAAAGCCCAAACCCCACCGTCCAAGGCTGAAGCCCTCAAGCTTCGGCACCCCCTCTCCCACACACACACCTCAGGGCAGGAGGGCTCAGGTTTTGGTCCCCCTTGCTGGGGTCTTATAGTAATTTTTGTTGCAATGAAGTTTGAGAAACCCTGGTCTAATCCATCATCTTCTTTTGGTACGTACCCCAGTTATTAGCAGATACTCCGCAATACTGTTAGACACTAGAAGCAGAAAATAGTTAAAGTTTCTTTCTTGATATTGAACCATAGATTCAACAGGTTTACCATTAATCGTAGGAATTTTGGGCTTTTAGAGAAGAGAAGCTCATAAGTATAATTCTAGCTGTATCCTGCCTTACAGAATCGTAAAATCACAGGATTAGAATGGACGCAAGGGTCATCTAGTCTAACCCCCTTGCAGATTGCAGGATTATGTTAGGAGGTTGTGTTTTCAGAACCATTTCTCCTTCCTCCAATGGAATTACTTTATACTTTTTTAAATGGAAAAATTTAATCAAAACTACTTAGCTCTTCTCTCCTTTTAACAGAGTGAAATCTTGTTTCCATATCATGGATGTCTGCAAATACAGATCTAATTCATATGACATAAGTAATTGCAATAAAACACCACTTATGAGACCAGTTGCCTCAGGCAGTACTGCTAATCTGACTGCAAACTTCACCAAAATTGGCACAGTGAGGAGTCAGGTAAGAACTTTTGGCTATTAATTTAGTTTCTCATTTTGATTTCAAAATATGATCCAGGAATCATTGTGTTTGACAGTAGCGGAAAAATCTTATGTACATTTTGTTCCCTCTTCCTAGTGTTGTTCACTTTGTTCAGTTTGAAAAAGTTAGTTTTATAAGCCTGATTTAAAAAAATGTAGAGATTTTGACTTGTCATCCTGAAAGTAGTTTGCTTTATTACAGTGCCCTCCAGTGGTCAAATGGTATTTCTTCATCTGAAATGTTTTGAAACTTGAATTTCAGTGGAACTATTATTAATTATTTGCTCTGTGAGAGAGAGTGAGATAGATAATAAAATATACATTAATATAATGTGGTCATCCATGCTAAATTTATTGTTTCAGGCATTAACTACATCTGCCCATTCAGTTTTACATCATGGAATACCACTGCAGGCAGGAACTGCTCAGTTTGGTTGCAATGATGCTTTTCAACAGGCACTGATTATATGCCCCCCGCCTATCCAAGGTAGGATTAACTGAAATTGTTTCATTTTCTGAATTTTGAAAAGCAGCAGCTGTTACTGGAGTAGTTAATTGTCTGTATTTTACTATAAATTTTGTCTGAGAAATTTACAAATCTGCTATAAAAACCTCCCCAGACTGAAACTGGAAATGTTTTTGATTAAGTAAATCTATCTGGATAATAATGAAGTCCTACCATTGCATTTTTAGGTGAATTAGCCTCATATTTTAATCCACAGCCCTCTGAATGAAATTGAATGTTAAAACAGGAATTTATTAGCCACTCCAAAATGTTTTGATAGCTTTCTGCCACCGCCCTGTTGTACTTTTGAAGTATAATATGTAGTATAGCTGAGATATTTTAACTCATGATGTGAGTAAGACTTGCAGAACATGGTCTCTGTTCAGACTAGATTTGACTGAGACCGTTATGGTGCAAAGCACACAGATTTTATTTGAGAGAGATATGCTAAATTTTCTGACCCTTTACATTTATGCCTTCACGTTTGGTGGGATAGCAGATGTTAAAACATAAAATATAGTGTAGTTCATAATGTTCATTTTTGTGAAGGTAAATGTTGTTACATATACTCAGCTTTGGTTATGTGACTCTAAGCGTACATGATTTAGAGTCCTCTCAAAGCTTTCAGAAGTTACAGAAACCACTATTAAGGCAGCCCAAAGGAAGGTCTGTATACCATATCCTAACATCCAATTGTCAGTTTTTTCTCCTTACAGCAGTTTAGGAGCTCATTCACTCATTTTACCTGTGGGATTCCAGGGCAGATGTTGTCTTCTTAAAACTAGAGATCCTAGCACCAGGCCAAAAGGTATTGCTATGAACTGGAATTGCTATGCTTCTAGCACAAATCTGAAATACTTTCTTGTTTTTAGATATGTCTGCATAGATGTAAATAATAATGTGATACTGTGCTCTGTAATATCAGAGAACAAGATTTGATTTCTGTCCCCAATCTAGCATGAACAGTGTACTGGCATCCTTTGGTGGGGTAGAGTGTTGTTTATGTCAAACAGCAACCTCCTTACCAGTTGAACAGAATGACATTGTCTAGGTCCAAAGCAGTCTTATGCAGTCCTCATCTTAAATGAGGATGATAACAGCATGGGATTTTAAGGCTCTGCATGTGTGAAATAGGTTTAAAGTTTGGGCAAAATAGGGAGAAACCTCTTGGGATTTCAGTTAGGAATGTTACAGATCCATGGAGACAGCATGTATAATTACCCTGAGTAATTACCACTCTGCTGGATCCTACAATTACCGTGTGTCATTATGATGAACTTGGACAGTTGCATCTGACCATTGCAGCCTGAACATACTGTTTCAAAAAGGTCAGGTGGCCACAACCATGTTTTGTGGCAGGTTCTCTGCCCTGTTGTGCTCCCATTATGCTACTTGGGCAGCACAGACACAGCAGAAGCCCACCCCCAAGTCTCTTGCAAGGAATTGCCGCTATAGGGGAATCTACAATGTGCATAGAGCTCTTATGCCCCCCCCATGGCCTCTGGTGCATAGGATGTGTCAGGTGGAGAAGAGGAGTATCTTGAGCATGCTACTCTCTGGCTCATGGTCTCTTGAGGATTGTAGCCAGCTTGCACAATTTGAACAACCTCTATCTCTAACCTGGGCTGGATAATAGAATCAGGGAGCTAAAACTGGTGGTTGGGTCTCCTCTTTTAGGCTATCATTGGGTAACTGTGGAGGAGAAGGGGGCCATCCTTTGCTAGGTGTTTCCCTAGACTCTGGCAGAGCCAGCTGAGCACTTATCCTGCTGTCTTAGGGGCTCCCACAGCTTGGTAGGGAACCCATCTAGATCTTCCTTGTAGCAGTATGGCTGACTCAAACATTTCAGATTAAAAATTACAAGTCACAGAAAATATTTTTAATTCATAATTAAATACAAATCTTAACAGAGTTGGAATCTTGAGAATCAAGCGTCGGACACCACTGTACTTGGTCGCCGCCCAAACGAGTATGAGACCAAAATAATCAGTGCAGAATGCTTTACTTTTTGGGTAAATAGTCTGAAAAATACAAAAATGGTAGGAACAGTCACTCTAAGCCTGATCTGAGCCAGTGACTTAGATGTAAGGATCTGTGTCCAGTTCCCCCTCAGAATGAATTTTTCTTTTACTACGAGAACCTTAAATTCGGGTCTAGAGCACATAACTGATTCCTTGATTTCTTCTGTATTAGCTTTATGATGGTTCTAAATTTCAGCTTTATGTAGGAATTTTACCAAAATTGTGATATTCAGCTTTAGCCAAATATTCTAACAATGTGTTAAAAGCTGAATTATGACTGTAGCCCAGAGGAGTCTGAGAGTCCAAGTCCCAAATGATTCATGTATCTGCATGATATTTTGGCATGTGCAATCCCAGTGTCTTATGGGCTGATGGAAAAAGCAGGTCTTTCAGGCCAGAAAATCCTGCAGCCCATGCAGGGGCTGGCGAAGGAGACTGGCTATCCCAGAAGATTCCTTATGCTCTCCAGGAATCTATCTTTGGGAGCATGGAGTAGCAATGGAATTGGGGTAGTGGACTTTGAGGAAAATTCATGCTCTCCAAGGCTTATCTCTGTAAGTGTGAGCAATGGATAGGGGTTTTAGAAAAGTGTGGTAGGATTGGTCCTGGAAGGAAAACAATAGGAGGAACGCTGGGGGGTGGGGGGGAGGGCAAGAGAGATACAGAAGAGGACAAAAATAACAAAAAGAAAGGGGGAGAGGAAATCAAACAGGATATAAAAAGGAAAATGGATTTTTATAGAGAAAAAAATAGAAGTGGGAGATGAAGAGAGACAATCAGTTTCAAGTTGAGTAATTTAGTCTTATCTTTAGCTAAAACACCATTTACAGTTATCATATGAACACTAAAATTAAGCATTTGATATGCACCTAGAGGCAGCACCATCAATAATATTTATTCCACCTTACCTTTGGAGATATTGGTTAAATTGCACTGTTCTTCAGGAAGGAGATAACAAGTTGGCAGAACCTTTCCTTATAATAATTCTGTAATATCCCTTTGAGATGGATTTTTTGGAATTCCTGAAAATAAATCTTCAGATAATGCCTAATACCCCGTTATTGGAAATGTTTGGTAGCCTATGAGGTGCCAATGTTAGCATACAAGTACTTCCTCTGAAGCGGACTAGAAAATAACTGGAATACCACAGGGATGTGTACATTTGTACATGTATATAAGAACACAGATTAGGCTTTATTCCCTAAACAAGCACATACACATCATGTAAACAGAGGTTTTATTGTTTGAAGGACTTGTATCAGACAGTATCTGGAATCTGACAGTAGATATTTATGAGAAAAGACTCTAGTTTTTGCTCTTTGTATTTTTTAAAATCAACCCATCAGATATAAACTGTTTTGACAAGAACTCTTTCTCTTATCTCAAGTCACTGCCAACTATGGAGAAGAGAAGGTGGTTTAGGTGACACTTGGGTGTTGGATTTCAGTTTGGTTGTATTCTTTCATCTTTGTATTTTCTCTGAAGAGGTTACCCATTGCTGCAATGCATCTATATTGATAGGGCATGTGTTCTTGTTGGAAAATGGCCAGACTTTGAAAGGGAAAATAAAATCATTATGAGAGCTGCAGGTGTTAAGGAGTTCTTTGTAAATTATCCTAAGTCCTGCTTAATACTTTCTCACCAACTAGAAGTCATTGAGACCCTGATAGACATAGGCTGAGGAAAAGTCTTTCTACTTAAATTCAGAGCCCAAGAAAACTTGCCCTTTTTTAAGATAAAGATAGAGCCAGCAGGTGTTACCAACAATGTTATTCATGGCTGTTGCCTCTATCCTGGGTTGCAGAAATTTCTGAAAGCTTTGAGTACACCAGTCCAAAATGTTAGACTATTTGAGCGAAACATATAACTTTATGCACAGATTATTTCCTTCTGAGTATACTCATTATAGGTAAGTAATTTATTATCTGCTAATCGTACATGTTTTGGGTTTTTTTTTAAGATGCATGTTACTATTTTAGTAATACCTAATACATTGGATATTGAAAAGGAGATAGTATAGGAAAAATAGTTGTCATTGGATTCCATTGCCTGCTCTCAGTTCTGTGCTGAACTGCTGAATTAGAGTCCTGATTTAGGCATAGCTTGAATGGGGGGGGAACAAACATATTGGTTTCAGCACCTACGTGACAAGTTGAGTTTCTGGTGGGGAGGTGATGGAAGAGAAATGTTAACAATATTTGGTGCTGTTCATCATTCCCTGTTTGGCTGCTGTGTAGAATATCCTAAGTGCTGAGTTTTGCTGCTCTTGGCAGTTAAGGTGCTTTTACTCTATTTGGCTGGGTGGAAGAAATTACTCAACAAAGTTTTTTAAATTCCAAGCCTTTCATCAAACTGTTAGAACTTAATATAGCAACGTGGCATGCTCAAAGATGTTCAGTGGATTGAAATAAAAGATTAAAAAAAAACCTCTTAATGAATAAATGAATTTATAATCTTAGGCAGTAGTTTCCTGTCATCCATATGTGTATGGCTTAGTAATTGACTGTAGTGTGAGTCATGTAAAGGCAAGACCAGAAGTCAAAATCAGCATATTCTCATTCACAGTAGAACCTGCAGTGAAAGAAAACTGTTCTATTAGAAAATGCTGTTAAAAATAAAAAAACTATTGCCCTCCTCCCTATTTATATTGTTAGGCCATCTGAAAATTGACTGGCGTAAACATTGCACTATTTTTTTATCTGTGACTGTCTGAGTCAGGTAAAGCCCAGTGGGGATAACAAGCCATTAAGACACTCATAGAACATTAGAGAGGATGTCTTTCCTGGACTGCTCTTGCTGTAATATTTCAGGTGTGCATCAGCTCACAGTGCCAGGACACACACAAGAAAAACAGGTTGTGGGTTGACTGTCATGGGCTCCCCTGGAAAGGTTTTATGGACTGTAGGGAGAAACAAATATTCCCCACAGAAGATCCTAAAACCAGACAGAAGCATGGGCAGCATGTATAAGAGGCTTGAGGAGGCTAACCCTCCCCAAAATAAAAAAAGGCCGGTCATGCAGAGCGCAAATACTGGATGTGGAACACCTTCACTTTTTTTCCTGCCTTAAGGGCAAGCAACGAGGAGGGCGGGAAGTGGAGCGAGCGGTGGGCAGGCTCTCGGGGGAAGAGGCAGAGTGAGGGCAGGGCCTTGGGGGAAGAAGTGGAGTGGGGTGGGAAGAGGTGGGGCGTGGTGGGGTGGGGCCTCAGGGTAGAAGGGTAGAACAGGGGGCGGGGCCACAGTCTGCATGCCGGTGGCCCCCCCACTTCTAGAGTGCTTCCAGCAATCCTGGAGTAGCTTTCCCAAATGAAATACATATGCCACCTATGGACAGAAGGGGTCACATGTATGGTGGTTTCCTTAGAGGCATAACTAGAGGAACTGATAAGGACACATTGTGGAAAGAAAAGATGTCAGCGAGTAGGAAGTGATTGAGTTCCATGGGACTCCATACGTACAGGGAAGTTAGCCATTGATCTCTTCCCCCGCCCCCCTCCCTCCGTTTTTGCTTGGCTGCGCTGCAACTGAGAAAATTTGTAATAGACAGTAAAACTCTCAGCATTGTAGAAAGCTTTTCACATGAGTCATTCTGGTGAGGATAAAATATAATTGGTTCTTTCTATAGTATGTGTTCTCATAGTGATTACACAAATTACAGTAACACACACTTGAACAGATAGGTACTGAAACAAAATCTCCTCTAAGATAATCACATTGATTAATCCAGTTTGAAAAGTCTAAATCAGTAGTATAACTAAATTATAAGCATAGCAACAAAAATGAGTAGTCTGATTAAAAATCTCCTCATCATTTTTTTCATTTTGCTCAAGTTATATCATAATAATATTTTGTTTAAAGCTTGTATAATTCATTTGTTTTTCCTTTTCCCATTAGGAATTCCTACAAACCACAGTAAGCCTACTGGTTACACATTAAGGGTAGATAATACAGTTCCATTGGTGACGCAGGCCCCTACCTTACAGCCACTACAGATACAAGCAGGAGTCCTGTCTCAGGTTGGTTCATTTGGAATTGTGTAAAAATGGCTATTACAAACTTTATATTACTAGGCACTTAAGAAAACTTGTATTTGTAAAGATTACGTATGATGTGTCCTTAAAGTGTCCCATTTAATCACTGTTTTGTATTTATGCTGAGTTTTAAGAAGCTAATATAAATACTGGTCATTTGCCACTTAATGAAATCTGCTTTACTTCACAACAGCCATGGTCTAATCGAACTCAGCAAATATTGATTCCTGCTTGGCAACAAATAACACCTGTGGCTCCTTCTACTACAACTCTAGCTTCTGATCCAGTGGCTGGTCCACAAAGATTTGGAGACTGGGGGTAGGTCTTAGGACTTTTCTTAGGACTTTTGCATAACAAAGAATATGGATTTGAATTGAAGAGTTTACAGCTAATAACTCCCCTCTTCTCTCCTTAGGAAAGTGATTCCTCATGGCAGCCATTACAATTCAGTGATGCCTCAGCCACTCTTAAATCAAATAACTTTGTCTGCCACGCAGCCAATTAGTGTGGGCATTGCACATGTTGTCTGGCCACAGCCTGCAGCTACCAAGAGAAATAAACTGTGCCAGAACAGGTTGGTAAAATGGTATTATTTGTATTTGGTGTAGATTTTGATATCACAGCTTCACAACCTTTGTACAGTGGAGAAGAGGGATATGAATAATGTATGCTTACTAAGGTCATTGACTGTACTCAAACTGTCCTGCTGCTGTATCAATTTCTCTGAAGTATTTTGGTAGATAGGATGGGAGACATGAAATGGAAATAAACCTTTTTTTTACCTTTGATCTACTCTCTGCCTGTGATACTAGCAGCTTTGTCTACATATGTGCTTAAATAGCCTTTGGCAAGGGTTTAAAAATATATTGAGATAATCCTAATTAGATGCGCCTAAATCTGTGTGCATGAGGACTCATCAGGTTCAAAGAATTAAAAATAAATAGAAGTTATATAATAGTGGTCATAATATGGCTAGACTAGTATTAAGAATAGTCTTTCTTTTGCTGGCAGCGAGAAACTGTTTAGCTGCTCACTGGAGAAAATGTGCCCCATCACTACAGAAGTGGTTTGCAAAGGTATGGGATGTTTTAGGAATGGAGAAACCAAGGCTATGAAGAACAATTATGGTAGTGGTTGTACTACTGGACTCCTTTTCTAGTGTTTGCTAAGACAAGGTGTCATCCAGAGCCCATTGATGTCAGTGAGAATCTTTCCAATGAATCAGGACTGAAATATCTGTAGTGTCCAAGCTAGCATTTCTTCATTCCTTCTTTCCTTTATAAGAGAATGGTGCTTTCAGCATATTGAATTACATTTCACTGGTAAACCCAGCCTCGGACCTTATGTTGCAGCATCCAGAACAATCCTGTAGGCAAATTTGCAATACTTACCTGGAAAATTTGCCATCGTTATGGAATTCCGCATATACAGTATATTTCCCTATATCTTCACTGCTTTACGTTTTACTGTTTATTTTTATTCATGGATGTATAACAATGATGTTTTAGTCTACTTGGCTTTTTTAAGTTGTGGGGAGAAGAATAGAATTAAGTTTTCAAGTATGTTACAAAGTTTCTACTAACTGTCTAATGAGGTGTCTTCTTCACAGGAGTAATGTGTTACAAAATACCAATATCCAAAATTCAGCATTTATATCTCCAAAGATAATTAATATGAAGGCTGTCAAGAGAGTAAGTTGTATAGAAGCACAGGACAATCATAACTCAGAAGGACAGGAGAGGAACTGTTGCAAAACATCTGTCAGGCAGGACCCTGATTCATCTGTTTCAAACAAACAGCGCCAGGCTATCATCATTGCAGATTCTCCAAGTCCAGCAGTCAGTGTGATCACCATCAGTAGTGACACAGATGAAGATGATACAGGACAAAGACATTCACTAAGAGAGTAAGCTTATAAATAAGTCTAGTTTTGTTAAACTGTTATCTATACTAAAAAATGTGTGAAGCGATTACAGCAATATTCTCTAGTTCAGCTACTATGTGTAGTCAGTGTTTGATTTTAGACACAATCACAGTCAATATGCTTCTACTTTTTGGTAGAAAAGGCAACACCATGGCAGTATCTTATTTGGGAATTGAAGGCTACAAGCAGTGCATTCATAACAGGGACTGACTGTTTAGAATTATTTTTATAACAGTAGATGAGTTGTTAAAGTTTGAAAATTGACTACTCTTAGGTATAGCATGTTTATTGATTTTATTTCTTAATATTGGCTTGCACTGTTCATGCGTACCCACCTCTGTAGCATTACATGTATCTGTGTATGAAATTGGATGTTGAGTATAGGCAATAGAAATTCCATCCTAAAATGATTTTTCTCTAATAAGTTATGAAATGAATTATTCCATATTAAATTACTGTGAATCAAAGAAAAGATGTCATTTTTGTTTGAATGCACTTACATTCCTTATGGCTGTGAATTAGGGGCTTTTCCTTAAACATAAGTTTGAGGAAGCCTAATGTTATCTGATTGTTCAGGATGTGATTTTGAAACTGGTAAACAGGCAAGTAGAAGATCAAAATTTAGGGCCATATCTTCAAAATATGATTGTAGTATGTGTACAGTTTTTATGTAAAATTAATTGTTCATATAATTTTTGCACATTGCTTGTGCACACAAATCATAGATTCAACATATAAAATACTCACTTCCATGTGTAAATTGAGTTCAAATAAGGTTTGTATGTATACCAGCATTTATGTTCAGTAGCCGTAGTTAAGCTTGGCAGGATTTGGGGTTTGGGTTTTTTTTTGTTTTTTGTTTTTGTTTTTTTGCAAGTTTTGACAATATAGATTTTTATCATCCCCCCAGTTTTTAACTATTTTTATTTTTACAGTTGCGGGGAGTTAAGCGGGGGTAGGGTTGGAGTTAGTGCAGTACTGACAGTGGGACTGCAAGGAGCTCTCTGCATGGCCAAGGGGCCAAAGACACCCAGGTGAATGGAGGCTGCAGTCTTGGCCTGGCAGAGTAGAAACTGCTGCAAGTTGGACAATGACCCTCTGGCTTTGGGGGAGGCCACCCTGTTACTGACCATTCCTGCCCGGGGATGGCCCCTGCACTCCTGGCTGGTGAGCAAGTGGGGCTGTGACAGTGGAGCTGCAGAGGATTCCCTGCACAGTCGCAGAGCTGGCAACACCAGATTCATGCAGGCAGAAGGTCAGTGGAAGTCTGTGGCCCTGGTGGGTCAAAGCAGAGACCTCCAGCAAGGGCCACGAGGAGAAGGACGAGCCCATGGCCGTGGGGAAGGCCACCCCATTACTGAATGGCTCCTATCCGGGGACAGAGATATGCAGCAGCAGGGTGGCCTCCCCCATGGCTGGGGGCTTGTCCTCCTGCTCGCAGCCCTGGCTGGAGGAGAGGGTCTTTGCTCTGACCCATCAGGTCCACAGCCTTCCTTACACATTCTGCCTGCCAGGATTGGTGTTGCTAGATCCATGACTGTCCAGGGGTGCAGATGGCTCTGTGCGCTGCCGCAGGGCCAGTGACACCCAATCCTTACCAATGGATATTTTTTGTTGTTGATTTCAGTGTCAGCTGAAATCGATGTTTACCAGCATCTGTCCATTTAAATCAAATCCTGCCAAGCCTAGTGATAGTGTACAACAAATTGAACATGTAGGCACTCGTGTGTGTGTGTGTGTGTGTTTATATACAAACACATTTGGTTGATGTTTTTCAAGGCAGTCCAGGGTGCCACATAGCTCAAATTAATTCTAATAGAAAATATGTGACTAAATACCCTGGACTGCTTTAAAAATCTCTTTCATACTTTCATCGATACTTTCCCCACTTGTGCCACATTTCATTTTCATTGCACGTTGTGGGGATTATGAAAAGAATGAGCTACGTCTATGGCAGAGATGGTACAGAGGTTTTGGTTTTGTTTTGTTTTGTTTTTTACAAATTACCTAGGGCCATAGCCTACAGTTCTTCATAAAACAAACCAGTGAAGCCAGCAGAAGACTTACTTGAGTAAAGACTGCAAGATTTGGACTGGGCTATGGCCAATTTTTTTTTTTTTTTACTTTGACTGCCTAAGGATCCTAATTCATATTTAGGCACCAAAATAAAAATGACCTAATTTTCAAAGGTGTTGTGTACCTGCAGGAATACCTGAATGGGTATTTATAAATTATGAACTTTAAATATTTTGAACTTAAGTGCCTAAATATTCATTCAGGAGCCTTACTTTAGGCTTCAGAGTTTAAAAATTTAGGTCAAACTTTCCAAAGGGACCCAAAAAAATTTAGATTGTGTATGGAACAATAAGCAGGAATAAGAATCATTGCTTTTTATCTTTTGAGAGATAGGCCCCATTCCCTTTCCAGTGTAATACTAAATAACATATTAAAGATCTGTCTTTATTATTTTAAGGCTAGCTGTGTGTAAAAGGAATGAATAACATGCCAAATGAGAGGTAGTAGTTATTTTTGGCTTAATTTTTTTTCTTTGTTTCAGATGTAAAGGTAGCCTAGATTGTGAAGCCTGCCAGAGCACTATGAATATTGACCGTGTATGTTCGTTAAGCAGCCCTGACAGCACTTTGAGCACCAGCTCCTCTAGCCAGTCTAGTCCATCCCCTTGCAAGAGACACAACAGGTAAAAAATTGTTATTTCCAGTATACAGTGGAAGCCTGCTTTTAGTGAAACACCTGACATTTTTAGTTCATTGTATTTTACATCGCCAGATTTCTCTCTCTTTCACAGGCTAACTTATGTTTTGAAAAAATTATATCATTCTAAGAGATGTATATGTATGTTAATGATGTATATTATTTATATACCATTGCTAGTTTATTAATTGTTCCTGATAAATTGTGTTCATCTAATTGAATGGCTTCATAGTGTTGAATTGAATGGCAATAATTCATACAGTGTGTTTAAAAAAAAATGCACACAAAAAACTCCATTAGAAGAACATTGATTGCAAAGTCAAGCACTGGGGCTGGGAAGGAGCGGAGTCTCTCCCCCATCGCAGCAGCCCCCGAGCTGGGAAGGAGGCGGGGTCTCTCCCCCTCCACAGCAGCCACAGAGCTGGGGCTGGGAAGGAGGGCCATCTCTCCCTGGCAACCACAACCCTGGAGCTGGGGAAAGTCACCTCTTTCTCTGGCTGCCACAGCCCTGCACATGCCAAATTTCCCCCACCCCCTCTTCTCACCTCACTGCCCCTTTCCAACTACCCTCTATTCTCCCCAAGGCCACCACCTCACCTTACATGTGCGTCTTCTCCAGGGTCCAGGCACCTAATTAGTGGAGCCATGCCTGCGCATCTCCATTAATTAGGTGAGTTGGCCCTTCATTCTCTTGTGTGCGGCCATCCACGCGCGAACCTTAGAGGCAACTATCTGTGGACCACCTGAATGGAGCTTGCAGACCACTGGTAGTCCACAGGCCACAGTTTGAGAACCTCTGTTCTATAGACTATAGTTTGAGAATTGGCTCTGCTTTTCCTCTTAACCTAAATACTGTCAAAAATAATCTGTCAAACCTATGTGCTTGGCAATACTATATGTAAAATGAGTGTTCTTCCTCTCTAGTGGCTGATCCAACAACTAGCTACTATGCCAGGAGTGTTCTCCTGATTCCTCACATGTAACTGTGCATCTCTTTGGGCTAGCTAGACACTTGCTCAATCTCCCTAGGCCTGTGGCTTGTTTTTAGAAGCATTATTTTTTCTTCATAAAGTATTTCCTCCTCTGCTTATGGCATGATAACCATGGGGAGGCTTTTATTCTTTGGATTAGAAAGAAAATGAGGTAATTAGTGTGCATGTGTGTGGTGGAAATACAATTTAAAACTTAATATAGATTAGGTGGATTTATTAGAGCAAGGTTAATGTGCAACTCACCATAACCCTCGCTAATTTCTTTTAACAAAGTAACTGCGGCCTTATCCTTTCCACCCCTGCTTACAACTTGTCATTTAAGGTTGGAAGATGAGTTTAGACTTTTAGCTTCCATCTGAATTCCCAGCTTGTGTGGTTTTAACTTGAGACACTTACCATAACTAAAATGTAAATTTTCTTTCTGCAGTTTGTTTTATTTTTAAATATTTTGTGTAAATATCTTGTCACACATTACAAGAACACTAATGGAAGAACACTCTGCTTATAATGCAATATTTATTTTTTGAATAGTATGTCAGATGATGAACAAGAGAGTGGCTGTGATACTGTGGATGGTTCCCCGACCTCAGACTCTTCAGGACATGACAGTCCATTTGTAGAAAGCAGTTTTGTAGACAACACCAATCAAAATACAGAAACCAGAAACTCAGTTAACCCAGAATCCAAACCTTCTGTCTGCGCTGTTGCGGTGCCACGAATAAGAATAGAAAACAGATTAAATTTAGATGAGCAGATGGTGAATACAGGTAAACTAATTTAGTAGTTGTTCTCTTTTATAATAATGGGTAAGTCAGAAATTTGAGCAGTCTATTCAATAGGTATATGCACCAAACATAAGATTTAAGCTACCCCCCTCTTATTTAATCATGTATTTTACCTAAATTATTAAATCTTAATCATAAATTAATTTTTAAAATGTTTTCTAAGCTTCTTGGTTTATTACTTTACAACTATTGTCTATTTGAATAGTTGAAAGAATTGAAGGTTTGCCTTGGTATTAGTATTTGATTTTTATTTGCCAGATAACACATGCCAGCCGCTGATAAAAGGCCGATCTATCCCTGGAAGAATAAACCAGCCTCCTGCTATGAGTAACCGTCAGCAAAAATTGACATCAGCATTCCATCAGCAACCTATAAATTTCAGTCAGGTATGTGTATTCATTCACAGCTCAAAACTGTTTCACTGTCTTAAGGTTGAGGGCCTGATTTAAAAAAATGCTGGACACCCGCAACACTGAACTAAATGGGAGCTATGGCTCCTCCACGTTTGAAAAATCAGGTCTCAAGACAGTAAAAAATATGCCCAACGTGTGTAGTCAAGCTGCTGAAATCCTGAAAAATGGGCTTCTCTAGCCTATTGTGCAAGTCAGAAATATCTTCCACTTTGTCCCTAAATTAGCAGCCATGGTAGTGGTTGAACAGATGAGTTTGTAAAGATGATGGAAAAACAGCACTGGGAAAATTGTTACAACCTACATTAAATTTAGTAGAAAGCCTGAGACATGATCATAATATACTTGACCACTTTTCCTCCTTCCAAATGGTAAAATATTTGTACCATGGAGTTAAGTGTGGGGCCATATTTTCAGCCTTGTTCCACCTGCTTTGTGCCTCACCTGTGGCACAAACAACTGGAAACCCAGCATATCTGTCCAGCTGAGAATTCTGTTAGTTGAGGGGAATCCCAGAATATAGTAGAGCTGATGCACCCAATTGTAATTCACTATCTCTCTTGTGTGTAGTGAGCATGGCTGAGGAAAAAAAGAGACATGTTCTTCGAGTGATGGTCCCTGTGTGTATTCCACACGTGGTACATGGTTCTTAAAGATGTGAGGTCCTTATCTGTATTGTACACATGGTATTCATGTGGCACCATGCACATGAGTTCAGAGATTTTTAGTAAGCAGTGTCCATTGGTCTGCACATGCGCAGTTGATCTCCTCGTGCTCTGAACTGAGGGTAAAGAGTGCTGTTTCTCCAGTTCCTTCTTACTGCGGCATGGCCTGAGTAAGAATCTTCTGTGTCTCTAGCTTCTTCCTCAACTGCGTCATTCTGTAAATATATTATAAATCGTTTTTGGTATTTTAATCTTTTAGACTTAGTATAGCCTTTAGTGAGTTGTTTTTTATCTCACTCTGGGGAAATTCTCCCAGAAGGCTAGGATTATGCCCATAGTCCTAGGATTCAAGAATTGTTTTTCCTGCCCCTGCTTGTTTTCTGTGAGTGACGAACACCAGCACTGCCTCTACTGGCTAGGCAAGTTTCACATCTCAGCCAAATACAGCATTTGGCACTCCTTCCCTCTCAGAACTCATGAGGGTTGGGAGCTAAGACTTAAAAATTGGATGGAGCAGGCCATGAGACCCCAATCAGATGTGGACTGGGGAGATTGCCCTGTATGTTGGCCGCCTCCAGCAGGGAGCACCCCTCTGAGCATGAGCTCCAGAATTGAAGCTAAGACTTTCAAGCTTAAGGAGAAGGCTTCTCGTGAGAGTAAGGAGCACTCTCGTAAGTATTAAGACAGACCTCCTTTATCCAAGCCTGCTCTCGAGAGCGAAGATCCTTTTCTGAACCCTTCAAAGATAGGAGAGCCCTCACACATGGATACTAAGGCTATAGACCCAAGTAAAACTCTGGCACAAAGAGGCACAGATCTGTTTGTTCTGGTACTGGTTCATACATCTGAAATGTACGACAAACTTCCAGGGCCACTCCCTTCAATATCCAGATCAGACTCCGTGCCAAAACTGTCACGGCCCCAGAGGGAACCGACTTTCACTGTGACCAGAGAAGCACTAGAGCCGACAGCTCCACAATGAGCTCACCTTGCACCCCAGGGCAGTTAGAGACCTATGTCTCCCCGGAGGACACTTTTGCTCTCTGCTACACTCACTCATCCCTCCTCTCTGGTCTCCCTTTATTCAGAGACATAGTTACTTACAAAGCCAATTTACTCCTTCCTTAATGCTACACCAAGTATCTCTCTGCTGCAGCCCGGGGTCTAGCCCATAGATAATATAGAAAACTACATTTACTAAATTTAAGTTATTTTAATTATTTTACTTTGAGCATAAGAACACAAGAACAGCCATATGGTCAGACCAATTGTCCATCTAGCCCAGTAACCTGTTTTCCGACTGGCCAATGCCAGGTGGTTCAGAGGGAATGGACAGAACAGGTAATCATCAAGAGATCCATTCCCAGCTTCTGGGCAGTAGCTACATTAACACAACTCTTTTTAAAATAACATCTAGGTATTTGGAGGGGCAGTACATTTAAAAACAAAACCCTGCTTATCTGTTTATAGTAAATATTAAAACAAAATGTTAAAGTCTGCCATATACAGATAGGAGGCTTATTAATTATTACTTAGAATAATTCAGATTGGAAAGGATCTCTGGGTCATCTAGTACATCCCCCTGCATCATCATGGAAGGATTGATTTTAATTAATCCTAAACTAACCCTAGAATGATCATCTTATTCTAACTTTGACCACTGCCAAAGACTGCAAATTCCTCAACCTTTAGACAGACACCGTTCCACTGCAGGGCTTTACTATGATGATTAATTTCTAATTTACTGATTAATATATGAATAATTAATCTGAATTTTCCCTGCTGTAGTTGAAGCCCACTACTACTTCTATCCTTCTTATTTAATGAGACTAATAGTCTTTCTCTAATAGTTGTAAACAATTAGCACATCATCTATGGCAGTGGTTCTCAAAGCCGATCTGCCGCTTGTTCAGAGAAAGCCCCTGATGGGCCGGGCCAGTTTGTTTACCTGCCGTGCCTGCAGGTTCGGCTGATCGTGGCTCCCACTGGCCGTGGTTCACCGCTCCAGGCCAATGGGAGCTGCGGGAAGGGCGGCCAGCACATCCCTTGGCCCGCGCCACTTCCCGCAGCCCCCATTGGCCTGGAATGGCGAACCGCGGCCAATGGGAGCTGCAATCAGCCGAGCCTGCGGATGCAGCAGGTAAACAAACTGGCCTGGCCCACCATGGGCTTTCCCTGAACAAGCGGCAGACCAGCTTTGAGAACCACTGTTCTATGGGTCATTAGTCTAGACCTAGTTATGTGTGTCAAATATTTTTCAAACCATTCCTCATTTTTTTTCCTGCTCCCCTCTAAATTTTCTCTCCTGTTTCCATTGGTTGTGCCTTTATTGTGAGATGAGGAGACCACATCTGTACGCAGTATTCAAGATGTGGGCGAACCATGGATTTATATAAGGGCAATAAGATATTTTCCATCTTATTCTCTATCCCCTTTTTAATGATTCCTAACATCCTGTTTGCTTTTTTGACTGCCGCTGCACACTGCGTGGACGTCTTCGTGAGTAGTGAGTGGAGTTTGCCAGGTGTGCAAACCACAACTGAGCAGAGTGGAATAATCACCTTGCTTGTGTGATATATGGTACTTGTGTTTAAAACAGCATATCATTTTGTCCTTGTCTTGCAAGAGGACTGCATTGAGTTATAACCTTCAAATTTCCTGTTTGTGTTACTATTTCAATAGCTAGTATTTTCTACTTTCTGTATTTGTTCATTTGATTATTCCTTTATATTTCTTTATAGAATTTAAGTTTATTAATTTTAAACATTTCTCCAGATTGAGTTCATGCTCTAGCTGTACTTGAAAATTAACATATAGCAATTTCTCTGCGTGGACAGGTTCAGCACTTTGGATCTGGGCCTCAGGAGTGGAATGGAAACTACAGTCATCGAAGACAGCAGACATACATTCCAGCTGGTGTTGCCAGTCATCCGTTCTCCCTTCCACATGGAAGTCCAAATCACAGTACGGTGCATGCACATTTAGCTGGAAGTACACACCTTGGAGGACAGCCTGCTATTCTTCCATATCCATCATCTGCACCCCTTAGTACTGCGGCACCTGTAGCCCACCTCCTAGCCTCATCATGTACCTCAAGACCTATATTGCAGCATCCAACCTACAATATATCTCATCCCAGTGGCATAGTTCACCAAGTCCCAGTGGGCATAAATCCCCGTCTTTTACCTTCCCCAACCATTCATCAGACTCAGTACAAACCTATTTTCCCACCACATTCTTACATTGCAGCATCACCTGCTTACACAGGATTTCCTCTGAGTCCAACAAAACTCAGCCAGTATCCATTTATGTGAGAACTTGAGTACAGTAGAGGAAGCTCAATGATAAATGCTTGATTTAAGAAGAAACATGGTATTTAATAAAAATTAGCCATGGCACAACAAGAGAATTATTTTTTGAATCATGTAGACTTGGGTGCAATTTAAACAACCTTGAGCTTTAAATAACAAAACAAAACTCACTTTTAATGTGTTTTGCACATTTGGTATAACTTGTATCTTTGGTCATATTATCTTCTTATATAGTAACTCCAGACAGGTGACTTACTGGAGCAGAATTCCAGTTTTGCTCCTTCTATTTTTTATAAAATTGCCTTCTAACTAGTGCAAGACACGTCTACATTTGGGAAGCCATTCAGTGTACAGATTTAGAGCAACAGATGCACATATGTCAGCAGTACAGTGTACAAGTAAAATGTTTGTATTGTGTATCTTGGTGTTTAAATGTTGAGTCACTTATCTAAAAAGTTGAGCTGTTCTTCACATTGCATGTGTCTTTTGCATGGGCAAAAAAGAGTTGCCTAGACATTGCTCTAAAATGTTGTTGTCCTAATAATCTCAGCTGCATTGTAAACCGTTCCCACACATAGTGCCTTAAATATTTGAGGTTGTTAATGTTATTACTTATATATACATGTTGAGGACTGCAGCACTTAAAATTCAGATCTTCTGATTTTTTGATAGAGTAATGCTCATTTGGGGTTTTGTGTGGTATGATTTTAGTATTGGGTGTTTTTCCTTGTCAAGGAGGCAGCATGTTTTGCTGTAGCTGAATTCTGCTGTCCGATTTTTTCAGAATGATCTAGCTTCAGGAGAAGAATTTAGTAGTGCATAAGAAAAGTCAATTCAGTAGCTTTTAGTGATAAACACAAAACAGTATTTTATACTGTTAAATGGAACTGCAATACAATCTAAGTAGTATATTTTCAAAGTGTTTGTCTAATTGGATTTAATAACATGTTTAGAGGTGCAGTAGGCATGACTTTGACTAGATTATGAAAGAAAAAGCAAAATGCTCATTGATTCATGATGTGATTTCATCTTAGCTTGAGCAAACCATGCAGTATTTAATAAGTAGTAGCAGAATATTTACTATTGAAGCTTGAAAAGATGTGAGTTCTTTGTGTGCAATTTTTCATTTATGCATGGGAGAGATTTTAGCCTTTTTCATTATAGTATTTGTGTTAGCTTGTTGGGGTGTTTGCTTATTTAATACATTCCGTCAGGGACGTAAATTACATGCTTTTTGCATTTTTTTCCTAGAAAGTTTTGTCTTTTTTGTTTTTGTTTTTGTTCAAATGAAGTTGCTTTTGCAGCACCAAAGACTTAATCATCCATTTCCTATAAAAGGTAGCTACTTTTTCATAGACCTCAAGTATACTGTAGTGTAGAGATGGGATTTAAAGAAGGTATTAAACAGGCTGTGTGTTAGCTTATGGGTAAGTAATAAATTGTATCATTATCTTGAATGTATCATAGATAAGCTGCTATATCATGATTGCCACTTCAGATAGCTGTGAAATTAGTTGATTAACTAGTTCTTTCTTAGCCTTCTAATTTCTGTATAAGTCTAATTACATGAAATAGAAGTGGGGGTTTTGATTTTTATTTTGCTTTTATGTTTGGAGTGTCGTAACTACTATATTGTAAATGATGGAAGTTTAATTGAATATGTTATTTTGGGGTGTTATTTGCATCAGTATTTTATCTCCATTAACTTTGGGCTCATCACTGCATATAAGTGGATGTATGTATGTATGTAACTTAATTTTTTATGTTTTCATATTGCATTATGTAGACACTTAAGAAGCTGTATCTTGCAGGCTTGACTTAACTTTTTTTTAAACAAAAAATATTCTGGAATACAATATTTGCAGCATTGACTGGAATAAGAGTGCAAAGTATTTGTGTTTAACTCTGTCAATAAGCTAATAACTGGTAGATTTTTTTCTTTACTCCATTAATACAAGCAGTGTTTTATTTAATGAATGTCCAAATGAAATAACTGTGCCTATTGTTTTTTAAAAACAAAAGTTGGACTACAACAGTGTTATATCATAAACCAATACCAGCAGTACATTTTTAATCACACTGCAAAAGAAACCTAACTTTCCCCACAAGATTCAGTGTTTTTAGTAATCAACTCTATGCATTTTGTACAAATATAAATGTATATATAAAGTATACATTAGAAACTAAGAGTAGCCTGATTAATTTGAAATCTTATCAGCACATATAAAGCCTAAATATATGGAGTCAAGAAAATACTCAAGTAAATTCATCATACACCCTAACACTTCAAACTTTTACAATCTGTTCTAGCAGATTCCTGTCCTCTGTTAATACCTTAGTGTTGGGAATTGAGTCCTCTTGGTGTTATCTCCATTGCGGGCAGTGGACACACCAAGAACCACCAGCACAAAAGGATTAATTGACTTTTGGATTATGATAACAAAAAATACTGTGTTCTCTTTATTTGGAGCCATGGGAATCTCCATTGCTTTAATGTATTTACTGTACTTTCTTTTTACTGTACTTAGGATGTAAAGCTAATATGCTTGTTAAATTGACACATTTACCTGTATGGCACAATATTATCCTATAAATTCACAAGAAAAATGTACTGTAAATGTGCCCCAAATTAAGCCTGCTGCTCTTTATATATTGTAACAATAGAAATGTGTTTGAATTTCAAAGAACTAAATATTTGGGATTCTGTCACAACCTAAATTCTGAATAATGAAATGATTGTGTAGTACTGATCTTGCAATGAGCTCCTGCACCCATGTAGAGTCCAATTGACTTCAATGGGATTTTGTGCAGGTGCCAAGGGTCCATCTGTAGAGAACTACTTTCAGGATTGGTGCCTAAATCTGTGCAAACAGTTATCCCTCATCAGTGAAACATATACACCTCAGATTGTTTTAATGCCTTTTTTAAATAAAACACTGCATGAATACAGAATTGCATATTTGCATACTATTTTAATTTGTGAATTATTTTATATGAATTTCTTGTATTCAGTTTTTAACTTTAATTCAGGGTGTTTTTATTAATCAGATATGCTACTGTATTAACTAATGCTTTTGGTTTAAATTTTTAAATTTTCTGCATTTCTAATTTTAACTTGGTTTGTGTTAAGTAAAAGTTAAATCACACTGCAAGCTGTAGGAAGATTGTTTTAGAACTACCCAAGGATATAGACTTGATTATTAAGTTTGAATTGTTACTGTTTAACAATTTGTAGACTTGTGGCTTTTTTTCTTTTTTTTTTTTTGCCTTTGGTTTTTATGCTACACTAGTTTGCCATGTAGCAATTGCACTGTGCAATATTACAATACGAGGACTGGGAAAAAAATTTATGGATGTAATGTCTCTTACAGTTTGCGATAGTATTTCTCTCTAGTTCTCAGTGATTTAAATGTGACCAAGCCTTCTGTACTTTGTCACAAAAAGCGGGTTTTCCAGGTGACTATTTTGGTGAGTGTCAAAATAAGAATTTATGGTGTATTACTGTTGAGATTCACTTTGGATTAAAATATATATTGCAGCAAAGAAGTTGTTGGCAGCTTTTATTTTTCATGACATCAGTTCAAGGCCAGATTAAGGCACTATAAAACCAGTGTGTAGGGCTCCAGGTCTTAGATTCTGAGATATTCACAAAGCTTTGCTTTATTTAAAAACAGTATGTTTCTGGCTCTTGTGGTTCTGAGGGGAAAATCTGAAAATGTGAACCAAATGTAACCAATGCCTGAATCTGCAGACAGCCAGAGACATTACCTATGAGAGATGTGGGCACTTCCATGCATCTCCAGAGAGTATTAATGGATCTTGGAATTGTTTTGGGGGTAGCCCACCACTGCCACCCCAACAGAGATTTCTGTGTGTGGCAGCAGAAGAGTGCATTGAGCCTGGCCCTCATACTCACTCAAGCAGATATACTCCACCTACTGGGGTAAGTACTAAGGCCTGGTCTACACTATGCTTTTAAACCGAATTTAACAGCGTTAAACCGAATTAACCCTGCACCCGTCCACACAACGAAGCCCTTTATATCGATATAAAGGGCTCTTTAAACCGATTTCTGTACTCCTCCCCGACGAGGGGAGTAGCGCTGAAATCGGTATTGCCATGTCGGATTAGGGTTAGTGTGGCCGCAATTCGACGGTATTGGCCTCCGGGTGGTATCCCACAGTGCAGTATTGTGACCACTCTGGAAAGCAATCTGAACTCAGATGCACTGGCCAGGTAGACAGGAAAAGCCCCACGAACTTTTAAATTTCATTTCCTGTTTGCCCAGCGTGGAGCTCTGATCTGCACGGGTGGCGATGCAGTCCCAAATCCAAAAAGAGCTCCAGCATGGACCGTACGGGAGGTACTGGATCTGATCGCTGTATGGGGAGACAAATCTGTTGTATCAGAGCTCCGTTACAGAAGATGAAATGACAAAGCATTTGAAAAAATCTCCAGGCTATGATAGACAGAGTCCACAGCAGGGACTCAGCACAGTGCTGCGTGAGAAGCATAACGGAAAGCCAAAGAATCAAATGGATGCTCATGGAGGGAGGGAGGGGGGTACTGAGGACTCCAGCTATCCCACAGTCCCCGCAGTCTCCGAAAAGCATTTGCATTCTTGGCTGAGCTCCCAATGCCTGAAGGGTCAAAAACATTTTCCCGGGTGTTTCAGGGTGTATGTATTCAATCTACACCCTTTCTCCCCCCCGCCCCCGAAAGAAAAGGAAAAAAAATCGTTTCTCGCCTTTTTTTCAATGTCACCCTATGTCTACTGCATGCTGCTCATAGACGGGTGCTGCAGCGCTGAACACCAGCATCCCCTTCCCAGTGGTAGACGGTGCAAAATGACTGGTATCCATCGTCATCATTGGCCCGTGAGTGCTCCTGGCTGGCCTCAGTGAGGTCGGCCGGGGGCGCCTGGGTAAAAATGGGAATGACTCCTGGTCATTCCCAGCAGACGGTACAGAAGGCTTGGTAACCGTCCTCATCATAGCAGCTGGAGGCTGAGCTCCATCAGCCCCCCCGCTTTCATGTCTAAAGAAGATTCTGTACTGCCTGGACTATCAGCAGCTGGAGGCTGCGCTCCTCTCCCCCACACCCTTTAATGTCCTGCCTGGACTATCATAGCAGCTGGAGGCTGCCTCCCCCTCATTTTATCTCACTAAAAACTCAGTGTTTCTTATTCCTGCATTCTTTATTACTTCATCACACAAATGGGGGGACACTGCCACGGTAGCCCAGGAGAGTTGGGGGAGGAGAGAAGCAACGGGTGGGGTTGTTGCAGGGGCACCCCCTAGAATGGCATGCAGCTCATCATTTCTGCGGGATCTCTGGGGCTCTGACCAGGAGCAGCTGTGCTCTCTGGTTCTCTAGTACACCTGCCCCATATTCTAGGCAGGACTGACTCTATTTTTAGACAAAACATAAAGAAGGGAATGACCCAGGGAGTCATTCCCATTTTTGTCCATGCGCCCGTGGCTGACCTCAGCGAGGCCAGCCAGGAGCACCCATGACAGCAGCAGATGGTACAAAAGGATTGATAACTGTCATCGCCAATTTCCAAATGCAAACGATGCAAAATGACTGATAACCATCATCTCATCGCCAGTTTACAATGGCGGACGGTGCAATAGGGATGGCAAACGTCTCTGCTACCTTGCAAAGGCAAATGAATACTGCTGTGTAGCACTGCAGTACCGCGTCTGTCAGCAGCATCCAGTACTCATACGGTGACAGTGATAAAAGGCAAAACAGGCTCCATGGTTGCCATGCTATGGCGTCTGCCAGAGCAATCCAGGGGAAAAGGGCGCGAAATGATTGTCTGCCGTTGCTTTCACGGAGGAAGGATTGAGTGACGACATTTAACCAGAATCACCCGCAACACTGTTTTTGCCCCATCATGCATTGGGAGCTCAACCCAGAATTCCAATGGGCGGGGGAGACTGCAGGAACTATGGGATAGTTACCCACAGTGCAACGCTCCGGAAATCAACACTAGCCTCGGTACATGGACGCACACCGCCGAATTAATGTGCTTAGTGTGGCCACGTGCACTTGACTTTATACAATCAGTTTAAAAAAAACGGTTTCTGTAAAATCGGAATAATCCCGTAGTGTAGACATACCCTAAGTTTCCTTTCTGCGCCCCCAAGGGGGAAAGCATACTCCTCCTGCTGCATGAGAGGCAAAATGGGGCTGCTCATGAAAGGCAGAATGCTGCTTCATGCCACTACCCCTGCCTCTCTGGGAGAAGAGTGGGTCCCCAGCCATCACCAAAGGGGAGGAATCACAGGGCTGGAGCCACAGGATCCCCACCCCCATGTTGTGGTGTGCTAGGGCTCTAGATAGTCTTAATCCAGCCTTGCATTAGATACTATGTGCTGATTTCCATGAAAAATTTTTTTACTATAACAATCTTCAGCCAAATGTAACTAATTGTAGTTAGAGCTTGACAATATGCACGAAGGCTATCAGCTTAAGAGTTGCCATCTATCAGCCCCACGGGCTTATTTGGTTATTTTCCCTGTTAAGACAACAGAGGGCTGGTCTACACTAAGGGGAAAAATCGATATAAGATACGCAACTTCAGCTACGTGAATAACGTAGCTGAAGTCGAAGTATCTTATATCGATAACTTACCCGTCCTCACGGCGCGGGATCGATGTCCGGGGCTCTCCATGTTGACGCCGCCACCGCCGTTCGTGGCGGTGGAGTTCCGGAATCGATAGAAGCGCGTTCGGGGATCGATATATCGCGTCTAGATGAGACGCGATATATCGATCCCTGAAAAATCGATCGCTACCCGCCGATACGGCGGGTAGTGTAGACGTAGTCTAAGGCTCCAAACCCTCTCCTCCCTTGGTGGGCTTGCAAAGCCCTTTCCAGGATGAAACAAGAAGTATGGCTATCCCTCCTCTTTGAAATCAGAATTCAAGTACAGCAACTAAGAACCGCTGTTCTAGTTACTGGTGTGAAATCTGTTCACAGAGTGCCTCCCCTCTCCTACCTGATTTATTTTATTTTCAGTAGGTACAGGAG
This sequence comes from Mauremys reevesii, assembly GCF_016161935.1. Lineage (NCBI taxonomy): Eukaryota > Metazoa > Chordata > Testudines > Geoemydidae > Mauremys > Mauremys reevesii. Next base: position 92,811,515 of record NC_052626.1, read on the forward strand.
GCTAATCAGCTTCAAGTGTTTCCCAGCTCTGTCTGCTAAGTCTTGTCCACTCAGGGAGGAGGTCCTTTGCTTCCTGCTGTGGCCACCCAACAACTAACTCCTTCCAGGACTCAAAGAGGTGGTACACCCAATCACAGTGATGAGCTGGACACTGTAACCCTGCTCAGGAGGAAAGTCTCTCAGCTTCCTATCTGCCTCGTGAATCCATTTCTGCATTTAGAAAGGGCTGCAGAATCCCACCACACATCCTTACAGGAATTATATTCCCTGTAGGCAAGGAAACAGGCAGCCTATTCAGCTCTCTGTTCTCTCCAGATAAGTCCCAAGATATTTTTAAGGACGTTCCTGGACTATTCCTCTTCAACTTCATTCTAACTGAGAATGGAATGGGGAGACTTCATTTGCCAACCTGCTTTGGCACAGTAGTTTCTCTTAGGGCTTGTCTACACACTAGGACTATTGTGGAGATCATGGTGGCAATGGGTCAAGTTCATGGTGTGGGGACGCGATTCTGGGGGGAAACAAGCACAGACTGGGGTGGGGACATAGTGCTGCAGGGTCTGGGATGACACACAGAGGCTGGCGAACTTCAGGATGCGGGACACTTTTTCCTTCTGTGTTGTGTGCTGTCCCCTCCCCCCCCCTGAAGCGCCCAGGACACAAGGATGCGAGCCCTGACTGTGATGGGACTCACATCCCTATCTGGCACCAGCCCACCAGGCCAGCGGCTACTTTTCAATGGTGCTGCAAGCTGTGGTGGACCATATTCAGGAACTCTGGTCTGTTTAGACGCCTCAGGCAGGCACTTTTTCCCCGGACCAAAAAAATACGGGGGGGGGCATGCAGATGCCTACAGTGATCCTCGGGACCGGCCGCCCCGCCCCCTGCTCTGGCTCATCCTTATACAGCGCAGGCGCCTTGAAACACAAGGAACTCTTCACCTGGCTGCTGTTTATGATCAGCCAGACACCCGTGCTGGAGAGAATATCCCAGCGAGCAGGGTAACCTGTGACTGTCCACTTGATTTTAAGAGAGCCTGATCATAAACCAAGTTTTCCCCACTTCCCAAGGGCGTTTAAAACTAAGGACATGTTTTAGTAATTAATAATAAATCTTTCGTTGACTTTGCATTTCTGTTTCTTCGTTGAAACATGGAAGCATTCTGTGCTTGATGGGTGGGTTTGCAGGAACATGACGGCTGTGGTTTTGGCGTTGGAAGGGGGTGGGGGTGGGGGAGGGTGAGTATCTGCCCCTGGATGAGGTCTCTTTTTGGGGCGGGCACCGGGAGGAGGATCGACTACGGTCCAAATGCATGTGAAGGGAAGCCTGCCTTTACATTCGGGATGTCAGGCACCAGGACCCTACACATCAAGGAAAGACCCGGGCAGCATACACCACACAGACTGTCCCTGGTGCCTAGTGACTGCAGTCTGTGTGTGCCCTGCAGTTGACCCTGCCCCCAGTCTGTACCCTGGTAATGTGGGCTATGCACTGTAATTAAAAATCCCCACAAAGTCTTCTGACACAACAGAGAGTAACAGCAAACCGCTTTTAATAATGTTATACACAGTGGGGGTTGAAACTTGGATTTGGGACTGGGTGATCCTGTAAGGGAAGAACTTCTACAAATTTACAGCGAGAGGTGTCTTGTACATTAGCGCTCTGCTGCGGTGCAGTGACAGTTCTCCACGGCCCCCCCTCCTTCTTGTCACTTTGGGTGAGGGGGACAGGACTTGCAGATGCACTGCAGGGGGCTCTTCCTCCTGCCTGTGGTCTTGCAGAACATCTACAAGGCGCCGGAGCGTGTCGTGCTGCTCCTCATTAGACCAAGCAGCGTTTGAGTCGCCTGCTGGTCTTCCTGCCGCCACCTATCCTCCCGTTCCAGGTGTGTGCGATGCTGCTGACACAGGCTCTCCTCGACTGTCTCTGCTCTGCCGCCTCCGCTCTGGAGCTGGCCATCAGTTCCTGGAACATGTCGTCCCTTGTCTTTTCTTTGGCAGTCCGTGAAGGAAAGTAGGTGATTTCCTTGAACAAATACATGTTTGCCAACAGTAAACACAGTCTAGTCATTTTCAGTTAAGAAGACCAAACAGGGAACCAAGTCTCAGGAGATCTCGGAACTAGTCCGAGATTTGAAATACGCTCTCATTGGCGCGCGATTGCACTGGATAGCGAGAGACAGCTGCATCCTCTTGCACAAAGTCCTGGTAAGCCTTACAGTACGGACTGCTTATCAGATAGTGCTTAGCTGTGCTCTCCTGCTGGAGGCAATGTGCAAAGCAGAAAAGATGAGCGTTATGCGGCATCTCCGCCAGTGAAAGACCCTGTATGCTTTTCCTCTGAGGCCTGCAACACGTGGCTGTTGGTCATTCTTATGCAAAGTAAAACTCTGTTGTCATTCTTATGCAAAGTAAAACTCTGTTGGTCATTCTTATGCAAAGTAAAAGTCTACCATGCACAATAGTAACAGTACACTAATTCCACTAATTAGATGCAGCACTTCCACAACGACATCACCCTGAGGCGTGTCACGGATGTTAATAGAAGCCCTGCACAGACCAGGACCCTACGCTGCCATGCTCGCGATGGTCCCCTCTACCTGAGGATGGCATGGCGCGGAGAGTGTGCTTTTCGAAGCACCCCAATAAGCACCTCTCCCAAGAAACCTCTTGCTGAGGCTTTTCCAGCTGCTCTCTGAGAGCTTTTTGAAATATCCCCAGAGGACTATTGCTCCATTGCTGTTTGTGTAGACCTGCTGTTTGTTTAGTTTCATATTTAAAAATGTTTATATAGTATTTCTATTTTTATATAAATCCCTGTTTCTTAAAAATAAATGTTTCCCTGTTTGTAGCACTTACCGCCTGATCCTTCCCCTGATTCCGAGTCCTGGTTGGATCTCTGTGAGGGTGATGAAGAGATCCTGGCTGTCAAAGACCCTTCCTCATCTTCGTCACTGGTGGGGCACTGGTGGCAGACCCACCTAGAATGGCATGCAGTGCCTCGTAGAAGCGGCATGTCTGGGGGCTCTGACTTTTTGATACCCTTGTCTTAGGTCCTTCACTTTCACGCGCATGCATCCCGGCTGTATCCTTTGTCTTTCATGGCTTTAGAGAACTCACAGACTCCTCGCCCACACACAGATCAGATCCTGGACTTCCATGCTGGGGACCTCTTTCTATTCTGGGATTGGACTCTTCTGCTGGAGAGCTCTGCATCATGTGCAACCAGAACGTCAGATTCAAACCGCCCAGACAGGAAAATGAATTCAAAGTCATTTCCTGTGTGGCTGGCCAGAGAATCCAAGCTCGGAATGCTGTCCAGAGCGTCAACAGAGTGGTGAACTGTGGATAGCTTTAGCATCCACACCCTCCACCTGCCGGGTTGATAAATTCGAATTAAAGTCCTAGTGTAGACCAGGCCTTAGTAGTTGAAAGCTGAGGGCAGATGTACAATGCCCACACTACTTGGTTAAGGGGTTGGCTAAGATTGGCATCACCAAATTGTAATAGTCCTCATAGGGAAACACTATCCTAAAGAGAGAGGGGAGTTGCAAACTATTTGAATTAACTCTCACTATTTCTCTCCAACCTTGTTCTGAAGGAGAGGAAAGGGGAGAATCTCCCAGCCATGGACAGAAAAAAGTCAAAGGGCCAAAACCTGTCACCAACCTGGGAAAATGCTGACATGGATAAATGCTTCTGTAAACAGGCCACAAATTTTTAGGAAACATAGGAATGTTGCTGTAAGTAAAGATGATGCAGTAGTAGCTGTTCTCACCAAAGATGTGGGTGATTCTCTCTGAAAGGGACTTCTTATCTCAAGATCTTGTAGACAGAAAACTGGAAGGAATCGTTAGGAGAGACTTCAAAGATTTCAGTCCTAAAAGCATCCTTAAAGCATCCCCCCCGCGTGCTTTTTTTGGGGGGGGGGTCAGGATGACCATCTAAAACCACAGGACAGCATCTACCTCTCCTCCCAAAAATAAGGAATTCCTTCCAATATTAAAGAAAATGTCTCTCTTTCTATGGTTTTCATATGTGATTCATTTGTGGGACTCTGGGTGCTTTGGTACTAGGACCATGGCCTCAAATTTGATAGCACATCAGCAGCTTTGGCTCAGGCCTCTGATGGCAGTCTGCCAGTCAAAGCAGCTCTTTGTGTGTGTGCCGAAGTTATAAAACTCCCTTACATCCGGTTGTAAGGACTCCAGAAGAGATAAGCTATCACCCACAACAGAAGGGCTTTTTCAGTCAGATACCAGCCAGAGATGCCAAAGAGAGGCCATGGAACCAAAGAATAGACAAATGTGCCTGCAACAACAGAGATACCTAGGAGGCTGAATCTCTTTTTCCTAACAATGAAGTCAAACAGACACAGGACAAGTGGGTTCAGGAAACAGTTTTGACCGTTACTTGCTGGAACTTGGTGCTCCTCCCAAGGTTGAGGGATCTTATCATGAAGTCGTCATGCTAGCAACTGTACATCTTTTATCCTTCCAGATAACAGAACTCAGTCCCTAAGAAGAAAGATTCTCAGGATCTGTATTTTATATTATTCATCATACAGAAAGGAACTGCAGGACTAAGAAGTACTAGAGTTCAAATGATTAAACAGCTGGATGAGGAGAAAAAAATTCAGGATGAAAGCTATAGTATAAATTTGTAGCAGTGATATCTCCAGAAGTACTTGCTGATATTTTGGATCTACCAAATGCTTGTCATATTTCTATATGCCCACATCGCCACTGTCTGCTGAGGTCTGTATATGGGAACTCCCATTTCCAGTACAAGATCTCAGGGTTTTCATAAACATGTAGTAGTATAAGGTTCATATTCCTGGCAGCAGACCTATATCCCTTTCCTGCTAAAACTCCCATAGGGACATCATCCTGAGAAACAACAAGATGAAAGTCTGGACATGCTGCAGTCCCATAGCTTTGTAATTAATGTGAAGTGTAGCTCTCTGCCTCCACCCATTCATTTTAGGTAGTCATTCTCACCTCCCTAAAGAGAAGCTGTGGCACAATCGGGATAGATGCAGCACACTGAAAATATACCTCAAATGAATGCAATCAATGAAATGTTTAACTTCCAAGTTTGTATCCTGTCACCTGAAGTGTTCAGGTCCTAGGATCTCCACATCATCCTTGGCTAGATGAAGTGCAGTGTGACTGAAGCATAAAAGGAATTTGAAGGCTTGCCTATGCTTAAAATGCTGCAGTGGTGCTGCTGTAGTGCTTCAGTGAAGACACTACCTCTGACAATAGGTGGGTTTCTCCCATCAGCTTAGGTAATCCATCTCCCCAAGAGGCAGTAGCTATGTTGATGGGAGAATTCTCCTGTCTATCTAGTGTTGTCTACACCAGAGGTTAGGTCGGTTTAACTGCATCATTCAAGGAGTGTGTCGCTCAGGTATGTGAAAAATCCAGTTTTACCTACCTAATTTCCTAGTGTAAACTAGGCCTAACAAACCAACCCCAAAAGGAATAAATCCATGGCAAGGCATGGAAAATTCAGCAGCTACAACACAAGAAATTTGTAGAGCAGCCAAACACTACAAATTAGAATTCCTGTCCTCTGCAAATATATCCTTTGATAAGAAGGTGTTGCATATGGTAGTCTCCAAATAGCTATTTTGGGTTTTTTTAATTTTTGAGGCAGGAGGGTATCCATTTTTGTTTTTTAGTGATAATTTCCCCCTTCAATAATCTTGGTCTTTACTGCTCACTACTTCCTATAAATCACAGTTTGGGGGAGATACAGACCAGAATGAAAAATCTGTTACCTGATCATTTCTGTTATGGAAGTAACATTTTACCTCAATCTGACCCACTCTCATTAGTCTAAATTAAGATGTTAGGACTTTGGCCTTGTTTCTTAGTCTGCAATGGAAGAGAGATGTACACATCTGAAATTGAAAGGTTCTTACCTGTTACTGGTTTACAGCGGAACCTCAGAGTTACAAACACCAGAGTTATGAACTGACTGGTCAACCACACACCTCATTTGGAACCAGCAGTACACAATCAGGCAGCAGTAGAGACCGGAAAAAAAAGCAAATACAGAACTGTGTTAAATGGAAACTACTAAAAAATAAAGGGAAAGTTTAAAAAAATAGATTTCACAAGGTAAGGAACCTGACTTTGTGCTTGTTTCATTTAATAGAATCATAGAATATCAGTCCAACCCCCTGCTCAAAGCAGGATCAATCCCCAACTAAATCATCCAAGCCACAGCTCTGTCAAGCCTGACCTTAAAAACCTCTAAGGAAGGAGATTACACCACCTCCCTAGGTAACCCATTCCAGTGCTTCACCAGCCTCCTAGTGAAAAAGTTTTTCCTAATATCCAACCTAAACCTCCCCCACTGCAACTTGAGACCATTACTCCTTGTTCTGTCATCTGGTACCATTGAGAATAGTCTAGATCCATCCTCTTTGGAACCCCCTTTCAGGTAGTTGAAAGCAGCTATCAAATCCCCCCTCATTCTTCTCTTCTGCAGACTAAACAATCCCAGTTCCCTCAGCCTCCCCTCATATGTCATGTGCTCCAGCCCCCTAATCATTTTTGTTGCCCTCCACTGGACTGTTTCCATTTTCCCACATCCTTCTTGTAGTGTGGGGCCCAAAACTGGACACAGTACTCCAGATGAGGCCTCACCAATGCCGAATGGAGGGGAATGATCACGTCCCTCAATCTGCTGGCAATGCCCCTACTTATAGAGCCCAAAATGCCGTTAGCCTTCTTGGCAACAAGGGCACACTGTCGACTCATATCCAGCTTCTCGTTCACTGCAACCCCTAGGTCTTTTTCTGCAGAACTGCTGCCTAGTCACTCAGTCCCTAGTCTGTAGCAGTGCATATGATTCTTTCGTCCCAAGTGCAGGACTCTGCACTTGTCGAACCTCATCAGATTTCTTTTGGCCCAATCCTCTAATTTGTCTAGGTCCCTCTGTATGCTATCCCTACCCTCCAGCATATCTACCACTCCTTCCAGTTTAGTGTCATCTGCAAACTTGTTGAGGGTGCAATCCATGCCGTCCTCCAGATCATTAATGAAGATATTGACTAAATCCCCCAGCCCCAGGACCGACTCTTCGGGCACTCCACTTGATACCGGCTGCCAACCAGACATGGAGCCATTGATCACTACCCGTTGAGCCCAATGAACTAGCCATCTTTCTATCCACCTTATAGTCCATTCATCCAGCTCATATTTCTTTAACTTGCTGGCAAGAATATTGTGGGAGACCATATCAAAAGCTTTGCTAAAGTCAAGGAATAACATGTCCACTGCTTTCCCCTCATCTGCAGAGCCAGTTATCTCATCATAGAAGGCAATTAGGTTAGTCAGGCATGACTTGCCCTTGGTGAATCCATGCTTACTGTTCCTAATCACTTTCCTCTCCTCTAAGTGCTTCAGAATTGATTCCTTGAGGACCTGCTCCGTGATTTTTCAAGGGACTGAGGTGAGTCTGACTGGCCTGTAGTTCCCTGGATCCTCCTCCTTCCCTTTTTTAAAGATGGGCACTACATTAGCCTTTTTCCAGTCATCTGGGACTTCCCCCAATCGCCATAAGTTTTCAAAGATAATGGCCAATGGCTCTGCAATCACATCTGCCAACTCATTTTGCACCCTTGGATGCAGCGCATCTGGCCCCATGGACTTGTGCTCATCCAGCTTTTCTAAATAGTCCTGAACCACTTCTTTCTCCACAGAGGGCTGGTAACCTCCACCCCATGCTGTGCTGCCCAGTGCAGTAGTCTGGGAGCTGACCTTGTTCGTGAAGACAGAGGCAAAAAAAGCATTGAGTACACTAGGTTGCCTCCTTCATTCAGTAAGGGTCCCACACTTTCCTTGACTTTCTTCTTGTTACTAACATACCTGAAGAAACCCTTCTTGTTACTCTTAACATCTCTTGCTAGCTGCAACTCCAAGTGTGATTTGGCCTTCCTGATTTCACTCCTGCATGCCTGAGTGATATTTCTATACTCTTCCCATTTGTCATTTGTCCAATCTTCCACTTCTTGTAAGCTTCTTTTTTGTGTTTAAGATCAGCAAGGATTTCACTGTTAAGCCAAGCTGGTCGCCTGCCATATTTACTATTCTTTCTACACATCAGGATGGTTTGTTTCTGCAACCTCAGTAAGAATTCTTTAAAATACAGCCAGCTCTCCTGGACTCCTTTCCCCCTCATGTTATTCTCCCAGGGGATCCTGCCTATCAGTTCCCTGAGGGAGTCAAAGTCTGCTTTTCTGAAGTCCAAGGTCCGTATTCTGCTGTTCTCCTTTCTTCCTTGTGTCAGGATCCTGAACTCGACCATCTCATGGTCACTGTCTCCCAGGTTCCCATCCACTTTTTCTTCCCCTACTAATTCTTCCCTGTTTGCAGGTCAAGAAGAGCTCTGCCCCTAGTCGGTTCCTCTAGCACTTGCACCAGGAAATTGTCCCCTACACTTCCCAAAAACTTCCTGGATTGTCTGTGCACTGCTGTATTGCTCTCCCAGCAGATAACAGGGTGATTGAAGTCTCCCATGAGAACCAGTGCCTGTGATCTAGTAACTTCTGTTAGTTGCTGGAAGACAGCCTCATCCCCCTGGTCTGGCAGTCTATAGCAGACTCCCACCATGACATCCCCCTTGTTGCTCACACTTCTAAACTTAATCCAGAGACTCTCAGGTTTTTCTGCAGTTTCATACCGGAGCTCTGAGCAATCATACTGCTCTCTTACATACAGTGCAACTCCTCCACCTTTTCTGCCCTGCCTGTCCTTCCTGAACAGTTTTTATCCATCCATGACAGTACTCCAGTCATGTGAGTAATCCCACCAAGTCTCTGATATTCCAATCACATCATAATTCCTTGACTGTGCCAGGACTTTCTGTTCTCCCTGCTTGTTTCCCAGGCTTCTTGCATTTGTGTATAGGCACTTAAGATAACTCACTGATCATCCTGCTTTCTCAGTATGAGGCAGGAGTCTTCCCCTCTTGCGCTCTCCTACTCGTGCTTCCTCCCGGTATCCCACTTTCACACTTACCTCAGGGCTTTGGTCTCCTTCCCCTGGTGAACCTAGTTTAAAGCCCTCCTCACTACATTAGCCAGCCTGCTTGCAAAGATGCTCTTCACTCTCTTTGTTAGGTGGAGCCCGTCTCTGCCTAGCAGTCTTCCTTCTTGGAACACCATCTCATGGTCAAAGAATCCAAAGCCTTCCCTCCGACACCACCTGCGTAGCCATTCGTTGTCTTCCACGATTCGACTGTCTCTACCTGGGCCTTGTCCTTCCAAAGGAAGATGATTAAAAACAGCATTTTTCTTCTGCATAGTAAAGTTTCAAAGCTGTATTAAGTCAATGTTTAGTTGTAAACTTTTGAAAGAACAACCATAACATTTTGTTCAGAGTTGATGAACATTTCAGAGTTATGAACAACCTCCATTCCTGAGATGTTCATAACTGTGAGGTTCTACTGTATGGTACTAACTCTTCTTCTTGAGGTATCTCTGTGGGTTCACATGTGCCTCTTATACCTTTTATTGCAGATTTTCATTAGCAAAAGTTAGAAATAATCAAAACAACACAAGAAAGAGCAAACTAGATATCAAGTAGAAAGTACTATACACAGAGTACCACTAGAGGGCTCTGCACTAAATACATGGGCTAGAGCTAACCCCTGCAGTGATGAGTGAACTAGCCATTACAACATACATAACTGTAAGAACCATTCAACTTTCATCTTTTCTGTGTGGATAATTACTAATATTCACCAGGTGGAAGCTAATTCTGGATAAGATGAATTAGTGATTTGTGGAAAAACTGAGTAAAATGGCACAAAGGGGACAAATTAGCTATGGCATAATCATACAAGTAACACTTCAACTGTACCAAATTAGTAAAAACAAATATGTAATTTCACTTATCAGTATTGCAAGGATCTGGGGATTTGCAGCTGCAGGTTCCCATAGCTGGGGTCTGTTTTCCCTTCAGACTTGATTTGTAAACATTTAACAAAGAGAACTCCTCTTTCCTTCTGCTTTTAAAACATATTATTGTAACAAGGAGAAAATATTACTTTCCTTTACTTCAAGTACTATTTTCCCCATTTAGGAAGCAATTCTATTTCCAGGACCTTGGAATAAGAATTATCACTATTTCCCCCAAAAGCATCTTTCATCTTGTTCCACACACACCATAGCTACCACTGTATTAGGGGAAGCCTCGACCCCTGTAGCCCAGTGGCTCTCAACCTTTCCAAACTATTGTACCCCTTTCAAGAAGCTGCTTTGTCTTATGTACCTCAAGTTTCACCTCACTTAAAAACTACTTGCTTACAACATCAGACAAAAAATATAAAAATTTCACAGCACATTATTACTGAAAAATTGCTTACTCATTTTTTATCATATAAAATCAATTTGAATATAAATATTGTACTTACATTTCAGTGTATAGTGTATAGAGCAGTATAAACAAGTCATTGTATGAAATTTTAGTTTGTACTGACTTCGCTAGTGCTTTTTATGTAGCCCGTTGTAAAACTAGGCAAATAAAGATGCGTATCCATACCCCATGGAAGACCTCTGCGTACCCCTGTTGAGAATTACTGCTTTAGCCTCCTTACCATTCACTCACACTACCTGCTGACAGCACTGCTTCTTCCCCTGTGTCAGGGACAAATTTAATTATAAGGCTCAGTGGGCCAATAAGCTGAGGAGAGAACTGGTCTACACCAGCCAAAGAAGCAGGCTGGCACTCGGGAAACTGCATTCCCCTCCACACAGCCTGAAGGAGAGGACTGGCCATTTCTGCTGTGGCTGCTACTGGCTGAGCTACCCCTACTGCTGTTACTGTTGCTGGGGAAAGGGGGAGTGATGTGGAGCCCTCCCCCAATGGAATGAGGCCTATTGCACCTACTCCCCCATGGCTGCTGCCCCTGAGACCATCTGCCTGCTTGCCTCCACCTGGAACTCATGCAACAGAGATGCTATTGCAAGCATACACGGGTGAATGTACTCAACGTTGGGCTTTCCCTCCTGTTCCCTTCCTCCCAGTTTGCAGTAAACTGGTGGGCCTCTGCCCACCCCTTGCTGTTTGCTATCTTCCCTCACTTTCATGTGTCTTCTCCCCAATTGGCTGCCTGTCTCTGCTGCCCTCTCTTTGTTGTTAGCTGCTTCCCTTGCCTCACCCAGGACTTCCCCCTTATTGTTACCTGCCTCTCTCGCCCTGGAGGGCGGCCCTCCCCTTGCCACATTGTTACCCGGGCCACCTTCTCCATATGCTGTTTGGTACTGGCCCTGCCTGAGCCCCCTCTCCCCTTAATATTTGGTTAGCTGCTCTGTCTCTTGCTGTCTAGTACCTGCCCTTCCCAGACTCTCCTCTCTTTGTTTTGTATTCTGTTTCCCAGCCCCTTCCCCTCCAGCTTTTTGTTGTTTGTTCCCTGCTGTGCCCAGTCTTGTCCAGTTTCCTCCATACACCTGAGCTTCCTTACACTTTTCTCATTTTTATGCTTCTTCCTCTTGCTTCAGCTAAGTTGGTGTCTGTCATAGTGATTTGAGGTGCTCTCTCACCTTCAGGTTTTGAGTCCTGACTTTTCAGCACACCCTGTTCTTCCTGGCCTGGATGGAGGGCATAGCAGATTTTGCAATCTGAAGTACAAGGCTCCTTAGGTGAGTACAGTCCCTGGCTGACTTCTAGTCCCTCACAGGTATTTTGTACTTGTGTGTGAATTTTGTTCTGGTGAAAGATTGAGTGAAATCCTGGCCCTATTGACGTGAATGGCAAAACTCACATTGCTTTCAATAAGAGCCAGCATTTCTGAAGCCCTCTGTCTACAGAACAGCAGTAGAACACCATTATTCCATTTAATGACATCAGTGACTTGGAGAAAGAGACCCTTTAAGGGGTGAGTTTACAGATCAGTGTCTATCCCTTTTCATTACTTGTTCAAAGACTGATATTGGTGGTGGGTCTATTTGTGCTTTAGACACACGACCATTAGATTGAAGCCATCAATTAGTTCCACAGAGGCCAATGAACTCCCATCTAATTGTAGTAACTTTAGATTCCTACCAATCTTTATATCACTGCCAAAGGAATGGTATTTGAATGAATATAGCTTAATTCATATGTTAAAAAATAAAAGAGAGCTGCATCTTGGTGCCTGCACCTAATAAAGATGATGAGAAAGACCAGGCATATGTACTGAAACTGCAATGAGTGGGATGTCAATAGGATAAAAAGAAGTTGGGGTAGCTGCATCATTCATTCCTCTGGCCCTGTGCTTGTACCCACATCATTTTCAGGTTCTTGTATATTTTTTGTTGTATTAAAGGTTAGACTCTCACATTTGGGCTTTAACAGGCTCAGGGCTTTGCTGAGACAGTCAGCTGTAACCTCTTCCTTATGTCTCCCTTAAGTTATAGGGCAGGGTATGGTTGCAAATAGACTAGCAATCTCTGACCCATTTCTTTGTGCTGTTTTCATTGAAAATGGTCACTTCTTGAAGAGAAAGGTCGAAGTAGTACTGCTGGCTGTACTAAAAAACGAACGAGGAGGGAGAGCATAGTCCCACCACAACAGTCCCAGCAGGGTGGAGGAGAGGCTGTGGGGGGCACTTGGCTGATTCACCACAGGGTGCTGTGCGCCCCCCCTTTCATTGGGCAAGGGCTCCGAGGCCACACAGAGAAAGGGGGACCTGCTCTGAGGGAACTGGTCCTGGGCGTTAGCAGAAAAACACGGGTGGGCCAGAGGGAGCTGGGCCCGCCTAATCCTTGCCAGGGCCGGAGCCCTGTGCTCCGCGCTGTACAGCAAGGCTGGGCAAGGGGCCGGGTTCTCGTGGCTGAGGAGCCCAGAAGGGGTCCCCCTCGCTCCGGCAGCGCCGCCTCCGCTGCTCAGCTCCGGCTGAGGAGCTGGGCTGGAGGGAGGGAGGAGGCGGTGGCTGGTTGCTACGTGATTCCTTTGTCGCTGCGGCGCCCTTGCCTGGCTCAGCTGCACGCGCGGCTCAGCCCCAGAGCGCGAGCCGGAGCCGGAGCCGGAGCGGAGCAGCCAGCGAGGGGCACCGGCGCCGCGTCCCCCTGAGCCCAGCAAGGGCAGCCAGCGCCGGCCGGGGAGAGGCGCGGGCGCCATGGGGTCCCCCAGCCGCAGCTGCTCCTCGCAGTCCCTGCACCGGCTGTAAGGCGGCGGCGCGGCCCGTCTCCTGCACCCTCCCCCGGGGCCGGGGGGCCATGGCCAGCGGAGCTCCGTGAGCCGTGGGACTCCCGGGCGCTTCTGGAAGCAGGGAGCGGCATTGATGTGTGAGCCCCACAAATGGCTCTCGGGGAGGAGGGGGCCGATCAGAGGTGTGAGCATCCCGGGCACCTGGGGGACCTGTTTGCCGCCTCTCTGCCTTGGGCAGCTGGCAGAGCCCTAGGATGCCCTGATCGGCGGAGCTCCCAGCCACCTACCAGCCAAGGGGCCATCTGCAGGGCTGTCATGCTGATTGGGGTGATCCTAGCCCTTTTCCAGAGTGTCCAGGCTGAGCAGGGTAAGGAGCACGCCTTGATCTTTGAATCCTCTCCGGAGCGCTGCACTGAGCAGGGACCACTCTTTCCGGGGGGCTGGTTTCTTACACGGAGATGGCTGCAGGGTGCATATCCATATTTTTGTTACAAGCTACTGCAGTGTCAGAAACCTGCCTTCGGAAGACAGTACCATTCATTGCGAGGATGGGTTTGCAGGGCGGTTCGGGTTTGATTAAATAAAAGTTACAGCTACCTGCATATTAGCCGCACTTCACTGCAATGGAAAAGGGGTCTGTTATATTTGGTATATGTCTATAATACTTTGCTAAGGGTGAGATAAACGGATAACTGAAGTCTAAAATATGTAATCCAGACTTCCTCCTCCTTCCAGCGGAGGTTAAATATAATGGAAGAGAGGCATTCTAGCTGCTGCTTTTCTTGTGTTGTAGAAGTCCTACACATAAGGAGCTCTCTGGTCCATTTTAGCCAGCACAAGACTAATATCATTCTCTTTTTCTGTGGGACAAGCTGCTTCTATTAGCTCTTGTACCTGGCAGGGAAAGAGAGACTGCAAGAAGCTTTTGTTAAACTACAGGATCGGTTTGGGGGGGGGGGGCAGGTTCTTATGAGATCTGAGTGTAAAACAAATCTCAAATGCAATTTAGAATGTCTAGGTTATATTTTTCTGATTCCCTTGACTGTTTTGGAAGTCCATTCTATATCGTCTTTAGTTTTGATAGTAATAATTTTACTGGTTGGCCTCAATGCAAGAATAGTTACTGTTTGGAAAGAGCAGTGGGCATGTTTACTGAGTGGTAATTAGATGTATCGTACTAACATTTTAGACGCCAAGAAGTGTAAATCTAAGGCTATGCTAATACAGTAGAAGTAGACTAGTACCAATTTAAGGCTAAATTAGTGCCCTGGCTTTAAAAAAGAACACAAATGTATACACTGCCCTATTTTTGACCAATCTCTTATTGCTTATTGTATTTCTATTGCTGTTTCATGTTTAAATGGTAAAATGAATACTGTAGTTGGCTAACTAAGAGGTCATTCAGTTTCTTTGATATAGAGCTCCCATATATCTACATGCTTTTAGAATGAATGTACAATAATTGTGTGCAATTGATGTAGGGTATGGCTATAATGTAACACAGGTTCTAATTTACAAATTGTGAGTTTAAAAAGAACCAATGCTTCATACTTCATTACTTGATCTGAATTTATAAATACTGTAGTTTGATTTATTCGTATAAGATAAATTATTCTTTGTGGCACAGGATCCGGGGGACTAGACATTTTTCTTTTCATCTATAAGCATCGTACTTGACAACTCAGTCTATGTTTCATATTAACTCTCACATTAAGTCTAAATTAAAAAATGAAATATATCCACTTTAATACAGTCCATCTTTCATGACTGAATTTTTAATTTGGGGAAGGCAATGGGTTATGATGCATTTTTCTTCTTAAGGTCCCTACATAATTTAGTCTGGTTAGTAGTCAACAAAAGTATTTACAATATGATTGCTCCTTGATCACCTTTGTGAAATGATAATGAGCTTACCTTTATGTATAATATTTAATTCAGAAGAATCCCAAAACATTTGCAAAACTATATATGAATCACATTGCCAATAGTGAAATAAAAAGCTGATAATTTGCTAAATAGCATTCAGCAAAGCTACCTAACAGCGGCATAATACAGGAAGTGAAAAATACTGACCAATACAGGGGAATTTTAGATAGGTCATAGAATATAATTACCTAAATTGGAAATAGGACAGGATTGGGGGTCATTAATAAAAAAAGAAACTACACTTTAGCTTGTAATAGCTAAATACATTTTTTTATCCAATGTAAATAGGGATGATACATAATTTTGAAATGAAGCAGTTGGAACATAATTAAACCTATTGTAATTAGTAGCGCTTTGAGTGAAGTTACAAATACAACATCCTTAAATTTATATGGACTTATGATTAATTTATTTTATTGTCATTTGAATAATTTGTTTAATTTGAATTTTCATCAGCATAAAAGCTTCTGCCTTTCATTTAGATATAGGGTGTGAAAACTTGGTGTCACTGAAATCAATGGAAAAACTCCCACTGCCTTCAATAGGGCCAGGATTTCACTCCAGAATACACTTTTTTTTTTCCCTTATGAGGGTTCTTGAAACATTTTTCTTCTTGTTAGTTTATAAAATTCAACCAATCAGATGCTAATGCATATATAGCTTTGCACTTGAATAACAGATTGAATCTAATCAGGGCCGCCCAGAGGTGGGGGCAAAGGGGGCAATTTGCCCCGGGCTCCGCAGGGGCCCCCAAGAGAAGAGCGGAGGCTCCCGCCTCCGCCCCTCTCCTGGAGCGCGCCGAGTCTCCGGCTGAGCCCCTGAGCCCCGCCCCGATCCGAGCCGCGTGGTGAGGGGGCGGGGCTGGGAGCTCTGGGCTGAGCGCTGTGCTCGGCGTGGAGCTCACAGCCCCCCCCCCTCACCCCGCGGCTCTGAGCGGCACGGAGCTCAGGCCTCGCCGGAGACGCGCTCGGGTAAGGGGCTGGGGGGAGCGGACCCGCCGCCGCCGCCGCCGAAGCGCAGCCCAGCCCGGTCTTCGGCGGCGGGGGGCCCCTTCTGTTCCAGGACCCGCCGCCAAAGTGCCCCGAAGGCCCGCGGTGGGGATCCCCCCCGCCACCGAATTACCACCGAAGACCGGGCTGCACTTCGGCGGCGGGTCCCGCTTCGGCGGTAATTCGGCGGCGGGGGGCTCCCGCCGCGGGTCTTCGGGGCACTTTGGCGGCGGGTCCCGGAACGGAAGGGCCCCCCGCCGCCGAAGATCCCGGGCCCCCGGAATCCTCTGGGCGGCCCTGAATCTAATGTAAATATGTGCAGTCAAATTATCTGTTTGTGTAAATTGACTCAGCTCCACTGACTTCAGTGGTTGTACCAGTTCTTATACTAGGCCCATCACTGTTATCTGAGTGACTTCCAATGGTGCAGTAAGCAATATAACTATTATTTGTCATGTGTTATTCCTTCTCCAGGCTTCTCCGCAGGGTGGGAAATTTGCACATGGTTTTTTTGTTGTTGTTTTAGTGTATGGTTTGTGTATGGCCTTTTGTGTATGAAGGCAAAGAAGTGTGTTTTGTTCATGGAGGGGAAAGAAAATGTGGTCTATGGTTGCTCCGAGGTCCTGAGCAATTCATAAAGAAGAACTTTAGTTTTGTGAAAGTAGAGTTGATTTTTAAATAGTAGTTGTGTCCTGAAGGTTGGTGATATGGGATTATAGCTACCAGAAATATGTGTATCCACTGACCTTGGTAGAAAATGTGACATGAATTAATTCTCCTGCAAGGAACTCCTTACAGCATTGTTTCCCAAACTTGGGACGCCACTTGTGTGGGGAAAGCCCCTGGTGGGCCTGGCCGGTTTGTTTACCTGCCGCGTCTGCAGGTTCAGCTGATCGTGGCTCCCACTGGCCGCGGTTCGCCGCTCCAGGCCAATGGGAGCTGCTGGAAGCGGCGGCCAGTACGTCCCTCATCCCGCGCCGCTTCCAGCTGCTCCCATTGGCCTAGAGCAGCAAACTGTGGCCAGTGGGAGCCACGATTGGCCGGACCTGCAGCCGGGGCAGGTAAACAAACTGTCCCGTCCTGCCAGGGGCTTTCCCTATACAAGTGGCATCTCAAGTTTGGGAAACACTGCCTTACAGGATCAGTCTTTCTACCTCTGTGTTTGTACTGAGCCAAACACAACAGGTCCCCAGTGTTGAACAAAACCTTAGAGAAAGCAACAGATCCAAAACTCTCTTGTGTGTAGGTAAGCTCTGTCCAGGTGGGAGAGCATCTGGAGCTGTTTGCAAGGACTGCAGAGGGACAGGAGAGACCAGGGGCCTGCTTCCAACCCAGGGTACCCATTAGAGGGAAGGGGCTTTCCCACCTACTCTGCAGTGTGAGGTGGCAAGGAAGAGCAGCTGGAGCTATCTAGGCTGGAAGAAGGACCCACTGGTCTGCAGTGGTGGAGCACATTGGCTGAAGCATTTGGATAGAGGGGTTGCAGCTGGTGAGCACGGGGGACATGGAAAAAATGGTAACTAAGAAGAGTTGCCTTTTTCATTTTGCTGATAGTTAGTCTGTTCAGTTTAGATGGTGAGCTTGTCATGGGAAAGGCCATATCTTCCCATGTGTTTACAGAGCATTAGCCCAATGGGTCCCTACCATAAGTAATAATAATTGCATAAATAATAATGGTGCGGTGCCCCTTAATACTACCTGGAGCTTTAGTTCACTGACTCAGAGAGCACAGTGTCACCTGGTGAATTGCCAGCACTATTGTCCATAGATCTGGGGTTTTCTATGAACGTCTCCTGTCTGAGTATTGAGTAGCTTCTGAGAACAAATGAGATCATTGCCCAAATTGGCATATTTGTAAGTATATCTCAGTCAAAGTTCTGGTAGATAGGTGTTCACATCACAAAAACTGCCATAAAAAATGGCACCTTTGCTACTAACCTCAGTGAGCATGCCAAGGATTTCACATGCATGGTGAATGAGCTACTTTCTAAATGCTAAGGTGGTTCCTCCAGTGCAGAGCTGACACACATTAATGAGGTACTGTGGAAAGCTTGCAGTGTCACTGGCCATACTATCCTTTTTCTCTTCATTCTGTAGACGTATCAATCCAGCATTTTTCATGAGCATTAAACTACTAATTTCTTTTCCTGATAGATGATGTTTACTGGTTTTGATAATTCAAATAGAACAAAACGTATGTAAATGCTTGCCCTAGGAAAATAAACAGGACAAATGAATAGCAGAGTTGGAAATTAACCAATGAAATGTTATTTGCAAAGTCTCAAATCTTGGCTCATTTTAGCCAAAACACGGTAGAACCACTGTGGTTCTGCTACATGGGATGGAGGAAGTAGGCTATGGAGAGCATGTGGAGAGGGGGTCTATACATCTCTGGGAATTGTGCTTCTTTATGTGGGTGCATTAGAGGGCACGACTGATGTATACATATTACATAAACCTGGTCCTTGTAGATTGAGAGTCCAAAAGGAACACATGAATTGGTGCAAAGCTAGGTTACTCTTGGTGTTTGTGTGGGGATGGAGGATTTGAAATATTTCAAATTAATATCTAAATAGGTTGTATGATACCATATCCTATGTAGGGAAGGACAAGTGAATTATATTGTAAACTAGGGTTACATGTTTAAAGTATGTCCATGTTTACATTATTAATGCCCCTACTTCTAACTGACTTTGGGGTAGTGCTTTTTTGGGACCTCCAGTAATGTGCTTGACTTAGTATCACGAATTCTCTTAATTTTCCACAGTGCTGCGTTTTGAAAGCCCCCATCAACTTATGCTTGGGGTCAGACTGATGGTGGCAGGGAATGCTGCCTACTCATTCTATTCCCTCAGTAGCTGGATGTTTCTGCTGAAATGATGAGGACTGAAACAGTTAACAGTGCTGACATTTCCCTTATTGTCTGGCCTTAAACTCTATAATTCTATGTTAGGCTTCAGAGTCAACATATCACTGAAATGAGTGGGGACATTGCAATCTTCTGAGAGCTGTTGTTTTAGACTGACTCAGGGAGGAAACACTGCAGTGGTTGGACTGATCCACATTTTGCTTGCTGTCATAAGCACCTATAGCGGCTCAGTTTGACCGCACACTCGTAACACTTCACATTGCTCTCATTGACACTTGCTCTCTGGCAAGAGGAATGTGCATCTCTAACAGTTTGTGGATGGACATACATCTAGGTCTCCTCAGCTAATACAACTCAGAGGAAAAATTCCATATTCAGATATTCATTAAGGCAATAGATGTATGGGAGATAGTAAGAGCAATTTCTGTAGTCTAAAGCAGTGGTTAGTGTTCTTGGTTCCTGTGGGTTGAGAGGTTGTGTTCTTGGAACAATGGGTCTTACAGAATGTCTCTGGAATTATTAAGGGGTGCTTTCCAAGGACAAGACAGCTGGTTCTTCCATAAATAGTTTTTCAAAAAGTTGAGTAAATAATATTTTTATACTTGAGTAGAAGTTTTAGCAGGCCTTTTCTCAGAGGAGGAGGAAGTACAAAAGAACTCCAAACTAAATTCCACTTAACCAAGCAGTCTGTGTTAAATAGAGGTGGCTAAGCCAGAAGTAGTAGGATTGTACCAAAGTAATATCACCCGCTTGAGTAATAAGACAAATTAGCAGATAGACCTTTCTCCTTCTTAAAGTTCAAAGACTGCTGTGTATGCATGCACCTGAGGGGAGCAGTTGGTGCTGCCACCATGAGTAGGGGCCATCACTTCTCATCTCCCCTTAGAAGAGGGTACTGCTGATTCTGAATGTTGGAACACTACTTCATCTACACCCATGTTCCAGCAGTCGGTGTCTGAGCCAGCTGTAACTTCTCAGAGCCCTCACCACTGTAGTATTTGAGCATCTTCCAATCATTAATGGATTGTATCCTCACAACACCCTTACGAGGTGGGAGTATTATCCTTCTTTTACTGTTGAAGAACTGAATGCTCTTAAAACTGAATGCTCTTAAGATGTAGGTATCTGAAGCATATCCATGAACACAGATTGTGCTTTTAAAAGATCCATTAACACTAGCCCAATGAGCGTCAGTTTCACTATCTTCTCCTAAACTGGGGAACTATTTCAGAAACTAAAGATGAAAGTTTGCTTATAGTGTGTTCTTTGGGCTTTGTGCTAGAAATGAGATATAACAGAGTGTATAGAAAAATGGAACAAACACGTAATTTTTATATTCCTTATAGTCAAACCAGTGAAATTCCCTCTGGGATTGTGGGAGCCAGAGGGTGGTGGGGACAAATGAAAGAAGACGTGTAGCTAGGCTAAAAAATCCCCTCAACTCTTAGCAGCTGCAAACTAAGCCAGTATAATAGATGTTCCCATAATTATACTTACGGGTACATTTAAGCTAAATAAAACCATACATAGAAAAAAATAATTAATATTCTAAACTTCTCTTCCTCCTTCTTGCACTTTGGTAGACTAGACTTATGTGAAGCTGTTTTGCATTCTGCTTACCTCTGCTGTACATATTCATTTAGGGCCTTCACCAAAGTCTATTGAAATCAATAGGAGCTTTCCCTTAGAAAATAACACTGGTATATTGAAGATGGGTGAAGAAATAATGGACAAGATATTATTCTGTGTTAGTAAATATTCAGACATTTGTAGAGTTTAAAGCCAGAAGAGATAATTAAATCATCTAGTTTGACCTCCTGTCTATCACCAACCATTACATTTTACCCAATTACCCCTGTATTAAGCCCAATAACTTGAGTTTGATTAAAGCATATCCTCCAGAAAGGCATCCAGTCTTGATCTGAAAGCATAAAGAGATACAGAATCCCCTACCTCCCCTGGTAGTTTATTTCAGCAGTTAATCACCCTCACTGGTAAAAAGTTGTGCCCGATTTATAATTTGAATGTATTTGGCTTCAGCTTCCAGCCATTGGTTTTTGTTATGCCTTTCACCACTAGATTAAAGAGCCCTTTAGTACCTGTTATTTTATCCTCATGAAGGTATAGAATCATAGAATATCATGGTTGGAAGGGACCTCAGGAGGTCATCTAGTCCAACCCCCTGCTCAAAGCAGGACCAATTCCCAACTAACTCACCCCAGTCAGGGCTTCGTCAAGCCTGACCTTAAAAACCTCTAAGGAAGGAGATTCCACCACCTCCCTAGGTAACCCATTCCAGTGCTTCACCACTCTCCGAGTGAAAAAGTTTTTCCTAATATCCAACCTAAACCTCCCCCACTGCAACTTGAGACCATTACTCCTTGTTCTGTCATCTGCTACCACTGAGAACAGTCTAGATCCATCCTCTTTGGAACCTCCTTTCAGGTAGTTGAAAGCAGCTATCAAATTCCCCCTCATTCTTCTCTTCTGCAGACTAAACAATCCCAGGTCCCTCAGCCTCTCCTCGTAAGTCATGTGCTCCAGCCCCCTAATCATTTTTGTTGCCCTCCGCTGGACTCTTTCCAATTTTTCCACATCCTTCTTGTAGTGTGGGGCCCAAAACTGAACACAGTACTCCAGATGAGGCCTCACCAATGTCAAATAGAGGGGAATGATCACGTCCCTCGATCTACTGGCAATGCCCCTACTTATACAGCCCAAATTGCTGTTAGCCTTCTTGGCAACAAGGGCACACTGTTGACTCATATCCAACTTCTCGTCCCTTGACTTTAGCAAAGCTTTTGATACGGTCTCCCACAATATTCTTGCCAGCAAGTTAAAGTAGTATTGGCTGGATGAATAACGTGGATAGAAAGCTGGCTAGATCATCGGGATCAACAGGTAGTGATCAATGGATCCATGTCTAGTTGGCAGCTGGTATCAAGCGGAGTGCCCCAAGGGTCGGTCCTGGGGCCGGTTTTGTTCAATATCTTCATTAATGATCTGGAGGACAGCATGGACCGCACCCTCAGCAAATTTGCAGATGACACTAAACTGGGAGGAGTTTAGATACGCTGAAGGGTAGGGGTAGCATACAGAGGGACCTAGACAAATTAGAGGATTGGGCCAAAAGAAATCTGATGAGGTTCATCAAGGACAAGTGCAGAGTTCTGCACTTGGGATGGAAGAATCCCATGCAGTGCTACAGACTAGGGACCGAGTGGCTAGGCAGCAGTTCTGCAGAAAAGGACCTAGGGGTTACAGTGGACGAGAAGCTGGATATGAATCGACAGTGTGCCCTTGTTGCCAAGAAGGCTAACGGCATATTGGGCTGTATAAGTTGGAGCATTGCCAGCAGATTGAGGGACGTGATCATTTCCCTCTATTCAACACTGATGAGGCCTCATCTGTAGTACTGTGTCCAGTTTTGGGCCCCACACTGCAAGATACTTATATACTGTAATCTAGTCACCTCTCAATCTTCTTTTTGATAAACTAAACAGATTGAGCTTTTTAAGTCTCACACTGTAAAATATTTTCTCCAGCCAACAAATCATTTGTATGGTTCTTTTTTGCCCCTTCTCCAGTTTTCAACATCCTTTGTAAAATATGGACACCAAAACTATATGCACTGTTCCAATATTGGTCTCATCAGTGCCATATACAAAGGTAAAAATCTCCTCCTTACTCTTACTCACCACTCTCCTGTTTATGCAGTGTCGATGTAGCCGTGTTGGTCCCAGGATATTAGAGTGACCAGGTGCATGAGGTAACATCTTTTAGTGGACCACTTTCTGTTGGTGAGAAAGATAAGTTTTTGATCTTACACAGAGCTGCTCTTCAGATCTGAGAAACCTGAAGTTTAGGTCACCTGAAGAAGAGCTCTTTATAAGCTCAAAAGGTTCTCTCACTTACCAACAGAATGTGGTCCAGTAAAAGATATTACCTCACCTACCTGGTCTCTCTAACTCACTTGTTTATACATTCTATGTAGTAGAATGAGCATTTGTATCTGCTAATGTTTCAGTGATAGAGTTGCCAACTTTCTAACAACACAAAACCGAACACCCTTGCACCGCCCCCTGGTCATTCCATCCCCCACCCCTGTCGCTCGCTCTCCCCCACCCTCACTCACTTTCACTGGGCTGGGGGTGCAGGAGGGGGTGAGGGCTCTGTATGGGGGTGTGGACTCTGGGGTGGGGCCAGGGATGAGGGGTGTGGGGTGGAGGAGGGGGCTCAGGGCTGGGACAGGGGGTTGGGATGCGAGAGGGGGTTCAGGGTGTGGGCTCCGGGAGAGCATTTGGGTGTGGGAGGGGGTTCCCACCTGGGTCGGGGGTTTGGGGTGTAGGAAGGAGTTTGGGATGCGGGCTCTGGCCGGGTGGTGCTTACCTCAGGCGGTTCCCAGTCTGCAGCGCAGCGGGGCTAAGGCCGGCTCCCTGCCTGCCCTGGGTCTGCATGGCTCCCGGAAATGGAGGCATGTCCCCTCTCCGGCTCCTAGATGGAGGGTCCAGGGGGCTCTGCATGCTGTCCGCACCTGCAGATGCTGCCCCTGCAGCTCTCATTGGCCGACCAGACTTTTAGCAGCCAAGACAGCAATGCTGACAGGAGCTGCCAGGGTCCCTTTTCGACCGGGCATTCCGGTTGAAAATGATGGCTGGCAACCCTATTCAGTGAATGTTTTTAAAAGAGGTGCTGCATTTCTCCACTACTTTTTAACCCATATATCCTATTTCTGTATCTGTGAATATGGTGGGAAAAGTGTATTCATTGTCACGGTATAAATTTTCAGTGGTGATCCAGTGTCTGGCCTGTTCATGTGTGCTGATATTTGTAGTTTGGAGACTGGGTTATGATGCATTGATTAGACTTGCTGCTGAAAATCTTCACTGCCTTCTTCTCACACGTGCATTTTCTTTCAGGATGACTGATAGTCATCCATATTGAATGCAAGATTGCCTGCCACTTTATTTACAGGCAACACAACTGGAAACCATGTACCTGTATAATGAAATGTAAAATTTCTAAAACAAAAAAAATCCATCTGAAGGTCAGTTAGCAAAATCTAGCAGGATTATTCTGTGTTATTCCACCTTCTAGAGAACCTATACTTTCATTACAATACTTGTTAGGATGCAAATAAATGAAGAATCTTTAGCTAGCTAGTTTAAATGGCTTCAAAGGATCTGTATTCATAAAATGAAACCCTTCAATGGTCATTTGCGAAGAGTAACACAGGGAAGTTGTTTTGTAATGAAGTCCAAATTGTGAATGGTGTAGAACAAATTTTTAAAAGGCAGTGTGTCAGAGGCTCGTTACAAATTAGTTATTATTTTTAAATATATGAAATTAAAATGAAAAATGTTGATGTTTCTAGCAAAGTAATGGAAAAAATAAGATGCATCACTTTCCTCACAGTTTCTTTAAAGTACTTTTTTGAACAGGGTCTGCTAAAATAAATGTAGAGGCTGCTAAAGCAAAAATGGTAAGAAAACAGCTGGAAAAACTGAAGTTTACCCTTAAACAGTTAATTATCAAACAGTGGTATCAAATGAAACCCTTCAATGGTCATTTGCGAAGAGTAACACAGGGAAGTTGTTTTGTAATGAAGTCCAAATTGTGAATGGTGTAGAACAAATTTTTAAAAGGCAGTGTGTCAGAGGCTCGTTACAAATTAGTTATTATTTTTAAATATATGAAATTAAAATGAAAAATGTTGATGTTTCTAGCAAAGTAATGGAAAAAATAAGATGCATCACTTTCCTCACAGTTTCTTTAAAGTACTTTTTTGAACAGGGTCTGCTAAAATAAATGTAGAGGCTGCTAAAGCAAAAATGGTAAGAAAACAGCTGGAAAAACTGAAGTTTACCCTTAAACAGTTAATTATCAAATAGTGGTTCTTTGTTTTGAAAAGAACAAAAGGAGCTAGATTGTTATTTTGTGTGTCACTGAAGTGCTGAGAAGCTGATTTAAAAGAAACCATTATAGACTTAACTGGTCCTTTCTTTTAATCTGATGAACTGCTGGGGCAGATGGGTGTATCGCTAGTAAAGGACTAAATTTTTATAAGAGTCATGGCTAGTTAGAAAATGGAATGATGCACAGCTTTATCACTTTCCATGA
Source organism: Mauremys reevesii (assembly GCF_016161935.1). Classification (NCBI taxonomy): domain Eukaryota; kingdom Metazoa; phylum Chordata; order Testudines; family Geoemydidae; genus Mauremys; species Mauremys reevesii. The sequence continues at coordinate 92,836,566 of NC_052626.1, forward strand.
CTGCAGGATGTTCTAAGAACTGTGGTCTTTAAACTGGAGATTCCAGAGGCGGTATGAGGGAACCCTCAAAGCTCTCCTTGTCATTCATGGTCTGTTTACATTAAATTTAATTTAGCATACTGCAGTCTGATTATGCTTCTGTGGTACTGTAGGTTTAAATGTATTTCTTTATCAAAAACATTTTGGATGAAAGGTTTTTCTGCTTGCGATAAATGTTTAAAGGCTGATTTCAGAGCTGTTGAGAGTCCACAGCAGATTTCAGCTGGAGTTGTAGATGCCCAGCACCTCTGAAAATCAAACCGTCTTTTTCCCAATGATATCTGAAGTGTATAATGACATTAACATAAGTAGTAGACTTTAAAAACACCAATGAGAGACAATCAATATACAGGCTTGCATAACTCAGTGTTTTCAAAGCTGGAGCCAGCTCTGCTAATAATACCATTACACACAGGGAATCTATTCAGGGTTCAAATGTCCAAAAAAATGTAAATGTAACTAAATCTGAATGACCCAGAAACTCTTATTCTAGCTGTAATGGCTGCATCATTGAATCGCCACACTGCATAAGTACCTCAGTACAAATATTGTTCATGAACCCATTAACTACTTACTAGAACTAAACTCATTGCTGTTTTAGAAACAAAAATTTACTCAGAGAAAATAGTTTAAAATTTTGAATCAGCCTTCCTCTTCAGCACAGAGAGTGGGAACCAGGTAGACATGGGGTTTTATAAAGAGTATGGGATAGGGTTATCTCTGACACACCAGTTGGAAAAAGAAGAGATTTGGCATTACTCAGTGGAGAGTATACATAGTATGGGATGCTATATTGGAAAACAGAAGGCAAGTTCTTTGGGGGCAGGGATTGCATCCTTGTACATATTTGTACAGTGTTTACCTCCATATCTGTACAATGATTCTCATTGGGGCATTTGGGGGCTGCTGCAATATTAATGATAATAATTGCCCTAATTTATTTTTATTTGAAAAATAAAAAATGTGCCTATACAAAGCCCTAGGTGCTTGAATAAATAATTAATATTACATCAAAACAACCTCCCAGCAGCATTAAATGATTATTCTGATATTATTCTGCCAGCCTGCCACCTACTTTAAAAAAAGAAAAGCTCTGTTCCATTGGACTAGATGGCAATTCCTAATCAGGTAGATGTAAAAAGTATCCTGTTCCTTTCAGGGCCAAACACAAATACTGCAGAGCTTCTTTAACCCAAGGTAAAAGGATGGCTCACATCAGCCAGACTCCAGAAAGGAAGAGAGAACCTCACCATGTTCTGTTTCAGCCCCAGTCCTCTTTCTGGAGAGTATTTTCTTGACACGTTCTGCTAGATTTGATTCCTGTCTCCCCACAAGACATCACTCTTTATGGTGTGCTGTGGAAATTAACTAATTTCCCACAATGACCTAGCCCTTCTACGCTGCAAATCCTTGCATTCAGAGCAGGTAGCCGTCGTCCTCCTTGTAGCAAGGGTGGGAAAGTTGATACCTTTTCTATGAACCTGTGGGTTCATTCTGTAGATGCCATTAAGGCTGTATCTGTACAACAAACTTTGGTTAATGCAAGTTATGTTGGCATAAAGCTGCCACAGTTAGCATATCGCTACAAGCAGGGATATTCTTTACCAACTGGCAGACTACAATTGGTGAAGTTGTGAAATGCCAGTAGTGATCCTAAGGCACCAAAGAAAGATTCACCTACCAGCTCAGGAGGTTCAGAATGACAGCTGAAAGTGTTTTTGGCAGACCAAAGGCATGATGGCATTGTTTACTCATGAGATTGGATCTCAGTGAAAAAGTATTCCAATTGTTATAGCTGATTGTTGTGTACTGCATAATATCTGTGAGGCAAAGGGACACAACTTGCCACCAGGGCGGAGGTGGAGCGGCTGTCGGCTGAGTTTGAATAGCTAGACACCAGGACTATTAGAAAAGCTCATCACAGAGCTATGCAGCTCAGGGAAGCCTTGAAAGGTTCACTTTACCAGTCAGCCACCCAGTTGGGTGAACTATACTGAACCTGCTCTTAAGTTGAGGGGGCTGCTAGGAATTGTATGATGCTTGCTGTACATGTATGAGTATAACACTGTTTGTTAATACACCTATCAGTTATGTGGTGCTTGCTGTACCTTCATAATTATTACAGTTCGTCACTGATCCCAGGAGTTCTGTTGCCCTGTACAATAACAAGTTGTGTGTGCTTTCAGAAGTGCTAGGCATTCTGTATCACATGTTGTGAAATAATAAAGATAAACTATGTTCCCAAAAAATAGATTTTTATTGCATACCAAAACCAGTGCATAGAAACTATGTGCAATTAAAAAACCAAATACAATAAGAACTTCTGAAATAGTTACTGGAACAGAACTAAACAAGGGGAAAGAACATTCCTGTCCATTTCAGTCCATTTTGGCTGCACGTACAGCAACTGTGGCTCTCACAGGTCAGTGTATGTGAAGCTGTGGTTGTCCATACTGCCCCCCTCTCCGAGGTGGATTGGTAGGGGAAGGGATGCAGCCCCTAATGCCACATGGGATGCTGTGGGAGTGTAGGGAGGTACTAGAATGGAGTTCTCCATTGACTGAAAAGGGAGACAAGTCCATGCTTGTTGAACCTGTAAGTCCACGAGAGTCTGCAGCATTTGTGTTTACTGCCAGAGAAGCCCCATTATGTCCTGGTGCATCTCCCTCTCTTTTGCCCTCTGGAACTCCTGGGTCTTTCATCTGTCCGCTCTTTCCTTCTCCATTCTCTCTGAAATATTTACCCTCCAGGCCCTCTGTTCGTGGTCTATTGCGGTGCTGCCTTTTCAGGTCTCGCTGAACATGTCATCTTGAGTCCTCATCTTTTTCCTCCTTATCTGGTCAGGTGTTCTGCAAGTGTGGAGGTGGGGGGACTAGCCAAGGCCACAGCAGCAGCTACAGATAAAATACACAGAGGCATCATTGTAAGTATAGTCACAATGGAAAGGGAAAGTTAAGATTCAAAACTCCCTTCCCTTGCTTCCCTAAAGTTTTAAACAAGACTCGCTTATTGACGCTGCAGCCTTGGAGCACTTGTGCACAGCACCACTCTCCAGCCCCAGCCATGGTGAGTATTACCCCAAAGGGGCTTAGGTGGAAGGGAAATGAGGTGGGAATTGCATGGAACAATACAATTTTTGCCTCTGTTTCCACGGGTCTCAGTGCTGGATAGTGGCACTGAGCACTGATACTCTTTTCCACAGGTGGTGGTGGTGATTTTAGCTGGTATCTTGCTGCTGAAAGTAACACAGGCACAGGAAAGCACTGCTGCTGCTGGTGTCCCAAAGCCACCAGGGCCAGTATGCTGCTAGTCTGTGTACTGCAATGGTGTCTGCCGCTGAGTGGTATAGGAAAGTGCCCTACTGTGAAAGAAGAAGTAAGGCAGCCATTCCTAGAAACCTTCGGGAGAGGATTGCAGAGTGTTTCCATAAAAATTTCATTGAGATCTCTCAGGAGGATTCAGGGGACCTCCCTGTGTACATCAGCAAACTGCTCTGCATGCCCCCTCCCCCCCACACCTAACTCTACATGGGAATGAAAAGCAAACAGCCCTTCCTCTCCTTGTTGTGCTGCTATGTCTTCTACTATGAGTAAATTAATGAAAAGTTGATAGTTGTGTCCTGCTATGCTGGGGTTGGGCGCCATCACTAAATGTAAACATTGTAATGGGAAAGGTGTTCACACACTTACCTAAGGTTCTTTCCCCTGTATTGGGCTCCCCAGAGCTTAAGTGCTGGGACTGATAGGACTGTGGTGGAGTCTCAGATAGGTCATGGCTTGTGGCATAGCTGAACCCCCGTTACATAGTCCCCTAGCCTACTCCTTTTCCTCTTCCCCCCTGGCTATTCATGGCAGGGGTCTGTGTCTTGGGCCCCCTGGAGGTATCCATGGTGGGCAGCAGGGCGTTGGTGGTGTCTCCACCAAGAGTGACATGCAGCTGGTAGTAAAAGTGGCAGGTCTGTTGCTCAGCACCAGATTGACTGTTGGTCTCCTTGATCCTGTGTCTGGAGCAGTTCTTTCGCTTTCAAGTGGTACTGCTGCTGATTCCTGTTGTATCCCTTTTCCTGCATCCCCCAGTGCAATCTGCTCATACATGTCAATCATTCTACAGTTGGTCCATAGCTGTGCCTGCACAGTCACTTCTCCCCACATGCCCAGGAGATCCAATATCTCCTGTCTACTCCAGGCTGGAGTACCTCTGGAGCGTATTGTCAGCATGGTTGGTTGGGCAGTTGCACACAACAAGGGAGTGTTGCTGGGTGTACTCGCCACACTGGCCAATCAGGGAAAAGGCATTTAAAAAATGTGCAGGGTTTTTAAAGGGGGTGTGTGGCTTCCTGTCTCTGTGACTCAGGGCAGTGGAATTCACAATTGTGACCAGAGCAATCAGTGTCGGGCATTGTGGGACTGCTGCTGGTGGACTGTTAGGCTTGATATAGGTCACAAAGAGTCTATACTTGCATTGTGTCAATCTCCGTGCATCGACCATGGCTCAGTGCCACTTGGGAGGTGGGGTTACTGTGTTGCTATAACAGGGTGCTGAAGCTGGTGGGAGATGATTTTAAGGGTAGACGCATGCACAACTAGATTGATGCAAGGTGGCTTACATTTACCTAACTTTGTAGTGTAGACCAGTCCTCAGCACTCTCCCACTTGTTCCTCCACCCTCACTTCACTTGCATTTTAAAAATTCTTTCCCAAGACCACCCTGCAGGGATGCTCAGACTTGTGCATCCATTCCTAACCACAGTGCCCCTGCTAGCAAGAGCAGCACTGGAGTGAATTTGATGCAGTCATTGCATGGGGATTAACTTTACCTAAATGCAAAGTATTATCATTTTGGATGAACATAGGGTTTAGAGTGCTGCATTAGGAACACATTCAGTTGAAAACATACTGGGTGAAATCCTGGCCCCCTTGAAGTCAGTGGTAGCTTTGCCATCCATGGGGCCAGTATTTATCCCACTGTGGGATAGGACTATCGCAGGCATGACTGCGGAAGGTCCGCCGGAGCCAAATGCCGCCCTGCCAGGACAATGCCGCCCCACGCGCCTGCTTGGCGCGCTGGGGTCTGGGGCCGGCCCTGAAGGGACTGACTGAGGGAAGGATCAGCCAGACCCTGCGCGACCTGGAAGGACTTTGCTTTGCCCAAGCCTGTGTCCCCAAGGCAAAAAGTGACTGAGCCAGCTGAGGAGAAGCAGGCACTTTGCCACAGTAGACAAAGAAATTTGTAAAAAATACAGAAAAAATAAAGATAGTTGGAGAACAGTAAAGGAACTGAATTTTCCTTGAATAAAACTGAATATTCAAAATTGATCAAATGTGTTAATACATACAGTATTATGAACAAAATGCAAATCAATATTATCACTGAATTTTGAGAGACAAGGTGAGTGAAGTAATATATTTTATTGAAACTACTTCTGTTAGAGAGAGAGAGAGAGAGAGATCAGTCACCCACCTTTGTCTCTCTAATATCCTGGGACCAACACAGCTACAACATCACTATTATCACTGAATGATAATCTTATCTACATGTATTTGGGGAATGCAGTTTTGTTTGTATCAGTATTAACATTAGGTCACTTTATTTTATTATATTATAAATATATAGTAAACTTCTATGCCTGTCATTATAGCAGTCCAATCTGTCTTTTTTCCTATAAAATATCTATAGTTATTTAAAGTATTATACTAATTTGGTCCTGAATTTGTCTTTTGTCTTAGAGAATTATTGCTAAAGTCGATCTTCCGTTGTGCATGTGAATAACATTAAGATTTCTCAATATTTAACTATCAACTCTAAATTCATTTGATTCATTTTTAAATATTTCTATATTGCTTAGGCTTAATCACAAATATGTAATTATCTTAACTTTTATATCAATAGTGGTCTGATCAAACTGGCAGAATCTGACTGACTTCAGTGGGAGTTGGGCTGGGCCCGAAGCGTATGTCACTGCCATCCTTAATTTCAACAATTTAAGGTGTTTGTTTTAATTGGGAGTTTGCCTAAGTAAACTCTATATTAAAAACTGATTACAGAACTCAGGATTTGGTCCCACACATTTAAAATCAAAATCAATTTTCATGTGGTATTTAAGTAATTTCAAGCTTCGGGTAACTTCATACATTTATGAATGCTTTCATGGATGCATGGTATAGAAAGCAGTCCTGTTCTGGGGCAATATTGGCCCTTTAAGAGGGAAGAGGCCAGTGCACCTGTGACTGACCTCCAGTTAGGCTTAAAAAGGGTACCTGGGGTTTAGAGGGGGAGAGTGGCAGGAGACAGAGCCTGAGAGGAGTCCGACACAATAGGTGCCGGTGAGAGCTCCCTGAGACTTGGAGAGGGACAGGAAGCATCAAGGAAGAGTGGGCAGGAGTTGCTTGAGAGACACTTCTGGAGACCCAGTAGGGAGAGCTGAGTTCTCAGGAGAGCTGGAACAAGCTGTTGTTGAGAACTGACCAAAGCAGGGGACCCCTGATTAATGGAAGGCTCAGGCAGTGCCCCTATGAAAAGGGAGATGGTGCAGGTTGGACAGGGGAAGTTAAGTCCACAGCAAGAGGGTGGTTGTTGGACAGTGGATCCACTAAGCAGAGGTAGGACTCCCAGGCAGGGAGGCGTGGAGGAGTGGGACACTGCAAAAGGGGGAGTCCTTTGGGCAAAGACCTGAGTGAAAAGCTGTGGGAAGACTGGTCACGTTCAGGCAGGGAGGCCTGGAGAGTGGGGTGGTGGTCAGTGCAGGAGCAGCTCTGTGTTTTGCCGCCCCAAGCACGGCAGTCAGGCTGCTTTCGGCGGCATGCCTGAGGGAGGTTCCCGGTCCCGCGCCTTCGGCGTACCCGCCACCGAATTGCTGCCGAAGCCGCGGGACCAGCGGACCTCCCACAGGCATGCCACCGAAGGCAGCCTGACTACCGCCCTCACAGCAACCGGCTGGCTTCCCCCTGTGGCTTGCCACCCCAGGCACGCGCTTGGTGCGCTGGTGCCTGGAGCCACCCCTGGGTCAGTGTCCAAAGGAACTGAGAACACAGTGCTGCTATTGACTGTCAGTTGGGTGACTTGTTGGTGGTGTCCCAGGAGAGGAGAATGGGCAAAACCTGCTGTATATTTGTTTATTTTTGGAAAATGTTTTTATTACAAGGTTTTGGGGGAAGTTCTGCACTTGTGCATGTGAATAAATTATGCCCAAAGGGGGGTTTTGTACCAGACACTAAGAGACTATGTTCCTTTGTATGAGCTAGAGAAAGGGGAAGCTGAGGCAGGTGCATTGTTCTGCCACAGCCTGCTGCCAGAGGGCTACCCGCTGCGCCACCTTATGACACAGCCCCTCTCTCAAACAATAAGCATCACTGTTGGCTCTGCTTTTGTTCTGATAATAAACTGGAATGAGGGCTGTATTCTCTCTGCTGGGCAAATGGGGCAAACTTCAGTAAGTCCGTGGAGATGCACCCATTTACACTAGTGGGGAATTTGGCCCATTACTATTTATTGTTTGTGCTGTAATAGTGACCAAGGAGAACAGGCACCATCATGCTAGGCACTGTTTAGATCTAATGGAAGACAGTCCTTATCCCGAAGGGCGGGTATGCATGCATGCATATATGTGTGTGTGTGTGTGTGTGTGTGTGTATATATATATATGTGTGTGTGTGTGTATATATATATATATCTATATATATAGATATATATATAGATATATATATGTATTTCTAAGGTGCTTAACGGTGTTGTATGCAATCATCATTCACATAATGAGTCTTCAAGGTCTCAGTATTCTTAAGGGAACTGGGTAAGCAGCATTCAGTAAAGATAGGGTGACATGTAAAAGAGTCAGAGGATTGTTTTACCTTTCGCTTCTCGGGGTGGGTGGGGGGTGGGTGAGTAGATTGACAAGCTATGCCCTGACCCGCGGACACTGTGTTTGACCCTAGAAGCATTTGGAGCTCAGCCAAGAATGCAAATACTTTTCGGAGGCTGCAGGAACTGTGGGATAGCTTCAGTCCTCCAGTCCATGAGCATCCATTTGATTCTTTGGCTTTCCGTTACGCTTGTCACGCTGCAGTGCGCTGAGTCCCTGCTATGGCGTCTGTCTGGAGATTTTTAAAAAAGGATTCTGAATTTCATCTTCTGTAACGGAGCGCTGATAGAACGGATTTGCCTGCCCTTACAGCGATCACATCCGCATGGTCCATGCGGGAGCTCTTTTTTTATTTTGATTTCGGACTGCATCACCACCCGTGCTGATCGGAGCTCCACGCTGGGCAAACAGGAAATATTCAAAAGTTCGCGGGGCTTTTCCTGTTTACCTGACCACTGCATCCGAGTTCAGATTGCGGTCCAGAGCGGTCACTGGTGCACTGTGGGATAGCTCCCGGAGGCCAATACCGTCGATCAGCGTCCACACTAACCCTAATCCGATATGTTAATACCGATACTAGCGTTACTCCTCTCGTTAGGGAGGAGTACAGAAACCGGTTTAAAGAGCCATTAAAATCGATATAAGGTGCCTCCTAGTGTGGACGGTTTTGGCGTTAAATCGGTTTTACGCTCCTAAAACCGATTTAAACGCCTAGTGTAAACCAGGCCTTAGTCATATGTTGAGTAATCGTAATACACGAGTCATTCAGACCTCTTTACAGCCAGGTATGCATTTTCTAAGACATGGTAAATTATTTCAATAGACTAGATGGAATGTCATCCAGAAGGCAGTATACAAAAGTCAGCTTTAGTACTCAGTAAGTATATTACATAACTTATTGATGTGTTGTTCAGATGTCCATGTCTCCGCTCTGGTTGGAGCTGTCATCTTGAGGAGTAGCTGGAACTTTTTCAGTCAAAGTGCTATGTAATTACAGGTTTAATGTCATGGACTTTTTTCTTACTAGAAGAAGGAAAAATACCACGAATAAGTGCCTGTGTTTGATGGGTCTTCAAGGAGTCACTTCTTTAGATTCATATCTCTTAGATCTTCCATCCAGATGCTCTTTGACTCAAAGTGAAGAGAATCAAATAAAATGATTCATGCTTCTTCTTTAATGAAAATTCTGACTGGTGGTCTGTCTGTAACCACTTTTCCTGTGGTCTTCACAGCAAAATAATTCATGTAAAAAGCATGCTTTTTATCTTATTTTCCTTCATCCAGTAGCAAACCTCAACTTTCACTGATAGTTTTAGCCACATGAAGCCACTTTCTTTTCACTACATCTCTCCTTTTTCAAGTCTGTCTACTTTTTACTATTGGTCCTTTGGTGTGGCTTGTGGTTAGATTGCTTTAATTTCTCCTGGTGTCTGAACCTTACCCTGAACAGTAAAATGTGACCTACTAAGAAGTTAAATTTAAGTTCTGCTCCTAGTGGTGTATATGCCTGAGCATTCCCATGTGTGTTAAGTATTAATGCCACTATATTTTCTTTTAAACACAAGGTTAATGCTTTACAAATAATGTTTTATCTGTTATTTGCCAACTTCCTCATTTGATGTCTACTTAGACAGGAAAACTTCCTTCTTTCACTCTGTGGGTTGGTTCTCTGGAATGCTATTATGTGATTTTAAAAAGATGAAGAAGAAAAAACAACCCAGAAATCATATAAAGAAAAATAAATGCACTTGCATTATCCTAGTCCCATATTAGGGAACATCTTAATAGGAATGACATTGTTCCTGTGGTCATAATGTACTGATATTCTGATTTATAATAACGTGTGCATTTTAAGAGACCTCTTCTCATGCCCAATACCAGGTTTGCCATTTTTTTGCTGGTGTCATACTAGCACAATCTTCAGCTAAGGTGATTATTGGAAATGAAGAAAGGCAGTGATATGCTGTCAATATTTTAGCATGGGCTCCCACAAAAATGGTCCCACTTCACCTGTGATAAATTCTGTCTCTCAGAGAGCACATGCACCCAGAGGAATGAGTGAGTGACAGGAGAATGTATTAATTTGCTTCCCCATTTAAACAAAACTGGATTCTTATAACCAAGGTAGGAGAAATATCATGCAGAACATATATTAAGTGCACTTGCCTGGAATTGTTTATACTTCTTTCTGGAAATACATACTGAGAATATTGATCGTGTAGCACAGGGTTGAATGTGTGTCACTTGAAATGGTGTGTGTGTACTAGGGTCACCAGGTGTCCAGTTTTCAACCGGAATACCTGGTAGAAAAAGGATCCTGGCAGCTCTGGTCAGCACTGGGGGTCGTTGACTGTCCGGTTGGCGGTACCGCGCAGCTTGGCTGGCAGGCTCCCTGATGGTATCTCAATACACGGCTTCTGTTTATCAGATAAAAATAGATGTGCTTATCCATAGCTTTAATGATAAAGAATTAATGTATTTTAATAAACATTTATCCCCACTGGGTTGAAAGCAATATTTGCACTCAATAAACTAGAGCTTTAAAAGCCACATTATTGCACACTTTGCCTCTAAAATTTCATAATGATTTATGGAATTGATCCACCAATGATAATTTAGTAATACACCTTTACAGTCTGTTTGGTCAAAGACCCACAACACTACAGTTCTCAATTGTTTTCACTAACACAAAGGTGGTTGTTGTTTTTTTGCAGTGAGATAAGTTACACAAAATAGTTATTTTGCTGTAAAATCTGAAGTGGAGACCAGGCATCTTGTACAGTTTGTCATGAGATAGATAGGTGAATTTGGCACTGTACACCTCACTTCTGTGCTTTGTGCCCACTAGGATTTTACATTAGGTATTTGAATGTGAATATGCACCTTTTCTTGTTCTGAGAAATGCCCAATAGTTCTGAAATCCATTTAGTAAACAGTGATCTGGTCTGAAACAGTTATGTTCTATCAAGGCATTGTTTCACTGAGAAGTCTCTATAATCACTTGATCATTGCCTGTTAGGTTCACTCCCTCAGGGGCACCTGGCATTGGCCACTGTCGGTAGACAGATACTGGGCTAGATGGACCTTTGGTCTGACCCGGTATGGCCTTTCTTATGTTCTTATGAATATTAATATTGTAATGAGCTGGGTTAAAACTTTATTATGCATTGAGTTAAAATCTTGTTGAAACTGATGTGTGAATGTACCCTTCATTTAAGATTGCTGTAAGGGACACTTAAGGGGCCACACCTAAAACAAGGCACAATGGAGTGTGACTGGAAACTATGTCCAGATGGTGGAGGGTTCCACTGGGTATTGTTCTGACCAGGTGGGTGGGTATCTCTCTGTGGGTGTGGAAGAATCTGATGGGGAGTGGGGACAGACAAAAAACTGTCAGAGAAAGAGAGAAGCAGAGAAAGAAAGCCAAGCAGAAAACTGTAAGCACAGTATGACCCTGTGAGAAGCCTAGAGAGAGCTTTTGGCTTTGGTGCTGGCTACAGGGCCGCCCAGAGAGGGGGGGGGGCAAGAGGGGCAATTTGCCCCAGGCCCCGAGCCCCACAGGGGCCCCCATGAGAGTTTTTCGGGGCCCCTGGAGCGGGGTCCCTCACTTGCTCCGGGGGGCCCGGAAAACTCTTGCGGGGCCGGGCGCAGGAGCTTCTCCGCTCCCGGTCTTCGCCGGGGGGGGGGTCCTTCTGCCCCGGGGTGGAAGGACCCCCCGCCCGCGAATTACCGCCGAAGACGGAGCGGGACCCGCCGCCGAGTTCAGCCCGGTCTTCGGCGGTAATTCGGCGACGGGGGGGGCCCTTCCCTTCAGGAACCTGCCGCCGAAGTGCCCCGAAGACCCGTGGCGGGGACCCCCCGCCGCCGAATTACCGCCGAAGACCAGGCTGCGCTTCGGCGGCGGGTCCCGCTTCAGCGGTAATTCGGCGGCGGGGGGTCCCCGCCGCGGGTCTTCGGGCACTTTGGCGGCGGGTCCCGGAACGGAAGGGCCCCCCGCTGCCGAAGACCCCGGGCTCCTGGAATCCTCTTGGCGGCCCTGGCAGGCTAAAATGCTTGAAGGTGTAAGGAGAGAATCTAGCCTCTGGTTTTGGTTCCTCCTGCATATTTGGAGAAGCAGAACTTTGTAAATAAACATTCCTTGTAAATAAACAAGATTTCATCAGTCTGGTATTTTCTTTATCATCAGTTTCTACTCCAAATTGGATCATTCTTGGGGCCCCAAACTTTGACTACTCACTTGGGTCAAAAAGGTGCAACAATATAGACTACTATGGGCCTAAGAAGCTGCTGTTTTTTATAGTGTCAAGAATTCACATTACAATGGCTTCCTGTTTATACATTTATCTAATTTGCTGTATATTACATGTTTGAAAGGCTTTATAAATTGACAGGTTTATCTAATAGTATTTAATAGTTCTCTTTTAGGCTGGTTGAATCACAGTTTTCAGACCATTAATTTGAGTTTTACATTAGTTCTGTATCAGGGAATAATTAGAATAGCCATGGTAAATAATAAGTAGGATTCAAGTTATGAAACAAAATTGCCATGTGAATTCAGTGCCTGCGGCCTATCAGGGTTTAGTCATCTGTTACAAGTCATCTCCGTTCCTCAGCCATTTTGTGTGGAGTTGCGAGAGCTGCTTAGCTACCTGACTCCAGGAGAGGGTTCCTTCTGTGAACTGGAAGCTGAGATAGGCGCTGAACTCCATGAGAGATGTGGAGCTTAGGACATGTCCCTCTCATCAGCTTCTCCCATTGGTTAGCTTAGTTGGCGCCTTTCCTAGTGTGCTGGCTTTTGTGGATCCCATTCTGAGGCACCCATGCATGCATAGGGAGGCTAGGTGCCTAACGCAGCCTTTGTGGATTCCAGTGATTTTTCTGGGCACCTAAAGTCAGATGTTGCAACGCTCACCCCAAGTGTTGTATCTGTTTAATATTTCATATGTGATCTATTCAGGCACTAACCTCTGTGATCCTGTTTGAATGATAACATAGTTTAGGTTATCAGTTTTTGCTCACATCAAATCATCAATATTTGTCTTCTATATCTAAACACCAAATTTACTAACACATTGTGATGCTAATACAAAAGAATGAAAAATAGCTGACATGACACCACTTTCATTTTGCATTTGTTTAACAATGCTGACCTAATATGTTTGACTCATTCAGCACTGCCCCTGAGCAAAAAGACTATTGCTTATTTCTGTATCTTGGACCTAAGCCTTGCATGAATTCCAGATGGCAGCCTAAATGATCTTTTATGGTTAAGAAGAATCCTTTCACGTGCTCATGCATGTTTTCTGCTTGCACATATAGAATTGAATGCTATTATAATTGCTGTAGGCCCCAGTGCTTGCACATATAGAATTGAATGCTATTATAATTGCTGTAGGCCCCAGTGGATTAAGTAAATATATATTTTTGAAGAGGTAATTTCTCCCCCATCTCTTTTATGTGGTTCTGCATGGTTGGCAGATGTTTATCTGAAGGTAGTAGCTTTCAGTCTGCTGTTTTTATGAATATTTTATCATATACAAGATTCCTTGTTCCATCATTTATGTGTTTATTGATTAACAATTACTGTAGGTTCAGAATACATGGGAGAAACTAATACCAAATCTCCCTCTTCCTTCCCTTCCTCCTTCCTGTCCCCCCAAACTATATTCACTCCTGATTTGAACGCAACTTCAAAGCCACCCACGCCGCTACAGGCAGGTTAGTTTTACCGCTGATTGCCTTTGTAAATCAGGATAAATGTGTAGAACCCATGCAGTAGAACATAATTTTCCTTCTTTTTTTTTCCTGCATGTAAGCGTTTTATCTCTCACTGAGGGGCTTCCAGGGAAGATTATCCTCCCACCCCTCAATTGGAAATGTATGGCCAAGGGGTTACATCACCTCAAGGAGGTGATTCAGGATATTAGATTGAATTGATGGAGCTGTAGGGTTTCCATCTACTTCAAGTGCATTTCCACCATATTGCCCCTTTATTTCTCCCATCTTTGTCTCACAGTCACATTGCCACTGATTTACTTCACATATACACCTCCATGAGGTACCTGTTCAGCATCTGCTCCTTAAAGATTTCCAGTGCATTGTGGAACCTTTGAAGGAGATTGGGAGGCCTCAGAGGATTCCACCCCCTCATTCTGCCCCTGCAAAAAATGATTTAGTAAAATTTGAAACAGTTAGAAAAATATGCACCAGTGGCATCTACTTCATTTCATGAATCTCTTGGCTCAGTGATCTGACATATAACTGAGGAGGTAATGGTGCTGTACACTAAAGTCTTACAGTGTCACCGTCGTGTCTTGCCAGTTTGAAAATGTGGGTGTCTTGCTGCTGAACTCAAACCTGGCCACTGGAAGTGTCAGTGCATTTTGTGCAATGCGTGTGGCAGAGGGCCTGCGGAGCTTTTTAAACACTTCACTATCAAAGCAATTGTGTCCCTTTTGATAGGGTATAATGCAGCATTCATTTCTGTGTTTTGCTGTTTTTGTGGAATGGATGGATGAGCCAAAGGCCGACTTCTACTTACAAAATTCTTCAGGGCATGTTGGCGCTGTGGCTCATGGTTCCCTGCTTGATAAGTGCCTTCCACACTAGGGGGAATGTCCCAATAATTCATAGTCAAGGTTTCTTATATATGGCGTTGTGGTTTTTTTTTTCCCAAACAGATTCCTTGGTTGGTTGTGTTGGTAATGGTTGAAGGAGTTTGTGTTTGTACCCAACAGCCTCCATTTATCCTCCTATTTGCTCTTACATTATCCAGGGCCACTGTACATTACAAACAAAGCCAAGCACAAGAAGCTTTGGATTTCTGCAGCCTCCCTGTTTCTCTCTACCTCTGTATACAGTAACCTAGCGTATGATGATGATTATATATTTCCTGGTAGTGCCTTGTAGCTCCAGTCGTGGACCCGGGACCCATTGTGCTATATGCTGTACAAACAGAGAACAAAAAGCCCAAGAAGCTTACAGTTAATGTCTCTGTCCTTTCATTCTATCTGCCACTGTTAGTGCAAAAATCTTCTCCATTGCATTGCCTACCCTTTGGAATAGCCTCCCTGTGTCTCTCCACTTCAGCTTTCCAAATGACTGTACTGGAACAACGTGCTACAGGGTTAATATATTCACATATTTATCTTTTGTTTTTTTAAATTACATTGTATCCAGCCAGTGCACTTACCATAACACCAGTTTGTTTTCTAAGCAGTGTTGCCTCCTTCCTTTGTTATCAGAGCAATGTTCTTTAAGTAAGGAAATATATTTCTCAGTTCCTCGCCCCTTCCTTTCTGCAAGTGCAGACACTCCTGGTTTTAAGCAGGAACATTGTTAAACAGGACCATTGAACTTCTAGTTAAAATTTTTGCATCACATTATTGGGGCCATTGGATCCAAATTGGTGACTTTGGACCCTTCTCAAATTATCATGCAAACATAATAGGAACATCCTAAAGAGAGGTTCTTTAGAAACAGACCTTACACAGGGTAGGCAGATCCAATGTACCTTAAGGAGCTGTGTTCTACTAAGCTAATAACTTTTATCAAGCCTATTAGAATTGTATTTAATGTATTTTTTCCCTGTGTACCTAGTTCTTGGGATCCTTCTGAATTCTGAGCAGAGATTGTAAACATAGTAAAGGGCAGATGATTGCAGATTTATCATGAAGAAGCATAGTCACTTCTGCTGGGTTGTTGCTTTCAGTGCTTTTAAACTGTGGAACACATACTTTTAAGGTCACAGTTTTAGACAACTACGTTTAAAAATAATTCAGTTTCTGTCAGAAGTAGGGGTTCCAAAACATATTTGAATAGAGTATCATCAATAATATGGTGATTCGGAAACTGCTTCAGCCCTATATTTCTATTTACCTTCCAAGACTGTACAATTTAATTAAACCAACAGAGGGGAAAAAAGCTATACTCAATATTACGTCAAACTGCTATTGGAAGATTTGGACTTTAAGATTGGTGTGTGAATAGTTTAAGCCTGGTGTAATAAGCTGATAATGATTAACATTCCAAATCAAGATGGAAGATTATACACAGCACCACGCAAGTCAAGTCTGTTGTAAAGTGGTTGCATTCCCTTCGGGCTCAATGACGTAACTATCATATGTGTCAGTGTGACCCTTTTTCCTAATTTATTTGTGGTGCTGCTTTTTCTAATCTTCGCTGTGTTCAGCGTATTATTAATGTAAATTGCAATACGTATTGGTTACACTCATGACTCAAAGAATATAGTAATAGTTTCTATTTCATTAATCTTTAAAACCCTTTGTTAATGTTTACAGGATGGAATACATGATGTGTTAGGGCACTGTATCTGTTTAATCATGGACCCAGGGACTCCTCCCTGCCTTATCCTCAGTGACAACAACTTTTGCACTGGCCTGCAGCAGAGCTGTCCCTTAGTAATCCAGTCACAGCTTTCTCCCCGTAGAGGGTGAATGTAGGGCTTAAGTTTAATGAAGAGCCTTGCCTAGAACCTCCACACCAGGTAAAATACATGTATAATGTAGAGTTTGTGTGTGATAACCAAGATGGAATGATTTTATATTAAGGCTTAACATGTTTGGAATGAGGCCCAAAGTTGGGTGCTACCAACACCATTGGGCATGAATTAATAGAATACAGTTCTTGTGCTGGTCTCACTTTGATTATTAAACCTTCTATTAAAGCAGTTAATTACAATAAAATAATCCAATACATGTATTGTATTTATTATTTCATGTCTAGAATGCTGGTTGTGGCACTCCACCTTGGTCTTACATACCTAACATTACATCAATACAGCACTATTTACACCCTGTTGTGTTGTTTAAATAGAACTCTCCATTATAGAAGTGAAAATTATAAAATATTTTAAAATTATTTATGTTGGTAATTTAAGTGATGAGGTTATTGAATTTTGAGCCATAAATATATGCAGTGCAATTTACTGCTGGTAGTAAATTGCACTGATTGCACTCATGGTTTGGAAATCTTATTAGTCAATCAGATCAATCATTTTCTCTCACCTGTTTCATAACTGTGTTATCAGAAACCATTTCAAGTGAATACCTTTGTAGCACAGAAATATTATTTTAATAGAACTGCTTTCTAGTGTTTCATTTCTTGTATGTTAGACATTAGTATTTTATAAGAATTTAGGGCATGCAAGGAATAAGATTGGGGCTGAAATTCAATACAGTACAAAAGCTGGGAATAGAATTTAGCACTCTAATATGGCAAACATACCTCTCCACCACTTTCTTGCACTACCTCTTAGAAAGAATATGCCAAATTTAAGAATTTAGCTTATGAATCCTCTGCTAGGGGCTACTTTAGACTGCATATTATGTATTATGGCTGTCAACTAATAGCAGCTGTTGTAATTAATCCTTTAGCTCAATTGGTAGAGGTCTGAGCTACAGTGCTGAAAGTCTAGGACTCAAATCCCGCAGACAATGGGGAAAAGGGTGGTATTATAGTTGCACATCATAGAAATGTTTTGTCTTTTTAAAGAAACCTAGGATATTACATTTAGAAATATAACGGTACATTAAAATATATTACTGAGCTTGCAAAGTCAAATGTTCAAAAGTTAGGAAATGCCATAATAAAGATTGTCTGTGCAGCCTTAATTGAGCTACCTTGTGTGCTTTCATTATGAATACACAGTCTTTAATTACATGATCACGTACTGTTTTTTCCATGGGAACCCTGCCTCATTTAGTGTAGAGGATGGACCTACTCTGGGGATAAATCAGGGTTGCATAGGGAGGGAGTCTATTGTCTGTATGACCCCTACTTCATTTATTGCAGAAGTTGGAAGGTGTGTAGAGGTGGAATGAGGTGTGGGATGAGGCCAGGGATTGCAGACAAAGAAAAAATGGTCTCATGGTTAAGGCTGTTGAATGCTGTCCTGGAAAACTGGATTCTATCCCTGCCTCTGTCAAATATTTCCTACACAAGGTATAGGCAAATCATTTAAACCAAACTTTTCACAGATGGGCACTAAATGCATGTTCCTTGTTTTTTGGATGCCTTACTGGAGACACCTGGGACCAGATTTACAGAAAGATCAGCATTTTCAGAGACAGAATCTTAGGAAAATAATGCTGCCAAACTCTAACCTGCTTTTACTGAACATGTGCGAATTGTCATATTTCAGAGGCTTATATATTCCCAGATGATATAGGAATTCAACCCAGATCTTCTGAGTCCCAGTCTAGTAGCTTAACCGCAAGACTATCCTTCCTCTTTCCTTAATTTTAAAGTTTAGATTATAGGCAAGTAATACAGATTTACAAAAACAGCTTTACACTATGAGCTGCCCTTTTAGAGGGGAATAAAAATTGCTCAGCAGGAAAACCATGTCAAGGGAGAATGTGGCAAAAACCAGTTAAACCTGAAATGTTGTTAAATATTTACAGCTGAGTCTCTCATTAGAGATCTCTGGCTTTGTTAATATAAATGACTTATAACTAAAGAATATGTGAGGAGGGGGTATTGACTGAGGCACTGGTATAATGAACATTGCAATAAAACCACTCTCCTTCCTTGTTAGGGAAATGCTTCTCCTGAGGTTTTGTGTCTTTACTGAGTTAGCACTGCAATTGCAGCTGTGATCTTGATTGTTCCTGACTGATCAAGCTTGTCAGTGAGTCAAAAGCAAAGCACAAGCTCTGATCAGCCATTAAGAAGAATTTTTTGTTGAATATTAATAGTCTAATAGATATTTAGTTTTAGGTTGAAAATGTCTAGTATGTAACTAGTAATACTGTTAACAAATCTTGACTGTATGTGTATGCTCAGATTGTTTAGGATAATAATTTAAACAAAACATAATGTTATGTTGATCTGAATGGCATCTACATTTTCTTTTAGCTTGTACTAATGCTAATGCAGACCAGAATGTGTGCCCAACAGCAGGGCAGTCAGTGTAGAAGACTGGAATTAGTTAACACTAAACATAGATAAAATAATGCACTTAATTTTGATGTTTAATGTCAGTAGTAGGAAACTGCTGATTTTGAGCTAAAATGTTGGGGAAAAATTCAGCCCTTATGGGAGCAGTCCTATAGAATTTTATAAGAATAGAATCACTGGGATTCTATAGAAATTCAAAGGTGTTATATAGAAATTTATCTTAAAACCTCATAGAATTTAATAGAGAATTACACCCTAACTATAGAATTCTACAGATTAGTTTAGGAATTCTATAGAAAAGAGATCAAAAGAGCATTGACTTGCAATCTAGTTTTTTGGACCAAGTTCATGCCTGTGTCACTCCTGTGTGCTGCATCTGAGGATGCTAAACGAATTGGCGGATGTGATTGCAGAGCCATTGGCCATTATCTTTGAAAACTCATGGCGATCGGGGTTGACTGGAAAAAGGCTAATGTAGTGCCCACCTTTAAAAAAGGGAAAGAGGAGGATCCAAGGAACTACAGGCCAGTCAGCCTCACCTCTCTGGAAAAATCGTGGAGCAGGTCCTCAAGGAATCAATTCTGAAGCACTTAGAGGAAAGTGATCAGGAACAGTCAGCATGGATTCACCAAGGGCAAGTCATGCCTGACTAATCTAATTGCCTTCTATGATGAGATAACTGGCTCTGTGGATGAGGGGAAAGCAGTGGACATGTTATTCCTTGACTTTAGCAAAGCTTTTGATATGGTCTCCCACAGTATTCTTGCCAGCAAGTTAAAGAAGTATGGGCTGGATGAATGGACTATAAAGTGGATAGAAAGCTGGCTAGATCGTTGGGCTCAACGGATAGTGATCAATGGCTCCATGTCTAGTTGGCAGCCGGTATCAAGCGGAGTGCCCCAAGGGTCGGTCCTGGGGCCAGTTTTATTCAATATCTTCATTAATGATCTGGAGGATGGCGTGGACTGCACCCTCAGCAAGTTTGCAGATGACACTAGACTGCAAGGAGTGGTAGATACGCTGGAGGGATGTGATCATTCCCTTCTATTCGACATTGGTGAGGCCTCTTCTGGAGTACTGTGTCCAGTTTTGGGCCCCACACTACAAGAAGGATGTGGAAAAATTGGAAAGAGTCCAGCGGAGGGCAACAAAAATGATTAGAGGGCTGGAGCATATGACTTATGAGGAGAGGCTGAGGGAACTGGGATTGTTTAGTCTGCAGAAGAGAAGACTGAGGGGGGATTTGATAGCTGCTTTCAACTACCTGAAAGAGGGTTCCAAAGAGTATGGATCTAGACTGTTCTCAGTGGTACCAGATCACAGAACAGGGAGCAATGGTCTCAAGTTGCGGTGGGGGAGGTTTAGGTTGGATATTAAGAAACACTTTTTCACTAGGAGAGTGGTGAAGCACTGGAATGGGTTACCTAGGGAGGTAGTGGAATCTCCTTCCTTAGGGGTTTTTATGGTCAGGCTTGACAAAGCCCTGGCTGGGATGATTTAGTTGGGGATTGGTCCTGCTTTGAGTAAGGGGTTGGACTAGATGACCTGCTGAGGTCCCTTCCAATCCTGATATTCTATGATTCTATGATTCTACAGTCAATGGAGTGAGAATATCCATGGATTTGGCTCGTTACTATATAGTGCTCTTCCCAAATAGGCAAAACAATTCTTGAATTTAAACATAATTGTTGTAGTTTTGGTGAGTGAATAAACACACTTTCCACTAGCCTCTGAACATGGACTACTATCCAAGATGTCATTCTAGGATGATTTTTTCCCTGCTTGTTGTAACTCGTGTTTCTACTGTCAGTAGTGACTACTCATAGGATATTATGCTTCATCTCTACAAACCATATGAGCTCTAAATAGAGTGTATCACACTCAAATAATTGTATAACTGATATTGTGCAAGTGATTTAAATGTACAATTATAACATGTTTCAATATGAAATGTCTATCCAAGTCCATCGTATTGCAAGAATGGTCTCATCTTCTGCAGTCCCGTTGAAATTCTAAATTAAAATCCTTTCAAGTTAAGAATAGTCATTGCAATTCTGCTGCACCAAGGCACCATATAGATCCCTAGAGAGCGCCTTTCCTTAAAAACTAAACTAGACAAAAATATCCTCCATCATCAACTTTTTGCAAGTAGACTGTTGCTTAACTTTTTTAAGTGCCAAACCTTTTTATTAAAACCAAATGGACATAAGGTAATGTATTCATTACTTTAGTTGAAAGGATAGATTTATGTATAGTCTATGACTGACTTTTAAGAGATGAAGGGACAACAGAATGTTATGGTACATCATTGTATCCATTTTATTTCTCAGGAATGTGAGAATGAGAAGTTCCATTAGTCTCACCTGCAGGAGCAAGTGCTTTGAGAACTGTAGGATTTTAGGTTAATGAATTTTGTATACTTTATAAGATTTTACAGTCAGTAGCAGGAATGTATGGTATTTTTTATTTATAGCTGTTATTGTTTTATGTTTATTATCTAATTTAAAAATGTACATGGTGTTTCCTTAGCTTCTTCAGTAAGAAACAGAACTGCAGCTGGTTGGCTGACTCAGTACACTAATGTTCTGGCTGCTAGTGCACTGACCTTCTATACTTCAGTGCTAGGAGTTCAAGTCCTGATTTGGATGCTGGTGAGGAGGATAGCTGGCCTCAGGGAGTGGTGAAAATGCATGCTGTTAATTTGGATGTAGGCAGCTATTCCTGACAGTGCCTCTTAGCAGAAGTCACCAAAGGAAAGAAATGTGGGATAATTTGATTGATTGTTACTGATAGTTGTTTTACAGGTGAAGTAATGCAGTTGTACTTGTTGTTTTGTGGATATTCATAGGCTAAATTTTGCATCTTGCTCTCATGTGTCTTTTCCGTCATAGGTTAATGATGATTCTTGGCCTATGGACATATTACTGAAACCATCCAAGCATGGCTTATAATGCCTAAATAGCCATCTCACAAAGTCTGACTGCTCATAATTATGCCTCACAACATTCCTTGCCTTGTTCCAGTGAATTCACAGCTATAACATCCACAGACGGGGCTCAGCAATCAGAAACACCCTTCTGAGCTGTGTGGAGAGGTGAAGCCTGTTCAGGTGTACATTGTTTGATATGGGATCAATTTCTTTAATGTAAACAATTTTTCTATTGCCTCTGGTTCATGAAAATTTACAGGGATATGTAGTGAGGGAATGGCAGTTCTGAGGAAATTGTGGAAGTGGGTCATAGAATCATAGAAACATACAAGATTAGGATTGGAAGAGAATTCAGGAAATCATCTAGTCCAACCCCCCTGCTCAAAGCAGGACCAACAAAAATAAATTATCCCAGCCTGGGCTTTGTCAAGCCAGGCCCTAAAAACCTCTAAGAATGGAGATTCCACCACCTCCTTAGGTAACACATTCCAGCGCTTCACCACCCTCCTAGTGAAATAGTATTTCCTAATATCCAACCTAGACCTCCCCCACTGCAACTTGAGACCATTGCTCCTTGTTCTGTCATCTGCCACCATGGAGAACAGCCGAGCTCCATCCTCTTTCGAACCCCCCTTCAAGTAGTTGAAGGCTAGTATCTAATCCTCCCTCACTCTCTCTTCTTCAGAATAAACAACCCCAGTTCCCTCAGCCTCAACTCGTAAGTCATGTGCCCCAGCCCCCTGATAATTTTCGTTGCCCTCCTCTGGACTCTCCCCAGTTTGTCCACATCCTTTCTGTAGTGGGTAAACTGCAGCAGTCTCCTGTGGGACTCTCCACATTGTGACCATTTATTTGTAGTCTCTCCCTCCTAGTGATTTTAAAACAACCAGATAAACATTTGACACTATAAAATCAGCTACAGACATTCTTTGCATTGATGCAAGTACGGAAGACTACTTTCTGGTAATAAGGTAATCCTTAAGCAGCCATTTTAGGATAATGTCAGTAGCTAAAGGAAACTACTTGCTCTCACTGTAGAAATGTTGTGGTGGCAGCCCTCATGTATTACGTGGGACTTTGTCGGTGACCAGCAAGTCTGCCATGCTTTTAAAGGGATGTAATTGTAAATCCAGGTCTGAAATGAGCCAACGCTCTTAATTACATGTCTCTAAAATTTAATGAAATTATTTAATACTTCACCTTTTCCCCATCCCAAGGGTGATGGCTGTCCCTGCTGTAAACAGACATTCAATCCTGAACCACATTTGATATTACTGTAAAAAAAAAGAATCTGCACATTTTGGCTCTGTCACACTAAATCACTGGTGCCAAAGCTGGCTCTCCTACAGTTCCCTTCTGCCACTGGTGAACTCTTCCTTTTTATTATCCCCATTTCTCCCTGGATTTTCTTGAGCCTCCTCTGGAAAGGTTGGAGCCTGGCACTTAGAAGAAGAGTACTTTAGAAATTTCAGGTCTTCAGCTAGAGATGGATTTGCTTCTGTTCAACAACATCTATGGCAGCTGGTGCCTGACTCCCGAAAGGTCCAGAGCTTACTTGTATAAGGCAGAGGCCAGATCCTGGAAGAAAAGGAGATAAATATTAAATCAGAAACATGGTCCATACAATCCTGAAATATTGCTAGCTACATTGTTCCTTGCTGGCAGATGCAGCCTTCTGTAGACAAAACTCTAGATAAAAACTAGTATTATTAATATGTCATAGTTGAAAGTTCCATTTTTTTCTCCCCTTCCTTCCTTCCTTCCTTCCTCTTTTTCTGTATTTTTAAGCATTGTCTCTTTTTCCTTAAATCCAGGTGGAAGTGTAATGATTGATTTTGACTAGAAGTAGATAAAAAACAAACAGAAAAACACTTGTGTGAAAATTATTTGAAGGAGTTTTGTACATTTCTACTTCAGATTCTCTGCAGGGTGACAGCGCAGAATTACAGTGAAGTGGAAAATCTGAGGCAGTTGGAAGAAAACATATAACAGTGTAGCTCCACTTGAGTTTCTGTTCCATACTAAAACTGTGTTCAGAGAACATTACATTAGCATGGCTAAGGACTCTGGAGTCACACACTGCTACAATTTGGGTTGCATGCACAGCCTTAATGCTGCCCCCTTATGAGTAAGAATTACAATACAATTATAGTACCTCTCTCATTTCTAAAGCATGTCACCCACTAATCATAAAATGTGTATTGGACTGGATTGCACCCCCAAGATCTACCTGCAGATGGAATCCTTCACATGTGGATCTTTCCCATCAGACCATGGCATCATTACCCCTTCCTAGGACCCCGCTCTGCAGGAGGGAGATCTGCATGGAGGTTCTCACGGGAGCAGGCTGGGGTGGGGAATGGACAGCCCTATGATTTGTGGGGCCAAGCCTGAGGTTTCACACCAACTCACGCCAAGGACCGCATGAGGACTCATTGGAAAACACCGTACAATGTAGGGCCTGGGTCTGTATTGCCTATTCTGTAGGTGGAGATCCTCTTTATGAGTGTGTAAGGGGGGATCCCTGGTGCACCTGTGGACAGTAGGAGTCCTTGGTAGTGGAGCTCCATTGAAGGCACACTGCAAGGGAGAAAGTAGGAAGTGGGGGGCTACATAGGGCACAGAGCTGGCATGGATGGCTCGCTGAAGGTCCCACAGATTTCCCTGTGGATACACTAGGTTTTGGGAAAGCCCTGTGATTTGTTGTGTGTGGGAGTCCAGGCCTGCTGCCAATGGAATAACTGGTGAGAGATTGTATCAGAGGGGGGACCCTTGAAGAGATTCCACTTTAACCCCTCCCCCATATGGCTTACTGCGGGAGGGGTGAGCTTGTCCATTATTACTAGTGATGCCCCCAACAGTTTCTCATTTCCCCACCCTCTCCCAACCTAGCATGCCTGGCAGTGCTGAAACTTGCCAGACAATACATTCAACTGCTGAACTATGAGCACAAACTTCCCTGGATGGTATATTTTGTGCATGGAGGTGAAGAGGGGAATTGTAGAGAAGGAGAGAGAGGGGATGGCAACACTGGCTCACATATACTAATGTGCCACGATACTCTAGTGGACACAGCTGTTATTGATGATTAGCCCTGAGAAGGATAGCTTTTTCTAGACTGCCAGCCAAATTAATGAATAGCACACAAATTCAGCGCTTAATTGCATGTGCACAGCTCCCATTAATTTAATTGGAACGTTCATAATCCCTCAGCAGGTGCACTAGGATAGAATTTGGCCCTGTATCTGCAGAGTCTTAGTCCCTTGTGCATTTAAGTATCATTGCACAGCATCAACCATTAAACTTTTATTATGCTGGAGGAAGGCAGCACTTCCTGATTTGGCTAAGGTTACTAAAGGGGAAGGCAATTTAACTCTAGAAGGTTATGTTTATAAGCTACTGTAGTGGAGCAGTAAAATAAGACATTGTTTATCACGTCAGTCATTAATGTAGCACAACTGAATTGTTCCCTAATTATTTTTGGCATGGGTCATTACATAAAATGAACCAGGAGCACATAAAAACCACTCTCAGCAAAATCAAGAGTGGGGAAAAAAACAAGTTATTGCTATCTTGCAAGCATGTTTCTCAGCAGTAGATCCATGCTGCCTGAGAGATGGCTGGAGCACTTTGTTACACTGGTCACAGAAGATTCTTTCCACCTCTGTTTGAAGCCTTCATTCTACAGACTGTAACAGTTTAGATTTAAATATAGCGAGATGCTCACTGAGAAAAGCGTTCAGATATGTTCTAAAAACTAAGGAGCTTCTGGGACCTTTTTGAAGGCTACAGGCCAAACTCTGAGAGGTTCTGAGCAGTTGCCAATAGAAGTTGCAGGTACTTAGCAGGAATGGATTAAGGCAATCTGAAGCCCTAAGTATGGCACAACCCACAGCCCCTTATGGCTCTGCCCCTGTGGTCCCATGCTTAAATACAGCCCCAACCCCCGATCCAGAAGAGGTGCTGGCAGCAGGGAGCAACAGTTTATTTCCTCTTTATCCAATCACACTCTTCTCCTGTCACTCAGAGAGTTCTCTTCTTGGGATTCCAGACCAATGGGTCTTGGAGTCAATACCTCATAGAGATGAATAGGGCAGTTCACCCATCTCAGAGCTATTGTTTCAGACAATCTGCTGACTCAGGCATATAATTGCTGCAGTGATTACTCTCGCGTCATGTTTTCAAGCTTTTCTTTGCCAGCATGAGGGCTAGAATTATTTTTATAATTAATTTTTTTTATTGAAACCTGAGAATGATGTAATTGCGGGAATCCAGGAACCAGAGCTCTAGGTGTGGATCTGGTATCTACACCTTATCTAGCCCTCTGATCAGTACCAGTCAGGATTAAATCTTAGGTTTGGATAATAAATGAAGGACACAGTTTTAATCTTGTAATTACAATACAAAACCAAGACTAGGACCTAGAGGACTCAGTTTGTGGATAGGTCTACACTGCCACTTAAATCAATGTAACTTATGTCATTCAGGGCTCTGAAAAAGACCACCCCCTTGAGTGACGCGAGTTACATTGACTTAAGTGCTGTCCATGCCAGTGCTATGTCAGCAGGCGATGCTCTCCTGCCGACATAGCTTCTTCCCTCACGGAGGTGAAGTAATTATGTCAACAGGAGAACGCTCTCCTATTGGCATAGCACGTCTTCACCGGACGCACTAGAGCGGTGCAGCTGCGCCAGTGTTGTGCCATCGTGTCGACTTGCCCTGTGTTTCAACAATCTTTGGTAGCTGGAGTTAGCAGAGTTGCTCTTTTAGTTTAGCTGTCTGTCTGGTCCCTCATCTGGAGCAGCCAGGTTTTGCTTCCACCCCTGACTTCACTCTTCAGATAGTTGCAGTTGGCTTGTGTGATGGTTTAAACTGTGCAAGGCTGTCTCTGCAGTGTGTGTGTGAGCACTATATGGGCCTTGGCTGATGTCGTCATAACCATCTGTGTATAAAGTCAAACTCTGGTTTATCTGAGGGGTGATGTAAAGAATTATGGCTAATACACTAACTAATGCTGCCAGCAGAGTTGCTTCTCTAACCTTTCTGTCAAAGCACCTACTGATTTCTCCCTGTAGTGCAATTTAATCATTAGTATGTGAGTTACTGTGATGTTAAAATATATTTGAGACCACTGCAATCACTGGCATAAACGTTCTCCATAATATCCCTCATGTATTTGTTCCTTGATGATTTAATCATGCTTTCTTATTATAGTGTTAACATGGATAATCTTCTCTGTGGGCATGGCATATGATTTTACTGGCATGCTATAGTAACCTGAAGCCATTATTTCCATTGGCAGCAGGAAGCGACATTTTATGTTGTCGCTCAATACCACTGAACATTAACCCTGTTATAACTATAGCATCTGCTTTGGTGCTAAATATTGTTCTTTACTGATACTGTGCTTTCAGGATAATTTAAGATCTGCGCTTTCATTAGGATTACTTCTCCCGGCTTCTGCATTCTTCTCTCTTTCTCTTTTCTATTAGTGCAGAAACGCTAGTGTCCATAAAGACATCCACTTGTAGCAATGGATTTGTACCCTGCAGACTTCCTTGCCAGATATTGATCCAAACACATTGACATAGTCTCCCTCTAGTCTCGTGCTTCCAGTTTTTCTTTCCTCAGGAGGTAGCAGCTCTTTACAAATGATGCCAACATAACACTTAATGCCAACTGAAGTGCTGGTTGAGTTTGTTTGCTGCATCAAAATTACATGTACTATGTGTCAGAACAACTCTAGGCATTAATAGAGAAAATTTCAGCTGATGCTGACCATGCACATAAAATCCTGGAATCTAATCCAGATGCCTTCTTATTTGCACCCAGTCTCTCTCAAACTAGATTTATTTTGACACGAGGACAGAATACTTTAGACTCTTGTGTCGCTTAAAATTAATCTTTCGCCTCTTTCAGTTCCAATATAGGCTTCTCCTTAAATAGGCCTCTGAAGAGTTTCTAATTTTACCATAGGCTTAAAAGAAAAGGAGCTCTTGAAAGTGAGAGTTGATGGAATTATCACTGGCCAGAACTGAGTATAATACAGCCACATACTGTAGTCATTTCCACATAGTCCCCCACAAACAATACCGCTTGCTGCTCTAGGTCCAGTCCTGAATTAGACATAATTGAGCCAAACAGTGGCTCTTTCAGTGGGATAGACATTCCCTAGGAACTATGCTGAGACCATTACACTAACTTTAATTT
Organism: Mauremys reevesii; assembly: GCF_016161935.1. Lineage (NCBI taxonomy): Eukaryota > Metazoa > Chordata > Testudines > Geoemydidae > Mauremys > Mauremys reevesii. Next base: position 92,864,522 of record NC_052626.1, read on the forward strand.
CTTAAAATCTCCCTTCAATCTGTAACTGCTGCTTTGGTTCTGAGAAATAAAATCATGCTCTGCTTCCAAATTGCGAAACTGCTGGGTCAGATTGGGGAGATGATAATCCCAGAAATAAAGTAATATAGGAAATCAACTACACAACTTCAGCCCCAATCTGTGACTGATGGAAGTAGTGAGGGGCACATCACAGAGCAGGGAGAGGGAAGAGAAGTAATTCAGATCAGAAGATAATTTTGGCCCTTCCCCGTGGAAGTAAGTTGACCTAGACTAGAGTTAATTTATTTGTGGAGCATTTTCCTGCCAGAAGATGCCGTCATGAAGGAGAGGTAATCAGTCCACTTATGGTGTCCGATAAATGTAGTGTTACAGAACTAGAGGGATTCCTTGACATCTTTTGTGTAATGTCTGAATCCCATTCTTCCCAGGATGCTGTTGTGGATCAAGTGACAAAAGTTCTTGTTCATTCGAGATTTTGTCCTTTGAATTACTGGTTCTAGGGCCTACTCCTGCTACCTGTGAAATCAATGGCAAAATTCCAATAGACTCCTTATTTGGAAGTTCTGTTGTGTAATAGATATTATCAACAATTAAATAAGAGCTGTTTGTCAGCATTTACAAAATGCATCATTGTAAAAATGGAAACGTGCAATGACATCTATCTGCACAGCATTTGATACACTGGAGTCAGAACTGCCCCTCTTCCAGATCAGCAGAATAGGCATTTGCTTAGGTCAGCAAAATACTTGGGGATTGTTTATTATGAGAGTAGCTGTGAGGGGTGTACATTTTCTAGCTTTCCTAAAGCATTGGAAACCCTAGAGTTGGCACTGCCCTCACCTGTGGTGCAAAATCTTTCCTAATTGGAATTGTGAATATTCAGATGAGTTGAATGTAGATCAGTAAAGAGGGTCTCCTTTGCAGCAATTTGTGAGGAGATTTAGGAAACACAAATGCTGCAACCCACCATGTTCCAGTTCATCCTATATAAGCTCTGAAAGGATTTATCCACCCTTAGCTCAGAACTGGAGGTAATCCCACTCAGTAGGTTAATGTTTCTGTCCTCTGTTCCCTACATCCTATTTGTCAGAAAGACGTCCCATAAATAAAACGAACCCCAACCCTGGCCTGCTATAGTTTGCATGAATCTGGATGCTTATTTCACTGATATCATTTGTTTAACATATGGCTGTTTCTTCTTTTATTGTTTATATTTTTAATACAACTGAAGTGATTTTGTTTTGACCAGAGGGAATATAAAAACAATATTCTGCTCACATTCCCTTCTGAATTAATTGATTTCCTTCGTATAGAATTGGGAATCCTATAATTTTTCCTCCCCCATCTAACAAAAAAAGGAGAAACAGAAATAATTGATTCTCTCTTTGCTTTAATGAAATTTACGGTGCCCAGGAGTCTTTTTCAATGTCTATTCTGTCAGGGCATGTTAGGGTAAGTTGCAGATAACACTGAAGATGCCTATCAGCAAAGTGAATCCTAAACATTAACAATACAGTACCATTTTAAAGCCTTTAGGGAAGCCTTTCCAGTCATCTTAGGTACATTTGTGTTCCAATATGCAAAATTATTTCATTTTTGTTATGAATGTGAATAATAATTACCTAAGGAAGTCTGATGCATTCAAATGAGCAATGGAACAGCACAGCACAAAATTGCAATGCATTTCTAGAACAGCTTGGGAAACCCAAAAGATTCTCCTTTGCACATATACTGCATAAAATCCAATGCTGGAAAGATCAGGGGTGGGGAAAAGGGGAGGTACAAAGCTGAAAATTCACAGATGAAGCTGAACCATACTCCTCTTGAACTCCTTCTGTTAATTCAGACTACACGGGTCTCAGCATGGGCTTTTTCTTTTATATAACATATGTTTGCACTATCTAGAGTGTGGAGTGCTGTTAGTGATTTTTTTTGCCTTCGTCGGTCTGTCAGGATCTCAGTATTATTTTACACAGAGGTTTGTATTTATTTCCTCTATTGTCTTATTGACATTACGGCTGCCAGAACCAGGATGGAAAAACTGAGACCTTCACTCAAATCCCTCCCTGAACTTTGTTATGTTTAGGGTACAAAAATATAATTACTTCACCACATCCATAGTCTCTGTTGGACTCAACTTTGCTAAAATCCATCATGGGATCTGAAGAAATATCTGCTGGGCTTGCTGCTGTCATAGCTTATGACTTGCATGGTTTTCCAGGTGTCAGAGGGGAGGCAATGCATTCTGTGGTGTCTGACTCAGAAGAACCTCCAGAAAGCACAATGTTTAAATAAAGCGGTCACCAGAGCTCAGTAAACAACCTCAGACCTGAGAATACCCTACCATCATCACCTGTGATTGAGGATGTGGAATAGTGGGATGAGGGAAGTAGGAAAAGGAAGAATATGTTTGCTTGTGAAAGAAGTAGAGGAGAGAGAAGTGGAGTACAAAAGGAGAAGGGAGAAATTTAAATTGTGGATGCAAAATTTGATATCCACATTTTTGGCTGCTTCTTTGAACTGAATTTTTGAGGTTCTCCCCTCGCTAATTCATATAGAGAAAGACAGCACCATCTTAACTTTGTTACATTACATGTACAGGTATCTTGTATTTCTTCCCTGCAGTTGTCTCTTGAAGCAGGGTGATTTTAGAGATGTTAGGAAGAACTGAGTTCTAATCTTGGCTCTGCCATTAACTCACTGTGTAGCTTTGAGAAGTCATTTAACCTTTCTGCCACTCTTTCCTCCATCTGTAAAGTGGGGTAATAATGCTTACCCACCTCCCTCTCAGGGGTGTTGTGAGGATTATTTACTTATGGTCTGATTTTTCAATTGCCTTGCAGAACTAGACACCCAACTCCTATTGGTTTTCAGTCGGAGTTGGGATCCTAACTCATTTAGCCATTTTTGAAAATCTCTTCTTTAACACCTAGAAAATGCTTTGAACTTATTAGGTAGTAAATATTAGGTAGTGTTCTTATCTTCTTGTTTGCCAGTGTGGTGTACTACCTAATACAGTGACATCGTGTAACCACCAACTGACCTTTAACCATAAAGTTACTGCTGGGCACCAGTGTGACGTACTATGACCAGTCCCTGCTCTTGGCAAAAAAATACTTCATCTTTGTTTCTTATACCCTTCTGCTTGTAATAACATCGTAATGAACTACTATATTTGGTTATTATCTTCATCCTCTGTCCCACCTGGGGGATGGAAAAGCATATTTATATAAGGCTTTTATTTCTGCAGGTTTTTTTCCTGCTAGGACGATGAATAGAAATCTAATTGACCCTTTAACATATCACTGTTTCATTATGGTACTTAAGTCATCTCAATAATGGACGAACATTCTGTAATTTTCAAACCAGCATTAGATTAGCTAAAAAGGAAAGAGGAAACAAGGCTCAGTATTAAACAGCTGTTTCCATCAATTGCAGGCTGCAGGTTTTTTATAGGCTCCCCCCTGCCCCGGCTGTCCCTCATCCTCTGAGGGGGGCTGCCATCTCTGCTCCCCTCCCACACACATACGTTCCTCTGCACCGCACCTTACTTTTTTGACAAAAGTAGGCATTTGTCCCATTTGCTCTTGCCAACTATCAAGTCAGCAAGAGCAAACAGGACAAATGCCTCCTTTTGGGGAAAAAAAAATCAGGACGGCTGGGACAGGGTTTAAAAAAGGGACTCTCCTGGCCAAAATAGGACATATGGTCACCCTAGCGTGAGCGCTATCTCTGAACTCCATGAGCTGGGCTAGTGAAATAGTGTATGTAAAATAGCCAGGTGTTACTGGAATGGTGATGCTTGGAAGCCATCTCCTCACTTCCTGCTCTGAGTAAGTGGGAGAATCCTTTGGTGTAGCTGTGGTCACAGCTGAGTGGAGGCCCAGACCCCAACTCAGTGTTTTTTTGTCACTTCTGGAACCTATTTATGTCTGGAGAAGGGAGCAGCTTCAAAGCCTTTCTCAGCCACCGGAAGAGGTGGAGAGAAGCTGAATCTTCCAGACAGGCACATCAACTCCACCCCTGATCAATTCATATGCTGCAGGAATGGGGTTGGGGGAGGAGTGACTTCAGACTTGATGGGAGTAACTTTCCCCCATGCATGGCCTGCAGCAATATGAGGGGTGAGATGATGGTGAATGGCTTTCGGTACATGCAGGGCACAGGCTTTGGGGACCTACTTCCTTCCCACAGGAGAAAAAAACCTACTCTAGCTTGTCTGTGTGAGATGAGGATGAGGATTGGGGGGGAGGATCACTGGAGAAAAGGGGGAAGAAACAGAGGGAGAGGGAGAAGAGCATCATGAGGGCATGTAAGGAAGAACAGGAAGGGATGGAGCCGAAGACACAGGAAGGGAATAGGGCCCTCAAAATCCCCAGCCTGGGAAGTTATAATTTAGAGTGGGGATTCTATCTGGATGTTTTGGCTGCTAATTCAGTTATTTAGATTGGTAGTGAAATGAGAGTAGGAAATAAGCTTCCCCCATCAGATCTTTCATTTAATAGGGTGTTACTATGTTACAGAGTGAACATCAATACCACACCTATGCTGTTTCTAGTGATTTTATTAAACTGAGTGAAATATCTATATACACCTGGTGATGTTATCTGATTAAAATATAACCGTATAGATCATTATTGCAACCACTGTTATATATTTGCAACAAATCTTGTACAAAGATTGTCAAGTGAGGTGTCTATGAAAAGGTTATGATTTGCTGGTTATGGTTATGCTATCTGTATGCATGTATCATTTTTGTATTTAAAATTATGAATATTGGCTTTATAACTGGATTTCAAATGTTGGCTCCTGGGGCGATGCCCACAAAGTAGTTAGCCAGTAGATCTTGGAGGGACTATTCAAATTGAGTGGCCGATCAAAAGGACACTTAACTCACAATGGACCATGAGAGACACCCATCTACACTGAGTTGACTGTCCTATAAATGTGCTGTCTGGAATATAGGTAATGGCTTCCTGCAATGACTGAACAAAATTGGTCATGAACATGTGACTTGCCCATGTGACTACAAACACTATCTGGTCAGCTGTGATTTTCCACTACCAGTGCTGAGTTTTTTGTCTGAAACAATGGGTTTCCCTCCAGATGGCAGAGGATATAAATGGCCCTGGAAACCCTCGATTTGGCCTCTGTCCTGCTCAAATCTCTGGACTATGAACTTATACTAATGGGAGCTTTCTAACCAAGGAATTGAGGACCTTCTAATGATTTGGAAGCAACCAGAGACTTATTAAGCCAGCAGTTTATTCCATCACTACTGCAAGCCTGAACTAAGAACTTTGCAGTTACTGTATGTATTTGATTCCTTTAACCAATTTTAACTCTCACCCGTCTCTCTTTCTTTTTATGAATAAACCTTTAGATTTTAGATACTAAAGGATTGGCATCAGCCTGATTTTTGGGTAAGATCTAAGTTATATATTGACCTGGGTGTGTGGCTGGTTGTTTGGGATCAGAAGAACCGTTTATTGATGAGACTGGTTGTGAAGAACCACTCACCTTTAAATCCAGTGTTTTCAGTGGCAATACAAGGACTAGAATGTCCAAGGAAACTGCTTTTATAACTTCTTGTTAGCCAGCGTAGTGAAACAGAAGTTTAATTTTGTTGCTGGTTTGATATAGCCTCTGGGGGATTAGCCACCAGCGTTGGGGGGTGGGGTGTATCTGCCCTATTTCTCAGCAGTTCATCCTGAATTTGGCATCCTCACTTGTGACTTACTGAGGCACAGTTACACACCTATTTAACAGACAAGGCATGGCTATCGGTATTATAAAAAAATTGGATAGATGTGCTTTTTTTTTTTTTTTTTTTGCAGGTAAGTGTATTTTTTTTTGAGTATTGAATAAAAAGGTAACCACATATCATAGAATCTCAGAGTTGGAAGGGACCTGAGGAGGTCATCTAGTCCAACCCCTTGCTCAAAGCAGGACCAATCCTCAGACAGATTTTTGCCCCAGTCCCTAAATGGCCCCCTCAAGGATTGAACTCATAAGGCTGAATTTAGTAGGTCAATGCTCAAACCACTGAGCTATCCCTCCCCCCTTTTTGCCCTCTGTCTATTAGGCTGAGTACATAATTGGTGTGTTAATTTTTCTACAATCCCACAATCTCCCATATTTTTTTAACCGTTCCTCTAAGTTATTTTTCTTTTTCCAGTGGGAGGCTAGCAAATCAGAGATTAATTCTTCATTTCCTTTTGTGTGACCATTCCCACTACAAAGCCTCAGGAGGATTACCAAATGATCATTATATCCAATTTGTGATATCTGGGTATGGATTTATCCCACTACTTTAATGATTGGACATATATGCATAAAATCTCTTTCACCACAGTTTCTCAAACATTATAAAATATAACCTGACTGGTGTGAGGTTCATTGAAATAGTATCTTAAATAAATTTTCTTCTGTCATGCTACAGACTGAGGTTGCTGGTTCTTTTTTTCTAAATCAAACCCCAATCCATTGGGGTAATTTGTCTATTCACGTCCTTTTCCCAGTGTGTTATATATGGATGCTTTTTTATTAGGAAAGCTGTCTGCAAAGTTTGATATAAATTATTTATAATGTTATTGTTTCCTAATTGACCAGATGTCATTGTGTCTATTAAAATGGTAGCTTTCTTTATAAAACAATTTTTCTAGAAAGTTGAGAAACATAATGCCTGACTTGGAAGTCTTGATACTAGGGAAGAGCGGGCCTGTTAAGGTTAGTTTAGATTTCTAAATGAGTTCAAAAATTTCTCTACTGAATTGCTGGCCAACCGTGTTTATTCCATGGCTTTCACAATCTTTGAAGATCTCTGGTTTGTGATTTGAGTTAATATCTGGATTATTTGCAATGGATGTCATTGGTAAGGGGGAAAAGAGTTGATCTTATCTCTAATTCAATTCCAAACCCACAGAGTAGTCTTTGCTAAAGGATGTGTGTAAATTTCCGGAGGGCGTGATTTAAAAAAAAAATTAATCTATGGTAGCCTAGTGATGTTTATGCTGCCACAATTTTCTTGTTCAATAAAGACCCAATGGTTGTCTGGGTTAGTGCAGTAGTTCTCAACCAGGGATATAGGAACCACGGGTGGTATGCAGAGGTCTTCCAGGGGGTACATCAACTCATCTAGATATTTGCCTAGTTTTACAACAGGCTACATGAAAAGCACTAGGGAAGTCAGTACAAACTACAATTTCATGTAATGACTTGTTTATACTGCTCTGTATACTATATACTGAAATGTCAGTACAATATTTATATTTCAGTTTATTTATTTTATAATTATATGGTAACTATGAGAAAGTCAGCAATTTTTCAGTAATAATGTTCTGTGATACTTCTGTATTTTTATGTCTGATTTTGTAAGCAAGTAGTTTTTCAGTGAGGTGAAACTTGGGGGCACACAAGACAAATCGACTCCTGAAAGGAGTACAGTAGTCTGGAAAGGTTGAGAGCCACGGGGTTAGAGCAGAGGTTCTCAAACTGGGGGTCAGACCTCTCAGGGGGTTGCGAGGTTATTACATGGGGGGTCGCGAGCTGTCAACGTCCACCCCAAACTTTGCTTTGCTTCCAACATTTATAATGGTGTTAAATATAAAAAAAAGTGTTTTTAATTTAAAAGAGGGAGGTCACACTCAGAGACTTGCTATCTGAAAGGGGTCACCAGTGAAAAAGTTTGAGAGCCACTGGGTTAGAGGAACCCCAATCCATTACTGCTCTGAGCTGGCTGGCTTGATAGTACTAGAATATTTGGAACAGGTAGACCACCCTATTTAATAGGTCTGTACAAAATATCTGTTCTCACTCTCGGTCTAGTCCTATTTCATATAAATTCTAACAACATCCTCTGTCCTCCTGCTAGGGTTTTATCTGGGATAATCACAGAATGATTTTGAAACAAGAAAGATATCCTTGGCAGCATATTGACTGTGGCTATTCTTCCCAAACAAGAAATTGCATACCTCACCCAGATAAAGACCATTTTATTAAAACTGTACTGCTTGTTAACATTTACTGACACATTTTAATAACATTGTTATCACTGGCCTTGGCAAACCTCGATAGCACAGCAGTACAAAATAGAAAGACATAACATAAACTATTAGAAACAGATGGGAGTTTCAATTCTGCACAATTCCAAGAGAAGTTTTTATGTAAAGAGTTGCTTTTTTAGTTCTGCTTCATATGTTACTATCATAGAAATTAAAGCTGCATTATTTCCATTTGACCATTCTGAGGACATTTGAAAAAAGACTATTGAAAGAAGTATATTATTTCATTTTGAGCTCTGAATATAAACTAGGATTTTAGCTAAAACCACCATTGTTTCAACTAAAGATGTGACCTTCTCATATTTTAATATACAGCAATGTATTGGTTCCCAGTTCTTAAATTATTTACTTTTATTTTAGGGGAACACTTTTGGGATTTGTCTTTCAGTAAACATTTATATTTCATACCTGTTTGTTTTCCTGTTCCTTTTGGCATCATGTTAGTACTTGAGGTTTTTTTTTTTTTTTTTAAAGGAAAGGGGTTCCTTTAAGCTGTGTTTTGAACTAAGTTCTTTCTGCCGTTCTACTCTTATTCCGAGTCAGTATAATTATGTTATTGTGCCACTATTGATATTTGTTCTGTTTGAGCTTGTTTAAAAGAATATGACGTGGTTAAAGGGATTCAGGAAATTATTGTGAGAGTGATTCAGGTAAACAGGTTGCATAGCTGAGAAGGCAGCTGAGTGATTGAGCCCTCTCTCCATGCTGATGTCCAGCATTGCCCAGGAGTTTAACAATCTTTGGATGAGTCCTCACACACAAATTCCCATATGTTGCTGCTTTTGCCACCCACCCAAAATGACAACCCTAACCCACACCCATTCTTTCTTTACTCCTACTTACTCCCAAGTAGAGCTGGTTGGGAATTTTTCCATTGGAATTATTTTGACAGAAAATACAGTTTCTGCAAAATTGAAATTTTTCAGGAGAATGTCAATTTTGCCTAAAATTTTCAGTTTTCCATTCGGAAAATCAAATTGAAATATTTTGTTTCACGTGGGTTTGACCTGAATTGGACTATCTCAGATTGTTGAACTGACCCAAAGTGTTTTGAGTCAGTTCAACATTAAATGACATTTCCCTAATGTGATGCATTGGCCCATGGGAGCTGTGGTTCAGAGCCCCATTCCACTGGGCTGAGACCCTTGGAGGACTACATTTATGATGTAACATGGACTCTCTCTGACCACTTTGTGTGGTGCATTGTGGGAAACATGTGACTGGAGATATAGTCGGGCTAGGGTGTCTGGGCCATTAGAGAGAATGGGGGCATCAGAGTCCTAAACTACAACTCCTATGCTACAATATGCCACGATAGAAAAATGAAGTTTAATGTTGAACTGATTCAAAACATTTCATTTTGACATTTCCAAATTGACATTTTTTTATTATTTCATTCTGCAAAAGAGTTCAGTATTTCAACTTTTTGTCCCTAATTGGGACAAATGCAAATGTTGAAATATCTGAGTTTCCCATGGGATGGAAATTCTGAATTTCACTCACTTCTGCTCTTGAGTCTCTGGTGTCCCTGCCCTTCTCCTCATGCCTCCCAAGTCATTGTTGTTGCATCCTGTTTCCCCATCAATCCCCTGGTGTCGCTTGCCCTCCCCCTACTCCTCCTTTTCCAGTGCCTGTGTCTATTTATCAAGCATGCTGATGGCTGGCAAAAGATACCACTTCTGCCTGCTCTGCCTCCGGCAGGGCAGGTGGGTATCTCCCTCCCCACCCTCTTCCATGCTCCTAAACTCAGCAGCCCCTAGTGCAGCCACAGCTACTGAGGATAGGGAGCAGGCAGCAGCTTTCAGCTGATCCCTGGAAGCATAGGGAGCTTTCTGCAGTGATGGAGATTTCCCAGCTCTCCCGGTACATAGAAACAGAACATTGCCTTTCAGTTACTTACTTTAATGGGAGTCATATTCCCTGTTGCTTAATCTGTGCCATGAGCCTGCTCCTTCTGATGAGAGGGGTTCTTCGCATAGCAGCTCTCACCAAGAAAATTCCGTTACAGGGGAAGGGAAACATTTCCATTTCAAAACTGCTTTGAAAATTCAATTTCAACCTATGCTTTTATTTAGTAATGATTTCAGTTCTTAAAACAAATTACTGCAGCTTGGCTTAGATATGTCCCAAATGCTGGAAGTGAATTATTCTGTGCCTTTCATGATAATATTTTTGCTTTTTTTTTTAACCCAAAGCAATGAAAACTGATGTTTAAAAAGCTTCACTTGGTTGATGATTTCTAGAGCCTTTGGTTAAAGACCAGTGAGGTTAGTTGTAATAAGGCACTTCAAAGAGCTGATTTACATATAGGCTTGTTTTTTGAGTATACAGATGGTCATGTGTAAAAATCCCAAAGGAAAGATCCTGCTTGTTAACCCCAGGTGGCCAGCAGCACCAGAGAGCTCCCATAGCCGTCCTGCACAGTCTAGATTTTTTTTTTGTCTCATAGGCTAGGGTGACCAGATGTCCTGATTTTATAGGGACAGTCCCGATTTTGGGGTCTTTTTCTTATATAGGCTCCTATTACCCCCCACCCCCGTCCCGATTTTTTCACACTTGCTGTCTGGTCACCCTACTCATAGGCTGACAGGAGCTTTGATTGTTTGGATCAGACTTTTAGTAGTGGCTGTAAAACTGCATGTCATGCAACTGAAGGGATGTGTTTGTTTATTGGCTTACTCAATGCCTTAAACTGTTTACCAGGAAACTGTATGGAAGCATTCACTGATTAATTGGTCACCTGAGCCAGGGAGATGTACAAAAACTCTTCTAGGAAAATTAAATCATGCTTTAACTGAATTTTATGCTGGTAAAATTTTAAGTCAGCTTTTTCTGTGATCAAATCCCAAACTGAATATCCTTCAGATGTAGGTTTTTCTTTTTTCTCTGTCACTATGTGTATTTTATTATTAACAAACCCATGGAAGGTCTTCAAATTCATAGGGCAGCCGACCTATTTGACAAACTGTCTTTAATAACCAACGGCCGCATTATTTTTTATATGTGAAAGATTTAACTCTTGTACCTATTCTAGCAGAGCTTTCTCAGGGACATATGCAGATCATCTGTACCTTTAATCCAAGGAACTCAATGAACCTTTACAAACATTAAATTAATTCTAACAAGACCCCTGCATGGTAAATGAGCATTATTATACCCATTTTACAAATGTGACAACAGAGGCACGGAGATTAAAGCACCAGTATACAAAGGCCTTCTTTATTAATTTTAGCTCAGAGAGAACTCTCCCAGGATGTGAGAAATCACTGTTCAATCCCGTCCTATGCCTGATAAGAAGGGATTTGAACAGGGGTGCCCTGCTGCTTATGTGAGTGCCCAGCCACTGGACTATGGAATATTCTGATGTGGAGTTACCTTAGTCTTTCTTGTTGAAGCTAGTCCACTGTGTATGAACAATTACATGTGTATTGGACCAGAGAAAGCATGGGAATGGCTATGTACTCCAGTTGTTAGAGAAGCCTCTCCACCCCTAAATTGTTTTGTGTGGCATTAGATATGCTCTGAGCACACCTACCGGATTGGGACCTGCAGGTGAGATAGGTGGGGGAACGCCTAATTTCACCCAATTTGAGGATCCTTGGAGGGTTTAGGCATGAGATAGGCGTTGGCCGTCAGGACTTGAGGCAGCAGTGCAGAGGCCCTGAGGCAGAAACTTCATGGCCTAAGAGACTAGCAATAGAAATTTAGGCCCTGAGGGATTTTAGGTGCCTTCAAGGTTTGGCAACAGTTTAACAAGGGGTTTGAGGATCTCAGTGGCATTTAAAGTGTGAGTTAGGCACCCAAGTCCTTTTGTGGATCTGAGCCTAACTGACTTTATGAAAATCACACAGCCAAGAGCTGGAACCAGGAATTTCAGAGTTGCAAAAATCAATCAGTAAATACCCTTAGAAACTAACGAAATACAAAATGTTAGTAAGAGAGACAGACATTATTAAGGGCTCAGAGTTATAAAGGTACTTAGGCGCCTAAGTCCCAATTTTGGCTCCACTGCGGTCCAAGAACTCATGCTGAACACTAAATTCACTTGGCGCCTAAGTTTTCAAAGTAAAAGTTCACTGTGTACCTATATTTCAGCCTCTGGGCATGTGCACTGCCTCCCTCTAGATGTCCAGACACCTGTCTCCCACCTAAACCCCACAGTGATTCACAAACCAGGCATTTGGCTGCCTACATTGCGTGCGAGCCCTGATTTGGTAGGCGTACTCAGAGGTCATCTATGAGATCAGGTCCCATTCAAAATCCGGAAAGAGTAGGTGGTGGTGGTACTGGTGCCCATCTTATTACTTTTAGCCCAGTGACCCAACCACTGACTACAGAGTCCTTTTTTCTCTCTTGCTCTCTCTTACCAGCCCAATGACTGTTTAAGCATTTGTCCACAGTGGAACCATCACTGGCACGGAGAGAGAGAGTGTAGTTCTTTGGTTAGGGTATCCACCTGGGAATTGGTAGACCAGTTCCCCTTCTCCAATCATGGTTTCATTATTTATTCACAGTGGAACAGCTTCAGCTGGAGAGAATCCCCTCACCCACATCAGACAATCCCATAGCTCAGTGGTTAGAGTACTCTCATGAGAGAATTTGAACAGAGGTCTCCCATCTTTCTCCTCATCAAGCAGAGGCGGAATTGAACTTGAGTCTTCCACATCCCAGCTGGGTGCTTTAGCCACTGGCCTAAAAGTTATAAAGTGGGTACCACCCCAGCCTTTGTAGTTTGCTGTGTTGTTTGTTTGATTTTGTAGGTGTCTAAAAGTTAGAGGCCAGATGCTCACCATTGCAATGCCTAAATTCCTTTGTGGATCCCACCCAATGTCATTGATCTCTGAGGGGGTTTTAATCTGAAGCTTTTTGATTTGTGTCAGGTAACTCATAATATGTGAGTCGCCCAATAACATACACACAGAACGCCTGTTCCATTTTCAGTTCACATGCTGTGAATATGTGAAGGCAGTTTGCTGAGGGTGTTGCAGTTTCCAGAGGTATCCCATGGTCGTTTGCTGCTGAGCAGCGTGCATCCTGCGATTGTTTTTACTGTGAATTGTGGGAAACCAGGTGGGTTCAATTTTCTTAAAAAACCCCATGTTTCCTCACCCATTTTGGGGCGGCTCATGCCATTTTCCAAATGCTGTTGGCCAGCATGGACCCAACAATGCTCTGCATTGCTATGGTGACAAGTGCGAATATGCATGGGCTGCTTGGGATGTATTACGACACTCATAGCTGGATGAATTTGGCATTGGATTTTGCCCATCACACCACCAAGCAGATGACATGGAAACAGAAGACTAGTCTATGGCAGCAGCAGCTGCTCCTCTGGTAGCAGGAGCATACTCTGCAGCAGTGGCAGCAGGATGAGGTGAAGGATGCCGAGCTGTTGTAACAAGACAAACAATTCCTGGATCAGAGCAGCATTCAGCACTGTTTCTGGGCCCAGGAAACCAGTGTGGATTGATAGGAGAGGATCGCACTGCAGAGCTGGGACAACCAGCAATGGTGAGAGTGCTTCAGGATGGATAAGGCTACCTTTTTAAAAGATCTGTGCAGAACTGACCCTGGAGCTTCAGCAACAGTGTGCCAACAAATAGTAAACAATACCCAGTGAGAAATGAGTTGCCATTGCCATCTGGTAGCTGGCCACCTCAGAATGTTACTCGTCTGTAGCCAACCAATTTGGTGTGGGGAGATCAACGGTTGAGGCCATTTTCATGCAAGTCTGCAATGCCATTGATAAAGTGCTGTCTAACGGGGTCATGCTCAGGAGATTATTGATGGCTTTGCATGCATGGGGTTCCCAAAATGTACTGGGGCTGTTGGTGGAACCCATGTGCTCATGATTTCCCTTTTTTCTCCCCACACCTGGCCAGGGTGCAGAATTTATAAACAGGAAGGAAGATTTCTCCATGGTGCTCCAAGGACTGGCGAGTTGCTCCAGCAGGTTTGTGGACATACACGCTGGAAGGGTCCCTGGTGCTGGGATCTTTCCGAACTCAGTATTGTTTAAATTAATGGAGAAAGGACTGTTTGTACCAGGAGCACTGTAGACATTATTGGTGTGAAGGTTGGTCTGGTTACTCTGGGAGATCCGGCTTATCCCCTGATGCCCTGGCTAATGAAGGCTTGGACAGAAAGAAGGAACATTTGGGCTATCGTCTGAGTAGTTGCAGAATGATAGTCAAATGTGCATTGGGCTGTTTGAAAGGCAGATGCTGCTGCTTATGGAATAGGTTGGAAGTAGCAGGAAAAAAATGTTCCAACTGTTATAACTGCATGTTGTATTTTGTGCAATATTTGTGAGAGTGAGGGGGCTAAAACCTTACCAGTGGGTGGGAGGCTGGAGTGTGGAGACTTGTTTGGTGGTTTGAACAGCCCGCAAGGCCCCCCATAGAGAAAGCAAATAATAGGGGACTACTGTCAGGGATGCCTGTTATTTGTATTTTGAGCCTCATGCCTGAACATGTTAGCCCATTGGGATGCAGACATTGGGAGCACAGAGGTATTGTATGGGGATGGATGAAGTTGGACTTTCCCTGTGTGCTTTTGTAAAATCCTATGAATTATTTCAGCGTTATTTAAAAGATTTGCTGTGTTAAATGCAATGACTCATAATAGATGTATCATACATTTATTGTATTGTAAGTTTATTATGAAAGAACAGTAAAAACAATAATATTTTAATGAGAGCAATAGAAAAATAATATTTTTGGATTTGGTTAGTGAAATAAATTTCCAATCTTCTTAAGTAACCAACTATTCACAAACCTTTAATTACTGTAACAGTGCAAAGAAAACTCAAAGTGCAACAATAAGAACATTTCAAATACAACAATTTGTGGCAGGGAAGTGGTGCATAAAGTTAAAGGTGAGTATATGCCTTGTCTCTTCTTGTCCACATGAGTTTTGGGGTTGAGTGCCACAGCTCAAAATTCTCACAGACATTGGAGGGCTCAAAAGAGCTTGATTCCAAGGTGCAAGTGTTCTCTGTGCCCAGAGGTTGGAGATAAGAGGTGAATGGGAGCCACTGAGAGTACTACTATGGGGAAGGAATTGCTGCCAGTCTCGGTAGCCAGCATTGCTAAGGAGCTGAAGGACATGGCTGGGTCCCAAATTACAGAACTGCAGGGCCTGCTGACCTATCAGGAACATATTTTGCAGGGGGGCATTCAGAATCACGATAGTCTCCATGAGTTGCCACTGCATCTCGCTCTTTTTCCATGCTCTCCTTTGCCATGGTAATGCTATCCTTGGCCACAGCCAAAATCTCCTGGGAGAGCTGCATTTCTTTTTCCCTCTGGGTCCTCATGTACAGCCTCCATTTTTCAGCCAGCCTGGTTTTCCTCTCTGACTACTTCATGAGTTCTGCAAACATCTTGTCCTGAGTCTTCGTTTTTCTCCCCATATGGTTGACCAGCCTGTCTTCAGTAGATACAGGCCCTGTCCTTGATGGTTTGGCTGTTCCAAGTGCTGTGGCTATGGGAGAAAAGTAGTTGTTTATTGTTCATATCCCAGAGATAGTCCTGGGTGCATTTGGATTTCAGTCTACTGTGTCTGCTTTCATGCTGTTAGCTCCAACCACACCACCCCTATGTTCCAGGTTTGTTTTTGCAGTTTTGTTTGTGTGCTGGAGGCATTTCTATGGTATTGGAGGTTGAGTGGCGTGAGATGCCATCTGGATAGTAATCCCCACTACATCTCATTGATACTGTCCTCACTCTCAATGATGTTATGTTGAGGCAGGTGACTAGGAGGAAGAGAATGGTGTTATTAAAAAAGGCAAAAGGCAGATCAGCAAGATAGGCTGTGAAGTTATTCACCAGGATGTTCCTCCACAGGAAGTGCTGCAGGAGCACAATACCGGGCGTGCAGCTATTCCTATAAGGTGCAAAACAAAATCGAGCTATTTCTTAGGCTTATTTTCTGCTGCAGGCATGGAGAAAGTACAGAGAAAAACAGAGAGTGTCCTATAATGATTGTCAGCTACAATGCATGTTACAGGGCATTTGTACCTCAGCAGGGAGCAGTATTCTTTGTGCCTTGACTGGGCATTCAGTGAGCCCGTATATCTTGTAAACTATGAAAAATAGTATTTATTATCCTGTAAGCACTGTCTCAAACTGTTGAATTTAGCACAAATGAATGCTTTCATTATTTGAATCTGGAGCAGAAGTGGGCGGGGTTCAGACTGTGACTTTGCCATGCTTGTGGGCACCATTTTTGAAGCTGCATGAAGTGGTGTGGGGAAAGAGGCAGCATCTCCTAGCTCACATCTGCCAACAATCTCTTCAGTCCAAGATGGGGTTTCTGGTGGTTTGGAGAGTGTGGGGCAGCAGGCTCTGAATGGTGTTTGGGACGGGTCATACTATAGTTCTGGAGAATCCTTTCCAGTTCACTGACAATTTTAAAAACAAGATTTGACTGTTTTTCTAAAAGATGTGCTCTAGGAATTATTTTGGGGAAGTTCTGTCATCTACTGTGTTACACAAGATGTCAGACTAGATGATCACAATGGTTCCTCTGGTCTTATGATCAGTATGCCCATGAATGTCCCCTTTCGGATTGTCTCTTTTTTCCCCTCATTTTAATGTACTTTCTCCTCAACTGTTTGTGCTTTATCTGGCCCTGCTTTGCAATGTCCACAGAAAGGTCCTTATTCCTGTGGCTAGCCACAAGAGTTTCCTGAACTGATGCTTTTCGTCAGATGGCAAGAGATCCAGGGTTTCAGTGCATTTCCAAGCAGCTATGTCAGGCACGTTGTGGGGCTTCTGAAGTGTTATCACAGTTATATCACCAGAATAATGATACACTGTGAGCCAGGAGCACAGGGGCAAAAATCTGGCTCTGTGCCACCTTTTAAAGGGAGAAGGGTCATCCTGAAAAATTGATAACAGGGCAGGGAGGGCACACAAGTAAATGGACAGGTCAGTAAAGGCCAGCCTGCAAAGCACTGTGGGATAGCTTTTGGTAGCATGCAAAAATTAGTGCACAGCAATTGTGTGCACACAGGTAGAAGACCAAACTAATTGAATTAGAAGCAAACCTGAGACTCCAGAGCTCCCAACCATCATGTGTATGCAAGCATTTTCAAAACGGATTAAATCAATTTGATCCTGTTTTGTAGGTTCAGAGATTCAAATGCCAGAAGGGACCATTGTGATCATCTACTCTGATTGTTTCTATAACACAGGCCCTAGAACTTCCCCAAAATAATTCCTAGAGCAGATCTTCTTTTAGAAAAACATCCAGTCTTGATTCAAAATGGTCAGTGATGGTGAATCCATCATAACCCTTGGTAAATTGTTCCAATGGTTAATTACTCTCACCATTAACTATTTATACCTTATTTCCAGTCTGAAGCTTCAACTTCTAGCCATTGGATCATATTATACATTTCCCTGCTAGATTGAAGATCCCATTATTAAATATTTATTCCCCATGTAAATAATTATAGACTGTAATCAGGTCACCCCTTAACCTTCTCTTTGTTAAGCTAAATAGATTGAACTCCTTGAGTCTATCACTGTTTTCTAATGATTCTCGTGGCTCTTCTCAGAACCCTGTCAAATTCATCAACATCCTTCTTGAATTATGGGCACCAGAACTAGATACAGTATTCTACCAGCAGTCACACCAGTGCCAAATATAGAGGTAAAATAACCCCTGTAGTTCTATTTGAGATTCCCCTGTTTATGCATTCCAGGAGAACAGTAGCTCTTTTGGCCACAGTGTCACACTGAGGGGCTCATGTTCAGCAAATTACCCACCACGATTTCCAGATCTCTTTCAGAGATACTGCTTCCCAGGATTGAGGCCCCCATCTGTAAGTATGGCCTACATTCCTTTTTCCCAGATGTATAAATTTACGTTTGCTTGTGCCCAGTTTACTAAGTGATCTAAATTGTTCTATATCAATGATCTGTCCTCTTTATTATTCACTCCCCCCCCAATTTTTGTGTCATCTTCAAACTGTATTAGTGATTATTTTATATTTTCTTCCAGATCATTAATATGTTAAATAGCATAAAAACAAACAAACAAACCCCACCATGTAGACAAGCCCTCAGACAACCATTACATGCTTAAATTGATATTATTTGGAATTAGGCAATGATGATTGTGACGCTGTCCTTGCCTTTGTAGTCAAGGAGTTGACCGCATTTTTATTATTGCATCACAGGTTTATATGATCTCAGGTTTATACAGTTTTATCAGGCAAAAAATCAGGTAAATATCTGCCCACTCTGCATATACAAATGCAACCAATTTGTAGCCCTTAAAAACTGCACATGCAAAACTGGCACCTTGATTTTAGAGGCCAGGATAATGTCGCCTTCAAAATTTGATTTTGCTCATTACATTTACAATTTTATGGTAAATATTTTAATAGTTTTATAAGCAATATTTTCACATATGTTTAGAGGTTTTATGGAGTATCTCTGAGATACTCTTAAAATATATTCCTGGTATCTCTGATCTTTTTCAACCATCATGTGTCAACTTCTTTTCAAGTGACATTCATTTTGAGCCTTTCAGCTATTAGATCTGTCATCAGATGTCAGCTAACAATATGGCCCTTTTGTCAGCTTATTAATCTAAGTCCGGAACTTTCCCCATATTTTACTGTCATCTACCTAATAAGATTTGTTTTAGGGATCTATCTGTCATGTTGGTAATACTTCAACGTGTTACTTTAAAAAATGAGAAACAACTTACATGAAATGTGTGGATACATAGTTCTGACTCCTAGTAATCGCAATAAATCACTTTTAAAAAAATCCTGCTGGTACAAACCACCTACGTTCCATCCATCTCCTTCTGTTCTGCCTCCTCTCCCTCTGTTCCAACCCATAATTGCTTCCTTCTCCTGTGCAAATGAGCTGCCTCCTTTTTTGTGAAAATTATTCTTTTTCATTCTTCTTAGCGGTAAGTTACCATGACTGGACACCAAGCTGTATCACTTAACTGTTACCATTAGTACTTAATTTTAGTGGCTTACTGTCCTTGGTTTAAACATTTGATTCTATTCCAAGGAGAATTTGCAAATTAGCTATTAATACTGTTTAACAATCACTTCATAATGTAGTAGCTGTCCTCAGTGCATGAAGTACCATAACAGAACCAAAATTCTTAATGGATACTTGCTATTTAGCACTTTAATGATTTTGTTACTTGTGCCCAGTTTGTTGGGAAAGAGACATCATTTTACAGCTAATTTTCTAATTCTCCTTGGAATAGAATCAAATGCGTAAATCAAGATCCTTCACATGGTATAAATTGGCATTGACTTCATGGAGCCACATTGATTTACTCCATCTGAGAATCTGACTCATTTGAATACAATGAGAACCATGCTCGTGTATGTGAAAGCAGAATTTCTTCTCCCATAAACTCTGGTCTTGTTTTCACCAGGAGTAACTCCACTGAAATCGAAGGTGTTAGTTATAGCAGTGTAAAACCAGTGTGAGATCTAAATTAGATTTTAGTTGTACTAATTACATAATGGACTTGCAGCATAGGAGCCATCATAGTTTTTCAGGTCCCAGTGGTGCTTTATAAACAAGTTGTCTAATATTTACTTTGTACTCTAGTATTGCATTGGGAACTCTGCACTTGCATGCAAGGACAGAATATGATCTTGGAAGTGAAGAATTACAACCACACCTCCTAATTTGCTATAATAAAGTCTGAAGTCTGCATATCAAACCAAGCTTCTTTAGAAAGCTCTGATTTTTCTGTAACTGGGACCAGACTAGAAACACATTATCTGAGGCACATTAAAGCTCATTTTTGTGAGTTAAAGCCTATCAATCTGATAAAGACCCCAAAATACTATTTGTCTGATTTTCCTGTGGACTAAAATCCTCTCTTACCTGTTTAGATCTTTGCTCTACAACAGATTTATGTCATTGAACAAGAACAAAGGAAAACAAATTCTGATTTTTTTTAAATGGATTTGCATCAGCTATTCAGGGCCAATCAATAACTGCTGTTACAGAAAATAAAGGATTGCCTCTACCCATTCTAACAGTAAGACAGGGGGAAAATAGTATTAGCAATTTTAATTGTAGGGGAGTGGCAGCAACCCCCATATTTAGGGTGCCTAACACCTTCCATGATAGTAATTCTTCAGACTTTTTTTGGAAGAACTCTATGACCTCCATGATTTTCAGTAGGAATTCAAAATTTGGCAAATTTTGGGTCACAGCTGCATGTAAGTCCATTTAGATTTGACTAAATTGTGAGCTATTGAAAATTATTGTTTCTCATGTGGGTCTTGCTCATTAAAGTTATTGAATTGTTGCCAAAACCCTTGACATTCTGTTAGTGCCTCCCCCGGTACCTGTGGATGGGAAAAGAACAAATATATCCCTTTTGGGAACCAGGAGGCCATGTACGTGAGACTCACTTCTTCTGCTGTGCTGACTGTTGGTAATAATTGTGCCTTTCCATCATCCTTTATGGCTGAGCAGGTCCTCTTGCGCCACTGAAAAGTTACAAAAGCTGGGAATAGAACCCAGCTCTCTAATATGGCAGATCCCACTTTCCACCACTTGTTACACTGCTTCTTGGGAAGAACAGGCCTAATCTAAATACTCAGCTATGCTCCCTTTAAAATGAAGCTCCTTTAGGCAGTATGTTAGAGATCCTCTGCTAATGGCTGTCAAGAGCCTGTTCCTAGAATCGGCTGTTCTAATTAATTTTTTAGCTCAAGTGGTAGAGGTCTGAGCTACCCGGCTGAAAGTCCAGGACTCAAACCCTGCAGCCAAAGAGGCAGAAGGTGGTATTACAGTTGCACATCATAGAATTTTTTTTTAAGCTTAGGAACTTGCATCTAGAAATATACATTAAAATATATTACTCTAGCTTGAAAAATCAAGCACTGAAAAGTTAGGAAATGACATAATTGAGATTGCCTGTGCAGCCTTAAATCAATCCCTTGTGCATATGTATTGTGATAGTCTTTAATTATATGATTATACTATTTTTTCCCCACACTACCCCTGCCTCATTTGTTGCAGAATTTGGAAGCCGTGTAGTGAATGAGGCAGGGACTGTAGGAAGAGAAACTATGGTCTCGTGGTTTCATGCAATAGAATGCTTCCCCGGAGAAGTGGATTTCATTCCTGGTTCCAGCACAGAATTCTTATGTGATGATGAGCAAGTCATTTAAACCAAAATGTTTATAGGTAGCCACTAACTGTGTTTTCCTAATTTTCTCAGTGCCTAACTTCAGACACTGGGGGTTGATATGCAGGAGTTCACAGCTGCAGCTAATTCACTGGGCTCTGTTGATGCTCAGTACCTCTGCAACTAAGCCCTGATCTACACTGGGGGAGGGGGTCGACCTAAGATATGCAGCTTAGCTACGTGAATAGCGTAGCTGAAGTTGGCGTATCTTAGGTCGATTTACCTGGCCGTGAGGACGGTGGTGAGTCGACCGCTGCCTCTCCCCCATCGACTCCGTTTCCGCCTCTCGCGAGCTGGAGTTCCAGAGTCAACGCGGAGAGTGTTCGGGGATCGATTTATCCAGATCTAGACGAGATGAGATAAATCGATCCCCGATAGATCGATCTCCACCCACTGATCCGGCAGGTAGTGAAGATCTGGTCAGGAGGAATGAGTACAGTGTTGGTCCTACATTTGAATCCTGTCGCTTTGGGCAAAACATTTTCCCTTTCTGTTTCAGTTTTTCCATCTATAAAATGGGGTCATAATACTTACCCATCTGTTTCACAAGGGTGTTGTAAAAATTGGTTAATCTCCATGTATACAGAGCTTAGAACATATAAAGCGCTATATAATGTTATGTACTCTGAAAAATCAGGCCAGCGGAGACTCACATTCAGTATCCAAAATTAGTGGAGACGTTTTGCAAATTTTGGCCTTAATTTCGTTGTGCCTTAGCTGCCTGTTTGTGAAAACACTCCTTTCCTCACGCAGGTGTGTGAAGACAAATTCATTTCTATATGTTAGTCTCAGATACTAGTGATGAGCACAAGACAAAAACTCATTAATAAATACTAATAGTGTGCAGTAAATAGAGGTCACACATTGAATGAGGAAGATAAAAAAGAAATTGAAAGCTACCTCATTTCCTGATTACTGTCCATCCTGTGCACTGAAGGTGGCAAGGGATCTGGGGAAAAATAGTACATAATCATGTAATTAAAGATTGTATTATAACGCATATGCCAGCGGTCCATTTCCTAACTTTAGAGGATTTAATTTTGCAATAGCATTTTAATATAGTTTCTTAAAAACATGATATATTAAATAATATTGAGCAAAACATCTGTATATGTAAGTGTATGAACACATGAAAGGGAGAAAGCACTGTGTAGTTGCTCAGGCACAGGGCTGTGAATCAGGAGTTCTGACTGCCGTTCTCAACTGTGCTACTGTCTTGCCGTGTGTCCTTGGGCAAATCATTTATCTTCTGTGTCTCAGTTTCCTTCCTCGCCTTTATAAAAGGGCTAATAATAGTATATTACCTTCTGGGTTTTTTGTTAGGATAACTAATATTTGAAAAACTTCCAGATCATCAGATGACAGGTACAATAGAAATATAATATACCGTAGGTCTGTACATAGTAAAAGCATCTTTTCTGAAGGGAATTAATGACCAGGGGTGAGATAGGTGTAGAAAGGGAGAGTATTTAAAACAATTGGCAGGATATCAAGAGTGGATACATTTACTCCTGTATGCCACTACCTTTCACTTTGTCAGAATGTTTTAAAGCTTAGTGAAACCTCGGCAATGCTGGCTCAAGTTCGCTCACATTGGCTTCTGTTTTGATTAAGCTTTGCACTGTCATTACAAACCCTTTAATGCCTGTGGCCTGTTCCTCGGGTTCATAATCTTTTTCGCATTGTGGAACACTTCTTAGGATTCAGATTCTTTCACGGGCTGTCTTCCTTCTCATAGATGGTTCTCAACTAGCCATACGTGTACTTCTGGGGGTACATCAACTCATCTAGACGTTTGCCTAGTTTTACAACAGGCTACATAAAAAGCACTAGCAAAGTCAGTACAAACTAAAATTTCATACAATGACTTGTTTATACTGCTCTGTTTACTATACACTGAAATGTCAGTACAATATTTATATTCCAATTGGTTTATAATTATACGGTAAAAACGAGAAAGTCAGCAATTTTTCAATAATAGTGTGCTGTGACACTTTTGTATTTTTATGTCTGATTTGGTAAGTAAGTAGCTTTTAAGTGAGGTGAAACTTGAGGATATGCAAGACAAATCAGACTCCTACAAGGGGGTACAGTAGTCTGGAAAGGTTGAGAACCACTGTCATAGACTACAGTAGATTTTGGACTAAATACAATGGGCCAAATCCCTAAATCATTAACTGGGTCACACTCAAGTAAAATCTTTCTTAAGATCTGTGGGACTATGGCCTGAATAAGGATTAAGTAGGGACTCCAGGACTTGGCCACTTGAGAAAATAGCTTGGCTGAAATCAGTGTCTAATTATCTATCATATGGTCCAGAGTGTGTTCCCAAAATCCATATGGAATAAGGTATCAATTGCCTCCATGGCATTGTCCCCACTCTCCTTCACCCATCCCACACAGTCAATGTGAAGATAGGGCAGGCTTGGACATTGGGAGTGATTGGCCTCATATTGGGTGGAGATGCTCATTGTCCCCTCATCGATCCCACTGAGATGCTTTTCCTTCCCTTTTGTGCTTTTTCCATGGAACTCCATCTGTGATAGGGATCCCTCCCCACTTTAAAGGGAGATGTAGCTGCAATGCCATCTCTCCAGAAAGAGTGCAGTGATGAAGTGATGAAGATGATGATGCAGTGATGAAGGGGAGCTTTGGTTGTCTCATTAATGAAATGTGGACCATTTCAGGACTGTTTGGACTAGGGAAGCTTGTGAGTCACTGCACTCCCACCCCTGCCTAAGTAAAGAACATAAATGTCCACATTCCCCTTAGTTCTGATATCTAGCATTAAGAGTGCTGTCATAAACAGATAGTTGAGGGTTAAGGTCTCTTTTACCTGTAAAGGGTTAACAAGCTCAGTAACCTGATGAACACCTGACCAGAGGACCAATCAGGGGACAAGATAATTTCAAATCTCTGTGGAGGGAAGTCTTTGTCTGTGTTCTTTGTTTGGGGTTTTGTTCTCTCTTTGGATCTAAGAGGGGCCAGACATATCTCCAAGTTCTCCAAGTTTTCCTGAAGTATTTTCTACTATTCAGTATAGTGAGTATTAGAAGGGCGGATTAGTCTTATAATTAATTTCTGCATTTGCAATTGTGTGTTTGCTGGAGAAATATCTTTATTTCTGTTTGCTGTTACTTTGATTATTCTGAGAAAGGGGGGGGGGGAAGTCTCTCCAGGTTTATAAGCTAGACCCTGTATATTTTTTCCATCCTGGTGTTACAGAGAGAGTGTACTTACTTTCTTTCTTTCTTTTAATAAAATCCTTTTCTTTTTGGAACCTGATTGATTTCTTTCCTTGTTTGGATTTTCAGGGGAAGGGGAGGGGGGAAAAGTGAATCCCTCTTTGTTTTGATTCAAGGAGTTTGAATCAAGGTGATCTCTCCCAACGACTAGGGGAGGGGGAAGGAGGTGGGGGGAATGGTTTATTTCCCTTTGTGTTAAGATCCAAGGAAGTTGGGATCTGTGTTCCCCAGGGAAAGTTTGGGGGAACAGGGAATGTGCTAGACACTGGAATTTCTAGCTGGTGGCAGTGTACCAGATCTGAACTAGGATTTAAGTTTAGAGGAGCCCATGCAGGTCCCCATCTTGTGAACGCTAAAGTTCAAAGTGGGGAATAAACCTATGACAAGTGCCATATCTAGACAGCATTGTAAAAAAATGCATCCCTACTTCTTAACTATCCTAATGGATTTTCTACTTGGTAGTTGCTACTGTTTTTTAGTTCAGTGTGGAATAGACAGTGATATCATGATAGGAACAGTTAAGTCTGTGCTATCTAGGTTAGTTTGTCCTTGAGTTTCTCAGAATTTTAAGGAGAGAAAACATTGTCAACGTATCTTTGTGGCTTCACAGAGAAATGTGTTGGGCTTTCACAGATGCACAATAATCAAGCACATCGCCCAAATGGTGTTTTTTTCCCCTTAGAAAAGCACAGGTTTCTATCGACAAAATATTTAATATTTCCTGGCATTCCTGAGACAAAATAAATTGTAGGTAGTTTTTAGTCCATTTTATTTTTCCAAGTCATCTTGCACAAACCAGAACAAGACCAGGCAGTTTCGTGTGGTATTGAGCTGGGGTTCTCAAACTTGGTTGCACCTTGACCCCCTTTTGACAACAAAAATTACTACACGATCCCAGGAAGGGGGACCAAAGCCTGATCCCACCACCCCAGGCTGGGGGGGCCAAAATCCGAGTCCCACCACCCTGGCGGGGAGGGCCAAAGCCAAAGCCTGAGCTGCATCGCCTCGGATGAGGGGGTCCCAAAGCCCCAGGCTTCAGCCCTAATTGGGGGGCCTGTAACCTGAGCCCCGCCACCCAGAGTTGAAGCTGTTGGGCTTTGATCCTGGGCAGTGGGACTCGGGCGTTGGTCCCGGACCCAGCATGTCTAACACCAGCCCTGGCAACCACATTAAAATGGAGTCATGACCCACTTTGGGGTCCTGACCCACAGCTTGAGAACCCCTGGTGTAGAGAATAGCCCATCACCATTTAGTATGCTTGATTGGTTTAGGGGAAGGATCCATGGCTTTTGACTCTTTGTAGTTTTTCACTTGTAACAAGTTCTTTTTCCCCCTGTCTGTTGTATTTCCTAGCTCATCTGAGGGGTTTGCTAAGAGGTCTTTGTCCCAAGGTCTAACGATCTGTAAAATGTCTGTGAATGTACTTAGACCAGCATATGCATGAAATATCATATATTTTTAAAAGTTGAATTATAAAAATAACTGACCATATTTTCTCTCAAATAAAAACAATGTGCATTTTATCATCTTGCACTGTGACCTTTTAATGTCTACATCACATCCACCTTTAGGGACATCTGTGAGAATGACTGGTAAATTGTGTGCAGAAAGTTTTGTGCTCGATTGGGGCTCAGTTGTGCTGGGAGCTGTACAGACTTAGACAGTCACTGCCCTGAAGAACGTACAATTTAAAAGACATAAAAACAGACAAAGGGTCTGGGTGGGGACTATACACAAGCCAGTGACTGAGGTGCTGATTGCACAGATTTGTTAATTATACGTTTGTAACTATGAGCCATTTCTCACTGAAATCACTGGAGAGCCACCCATGGACTTAAATGGTCTTTGGATCAGACCCTCTGTGAATAACTGTACTCATGAGAGTGACCCCATATACTTTGATGGGACTATTCATGTGGGTAAAGAAACTCACCTGTGTAAATGCTTACAGGTCCGGTCCATAAACTTGTATTGACTTCAGTGAGAGCAGGATTGGGCCTCCATGATCTTTCCTAATTCCTTGAAATCATCAATTATGTTATTTTAGCATCTTAATTCTGTATGGCATCTCAGCCTTCTGTATAGTTAGTAGTAGTATTTATATTATCATTAATAAAAATGGATTGTTTAATGTGTATTTGACTGTAGTTCAACCACTTACACAGATCAAAAAACAAAATGATAAATATTCCCTGATTGGAAAAAGTACATTTTTGTACCACATGACTGAACATGGCTTATAAGGGATTCTCTCTCACAAAATGTTTAATAACAACCCACTAAATCTACTAGTAAATTTCATCAAGGCAAGAAGGTCAATTGGCCCATGAGGACTGCTTTTTTTTCCCTGTTAGCTTCCTTTTGGCAAACATGCACTACTGAATGCACAAAGGCATGGCTTCTAATCAAGAGCCGATGGAGAAGCAGTAGCTCCATTCTGCAAATGTCCATGTCAAGGTTACAGCTGTACTGCTAGTGTCCAGTCAATAACACCTGCTGTGTCTGCTGCTGGTGGCAGGCAGTCATTGGTGTAATGGTGATGGTCTCTGAAGACTGCTCAAAGTCAGAGCAGATACTACATTTCAACCACCCACATCATGCAGGGTTTGTTTTTATTGATAGCTACATTCTGTTCCATTGAGGACTGTAGGTTGTATATTTGAGACCTCTGAGGGTTTGGAGAGCAAGTGTTAATTTTATTAGTTTGACATGATTTTTCTCTCCCCGCCCTTTTTAAAAACCTGTTCCCCACTCCCCTCCCCTGCCCCAGTCTTGGTAACTTCACTATATCAGCAGCTATTATGATGCTCACTGCTTGTGAAGGGCTGGGT
Organism: Mauremys reevesii; assembly: GCF_016161935.1. Taxonomy (NCBI): domain Eukaryota; kingdom Metazoa; phylum Chordata; order Testudines; family Geoemydidae; genus Mauremys; species Mauremys reevesii. The sequence goes on from NC_052626.1 coordinate 92,891,861, forward strand.
CTCTTCTACAGACATCTCTACAGTGCATGTCTGTCAGAATCAATCAGTAACTTTTGATGCTTGATCATATAAGGTCAATCAAGCCCTTCACTTGGGACTGGGTGTACATGTTTCTGCTTCACTTTTACTGTCTGCCTGAGAGAGAATCAATCTGATGAGGAAATATGTTCATCTGTGATTTTACAGTTGACCTATGATACGGGCATGTGCCTGCTCATTTTCCTGGGTTCTGCTCATCCAAAATTTCAGACCTGATGTGGGAAAACTACAGGCAGCTACTGCGTAAAGAATGTCTAGAATAATTAATTGTAATTATTTTACACTACCCTTGTATTAAGAAGGGCTTCACAATTATCAATTTAATGAAAATATCAAGGACAATTTAAAGTCATGAATATTCTCCCCCCAAATCCCTAGATTCCTGTAGATTATTTAAGACTCAAACCTGCAAACATTCACATGTGAGAGTGGGCCCAATCATTGGGTCTACTGAATTGTGCTTGATGAAACCTGATGAGAGAGGAGAAAGATGACTGAAGCCTATATGTGAAGGCTGGTTTGCCCTTGGTGCAACTTAGAGCAGCGTCAGGACTGCTGTTATTTGAACGTAGCTTCAGCAGCTTCCAACAGGTTGTTCTGATTGCAGCAGTGCTCCTGTCATGCCCCTATTGATTAGGGTCTGGTATTTTTTATTGTGTTACTTGTTGGTTCATTCTAGGCAGTATAAAAAGGAAAACATATAGGAAACTTTCAATTTAAAGGGATGTTGAAATAGAAAGAGACGTGATGGAGAAACATGCTTTGAACTCTCATTGCTTTGCATTCTTGTTTCATTTAGATTAACAGATAAATAATTCCAGCAACTGGCAATGTAAAGCACATTATTTGACACACTTTTGAGTAGTTCCAGGCTACACTTGGAATGACTTCCTAAACCCAATGGGCCAGGCCCCTTCTATTCATTTATTTAGCTCTTAAAGACTCATTTCTCCAAAGAGGCTCACAGGCTTTAGTCAATCAATCAATTGCCCTGTTTTACTCTAAAGTTTAGAGTCTAATCTAACACCTTTCTCTGAGTCTTATGTTACTTTTATCTGTCTTCCATATTGTAACTCTTTGGGGACAGTCTCCATTTGTGTCTTGTGTAGTATTAATCACATGGTTAGGATTTGAAAAATAACAATCTTGGTAGAGATGTCTACAATCATAGAAAATAAAGTAACTTTTCACCCGTTGAAGTGGGCCTTCCATATAAAGGTGGAGGTGTATTGGTGGAGTAGTATCCCATGCCACTCTTGTTGCATAAATAAGAAACTTCATTCTCTACCGTGAGTCCATATAATATCTTTTATCAGCACTAAATTCACAAATATCCTCTGCAGTTGAATGTATGTTCTTTCAGTACTGCAACGTGGATATTGTCAGAGTCAGTTTAATAAATTATTGAATGAGAAGGGAGTTAGACAATGAAAGATTATGGTGCACATTATTCAATACGGAAGGATATAAACAAAAGGAAGGAAAGATGAGAGAGAATGAATCTATTGCCTCTTTTACAGCTTTGCTAATGCTGACAAGCAACGCAATTGTAGCCCCTACTGCAAGAGCTCTTGTGAAAACATCCAAAGCTTCTGCCATCATGTGATGTGAAGGAAAAGGAGAAAGATCAAGATCTTCAGCACATGCTACCCAATAGATTAGCGGTAAATGATTGCTCTTAATATTGCTGTGCCTTTCACAACCCTTATTAATATCTTCTACTGTGACTTTAGGAAAAGTAACTATAATTTACAGATAAGGTAACTTGCATAACATCACTTAAGACGGATCTGGGACTAGGACCCAGGCCTTTAAAACAACAAACTGCAGTATTTGAACTTTGCCACGCCACCTTTCAGAAGAAGTAGCCTAAATTATGTGTTTGTGTAATCCACACTAACAGAGTGTGGCTCTAAAAGCTGTCCTTTTTGAAAACAGTGCAAGGTACTCTATTGTAGATAGTGTTTGTGACTGAGAGCAGCGTGTAGGAGATTTTTACTGTGGTCAGAGTGTGGAAGACCTTGCCTGTTTAAGCTATGAAAAGGTTAGAACTTTTTTTAATGAGCATATCTTCCAGGAAGCAAGCCTCATTCTCAAAGGTGTACAAATTAACACTTACTGAAGACTGGATGCTTCAGGCTATTGCTAATAGTTTTTCATCTATAGGTCACCAATATGAATTTAGCCAAACTCAGCAAGAATTAAAATTGTTCGCATGGGAAGTTTGGTGGCTCCTATATGAGATGACTTTGATGGGTTCCAAGTGCAGCTAATACCTGGCTTGCATCTAGTGCCTTTCATCAATACATCTCAGAGCACTTTATAAGGGAGGGCGGTATCATTATATCCATTTTACAAATAGGGACACAGAGGCATTCAGAAGTGAAGTGCTTTGCTCAGGATCACACGGATGACCAGTGGTCAAGCCACAAATAGATCCCAGGTCTTTGGAGTCAGTCTAGTACTCTAGCTGCTAGAAGCTGCCTGGTTCTCCTCGCACTTGCTTATCACAAATTCTGTCCATTCAGGTAGGGGTGAGGAGTTGAAAACTCAGAAAGACCAAAAGAAGTTTTAATCTTTTATGTTTTAAATCTTATGTGTTGGAATGTTCATGATTTGGGGTTGGATGGGTCTGATTAATGAGTTTTGTACTTTTTGAGGTTGTCAGTATTGTTCCAACTCAAACATTTTTATAAAAGACGAGAAGGGCAACTTAATAAAAGTGCAAGTGAAGCATATGGAAACTGAGCATTTTGGACTAAGTTTGATTATACCAGATCCAGCTTTGTGCAATAGTCTGGTTCATCAAGCTTTTTGGTACATGCACATGTTATTTTCATCCACTGGTTGTAGAGAAATCACAAGAGCGAAAGACTTGCTTGACTTTCTGAAGTGACTGAATTGCTAAGTAAGGGCAGTAAGAGACTGAATGGTGGATGCTACCTACTGACTGGCAAGTAAAGCTCAGGATAGCAGTTTTAGCCATGCATTTACTGTTTTCACCTTCTTTTTGCAAACATTAGTATGTGGGTAGAACTGCTAAGCGGGCAGTGGAGTTAATGTACTGTAAATCCCAGCAAGGTGTGGCGCTCTTTCACAACGGGATCCCTTATCTTTATGCTCCTTGGAATGAAACACATGGCAGATAAAAACATAAACAAAACCCCAACACCACCTCACAGACATTTAACCTGATTTCCAAAAGGTTATATGAGGATGCATTTTTGATTTGCTTTGCAATGCAACGTGAACATATTCAAGATAATCTGGATTTTTAGTCCTCTGTATTGCTTATAGTGATGTGCACGGCCCTATGGGACATGTAGAAATAAATCCTGTGCCTTATCTTTCACTTGTCAGTCTAAAGGCACTACAGGGGTGCAGTATAGTATGAAGTAATACAGAGCAGATAATGTGGGGTGCAACCTTTAGAGGTGGACTATATCCTGGAACAACTATTTTGCCAAGTATTTGAAGGAGGGCACTTAGGGCCCAACCCAAAATCCATCAGAGTCAATGGAAATTAGATCAGCCCCTTAGCAGACAATAATTGGTAAGCTGCCCCAATGATGTGGGGATGGCATCAAAAAGGAATGAAGTTGTGCAGCCTAGAGAGCAGGAGGGAGCCTAGTGATAAGGAAAGAGTTTTAGACAGGGGTTATGGTGCGTAGAGTCTTGAAAATGAGTATAAGTAGCTTGAACTTGGTGCCAAGGAAACTTGAAGCCACTGCAGGCATTTGAGTAAGTTTGGGAGGTTAGCAGGTAAGGGTAGTTGATGTTGGCACCATAGAGCCAGATCTTTAGCTTGTGAAATTCGTTGTAGCCCCATCGACTTGAATAGAGCTGCGTTGTTTTACACCAATTGGGGATCTGGCCCCCAGACTTTTAAAGGGCTTTTGATAGCCTGCACTTGGAGTTACTGGCATGGCATTTCAGACTAGAGAAATCCTGGTTCAGAGTAGAAATTTGTTGTGCAGTGTGAGCTGTTCAGAGAGAGTGAGAAGTGTGTGAAATTAAAGTGAGGCAGTAAGCTGCTTGCTGTGCGTGGAAACTGATTGATTAATGAGAGCAGGTGTAGATGAAAAGAATACTAAAATGTTTTGTCTCTAGAGCCATGCAAATTGCCTGACCTTGATTTCATTGATGACATACTATTGATTTTAACACCGACTGAAAATTTTCAGCAGAGACTAGATGAATAAAATCATGCCAAGAAAACCAGCACAACAAACGTTATCTTCGTATTAGTAGTAAGCATGGAAGTGGGCGAGGGGATTATTTATCAAGTGCCAACTCACATGTGAAAGGAAACCCTAATAAGACAAAGTTGGATGAAGGGAGGGAGAGAGAACTGCTGTAGTGGACCCCAATCAGCCAGCATATCCTCGGGCAGAGGATTTATATTGTTTTCTTGCATCCAGTTTACCAAATGATCCAGACCACTCTGTATCAGTGACCTGGTCTTCATTATTTACAAAGAAGTCTTTATGTCATTTGCAAACTTCATCAGCATTCCAGTGCATTATTATTTAATCCAGCCCAGGACTCCATGTCGTTACAATGAGCAACACAAGCTGCAAGCTAGACAGCTAGAGAGATGCAGAGTTTGTGTGTGTCCAGCATTTTGAATAAAGAATCTCTCTTATGTTTACTACTCCTTAGTTCTTCCTCTTGTCTATTATGTGGGATCCTGTCAGTACTTCCTCATTTATCAGGATTTAGGCATTTTAAAATGCATATTTTATATCTTGTTTTCCATGCTGTGCAACATTTTAATATATAGCCACCAGGATTTAGGGCTATAACATAAATTTTGTGTGAGTGCTTGTAAAATCATGCCTCTGTGTCAGAGAAAGGCGATCTCTTAGTCTCTTTAGAAATGCAATGACTTGGTTTCATTAGTGACAGAACCAATATTTCTCTTCCCTCTACCCATCCCTTTATCCGAGAATAATTCTTTTTCTTTGATACTGTGCAAACATATATTTTGGTAGCTTGTGTTTTTATAACTGCTACCAGAGAACATTTCATTACATTGTATCTGAAATGACCATACAAATTGGAGATGTTTTACATTGAAGTATGATGATAAATTACCCTATTTAATTCTGTTCTGCTGAGGAAAATGGAAGAATTTGCTGAATAGAGCAACCACAGTATTGAAAACAGAGGTGTCTACCAACTGTCTAGAAATTGCAATTACAAAAAATAGGACATTGGTGTATTGTTTGCTAGAAGTTGCCACTCTGACAGGGAACAAAGACATAGGTTTGTTTGTGGAGGTTGCATTTAACAGCTCTGATACTATGTGGTATGTGCTTTCTGTTGGGGGAACATTGGAAGCATGCCTCAAAACTGTTCATGTCGATGTTTTAGTTAGAAAATCACAGGCAGAAGTTTTACAGTTATTATGAATCATGGATGTGATATGATCTTCAGATGTTTGGAGTTTTGAAGTGATTTGGTTTGGGAACATGAAGAAAGGAATTTAATGTTCTGCTGTCTCCCAGTGATGCAGCTGTGTACCAGTAAGAAGAAACGCCGACGTTCTGCAGTAGTGGCCGTGGGAAGGTCAGGGCCGTGGTTGGCACTGTATGAAGACACTCACAAATAATATACACGCAACCAGGGGAGTGAGGAGGAACTTTTTCAGTAATGGGCTTGGTGGGAATTGAGGAGCTTGTGTTTTTCTTAATGCTCTTCTCAACTCAGTGGTTGCCTTGTTTGATCTGAATCATGACTTGGCTAGTACAATAGTGCAGAGATATTGTGAGTTTGTTGTAAGACTCCATTGTAGGAAGAAGTGCTAGAAACAACTCTTAACACTATGTATGTTGAAAACCAGCTACATTTTCCAATGTGTGTGCTTTTATTAATGCTTCAGCTGGCAGTAAATCCATTTAGAGCATTACTGTAAAGACTGATGCGTTCTCTAGCTTCATGCAAAGAGGGTTATAGACGAAACCGTGCACTGCTCAAAATCTTGACATTTTAATAGGGATCTAGTTCACAAATTTTTTTTACCAGTTCTCCTGCCCCACTAGTTATATTTAGTCTATATTTATCATGAAATATTTGTTTTTAAATCCCTTTCCATGAGGCAGAATTTGGCCCTTTAGTTAGAATTTAATTAAGAATTTGGTTGACACTGCACCAGCAAAAATAGACTCCATCTCCCTCTTCCACAGCTGTGTTGAATCTGTAGGGCCAAACAGGAGTAAAAATAAAGGTAGTAAAACCTTTTTTATTACTATGGAAGACAGATATGACTTTCAGTACACACGGAAAGCAGATCTCTTAAGATGGTACTATCTTTTTTCAGTAGGGTTGCGTGGGTTTTCACTTTTGTATTTCCTCCAAATATCAATGATACTTTTATGCTTAATTTTACTTTGCTCAAAGATAAATAGCAAAATGTTCAGGGTTATGTTTTATGGAAAACATACAGGTCATACTCCCCCGCAAGGAAAACCCATACAGTGGATAGGTTTCTGCTTGGTGAATGTTACATAGGGCCAGGCGTCAGGGTTGCACATCCTTTCTAAGTGGAAAAATTCACATCACAGTGGTATTGTATCTTTGGGCTTCTCCCTTTTTTCCTGTAGCCTGCCTATGAAAGTGCTTATGCCACTGAAGCTCCAGAAGTCCGGTATTAGTTCCTAGAATTCTGCTGCCAATTCCATTCCCATGAGGGACCTCCAGACCCTCACATGGAGTGAGGGTATTAGAATTTGCCTCATGGTTGGGAAAAGGCTTTTCACTGTAAGTGGAGAATGTTAATTGGCAGTTGCCCAGCATCCCAAACTGCCACCCCATATTAATTCCTCAGTGGAATTTTCACCACATCCCACTGCAATGTCTCATATGACTGACTAATCCAATCCAAGATTTGCCTGATCTTTGGTAGCTGTTGCAAATACTGAGTATGTATCTTGGTTGGGAGCTGCCTGTTTCCTACGGGCTCTTTTCTCTTCAAGCTTTAGGAGCCAGTTCCTGTCATGGACTTTGATACCCTGATGGAGACAATGGCGCCACTAGTTACGATCACTTGCCAAGATTTCCCATCGGTCAGGATCAATTCCAAATTCCTTCATATCTCACTTGCGTGTGTCTTTATAGTGAAGCTTGGGATATCCTGTTGTTCTTGTTCCCTCTCATAGCTCCCCGTATAGCATGTCCTTGGGTATGCGTCCATCTTCCAACTTAGAAGATGCCCAGGCAGTGCAGTTGTCTTTGCTTGAGCAGGGCTGTCGCACTTGGTAAATTTGCCCTTTGAAGAACCTCTGTGTTGGTGACTTTATCTTGCCATTTGGTGTTGAGTATGTGGTGTAAACAGCATAGGCGGTAACCATTTAACCTTTTCTCCAGATGAGCATAAGTTCCCCAGCATGCATGAGAGTGCTGAGGATGCAAGCGGTACACTAGCATTTTGGTCTTGATGGTAAGCTTTGAGTTGTTCCATGCTCTTTTAGTTAATCTGCTAAAGCTGGTGGCAGCCTTTCCAATGCAAACATTTATTTCTTCATCCAGTGTGAGGTTGGTGGTCACTGTAGAACCAAAGAGTACAGTCACATTTATAATGAGTGTCCATTGTTCCAGAGTGGTTGAAAACCACCTTTCTTGTGCCTCACAACTGATGTGAGTTGTTGAAGTAGCTGGTATGTCTCAGAGCTCTCCTTAGCCATTTTGCGTAGGTTTGTGAAACAATTTTTCACTTCACCCCCACAACCAACCATAATTGATTCCTGTCTCTCATGATCACAGTGCTATGCTATGCACCTTGCTAGGTTTGAGGGCAGTGAGGGAGAGGGGGAAGGGGAGGGGATCAAGATGATTCTGTGGTTATATCCCAACCTATATTGACTCATTTTACATGAAAAGTGTGTGCATGTTGGCAGAGCAGGCGTGGGTCTGTGACATTTTCAGTGGGCTAAGGAAGGGGCAGGGGAAAGTGTCCTTAGTGCATAGCCTCCCTACAGTCACAAGTTCATTGTTGTCAGCTCTCAGAATATTATTACAAGTCTCAATATGTTGGGTATTTTTACTTAAAACTCCAGCTCCTGGAGTTGAGTGATCATGGGAAAAAAATCACAATTTTAATTAATTAAAAAAAAGTTTCTAGCCCTCATGGTTGTGAAGGAAAGCTTGAAAACATGAACTCTAAAAGTTCTACAAAACAGGAGGCAAATAAAACACTTATTTTTTTAATTCTCATTTTTAAGCCAATCTCCGGATTGTTGGGGACTGGAAGCATGCTTTTTGAATGGTTGAGGTAGGCCATACTACAAACTTATCTGAGATGCTTCCAAAAAAACAGATTTTTCATATATTACAAAGGGCAGACATGAGGGACTATTGGGGAAAGAGTGAATAACCTGAGATCGTTTTGAAAAATGAGTGGCAATCTGTAGCAATGGGTTTATATTGGTTTATGCTTTCGAAGATACAATATATTCAGAGGGGAAGGAACTAAAAACTTACCTTTAAAGAAAAGCAAGCAAACTAAGATTCTTATTTACAGTTCCAGTTACCCGCTAATCAGGGGACATATGTTGTTGAGCTTCATAGCAACCATAAGACTGGTTCTGGTTCTAGCTCATCATAACCAATGTCTCTATGTTTGTGCCTATGCTGTGCAGTATTGAACATAGTCTGCCTGAATATATGGTGTGCATGTACAACTAATTAACATTTCTGAAGGAGTTCCTTGGCACTTTGTATAATTGCACTGAGGTATCTCAGACACTCTGATGTTGAAGTCACAGTCATTCTACTGCATATATTAGTGTTAGTTCTGCCTTCTTACTGAGATTGGATTTATTGTGTGGTGCTAGGCATTGGTACAATGTTTCCCATCAGAAAACTGTCCTGAGTAATCTATTCATTACTTTGTCCATCTGCAGTACTTTCATCTGCTGAATACAAAATCTCCATCATGGATTTTTCTAGTCTCGGCAATCTGTGAATATGTGCTTGTAATATTTTTCATTAATAGCTTTTGCGTATCCCTTTCCACTTGACAGTCACAAATGCGGGGGGAGGTGACCCTCTCACTAGCTAACAGGAGTAAGAAAAAGCTTGCAGTCAGGACCAGACCTTCCAAATTAGATTTTTTAAAATTACTTTTACCCTCCCTCAATCCAGAAATCTAAGTTATGTCTTTGCTGGTATTCAAGAGACTTCCTTTCATAGCTCTTGCAAATGGTACCAGCTGGGTTTCTTTGAACCTCCATAGAATTCTCATTTAGATTTATTCTACTGTGGAAAGCTGATGGCCAAAATGTTCAAAAGTGGCTAGTGATTTTGGGTGCCCAACTTGAGATACCTTAAAGGGGTCTGATTTCCAGAATGTAAGTGCTCAGGAGTTCCTGAAAATCATTCCCTTTTAAGGCACCTGGAGTTCTGCCCTCAAATATTGAGGCTCACAAAATCACTAGTCACTTGTGAAGATCTAGGTCAGTGACTGGGGAAATTCATGAGACTGTTAGTTTCTGTCATGATAAAGGGAGTATGTATGTTGCCCACTTGTCTACTTCAACGACGGGGTTGAAGGGGTTTGCGTGCTTTCATTAGATCGTTGGCAGGCAGAATAAATGAGTTTTGTGTCTGCTGGTGGTAGTGTCTGAGTTTTTTAAATATAATGTCAAATCCCTCTAATATTAGCTAGGTTGCAGTGAAATTACAGAGAAATGTGCAGCTACTGGGCTCCACTCTGATCACTCACAGTGAGCTTGATTCTCCACTCTTGCTCCTTATGTTGTCATTTACACCTGTGCAAAGTGAATTTAAAAGGCTACCAGATCAGAATGGCAGAGCCCAATTTTCATTTACGCAAGGGCCACTTTAAGTGGCTCTGGCATTATAAAAGGGCTCTGAAGTGGGAGTCACTCACTTTAAAGCCCCTTCACATGACTAGACTGGTATAAAATGGCCTGAATGTAAATGAGAACCAGGTAGGGTGACCAGACAACAAGTGTGAAAAATCAGGACAGCGGGTGAGGGGTAATAGGAGCCTATATAAGAAAAAGACCCAAAAATCAGGACTGTCCCTATAAAATCGGGACATCTGGTCACCCTAGAATCAGATGTAGTATGTTACAGTCACTTCGTATAGACATAAATGATATCACGTGGTGCAAGGCAGCAAGGAATTATGTTTGCAGTGTTTACAACAGGTTGGCATGTGCTTATGTATTCATTAATTTATTTTAAAAAAAGATTGAGCAAGAAGAAAGCAGGTCATCTATCAAGTGAAATAGCTTTCACTAAACTAATTGAATTGTCTGCTTAGGTCAACTAGTGTCTTTGCCCCATGATGTGCAAAACCATACATAGATGACAAGAAAATTATACTGCCAAGAAAGAGCACAACTCCCCCTCTTCCCCCCCAATTTAAGAGAATTTCAATAAAGCTCAGATTGTTCTGGCAGTACTAATGCCTTTCTTTTTAATTCCAGTAATATTCTCTTTCTTACACATATGCATATGTGATATTAAAAGTAATTTGGCTTCTAGCTAAGTGTTACTACCTGTAAATTATCCTTTATAGCAACACAGTCTCATTATATCACTTTAGAATGCTCAGATCCCATGGCTGATGTTATTAAATGACTTTGTTAGTGCACTGTGTGCTGTCACCAAAATAGATTTTTGTCATTGTCAACATTTTTGTGTGTTTATATATTGTTTGAAATATTTATTTTAGTAAAAGAAGCTCACTGTTGGGAATTGTAAAGCTGGATGGTTCATAAGAAATGAAAAATGACCAAAGAACAAATTTCACTTTAAAGTTTTAATTTTTGAGACTAAAAGATGTTTTATATCCTTGAATTCTTACTGAAAATTGTGGTCATTTAGATTTTTCATCATATTTCTGAATACATCCTGTGGACAGTATTAAGTATCCCGTCAGTGAATACAGCATTGGAATGAAGAAAGTAATTAATCTTTATTTAGATTATATAGTTTTAATTTTGATCAAATGTGAAAATGAAATGTTAAAGTCAGTGAGGCAAAATCTGTATATCTTATCCAGTATTAAATAGACATCTCCATTCTGCGTTCTTACAAGTAAAAAGCTTCAAATATTTATATTATTTGTCTTCATTTCAAGTCAAGTGAGAATGAAACCTGCTTTCAGCTGGTATAGCCTTCCTCCAGGGAATGAGAAATGTAATCCTCAGTATTACTGGATCAGTGGTGTCCAATACTTGCAATGTCAGGGCCAGATGTAGTATTTCAAAAAGTCAAGGGGTCGCACTCAGTACTTTGGGGTGGAGTATCTACGCTGTTGTGCGTTCTTTGCACTGCATGAGTGGGGTAGAGGGACCATAAATCACCCACAGATCCCTTGCAGAGAAATCCCTAGACCTAGGGAGTAGAGAACAGGAATCACCAGCCCCTACACCTCTCCCTTTCTCTATCCACAGCCTGGTTGGAGTGGACTGTGCTCTGGCTATCCCAGCTGCTTCATGGTCCCCTGGAGACCATAGCCTATTGGTGTACTTTAGAGCGCTCTAATCTGCTCTAGGGCTGGGGCAGAGAATCATGGAGCTGCAACTCCTGGCTGGTTCTCAGCTCTCCTCTTTTCCCCTCCTCTTCTGAGTTGTGCTGGTTGGCTGTGTGGAAGAGGGGTGCCTACATAAGCCTCCCAGGGGCTCCCTCAGCCCAGCAGGGAAGCAGGCAATGGAGCGGTCAAAGCTACTCGCCAGCCTTCCCTGCAACACAGCAGCTGGATAGTGGGGGAAGCTGCTGAGCAACTGCAGCGGGGAAGGGACTTGGAGGGCTCCCAGCTCACACCATAGCTGCTTCTGGGGCTGCAAGGGAATCAGTGGGTGTCATCTGGGGAGGCAGTGCCCTCCACATCCTCCCCATAACTGTGGTGCTGATTCAAACACTAGTGTAAAACTTACAGGCCCCGGGACAAAGTTTCAATTCACAGACAAACAAACCATTTTCATTGTCACCCAGTCATGCTCCAGGGCTACAGTTTAGAGCCTTGAGGGTCATGGTTTAGATACTGCTGAGCTATGTGAATAGTGATAGAGAAGTCACAATGGTCTTTTTTTGTTTGATGGAGGAACACAGGAGCACGCCTAGAGCAAATATTCCTGCATGCAAATGTGAACTTTGGTGTCTCTGATTATGTTTGTGCCTATGACTCTAAGGGTACATCTATACTTACCGTTCGGGTCGGTGGCTAGCGTTCGACTTCTCGGAGTTCGATATATCGCGTCTAATCTAGACGCGATATATCAAAATCCGAATGCACTCCCGTCGACTCCGGAACTCCACCACCGCGAACGGCGGTGGCAGAGTTGACAGGGGAGCTGCGGACTTCGATCCCGCGGCATCTGGATGGGTGAGTAGTTCGAACTAAGGTAGTTCGAGTTCAGCTACGCTATTCGCATAGCTGAACTTGCGTACCTTAGTTCGACCCCCCCCCTTAGTGTAGACCAGGCTTAAGATTCACTTTCTGTGAACATTCATGCTAGTAAAACTTAACAGCATGGATGTTGATAAAAAACAACAACACACAACAAACAAAAAAACAGATCCAGAAAAGGCAGGTATCTGACGTAAGCAAATTCATTTAAAAACTCAACTGAATAGTCACAAACCTTTTTGTGCACTATATACCCATTCTAGCCCCCAGAGAAAATGCCTTCAGCTTATGATATTGCTTGTGTCAGGCGAAGAACCTCTGACCTCCTTAGGATTCTGTTTAACAATATGATATAATCACAGGAGATCTTTCCTTTCAACTACAAATCATTTGTGCTTTGAGGCAACTGTCATTTAATTGTATGAGTTGTTAATTTTCAGGTGATCTGGCAGTCCTAATACACTTCGCTTTTATGTTTTTCCTACTTTTAAGACTCTTTAACTTTTTAATTTTCTCCCAAGTAATTCCTACCTCAGCTTTACATTTCCTAAGAGGTCTTATCTCAGTAGAATTACCTAATGTGAGGTAAAGGTGCTCCTTGGATTCTGTTTAATCTGATAATTGGGACAGATATAAAACAATCAAGTCCTTGGTTATATCCATAAAAACACACACACATTCACAAAGTCTATAGACAAAGAAAAGGCCTATTTAGACAAGCCGTAAATTCTCTCTATCCCTGTTCTCATTCTTTCATATGTGAATATATAGCCCATAGGTGTCTCTAGAGATGGAATCAGAAGGCAGTGACTGAAACAGGATTTGACTCATGTTTGGACTTCAGGCTTGATGCTCAGCCCGTTGTAGGCTTCAGGATTGTTCAGAGAGCACTAAAAGCTCATGACATATTAGCAAAAATGGCAGAAATCATGTGAAATTAGTTGACATGGCTGCATCTAAACTGGATCAAAAAGCCAGGCTGTTTCTGGCTTTTTAGATCTGACCTGCACTCCAGGCCAGATTCCAGCTTGGGATTTGGGGTGGGAGGAGTTTTAGATTAGTTTTTTATAAGCTCCATTTTTATCTTTCTGTTATAGGTATGAGAGAGAGCACGTTAGCAGTCAGAAATACATCCTCTAGATTGACTGAAAAAAGGTAGTTCCTGTAAAGGAAAAATGTGTCCCCTTTGGCCTGTTGCATGTTTTTAAAGCCTTCTTAGGGCGTATTTGATTTGGTTTTCTGTCAAGGATCCTAGTAATTTCTGTAGGAATTGGAAGCTTTAATTTGGAAAGTCACGAAGTTGAGTAGCACTGTTCACAACACCATCTGGAAATAGCACCATCTTTTTGTTGTAATGCTGTCCCTTGCTCTTGGCAGTGAATCTTATTTTTGTGGGATTTTTGTGAAACCAGCTGCTCTCTTTAGTAACCATTAACAATTTACTGAGCTTACATTCAAGAATGACTTCAGCTTGCTTTCATAAGCAATTGTTCCGTGTAGCCAGACTGTTGTTGTTATTAACTATCTTCTGTGACTGAAGACTCCTCTTCATTTGCTCATGTCACATGTCTACTGTTGCCTCTCTCAAAAAAGGGACTGTCTGTACCTTCACAATAGGGTGGGGAAATCAACTGATTCATTTATACTACGGTATGTCACTGGAACTGTCTCTTCCAACTCAAAGTTGATGTTTTGCAGATTTTTTGTTTTCAGTATTCAAGCTGGTGGTTGTGATAGCACGGCAATCTAAAATTACATCTCTACATTATATCTCTGAGTGTAGGTCTTTGTGAGTTTAGAGGTTGCTAAATTTGAAGTCTAATTTATATTCTTGCTTTGATTTCTAGGTACATTTTTACTGGATAGCAATGAAGTCTTCATAAGCCTTGTGTTAAGTTGTCTGGTAGTCCAACCTGTTTAATATTTCTCTCCTGCTGGTTCATCTTCTGGATCAATTTATATCCCTAGGTGTCAGAGTAAATTATGAAATCTAAAAAATCTAAAATATAATACTCTGTGTTACAGATAGTTTTGAGTTTGCCCATAATATGAATATTGAATATGCTGTATCTCTGACTTTTGGGGACTGATTTTATGGATTGCTTTACCTGATACAAGCCAAATCTCAGAATGGACAGTTATTTTTATTACTGATAATAGTCCTGTTATTGAGACTAGATACGTTGTTTTATGGTTTCTCTTTCATGTAGTGATACAGCTGGGATGAGACCAGAGAACTACAAGAATAACATCTATGTTGATCTAAATCTTTATTTCTACCTGACTCTGTTATTGTAACTCTTCAATTATTTACTTACACTTGTTTATTTTTGGTTCGGGTATATTATTCTGCATAATTAATACCCACTGTATGTTTAAAATAAAATTCTACTATCAATGCATATGAAATTCACTATAATAAAATTGCTCTTTTAAGGTCGCATTATAAATATCAGATTTTACTGCCATCCATGTCCTAGCATATACCATTATTTCAGGTAGACACAAAGGACAGCCTCTGACCAGAAACAAGAGCATAACTTTCACCCAGCACATAGGAAATAGAATTTTTCTGGTGACAACAAGACAATTTCTGTAGTTTACTAATGTGTTATGAAGGAGTCTTTATGTGGGTGCCAACCCTGAACTTTATTAATAGTCAAAAGGGGCACTCCTCTCCCAAATAGAATGCTCCTTTTCTCAGATACACCTACGAAATAGATAGTTGGAAACACTACTGGTCTACTCTTATTGTCTCTCCTTAATGTTAAAGTGTCACACCAAAATAGTTAAACTTGGTTACCTATAGTTAGGCACCCTGTTTAGACACCAAAATCAAAGTAGCCTGATTTTTCATGTGTTGAGGACCCACAGCCTTCACTGAAGTCAGTCAGAGTTGCAGATGCTCAGCACTAAGTCCGGAATCTGTGACTTCAAGAGACCTCCATGACATTTTCTGCCTTAGCACTAAGGGCTGTGGGACTGGAGCTGGTAGTCACCAGGGCCCCGTCAGGGTTTCAGCAAAGGTCAACAGCCTCCTCAGGGGGCCCTCCTCAGGGTTCCAGTGATGGGTGAAAGCCTCACATGGGGGCAGGGAAGGGGGGGGCTCGGGCAAGTAGCTGGGGGTGTCCCATTTTCTCTTTTTGAAATATGGTCATCCTGCAGCTCCCAGCTGCCGTGGGTGGAGGGGGGACCCCCTCTGTAGCTTCCAGCTGCCATGGGCAGAGGGGGGACCTCTCTCACAGCCACCATGTTGGTGGGTGAAACCATGGAGCTACAGCAGCAAAAGTCAGACAGTCATGGCTTCCATTAATTTTTGTTTATTGCCCATGACCTGTCTGTGACTTTTACTAAAAATAACCATGATAAAATCTTAGCCTTACTCAGACATGTGAAAATAGTGCCACTTTTATTTAGGAGCCTACATATGGATTTAGGTACCAAACTTTAGGCCACCTAGTTCAAAAATGCTGCCTTAATTTCCTTGCTTGGACAGGGATCTTAGAAATACATGGGTGCAAACTTTCTCAGTTTAGGGCCTGATCCAAAGCCCCCTTAGTTAGTGTCTCTCAGATCATTCACCACAATAAAGTGTCACACCAAAATAGTTAAACTTGGTGGATATGGACATGGGGATTACAATAAGTAATTTGGAGGTGAAAGCGGAACCAAACCTGCAAAATAGAAAAAGAACAAAAAAGCAGAAAGAATTATCTGAGCTCCATCTCCAGATCTCAGTAAGCTTCCCTCATTCCCCATCCCTCTCCTTTCATTGGGGTTTGGCCTACGCAGCAGTTTTCACAGGTGTTGACAAGTCCAGTTAGCAGCTCACATCCACTCGTTTATGTTCTTTCTTTTGCAGTCACAAATGATTGTAAAGTTCTTTAGACTATAACAGTTATGGGAATAGCTTAAATTTGGTCTCTCACTTTATATCCTTTATGCACCTTGGTGTATACACAACACTTAAAGTCCATGACTGCAGGAGTATGTTGTATGGATCTTCAGCTTCAAGCCCAATTTCTTTGTCAAGGTGATATTCCCAAAGCATGAGAAATGCAACCAAAGAAGGGAAATGCCTGGTTTATAAAGAAAGTGTTTATATTCAGAATTGTTCTGTTGCTTACATACATATGTTACAAACTGTATTTTTGTAATGAGATGCTAAACAATACCAATTGGTCTCATAGAAAATGCTTGTACACTTGTTTGAATTCTAGTGTCTTGTCCTTGTACTGTAGTAATATTTGGGGAAATAAGTCTTTCCTCTAAAATCTCACCTTAACATAGCATTAACTTGCCTGCCATGTCTCTTTTCATCATAAAATGCCCAAAAGTGAAATGGAAGACTTCTAGTGATGTGAAGTTAGGTTAATCCCCATGTCCATTCAGTCTTGACCTATTTCCTGAGACTGCCAATAAGGGTGTCATGTAGTGATTTATGTAGGGATTTTTGCAATCTAGATACCAGCTTGCTGGGCATGGGCTGAGTCCACCTTCCACGTAGGCCTCTAAATACTCATCAGGTAATTAATTTTAGTCACTCTTAACCCAGGCTGGATTCAGACTATTAATGATAAAGTCACAAGCTTCACAACTCATTACCAACTGAGCTACCTAGTCCACCAATGCTTACCGTTTCTTTCACATGTATAGAAACATATGTCATATATTTGCATATGTTCATCTTTTCCACGTAGGTTTTAATTGGAGGCTTAATTAATGTTAATTTCCATTTGATTGGGCAGTTATTTAACTTACATTGACCGGATTTCCCCTGTTTGCTTTTAGCCTCTCCTGCTCTGTCAATAGGGATGGCTGATTTTATTTCTGATGGTAATGGTGTCATGTCAAATAGCATTTACAGTGAGTTTTCAAGAAGTGAGAAGGTGAAAGAGCTGACACACTACTATAAAGGCGAGCCATTACCTCGTTTGCGCTGCTAAGAGAAGCCCTAAAAGTGAAGGTTAATAATCAATTTCACTGCCATGCAAAGCACAGTGAAAGTCAAAGGAAATGAAAAACATTTCCAAACATTTGCACACTGCTTTCTAGCTTGATCCATAGTTATTACTGCAATGATGCAGACAATGAGCTTTGCAATTAGCCTAGTTAATATGCATAGTTCATTAAGATGTCATTTTTAATTGTAGAATATATTCCACTTCATCTTAAATGGCTACTGCAGGTTATAGCAAAGCTGGGGTTTGATTTGTGCTCAGAAAGAATTTAGTAGCTTTGTCACACTGGCTTGACCTCAGTAATATCTTTTGTTGTCCTCTGAAATTGGAGTTGCCCCTCAAGCAGTGATTTCTTTTCTCTTGAGGATTCACTTCTTTGCTTCAGTGTGGGTAAGGGGCAGAGTTCAAAGGGTAGTATTAAATAAACAAAATGATTTTTGGAAAAGATGTGATTTAAAATGGCAGCTTGTCACAAGTTGGTACATATGAATTAGAGAAGAAGCTAAAACAGCATATCAGCATTTCTTCCATTCAGTTTATGATTTCTGCCCTAAAATAATAATAAAATCGGGAAATGAAAAAGCAGCTCCTTGAACTGTACCATTACTTGCCCACTTGTCCTATCAAGCAAGCTCAGGAAAAGAATTGTTGTAACCTAAGAATCACACAGGTTTCAAGGATTCTTTTTTTAAAGAGAGCTCATGTATTTAGACCCATTCATTCACGTGGAAAGAGTTCCATCATAAAGAACCATGTGCCACATTTCTGTTTATTGTAAGTTTGTTACCTCTTTGATGCTCGCAGACCTATGAATCTGCTACCTTAATCTTAATGTATTTTGGAGTTAAGCAGCAGAGCTCTTTAGATTTAGTAAATTCTGACTCCTGAGTTAAAGATAAGTACCATAACACAAAGCTGAACCCCAGAATAGGATTTTAGGCCTGGTCTACACTAAGCGTTTAAACCGGTTTTAGGAGCGCAAAACCGATTTAACGTCACACTCGTCCACACTGTAGCCTGGTCTACACTACACTAGGAGGCACCTTATATCGATTTTAATGGCTCTTTAAATCGGTTTCTGTACTCCTGCCCGGTATTAACATATCGGAATAGGGATAGTGTGGCGCAATCGGCGGTATCCACAGTGCACCACTGACCGCTCTGGACAGCATTCTCAACTCGGATGCACTGGCCAGGTAGACAGGAAAAGCCCGCGAACTTTTGAAATTCATTTCCTGCTTCCCCAGCGTGGAGAGCTCATCATCACAGGTGACCACGCACAGCTCATCAGCACAGTTAACAATGCAGTCTCCTGAGAATCGAAAGAGCCCCAGCATGGAGAGGTAATGGATCTGATCGCTATATGGGGAGAGGATTCAGTGCTAACAGAACTGCGTTCCAAAAGACGAAATGAAAAAGTATTTGAAAGAATTTCTAAGGCTATGACGGCTAAAGGCCACAGCAGGGACTCCGTGCAGTGCAGAGTGAAAGTTAAGGAGCTCAGACAAGCCTACCAGAAAACCAAAGAAGCAAACGGAAGGTCCGGGGCAGGTCGATAAACATGCCGCTTCTATGCTGAGCTGCATGCAATGTTAGTACCCCACCCCTGACCGTGGATTCCGAGGTGGGGTTGTAATCTCTGCCATGTCTGAGGATTATGCAGACGGGAAGATGAAGAGGAAGATGAAGAGGAAGACCTAGCAGAGAGCACAGCACTCCGTGACCCCCAGCAGCCAGGAGCTTTTTATCACCCTGACGGAATTACCCTGCTCCCAGCCCTCACAAGCAACTATTCCAGAGAATGACGCCATGGAAGGGAGCTCTGGTGAGTGTACCTTTGCAAATAGCAAACAGTGTTTTTTAAGCAAGCCTTTTTTAATGATTGATTTGCCCTGAGGACTTGGGATGCATTTATAGTTACTTAGAAAAGTTTGTTAACATGTCCGGGATTGAGAGGAAATCCTCCAGGGACATCTCGATGAAGCGCTCCTGTAGGTACTCCAGAAGCCTTTGCAGAAGGTTTCTGGGCAAGGCATCCTTGTTCCGCCCACCATGGTAGGACACTTTACCATGCCATGCATGTAGCAAGTAATCAGGGATCATTGCGTGGCAAAGCATAGCAGCGTATGGTCCCGGTGACTGCTGGCATTCAAGAAGCATCCGCTCTTTATCTTGTTCTGTTATCCTCAGCAAAGTGATATCGTTCAGGATAACCTGGTTAAAAATCAGGAATTTAAGTAAGGGGGGTGGCCATTTTTCTACTGGGTTCGTGGAATGCAGCAGCTTAAAAACACTTTCCTGCACGGGGAGGAGGAGTGAAATGCCGATGATCTTTTCTGTTTGGTCAGCGATCTTCCCAAGCTACCGGACAAGCAGTGGGTGCGGGGAGGGGAAGGTTGTTGATTAGCAGGAGCTAGCGTGGTATTAGCCATGCGTTGGGGGAGGGTAAATCACTGAGACAGTGGCTTACCATGGCCGCATGCAAGCTGAATTCTGATGCCTGGACCTGATGTGTCTGTGAGATCTGTAACCCCAGAGCTGCAAGCAGTCACTATTAAGATGTAAAATGCGACCTTGTAGGGAAATCACATGTGCTAGGTGAATAGTGATGTTCACTGTGAAACAGTATAACCATTGTTCTATAAAATGTATCTTTCTAAATATTTATCTCCCTCATGCAGCTGCTTTCAACCATCCCTCCTCCATCCCAAAGGCTAGCACAGATAAGGCGGAGGAAAAAGAAGACGCGAGATGAGATGTTCTCGGATATTATGGAAGTTACACGCAATGAAAGAGCTCATCTGAATGAGGGGAAGGACGTGGTTTCAAATTACAGGAAAGAGGCCAGTGAACGTGAGGACAGGAGGGACAACCGAGATGAGAGGTGGCGGCAGGAAGACCGGCAGGAAAATCAGTGGTGGCGGGATGCAACTCTGGGGCTGCTGCGTGATCAAACTGACATGCTCCGGCGTCTTGTGGAGCTTCAGGAACGGCAGCAGGATCACAGAGTGCCTCTGCAGCCCCTGTATAACCACCCTCCCCCCTCACCATGTTCCTTAGCCTCCTCACCCAGACGGGAGGCTCCGTGCACCACCCACTCCACCCCCGTGGACAGCCCAACCAAAAGGCTGTCGTTAGTCTGAATTTTTTTTTAATGGCCTTCTCCATCCCTCCTATCCTCCTCCCAAAGCACACCCTTACTTCTCTCCCTCTTTTTATAATGAATCAATAAAGAATTCATGCTTTTTAAATGAGAGTGACTTTATTTGCATAAGTAAGCTGTACTCGAAGGGGGAGGGGGAGTTGCTTACAGGGACTGAGTCAATCAAGGGGGTTGGGTGTTCATCAACAAACACAGCAGTCACACTGTACCCTGGCCATTGATGAAGCTAGTTTTCAAAGCTTCTCTGATGCGCACCGCTTCCTGGTGTGCTCTTCTAATCTCCCTGGTGTCTGGCTGCGCGTAATCAGCGGCCAGGTGATTTGCCTCAGCCTCCCACCCCGCCATAAAGGTCTCACCCTTACTCTCACAGAGATTGTGGAGAATACAGCAAGCAGCAATAACATAGGGGACATTGGTTTGGCTGAGGTCTGAGTGAGTCAGTAATGTGCGCCAGCCAAATGCACATTCCACCACCATTCTGCACTTGCTCAGCCTGTAATTGAACAGATCCTGACCACTGTCCAGGCTGCCTGTGTATGGCTTCATGATCCATGGCATCAAGGGGTAGGCTGGGTCCCCCAGGATAACGACAGGCATTTCAACATCCCCAACTGTTATTTTCTGGTCTGGGAAGTAATTCCCTTGCTGCAGCCGTTTAAACAGAGTAGTGCTTCTGAATACGCGAGTGTCATGAACCCTCCCTGGCCATCCCACGTGGATGTTTGTGAAACGTCCCTTGTGATCCACCAGTGCTTGCAGCACCATTGAAAAGTACCCCTTCCGGTTTACGTACTGGGTGCCCTGGTGCTGCGGTGCCAAGATAGGGATATGGGTTCCATCTATCGCCCCCCCGCAGTTAGGGAATCCCATTGCAGCAAAGCCATCCACTATGGCCTGCACGTTTCCCAGAGTCACAACCTTTCGTAGCAGCAGCTTAGTGATTGCTTTGGCTACTTGCATCACAGCAGCCCCCACAGTAGATTTTCCAACTCCAAATTGATTCCCGACTGACCGGTAGCTGTCTGGCGTTGCAAGCTTCCACAGGGCTATCACCACTCGCTTCTCTACTGTGAGGGCTGCTCTCATCTTGGTATTATGGCGTTTCAGGGCAGGGGCAAGCAAGTCACAAAGTTCCATGAAAGTGCCCAGCCACTGGGAATCGTCCACACCTGCAACACAATGCGGTCCCACCAGTCAGTGCTTGTTTGCCCAAAATCGGCGTTCAATGGATAGAATCTGCCCCATTACCATCAGGATCTCCAAAGCGCAGGGGCCCGCGGTTTGAGAGAATTCTGTGTCACGTCCTCATCACTGTCATCGCCGTATCCGCCTCTTACTCGCCTCGGTTCGAAGGTCCTGGTTCAGCATATACTGCACGAGAGTGCGCGAGGTGTTTAAAACATCCACGATTGCGGTATTGAGCTGAGCACGGTCCATGCTTGCTGTGCTATGGTGTCTGCACAGTTCTCCAAGCAAAAAAGGCGCGAAACGGTTGTCTGCCGCTTTCAGGGAGGGAGGGAGGGAGGGGGTGAGGCTGTACCCAGAACCACCCGCGAAAATGATTTTTGCACCATCAGGCACTGGGATCTCAACCCGGAAATGCCAAGGGGCGGGGGAGGCTGCGGGAACTATGGGATAGCTACAGGATAGCTACCCACAGTGCAACGCTCCAGAAATCGATGCTAGCCTCGGACCATGGACGCACAACACCGATTTAATATGTTTAGTGTGGCCGTGCGCACTCGATTTTATAAAATCTGTTTTACAAAACCGGTTTATGCAAATTCGGAATAGTCCCGTAGTGTAGACGTACCCTGAGAGGCCCTTTATATTGATATAAAGGGCTCTTTAAACCGGTTTCTGTACTCCTCCCTAACGAGAGGAGTAGCGCTAGTATCGGTATTACCATATCGGATTAGGGTTAGTGTGGCCGCAAATCGACAGTATTGGCCTCCGGGCGGTATCCCACAGTGCACCACTGACCGCTCTGGACAGCAATCTGAACTCGGATGCAGTGGCCAGGTAGACAGGAAAAGCCCTGCAAACTTTTGAATATTTCCTGTTTGCCCAGCGTGGAGCTCTGATCAGCACGGGTGGCGATGCAGTCCGAAATCAAAATAAAAAAAGAGCTCCAGCATGGACCATGCAGATGTGATCGCAGTAAGGGCAGGCAAATCTGTTCTATCAGCGCTCCGTTACAGAAGACGAAATTCAAAATCATTTAAAAAAAAATCTCCAGACAGACGCCATAGCAGGGACTCAGCACACTGCTGCGTGACAAGCGTAACGGAAAGCCAAAGAATCAAATGGACGCTCATGGACTGGAGGACTCAAGCTATCCCACAGTTCCTGCAGTATCCGAAAAGCATTTGCATTCTTGGCTGAGCTCCAAATGCTTCTAGGGTCAAAAACAGTATCCGCGGTGGGTCAGGGCATAGCTCGGCAATTTACGCACCCCCCCACCCACCCCCAGAAGTGAAAGGGAAAACAATCCTCTCTTGACTCTGTCAGAGTCTACCCTCACTTGAAACTGGGGGGTTTCAAGGTGAGGACCCGCATGTCTTCCCCCACCCCAAAATCCTAGGGTAGGTCTCCTTTAGGCTGCCACCACTCAGTCAATTACGTGGGCCGAGACACCCCTGTATTCCCCCTCCCACTCCCCTTTCCAGAGACGTTCCCTGGGAAAATACAGATCAACTCACAGGAGGGAAACCTCCCCCCTCCCTCTCTCCTAGCCACTGGAAAGATATATACCGAGTCAAATCCTTGACTCAACACAAAGAGGGACTTACCTCCCCCTCCCCTTCCCTAGTCCTGGAAAGAGATACCTGATTCAAACTGCTTGAATCAAACCCAGGAGGAACTATCTCTTCCCCCTCCCTCCTCTGCCCGGAGATAAGCCGTCTCACCACCGAGAGAGAGATTCTTAGTCCCTCCCCCTATATCCACAGTAGAAGGGATTTAATCAAATCTTTATAGAAAGAATTTATTAAAAGAAAAACAAGAAAATACAGAATCTCTATGAGTCCAAGCTGGACACTCATAGGGTATAACCTTGCTAAGTTCTGGAGAGAATCCTCTCTCTTCTCAGTACAACCAGTACAGGCAGAATTAAGAATAATCAATAACAAACACACAGAATTGCAAACATAGGATTATTAGATAATGACACAAAGTATCTTTCTAATACTCACTATCTTGACTAGAAGAAATTAGTTCAGAAAGGTAGAAACTTGTAGACTTGATTAAAACATCTGGACTCTTGTAACTCCAAACGGCTAAAGACAATACACACACACACAGAGGGAAAAAGTTCCCTCCTAGGAATTTCAAATTCTCTTCCCTGATTGGTCCTCAGGTCAGGTGCCCACCAGGTACTATGCTTTAACCCTTTACTAACTATTCATGACAGACTCTTTTACATGTCACCCTATCTTTACTGAATGCTGCAGATAGACTCAATGCTGCAGCACTCAACACCAACATCCTTGCTCCCCCCCGCCCTGGGTGGCTGATGGTGCAGTAAGACTGATATCCATCGTCATCATCAGCCTATTGGCACATGGGGCAGTGCAAAAGGACTGGTAACCATGCCGACTAGCATCCGTGAGGTCGATCAAGGGCGCCTGGCCCTAATTTTTCCTGGTAGATGGTGCAGTATGGCTGGTAACCGTCATCATAGCAACAGGGGGCTGAGCTCCATCAGCCCCCACCCTTCATGTGTAAAGAAAAGATTCAATTGCCCCTGGACTAGCAGCGGGATGCTGGGCTCCTCTCCTCCACACTGCTTAATGTCCTGTCTGGACTATCATAGCAGCTGGAGGCTGCCTTCCACTCATTTCTCACTAACAAGTCACTGTGTCTTATTCCTGCATTCTTTATTACTTCATCACACAAGTGGGGGGACAATGCTACGGTAGCCCAGGAAGGCTGGGGGAAGAATGGAATCAACAGGTGGGGTTGTTGCAGGAGCACCCCCTATGAATAGCATACAGCTCATAATTTCTGCTGGATCTGACACAGAGCAGCTGTGCTCTCTGGTTCTATGATACAGTGGTTCTCTAGTACACTTGACCATATTCTAGGCAGGACTGATTCTATTTTTAGATACCAAAAAGGAGGGATTGACTCAGGGAGTCATTCCCAATTTTGGCTTTTGCGCCCCTGGCTGATCTCAGCCAGAGACACTTATGACAGCAGCAAATGGTGCAGTGCAAAAGGACTGGTAACCATGATCATCTTATTACTGATTTATGGTATGGTAGATGGTACAGTATGGCTGGTAACCATCTCTGCTGTCATGCAAAAGCAAAAGCATGCTGCTGTGTAGCGCTGCTGAATCGCCTCTGTGAGCGGCATCTAGTACACATACGGTGACAGTCACAAAAGGCAAAACAGGCTCCATGATTGCCATGCTATGGCATCTGCCAGGGCAATCCAGGGAAAAAAGGCGCGAAATGCTTGTCTGCCGTTGCTTTCCCAGAGGAAGGAGTGACTGACGACATTTACCCAGAACCACCCGCGACAATGATTTTTGCCCCATCAGGTACTGGGATCTCAACCCGGAAATTCCAAGGGGCGGGGGAGGCTGCGGGAACTATGGGATAGCTACGGAATAGCTACCCACAGTGCAACGCTCCAGAAATCGACGCTAGCCTCGGACCGTGGATGCACACCACCGATTTAATGTGTTTAGTGTGGCCGCGCGCACTCGATTTTATACAATCTGTTTTGCTAAACCGGTTTATGTAAATTCGGAATAATCCCGTAGTGTAGACGTACCCTTAGACTGAATTAGGTTCAATTCAGATTGTAACTTAGTTGTCTTTATTTGAAATTCACCCTTACAGAAGCAGTGAAACTTTTACCCCAAATAGGAAATAACAGATGTTATGTGTGCTGACATTTTCTCCAGAAGAACAAGTTTTCTATTAATGAGATAATCTAAGATGCCTTTGATTTTTAGAAGTGTGGCTTTTATGCTTACAAAGCATTACCAGTAGGGCACTACAAGAACACATGGCAGGAAGCACTGTACAGAATAAACAATGTTTTCCTTCAGTCTTCACCTTTTTGTCCTTGATTGCAGATAGAATCTACATAATGTGGAAGTTCTCTGTAAAGAACACAGGATGGCATAATGCACGGGGAAATCCATTTCCATGTTATACTCTACGTGACAGATGGACTTTATTACAGAGGTGAAATATGTGCGTTCAGAAGTGGAGCCAGGTTTTGCAACCAGTGAGGAGATGAGTTATTGGTGATGGGCTGGAGAGTGAGCCCACCTTGCACTCAGCTCCCCTCTCCACGTGTTGTGATCTGGTGCACACCATTTAGGTTTGGCCTGGCCTTTCCTCTGTCATGAAGGAGTGGCCAGGCCAAATTTGAGTGAGTGGTGTTGCAACCATGATGCACGGAGTTGCAGCGCCACACAATGCCTGCAGCCCCGTGGGACAGTAGTCACCGCTGCTGAGTGTGGGACAGGCTCATCCTCCAGCCCCGTGTGAAAATTTGTTTGTACACCTCATTTCGTCATTTGCATAATATGCTGGAAAAGATGCCACATGTACACCCAAAGGCCATAATGTACCCCTCCATACACATACCACCACCATGTATATTACACGATAGCTCTGCAATCATGCCCTTTCCAAAGGGAGAATTAACCGCTCTCTTGGTTATCTCAAAACCTTATTTAAAACAGCCACTTTAATGTAGCTGTGTAAAAGAAACCAAACCATGCATTTGAGTTACATAGTCTTAAAAATATTCAACAGAACTTTGAAGGGCTAGTCAATTCTAAACCTTTTTGCTTCTTTTTTGGAATTTTAATTAAAACTCATTTAGTTTAAATAGTCAGAAGTGACTTTTTTTAGTCAATTTTTTATGTAGGAATTTGTTGGAAAACATCATTGAAATTAAAACTGATTTTACAGCTGGTTCATCCTTTTGAAAGTTGTTTTAACAAGCTCAAAAGAGATCACAATTTTATTTTGGTTCAATACAAGGATAATGTGTGTGATTTTAGGATTATTTTATTGACTTCTGCCTGGGCTTGTATTTGATTGCTGTGTGTTAACTGTGCCTGCTTTATGCAAACAGTATGATGCTACAGGAGCCTTTGTTGAAGAAAACCCATTTCTTCTCTGCATATAAATTAAAGGATGCACCATCTGGGACTTGAAACTACTTGTGAAAAATCAAGTAGATGCCACATTTTCAGTTCCTAAGGCATCGAAATACTTATTGTAGGTAGCAACAAAAAAATCCTTTAATGTACATTCACATTTTGGGGCCACTTTTAGTCTTACCAACCCCAAACATTCAAAAAAACCAAGAGTCAGGCCTCTCAAAACATATGAGATTAATATATATATATATATATTTGGAGTTCTTTTTTCCATAACCACAAAAGTTAGAAATTTACCTTAAAAAATAATCTGAGATTCTCATAAAATCAGCTGAATTCAGAAATGGATCTTCGTGAAAAACACCAAAGACAAGATTTGGTATAAAATCATGAGAATTAGCAACACTCAAAATTGTACAAATGAAGCCTCTTAATGTATCCTTTTGATTCCTGAACTGATGTTTATTTAGCAAAGGTTAGTACAACATGTTTTTAAAAAGCCCATGTAAATGTTTGGTTACAAATGTTAACTGGTAAGCAAAATGCTAAGGCAAAATATCTGGGTCAGAGGAGCATTGCCCCTAAAAAATGCTGCACTTTAGAAAAGCCAAAAAAAAAAAAAAATCATCACACTTTTGAAATCAGCCATTCCCCTTAACTTCTCAGAATAATTTGACACCCAAGTAGAAATCGGGTGGTGGAAATAAACATGTATATTTAGAGGGAGCAAAGATAATAGCCATTATTGAAGATTCTGTATTCAATATGATTAGCTGCTATTACCCTAAAATATTATGTTGAATGAAGCTCTGCTTTCAACCCACATTTACTTCCTATATTTACTAATGATCCCACTGAACGTCTGTTCTCTGAACATAACACTCATTTATGCAGATGATGCAGGTGTAATTACTAGTGGCAAAACTATTTCCTCAACTACAAGGGTATGGAGTTTCACTCTGGCTATGTGTATTGTCTTTTATCCTCTAGTTTATCCTCTGTTTTTCTCTCCACACCCAGTTGCTGGATACTATTGTAGTATCCTACTGGATCTCAGTGTGTCACAAAATAAACATATTTAGCCCCCAGGGAAGGATGGCATTTTGTATAACCCACACGAGCCTGTCAGTTCCCGAAGTGTCATTGATGACAGCCCTGAAGGATTTGCATGTTGTGCTCTCCTGAATATTATCCACCTTGTGTCTGGGGTAGATAGGAGATGATGACAGGGTGAAGGAAAACCTGAAGAGAACTGTTTGCTGGTTTCATTTGACACTTCTGTCATCCACAACTAATAGGTGGCCAGTGCTACAGAAGAAAATTTAAATGAAATACTGCTGATAATGCATATTTGGCTGCAAATGTAGTCTCATTGGCGGTTCCTGGTTGGAAAACTTGTGTGAGAGAAGAAATGTAAAAATATTAATAACACACTATAACACCGCACTGATTATTGCATGCAGAAAAATGTGACAATGCAACATAACTAATAAGATTGATTGAACATTTTCCATCAAAACATTTTTTCCATGGAAAATTGGGTTTTTGACTAAATGAAAATTTTTGCAGAAAGTGTATGCTTTCCTCGGCAATTTGATTTTTTTAGTCAGAAAACAATTTTTTTTCAGCCACAACATTTTCCAGATTTTGGTAGGTTTTGGTCAAAAATATGTTGAATTTTTGTAATTTATGGCCATAATTTTTAGATTTTTGGTTAGTGAGAACAAAAGAACTGTTAGTTTTCAGGTTTTCATCTTTTCAATTAAAGTCAGTATTTTTCATAGGGGGGGAAACCCTATTTTCCAGTAGCTTCTGTAACTGACAATTGTAATCAAAGAAAATCTCTAAGGTGTGTGCAGTTTCACTTGTTCATAAGGCCACATTTTAATAGACTGCACCTAAATTCCGCTTTCTGGAGACCAAAATCTTCTTATTTTGTTTTTTAACTCACCCTAAAATACATAATTCAATACATTGAATTAATGTAAACTTTTTTGTGAGTTCCAACAAATAAATTATATTAAGAAAACTACAAACTGGGATATATTTTGATAGCTCCTTTAGATCTCTCTCTCACTCACTCATGCTGGGTTAGATTTTGAGCTAGTGTAAATTGGTTTGGCTCTAATGAAGTCAATTTGTCAAACCCTCCACTATCCGTTTATGCTCAAGTTAACACAGAATTGTGGATATATATCAGCTGAGGATGTGAGCATATGATGTCCGTTGTGTGTGTGTGTGTTTGTTTGTTTGTTTGTTGGGATAAGCAGGCTCTGATCCTGCAAACCCGCCCCAAACAAAAAAAAACCCCAAAAAAACGATGCATGTGTTTAGCTGTATGCACAAGCTTATGCATAAGTCTCTGCCAGACAGGCCACAGAGAGATGTGTAATGGTCATCAACATGCATCTGGAATGGCAGCATTACTCACAAGTGGAGAAGCCAATAAGTAAGTTATGCGGCTCACCAAACCAAGTGCCACTAAAATCTTTGTATCACATTGTTATGTATTCTGGATAAGCCACATATTTTTGCAGGAAACCTATTTTTAAAATGCCTTAGAGAATATTTATGATTTCTGTTGGTAGCATTTTTCATATCCCTCCATCTATGAAGTCTGTGTTCCCTTAATACCATGAGTACAACTGTACTGGGATAAAAATTATAACTAATACATTTTTGCAACCTCTAAGATGACCTCAAATAGCTTGTACATTTATTATAATGTCACGATGTTAAGGTTCAATATCTCAGGACATTTCAAGGCTAGATGCAAGTTCTGTGCATTCCTTTGGAAAGCAGGGAATCTCTTCCTTCCACTTGTATGAACTTTCTTTTTCTAATTCTGACTGCTGATGATATATTAGATGTTATATTATCACTAGTCCAGGAGTGAATATTGATCAGCCTGCACCTTATACTACTGGAAATCAGGGAGGAAATTTCATATGGGGGCTGAGGAGGGAGAGAAACAGCTTTATGGATGTTTTTATTTTTAACTAGTGGCTCTTTGGATCATTTCACAGGTTTGGAATGTTAGCAGTAGTCCTAGAGTAGTATGATTAGAAGGGCAGAATCAATATGAGGTGGTCAAA
This sequence comes from Mauremys reevesii, assembly GCF_016161935.1. Classification (NCBI taxonomy): domain Eukaryota; kingdom Metazoa; phylum Chordata; order Testudines; family Geoemydidae; genus Mauremys; species Mauremys reevesii. The sequence continues at coordinate 92,921,637 of NC_052626.1, forward strand.
GATGCATGATAATGCTATTTATCATGTGGATGTCACCATTGTATGTTCTGCATGTCTGTGTGTAATTTAGTATGCTGTAAGTTAAAGTACATTTGGAAGTAAATTTGAGCCTTCACAGCAGTTAACATTAACGTAATTAATATTTTTCATTTAGGTGTTGGTGCTCCTTAGAAGTTATGTTAATGATTTAATCAACCACAATTGAAAATAAAAACTTGGTTGAAGAATGTGGGTTAAAATTCCTGAAGTCATATAGTACATCTCTGACAGCGGTATCTATTAGAAGACTCTTTCGATGGACAGATGCCCTGGCCATTGATATAGCAGCTCCTAAATATTTTCTTTCTCGGCTTCACGCTTGTGCCACTTGGATATCCAGATAATCTGTGTCTAATGAAGTGAGTGGGAAAACAGCCAGAGTACTTGTGGCGCAAATCTGAATTGGATTGACTAGGTCTTAAACAATATCAGAATCTTATGCCATGGCTCTGCAGGAGGCCAAGAAGTGTTCCTGTGCATCCACCATAGCATCTGCAAAGTTCTGACCAGTGGAGCTGTATCCTGTGATAGACAACTCGATTAACTGTGACTGTCTGAACCTGGTATGCTGTTGAGATTCTCACAGTGATGAGTTTTCTAACTGTTTTGTGGGTAAGATAATTTAGAACCAGACCGTACTTATTGCTTCAGTAGAAGTGGAGTTCATTTCTGGGAGCACAAATGCAGTCTTCTCTGAGTTTTAGCCCAAGGTATTTGCTGGGGATATATGAAGTAGCTGATAGCCAATGGGAAGTAATTTGGGTCATTGATGGAAGTGATTGTCAGTGCCTTCCTAAGCAAAGGCGAGGTTCCAGGTTCTCATAAAAAAGCAATTGTTGAAACCTTCCTCAACATATGCAATCTTTACCCTGTAATAAATTTGGTGAAGATTATGAAGATGGTTTCACTCCAGCCAGTTAGGTTTTAGACCTGAATATTCTACAGAAACTACATTGCTGGTGTTGATGATTTCAGCCTGATGATGGATCAAGATCAGGTATCTCTACTAATTCTTTTTAGACCTGTCAGCATCTTGATACCATTACTATAGACATATTTTTGACACAACCACAGAAACTAGTTATGAATAAAGGAGTCACTTTTGATTGTCTGTTCCTTTTCTCAGAAATCTGAAAAGGGTGGGAGTGAGCAGATACTTCTCAGTTCGGAAGGTATTCCTAACTAGGGGTTCCACAGGATTCCATCTTGCCTCGCCGCCTTCACTTTGTATTTGGTATTGCTAATGGGGGTTGGTGAGGAAGTAGGAGCTGCAGTGTCTGCAAAATGTCACCCAGCTGTATATTTCAGTCTCCTCTGATCTTTAAGGTGTTGCAGAATAATTTTCCAGTGTCTGATGGCGACTGGGACATGGTGAGGATTATCTGACAATTTGATGTGGACAGTGTGAAGGAGAAGTCTGCTCTAGTGTATATAGCTATTAGGGTAAAAATCAATCCCTCTCCTAATTTTCTTCAGAATTTAGTAGCTGTCAGAAAAAGATATAAGGGTTTATTATATCACAAAACCCAAGAGTATCTTAGATCCTTGTGGAAGGATTTTGAAGTAGCAGCTAAGGCTAAAAATTCTTCCATGTTTTGGAAGATGGTTGCCTTCTGCTCTGGTAGATATACTCCAGTTGAGAAACCCCATATTAATGAAGCCTGGATAGTACATTTTGGCCAGGTATTAGTGATTTCCCCAAAATAGTTTTTTAAAATCGAATTCTACCATAGTTGATGCAATCAGGAAGCCTCTCTTTGATTTACCACTCTAACCTTCAAGTAACAGACAGTGACATATACAGTCCTTTATTTTAGCCCAATGAAGGAAAAAACCTCCAGAGGAAGATTTTCTCCCTATTGAAGTTTTGCAGAAGTATCTTAATCTTGGCCTTAATTATTTACTGCAATTAATCATACTGGATGGATTCCATTTGGCTGGAAGTCCAGAATGATAGTTCCTATTTTTAAAAAGGTGGATAGAAAGAATCTTGCATCATATAGACCTATTAGTCTGTTAGATGTGACAGAGAAAATTTATTCCCAGTTTCTAAACTTGAAATATGGGATTCAGAAGCTAATTTGTTACATAAAGAACAATCCAGCTTTAGGCTGGTAGAGTCACAACTGATACTTGTTTTATTTTATTCTATATGATTTATATATTGTGGTTAAGGGTACTAGACTGTATGCTTCTTTCGTACATCTAAAAATAGCATTTGATTCTATTAACTGAGAGAAACTTTGGGTGAAATCAAGAAGGATGGTATTGATCTAAGACTTGTACATTTTGGAGGCTCTACACCAGGGTAATATGGCTAGGGTAAGAAGTAAAGACAATGGAGAATGTACTAAGGTTTTCCTGTTTCTAAGGGAGCATGCCAGGGATGCCTTCTTATTAATCTATTTATTAATAATGTGATGGGTGTTTTAAAGGAAGATAATTTTCCTCTGCTGCAAATTCAGGGTGGATTTATTGCTGTGTTGTTATATACCAATGATCAGGTTGTTTTATCGCAAACTCCAAGAGGCCACCGTCAGTAATTTCATTTTTTCCTCTTACTGTAACGCTCAAGATCAGGTCATGACCTTTGGAAAAAACTCTCCACATATTGTGTGGAAGATAGAAGGCCACTCAGTAGAACAAGTGTGTGCTTTTACTTATCTAGGGATAAAGTTTCATCATTCGGGCTGCTGGTCCCTGTATTAAGATTTTAAACAGAAGGCCCTAAACTCTGCTCCAGGGGTGTCCTATTTTACCCACTCCTATGGCGGGAACAGAGTTGCCCCAGTGCTAAGAGTTATTAATGCTAAAATAATAGTGCAGACACTCTATGGAGCTGAGTTTGGTTTAGTGGCCAAATTTCAGCCTAAGAGATTGTTTAAAATAATATTTGAGGGGACTTTTAATTCTTCCAAATTCTCCCCCAGCCTCATTTTTACATGCAAAGGTGGGTTTTCCTTCTGTAAGTAGCAGAGCTTGTAGTGCTTTTCTTAAGTTTTGGTGTAAGATCTGTACTCCTCCAGATTATATATTGCCCCCTCTTTACCTCCAGGAGATGGAACAACCCATGTTCTCCTTATTTCCATTGTATAAGACCCTTCTGTTTGATATAGCTAGAATGGATTTTTCTATTACTCATTATTGTTAATATCATCTAATCAACATAACCAATTTCTCATACAGAGATGTTAGGGGGCTTATTCCTTCACCCTCTCACTTCCCTGGTCCTTCTCGCATGAACAGAAAGCAACAATACCCGAAGTCCAAAGGTGCAAACAATTCGATGTTTATTGGAGTGAACTTCCAGCAAGCATGATTCCAGTTTCCCTCCTCAGTGTCCCCTTCCCAGCTCTGACACCACAGAGCCTTGCCTGTGTCCCTGTTTCTGTTCCCATCCCCTGTTCCCATTTCCCCCTTTAGCAAAACATGATCCCAATTCCCCCAACCCCAGTCCCTGTTCCCATTTCCCCCACCACACACACTTCCTGATTGACTGCAGACTATATAGTAAAACCTGAGTTTTGCTTAGCAATACCTTAACCAATCATTTTACTGAAATTTAACTAACCAATCCTAACATATTGTAACATGGTTATTTAACCAATTATATTTCACCACCTTCAGTAGTTTACACCCAACAGCAGACAGAAACAATTACAGAACCAGACAGAGACCATGCAAGTAAACATACAAAACAATACAGAAGTGAGGATTTCACAACTACATCTATACAGACATAAGGGTTTTCCAGCTGTGTCTATTGATAAGTGAGTTCTTGCCAGACAGGATGCTATCTTCTAGGCTCTTCCCTTTCTCTGGAGGTGATAAATATCAGGGCAGGATTGTATTCCTAATAGCCCAATAGCACCTTATTTCAATGTGACTAGTTTGGAATGTGAGGATGTGACCATACACTTCCCAGCTTATGGCTGCCTTTGCTGCTTAGCCGAAGAACCAGGCCTCAGACTGTCAAAGTAAGAGAAGGCCATTACACAGACAGTGATCTTTGATTCTTTCTTTTATACCTCTATAACTAGCTAAGTGATAAGAATGCACCTAAATTCTTAAAGTATAGGCCTTTGCAGACAGGCCTGAATATCTATATCCTAACAAAGAGCGACTGATACTATCCAACAAGAACATCTAGCTATGATTCATGATTCTATGTTTGCCTTTTGGTTTTCTACTTTGAAGAGGGCTCATGTTTTTGAACCACATTTGAATGAGTTATCAAATCATTTTTTTTATGTCGGGCATATACTCAGTTAAGACTCCTATCCTTAAACTGCTATCCTTAAAAGGTAGATATGGAAAAATTCCTTCACATCTTCATTTTTGCCCATGTAAATCTGGAGCATTGGAAGTTCTACCTCATTATCATTTGGATTGTAGAATTTTCCAGCTTCTGAGAGCATGCTAGATTTTACCTCTTTTGTATACAAAATAATAAGGTTTTTAGTTTTTTCTCAATCCTTGGTAATAAGCAAATTGGTGGCAATTTTGCCCTTTTCTGCGTTGTGCTGAAGAAGAGAGATTTTATTATGTTCTGAGTGACATTATGAGTATTATATGGATGTTGCTGCTGTTTTAGATTGCATATGTTTTTCTTTTTGTATTAGCAAAAGACATATGTCATATGCAAGTTAATAAAATTTAATTGAATTGGCTGTCTGGCAGAGGCTGTACCTAAACATGACTGAGATAACCTTGTAGGATTGAAGCAAATGGAGAAAATAGCTGAAATTATATTGGCACTCATGATTAACAGGATGTGTCCATCCTCTGTTTCCATAATTCATTGCCTGGGCATCTTGCTGGACTCCCAGGTAAGCAGCAGTTGTTAAGAGCACTTCCTTTAGGTGCTATGTGTCAAAAGAGAATTAATCTCTTCCCTTCAGATGCAGAGAGCCCCACACCATTATCTATGCCTTTGTCAACTCAAAATTAGATCATTGCAATGTGCTCTGCATGGGGATTGTATCTTCAAACCATTCAGATATTACAGCTTGTGCAGAATGCAGTGCTTACCTTGTAAAACAGGTTTAAAGAGGCCACATTACATCTGCTCCATGGTCTGCACTGGTTACCAACTGATTTCCACATAGTCTGTGGTGTTGATGTAGACCTTTAGAGCATTCTATAGTTTGGCTATCTGAGAGGCTGATTGGTTTTGTGTCTTATCGTGACAGTTGAGATCATCTGAAGCATTCAAGCAAACAGGACAGAAGTGGCATTCTCTGAGAGGGGTCCTTGGTTTGGAGTTCACTTCCTTCCATAGTTAACCAGAGCTGGGGACCTTCAGGACATGCTGGAACAACCTACTTGATCTCCTAGGCTTTCTTGGGAAAGGGAAGAGAGAGGCTGATTGGTGGATGAAAGAGGCTTGCATAGGGAAGTTGTCTTAGGTTAGGAAGATATTGTAGGAGAGCTGAGGTTTTTTTTCTTTTATGATCTGTGGGTGAAAGTCCTTATTTTAGTGCCTTATTTTGATATTTATTATTGATATTTTATTAAAAACTACTTTAAATATATTTTGTATTGCACTTAGAGCTTCAAGTAGATATAGTTAGTAAAGCTGAATAAATAAATCTTGATGACCTGAATATACATTGAAAAGTAACTCAGTCCAATAAAAGTGGAAATCTGGTTTAAGTCATTTAAGCTGATTCCAGGATTATCACATCACCTGAAGAAGTCCAGACTCCAAATGACTAAAACATTGAGCTGTTTCTTGTCTTATTAATAGATGCGTCTACCCAATGAAGAATTGGTGTTTGGGGGTTTTTTAAATTTGAGAAGTGGGGTGTCAGATATTGAACTTGCGTACTGTATTTGGTAGTTTTCTTGCAGGGACTTGTAAAAGGCCATCCTGGGGCTGTGGTGTTGAGCCATAGAATAAAAGGAAAAAATGGCACAAAAGAAAAACTATGCCACTATTTCGTGCAGCAGACTCCCAGCATGGAGCCTCTCTGCTCCATTTGGTTTCCAGAGTGGTAAAACACAGGCTTTCCTCAGAACTGGATCACTATGTAGAATCTACTGCCAAGGACCCGGGCAGGATCCTTTCAGTCACTGTAAATCAATAGAAAATGCAAACAGTCTTTTCTGAGGGGTGCAGTACTCTGACAGGAATAAAGTAGTCTATTCCCCATTTTCTCTTGACCTCTCAGTCTGGCTGGTTCTGAGAGTCTCCAGGCTCAGTTCTGTCCTAGACTGGAAGAAAGAGAAAATATTTTTTATGAGAAACCCCAAGCTATTTCCTCCTCTTGCTTAAAGGCCTGCCCTGATGAGTTTATGGGAGATGGAGTCTCTAATTGACAGACTGAATAGGTAGGTTCGCTAGCGTGGAGCAGGGACTGAAGCCATTCCTTACCTGATCTAGTGTAGAATATGTACACCGCAACTAGGTTTTTTTCATATTCCCTGGCTTCTAACACCATACAGCAAATAGGGCCAAGTTTTCAAATCTCAGTTCTATAAGTAAGCAATTTGCATATGTGATGGCCTGATCTAACCATTGTACAGAAAGGCAAGGTTTTTATGGACATGCAGACACATGCATTTTTGTTGATTGTAACCTTTTTTCAATATAGTCAACTTTACTGTAGGTTGGGCTGAAACCTTAGAATCCAGCCTGTATAAGGGGCAGTGCTTATATGCACTGCCTTAGGAGCGGGGCAGGAACCAGACTGTGGTCCTGGGGCTTCCCCCTTTTTCCAGGGAAACATAATCTCAACATCCTTTTTGATGGCACAGGTTACTTTCCTGTCTGCATCAGCTGTGGTATAGGAGCAGGTGCACTGGGGGGCAGAGCCAAAGCTTCACACACTTCACACCCCTGCCAGCCCAGAGGAGAGAGTGGCCACTCATTGTCTGGGTGAGGACCTAAGGTAAGGAGGCTCCTTATGCACTCTTACTTCTCTATGCAGGTCACAGGAGAGCTCACGATTGAGCCCTGCGTTTGTTTGTATAGGTGAAAATTCATAACTTTCTCTGGAATTGATTGGTTTCTCTTTCCTGCCTTGGCACATTTTGAAATATTTCCTGTTACTGAAAATGAAAAAGTTTATTAATCAATAATGGTTGTTTTAATGAGTTCACTGCTAAGTGGGTTTTAGCCCTAAGAGGAAGACAGTAAGTCAATAGCCTGGAGTATGATAGAACAAAAGGTCATCCTAAATAGGATAAATAACTAATGAAATGTACAAACTATTGTTCGGTGTGTAATTTAAGTGAGTACAGAGTTCTCAGGACAGAGTTTTTAATTTCATAGTCAGTTCAATTTGCTTTTTAGCTGCTTTTGCCAAGTGTTAGAGTTGCTGGTAGATTGTAAAGGTCACATTTTCTCCTGGGCAGACATTTTACCGCTGTAATTAACTATGCTAATCTGCATTTTCATAGGCTGTTAATCTGAAACAAGTTGTAAATGCGGAAGGAATTTTAATTTCAGTGGATTTACTAAAGCTGTCTCCAGGTGCTACCACTGCAACTCATGCACGCATGTCCCATCAGGCCATCTCTGTTCCTTCATGTGTCTTGTTCTGGTCTCCTTGCTTCCTGGGACAGCCTGTGAAAGATTTCATGTTCCAGAAGGCAGCACACCACAACTTGTGTGTAAATGCTACAACTCAATGTCTTTGCCTCATTAGGATCTTGCTCAAACCTGACCATGTACTTATACTTTTCTGGCTGTTATTTATCTGAATTTTAATATCAAATGCATGTTGATAGTCATTATGCCTGCTCTCACCCTGCAACTAAATACATTCTGCCCTTAATTAATATTCTTTATTTCTCTGCTTCTCTTTGATAGTGTTGAATATTCACTCCTATTCAAAATGTCTTCCTTGAGCTTCTGAGGTGCTATTTTTTCTTGGTTCTCCTGTTTGCTTTTTAGCCAGTCTTTGAACATTTGTTCCAATAGCTCCATCTCTTTCCTCCTCTCTGTGTCTGCTGTTGTGCTGCAGGGATTTATTCCTTAGCCCTCTCCACTCTTCCTCTAGTCTCTCCTTCTAGGAGAGAGCAGGACCACCTAAGGGTTCAGCTGCATCACACTCTTTACTTTACCTCTCCTCTTCCTGAGCTTTCACCCTCTGTCTAGTCCCACTTTTCCACCCATCTCTTATATCTCTGCCTGGATGTCTTCTCACCACATTGAATTCTACATGGCTACAACTCCACCTCCAAATCCTCTACTCTCCCACTTTCTCTGCTGTTGCTGACACTCTTCCACTCCATTTCTCTCACATCTACGCCCTTGCCAAATCCTGCCACATTGTTTCTGTATAGAGTCTCCACAATTCTTCCTTTCCTGTTTGTCCCCACTGCCAAAATCTTAGCCATGCTCCAGTAATTTCCTGTCTGCTCTCCTGGAACTGCATTTTTATTGGTCCCCATGTCTCCTGTTTTTTTCCATATCTTCTCCATTAAAAAAGATTACAGCTAAGGTTATCTTTCTTTTCCAGAGCTCTGTCTTCAAATTTGTGCACTGATCTCCTGAGTATTAGGTTCAAGCTTTTCCTGCATGCTTTCTTAGCCTTCCATAACTCTGTCCCCTTACACATAAGTCTTCCAAACTTCCCACACAGCTTTGATATATGTGTCATACTATATTTCAAGAAGTATAGTCATTTATGCTCCTTGTATATCTGCAGTGATAACAAGCATTTGAGGTTCCCCCAAAGCCAGTTATAGGTGTAGTTATGCCATAGACAAAGATAGGATTTGGTCCTCTCCTCTCCAGTTGCTACTAAACATACGGCCAGGGCCTTCAAAGGAAGTGTTGCCCCAACCTGTATGAAGGAACCTGGCATGCATTTTTATTTGTTGGTCTCTCCTCATTTTTGCTTCTTTGTTTCTCCTTCCTCGTCTCTGCAGCTGTTTCTTTCTGTCCCATTTTGGTGTGTTCTGCCCACCACTCACATGCACATTTTATGTCTTTTTTTTTTTTTATTACTTGAGTCTCTGTTTGCATATTACTTGATCTCAGAACAGTAGGTGCTTATGTTAATCCATCCATGCTCAACTAGGAAAGGAGTTGCCCTAATGTACATGCACTTGAGATTAAACTCCACACATTGGGAGGATTCTCTCACTTTCCGAGTACCCCAGCTGCTCGCTAATGGAAGATGGTGAGTTATGTAAGAGTGGGAGATGTTTCTAGAAATGCACTGGTAGCCAGATGGAATCATAAGAAATTTCACAGCAGCAGTGTGACAGCCTTTTGAATCTGCCTAAAGAACACCTGGTAAGTAGTTCTGTAAACCCCCCATCATTCAACAGAATGAGTGTGGATGCCTGGGCGATTTTGTTCACCAAAGGATGTAAAAGAAAAATTACCAGCTGGCATAGAAAAATACTTTACTTTAAAGTGAGGAGAAAAGGACTGGAGCTGGGTAGCTATAAGTTGTGTAAGAGAAACAGCAGATAACTCCATAGCAGATGACATTCTTATTTGTTTTTTGCTACTCTAAGTTATGCCATGCTTTCATCTATGTGTCAAACTGTGATAATGTAAGTTTGACACTCTCTCAAGTCTACAGTATCTCTTGTATGGTGCTGATGAGAATGATAACCTTCAAGTGTGAAGGAACAGAGGAAGAGAGAGAGAATGTTACAGATCATACATGGATTGATGTTGATGTATTCTGATGTTCTAGAAAGCAAAGCCTTCAGAAAAAAAATAAATCTATCTCTCAGTGTTTCCCTCTAGGAGTCATCTTCAGAAGGCAGATACACACAAGATAGGTGAGTCTTGTATAATGTAAACCAGGGGTAGGCAACCTATGGCACGCGTGCCGAAGGCGGCACGCAAGCTGATTTTCAGTGGCACTCACACTGCCCGGGTCCTGGCCACTGGTCCGTGGGGCTCTGCATTTTAATTTAATTTTAAATGAAGCTTCTTAAACATTTTAAAAACCTTATTTACTTTACATACAACAATAGTTTAGTTATATATTATAGACTTATAGAATGAGACCTTCTAAAAACGTTAAAATGTATTACTGGCACGCAAAGCCTTAAATTAGAGTGAATAAATAAAGACTCAGCACAACACTTCTGAAAGGTTGCCAACCCCTGATGTAAACCATGCAGAAGGCTTTGGCTCCACGAGGGGTGTAGCTACCAGCACTGGAGCACTGTCTAAACTGGCACTTTACAGCGCTGAAACTTGCAGCACTCGGGGGTGTTTTTTTCACACCCCTGAGCGAGAAAGTTGCAGCACTGTAAAGTGCCAGTGTAGACAAGCCCTTAGCTTCTCTGAAATGGCCTTGTCTTCCTTGAGTGCTCCTTTAGCACCTCAATCATCCAGGGGCCCCACTGATTGTTTGGCAGGCTTCCTTCTTCTGATGTACTTAAACATATTTTTTCTGTTAGTTTTTGAGTCTTTTGGTATTTGCTCTTCAAATTTTTTTTTGGCCTGCCTAATTGTACTCCTACACTTGACTTGCCAGAGTTCCTTTTTTTTTTTTTTTTAAAAGGATCTCTTTTTGCCTCTAACCACTTCTTTGACTCTGTTTAGCCATGGAGCCAATTTTTTGGTCCTCTTATTATTCTCTTTAATTTGAGGTATACATTTAATTTGAGCCTCTATTATGGTGTTTTTAAAAAGTTTCTATTCAGCTTGCAGGCATTTCAGTCTTGTGACTTGTGATTGTTGCTTCCCCGATAATTTGTGGAAGCCCTTTTGTGTGTGGATGCAAGGTATTTTTCAATCAGTTGAGGGAAGAACAATAGGCGTAACGTCTGTATTGTAGACATAGGGTTGTGTGAGTCACATTGCCTCTCAGGGCTCCCCCTGGGATTGTGTGGTTTATGTAATACTTCCGACACAGGACTGTACTGAAGAGCAAAATCTAGCTCTTTGTAAGTACAATAATTTAAACTAATTTTCCCCTATATAATATTTTGCTGCCTATATTTAGGAAATATCTGAGGATTTCATATTGGTGCATAATATTCTCTTCTTTCTCTCATTCCAATTAAGTATGCTGCTTCCCTAAAATAATTTGTATCTGGATGCTTTATTCTCAGCATATGTTGCAACAAAGCCATTTCTCATCATGATACAATACAGTTCTTAAACAATATGGTATGAGGAAAGGTCTTTAATCCCTGTAATTTGAAAATGCTAGGTTGGACATGATATTAGCTTAACTACAGTGTGTTAATGCTAAATGGAAATACTTGTTTCAAAATAGTTTGGACTCTGCATTTAATTTTCACAATAAGATGTTTGCTATATGGTAAACAATAATATTGAGTTAGTAATAAACTAATCTGAATTACCTTTTACTCTGCAGTACTTTGGTGGCCACTTGTGTGTATCTGTAATTAAAGTGTTTTGAATGGAAGATCTGTATATATGGTGGGTTGGAGACCAAATAGAATCATAGAATACCAGGGTTGGAAGGGACCTCAGGAGGTCATCTAGTCCAACCCTCTGCTCAAAGCAGGACCAATCCCCAGACAGATTTTTGTCCCAGATTCCTAAATGGCCCCCTCAAGGATTGAGCTCTCAACCCTGGGTTTAGTAGGCCAATGCTCAAACCACTGAGCTATTCCTCCCCCCTACAGGATTAGAGTAATAGAATCACAGACTTAAGACCAGTAGGAAGTACTTTGATCATCCATTCTGACCTGTGTGTATGTATACAGAACAATGTGTAGCACAGATGCTGCACAGAGAAGGAATTGAGCCTAAGGCCTTGTCTACACTACCGGGGTAAGTTGACCTAAGTTACGCTACTCCAGTTATGTGAATAACGTAGTTGGAGTCGCTGTAGTTTAGGTCAACTTACTGCAGCGTTCACATCACGCTGCATTGACGGGAGATGCTCTCCTGTTGACTTACCTTACTCTTCTTGTTCTGGTGGAGTATTGGAATGGACCAGACAGCACTCTGAGGTCGAATTAGCGTGTCTTCGCTAGACCTTCTAATCAACCCCCGCTGCATCGATTGCAGCAGCATCAATCCCCAGTAAGTGGCCTAAGACAGGCATGATATCTTCCATGTTCCTTACTTATTTCAGCGGTGTCATGATCTGCACTGGCCCCTACTGGTAGTAGATTATCTCCTCCCGGGCTGGCTCAGCTGCACTGACTGGCTTATTGTGGGGCTGAGCCAATGCCCTGCCTACTTCTTATTCAGTTGACTGAGGGGTGCAATGTATTGAAAACTGTTAAAATTACAAGCTATCACTTCAAGTTTATAAGTGGTTTCAAGGGGGAGTAGGAGGTCTGTAGCATCTACTCCAACATTGGTTGAAGTCACATAGCAATGTGTATCTATGTGCGAGGAAAGGACCAGTTTTGTTATATCTGTAGTATCATTACCCACGCACATTACAGGGGATGGGTCTGCTCCCTTTTATGGCCTGGGTACATAGGCTGGGCCACAATCTGGCTGACAATGAAATGGAAAAGGAAAATGATGAGCTTTAGTTGATTGATTATCTCATGAAAAACAACAAGAAAATGTTAATTTTGATCTTGATTGAGTCATAATTAAAATAAAAAGAATGTAAGATTTTCCAAATTGTGATTTTTAAGCTAACTGTCTAATCATTTTAAGAAAACAAAGCCTAGGGACAATATGGTGTAGAATGCTAAATAAATTGGTGCTAGAGATGTTTTATACATCTGCACATATCAAATAAGGAGTTTAATTTCCTCATTTGTTTTTAATCCCTCCTTAATCAATTTCATCCCTGTTATATTTTCTTGCCTCTCTGCCTATAATTACACATGTTATTAGAGCTGGCAAGATGACCATGTACAGACGCTTCATAGAGGAACCCAACCAATTTTGACTCTATTCCCATAATGTACAGTATGCTAAGTCAGTGATGTTTGGTTGTCAGAATCCATTCCCTCTGTATAGCTGCTTCTAAACCCTAACATCTTACATAATATTTTGAGAGGCAAGGTAGGTGAGGTAATATCTTTTATTGGACCAGCTTTTGTTGGTGGGAGAGACGAGCATTTGAGCTTCTCTCTCACTAGCAGAAGCCGGTCCAATAAAAGATATTATCTCACCTTTTGTCTCTAATATCCTGGGACCAACATGGTTATAACTACACTGCATATAATATTTTGACACAGTATGAGGATGATAACATCAGAATTTGTCTCAAGTGCAACAAGTTAGCTTCCTAGTAGGTTAAGCCATCCTAGTTTATGAGCAATATCCGTAATTATTTTGTATTATCACTGTAAGTAAAGCTTGGCGTTATCTTTTATTTTTCTGTATAATGAAACAATGAGACAGTTATGTTTACTCATATTGCACTTCTCATGTTCATATTTTTTAACTGTGTCTGATTGTTTATTCATTATGTCCTTCCAACACAAAGAAATGTCATTTACCTAGGATTAAACATGTCCTGTTCAGATTCACTGGTGTAGTGTATCAAGATAACACTTTTTTGCAAAATATTCATTTTAATTATTGTTTTACAGGTACCAAACAACACCAAACAAATGTTGCCCCCTCTACAGAGTCTCTTGCTAACTGGAGATCTATATTTTCACCAACATGGCCTTCAACAGATATTAAGTCTTCCTCAATGGCTGACATGTCAATGAGACAAACATTGGAGAATGCAAACTTGCTTCAGATAATAAAAAGAACACTGACTGGCGCCAGAACTATGGATCAAACTAATTTTTCGCCCACTCTTTACCAAGGCAGTGGAAATAGTGCATCCCAGGAGCCTGCTGAAGTTTCAGCTGAATCACCAGTGAGGTCATCATCTCAAGATGTAGATGAAACAGCTATTGTATCAGGTTTGCCTCAAATCAGTATGTTTGCCACATTGTCCAAAAAACCATCAATGACACATTCAAGTACTGCTGTGCCATCTCAGCTAACATCATTAGAAACACCTTCCATTTCAAAAGAAAGCACATCAGGATCAGACATTCTTGCAACTGTTCCATCACCATCATTTTCTTCATTGGTAATACAATCACCTCATACCATTATCTTTTCTAAGTTGACTGTACTACCCACCAAAGTGCCTTTATCCACAGATACTGAAAGTTCCTTCCACATAGATTCAACTGACTCTCATTTTAGTGCAAGCAGAGATAATCCACCAAGCACAGTCACTGCTGTAAATTCCAGTATAGTGAATCACACATTATCCAGAAGGGGTCCCAAAGAGGTCACAGGTACCACATCACTTAAGAGCTTTGGATCAACAATGAGACATTCCACAAAGACAATGGGAAGAGTGTCACCCTCAGAAAGTACGTCCCTACTATCTGCACACTCTCCTACTTCACTGTCAGTAATATCCTCTCAGTCTTTCCTACCAATAGGTTCTGAAACTGTGTCATGGCTTCCTACTGAAAGAACTTCATTGTCTCACTCAACAGATAATGTGTCTTCTTCTGGAGCAATACCCACCAATCTGCCATTCAAGGCAGTGGTGACTGACAGAGAGAGTGTCGTCAGCCCAGCTGCATCATCACCAGCTTTTAATAGTAAATCAGAGATTCCAATGGTTAGTACTTCATTCTTTCATACCGTGGGCACTATATCTGCATTGCCAAAAGTGACAAATCATCAGTCTTCCACATCAACTAATGATATGTTGGGTTCTACCAAGGCAATATTTTTATCACCAGCTTCTAATAGCCCAATGGGAATCTCCCATTCAACAGAAACTAGGTCTCCCTTTACTGTGCCAAGAACATTTATTCCAGATGCAATAAGCACTAGCAATGCAATAAGCACTAGCAATGCAATAGTTCCACCACCAGCACCTACAAGTATATCAGACTTTCTTTTCAGAAAAACCACACTTCCTTATTCAACAGATAAAGAATCCTCCTTAATAACTGTGACAAATCATACTTTTAATATTATAGCACATACTAGCAATGCAACAAACTCAATGCCGGCCTATGAGAACACTGCTACATTCCCTCTAATAAATATTTCGTCCCTTCACTCAACAGTGTCAATCAGTCAAGTTTTTGGAAAAGAGGTAACTGATACAGTTTATGAGGAAAATACAGTGGTATTATCAAGTGATTTTGAACATACTTTGCAACCTTTTGATGGCTCTTCAGTTAGAGAGACACCCCATCAGTCTTTTGAAACAGGTAGTACAGCCAAAGTGTACACTAACATACATGCTAACAATGTCCTTTCTTATGGATCTCAACGTTCCAGAGTTTCTCCAGAAACTCGAGCCAGCAAACACACAACAGGAACAATGCTGCATGAAAGTATTTTGAAAACAGAAATCATCGGTTCTGTTACTACATCTGCAGTATTATTATCCACTCCCAATACAGGCCTTTCAAAATCTGTGTTCACTATTAAAGATACACCTGCTATTCATAATTCTACAACTTCACAGATTTCAGCTATTAATGGAGAAAGTCCAGCTGTAGACTTAACAGAAAATGAAGAAACAAATACAGGAGCATTCACCATTGTCACTCCATATAAAGAATATGCCCCTCTACCAGCTTTAAATAAACCTGATTTTTCCACTGATCAAGTTTCAATCACAGATGATACACAACCATGGACCACTATTGTGCCTTCAGAATTATATGCATTGCCACCATTTGTTCCAGCAACAGAAGCCCCACACAGCGCAGCATCAGCTTTCTCTGGTATTTCAAATGCTGCCTCTGAAAGCAGTTTAGATACTACAAAGATACCTATAATTACTGCTTCAGCTTCTCAATGGACTACTACAGCCATGCTTACTTCAGCTGGTGTTAGTGTTCTGTCAGTAAAAGAAACAACCAACGTTCCAATAATAGAAGTTTCTCTAAGCACTTCTTCATTAGAAACTGGGTATCACGCCCCATATTCAACAATTTCAGGTCTGCAACCGCAAATAAATGATGTTACAAACAAACAAACTGCTTCTATCTCTGTAACTTTAGAAACATCTACACCTGCAACATCTAATCAAAATGTTTCAACTTCACCTTTGACTGAAATTAAGACACCCAATTTCACACAATTTAACATACGTTCATCTGCCCTGGAAATGTCTAGTGTTCAGTATTCGTCCCATGCTACCACTACAGTACTACCCGCAGCACAGTCAAAAAAAGATATTGACACAACTCAAAATGTTACTGAATTCTTCACTCTCAGGGACACTAACTTCACTGCAAACTTTGAAATATCCCCCCATCGGTATTTGCCTACAGTGAAGGATTTTTCAGCTGATGATACAAGTACTGCTTCTAGCACTCTGAAATCTCAGACAACCCATGGTGAAAATGTCTCTTCATCAACAAAAGCCTTATACACAACACAATCTGAGCTACCATTGGCTTCTCAATTCACTGACAACTTGATTGTCTCAGTTAATAATGAAATTAGTTCTATCAGTGGTACACAACCAACAATTTCTTCTTTTCCAGTAGCCAAACAATCTTCAAGTTCAACACCGATATCTATTCTAACTACAGAAAAATACATGACTTCTGGAAATTTGACAGACTTTACAAACAGCTCTGTTTCAGAACCACCTAGTCACTTGACTAGCGTTATTCAAAAACAAGCTACGTTTAGTACAGAGACATGGCATGCAAATGGTACAGGTGATAGTCTAATTACAGTTGCTGTACCTAATGAATCTACCAATGGCACCCCATCGCAAACACTTACCACCAATGCTTTGCAGTCAGTCATCATAACTTCTGTCCATGCATCACCAACACAAATAACCTCTGCTTTTTTGCCAACAACCAACTTTACCCATTCTGTCATTACAGTGCTACCTTCAGTGTCGGCGGGTGCAATACCTACAGTAGCAACTTCAGAAGCAAACTCAGTAACAGGAAAATCTGCGCCAACTTCGTCCTTGTTTTCTCTAGGCACTGAAAATGCACCTTTGCTGTCTCTGACAGCATTAAGCACATTGATATCAACACTAGCAAAAAATAACAGTGCCTCAAAAATGACATCGACAGTACCAGCACATACAAACTTTCCGTTTGCACCAAGACACACACCTACATCACCCCCCCACACCACTGTTATGTTTCTAACCAATAAAGTTAGCACAGTCACAGCTTCCACACTGACATCCGCAACACACACACAAAGACAGATAGAAACCACAGTACCTGACACCAAGAAATTCACAAGCTCAGAAATCACCAAAACATCAACTGCATATCCACTGACAATTACAGCAGCTTTGACATCTATTACAGCATCAGCGAAAACAACTAGGCTCCCTCCTGCTCCAGTGGAAAACAATTCTGCTGCTCCTACAACTGCAATTGCAACTTTCGCTAATGTGACAACAGTTTCCTCTCCGGAATGCCAGCTGTCCAGTAACCTTATGGTTAAATCAGGTATGGCTCTATACTCAGCTTGTTTGATTAGAAATACATTAGTTTTGTATGAAGTATAGTTCATTATAAATAGAAAAGTTGTTTAAATACTGGTTAGTTTACTAAATAACTTAAGGGCTATGATGATAAATGTGGGGATTAGATACAATGGGGATGACTACACTAACAAGCCAAATAAAAGATAGGTGATGGTGAGGTTAGTAAATATAGATAATAGATTCATGTATATACTTTTACATTCCACCGTATATATGCTTAAAGGAGGTAAGCTGCATGGTGGTCAAGCACATTATGATAGTTTGTTCCTTCCTCTGCAGTGACGGGCAGAGGTAACAGATTGAGACAGGTTAATATACTAGATAGACTTTTGTTCTGATATGGAATGGTATGTCATTCTGTAAACTCCTACATACAGAAAAATTTCATATCATACATTTTCAAAATATTTTATTGTCACATGTTGACATACTGTACTAAATTTCTGATAATAGCACCACTTGTCATGACTCTGTTCTTGGTTTCTTAAAGTTAAGGTAAGGCCACTCCTAAGAATAGTAAATTGAATGGGTCCTCAGAAATAATTTTTTGCCAGTACAGTAACTCGTCACTTAAATTTGTTCCGGTTAATGTTGTTTGGTTGTTACCTTGCTGATCAGTTAGGGAACATGCTCCTTTAAAGTTGTGCCATGCTCCTTCTAGTAGTTTGGCAGCCGCCTGCTTTGTCCCCCGCTTGCAGGAAGAGCAGCCCGTTGCAGCTAGCTGGTGGGGGCTTGGAACCAGGGTGGACCAGCAGCCCCCCTATCAGCTTCCCGCTCCCCTAAGTTCCCTGTGCAGCAGCTGCCCAGCAGGCTAGCAATTGCAGCTGTCCCTCCCCCCACTGCCATGTGCTGCTCCTGCTTTCTGCCTTGGAGCTGCTCCCAAAGCCGCCTCCTCTCTCTCTCCCACACACAAGGTGTGTGTCTGTCTCTGTCTGCTATGCTATCTCCCCTCCCCTCCACTCCTGCTGCCTTGTGGAGTGAGAGGCTACATTAACAAAGTGTTAACCCTTGAGGGCTAGGCCGAGTGCTAGTTCATCATTTAGCACAGGGGTTCTCAAACTGGGCGTCGGGACCCCTCAGGGGGTCATAAGGTTATTACATGGGGGGTCACGAGCTGTCAGCCTCCACCCCAAACCCTGATTTGCCTCCAGCATTTATAATGGTGTTAAATATATAAAAAAGTATTTTTAATTTATATGGAGAGGGGTCACACTCAGAGGCTTGCTATGTGAAAGGGGTCACCAGTACAAAAGTTTGAGAACCACTGATTTAGCAGCAAGGCATTCCCTGGGAAATATCCCACCCTCTTCCACCCTCTAACTTCACCACCTCAACCAAGCTTCACAATCATCATAGCTGTGAACAGTATTAAATTGTTTGTTTAAAACATATAGTGTGTGTATATCTATATCTAAAATAAATAGTTTTTGTCTGGTGAAAAAAATTTCCGTGGATCCTAACCCCCACATTTACATTAATTCTTGTGGGGAAATTGGATTCGCTTAACATTGTTTTGCTTAAAGTCGCATTTTTCAGTAACATAGCTACAATGTTAAGTGAGGAGTTACTGTATAAGGGACTTAAGTTGGTGGTGTAGTGCAATAGTTCTCAACCTTTCCAGACTGCTGTACCCCTTTCAGGACTCTGATTTGTCTTGCATACCCCAAGTTTCACCTCACTTAAAAACTACTTGCTTACCAACTCAGACATAAAAATACAAAAGTGTCTATTACTGAAAAATTGCTTATTCTCATTTTTTCCATATAATTATAAAATAAATCAATTGGAATATAAATATTGTACTTACATTTCAGTGTATAGTATATAGAGCAGTATAAAAAAGTCATTGTATAAAATTTTAGTTTGTACTGACTTGGCTAGTGCTTTTTATGTAACCTGTTGTAAAACTAGACAAATATCTAGATGAGTTGATGTACCCCCAGAAGACCTGTATTTGCAGTATTTAACTTCTGTGTACCAGATGCACAGCATGGCTTCTTACTGGATCCTCTTTGAGTTATGACTGAATGACTGTGATCAAAATTAGAAGAAAAAATAAACCAACCCTCAGCAAACAGCATATTGATGTTTCAAACTAATGTGTAACTTGGTGTTGTTCGACAGTTCTGTTCCTGAACACAAGAAGGCTGCTGATCAGCAATTCCTTAAAAGAGAATGTGACAAAAGGACTCACCCAAGCATTGAGACAAGCTTTCAACCAAAATGTCAATGCTCAAGTAAGCAAGTTTAGTTAGCTTATATAGTAAAATAAGTCTTTTTTGGGGGAGGGAAAGGGGGGGAAAACAACCTTTGTACTGAATATTAGTAGTCTGTGAAAGATTTTGTTTTTGTTTTGTTTTTTGTGTTTTTAATAATATGAATTAAGGGCATCCTAGTTAGTTTCTAACTCCTGTATCTCATCTCATCTGCCTTAGACCCAATTCAAACAAAAAGGCATAAGGCCTCCAAGACCCACAAAACTCAGTAGTTTGTGTTTGTGATATGCAGAACCAGGTACCCTTTGATGGAATTGTGTACTGAATGGAATTCAGTCCAGGAACTGGTGCTAGATATTCTAAGGATGGTATTAACTACTGGGCGGCTGAGGGAGTCATCATCTTCTCTTCCCCACTGTTCCTTATCCACTTGGCTCTAGCAGAGGGAGCAGTGTAATGAGAAGCAGAGGCTGCCTGGCTGGTTGCTCAGCAGGTGCTGCAATGGCCCTTGATGGCCAGCAGACCCTTCCTGCAGCCCTGCTGGATGTGAGAGCTCTCAGGGCTGCCAAATGTGTGAGAGACAAGATGCATGGCATATGGCAGGCTTGTTTTTGTCTATGCAATAGTTAGCATATTTAACCCCATAGTTTACCCAAATTTTTTTCCTTCTCTTTCATCTCATCAAGGCCTGCCCTGGCCCAAAAACAAAAACAAAAAAGCAGAAAACTCGTGTTTGGAGCTTAAAAAAAAAAGGATTTAGAATTACACATTCTGATGCTTTTAAATTTTATTGCCAATGACAGATAAAGATGAAAACATTTTTTTCCCAAAAACGTTCATAACATCATTATTGTTTAATAACAACAGACTGTTTTGATTGTGCGTGCAATTAATGGCAAACTGATATGTTTTGGAGAGTTTACTTTGGTCTTTAAATAATACAGTTCTCTATGCATCTGAGAACTTCACTGATATGATTAAGTCCAAATGGCAATTCAGCATTTCAAGGGACAAAGATTTACTTTAGCTTGCATTTCTCTTTTTTATGGTTAGATTTTATTTAACTTGTTTTTCTATAAGTTCTGATGTAATGGATTGTTGTATAACTCTTTGTAGCTGAGTTTAGCAGGCTAACTGTAAATACGAGTGTATACAGTATTTCTTTGTCATTTGCAGTCCGGTTTTTGTTGTTCTGAAGATACAGCATTTCTATTAATCTTCTTTAAGCCAGAAATAAAACGGTCTTTTCTACAAAAGCCCCTAATTTTTTTTATTTTTAAAAAACTGGCTGCAACTTTATTGGGCTGCTTTGTGGGCAAGTCAAGGGGGGAATTTTATTTGCAGAAATTGGGTGCATTGCAGAGGTGGCAATCTGTTTTGGAGAAAAGTGCATGGCTTTTGGTAACTTTCCCAGGGAAGAAAGGCAGGGGTGGCCCAAACACTATGTGGGCTCTAATAATTTTAGGGGTACTTTTATGGTGGCTGTCATTTTATTTTAAAAGGCAAAAAGGGGGAAGAGAGGCAGTTGTCTCTTTGGCACATTGTGGGAGATGGCTACTGACAGCAGCAGCTTCTTCCTCTTGAAGGCCAGGAATGAGTACAGCCATGTAGAGAGCCAAGTGCTTCCACAGCTTAATATGGATCAGCTGCAACAGCATGGCCAGTAAATGGGTTGTCACTGCTGTCAATCCATCCTCCACTTTGGAAGCCTAGTACCTCATGCATTCGCTTCTACAGTGACAAAAAAACTCTGCAGTTGGGAGAAAACAATTTCTACTAAAATTAATGAGAGTGGCATGTTCATTACTTTCCGTGTAAATGACATGAAATTCTGGGTTATTGGGAATGTAAGTCCAGAATGAAATAGATTCTTAGAGCCATATTCTGTATAAAGTGAAGGATGGAGCTCCCATTACTATAAACAGGGGGTTCTTTGCACAGCTCTGCTTACAGCATATTGGCTGTAAGTAAAGACACAAAAAGGGAACATTGATAAAAATGATGGAGGAAGGACAAAAATCATCCTATTTGAATAAATTGTGGAAAGTCCGTTTTTTTGTGGAGCTGTAACTCTGCAGATTTCTCCTTTCCCTTTCACATGCTAAGTAGCCTGGGGAAGATGGCAGTAGTGAGCTTAGAGCTTGTACCCAGTGATGGCTATACAGGCTGCAGAGTAGCTGTACTGTCACTCCTCTCCTTCTGGGTTGTGTTCCTCTCCCCTTTAATGGAGGAGCCCAGCTTGATGTAGTGCTAGGACAAGTTTTGAGCCTAACAACCCAAGAAATTGTACATTCTTGGGGCAAAATTTTTCTATCTATTCCTGTTCTTTGCTGTGGCTCACTGTTGTGCTCATTTTGCTGTTGGTCTGTGCCCAGAACGTCTGCTAATGGCAATGATAGCTTTGCCTGTCGAGAGAGCGCTGAGTGCACAGAACAGAGCCCCAAGTGAAGTCAGGGGGTCAGGCAGTAAACAATTTTATCCTTACACTCTTTTGGTCCTGAGCCTGCAAACATTGACACACACATGACAACTTAGTGGAACTTCTTGTGTGTGAAGTTACTCATGTGCCAGGGTTTTCAGGATGGGAACTTTAGATTTTGATTCAAAATTAAAATTACTGTATATTGCACCACCTGCTTCCCTCCTGCCCTAAAGGAGATTGCATGCAAAACCTCTAGGAAATCCCATTCAGAATGAAAAAAATCCAATAGCGTAGTAGTTAAAATGGAAATTAAAAAAGACATTTTCCCTGTGTGTTTTAGGTTGAAATTCTGGAACAATCAAACAATGTGACAGTTGGTTACTACGTTACGAAGGGGAGGTTGGTTTTTATACCTGCTGTTGTTATTGAAATGCTCATTGCTTATGGTATTAGCAACACCACAGCGGACATAAAGCAGCATGTGCCAAATCTTCAGTCTGTTGCTGTACTGGCCTTGCCATGGAATCCATTACCTGCATACCACTTCCAGCTGAAAACAGGCAAGTAACAAAATCACATATCTGGTGTAACAATTGCACAACTTGTGGTTAGATAGTTGGCTGCGTGTGTGTGTTCTTCCTGTCCCAGCTCTGCGCAGATAGTTGGCATAGCACCCCTCGAGCGAACCGCCAGTGACCACAAGATCTGTTAAGGTACGAAGGCGCCCAGCCAGAATTATTGTTAATGAAGCATGGTAATAGCACCAAGCACTCTATGAGGATACTAAGACATGTATGCCCGTAACAGTGGATGCAGCTCAGCCAGTGGCGGGACTTTCCACTGTCCCTAGGCTGGCCAAAGACACTCCCTCTGAGATACATCTTTATATACCAATACAAACAAGTTATGCACTGTCATCCTGGCCTTGTCTTTTATGATGGGTCAGTGTCCTTGGGGAATGTTTTTGTACCATCCTTGATATCGGGATGTGTTTGTGTGAGTACTCTGTACTTAGCACTTCTTAGGAATGTGTATTTCTGCAATATCAGCCCTGTTCTTGCCAGGTTCTGTGAGCAGGTTCTGCCTCATACCAGGCCTAGGGCTTATGTCTCAGGCTCTCTTCCTACTACACAACTTAGTGTCAGTTCAGCCATCAGTTCCTCTCAGAGAAAACAGTGATCTAAATTTGGTACCCAGTTCCATGTGTACAGTCCCATTTACTCCTGGGGGCGTTCTGTGCACAATATTTTAAAATTCTGCAAATGTTATTTGTCAAAATAACACTACATAATCATGCCAGTTTCAATTATTTTGGTAATTTATTTCAAAATACCTGTCAGCAAGTATGTCTGTAACAATACGGACACACATAAAATTTCCCCCAGGAGTAGAGAGTTAAAGAAACCCCTGTGACAACCCAGTTGCTGTTTCTCTGCCCTCTTCCCATGCCCCCTCCCCAAGCCCAGCCAGGGGGCGAGACCCCCACAACCCCTCTCCCTCAGAGACCACCTGTGCTGTCCCCCCCAGCCAATGCACCCGAACCCTCTCCTCCCCAGAGTCCAGCTGCAGGGCCCCTTGCCCAGACACCTATCCCCCTCCCGCCCAGGGATACAGAGAGAAAGAAACAGCCTGATGCTCCGTCCCAGGCTTACATGGAGTTTCCTGCATGTCGCCCTCTCCTTCCCTCAGGGCATGCTGGGAACTGCAGTTGCCAGAAACTCTCTAGCTCCCTCTCCCTCCCGCCAGCAGTGTCTTCTGTGTGTGAACTGGGCTCTGCCGGGACCAGTGGACCCTAGTGGTGGCTAGCAGCACTGCAGCCCATTTCCGTGGGGGGAAGGAAATTCTGCATGCACAACGTTAATTTCTGCAAAATTCTGCATTGCGCAGTGGCACAGAAATTCCTCCAGGAGTACCCATTGTTTGTGCCCTGTTTCTTTAAATGTGAGAATGGTGGGACATCTTTATCCCGGGTGCAACTCCGCTGAAAACAGTGGAGTTACACCTGGGACGAATTGGACCTAATACATTTAAATATTTGAAATCCTCAGATCTTGAACTAAATGCGTGAAATGTAGTCTGAAGCATATTATGTATTTCCTATGATGCCGGGAGCCCCATATATGCATATAGGGTCTTGCTGGACCAATTGGGGTCTTGGATTCCAAACATCCTAAACCTGGGTTATCATTTTATCCTCTCTGTGACACTACTGCAGTGCTCAGTGCAGAGTAATAGGAGAATATGGGGGAATTGGTCCATACTTACCTTGTGTCTCCAGATTGATTCCCCATATAGTAAGTGAAGTGTTGCACTAGCAGGTCAGCCGGTAAAGACATATTTTGAATTTCAAAGAAATTTCATAAGCATATAAAATATATTACAAATATCTTGTTGAGTATACTAGTATCCAGAGAAAAAAGAATGAGAAGCTGTATGATTTTTTTCTTTTCTATGAGGTTAAAATCTTTAAAGATTTTAAAGATATTCATGTTTTAAAATGCTTTTCATTTGTACCTTAGCCTTTGAACAAGAACATGCAATCATACATATCACTTTTATTTATGCTTTTAATCACAGATTTTAATTCTTGAATTTTATCTTAATGATAAACTGTTTGTAATGCTGCTTAAAAACATAAGCAAACCTCACATGATATTATTATCTCTTGTTTAATTTCTTAAATTTATCATTTTGTGTGACTCATTATAGGAGTTATGCGGACTAGGAATATATTTTCACTAAAACACACACATAATATTCTTGTTGTAGAGCTGCAGTTTGTTGGTCATGCAGACAACATACAGTCATGCAAGTTTGTTCAGACCATGGAGCAACGGTTACAAAAAGCATTTGAGGATGCTGAAAGAAAGGTCTTAAACACTAGCAACAACTTAACGGTTCAGGTAAAATTTAACCTCTTTAGCCCATCTTTAAGTCACATATGATTATTCCCTGCTGTTAAGAATGCTTGTAGACGTTATGTTAATGTCAACATAATAAACTTGATAGTCACTTTGGAAATGTTTTTATATTTTCATATTAAATTAGGTATGCTGTTTTACATTTTACTAAGATCTTACGGATGCGACATTTGTGAAAAAAGATGATGATGTTGCATAAAAAGCTGTTTTATTATTTGAAAAATCATTATTGATGTCACTTTTCTGAATTGAAAATTTACTGAGTTTCAGGTTTAAGTAGAGTCATCATTCTAATACTATTTGTATTTATTACAAGCAGGGGCGGCTCCAGGCACCAGCACATCAAGCGCGTGTCTAGAGCGGCGAGCCACGGGGGGGCGCTCTGCCAGTCGCCGCGAGAGCGGCAGGCAGGTTGCCTTCGGTGGCATGCCTGCAGCGGGTCCGCTGGTCCCACGGCTCCGGCAGACCTCCCGCAGGCGTGCCGCCGAATCCGCGGGACCGGGGACCTCCCACAGGCAAGCCGCCGAAGGCAGCCTGCCTGCCGTGCTTGGGGCGGCAAAATACCTAGAGACGCCCCTGATTACAAGTCAGCTCCAACAAAACTCCTTCTGACAATAAAGTGTAACATACTTTTCTCTATGTTTTCACTGAACTTTGAGGTGTAGAACATGTCATTTCTGGCACTCTGACTAAGAAACTGTGGGTCTATTCGTGTGTGTAAAGTTAAAGACGTGCAAGTGTTTGCAGGATCAGAACCAAAGGAATGAATCGCCTTTCTTTGTGTCCTATATGTTGCGTGTTTGTAAATCTGTGCTGTGCAGCATGGGCTTGATCCTGCAAAGCTCGTACAAAGATTTATGGGAGTGGAGAGTCCTCACATGTTAGTCTATAAGGTGCCACAGGACTCTTTGTTGCTTTTTACATGTCTAAAGTTACTCATGTAGTTACTGCTCTGGGATTAGTTCTGTTAAAAGAGTCACTTCATGCTCCTGACTGGGAGCCTGGTGCTGGCTCCCATCAGTTCCCATGCTGATTTCAGGGGCCAGTAGGGCACCATCCCAGCTCACTAGGTCCTCATGAAACCTGGATGGCTCCATGCTGGGCACAGTGCCCAGGATCTAGTCAAAGTAATCATAAAATGGGCATGTCATTGGCAGGTTGCCTGAAGTTCAGTTCTTGTCCCTGGTCTTCTTGTATTCGTTCTTTGGCCTCTAAATATGCTCCCTACAATGATCACCTGTCTAGAAAACCTGCAGAGCTGCCAGCTTTTTAGTTGTCTGCTAGTACGGTTGGTCATTCCTGGTGCTTTTGCTGAAGTCCACAATTTTACTGGCCTTGCACCAAAATCTGGCTGTCCTCCTATGACCAGGAAGCAGTTCGCTTTACAAAAGGCTTGATCAGTTCACTTTCCATTGCAAACCCAAGAGGCTCTCTGATAGTGTGCTTGCAGATTGGTAATCAGAGAAGAATGGGTTAACTCTGACTTGAGCTACTGCCATTCGCAAAGGGGCGGGGGCGCGGGGTGTTTTCTTCTGTTTTCAATAGAGTGGATTGCAGATTGTTGGGATAGAAAGGACTATGGAAATTGTCCCAAGGAACTGTGGGATACTTCTGACTGACCCGAGTCAAGCAGGGCTGCATCTATGCTGCCAAACAATAGGGCTTGGACCTTGGGTCCTGGCTTAACTCGAGCTCCGACCCCCCAGCCTTCAGGTCTGAGCAATTGCAATGTAGATGCAAGAGTGAGTTAGGCTTAAGCTGAGCTCAGGCCCAGGCTTATGTTGCAGTGTACTCATATCCTTATAAAGCCTGTGTTGTTGATAAATACATTAAACATTAGGTTTACTGATTGCAGTCCTGTGTGTTTTTGATATCCTGTGGAATCACCAGTGATAATTCGAACAGAGAATTCTATCGAGTGACTATACCGTGACACATTTTGTGTGTTGACTATAACCCTAAAAAGAGGTAGTTAAATCAAATGATGATTTATATGAATAAGCATAAAGCAGAACCTACATAAAAGCAGTAAAGTTAACATTTTTTCTTTTATACCTCTATAATCTCCTAGTTTGTGGCTGCTTTGTGTGGCGATATAGGAGGAGAAGGGAGGTACAACAGAGCTTCTCTCAGCACCCCTCTTCCCTTTCTGTACTCATTGCAGATGCCAGACACAGTATGGGTAGAGGCAGGCTCAGAGATGGGGGTGAGGAAGAGAGCTGACAGCTATTCAACAGAGCAACAAGATCAGAAAGAAAGGGGAGGACCTTTTTCTCATGAAGGTGAAAGAGAGAGGAGGAGATTTATGTCACCACAGTAGGATGATAGAGAAGGGACTGACGCCCCTTGAGGAGTGCATGGGGGGGAGAGGTAGGCTGCCACTTTCCCTGAGTAAAGGCTTTTTAATATTTTATCTATCAAATAATCAGTCTCACCCTCCTTGTATTTTTGCCATTTTTCCATTGAAAATCAGGAATAGAATTTCTGGTCCTCACTCAGGGCTACTCCTCAGGGCCAGCTCCAGGCACCAGCTAAGGAAGCAGGTGCTTGGGGTGGCCAATACAAAGGGGCGGCACTCGGTCCAGTATTGGGGCGGCACGTTCGGGTCTTTGGTGGGAATTCGGCAGTGAGTCCCTCAGTCCCTCTCTTCCTCTTTGAGCTGCAGCCGAAGAATAGAGCAGCACGATTGAGCTGCCCCCAAAGTGCTGCTGATTGGCTTTTTGTTTTATTATTATTTTTTGCTGCTTGGGGCGGCAGAAAACCTGGAGCCGGCCATGCTGCTCCTGTTCAACCTGCCTCTGTTCAGTAATGAAGCTACATGTGCTAAACAGAGCACATCCTTTTTACAGAAAATGATGATCACAGTCAACATTTCTCTGATTTGTTATTCGGACTGATTATATAAAATGTGCGAACTAACAAGTTGAAATATAGCCTCCCACTGTTTCTTTACTTTTGTTTTGTTTCAGATTTTGAACACATCAAATGTCTCCCAAGCTGTCACTCTGTTTTATGTGGTGAGCAATCAAAGTACAGCCCTAAATGGCACCATCTCCAGCTACCTTCTTAATCAACTTTCAGCTGAGCTGGTGGGATTCTATCTTACCTATCCGCCACTGACCATTGCAGAATGTAAGCTCTTACATTATAGTGTTCTGTAAAGATTTGCTGACCCTGCTTGAGGTACTTTGAAATGTAACGCATGGAAATTTAAAATGCATTTTATTTTATTTATTTATTTCAATTTAACATATTAAATAGACACCTATCCCAGCCTCTAGGAACCCTGGTAAATGTATAAGAATGCATAAAACTTCTTCCTCCCCCTACCCCTCTCCCAGTGGCAAAACGGTGGCAGATCTCACACAACTATAAAGCCAGCACTGAATCAAGAAAACATAACAAAACATCCCTCGCTCTCTCTCTACCCCACATCACCAAGCATCACCCTCACCAATGGCCAGATTCTGTACCATTATATTAATGGGAGTTTTGACATTAACTTCAGCAGGAGCAGAATTAGAGCCCAAATGCCTGTTGAATTAGATGGACTTTGTAGTGCTCTGAATGTCAACAGATCCAGGTGCTTTTGAAACCAATAGAGTGGGGAATGGGTGAAGGCCTTGAAGTGAAGAGCAGAAGAACTGTGTTTAAAAACCTATTTGAAACAACTCTTTGGTGCCTTTTCTGAGTGTCTTAAGCCAACTTCACAAGACATTTCTTTAAATCACAAACAAGGTTTAAATATTTCAGGATGAAGTTTTCATTTCACGCTATGCAGCCTCTTATTTCGCCGTATTATGAGGCAAGGATGCTGTGAATCGGTGAAAATCATGCCTCAGGGCAGTACGCACAGAATGTATTCTCTTTGACCCATGTAATATTCTGATTTCCATAAAATGAGTGAAGACACAAGAATATTGGTGGCTATGAGGATTTTTGCTTGATCATTTAAATTCAGCCTGTGAAATTAGGCTCAGTATAATTACGAGTTTGCTATTCACAGGAAAAGATCAGTGTAAATGGAGACAAAGACACAATGGGGGAACATTAATATGTAATAGTGGTCTTGAGTTAAAAGAGGGCAGGTTCCAATTGATCTTACTATGCCTAAGTCTTCATGATACACTTCTCAAATATTAAAGAATGTGTTGGAATAACAATAAAGGTCTGGCTTCAGCCTACAGTAGCCAAGAAATTCAATGATAAGGCTCAAACACTGTCTTCGACCCAGCCTATCAGACTTATCCATTTCATGGGATTCTCAGCGTGTTGTTTTCCATTCCGTATGTGTTGCAATAACTAGTCCTAACAGGGTAGGCCTAAGCACAGCTTTTTGCTCCTAACTCTGAATTATTGGAGTTTGTATCTTAAGATGAAATCCTTAGAAACAGTAATATATTTCCTGGCCTAATGAAACAGTGTTGTCACACTTGAGAAGTTGGGGAAATGTTAAATCACCCTTTTGGTCCTTTCTTCCTATTGAGAAATAACCATATAGACCCATATTTTGACCCCCTTTCTCACACTGATGATGAGGTACTCTTCCAAATAGTCCCCCTGAAGTCATTTGCATGAGTAACTGCTCACTCACCAATGCGAGTAGGCCAGGAGTCTCAGCCTAAGCCTGCCTTTGTAGAATGGCCATCTGTCACTCAGGATACAGGGATTCACGTAGTGGATTGCCATTGAGAAATAACCATACTATGATTGTACAAATCAGCCCATCACAGCCAATCGCAGTGCAGGGAACTGAATTGCTGTGGTTGAAACTGTACAGTTTTGCATCATTAACTGTACTGCATCTCGGACTGCCTGAGACAATTCCATCTTGGGACAGTTTCACAGCATCAGCCTGCTCACATGTTTATCAGTTCCAGATTGTGAACTTTATGCAGGTGAAAGGGGAGTCATGCACAAAGAGCCTGTTCTCTTTGTGTGGCCGACACAACTCCATGTGCTTGTTGTAGATTCAGGGCTACTTCTGGTGCACAGAGAGATCCCAGAGGGATTGGGACGAAGGCCCTGGCCCACTCTCCAAATCAACTTCCACAGCAGGACTGGTGTGCAAGAGAGAGGAGTATTCTGCCCTCCATAAAGGCAGTATAGCAGCAGGCATGTTGGCATGTTCCTCATGTGCAAGGGACTTCTGGAAGGCATTCTCTCACTGAGGCAGAATCCCTGCCAGACAGGGCCAGCTCCAGGCACCAGCGGAGGAAGCACGGCAGTTCGGGCGGCTTTTTTTTTTTTCGCTTCGGCAGTTCGGACAGCTTTCTTTTTGGATGGGGCAGCAAAAATGGTAGAGCCGTCCCTGCTGCCAGAGCTCCCCAAGAGGTAATGCAGTTCCTCACTGCCCCCAGCACAGGTCTGTGCCTAGTAGGCATGATCAAGTCCTTAACTAGTGCTGCTGTAGCACAGCATGTAATGGCTTCAAAGAGACGTTGCAGGTCTTGGTTAAATTCCGTCCACAACAGGTATGCAGCTGACTGATGAACCTGCTGTGCATGCAAAATATGTAACCTCAGACTGATACTGACCATTGTGTAAATATTTACTTAGGAAATTGTTTTGTGCTTATTAACCTGACACCATAATGGTATCAGTCTACCAGGTAACTATTCCTAGCATTGTGAGAACTCATTATTTCCCTGAAGGCTGTAATGGTTCCTTCAGAGCCTTCAGGAGTTATCATATATATGCACAGTCCAAGTAACCGTGAACGGCATCTGCATAAATCATGGCAGATGTGGATACTTGCTGCACAAATGAAAAATTAAAAACTCTCCGATGTGCGAATGTGGTCACCCAGAACAGACCATGGAACATATAACAACTCAATGCCTGATTCACAAATACGAAGGAGGCATTACAGCGATACGCTCCACTACTCCTGACACAATTATCTGGATCAGCCATCTGAATGTAAAATTATACGTTTACATCAGCCGTACGAAGAGGAAGAAGACAGCTAAAATAAGTGGTGATACAATTACTTATAAAAAGTAATTACTGAGTATACTCAGATGCTTTGCAAAGTTTAATATTTCAAATCACTTTATTTTATTTTCTAAAATTCTACAGTAACTAAAGCTGCTGTATGCCATAGATTAAATCCTTTCCACATTTTCCATTTTAATGAAAAAGCTGCAGATCTAGATTGTGAATTAATTGCTAACGAATTTCACGTTATAAGGCACATTTGAGATGTAAAAGTGCAAGAGGGTCAAAATGTAAAACATGAGTTTCTCACAGCCATCTAGTAAATTTCAGCATAATACTATGAATGGTGGTATATTAACATCATACTCTGAATGTTTGATGCCATATAATTTGGCAATGTGAATTAGAGTCATTTTGTTTGTTTCATCTATAATTCACACACAAACAGATATATTTGATACATATATTAAATATATTCTTTTTATATATTGTTTATTTATGACCAGATTCTGCTAGCCTTACATTAAATAGTATCTTACTCCTTGAGCAATCCTACTGAAATCATTGGTTTCAACGGGACTATGTGATGAGTGGGGCTCTGTTCAATGTGTATTTGAGTAGGGCTAGGAGAATCAGACCCTTGTTTATTTTATTATTTATTTAGCACCAAATTATGTCCTGGCTTGTAAAGATGCACAGGGAAATAAGGAGGCACTAAATGTCCCCTTAATCCCTTACACAGGCTCCCCATGTGGGAAGAGCAGCCTATGTAGAGCGTCTGCATTCCCCCACCCTGCAGTTGTGAGCAGGAAGAGGTATGGAATGGCAGAGGTGCCAGCCCACCCTAGTTTTCCGTAATCGTGTGGACCTGTTGGACTACATTAACATGCTATAGGTATCTAAAGCATGTCAGCAGGTCCACACGGGGTAGTTAGAGCGCAACATGCAGCCTGTGGCTTGGGCAGTGAATCCCGTGCCCCAACCCATTCAAACTTGTCACAGCTTGCCTCTTATCAGTGCCTAACCCAGGGACAAAATCAGCCAAAAACACCTCCCCCCCCCCCACGCAAAATGGTGTCAGAAGTGCTTGCAAAGGAATGAGTATATGGCCAATATCATAGTCACTCCTGGTCACAGAAGTTGATGTTACTAAATATTATTCCAGCTTACTGCTGTTATTACTCTACTATGCATCTAAAATGTACCACAAGCGTTCAAGCTGCTACCCCAGGCCACCTGTGTATATTTGGCCTCATACCTTTGGCACTTGCTGCTGCTCCAAGCAGTCTCCATAATTCCTCTCTAATTTTTTCATAAATGTCCCTAAAAGTCTCAGAGCAAGGATAGTGTCTCTAGAATGGAAGGTACCTTGGTTCCATCCCCTCCCAATACGCCAGCTGGCACAGCTGCACTGGGGCATGTATGTTGTGCTAGGAATAGACGTGGCACAGTGTACTTTTGACCGCTGCCCCACTCCCACACAGCAAGGGACAAATCGGGAAGTGGACTGTGACCCTTGGAGTCATGGCGTGTCTCCAGGTCTTCTCCTGGGCAGCACACTAATGTTTTGCCCCATACATGGGGTTTGTGGCAGAGCCACACTTTAGCCTTATTTCCTAGGGCTTGGTTAATTTCTGTGTTTTGAGACGTATAATGTTGGAATATGAAGTAATTTTTAATTTGTTTTTTTAAGCTTTGGAGTATCCAAACCTCGATGTCTCGGAAACTACTAGAGACTACTGGGTGATTACAGGTACTTTTTTCTGTCTCAGGAGAATTGTTAGGACTCAGTCCTGCAAACACATCAGTGAGTAACTTCACACAAAAATGAATAGTAGTCACATGAATAGTAGTCACCTTGCATATAGCAAGACTATCCACCTATTTTGGCTACTCCTGGGCACAGCTGTGATTTTTGCCAGCTTCAGTGGTGGCAGTCTCCTGTGTCTAGTACTTTATGTAGGTCTTGGATTTAAATCTGAAATTCAAAGAGGTTTGGATTCAAGCCCAGAAAAAATGAATATTTGTAGAATGTAACAAAGTTTGTGATGACTCATTTGCTGTCTCTGGAAAAAAGAGTTTCTGAATCTGAACTTTATATAACTTTAGTACATCAGCAGAGAATGCTGTATTTACAGTGTAATCATATTCACTATATCACACTCCTACTGAGCATCTTTTTTACACTTAGAAATCATAGATGGGCCAGTAAAGTTTTTTTGGCATCTTTGATCCAATAGAAAACTAAATTTCACAATTTCATTGTGTCAGTACTTGGAATCCTTACTATTAATTCAAAAGAGAAAATAAAAAGAACCTTACATGAAATGGATCAAATTCTATTGTATACCCCCTGTGATTTGGTATCCTTGTTCAACTTATTTATGTTATGTTGTGATGTTTTTGAGATGAAGCCTTACCCTTATGTAAAAGATTATCACAATTCACCACGGGCCTGATCCAAAGCCCATTGATATCAACGGAAAGACTCCCACTGACCTTAGAGGGCTTTGGATCAGATTCAATGAGCCTGATGCTCCAGGTCTTACAGACACAAAACTCCCATTGACTTCAGTGGGATACTATAGATATTCTAGTTTTTGAAAACATAACTCCAACTGCAAGGGTAAGCCCTTTAAAGCTTTGAAATGACTTCAGTGAACAGTATGAATTATGTAAAGTGTACTGCATGTGCTTTACAATTTACTGGACTTTATTAAATCAAACATGTGTATTCACAAATCATTCAGTGCCCTAGAACACAATGTTTTGACAAACTGAATCCTGTAGAATTTCAATTTCAGATTTACAGACCCTTGGATGAAAAATTGTCCCTTTACCTGACAAATGCATATTATTGTCCTTTGATAACCTTCTTGAGGCTTGTCTGTTCTTATGCTTTTCATTTAGGGGTTTGCTTTTATTTTGCATTGAAGCTTGGTGTAGATGTAGGGATACTCAAAGACCTTTTGGTAAACCGAAAAGCTGAGAACACTGTTGGAGGATTTTATTCTCCGTGTGTAGAAATGTAGCTGATGGATTATCTAAGAAAAACAGTGTAGTGGCTGGAAACAGAAAGTCATGTTATACCCAAAATGGAAATTATTTAGTGTGTGTAAATTTGTTATCGGGTTGTTTTTCTTCTAAGCTAGCTTATACATCTTTGTCACATACACTGTTGCAGGCATGTATTATTTAATCCATCTATGCACAATCTGCTGATATGAGATTTTTCTCCATTGCCACAGTTATACAAGGGGTCGACATTACATTACTGGGACTTAACAACCAAAGCTTTGCAAGACTAATGGAGCAGCGGTTGGCCCCACTGTTCGTGATGTCCCATCAACAAGGAAGGCGATTTAAACGTGCTACTACCGTGGGCAGCTACACTGTGCAGGTGATCAATAGGATACAAGTTGTATCCAGATACTATTTCAAAAAGGCTTTGGGTGCATAGATACTGCATGGATTGTTGTGCAAAATACTTAATTGGAATGAGTTTGGACATCCTTATTCATGAATACCAAACCAGCGTGAGAGTTGTGCAGGTCATCTCAAAGGAGTTTCTGTTTCCAAAGTCAGGCATGTTTTCATGTTTCTTTTCTCTTTGGAACTAGACAGTGGTTGCTGTGCAGTAGGAAATATTTTGCTCTCTGCTTACTATATATTTATGTAGCATGCAAACTTTAGTAGAAAGAGTCTAGTAGTTAAATTAACTTCAGTAAGAGCTTTACTATATTCTCAAAAGTGAAGAGATTTCTGTAGGTCTTCTTTCATATGGCTGACACAATAAGTAAAAGTTGTATCTGATTTATGCATTGTGATGAGATCCTATGCAAAGCAGTCAGGGATTTTTTAAAATTAAATTTTATTTGTTTTTTTTAATATAGCCTTGTTCTGTGCAGGGACACAGATCACATTCTGAAATGAGGGTCTGAAACCTGAACATTTTACTACTGAATAAGACAGAATATTGCATTGTGAAATGACCTTTGTCTTTTCTTTGATGAGATTTCAATTACCAGTCAGTATATTCCACCTGAGCTTATTTTGTTTCTACACCAAAGTTAGCCAGCTGCCCTACTTTCATGTAATTCAAAATTTTCAGCCTGCAAAATTTCACAAGCTAAGTTGTCAGTTTTCTGCACCTTTCTCCAAACTTCCTTTACTGTGAAATATTTTTAAAAATGACTATTTTCTAGTATTTGCATTGCAAACATCTTCCCCACAATTCTCTGTGTTTTCAATATGAAACAATTAAAAGGGAGGGGCATCTTTATTTGATAAAATTGTGAATCTTAGGAAAATGTTATATGAAAACATTGAGTCCATAACAAAAGCAAAAAAGAAAAATCACTTTCTTTTTCATGTGATTATAAACATTTAGCAAAACTCCACTTAACACAGGAAAGATGAAGTGCACTTTCAAACCTCTGCCAATATGAAAGAACAAACCCAAAAGGGTCTTTTTGTTTGCTTGTGGTGGGTGCAAGGATTTGTTACTCACAGAATAGCAGCAAAGTGTAATTTTAAATAAAAGCACATTTAAATTTCTCTCGGTTTAATTGCTTTTTTCATGGCGCAGAAGCAAGTTTACAACAGGGCTACACTGTAGAGACCCCAAAAAGAGTTGACATTTTGTTGTACTCCTGTTCTTTTTGCAGATACAGACTAACACGGCTGCTACTCTGAAATTTGCTATTTTACTTACTTTTTTTCACTGCCTCTGTTTTCTAGTCTAGGGATTTCAAATTAGAAATATTTTTAAAAGATTCTTATAAAAGTTGTCAGGAAGGACTGCTGTATGCTTGGTAAACAAAGCAATGCTATGAAACAATGTAAGGGCCTGAAATCCTATAAGAAGTTTTGCACTGAGTTGCATTTGTGTGGCATGTTAATGGGATTCTTGACACATGCAGAGGTCTGCCTGGAGGTGGCTCTGTGCAGAATCAGGATCTAAGTAATTTTACAATATAAACATGGCTTCTGTCTCTTTCTCTCTCCTTTTATTATAAGATGGTAAAAATGCAGCGTATTCCAGGACCCAAGGAGCCCGCTGAACTGACTTACTATACATTATACAATGGGAAACCTCTGCTGGGAACTGCAGCTGCCAAAATGTTGAGTACTGTTGATTCTCAAAGGATGGCCTTGACGTTAGGTTATGTCATCCAAGTACAAGCTGATCGTAAGAATCCTTTTCTTAAGTTTTCAATCCCCAGTTTTAATCACATTTATTGTCATTTCTCAGAATGAATATTCAAAATGCAACATTAATTATGGGACGTGCTCATTAACCCACACTCTATAATTTCAAATGCAGTTGTTTTAGTAAAATCTTCAGTCAGGTGGCACTTTCTGCGTACGAAAGCATAGCCATTCCATCTGTTTGGAGGAAGCACTGACATTAGAGAAGCTACAAATTGATAGAAAAAGGAGAAATAATTTTAACAAATGATTAAAATATTGGCTATAAGCATGAGATGAAGTCAGAAAAAAGGGTCAAGAGGTGCAATATCAATTCCAGTGAGTACGATACATCCTGTGTTTGGTCCTAGATTTGATCACACTCTATTACTGATTTTCAGTCTTTGTTCAGCAGACAACAGAGATTTTTGACCCCTGCTTGCATAAATTACATTCCCTCAAATTCTAAATTACGTTGTTTCCCATAAAAATGCTTCAAAGTGCCTTTCCTGCTAAAATGGCTGTAAATTAGAAAAACATACTGTCCTCTTATCCTCTGTACATGCTTTTAAACTCTTGAAATGGATGTGCGAGTCACTATATTGCATTTGCAAGATTTGAGCTGACCTGACCTTGTACTTGCATGGTGTTATAAGGAGGCCTTGCTCATCTGTAGGTGTACGTATTCCATTTCCATACAAGGTGAAGTCAAGAGTTTACAGATTATCATTAAATGAAATTATGAGCTTGGATAGCTAAGAGTCTCAGATTGGATGATTTGAATGGAAGAGACAAAGCATCCCAGTACCTTGCTAGTAAAATAAAATATTCCCATTGCCTCATTTTGAACAGTACAAGTATTTCCTTGTAATTACATGACAGATATTTTACAAATTCTTCATTTTGATGCATTGTTGTTTGTTTTATATTAGTGCCTGGAGAAGCCCCATTGTGATAGGTGCTGCACTGATACATTGCGAGAGATAGTCCCTGTCCTTAAGAGTTCACAATCTGAGTAGACAAGACAGACCAAGGGAGGGAAAAAATATTATTGTCCTGGTTTTACAGATGAGGGACTGAGACAGAGAGATTAAGGGCCTGAGCCAAAGCCCATTGAAGTCAGTGGAAAGACTCCTGTTGATTGGGCATTGATTCAGGTCGCAAGTGACTTACCCAAATCTCTTGAGTCTCAGTCCTTTCTATGAACCGCATGATCATCCCTTTCTCTCTACACTCTTCTGAAAGAACTGCACATTTTCCAGTGCTCATAATATAAACCTCTTCTGCTATTGCTTGCTGCTCACAGGGGTAGTTGGTTATTAAAGTGGATGTTGTTAGGTAAAATTTGGACTAAAGACTTTGTTTTAAACACCCCAAACCAAAAAATAGCCCATAGTAAGATATTAATTTAATGACCAAGGTCATTAAGTAGTGAACATTGCTTATTAAGAGGGACACTGTTGGTTAAAATTCAGAGTCTACACTACCTTTTTTGAGATCTAATTAAACATATTATTCCAGTTTAGATTCTGTGCAAAAATATGCCTTTCAGCACCTGATTGCGTTATTCCAGGACATCAAAATTACAACAGACTTCCAAGGAGGTCTGCGTGTCCAAGGATGACAGGATCAAGCCGCGGACAGGCTTTTAGCTAGTTATACTGTGATAATTACTGGTAGCCAGATGCTAGACATTTAGGACTTGGTGCTACCAGGTGCAAAGTGCCTTTGACAGCTAGTGGAGTCAGTGGCAGTTGAGGGCATGCATCACTTTGCAGAATCTGGTCCTTGGTATAGTCTGTAAAGTCAAATAGAAAGTGGAGTAAGTCTGTTAGAAATGTCACACTAGTATTTTCATAATTGCCTTTTCCATGCCAGGAGCCAGTGAGATAGGAAGATAAATACAGAATACAGGTTAAGCCTAATAATTTAATAGTCAAACAAAATTAAGAAACAAAATGCATTTGCAAAAAGAAATGAAATGAGAAAAAAGAGCATTTATTTCACAGCAGGATATTTAATATATACACTAATTAGATGTATATGCTGAGAGATTTAAGTGGCAATTTACTCAAATAAAATGGAATTTGGAATCTTAGAGTGCCCTCTAGGTAAACACGTTCTAACAAGTAATATAAGGTGAGATATGCTTTAGTGCTGTGATGTACAGCACCTAGCATAGTGGGGTTTGTCCTAGGCACTATGGTAATACATGGAAATAATTCATATTCTGGTGCAATTATCAATATTTCTGAAAATGATTTTTCCCAGCCCCTATATTCCACTCCCCTCAAGTGCCAAATTTTGTCCTCTTTGCGATGCCCGTCCTGTGACTGCCAAAAAAAGCTATAGCACAACAGCAGCACTACAAAGGGACCAGTTCTGCTGATGTCGATGGCAAAACTCTCAATGAACCAGATCCTTAGCTGGTGTGAGTTGTCTTAAATTCATTGGCTTCAAAGGAGCTATGGAAATTTATAGCAGCTGTGAGTCTGCACCAATGTCTTCTGTAGGAGACTGGGTGCAATGTACAAATTTTTAACACACAAACTATCTGAGTCCAAGCTTTGCTGGCTTTTTATTTTAGGAAAACACCTATGGCTTGTTTCATTCAACATTATTTTATTTAAAAATTGAAAGAGCCATTTGAGTGAGACCTCATCCAACTTCTTGATCTCAGGAATCAGAGGAGTGCTCTGCAGCTGTCTATTACTAGGAACATGGAATTTGAGAGAAGAGAGCTCAGGGACTGATCATAGAAGTCTGTTGATCTATTTGTATTGTAGAAATCCCAACAAATTATTATAAATAATAAATTTTTTGTACTAATTGTTATGTGAAGACCATTTAAGGAAGTACCCAGCTAGTTCTTCTGTTGCTTTTACATAGCAACTGATGGTGGAACACTGACTCTCTCTGGCTTGCAATTTTTTGCAGCTGTGGTGAAAAACCCACCAAACAACCTGTGGATCATTGCAGCAGTGCTGGCTCCCATTGCTGTGGTTACGGTTATTATCATCATCATCACAGCAGTTCTGTGCAGGAAGAACAAGAATGATTTCAAACCAGACACCATGATGAATCTGCCTCAGAGAGCTAAAGTAAGTGTCTGTTCAAGCAGGAGATGTGTAGTCTCAGCACATTCATTAATTTTCCCCAGTGTTCATTCTTCAGATCCTTTCCTAAACATGTTTAAAGGACATTTGAGAGTTTAAGTGGTCAGTACACTCAGGCTAGGACTTCCTCAGCTTTTATAGAACCGGTTTGCTTTTTCCTGGAGTGAGATGAAAGACCAATGCCTCAGTTTCCCTTGGCTTTGTGCTTCTGCCCCCCCACTTGAGACCTTCTGCCAAAGCAATCACCCTTCCTCCCTAGAAGGTCTAGACACAGGACTCTCCTTGGACCCCATAACAACTTCTGTCTAACCATACAGAAGATGGTATTCCCTCCCACAGGACTAAGCATGCTTCACCCATGGCATTTGTCTCTTCTATCAATTGGGGAGCAAAAGATAAAAATGGAAAATCAAACCTTGATCTGTTTCTAAGGTAGATTGTCACAGTGTAGCTGGTCCCTGTGAGAGGAACTGAGCCCAGCTCCCTATGGAAGAAGAGGTGAGCCCAATCTAGCCAATAAAGGGGGCTGGGCTACCCTTGGGCTGCCATAGGGCAGGAAATGTGAGATGGAAGATAGAGTGATTGGGACAGGCTGTCTCTGGGGAAGCCAAGCCAAGCCAAGCCATGGTGGAGTGGAGAGGAGTGGAGCAGAGTGAACTCCTGTGCAGAGCCCTGGAACCCTCCCACATCATAGGGTCATAGATCCTGGGCCCCAGCCTGAGCTGGGAAGTCTACATAGCAATGACACAGCCCAAGTCCCTCAAGCCCGAGTTGGCTGGCATGGGTCAGACATGGGTGTCTAGTTGCTGTGCAGAGAAAGGAGTGAGGTAAAAGACTGTTTTCTGTTTGTTTACCTGACTCTGTTAAGAGAATAAACCTTCTTACTGGGCTTAGTAGTGAGTGTTTAGAAGTGTGGAGAAGCCCTGCCCTGTGACAGAGATGTTCTCAATTCTATGCACAGAATTTCTGCTAAGCAGTTCCCATTAGCACTAATAAGAGTTGACTAGTGAAAGTTCTTTGCTTTGACAGAAGCTGAGAAGCTAGTCCTAAATTAGAACTGTTCCAGCCAATTAGTAATGCAGAAATGGCAACCGTTTCCCCCCACACACCACCACTCTTTTCTTTTACTTTTTTTGTACTTCTTGCAAATATAGTTTACAGGGAATTAAGGAAATTATACTTCCCCTTTATTTAATGAGCCGTGTAAATTATAGGGGCACTGACAGATAAGTCCCCTGTTTGAATTTCCTTCTATAAAGTACATATTCTGTTGTAAAGTACTGTATCTCCCCATAGTGGAAAAAGCTGCCAACCTACCTAGATGGGCTACAACATTACTAAAATCTCAGCTTCTCGGCTGGGCAACCCACCAAAGCCAGGATTGTGTGAGGTGTTTTTAGGCTAATGAGCACGTGTGCACATCACGGTCCCTTCACTCTCCTTGCCAGCTTCCCTCTTTTCGCAGATAGGGGACTGAAATGATAAAAACCTGCTTTCTTTCTGAGCGTTCTGATAAGGTCAAAATGGAATGTTTCAACCTTATCAAAGTGCTTCATTTTGATTTTTTTCAAAAGGACATTTTATCTAAATGACACGTTCTTGACAAAATTTTCTGATGGAAAACTCTTGTCAGAAATGTTTCTGTCAGCTCCAGTTGGAAGGTGTAGATTGGACAGATGATAGAGGTAATAATTCTGCACTGGCAGGGAGACTGACCGGATGGTTAAATAGTCTTTCCCATCTCTGATGTTGATGTTTCTGCTTAAAACGGTGTTGAGAAATGTATTTTTAGCAGATAATGAAATAAGCATATCTCAAGAAGAACAATATATTTTCATCTTAACCTACTTGGAGTTTGAGCCTATTTGGCATAAGAATAATTACCAGTGCTATAATTACTACAGAATCTTAAATGTAAAACTTGCAATACAAATGATTGATGGTAACATGTATAGTATATTTTAAAGTAAACATGTACAATTTCATTCATTACAAAAGTACTTGAAATCACTTGATTATTGCAAACCTTCCAGGCCAAAATCCGTTTAAAAAATGGAGTTGCAATAGATATTTCCAGTTTAAGAAACTGTTTTGAAATCTCACTTCTGTATATTTTGTGTTTGAAATCTGTTTATCAGAGTCAGAGTTTCTGGTACTTTTTGGTTGTTCTGCGTTAAAATAAAGGAAATTAAAATTCTGTGAGGAGAGCCCTCCTTTGTATTCATCTTATTTAGTTTTTTAGCGGTGCAGTTTTATGTGATCTGATTTCAGAAGCCTTATGTCAAGGAAAACTAGCAGAGTGGAGCTGCCTATTCATTGCTGCAGTCCTGTTGCTACTGTTAATGGGGGCACTGCAGTTCTTCAGCTAGAGCTGCCTATTACATCATTTCACAGAAGCCTTCCTGTGTGAATGGAATTAAATTAGTGAACAAATGGTGGAAGGATAATAAAAACTTTTACATTTAAATATCATTCTATAGGCTAGGTGTCACTGGGTGGTTGGCCCTTTAAGGGGAGATAGTATTCTGTCCACCTATGACAAGCTAAACCCACCTCGTCAGGAGGCGAGAATGAGTCATCTGACTCACTGGTCATATGATCTTTAGTCAGGCCTCTTATAAAGGAGAGGGCTGAGGGCGCTCAAGTGAGAGCTGATGACGCTCAAGTTAGGTTGCTGGGAGGCCCTGGCAGGACAGAAGTCTGGGAAGCCGTAGCTGGTTTGAGGAAGCAGCTGCCAGAAGCAAGACTGGTTCCAGTAGGGAGTGAGAGAGACTGAACTGAACCCAGCTGTGGGAAGGAGGCCTGAGGACTCTTGGTTCCCAGAGAGCGAGACCATTGGGATTATAACCCTACTCCAGGAAGGAGGGCTTGGGGATTCCTGGTGCAAGGGGAGAAAACTGTTTGTTTGAACTGTGGAACCAATGGCCAGCTGGACGAAGCTGGCATGGAGTATTCATGTGTGTATGGAGTGAATAAACTGGGTGCCCTTTGGAAGGGGAATGCTTTAAAATAATATGACTGTGTGAGCTATTGAGGAGCCCCATGAGAGGGAAAGTGCGGCAGTTTGCCTGCAGAGCGCCCCTGGCCATGAGGAGACATTTGTCTGGCTGCCAGCCTGTTACACTGGTATTCGCTGTAAAAGCAGGATTCTTGCTTCAGCATGGTAATATAGGAAGCACCTTTATTGTAACTTATTGAAGGATGAAAAAATAAATGAAGTTAGAAAAGATTAGCTGCTCATAAACAGTGTAGTTTATAGCATCCTTCTTTGGAGTTGTGTTAAATCCTGTTGCCAGTCTGGATTGATTTAATAGCTGGCAACCTGTGTGCTGAGTTTCAGGAAAAAGGCACCGTTACCATTTGTTTCAAAGAACGTACTAGTTCCAAAATAAAAAGTATAAACTGAGGAATGAGAGACTTTTGGAGCAGTGAGTAAATGAATGGATGGGGATTTGTTTTAATA
Organism: Mauremys reevesii; assembly: GCF_016161935.1. Taxonomy (NCBI): domain Eukaryota; kingdom Metazoa; phylum Chordata; order Testudines; family Geoemydidae; genus Mauremys; species Mauremys reevesii. The sequence continues at coordinate 92,964,331 of NC_052626.1, forward strand.
GTCTTTAAATGCTACGTTTGTTTATGGGGTTTTTTGGCAGATATTAATTTCTTTTTCTGCATCTCTTCAGTTCTAATTCATAGCATGCCTTTAAAAGCCATAATCTTATTGTATAGTCTGTCACCATTTTTTTCTCTTTATTTTTTAAAGGAACAATAAGCCAGTAGATAAATATAGATAAAATCCACAGTCTAAGTCTCTCAAGCAAAAGCAAATACTCTAGGCCCTCAGAGAGAGCCACCATTCAATTTTGCTATAAAACTTCAATTTTGCTATAAAAATTGTTTTTTTAATTGGGAAAATTGAAATGATGACTTATGTATATGCATCTGGGGAGCTTCAGCTGGGCTAAGGGGAAGGCAGAGAGCCTAGACACAGTCTCCAGCAGGAGAAAGTGAAATTTACAAGAGCCTTCATGTAGGCAGATAGCAAGCTGAAAAATTCGGTTTCAATTCTCCCCAAATGGAATCTTTCTGAAAATCCTTTCCTGTGGGAAAATTTTCAGATTCTTAAGTATTTGTGTACCGATTCAGTATAAAAATATTCAAAAATGTGAAATTTTTTCACAGGAAGGGATTTCCATTTTCCAGCCAGCCCTAATTCTGAAGAAACAAATGTCAGCAGCAACCCATACCATTCGTTCTAGTCTCATCCAGCCAATATAAGAAATTACCTGAGCAGTTGTGTTCAAATATCATTTTAACAGCCTTACCCAAATTCCACTCATTAGATCTTTCTGAGAAATCTTGCCAGATAATATCTTTTTCCTTGCAGTGCAGAGTAAATCATTATAATGGATCTGAGTCTTGTCAATTTATTTTGGGGTGCTAAAGCCATCTGCTCATGGGAGCTTTTACAAAGCAGAGTTCCAAGATCAAATATTGTTGTTTAGTACAGTATATCAGCTAATGAGAATGGTTTCTCCAAGTCTTCCTTTAACACAGTTTTGTCATTGGGGGAGAGGGATAAGTAAAAACTCAAAATAATTAGATATAGCATTGTTGGAATCAGATCATGGTTACACCACTCTTGAGTTATGTCAAAATATTTGTTTGCTGATTCTTGCCTTTTTTTAAAGACTAAAGTATACCTTGTAACATATTGATCCATTTTTAAGGGGGGATGGTAATGTCTGTTAACCAGTCTGGTACCAGCTTTTCTGTTTTATTACCCCTTTTACAGAATAATAGGATGGTCTCTGCTAACAATTAACATATATAATGAATAGTTTAAACCATTAATTTTTCTCAGTTTATTAGAGTCTAGGATGGCTTATGGTATTTCTCCCTAGCTGTCCTTCATATGACTTTATTGCCCTTTTTTTCATTCCCTCCCCCCTTGAAGTTGATCTAATGGCATCTTTTTTGGTACTTTCCCTTCAGACTGTTGGGAAGATATAAAGCTCCCATCGGGGGAGATAGCATTGTCCTTTGCAAGCAATGGTTGTTAATGGGGCCAGCATTTCTGATATGGTGTAAGCTTCGCTGCTATAATGTGCTGAGACTTTGTTGGTCCAGATCAATGCTAGTCCATTTAGTATCTCCTTAGTGCACTTCTGCTGGAGCTGCTTATCAGATGAATATCACCGTCAATGTGTCTTAAAAAAAATCATCATTATTGTTAAGTAGGAGACTGAAATGTGACAAACCACCTTCAACAGAATGAAAGTGATCTTTTCTTAGAGATGGCAAAAATTTCCAACTAGATACCTACAAAATATGTCTCTGGTTTATTGCCATATGGGACAGAAGTGGAACAAATGTTTATACAAAGCAGAAGATACTGTGGATAACACACTATTTTGGTCCAACTGTAAAGTTCAAATCTGGATGGATATTTTTCCAGAATAACTCAAATGTTCAGTAACATCAGAAGAGCCTGAAGGAGCCTTTTCAAGCACCAGGCTTATAATTTTGACGTCTTATTTACTGGAATGTTACTGGGCATGTTTTAGGGGTACAGTGAGGGTAAAATTGAATTGTTCAGGGAACAAAAAAAGCACTATCATCTCATCATTCAATATGCTTTCATATACGTTTATAGAATTCTGTCAACCACATGTATCCAAGAAAAAATGACATCTTTATTTTGCTAATGGATATGAAACCTCTGTTATATTTGTTCCTCTTTTCCTCTTTCTTTTTTACTTTCAGTTCTGACTTCTCAATTATCTTACTAAAAACAAGGACAATTTAATATCCATTAATGGTTTAAAACACATTGAATAAAAGTCTGATTAGCATGCTGCATCACTGCCAATTATCTAAATTACAGTTATGGTTGCAACTTTTAATTGTAGCTCATATAATTAAGTGTACGTGCTACAATTAAAAGTTGCAGCCATAACCGTAATATAGATAATTGGCAGTGATGCAGCATGCTAATAGGTAATAGCAAAATATATTGTATTAATATATAATGCATGTTGGAATCCCACGGTTTTTGTTTTTTCCTTCTCTGCAGCCAGTACAAGGTTTTGACTATGCCAAGCAGCATTTAGGTCAGCAGGGAGCTGAAGATGAGGTTTTACCTGTGACTCAGGAGACTGTAGTGCTACCACTTCCAGTTAGAGATGCTCCTGCCTCCCAGGAGAGAGAAATTGCTCAGGATGGGAGCACCATTAAAACTGCCAAGTCCAATGAAACAAGAAAAAGGTATGCACTGAACAAACTTCAGCTGAAGGCTGGAATGGGTTGGATGCTGCTGGCTGTTGATGAAACAACAGTGGGGTTGACACCCATGCAGTGCCCGCAGCATCTGGTTCCTCTGCAAAAGTGCCTGGCATATGATAATGTTTTGCACCATATATGTGAGATTGCTAAAGAAAGTAGGATAATATAAAGTGAAGCTTTAGCAGACATTTTCATATGTGTAACTAGTTAAAGAGATGAGTGGAAAATGGACAACATATTAGCTAGTGATGGGTCTGAACCAAAACCCTGGATCTGAAGTTTGGAAAGGCTCAATCTGAACCTGGATGTGAATTTTACAAATGGACAATAGGACAGATACTCAGTTGATGTAAATTGGTATAGCTACATTGACAATTTATACCACTCAGGATCTGCTCCCATATCTTTATTAAAGGCTGAACAGAACCCCAAACAATGCTTAAATAATATTATATGTCAGAGTCCAGAGCACATGCAATAACAACACAATGAGTATCCAGTACTCCAATCCAATGGAGTGCTTGAAAAATGAGGTGAAATTAGATATTTCTCATATTCCTTCACAGTGAATGAGTGGGGTCACTTAAATTCATGTTACAAGTGAAGAATATGAGAATTTTTGATGTTGAAGTTTTCTACTGAAGGGAATAGAGTAAACATAGATCTGTTATTTTAGCAGTGACAATAAAGGCTAGAGTTAATATCAATTTCACTGGAGTTATAAAATCCTTGCTCTTTAGTCTTTGCTTAAAGGGAGATTATTTGGTTTGTGCAGAGCAGCTTTGTAGGAAAGTAAATCTCAGTTTATTCATCTTATTTTATACTTACCAATGCACTCTACCAGATTTGCTTAGTCAGAAACACCTAGAAAACTTAGCATGACTTAGAAAACTTAGAAGTTTCTGTCTTTAACATACAGAGAAAAAGGTATGTTAACATGTTCGCTTTGGTAATTGTCTCCTATATAATAGATTATCTGGGAGTAGGCTACTCAGAGATAGTATACATAGGAAACAGAAAAAACTAGTTAAAAAAGCCCTTCTTGGTTCCTAGGATTAGTTTGCTCTTCTCATCTAAAATCCTATCGGATTTTAGAGTCAGTGATGTATGAGGTAGGCTATGTACAGATCATTGTGTTTGTTGCAGAGCACAGGAGTCAGGTTATCCAATTCATATGAACTCAATAGTACTTGTCCTTTTTAAAGTCTTCAATTCTCTGACACAATGCCACACAGGAGATTATCACTGTAACAGCTGTAGGTGCTGCTGCTATGCTCCTAAAAGATAAGTCTCATCAGGAGCTGTTCTTTAAAGATGTTTTTCATGCCTCTTTGATTCCTGACTCTCACCCTTGTGTAAACACACACACAGAGTTTAATTCTCCCCATTAATACAAAAAAAATCCATTAATTGCTTTGGGTATATGCAAAATCCACTTGAAGCAGAGCTCTGTGTAAGCTCAAAGCTTGTCTCTATCAGCAGCAGATGTTGGCCCAATAGAAGGTATTCCCTCGCTCACCCTGTCTCTCCAAAATCCTTTTGTAATAAATCTCTGCATTCCTAAAGCAATTCAGTAAACTTTTACTGATTCAGGAATTCACTGGAAAACCCACTGTCAGGTGGGTATATACAGTACAGTACTGCTGTAATGCCTTTCTGGGCAAATGTAGCTCATCTTACACGGGTAGGCCTATTGACTCCAGTGGGGTAACTGGTATAAGTACAGTGAGCAGGATTTGGCTCTTTGTGATCTTTGATAGGTGACAGGGGAACTTTGTTTAGTGGCTTTTGAAAATGAAAAATATTACATGACCATCTGAGATACTTGCAATTTCATTCCAGGCCAATTCACAACCTGGAAAGGTCATGTATCAGATTTTCACAAAGTGGCTGTTATCTGATCAGAACAGACACTTTTTGTTGTTATAATTGAACTTTGAAAGAAACTTTGAAATTTCAGCTTAATAAGCATGAGTTTCTTTTTTAAAAGGGGGAGTCTTAGAAGCTCTGTGGGGGCAGAAGTGATCCTGCAAGGACAGCTGCCCTTTATTTATTTGTCTGGATCCTACCCCCTTCCCACTGGCAGCATGGTTCCTTCAAACCTTGGCTGGCCTGTACCCTTCCCTTCTCCTGTCCTAACTTCCTGTATGTTTCCTTCCTGTCTTCCCCCATGAGTCCTCTTTAAAACCTCCTGCTTAGGCTATGTCTTACACTAGCAGTTTTGTCGGTAAAACTTTTGTTGCTTAGGGGTTTGAAAAAACCACCGCTCTGACCGACAAAAGTTTCACTGGCAAAAGTGCCGGTGTGGACAGCACTATGTCAGTGGGAGACACTCTCCTGCCAACATAGCTACCGCAGCTCGTTGGAGGTGTTTAATTATGCCGGTGGGAGAGCTCTCTCCTGCTCGCATAGAGTGGCTACACAGGAGACCTTACAGCAGCACAGCTGTGTCACTGTGAGGTCTGTAGTGTAGACATGCCATGTGCTTCTTGGGGAATTTCCACTCTAAATCCACCAGCTCCCTGTTGAGGGAAGTTGAAAAGAACAGTTTTTCCTTAGGATGCAGTTGCTCTTTTGTTCTCTGCAGGTAAGGCCTCTATGAGTGCCGATAGTCTTGAACAATTAGTTGTTGCCAGTACTGTATCACTACACTTGCGTGGTCCAGCCTGGAGGCAGAGACCATAGAGAAGGCAACAAGCCCCCACCTTCAAAGTGAAGTTTTCAGTTTGGTAAAGATACAGAGAGTTTATAATTGCACAGTTTATTAATTCTGTGTGAGGGCAGATACCCAAATCCTCAGAGTAATTCTGCCGCCTTGTGCCCTCTTTAGGGAGAATGCTTTCTGAGCATGACCCTTTTCAACACTTCTGACCCCAGCCATGCATAGGTGCCGGAACTAGGGGTGCTGAGAGTACAGCAGGACCCCCTGGCTTGAAGTGGTCTCCATCATATACAGGGTTAACAGTTTGGTTCAGTGGCTCTCAGCACCTCCCTATGCAAATTGTTCCAGCACCCTTGCACCCATGTCCATGGTTGTGGCATTAGCAGCTTCAGTGCATTAAGCAATGCAAACAGTGACCAAGAAGGTGGCTATGTAAGTGATGTTTCACTGGGAGTGTCAGCAAAAAGTGGCACTGGCTTGATAGTGTGGTGTTCAGAGGGTGAAAAGGAGTCTGTGAATTATGGCTGCCAAAAGCAAGGCTGAAATGGGTTTCTTATTCCTGATTCCTTATTCAAAGGCCAATATTATTTAAAAATGCATTAATGTAAAATTAAACTTTATCAGATTAAAATTACTGAATGTGTTAACAAATTACTAATTACTTAGTTCTTTAATTAAATAGTCAAATAAGGAGCTGGGTTTTGACTGGCTGTACATGACAAAATGAGTTACCCCCAGTGACACATCCCTGTGACCGTCCTACTGTTCTGAAGGAGCTGAAATAGCGCAAAGCTTTGTTCTTGCCCAGTATTCTGCCATGTCACCCCACCACCCCACTTCCATATTGTACATGGAGTCCAAATAAAGAGTTGGGGTCTGATTGGCTGTGTGTGACAAAAAAGATATTGGGTCATCCCAAGTGACACATACCTGTGACTGATAATTTATGAAGAGATAAGAGGTGAACTTTTATTTCTGGTCTGACAAATATATTAGCCAACTCTTATTTTGTGTTTTTTTTAAAGTAAACATACCATATGCATGTAAAAATCAACAAAAAACCAGTATTCACCCCCATTTGATTATTTTATAGATAAATTAGTAATTTAAATTTTTATCACATTCAGTCATTGATGTGATGACATCTCTAAAACTAACCTTGCATTGATGTATTTTTAAATGTCATGTGGTACTCGGTCTAAGTATATTATATCTATTCTGTAACGGTTCTTTTATCATGCTCATCACCACAGTATCGGAGCGCTTTCCAGTAGTGCATTAAACAGCGTGACTACACATCTGTCATATGTCGTTTGTTCTCTCATCCTCTCCCCAGGGATAGAAGCATATGCAGTGGAGTGTTTTGTTTTTGCAGGGTTTAAAATTTATATTTAAATAATAAAAACCACACGTTGATATGTGTTAGAAGGCAAGGTCAAAGAAAAGCGCCTTGGAGCAGAAGGTGGTGAGGTTTGTGATGGGGCAATTCATTCTACATTCAGGGACTGGCCCCAAGAAAGTTCTTTCTGCTGCACAGACAAGCGTTATCCTTTTTGTAGAGAATTCCATTGTGCCTGAGGAGCAGAGTTCTCAACTACACACAGTCTTTGTTCTGGAGCTTAGGAAATCTTTTAGATATCCTGGGCCCAGGCCACTGAGCGCCTTCCAGATAGGGACTGAAACCTTGAACTCACTGCAAAATTCTATGGGAAGCCAGGGTAGGGCGTGGAAGACAGAAGTGACGTGTCAATGGAAGCCTGCATGGCTGAGGAGATGTCCTGCGGTATTCTATATTAGTTGGAGTTTTCTAATTGCTGAAGGCTTCATGCCTAGGTATATCACATTATTATAGTCCAGACAAGAGGTGACTAATAAGTCATTTTCCACTTGGATGGGACAGAATCTTTTAGCCAACCAAAGATGGCAGAAAGCATTATTTGCACCTGTTGCTATGTGAGAGCTTAGTGTCAGCGAGGAATCTGTAGAGCACTCTTAGGCTACGACTCTTAATTGGCCAATTGCAGATCTGTACCTTCAACACAGGAGACTGCACAGTGGATGCAAGCGCTTTATCTCTATCAACCAAACTTGCAGTGTCAAAGAGAGAAATCAAGTTTGCTTGATAAGACCTTGTAGTGAGGCGGCCTGGCTCCCGACGGCCCCTGAGAGAGAGGAACCAGAACAGCTACCTCAGTGGGCGGAGCCACCTCAGTGGGCGGAGCCACCGCCGCCTGTTCCCGCCCCCCGGAAGTCAAGGGGCGGGACAGGAAGTATAAAAGCCCGGCCTCAACACTCAGTTGGAGCCCAGCGGCCGGAGAGGACGGACGCTCCTGTTCAGGCTCCTGCCGGACCGAGCCTCCCTCGAGCCAGGTACCCTGACGCGGACGGACCGAGCCTCCCTCGAGCCAGGTACCCTGACGCGGACGGACCGAGCCTCCCTCGAGCAAGGTACCCGGACGTGGACCGACCAAGCCTCCCTCGAGCCAGGTACCCCGAGGTGGACTGGCCGAGCCTGCCCCGAGCCCGGTACCCCGAGGAGCTGCCCGAGCGTTCCCGTGACCCGAGTCCGGAGGAGCAGCCCGACCTAGAGAGCCCTCAGCACGACGAGGAGCCCATGGTGTGGGACCCCGCTGCAGAGCCCAGCGAGGAGCAGGTACCCATGGAGGGGGAGATGGAGTGTAGCCCGGGGGTAGCCGACCCCTGTCCGGCTGAGGGCACTGACGTGCCCATGTCAGTGTGTTGCGGCCAGGATCCCCACTGACTGCAGCGGATCCACGCCGCTGTTAGGGCCCCGGGCTGGGACACAGTGGAGTGGGTGGGCCTGTGTCCCCCCTGCCACCCCACTCACGGTGGCAGACTCCCCCTCCTACCAGCGGTCAGGCAGAGAAGCCTGCACTTACCTGCTGTGGCTCAGTGCCTAACACAAGGACCTGAGCCCCGGTATTGTTGTGACTGCTCAGCTCCTGCTACAAGGACCTGAGCCTTGAACTATAGTTTATTGCCCCACCCTGGGGCTTACTGACTATTGTTGCTCAGCTCCTGCTACAAGGACCTGAGCCTTGAACTATTGTTTATTGCCCCACCCTGGGGCTTACTGACTATTGTTGCTCAGCTCCTGAGACAAGGACCTGAGCCCCTGGGACTATTGTTTGTTGCCCCACCCTGACCTAGGGCTGGGGATTACTGACTATTGTTGCTCAGCCCCTGAGACAAGGACCTGAGCCCCTGGGACTATTGTTTGTTGCCCCACCCTGACCTAGGGCTGGGGCTTACTGACCATTGTTGCTCAGCCCCTGATGCAAGGACCTGAGCCCTGAACTATTATTGTTGCTCAGCTCCTGCTGTAAGGAGCTGAGCCTAGAACTGCTGTGTTTGGTGCCCCGCCCTGATTGAGGGCCTGGGCTTAGCTTGTTAACTTTGTTGCTGCTCAGCCTGCAGTGGGATCTGAGCTCCCTGGATTCTTGTGTGCTGCCCCGCCCTGAGCTAGGGCTTGGGGCTTACTGACTTTGTAACTGCTCAGCTCCGGCTGCCAGGACCGGAGCTTAGAACTGGTTCGCTGGCCCGCCCTGAATGAGGGTCGTGGCTTATTGACTTTGTGGGTGCTCAGCCTGCAGAAAGGGTCTGAGCCTAGACTTAGTGTCTGCTGTCCCGCCCTGACTGCGGGCTGGGACTCATTGCATTAACCGTGTGCCTTCTGTTCCGCCCCTGCTTGAGGGGCACAACCCCAAAACCTTCAGAACCCGGAGACTGATTGGGACCGTGTAGTGAGGCGGCCTGGCTCCCGACGGCCCCTGAGAGGGCACGGCCCCAACCTTGGACTATTACAGACCTGTTTTCCATCAAACCATTTTGACAGGAATTTATCATATTCCTGTCTTTAACTCATTAGTAACTGAATCCATCAGCTTTTCCATTATTTTGCCTGGGATTGATGTCAGGCTAACTGGACTTTAGATAGCTAGGTCATACCACTTCCACATTTTGAATATTGGCACAAGATCAGTTCTCTTCCAGTCTTCTGGAATTTCCTGGGATTCAAAAATTTATTAAAAATTAACCGTGGTGGGCCACAGCTCTCCTTTGTCAGTGACTGGGGTGTGGGCAGTTGTGCCTAGTGTTTGGAGTAGGCATCATTCGCCCAGAGTCCAGGATCAGAAGCAGAGTCAGAAGCCAGACTTCAGAGCCAAGGGTCAGAGGAGAAGTCAGGAATTGGAGCTGAGGGTCAAAACCAGGTTTCCAGGAGTGAGGCAAGACAGGAGCAAGGCTGGGTCCAATTCAGGCACAAGGCTGGGAACAAGCAGGTGCAGAAGCTATGGCAGCCATGGGCAAATGCTTTAAGCAGCCGCTGAACTGCTGCTGCTGGCTGTAAGAGTTGGTCTATGCCAACCAATCAGGTGGTACAGCCAATTAGGTTGACTACTACAGGCCAGCTGTGCTTGTTAGGTTGCCTGGAGACTACTTCTGCTGCAGGCCCTGATGCCTGACGTCCTTAGCCAACTCTGAGTACATGTGGGTGCATGTTATTAGGGCTAGCTGATGGGCTGGAAAGTAGTTTGGCAGCCTCATGTGATACAGATAGAGAGCATAATTATTTATTGAACAATTTCTGCATCAACATTAGCCATTTTACCATCTCCATCTAGTAACATGCCTGTATCCTTGTGCCATTGCTAGGATTTCTTTAGTTCTTACTATTCTTTAAAAATTCCTTATTGTCCTTAGCCCTGCCAGCCATGCTTTGTCTTTAGCTATGCAAAGCAATTTTCTACACTTTATAACTTGTAATTTATATTGATTGCTGACTATTCCCCTTGTTTCCCATATATTAGCTTTTTATTTTTAATTGCTGCTTCCATTTCCCCACTGAACTAGGGTGGACTCCTACCCAACATTGATGTTTTTCTTGATTGTGGAATTGTGGCTTTTTGTTCATCTCATAAATTCTCTTCTTTAAGAACTCCTTATTTTCATTCACTTTTTTCTGTCTAAATCTTTTTCACCCAGTCAATATCATTCATAATATTCCTCACTTTCAAGAAATCAGCTGTCTTGAAGCACCAAGTATGTAGTTACTGGTTGGACCTGTCCTCTGTTTGCCCAGAGTTTGTAATCAGGTCATGATTGCTTGTTCCTAGGCAACCACCAACATCCAATCCGGTGATTAATTCATCTTTGTCATAATGAGAACCAAAATGGTTATGTTGGGAGCAATGCCTTCAGTGTTAGAATATTATCATCTATAACTTGTAATAAGTGGAATGATGCTTTTATTACTGGCTACAATAGACCTCCAGCAATGTTCTGTCAACACATTGTAGTTCTTAAGGAATAACTCAACCTGTTAAAATAAATAGGTATGTCTCCAGTTATTTATTTATCTCCTAGAACTGGAAGAGACCTCAAGAGGTCATCAAGTCCAGCCCCCTGCCTTCACTAGCAGGACCAAGTACTGATTTTGCCCCAGATCCCTAAGTGGCCCCCTCAAGGACTGAACTCACAACCCTGGGTTTGAAGGATTGAACTCACAGCCTTGTTCTCTGGTTTGATTCAGTGGACTGTATACTCGACCCCACCAGACCCTGTCCTGTGCTTTGTTTGTTAGCACATTGATCCAGATGCATTCAAGGTCTTGTGGTTCTGAGTTATCAATAACTGGAAAACAGGTGTCTATACTGTATAGTGCCTGCTTGCCTCCCCCCCCCCCATTTTTACCCCCTCTATTCTTCCTAAACAGGTTATTACTAATTATGTGACTCGTGCGACCAGGTTTCAGTAGGCCAGTTATGTACGTTTTTTTCCTTCATCGATGAACATTTCTAATTCTTCTTACTTGCTATCCAGACTTCTTGCATTGGTATATAAGCAGTTGACAAATTTATTCTTTGCCACATCAGTTCAATTTGTTCATGGCATCTTGAGTTTGAGATTTAGACCACACTTGCCTCCTTACCACCCTCCTCTTGAGTTGGTAGTTTAATGCCCTCGTAGCTGCTCCAGCTGGTCTCCAGCCAAAAAGGTTAGCTCCTACTATGACATATAGGCCACCCCATTTGTACAGCTTCTTCTTCCACTGAAATGTGGCCCAATGTTCAACAAAGCAAAACCTTCCACCTCACACACGTCATGCAGCCAACAGTTCCACTCCAGTATCTTCTGCCTTCTGTCTTGTCTGCTCATTGGACCAGTAGGATCTCTGAGAAGATTGGACTTCCCTTTTCTTCCTTTACAAATCATATCCTCACTCCAGGGAGATGGCACATCATCCTATTGTCTTTGTGTCCCTTGCTGAACTCTATTGGCTCTTCTTAATATGGAGCCACCAGTGTTGATTGTTTGCATTCTTAGAAGGTTTGAAGAACCTCTCTTGATTGCTGCTTATTTCATACTGCAAGGATCCCACTCAGGTATGTCCTGTATAGCTTTCTGTTTCAGTCCTACAGAGACAAGCTGTTATGTAGTTGACTTGCTCAGTATCTGAAAATGTTTTGATACTTCAATTTGAGTTGAATGCAGCTTGCCTCTTTCCCCTCTTGGTTACAAATTGCCTGTCCACTTCTTTGGTTTCTACTCTCTCCAGTTCCCTTATTGATGATCTGTCCCCTTGTGGCATCTGTGAGAATAATTTCCGAATCTGGTAGTCCAAGAAGTCTTTTGGTTCTCAGATGCTGCACAATGTTGCAGCTTGTGCTTCCAGTCAATGTATCTTCTCCTCCACCAGCTTGCATTTCATACACGAGAAATCTATTCGGCCTTCCTGCAGAAAGGAAAACATAGTACATCCAAGGCAGGTCACAGCAATTGTTCTTTCACTATCCATATCTGCTACCTGGTGTAGTGCAGAGCCATACTTAAAACAGGAGTCAGATTCCCTCTCTAAAGTCTCATTGAAACTGATCCAGTTTGCTGCTATTCCTGTTCGCCTGGCAGTTGACTAGTATCACTGCTCAGTCTCAGTCTCTTCCCTCAGAAACAGGGAGGTTTGGTTCAAAGCCACAAGGGTCCAACCGACAAGGCCTTCACTGAGAGACAAACAGACATTTCTCAGCTGGTGAGTTCAGGAGTCCAAAGCTCAGCCACACAACACTCATGCAGAACATCCAACCAACAGATGGTACAAATACAACACCTACCGCCAAGTCCTTCTGTCTGCAAGCATAGACCCATAGCTTCACACTCCAAAACACCCGTTTGCCACTCCTGTTGCTCTGCTAAAGGTTGTCTGGGGTGGGTGGGTGGGGTTTATGGAGAGAGGGAGGGAGAAGGGCTGGTGACATGGGCCACGATTTTTCACAAAGAATAAGTTTCAAGTCAGGAAGTTCCGCGCCTCAGGTACATCACAGCTTAATGGTTGTTGGGACAGGTCACTTGGGATGATCTGAGACTTACTTTATCACATGTAGCCTACCAAACCCCAGCTCCTTATTCAAACTCCATATTCAAAATGGAAGAGGGGAGAGAGGGGTGCCATTTGGCAGCACAACATGCAGGAACAAAAGCTTTCATTAGAGGAGAGACTTATTTCAGATCATTCAGAACAAGCTGACAGTCGCAGGGGTGACCCAAGATGCACTTTGGTACAAACAGCCAATCAAAACCCAACTTCTTAATCAAGCCCTGTATACTGTATGGAAGTGGAGATGTGACAGCAACCAGTCCAACTCCAGTTCCTTATTTGATCATTTCTTTAACAAAGAATTAAGTAATTAGTAATATGATTGAATAAGATAAAAAATTAATATGATGAATTTTCTAAACATTTAATCTTACACTGATTTATTTTTAAATAATTTTGTCCTTTGAATAAGGAATGGGGAGCCATGATTAAAGAGCTGGTACCATGATTAAGGAACTGGGAATAAGGAACCAATGTTGGCATCATCTGACAAAACCTGTGAACCCAGATGCAGACTAAATTGGGGAAAAGTGCTTCCAATGAATCTGTTTAGCCATGTTGATGAAATAATTGTCATTAAAAACGATCTGCTTTATTTGATCTGCTTAATGGATGGCAAACAAATGATGTCTTCTTTTACCTTTTGCATTATTTTCCTGTGTCTTTTTGGGCTCGTGCAGGAGAAATAATCAGTTCTGATTTTACTGAAATCCTCTTCAGGACTGAGCCTACATAAAAGTAATTTTTTAATATTGTAAGTGCATCTCTGCTTTCATTGTGTTTCTGTTGTGTGGCTTATTTCCTATCTCTTTTGTGTACAAAATCAGACTTGAAAAGCCAATGATGCAAACTGTGCAAATGAAATAACCTTGAAATGAGGTTTATATAGATGAAACTTACAGTCTTCCTTGTTGCTATGGTTACTTACAGCAGGTCGCCTAGTCAGAATGGTTCTGTCATCAGCAACGAATCAGAAAAGCCCAGTTCAGGGAGAAGCTCTTCACAGAAAGTAATGGTACAGCAGAAAATGACAAAAGATGAGGGAAGAAAGAGAAATGGTGAGAAGTATTTCCTGATGAAAGACCTACTGTATGTCTGCAGTTACTTCCACAGAGATACCAACACAGAGACATGCCATGTTGAAATTCTCCTCCACCTTTGTCATACACTTACTAGTCCTTCATGCATCTATTCTTGTTCATAGCTTCTCTTTTTCTTCTGTGCTGTAATACGCTGTGCCTTCCCTAAATCTGACATGGAACTGTTTGATATTTGCACAGTTCTATGGGCATTCATAAGCCTTTACTGATTTTAGCAGCAAACCAATGAAATGAAATGTAGTGCTTTTTGGTAGGATAAACTGGGTTTGGTGTTTCTCTGTGTATGCTCTAGGACACTCATTTCAATTGCTGCTGCCTCTCAGCTGGCCCAGATCTGATAACGTACATTCATCAGGTAACAGCTTTTTGTGAAAGGGTATGAGGCTTCGATGCTCTCTATTATCCTCCTCCTTTTTGCTGTCTCTTTGCTAATGGGCTCAGTGACAGCTCTTCCTGATACTAAGAGTCTGATGCTGCACTAGACTTTGTTTACCAGTCCTTTGTGATGATGCTGATCTTGTGATTTAAAGTGTATAAGATGTTGGATTTTAATAAGTGTTGGATTTTAATTCCCTACTCTTTTTGCTTTTTTGCTTCTTCCTCTTCAGTTTTAGTCCTGTGTTCATAGCCTTGTGAAGCCAGACTCTGGGTGAGACATAACGATTGCTTCTAGAGGGGGAGAATTAAAATACACGTGACCTGCTAAGGTTCTGTCACAGGCACAAGAAGATAATTCCTGCTTTGTTAATGATATTGCAGGGAGGGAATGGGAAGCTGAAGCAAACAGAAAATCTTAATACAAATCTCTAACCCCTTCCTACTTCAGTAAATCAGTTGTGTAATCTCTTTGGTGCTTATGATACAAATGGCATACAATTATAACATCTCCCTGTGGTGATCCTTACATGTGATACAAAATGCGGTCTGGCTTAAACATCACCTGTTTAACAAAAACATAATACCATATACACAGATACATAGAACAGTAGACAAACTCTGTGTTCTGTATGGCAAAACTGCACTGCATTTTTTATTCCTTCTGCAGTTTCTGTATATTTAGTAGCAGTGCATTCTACAGGGACTATAGTATTGATACAATTGAAATGTTCCCTTTTAAAATGACTTTATTATGCATGTCATAAATCAATGTATAGAACACATTCCTTTTCTTTGTGTTGCATGCTCATACTATTTGTATTATTTTCTGCTGACAAAGCTGTGATTTTACTAAGATCCCCAATCCAGCAATGACACCCTGTCAACTGCTCTTGGGGAAGTCTCTCTAGGGGTCCCAGCTGTCTCCTAACTGGTTCCCCTTCAATTCATCAAGATTAGACCACTCTATAACCTCTTAACTTAAACTGAGTCTATCAGCCCTTAAACTCCTTTTATCTCCCTGTCAGTTTCTCAGAGGCAGCCTGGAATGGGGCTGTTTCCCCTCTGCTATCTAAGGCCTTTCTGCCTTCCCTTCCCTCTCTGTTATCCCTCTTTCATAGCTGGGCTTGTTTTCTTTATTGGTCACAGCTGTGGGTGCATGTCTTCATGACTGGCAGTTCTGGCAGGTGCGTGGGGGTGTGGTCAGCTTGCAAGCAGAGAAGACTCTCCTCTCCCTTCTGCCCATGCTCAGTATGGGATTTGTAAACCCAGTTACACACCCATTCTGAAGGACTCCTGCACCTGTATGTTGCTCCATTAAAGACAATGAGGTCCTCCACTTGCATACTCCTGGGGCAATTCTGAGCCCCAAAATTAAAAATCCTGTGCACAATATTTTAAAATTCTGCATATTATATTTGTCAAAATAACACAATATAATCATGCCAGTTTCAATAATTTTGGTAATTTATTTCAAAATATCTCCCAGCAAGTATGTCTGTAACAATATAGACAAAACAAAAAGATTCAGGAAATGATTTTTTTTTTTGGAACAAATAGATTCCCTCCTAGGCATATTAATACAGAACGTTGAGTAATTCATTTGAACTACAACACAGAAATGTATTTCCTGCACCCCTCAGAAGCAGTGCAAATGATTGGGGGAGTCAGGGGTAATGGAGGAGCTGAGGGAGAGGGAAGGAGCCTGGAAGTGAGCTTGGATGGTTGTTGTGTGGGAGAAGTGTGGAACAGGTTTTTTTGGTGGCAGGGGAAGGATTGTTTGAGAGTTGGGGAGCATCCCCCATGCAGACCATGGCTGACCCTTAGCCTCTCCCATTCAGCGAGGCATGTCTGCCCTTGTCCCCACGTGTCCCTGCAGCCCCCTACCCCTTGTCCCCATGTGTCCCTGCATTCCCCTTCCCATGTGGCCCTGCAGCCCCCCTCCCACTGAGACCCTGGCTCAATGCTGTTACCGCACTATCTCCTATGCCCGTGCTGCAGTCTGTGCCCCCACTAGCTTTTCTGAACCCCAGTCTGTGACCCCGCCCCCAACAGCCTTGTGTGCTCCACTCTGTGCGTGCCATGGCTCCTCACTTTCCTCCGCTGTGAGGAATGCAGTCTCTTTCCCCACCCCCCCTGCCAGCTGGCTGCCCTCTCTTCTGATGCCAAGGCAGCCTCTGGTGGGCAAAAGGTGTAATTGCAGAGCCTCTCCAGCAGAATCTATATTCTGTGAAGAAAAAAAAATCTACAGGGGACATGAATTCTGCATGTGCAGTGTTGCATAGATTTTCCCCAGGAGTAACTTGCAGGATCAGTGCCAAAATATTTTACAGCCCATATAAAACAAGCTGTGTTAGACAACAATCTATACATTTTTCTTAATGTCCTAATCGCTTTCCTAATGTTTCAAATATTGCTTGTTTTATAGTACAAAAACGTTGGTGGTTTCCAGAGTTAAATATTGTATTTCCAGGCTATGATTTTTTTCTATATAAGAGACCATTCAGTCAAACACAGCTTCATTTATCTAGTGAAAAATATTGTAGTGGGGGTATTATATTTTGGTTTTCTTTAGAATGTTAGGTTTTAAATCATCAAAGAAAATCAGTGAGAACTTTCAGTTCTTTGTTAAACATTTCACTAATACTTAACATAATCTCTACTGATCAGAATTCTAGTGCATCGGCAGAATAGGCAGAATAGCTGTCTAAAGGAAACCTGCAATACTGTATAAGACAATACATGCCTTTTATTTAAAATCTTCATTTAGGTGAATTTTAACTTAACCATTATTAGCAAACAATGACTTTGTGCTTTTCAAACTGTACTGGAAAACTAATAGCTGCTGTATTATCTTATGTATTTGACACTGCTTTCTCCTGTCCTTCCAACACCAAGCTCAGCTAGCTAAGATGATGCAAGGGAACTGTCTAGGGCTGAATCTTTTCCCATTAGGGGGCAGAGTAGCAGTGGAGCTAATTTATAGCCACTATTACTGCAATGCTAAAGTTGCAATAGCCATTGCTGCTTGTATGCCCCTGAACCCTCTACTGAGAGGCCATTGGCTAGTGCAGGCCTGCACAACATGCGGCCTGCGGGCCGCATGTGGCCCGCGGAGGCTCACTGTGCGGCCCGCAGGGGGATTCTAAATCCCACGCAGACGGCGCTCTGCGGGCACCCCAGAGCCCTTTGAATCCTGGCTGCGGCTGGGATTTAAAGGGTTCTGGGCTCCCCGCAGCTGGGATTTAAAGGGCTCTGGGCTCCCCGCCGCTGCAGGCAGCCCAGAGCCCTTTGAATCCCGGCCGCGGCTGAGATTTAAAGGGCTCATGGCTCCCCGCCGCTGCAGGAAGCCCAGAGCGGTCGGGATTTAAAGGGCTCAGGGCTCCCCGGGGCTGCCGGCAGCCCAGAGCCCTTTGAATCCTGGCCCCGGCTGGGATTTAAAGGGCTCAGAGCTCCCCGGGGCTGCCGGCAGCCCAGAGCCCTTTGAATCTCACTCTGGCTCTGGCGGCCGGGCTGGGGCTGGGATTTAAAGGGCTCGGGCTCCCCTCAGCGGCAGGAGCTCTGGGCCCTTTAAATCCCTGCCCCAGCCCCGCAAAGCTCCGGTTCCCCCAGCCACCGGAGCACTGGGCCTTTTAATTTGCCCCTGAGGGCTCCCAGCCACCTCTTCAGCTGGGAGCCCCTGGTTGATTTAAAATAAAGTATCACCTCCCCACCCCCAACCTTCCTTTTTGGCCCACAGCTGTTTTGGTGGGGCGGCGCTGGGGAAGGAGGGTTTGTTTCTGCAGGGCTGGGCGGCGCTGGGGCGGGGTGTTTCCGCGGGGCCCGGAGGTGCTGGGGGGAGGGGGTGTTTCCGTGGGGCTGGGGGGTTTCAGCCCTCAGCTGTTTTCTTTGGAGTAATGTGGCCCTCGTTGCTTTTTGAGTTGTGCAGGCTTGGGCTAGTGGATCTATGTAGCAAAGGATCTACTGCCTGTAACTTCCCTAACAACTCTCTTGGCACAGGGAAACCACATGGCGTGCAGGCCCTTGCATGTTGGTATTGAACTACTTCCACTGTGCCTTAGGCAGTCTGTATTTGGGGCATGATTTTCCCCTAAGTAAAATAATTCTGTTGATCAGAAATTATAAATGATTAATGAAGAGCCAGATCATGTCCCCCACTCTGTCAGTGCTCACATCACACCCTTCTGGAATGGAAAAGGGCTTCAGCAATCTTCAGAGGATGATCTCCCCCACTTCCCTGGACCCCACAGAAAGTACTCCAGGGGTCTCCAGGATGCACACATTGGGGGAGGAGGGGGTGGAGAGTGGGCAGTCAGAGGTATACACATCATTCCCCCACCAGCTCTGTGGTGGACGTACCCCTTTAATAGGGTTCCCTGATGCCACCCTAACAGCACAGTTCCACAGAGGGAAGATGTTGGGGGTCATAGGTCAGGCATGGGAGGTACTGGGCCTCCCACTCATCACCTGCAATCCTGCAGAGTTTGGGGGCCAGCCCTACAGTGCTTTTTTGGGGGGGAGGGGAGAATCTTACCCTTCTGATAGAACAATTGGAGACAGATATCCATGAAGATTCCTTCCTATTTAGCCCCTCAGAAGGGGAAAATCATGCTCTAAAATGCCAGGTTTGCGTTATTGATATTACAGGCATATTATTTTTTCAATTTAAAAAAGAAAAGCAATAAGCTATCATATTCTTCATGTAATGTTTGTCATATTTCCCTGTGCTATGATTTCAGACATTGCTGTCATCTATAGTAGTGTTTTTATTGCAGGACTTTATCTTTATCCAAGATAATTAGTATAGGGATAATGTGTCAGCTATTTATCCTTCCAGTTTAACAAAGGGGCTGTTTTTCTTTTAGACTGCTCCAGCTATTCAGCATGATTGTAGCCTGACACCCCTAATGTCCATGTTAGGAAAAGGAACACATATTTTCTCCCCTGAAAATCAGCATCTTAAAATTGGAATGAATCCCTGGCTAGTCACATGGTTGATTTGGGAACTCCAAGTTAGATTGGCTCATTAGTTGCCATAGTTACAAACCAATTTTAGATTCTGTTCCTCACTGAAACTCAATTATACAGGAAAATGACAGGACTGGGTGTTTATTTAATAGATAAACTCTATTTGTCTTCTTTCAAAACCTACCCATAATTCACGCCTACAGTGTTTCAGCGCTGCAAGTGAACAAATAGCAAATATGAAATCAGGATATATAAAAAGTCTTGACTGAAGGAACTGATATTATGGAGTCTTCAGCAGGGACTCTATAGCTGAGGTGGTGTTGCAGTTTCTATAGAAAATTGGGCTAAAATCCCTCTTATTTTGGACTTTAATGATCAAACTCAACTTTTTGTAGGAAAACTGAACTTTTTTCAGTCAGTCTTTGATGAAGAATTATTTTTAAAATGACCCTTTTTGAAAATTTGAACTTTATTCTATTTACTTTGAGTTCTTCTCACTTAAAAAAAAAAAGTCGCACAGGCTTCAGACTTCACCCAGCAAATCATCTTTACAATCTCTTGGACGTAGTCTAGCTATTGGGACTGGAAATAACATTTAATAGCCTTTGCTCTAATTTGTCACAGCTGATTTAGTAAATGTGACACTCCATACAGATCAGGAGACTTAAGAAAAAGTGCCTATATATTTTCATAGGAGGAATAAACATTGAGAAGAGAACACACATGGGTGAGCAAGCAAGGTTGGGAGGGGCAGGAGTGCAGCAGAAGACATGGGAATGGTAGTACTCTCCAGTCTTCTCTACCAGAGAGACTGGGTATGGCTTGGGAGGGTGGGGAGCGAATCCCTATACTCACATCCAGATCAGCTGAGCTGTTCCCTGGCTCATCATACACCAGCCAATTAAGGTTTCATGGAGAACCTTAATTCTGGCATTTTCCTAACTTATGAGTGCTTGACATTTGCAATTGTAGTGCTTCTATAATATAGGTTTCCTTGTGTGTAACTTCCTAGTTTTTTAAAAAAGCAAATTGAAAAAATAGAAATTCCATCATGTGGAATAATATTTATACCAACGTAGAACACCAGCAGGATTGGAACCTTTAGATCATCTGCCACTTTAGCTAATGGAGCAAAACAGAAGAAGTAGGTTATCATTCTCCATGTGGACCCGCATTAGAGTGTAATGAGACACTAGGCACAGACCTTTCTGCCCCTGTTCCCACCCCCTCATCCTTTCCTTTCTGCCCTGTCCCAGTCCTCTCTTCTCCTCCCCCAACTTCTCATCCCAGTTGCAGTCTCCTTGCCTAGCCAGTCCCAATCTCCCACCTTGGACTTCCTGTCTAAGTCCCAATCTTCCCCCTGCTGTTTACCAGCCTCCTTTCTCTTCCTCTCATGCTAGTCTATTTTCTTCCCATCCACAGGCTATTTGCCCAGCCAGGACTAGTGCCCCATCCCCAGGCTTCTAATCTGATCTGTGTCCCTTGTCCATTTCCCCCTTTTCCCAGTGGCTCCTTGTCCCAAACGCCATGCTCAGCCGGTCCAGGTTTCTACTCCTTCCCCCCAAATTCCTCATCCAGTCTGACTCCCTGACTCCCAGTTAGGGTAACCAGATGTCTCGATTTTATAGGGACAGTCCTAATATTTGATGCTTTGTCTTCTATGGGTACTGATTACCCCCCACCCCCGTCCCAATTTTTCACACTTGCCCTCTGGTCACCCTACTCCCAGTTAGTCTCCTGCTGCATGCCTCCAGGCTCCTGATCCCAACCTACTCCCTCTGCTGTCTCCCCCATCCATTTCAGCTCTTGTTACCTCTGTGTTTGAATTATGCTGCCTGGGTTCCAGCAGGGGAAGCAGAGGGGTGCCATTCTGGCACCCTAGGCAGAATTCGGGGGGCGGCATTTTGAGCCTTCTTGGGCTCACCAGAAGGAACTGGGTGTGGCTGGGAACCACACAGACCTCCAAACTCTTGGTATCATAAACTGGGGGTACTTATAGTCCCAATGGGCACTGTATTTCTGGAAGATTCCTGAAGCTCAGCAGTACCAGGGCCACATCCCACAAGTGTGAATATGCAGGGGGAATGTTCTTAAAGAGCCATGTTTACTACTGTATGTAAGCTTTCTTTCTCCCTCATGGGCATTTGATGCTCCGTGATCCATTATGAGCTCCTCATCTTCAAAGCACAAAGGCTCCTCTCTCTTTTAAAAGAACTAGTCTCTCTCTAGTTTCACAGTGTACTACCAGCAGGCTGAGCAGCTGAGAGAACAGATTCCATCCCCAACTCCCTAGTGTCTCACCTCTACTTGAAGAATCAGGAGGTTCCTCTGTATCTCTCCTCTATCTCGGGGGAGGAGATTTTTCCATAATATTTCCTCCTCTTCTTTGGTGCCCCCAGGGCCGGCGCTTCCATTAGGCGACCCTAGGCGCCAGGATTTGGGGGGCGGCATTTTGTGCGCTCCCCATGGGACGCACGGGAGCTTCCGGTTCCGCTCCCGTTGTGCGCCAAAGAAGGACCTTCTGCCGACATGCCGCGGAAAACAGCTCAATGACTGCCGCTGTCACCTGCGGCATTTCGGCAGAAGGTCCTTCTTCGGCGGCGCGATGGGAGTGGAACTGGAAGCTCCCGCGTGCCCCATGGGGAGCGCACAAAATGCCGCCCCCCCCGAATTCTGCCTAGGGTGCCAGAAAGTCTGGCGCCACTCTTGGGTGCCCCCCTGGTAGGGAGAGGATCAATGGAGAACAGGAGTGTGCAAGATCTAGTGCTGGAGGAAAAAACCTGGAAATGTAGAAGGCCTAGCTGCACAAAACTCACTGCTTCCCAATGTGGCTGCCAAGTTTTAAGCTGTCTGAGGCAAAAAAATCAGTAACCTGAGCTGACTTTGCAGAATCTCCAAGCCAGATCTCTGGCTGAGTGCTCCAGACAGCAGTGAAACATGGCAGCAAGGTTTCACTCCAACAGCACAAATGTGTCAGGTTTTGAAGTTTTGAAACAAAAAACACATTTAAAAAAAACAATCTAGGTAGCTCAAATTCCCCATATTTGGTACCAGTTACTATTACATCTGGGCAGGCAGAAGATTCTGTTCATTGATCCTGTTTTCCTCTTAGTTCCTGTAGATGTGGCTTTGTGAAACGTGGCATCGTCTGCCATTTCCCCATTCTTTTACTACTCCTTCCACTGTCTTTTCCTCAAGGAATCAGCAGAGCAGTCTAGCTGTACAACCAGCCTGCTCTTCCTCTTGCTCCTCTCTCAAGGGTGAGACAACCCAGTTTTCCATTTTACCGCTGCTTTCTCTCTCGCTCTTTTTTTTTTTTTCCAGGATGCCACAGAGCAATCTAGCTCTTTCAACTAGCTTGTCAGTGTCAATGGATCTTCTGTTTTGA
Organism: Mauremys reevesii; assembly: GCF_016161935.1. NCBI lineage: Eukaryota > Metazoa > Chordata > Testudines > Geoemydidae > Mauremys > Mauremys reevesii. Next base: position 92,986,889 of record NC_052626.1, read on the forward strand.
CTCTGTTGGGTTAGTGTGGGCTTGACCCAGGCTGCATTTTTTACTACTCCTGCTGATTGCTTTTCTTCCCAATGCAGCAAAGGACCCTATCCTTTACAGCCAGCCTACCTATTCTATCAACACAGCCGAAATCTGCAGACTGAGGTGTGATTAAGCTTTTCTCCTTCCAGTTTCTGTTTATTCCCAGATTGCCCTAATCTGCCATTTTATTGAGCATGACTGAAGCTTTCAGCTAAGTGACAAAGCTGAGAGTATCTGGTTGCTCACGGTTTAGGTCTGCCAAAGGGTAATCCAAATGGCTGTGATCCTGCACTAAAATGTCATCAGTAAGGGAGGAGAATGCACCATTTTGTTGCCCAGCTGCAAAATCTCTTCAGTAAGTGTTTAAAGCTCACAAGCTTCAAGGATGACTGCTCGTGGCTGGCTCTCCTCTCCTCCCCTCATCTTTTCAGCTCCTGCTTCTATATATAATGGCACAACAGAATGAGAACTAAATCACTGAGACCTCAAACAATTAATAGAAACATAGTGGTCCAGTTACCCACAATCTCTGATTACTGCAGATGTCAGTGCAGCATTCCTGAACCCCTTCAGACTCCCTGACTAACAGCCCCTGAGGCTCTTGGCTTGGACCCTGAGGGTATGTCTTCACAGTGAGTGACTGCCCAGGGCAGCGAGTCTCAGAGCCCCGGTTGACAGACGAGAGCTTGCAATACTGTGCTAAAAATAGCTGTGGAGATGTTGTGGCTTGGGCTGAAGCTCAGGCTCTGAAGTCTAGGGAAGGGGTCGGCTTCAGAGCCTGAGCCATAACGTCTACACAGCTATTTTTAGTGCTGTATCCCACGCGCAAGTCTCTCGACCCAGGCCCTGAGACTTGCTGCTGTGGAATGTGTAGATGCACCCTAAGAGGCTTTGCTTTCTAGAGCATGAATATTCAGGAGGACTCATGGACTTCCTGCTCAGCTCTATAAACTGTCTGATAATCTGGGCATTTCAGGGGATATGGAGATCCTGGAATTCTTGGTGCTTTTGAAAAAGACAAGGATCCCATTTTTTGCCTCTCAATCAGGGAAGATATTGGAGATATTGAATACAGTATACTGGAGTTCTTTCTAGATGGGCTTTTGATTGTGTCCTAGCTTCCTGAAGGTCCAAGTCTGTTAGAAACTTCATAGCGCATGTCTTCCACTTCCAGCTCTTTTTGGCAATTTCCCAATTTCTTAAAGCTGTGTCTCTTTTCAGAGACATTGTTGTCAGGAAACTGGGAGAATGATTTGATGCTTCAGGTGACCTCTGAACCTTCTCTTTTGAATATATAGAGGAGTCTTCTCTGTACTTTCTGTTAATTCTTTTCCTGTTAGCAATTATATTGTCTGGAGAATTAGTAAATTTGCGGGGTTGTCAATCTAGAATCCTTATGTGCAGTTGCCAGATGAGGTAATTATCAGGCTTGCCACAGAATTTTCTGTCCACCAAAATCATGTTTTTCACTTGATATAATCTATTTACTTGCTTTCTATAACTAGGAGAATTGTTGCACACTGCAGAAGTGGTTGAAGCATTCACATTCTGTTTACATAAACTAACCCTTGAAGAAAATTTTAGGATTAGTCTGGTGATCTATGAAAGGGTTCAAAGCATCCATATCCATTATTTCCAGATGGATAAATTCAGGAGCTTGTTAGAACTACAGATTGGTCACAGAAGAGCCCCCTACTTTTCTGATAACTCATTCAGTCAGGCATGTGGCAACTTTGTGGGCAGATCAGCACAGGGCTTCATTCAAGCAATTTGCCACATGGCTACCTGGTCTTCAGTGCATTCTTTTATCCATTGCTCTAAAACAGATGTTATCTTTGACTGACATGACTTTTGGAAGAAAGTTTCTCCACTCTTTCCCTGGGTTTTTCTTCATTAGAACTCTTCACCTGGTGTGGGAAGAAGAAAAACAAATCACCCCAACCAAACAAAACATTTAACAGTCCTCAGATAAGAGCTGTTTACCTCTCAGTTTTCTTGTGTTCTAAATTTCTGTTCTGTTTGTATGGGAAATATTTCAACCCTTCCTTTCCCTCCCTCCCCCATTTATGCAGCATTCTTGCAGGGGAAAAGAGAGATCTTGGGATTCCCTCACATTGGGATCTTGTGCTGGCTTAAGTGTTCATTTCCCCCTTTTGTTTTAAGAAGAGAGAAAACAAAGTATCCTGCTTGGATACTAATCTTTCATCATGCTCATTAGTCAGAAATCTACAATTTGTCTTCTCAGCATGGGTAGCTGCTTGGGGGACTAGTGAGTAGAACTAGGCAACTAATTGATTTTTTTGGGTTCGGTGGCTGAACCAGAAAAATACTAAAAAAAACCCTGTAGCTTTGGGTTGAGTTGCAGACAACAGTGATTTTATTTTTCTTGATGAAATGAAAATCTCATTTTGTTTCATTTTGCGGTGGCTTTTTCCCTTTTTCGTGTTGGGTTTTAAAAATATAACAATTTCATTTTGAAATGAAAAGTCAAAATGTTTCATTTTGAAAATGTCAAAATCAAGTGTTTTGACTCTTTGGAATTTGTCTTCCTTCAATTTTATTCACCTGAAACTATTTGCCAGATTTGACCCAAATTTGCAAACAATTCAGTTTGACCAAAATGCGGGAGGAATCAACTATTCATCAACTATTCATGGGGTGGGGCCAGACTCACACAGCTCTACAAAGATGATGGGTTAGCTCCACCTGCTGGTGCTGCATTTTGAAACTAGAGTGAAAGGGTTTTTAAAAAAGAGAGCTTCCATGCTTGGAAGATGAGAAGGAAGAACCCAGTTGTAATGGATCATGGAGCACCAGGTGCCAACTTCAGAGAAGGAAAAATTACAGGTAGGTAAGTATATGTAACCTTTCTTTCTGCCCCCACAAATTTACCCTGGTCAGTATTTGTTTTAATCTGGAAAGAGGGACGGAATAATCAATATCATTTTTTAAAATTCATGTTCAACTGGTTAAAACCAACAAACTAAAAGTATTGCTTTGGATGTGGGTTGTTGCAAGTTTCCCCCCTTTCAGGCACTAATTATAATTAAAGTCCCCCTTTTGAGTGACTATTAAGATTAAAATATAATCCAAGTGTTCTGTAATCCTCACATCCTCTCCCCTCAACCACATGTTCAGAGACAAAATGAATGTGCTGAACCATGTTGTATACATGCAGATGAAGTAGCCCTCAAAGACTTGTAGTTTTCCATGTGATCTTCCATTGGTTGGTTTACTGATAGTGACATGGTGAGTTGTGGTTAATCAGATTCTGAGCACTGTTCTTGAATTCACTGGGAAAGACAAAAGAGAGGAAATGTGAAAGTGCCCACAGTGCTTGCTTGCAGTTCACTGCCTATCTAAATTACACCAGCTTGCTAAAATCTATAGCTCTCATCCCTATTTTATCACTCACCCGGCAATGAAAAGAAATGCAACAGAAAAAGCCACATTCGTGATTCAAATGACACTTAATAGACAAATGTTAAGTTAGGGTGGAAAAAACATTCAGTTTCTGGTCTGATTTGATTAGAGTTAATTGGGGCTGTCAATCGCATTTAACTCACGTGATTAACTGAAAAAAATTAATCATGATAAAAAAACTAATCACAATTAATCGTAGTTTTAATCACATTGTTAAATCATAGAATCGCAATTGAAATTTATTAAATATTTTTGGATTTTTTTGACATTTTAAAATATATTGATTTCAGTTACAACACAGAATACAAAGTGTACACTGCTAATTGTGTATTATTATTTTTATTACAAATATTTGCACTGTAAAATGATGAAAAGAAACAGTATTTTTCAATTCACGTTTACAAGTATTGTAGTGCAATCTCTTTATTGTAAAAGTGCAATTTACAAGTGTAGGTTTTTTTTGTTACATAGCTGCACTCAAAAACAAAACAATGGGAGAATTTTATGTCACCTACTCTGTTTTACCCGCATTCTGCCATATATTTCATGTTATAGCAGTCTCGGATGATGACCTTGCACATGTTGTTCATTTTAAGAACACTTTCACTGCAGATTTGACAAACCGCAAAGAAGGTACCAATGTGAGATTTCTAAAGATAGCTACAGCACTCAACCCAAGGTTTAAGAATCAGAAGTGCCTTCCAAAATCTGAGAGGGACGAGGTGTGGAGCATGCTTTCAGAAGTCTTAACAGAGCAACACTCTGCTGCAGAAACTATAGAATCTGAACCACCAAAAAAGAAAATCAACCTTCTGCTGGTGGCATCTGACTCAGATGATGAAAATGAACATGCGTCATTCCTCACTGCTTTGGATTGTTATCGATCAGAACCCGTCATTAGCATGGAAGCATGTCCTCTGGAATGGTGGTTGAGGCATGAAGGGACATATGAATCTTTAGCGCATCTGGCATGTAGATATCTTGCGACGCTGGCTACAACAGTGCCCGTAGAATACCTGTTCTCACTTTCAGGTGACATTGTGAACAAGAAGTGGGCAGCATTATCTCCTGCAAATGTAAACAAACTTGTTTGTCTGAGCGATTGGCTGAAAAAGAAGTAGGACTGATTGGACTTTGTAGGCTCTAAAGTTTTACATTGTTTTATTTTTGAATGCAGTTATTTTTTGTGCATAATTCTACATTTGTACATTCAACTTTCATAATAAAGAGATTGCACTATGGTACTTGTATTAGGTTAATTGAAAAATACTATTTCTTTTGTTTTTTATAGTGCAAATATTTGTAATAAAAATAAATATAGAGTGAGCACTGTATACTTTGTGTTCTGGGATGTAATTGAAATAAATATATTTGAAAATGTAGAAAACATCAAAAAATATTTAAATAAATGGTATTCTATTATTGTTTAACAGTGCAATTAATCGCACAATTAATTTTTTTAATTGCACAATTAATCTCGATTAATTTTTGTATCACTTGACAGTCCTAGAGTTAATTTATCCATGCTAATAGCACTATGCTAGATGCTGAAGAGGGACTTTACTACTCTTAGAGATGATGATGGTATTTTTGCTTTGTGCTAATACAAAATAACAAAAGTAGCTGTCCTTTGATTCTCTGTACTCATCCTTTCTTTTTTCATTGAATAAATGTGTCCAATACCCAAACAAATAGTGGATAAATAAGTCTAAGTCCAGATCCTGCAATGAGTTCTATGCAGCCAGATGCTGAGCCATTTTGAAGCCAGTTGTAGTCTGTGTGGGTGCTCGATTTTGTCCACATAGACTTCATTGCAGGATTGAGAGCTTAATTAACAAGTACAACACTTCCAGCTAAGACATTTTCCTATGTTATTGGCCTGAACAGTATAGACTGGACCAAACTGTTAAAAAGCAGCCATTACAAAATCATATTTGAGCCTGGTTGGAACTAACTTTTGAAAATGGTTTCAAAACAGTTTGGTCCAGTCAATGCTGGCCAGTCAACCCATGTCTAAAACTTGTTTAGCTGGAATAGTGTTTAAATAAAGTTCAAACTTGGTTTTCAATCTCTGTTCATGGCCCAGTGTAAACAAGGCCTATACGATGCAGGTGAGGGAGTTAGAATCATATTTTGTGTCTTTTTACATCTAGGTTACTGGTTAGATACTATCCAAGTTTAGGTCAGTCATGACCATCTTGACAGCCTTTCAACTGTGTATGTAAAATAAAACTCTGGTCTTGGTACAATATTTGGTACAGCTATCCATTTAACAAAAAACACCATAAAAAAGCTAATGAACTCATTTTTCTCCCTTAGAGGCAGTCCCTCCACAGCTGAAACACCTTGTTATGGCAGCATGTAGGAAGCTTGCACTTGAATAGTATTGTAACTGTTCTTTGACTAAACAGCAGTTTATATAGCTATTTAGCTAAAAAACCCATATTCCAAAACTGTTTAATCTCATGCCTTTCATAAGCATTAAGCAATTAAAAATACCTGGGGGGGAAAAGTGTCTGGACTTAATAATCATTTTAAAATGTTCTCCTATTAGGTAGTACTGTATGGTATGTAAGCTTTATATTGTTCATCTAATACTCCTACCATAAAATTCTGTTCCTATTGTAACCAGTGGGAATTTTGCCATTGGCATCATTAAGCCAGGTTTTCACCCCATTTACTAATAAGAGTCTTTGGAATTCATAGCACTGTGCTTTACTACCCTCTGTAAAAGTCTGAGAGGAGTTCCCAGTAGACTAAAATAAAGACCATTTTATCTGAGCAATTTCACAAATCCTGAGGGACATTATTTAGTGACAGCATGATATAACCTGTATTTTTCAACAGTTCAAATCATGTCAACTCAGCCTACTGTGAATACACAGAGAAAGATGAATAAGCTTATACAGTGGGTTCATATTTTATGTAACTTCTATCAAACATTTTTACCAAACTATCTATCTTAGTTGTTTAAACAGGGCTAATCTATCTCTTGCTGAGCTGCCTTCAGTGCATTATAATTCTTGCAGTGATTAAAGATTAAACAGAATATATTTTCAGAGGAAGTAATATAGAGCATACCACTCTGCTCTTTAATGGAAGCTGATTTCTACTCCTGTCACAAGCGGATGGAATAAATTTTTTTTCTTTCATAGCACAATTATTTAAGGAAGGATCTCTGCAGAATTTGCCCTCATGCCTTACAGTAAACTTTTTCAAAACAAAGATAAAGTAGGCTTCAAAAACTGATAATGGGATGCCCTCTTTCCAACATAAATTAGGGGGGAATGGCTAATTTGTACTTTTTCAGGGCTCCCCTTTTAAGCAGAGATTTACAAATAGAGGATTGACTGTGCCTTTTACTTGTAAACGTTCCGAGTTCTTTTACATTAGTAGTCTTTTCCTTCCTGGTCACAAATTCTGACAAACTTTATGGAATGACTAGAGGTGCTATTTTTCTAAAGCAAAAGATTACATCAGATGGGGAACTAGCAGTTACTTGTGCACACTTCCACACTCAACACTGTGCTTCATTTTAACAGCTTTAGTAGTAATCGTTTTTACAGTCCTTGCTAAAATCGGTGGTTTTATTTTCAGATTGACCCAAAGTGCTAATGTGGGATTCTGCTGGATACTTCTATACATGTTGTGGCATTTGAAAACTCACATGCAATCTTCTTTTGTATAAAGTATATGGAAGGATGTGCTTTTTGTCTTCCATTATCATTTTCCTACAATTTGTTCTACATCAGTCTTTTTTCTAACTTTCCTTCTATGTTATAGGTGAAAATCAATCTTCCCCTTTTGGGAGAGTATGTTCAGAAACAATCCTTTAGAAGAAAGTTTCCAGTATGGAAGGCTTCAGGGTCTACTGCTGTAGTGTATTGAGCATCTCAGTATTAATCTATTGCATGTGTTCTCTTAGCTGTCACATAAACCTGTAGTAAACCTATTGAGAGCATATGCTCAATAAACGTAATATGCTTTAGTGCCCCTAAGTGATGAAGAGGAGGGAGGCATTCTCTTTGAGAACATCGCCAAGGCTGCCATTGATCCCTTTGACACATCTTCTGGATCTGTACAGCTGATTGCTATCAAACCTGTAGCATTGCCTCCTGCTCACCCTGCATCAGACAGGAGCCAGGAATCTGCTATCATTAATGGAGAGGTAAGAGTAATCAGGCTGTGTTTCACCTGCTGGTTTCTTGATTATATGTGGAGACACACATTGTGATAGGACCTTAGGTTGGTGCATTGAAGAGAGAGAGGAGAAATGTTAGAAGCCTTTCACCCTTTGTGTGGCCTATGCAAAATCCTGTCACAAATGCCGTCTCTGTGCTCAGGACCCACTCTTTCCTTACATACCTGTACTTGCATGGTGCCCTGAAGGAGGCAACCTATCTAGGTACTTGTATAGCCCTCATCCCTGTTGTATTTGAACACCTGACAATCATTAAGGGATTTTATCTTCCCAGCACCCCATTTTAAAAAATAGGGAACTGAGGCAAAGGGTAGATTAAGACATACTTTTTCAGGTTCACAGAGGAAGTCCATGTCTGAGCTGGGAGTTGAACCTAGATCTCAGAAGTCCCATCTTAGTGCCCTGTTGCTAACTAGACTATCCTTCCTGCTCACAGTGGGATGGGGAGAAAGCAGGTCCATGCCTTTGCTCTGTTTGTGTGCTGGCTTGCACAATTGCTCCCAAGGTCCCCATATAATGTTGTGTGTCTGCACTGGGATCTAATGGTGCCATTGACCAAATGCCACATCTTGGCTCTGAGACTTACCCAGTATATTATTTTACCAATATTTTTATGTAGATTTTGTTCTAGAACAAAGTGCTTTATATGGGGAATGGGGGAAGTTATATACCAAAGGTGGAGGGAAGGCTTCTTATTTGCTCCTCCATGCTGCACACTTATGTAAAGGCTAACCAGGATATTGCCCTGGACTCTTTATTGGACAAAATCAACACTTTAAACTGCTAGCCGGTTAGAAACATGGTAAAAGACAGTGCAGTTAAGCTACCCATGTGAGACCAGATTAGGGCATTATATCATGTTCTGGTTTTGTGCTTGTATTTTAAGCCCTAACGCGTCACAATTGTCACTTTCTATCCAGAGTCATGGCATGCACAATATTCAATGCCTATTTTTCTTCCAAGAACTGTGGGCTGTGTATCATCAGAGTAAGACCTAGGAACATACACATGCTATTTCCTTACATACTCTCAGATATGTTGGAGTTCTTAAGGAGATCATAGAATTTGACTTTTTAGCCACAAACTATATAAAGTAGACATTTTTTTACACAGTCAACTTTGGGGCAGAAGTGAAATTTGTTGAAATATGCAGAATACTGCCCCCAGGCCTCCCTAAAAATAAGCATTGTTTGGGTCAAGAAGATGGTTGGCTAACATCAGCTCTCTTCTTCTGTGGCTGTGAATTCAGTCACTATTATGATGTACTTAGTTCCAGAGGACTAAAATTTATGTAACCATCTGCAAGTCATACAAAATACAATGGCTCTGTCACTTGCACTTCCCTAGTGCTGACAGATGGCATGGTGTGGTGCAAGAGGCGCTCTGCAAAGCAGAGCGCTGCACATCAAATACACTTTTAAAATGTAATTGAGAAATCATCAGCATGGCACAGTCATCTGAAATTCATGCACCTTCCATTAGGTAAACAAAGCCTTGAAGCAGAAGTCCGATATAGAGCACTATCGCAACAAGCTGCGCTTAAAAGCCAAGAGAAAAGGATACTATGATTTCCCCCAGATTGACAACAACAAAGGGCTGACCGAAAGAAAAAAGATATATGAGAAGGCACAAAAGGAAATAGACCATGTTTTGGAACCAGAGGCAGATGTATCTTCTCCATTTGCAGAGCCTAAGAACAGGTGAGATGTTTTTGTTTTTTATATACATCTAGAAGGTAGGTACTCTCCCAGGGCTGTAGGGCAGAAGACTCATCTGAAGTGCAAACATCCATCACTGATGATGAAAATGTGTATTACATACTAATGTTTAATCTGTTCAGTGCTTCCTATTTCATGAAGAAAATTGATGTTGTCCAAGATTATATCTGAATGTTTCACGTTTAGTAAAACCATAACATGGTTACAGAAGAATAAGTGGAAAGAGAACAAAATTACTTGAAGGCTGCATGGTTCCAGGTCTTTCGTGAGCCATTTTTAAAGTGATCCAAGCTGAAAATGTGCTAAGGTTATTATTCAAAAGACTGATTATTCTAGAAATGGACTTGAGCCAGGAATTTGCATTTGACTCCGATCTTCTGCAAAGTGCAGGAGTGATCCAATCTATCATTTTGTTCTAGGCACACCTGTAATTATTTCCAGAGCTGGATCTAAGAATATAGGTAACTTAGACCCAGAAAATTAGAACATGTCACCGTTATGTCTGTTGATTTCAGTATCTCCTTCTGCAGTTAATGGTGACCACTTTCTACGGTGCTTTCTTCACTTGGTTGCTCTGTGATCTTGGGCATTTAATCTTTGACATAATTTACTCATCTCTAAAATGAGTAAGGGTATTGTGAGACATCATCAATATTTGTGTGGCATTTTATGGCCCTGGAAACAATATATAAATGGAGAGCGTTTATTCTTGGACACACGGATGTTCTAGTGGAGGAGATCGCAAAAAGCCCCATCTATACGCATTGCACAGTGGCTTGCAGGCTCTGGTCTGCACTAAGTTCCCCCATTAGTGTCCCTGGAGCACAAGTTGCCCTACAAAGGGAGGAGGTCATGCCAAGCCCACCCCTCACCAACTAGCAGAGCCGGTCTTGTTGGGAGTGGCAGCGCAGTCGGCATGCTCCCGCATTGCACTGGTGAGAGAGATTGTAGCAAGGATTCTAAAAGAGCTTGTCTTGGAATATAAGCCATAGCTGTAGACAAATGAGCTTGTTTATGTGAGGGCCCTGAGAGAGTGGGAAGTGAAGTTTGAGCAGCCTTGTCCCAGGGTTTTACTGGTAGGTTAATGAAGAAAAAAGATTCTGATTAAATTGTATCTAGTGTCCTTGCTGAAGGGTCTGGGGCATCAGTTCCTTGAACAGGAATTCAGTGAGGGAGGAATACATTGTTACATATGCATAGAAAAGGTAAGATATTGAATGTGAATATTAGCATTTTACAGTAATCCTATTTTTATTAGCACAATCTGTCCTGAGAATATAAATGAGGCCTGTAGAAACATGAATATTAATGTGAACAATACAAACAATGCAGTACTGAAGCCATATTTTGGCTATTTATTATGTACCCTAAGTGGTGTGGGGAAATGTTTAGAACATTCTATATGAAGCTTTAATATTAACCATCTGCTCTTTGTTAGATATATCAATATTTGTTTGTTTATGCACCAGTATGCTGACAGCTCCTGGAATAGTTTTGTTTTTCTAAGTGTGCTTTCTAATGAATTGTGTACACCAATGGGTAAGCTATTTTAGACAAAGTTCATTGTTACGAAAAATTGCATCAAGGCAAGTACTCTGAACTGTCAAGGAGTGATCTGTCTCCCTCCTGGGGCTGATCCATTAAATGTTAATTGTACAAACACTAGAGATACTTGCTGAGTATAGCTGGGCTCTGGGAACTGAAAACAAAGGGATCATTCCCTAATGCACTTTCTCTAAAGATGTCAGGCATTTTCAAAATTTGGGAATTTTTGTTACCTGTCAGAAAAACTTACTGTTTCTTGCAAACAACCAGTTTTATGGTCCCCACACCAACATCTAGAATGACAGATTTGCTGTAGATACCTAACTTGATGTGCTGCAGGACATTTCCCAGCTTCAGGCATTTTTTTTAACAGAATATGATAGCCAAAGTGACACATTATTGGATGAATAAAGTAAAGTGATATTGCAATGTAGTGCAACTCCGAGAGATGAACTGATATAATAGAATTTCTATAATAAAAACAATCACTCTTACAGCAGTCTAGTTTAGCGTAAGACTAATACAGCTTGCTTTGTATCATTGTCCAGATATTGACATGCAATTAAAAACCTATATCTTAAAATAGTTCACATTTTTAAAGATAGAAGTAGGTAAAAGAATAAAGATTTCAGAGTTCCTGGAAAAAATGGCATGTTTCCCTCTTGTTCCACGGGTATAGCTACCATTAATATTAATTGTATGTATGTTACTTCCAAAATGTTATGGGAGGAAAAAATAAATTAAATGCATTATTCAGGCTGACCTTTATACATTCAGATTTGTGGAAAACAGCATTTTAAAAATTGTTTACAAAACACCATCACTAAATAATTTGGTTTGTACAAGAACCAACACCCTGTGCTTTCAGTTGCTTCGAGCATTCTGTGCATCTAATTCATGCTTCAAAATGCTGCAGTTGTGTTCCCAGAAGACACACACCATGTGATTGCCAGTTGTTAATGTTGATACCTCCCTTCTCATTAGTGAATCTTCCTTAAATCAGCTAATTGGCAATCTCAGGGCAATTTTTTAAAACCTTGCTGATGGCATACATGGTTCTCAGTTTTTCCCTGCATGGTGTGTAATCAGGTCAAGGGTGTGCATTTATTAGAGCACTAAATGTATGACTCTTTTAGAAAATGTGTCTCTAACTATATAAGCAAGAGGAAATATTTGTTGTCCTTCTGAAAGAAACACATGTAATTCTAAATGCCTTTAATTTAGGAACATAAGAATTGCCATATTAGATCAGATCCATGGTCCATCTGGTCCCATATCCTGTCTCTGGCTGCGGCCAGCACCAGAGCCTTCAGAAGAAGGTGGATAAACCCCCATCATAAACAACTGTCTAATAATATCTCTATTTGGAAAAGTTTCTTCCTAATCCACTATTGAGCCCTAATTCAGCAAGGCACTTGGAATTTTCAGAAGTGCCTGAGCAATTTAAGAGCACAAATGACTTTCAGTGGGACTTGTGCTCCTAAATCCCTTAGGCACTTCTGAAAATTCCAAGAACTTTGCGGAATCAGGACTCAACAGTGGGTTAGGAAGAAACTTCTCCTAAATCATAGGTGCATTTGAAAATCCCACCCTTACACTGAAGCGTGTGTTTCAGCGCTTTGTTGAATCAGGGTCTTAGGCTTGATGGTTAATATACTTTAAATATTTTATCCTAGCTAGTGTAACTTGGTGATAGTCTTACTACTCAGGCAAATGTCCAGTGCTTTTTGAATTCTCCTAATCTATTTGATTCAAGTATACCTTGTGGTGGTAAGTTCCATGGACTAATTCCTCATCACGTAAATGAGTGTTTCCTTTTATCAAGTATGTCCTTTAAATGTGTTGTCTCTTAGTTTCATTGACTGTCCCCTTGTTCTTGTAGCATATAAAAGGGTAAATAGCAGTACTTGATTGGACTCTGTGCCACTCTCTGTTTCACATCTCTCTCCTGTGTGGCTCTATCCGAAGTAGTTCTGATCTTTTCAATCTGACTAATATTGAAGTATTTCCATGTCTCTAATTTTTGTTGATTTTTTCATATATGGCTATTTTTAAGTCAAGACAGTTACTTTTAAGACAAAATGTTTAAGGTCATTCATGGTTTATCTTACCGTACTAAAATCTGTTGTCTTCCATAAAGCCCTCAGCTCCATCTATGATGCCAGCCTTTTTTGCCCTTTCGTCAAATCTCACCATAAAAACCTTCACACTTTCTACCATGCCGTCCCTTATTTATTGGGAGGAGATTCCCAGAAAGCCCCCTTTATTCCAGTAACCTCCTTCAGATCTGTCAAAACTCACGTCTCCTCTGATGCCCTCGAAACACTTGACAGTGGCTAGGCAGCTGGAGTGCTTTAACTGCTGCTTATTGCATTTATAATTGTGTCTGTCTCTCTCTCTCACTGGGTGGGGTGGGCCAGGGTTCTGAGGTGGGACTGAGCATTCTCTCTCTTTCTCAGGTGCATGACTGGCTAGTTCTTGCTCATGTGCCCAGAGTCTAACTGATTGCCATACTGGTCAGGAAAAATGTTTTCCCCAGATCTGATTGGCAGTGACCTTGGGGTTTTTTCACCTTTCTCTACCGTGTGGGAGTGGGTCATTTGCTGAGATTATCTGAATATATCTCATTGCAGGAGCCTCAGGCATTGTTGCACCTTGGTCCCTCCTGTTCTCTCCCTGTGGCACATAATAATTTGGGCTCCTGGGGGCTGTAATACTTTGGTCTAGTGTCAGTTGTTGGGTTAAGCATGCAGGTGCTGGGTGGTGATGGTGGCTTGTGATATACAGGAGGTCAGACTAGATGGTCTGGGGGTTACTTCTGCCCTTAAACTCTGTGATTACACAATAGTTATCCATTGTCTGAGGGAGGGGAGCTTTGCACTATACTGATCCTGGGGTTGGCTTGGTCCCCAGTGCAACTTGGAGCAGCCTCGTATCATAATAGCACCTAAGGGACTGAGCCAGTCAGGGATCAGCTTGAGTGCGGAGCCCCCTGCTCTCTCCAGCCTGAGGGGTTGAGAATGGGGTGGTGTAAAGTGGACGTAGCTACCCAGTTAGACCACAGAAGTGGCAGAAAAAGCTGCTTAAACTTCATCTCTTCCCATCTATGCCAGGTGGGCTGAGAGCAGGTGACACAGAAGTGGTGCATGGGCTTTCCTCCACATATAGATTTGTTTACTCAGGGAAATCCTCAAGATGTCCTGCTAGTGCAGCAAGCATCTGGAAAGGGAGGAAGGGCTGAGGATCAGGCCCAATGATAATTCACTTCTCCTGAGTTCTAGTCCTGGTTTTGGTGGTGGTATTCTGTGTTCCTAAATTACTTGCCCACGGTCACAGTTTTCCAATGTATGTGTTTAAAGCTAAGCACCTAAACCCATACTTGGGCATCTAAATAAAATGATTTTCAAAGTTTCTCAGCACCTGCAGCACCCATTGAACTGACAAACTAATGTTAGTTACAACTAATTATTTTAAATCGTATCAGCTATAAACCACAAAGGATCCTGGTATTCACTTGGAGCTTAGCTCCTCTGGGCAGCTCCAGTTTATGGTTCCTGTACCCTTTAGCCCTTTACTCTGGTGTTTTAATAAGAGAAAACAAACTATATAATGATCTCTTCTGTAATTTTGCCTTCTTCCAGCACTTGTGTGTATAGAAAGGGTATCCTATTAAAGTGGCTCTTTTGTAATAACTAAGATAATGTTAGAATAAAGGTTATAATTGCAGAATACTGTCTGTCATTTATTTTTGTGCTTTGCCTTCATTTTAATATTTTCTCATTGGATTTTCTCCAGGCAGCAGACAAAGAACTCTGTGTACAGAAGCAGACAGTCTCTGAACAGCCCTAGCCCAGGAGAAACCGAGATGGATCTTCTAGTTACCCGGGAGAGACCAAGGCGTGGGATCCGCAACAGTGGATATGATGTAAGTTTATCAGCTGCATTCAGTGAAGTTTGCTCAGTAAATCCTTAATTCAGTCTTTTAAAAAAGGAAAGAAAAGAGAAAAAGCCTAGGGTAAGCTAACGAGAGTGCATTTATGAGTTTAACCTTAAGGTACATTATATCTCCTCAATGCCCCAAATTACTGAAAGCAAATGCAGAACATTTAATGTACTTTATAATTGCAGCTTGTTTTGCAGTGTAAGAATAGTGAACAAAACTTCCTCCTTGAAAATCAGTACTAAATTAAAGCATTGATTTCTAAATCTTATTTTATTTTAATAATTGCACTGAGTATACAACCATTTATAACCTACTGGCAATTTTATTTTTCCCCCATTGTTTCTTTGCCTGAAATTAGGATCCAGATCCTCAACCCTGCTCCACACCCTGGGTTGTGCAAAAGAGATGGAAAACTGGGTTACAGAGCCATTGAGAGATTCCACTTGGGTAGAGGAATCCCCTGCTGGTACAAAGCCAGTGTAGTCAGATCTTGACTACATTCTTGTTTCAGGGGCAAGAGGCTGCATATTCAGAGCAAGTTGTGCTCCATTAATCCTGGACTGGTGAATGGCCCCAGAAGGCTATTTTAGCCCTCATTAGTTGCATTAAGTATAGCCTCTATGCTGTTCTCACATATGCTGAGTCCAAATAAACCCACCTGAATCAAGGAAGCAAAAGAGTGAAACAGTGTCATCATGCAATATTTGCAACCTCATCTGAAATCCTGCAGCTCAGGCATACCAGAGGATCTGGTCCTAGAGATGAAGTAAAAGATGGAGAGGAAGTTTTGGCAAAATAAGGGAATGTTTCTGGGTACGGGGTATCCTTTAAACCTCTGGAGAGACTGACATTTTGCATTGGACTTAATAATTAACTCCAACTGTCTGGTTTTTAGATAAGTGAAGGAATTTGTCAAAGTAAAGGAATATGTTCAGGAAAATCTAAACCAGGGTGAATTGATTTAAATCAGTAATTTAAATCACCAATTTTACTAATAATTTTAATCAGCAAGCTAGATTTACATCTTGATTTAAATAATCATTTTAATCTCGTTTTGTATTTGTACTTTTAACTTATTTTCCTAAACAAAAGTTAATGCTCATTGGTTGGTAGCCATTAAAACATGCGGATTTGCAACCCAAAGTAACCTTTACACTCACTTTGGTACTTGTTTTTCTTCCTAGGAGGATACATTATATATGTATATATTTATTTAAGCATTTATACAGTTTAGCATATGTTTATTCAATTCTTAATTTTACTTTTTTTATTATGTTAGAAAATGGTGAGTGACACTTTGCCAAACTTGGAACATGTCTGTATTTTTTATGGATATGGTGTGACTCCAATTGCTGTTCATTTTGGTACTATTAGCTGAATGCCTATAGTTAAATCAAAGGAGGCTGTAAAAGGCTTGTTATGGAACCTAGTGGGAAAGGCAAAAAAATGACAGAGGTCAGCCTCAGGTACACAGCTTCAAAGGCATTTAGATAACAGTGGCTGGGCCAACAATTGGTGAGAGAATTGACCTAGCTGGCTCCATACAGGCCTAAAATGTTTTTACTCTTCCCAAGTCTAAATTTGGGATTAAAAGGAGACCTAACCCCTCAATGACCTTATAAAAGAAAGAGGATGTTTGGCTCGGGGTGAGCTGAGAGGCTGGCCAGGATGTGGCAGTGAAAAGGCTGACAGACTGAGTCGCAGAGACAGGGAGGAGGCTTCAAGCAATCTAGGCTGTTCAGATCAGATGCTGAATGAGCCAGACCTGTTTGAGCTGCAGATAGAAAGATTAAGTTTAGGTAATTGAATACACATATAGGCCTTTTTGTCTATTTTAAATCTATTTCTCCAAGCACTGTGTATCTTTGGGGCAAAATAAGTCATTCTTTGTTCTGAGAAAGTGCTTCTGTGTATCACTGTAAACATGCTGTCAGAGGATCTCAATGAGGGTCCAGAGTTGGACCTATTGAATTAGTCATGCGTGATACCCAAGCAGCTGTAATCTAGGTCCTGGTGTGGGAATGGATGAAGTGTGGAATTCCAGCCCAGAAGATGTAAAGGTCCAAGTCCTGACTCCTGTGTGGAGTGCACTCAGAGAGACCTGAGAAGGCAGAGTGGTGCAGCTACCCCAATAACTGTGACCGATGTATTTTTTACTTACTATACAATTGTTTTACTCATTATTTGTGTCACGCTGGATGGATATTGGAATTAATTAAGAAGGCACAAAAACAGCATTTTAAAATTGTTTTCAATTAGTTTAATAAACCTAATTTAAATGCCAAAGTAAGTATATCAAAACATGTTTTGCATTTTATACTAACAGATTTATTAAACAAAGAAAGCATTATCTGTAGTTAGGGAACTGAACAAATTGTTTCTAGTCACCATGTCCTTTATGATTTTAGAACCAGTAGATTTTATCTTCTCATGCTTAGTTTTTGTTAGATTGGAAGAGGAAAATAAACTTTCCTGCCTTTAACTCTAATCTGTTTCTTAATTTTGAATGAACTACTCATTAAATTGAGGCAGATAAATAAACTTAAATGAAAAAAATACACTTTCTGCAACTGAGACTAATACAGCTAAAAGCTGGTTTAGCACATCAATAAACTCAGGCTCCAGGTGCTTAGCCGGTGACTTCCATCAGTTTGGCGGCCTAACTTTCTTTAAAACTTTGGTAACAAACATATTGCTTTAATATTTTTTATTTAAATTAAATTTATTTTAACAGATGATACTCAGTTTAGGCCTCCACATAGGTTGTCATTATTTCAAATTTAATTCTAAATATTTTTATAGATAAAATGTATTTATTTTAAATTTCCAAAATCAAAACTATTTAATTTAAAAGTCAATTTTTATCCACCCTGATCTAAACATGTTATATTCATCAGATTTCTTAAATGTTTCTTGCATGTTGACATTTCCTATTGGATTGTGTAAATCATCAATATGTCAAGTAACGAGGTTGACTGATACAGCACAGTCTAATTAACTGGAATACTTTTTGACATTACACACACTTAAATAGGTTATTCTGTCAAAATCTGTAGTTAAACTATAAAGGTTTTGTGAAAAGAAAAAAGTATTTTCAGTATCTTTTACTTATGCAAGCTTCTCTAAAAAGAAACATTTAGGTAGCAAACGTTTTCAGGTCCAGCCTCCCCAGGTAATCAAAAGATTGAATGACCCAAGAAAAGCAGATCTGTATTATGTGCTATTTCTTAATGGATTTGGGTAGGGTTGTAGGTAACATGGCTCTGGAATATCAATAGTTGAAAACTTTCTGTAGGCATACATGGATTCCTGTCATTAATTCAAAAATACAAGAATAAGGATTTTACAGTGCTGAATTTAAGCTATTTTTTGGGGGAGGGAGGGAGGAGAGGAAGAGGAGGGGCAGTGCGAGTCTTTAAAAAAGCTGTAAGTAGTGTAACTAATTCATTCATATTCCAAAAGGCCGTAATCTCAAACTCCATGTTTTATGTACATCAAGCATGCCTTTGCTGTTACTCTTCCCTTCATGTTATACTTGGCTTTGGCTATGTAGTGGTAATTTACATAAAATTAGTTCTGCCTGAAGACCTCAAGTGGATCCTCTCTGATGTAACTGCCAATGTTTTCAGATCAATAAATGTCTAATCCTTCTTTTTTGGAATCCACTTCTTGTGGCAATGAATTCCACAGATTAATTATTAGGTATGTGTATGCAGTATTGCCAACCGCAATCATTCAAAATAATGAATCAGCAGATTTAATAAAACAATAAAATAATTAAAAATATTGCAAGACATGATAAAATCATGAGTTGGCAATACATTGTCTTGCCTTGTTCTTGTATTGTGAGAAAAGGCAAATAGGATCATCCAGTCTACCTTCTCTGTATCAGTAACATTTTTTATTCCTCTATCACATCCCCTCTTATCTTTTTGCTCTCTTAACTAAACAATCCAAAAATTTTGACTTTGGCCTGTATGGAAGTCTTTCTTTTCTTATAACCATTTTCTGTGGATTTCTCTGGACTGCTATGTTTGCTATCTCTTTCTTCTTAAAACTAGGTGACTGGTTTTTCAGGTGAGGGCATATCATTGATTTATATAATGGCATTGTAATATCTTTAGTAGTTGTCCGTGATATTGTACCTATGTTATGGATTACTTGATGGTTACCTGTTCTGTTCATTCCATCTGGGGCACCTGGCATTGGCCACTGTCGGAATACTGGGCTAGATGGACCTTTGATCTGACCCAGTATGGCCGTTCTTATGTTGTTATTCCCAGGATATTAAAAAGACAAGGTGGATTAGGTAATATCTTTTATTAGACCAACTTCTGTTGGTGAAGGATACATTTTTGAGCCTAAACAGAGCTCTTCTTCAGGTCCTTCATAATTTAACATTCACACTTATTCCTGAATATTTATAATTCTGATGTTTTTTTAATACAAGCCAAGCATATATGATGAATTAATGCAACTGGATTTTAAAACTTGAATAAATGTTCATCCTTCACAAC
This sequence comes from Mauremys reevesii, assembly GCF_016161935.1. NCBI lineage: Eukaryota > Metazoa > Chordata > Testudines > Geoemydidae > Mauremys > Mauremys reevesii. The sequence continues at coordinate 93,006,257 of NC_052626.1, forward strand.
AGCCTCCTCCAACATCTGCCTGGTCATCCTAATATTAGTCTTGAGTCAGGTTGTAGCATGAAGTTCTAGTAAGGAATCATTCTTATGGTATATTTTAGCACTATTTTCTTCATTTTCAAGAAAGGATCAAAGACTCTAGAAGTGTAATGGCTTAATTACAGGGCTGTAGTTGGGCACCTGATTTATTTCAGCATTAGGTATTAATAGAGCTCTTGTGGGTTTCTAGTCACTGACACTTTTACAGGCTTGAGGAAATAGGCCAGGATTATACCTATTAATCTTGAAAAAGGGAGCACTGTGACTGCCGAAGCTTTATTAGCTGTATGTATACCCAAAAGCCCTCCATATTTTATAGTTACTGTACTGGAATTTCCTCGTTTGTTCATCCTCTACATAAATAGAACAATCATGGAGGAAATATATTTGTACAAATGATTTCTGGTGCAGTGTCACATTAACTGTAGGCAGTTAATATAGAAATCAGACTTTTGATTTTTAGTGTTTGTGAGATTGATTCTATGTAGTGATTTGTTTAATTCCAAAGTGCATTGACTTTTTTTCTGAAAAATAAGCTATGGCAAAGCAAGGCTGAAATTTGGAACTTCTTAGAAACAACTGTAGGTCCAGTCTTTTCACCATTGCATTCTGTGCCTGTCTCCTGCACCCAACCCTGTTCCTGATTCCTGCTCCACTCCTGGCTCCTGCATCACCCCTCCCTTCGCCCCTATTCTGTGCTCCTCTTCTGTGCTTGATCCGTGCCTCTCCTCCAGTTCCTTCCCATACACCTCGCTTCCAATCATTAGTTACCAGTTCTGGCTCCAACTCCGGCCTCAGACTTCTGACACTGAGTCTGGCTTGACCCTTGGCTCTGGCATTTGGTATATGACCTTGGCTCTGACCCTCAGCTTCAACTCCTGCTTCTGACTCTGGCTTGACCCCTGGCTCTGGTAATTGGCAGTTGACTCTGGTACTGACCCTTGGCATTGTTCTCTAAACTGGACACCTGCTCCACCCACTAGACATGACTCCTGCTCTAATAGGTCCGACCAATTACATCCTGGTCCATAACACCGTGGATGGATTAAAAAAAACCCACCTCTATAAATGTATACACATCCTTTTGCAAAGGCTACTCTATGGATTTAGAATAGAACTAGAGAAGATCATTTTTTTCCGTTCACCACTGACACCCATTGCAAATAATCCAGATCTTATCCCAAATCACAAACCAGAGAGTTTTAAAGACTGGGAGAACCAGGAAATGCACACGATTGGCCAGCTATTCACACACACAGACATATTTTTAAATATTTCTGGCATGTCCTAAGTTTTTATGGTTGCAAAGTCAAGCACTCAACACTAATTCTTAGAAAACCACTTATCAAGAATGAACAAGAGGAAGAGGACTTAGTACATGGAGCTGAGGGGCCCGTTGCAAGTGATCATGTCAGGTTTTTGTAACATTTGTGGGTCTAGTCTCTCTTTTGATACACATTGGACTCATTAATACTAAGAATTAAAGGGACATTGTCAACTTGAACTCTAATTTTTAAAAATTAGTTAAATAATTTCACCTGCCTCTGAGTCTCCCTGGCAGTTTTCTTGGCTTTACAATTATATTTACCTATTTTTAAAAAAGATTTTCTCCTTCATGTGTGGTGTGTGGAAGACCCACACAAACAAAGGAAACTGATTAACCATAAAGGGAGAAAATGATGTCCCATGAATGCACAAAGTAAATGAAATGAGAAAGATGAAAATAGCAGTATTTCTCTCTAATCTCTTAGGTGTTCCTTCTTACATTAGAAGGAAAAAAACATTCCAATAGGTGTGCGTTTTTTTAAAGTTAATGATGTCCCTTTAAATGTGAAAGAGAGAGAGAATTAAAGCTCTCACAATAATTACACACACAGACACACACAGACATTTTAAAATAAAGCTTTTATGGTTGCAAAGTCAAGCACTCAAAAGTTAGGACATGCCAGAAATAGGGCCTCTTGTCATGTGCATTATGATAGTCTTTAGTTATATGGTCATACTATTTTTTCCACAAGACCCCCCTCTGCCTTATTTAGTGCACAGAATGGACACGCTCTGGGGATGAATCAGAATTGTGTAGTGAAATAGACTGTCTCTTGGACCCCTGCCTCATTTGTTGCAGAAGCTGGAAGGCTGTAGAGAATGAGGCAGAGAATTGCAGGAAGGGAAAGGATGGTCTCATGGTTAAGGCAGTTGAAAGCTGTCCTAGAGAACTGAATTCGATCCCTGCTTTTGCCAGAGTTCCTGTATCCTGCTGGGCATATCACTTAAACCAAACTTTTTACAGGTGGTCACTAATTAAGTGTTCCTCATTCTTTTGGTTGCCTGACTTGAGACCCTGGGTCTGATATGCAGAGATTCTGGGCACTCACAGCTGCTATTGATGTAAAAATTGTAATATATGGTCTTATGAATTATATCATTTTGTGCCTGGGCATGAGAAACTTCTGGTATATCTGTGATGGAGAAAATATGTAAAAAAGCAACACAGACCACTGTTCTTATAAGCATGTGTGAATATAAAATGCTTTTATTTTATCCAACAGACCGAACCTGAAATGATAGAAGAAACAAATGTTGACCGTGTCAACGATCCTCGAAGTTATACCAGATCCCGTCAGGCTAAAGGCCATTCTGAGACATCAACTTTAAGTTCTCAGCCTTCCATTGATGAAGTTAGACAACAGATGCATATGCTATTGGAAGAGGCATTTAGTCTGGCATCTGCCGGCCATGGAGGGCAGAACAGACAAGATGCTCACAGTTCAGCACAACACTTACCATACTCTGAAGTGGTGACCAGTGCTCCTGGTACCATGACCCGACCCAGAGGGGGAGTACAGTGGGTGCCAACATATAGACCGGAAATGTATCAGTATAGCTTACCAAGACCAGTAAGTTCAAATATTACTTACTATACTGTACTGTCATGGGGATACTTGTGTTCTGGGCTATGTTTTTAAAACCGGGAGCCCCATGTACATGTGCATGAAACACATATGTACTTGTACTTCTGGTAACTATATGCACATTTGTAGGTATGTGTGTGCACACGCTTAAAAGAAGACTCCTAATTTCCAATTTTAATAATAGGCCCCTCATCTGGGCTGTTTACATAATAATGTGAAGCAGTACTTCCTTACGTTTCTTTTAAACCTGCTGCCTAATAATTTCATTGGGTGACCCCTGGTTCTTGTGTTATGTGACGAGGTAAAATAACACTTTCTCCCCACCATTTGTGATTTTATAGACCTTTATTGTACCCCCCGAGTCTCTTTTATAAACTGAACAGTCTAGTCTTTTTAATCTCTCCTTGTACGGAAGACATACCCCTAATCATTTTTGTTGCTCTTCTCTGTACCTTTTCCAATTCTAATAATTTTTTTTTTAGATGGGAGGTGACCAGAACTGCATGCAGTATTCAAGGTGTGGGTGTACCAGGAATATATTCATTGGCATTATGACATTTTTTGTCTTATCTCTCCCTTTCCTAATGATTTCTAATGTTCTCTTAGCTTTCTTTTGACTGCTGCTGCACACAGAGTGCATGTTTTCTGAGAACTCTCCATGATGACTCCAAACTCTTTGTTTGGTAACAGCTAATTTAGACCTCATCATTTTGTATATATTGTTAGGATTATGTTTTCCAGTGAGCATTACTTTGCATTTATCAACACTGAATTTCATCCCACACATTCAACACAAGTACAGTAAGTGGCTTCTTATTTTTTAAAACAGTGGTTCTCAACGTTATGGGGGCATCTGTAGCAGTTTATCAGATCAAGGCCTCATTTACCTGTTTTTTCTTATTCATTGTTCACACAGTAGCACACCAGTTAATGTCTAGGAAAATCAGATTTGGAGAAGCTCATGTTCATAGATGGTTGGAGAATACACGGCTGAACAGGGAGCTCACAGTAGCTATACTTAGGATACACTGAGGGTTATCTTGGCAGGAGGGCCAAGTGTACCAGTTGCAAGGACTGCAAAGTGTGGTCTAGAAAGGATCTAGAAAGGATCTATCTAGAAAGGATAGTCTTGTGCTTAAGCCACTGGTTTGGGACTCAAGAGCTGGATTTAGTTCCGGTCTCTTCCACAGATTTCCTGTGTGACCTTGGGCAAGTCAATCTGTGCCTCATTTTTCTCATCTGTAACATGTAGCTATTTCCTGCCTCTAAAGTATTGAGAGGATAAATTGATGAATGGCTGGAGTGCTCAGACACTGCAATGATGGAGTTTGAAAAGCATGTAGATAGCAGTATCAGAACTGCTGTCCATGCTCATGGTTGGAAATCACTGTTTTAAACTCCCCGATACAGTAAAACCTCCGAGTTATGAACACCTTGGGAATGGAGGTTGTTTGTAACTCTGCAATGTTTGTAACTTCAAACAAAACATTATGGATGTTCTTTCAAAAGTTTACAATTGAATATTGACTTAGTACAGCTTTGAAACTTTACTGTGCAGAAGAAAAATGCTGCTTTCTCATTTTTTAGTAGTTTAACACAGTACTGTACTATATTTGCTTTTTTGTTTATCTCTGCTGCTGCCTGATTGTGTACTTCCAGTTCCAAATGAGGTGTGTGGTTGTTCGGTCAGTTTGTAATCTGGTGTTTGTAACTCTGAGGTTCTACTGTATGGTATCTGAACATCACAAAACAAACATTTTCTTTCACAAGTATCATAGGCAAAGCTAAACCTGGGATTAGTTTTATCTGGTGAAGTGAATAGAACAGCAGTCCCACTACTGGCAATGAAACTGAAAAATTAGGTTCTGTAAGAAGGTGAAATTACTGAAAACACCTGGGAATTTGCTTCACAAAGAGAAAAATCAAAAGATAAAGTTGTTGTTGTTGTTATGGCAGTTTTTTGGCCAGGAGAACATATTTTTCTGAAAGAAGGCATTAAGAGAGTTATAACAGAAATGAAGATTCTTGACTCTGTCTATATTCAAGTAATCTATTATTGTTAGAGAGAAATTGTTACAACTCAGAATCATCATTGCTATGTTTACCTTCCATGGTAAGAAGAGTGTACAATAAGGTATGCTTTTTCTGAACTATCTTTCATGGATAACTTGAAGCCAGTGGTATTAAATGCTCACATTCAGGGGAATGCTATTTAAATCACAATAAAAGTACTCCTGGCACTTTGAAATTCCTCTACTGCAGTTCATACTGCATTTGATTATTTTTTATGGTTGGAATCTGATTAGCAGTTGTGCTGGTCATTAGGTATCCAGTCAAATTACTTTTATAGTTAAGCAGATCTTTCTAAATTGAAATAAAAGAAGTTATATGGCTACATATTTTTGAAGAGAGACTTGTCATACTGTTCTCTGCATCTTAACGTTAATGCCTTAAAAAGGGGATCTACAGGATTTTCACTAAGATTTAATGATGAAATTTCTCCAATGTATCTCTAAATAAGAAACATTAAAATGCCATTTTTGTTTTTCTTAGTAGACTGTAGTGTTTAGCTGCGTGACTCCAATAAGAACCATGGTAGGGGCTTTATAAGGTTTTTCAGGCAGTTCATGCAGCTGAAAGGGTCAGCTGGAGCCTACCTTTAAGTGTTTGGCTATGGGGCCAACATCTGTAGTTTGAGTTGGTGGTTTATTTTTATTTTTTAAGACCCCTTCAAGCATTCATTTAAGGATACTAACATTGGCCTTGCTACTTTAGAAATCCTGAGACCTGACTGAACCACACCGAGAACTGTAGTCTGAAAAATGGCAATTATTTTCCTGGAGACCAGAACTGAAAACCACAGAATAACAGAGCCTTGTTAGTTAGGACTCTGGGCAAGCTACCATCTCTCTCCTCTTTAGTGCTCTGCAAAGAGGGAAGATCATGATAAAGGGGGCCTGATTCTGATGTGAGAACTAAGACTAATCAGGGGAAAATGGTCCGGCTTTGACTAGCTGATATTCAGCCAGCATCTCAAAGATTCTAGACCCATGCTGCTTATTGAAGCAAATTTGACTCAATATCAGTTTTGTAAACTTTTAAAACTATTAAAATTAAAATCAAGGAAATATATCCCCATAACTAAGCTACCATTAATAATAATATTAAACTGAATATTAAACCAAAATCAAATCAAGGTCAAATCAACAAGTTAGTATCAATATTAGATTGGAATCAATTTAGTTAAATAGTTAGATTAATACAATAGTAAACCCTAAGAAGGAATATAAAGAGATGGCTGTTCATATATACTGATATATAAGATTCTAGGATTGTCACTTTGAAGCCTAAGATTTCTAAGCCAGGGCAAAGTGATGAAAGCAGCTACAAGCATGGTTGAGACCTTCTCTTTGTTCAGAATATCACCAGGTTGAATCATCACTGGGTTTTGTGGTCTGCTACCATCCAATTTAAGTTTCAGCTATTTTGACTTTGTGAATTACACCCATGCTATAATAAGGCATCTATGTATGCCATGCCAAGAACCCTAGATCATGATGATATCAGAGGTAAGTCAGCCAATCATTGCCCTTACTCTGCAGCTTATCTGCATGCAACAGTTTCATTGGTTGTATGAGGGAGACTGCATTACTTGACCCAACTTCCAAACCCATATGCCTAACTGCCACTCTCACAAATCAACACAAATGTCCCAGCACAAATGCCCTTAGCAGGGCCGGCTCCAGACCCCAGCGCGCCAAGCGCGCGCTTGGGGTGGCGTGCCGCGGGAGGGTGGCAGGCGTGCCTGCGGAGGGTCCGTTGGTCCCGCGGCTTCGGTGGAGCATCCGCAGGCATGCCTGCGGGAGGTCCACTGGAGCCGCGGGACCGGCGACTGCCAGAGCACCCCCCCGTGGCGTGCCTCCCTGCTTGGGGCGGCGCAATTCCTAGAGCTGCCCCTGGCCCTTAGACACAAATCAACACAATCACCAGCACACACAATAACCCCAAACTCATAAGCCCTCTCTGCAGCACATACCTCATTTGCCACCTTCACAAATCCACCCAGCTTTCCCAGCACAGCACACCTCACCCCACATGCAGAATAACTCCAAACATCACTCTGAACCCTAAAATGTCGGTGTCAGTGTGAAGTGAAAGAAACAGCTACAAGCATGATCGAGAGCGCTTTGTTTGGAATATCACAGGTTCGATCATTACTGAGATTCGCAGTTTGTTAACTGGCCAATTTTTTCAGTTCTCAGACATTTTTTGGCCTTTTTCTTTAAAGCACGTGGGCTTATGAATTGTAGCCATGCAACAACACAGGTTTTCAGCTACTAACTGGGTTGTAACCCTCAATGCAAAAATGACACCCAGCTCAATTAAATCGGTAACCTGGAGCTGATTAAATATTAATACTGAAATCAAATTATCTAATGTCTGAACCACATCAGAGACAATTACAAGCCTTCCTCTTTAGTGCCAGCTGTACTCAGCCTCCTCACTCATTCTTGCATGGTCCCCAGAGTCCCACCACAGCTGGGGACTCTCTGAATGACTGGTTTCCCCTCTTTGGGGCTTTGTGAGAATCAAAGCAGTAACAGACTTCTCAAAGAAATTTCTGAACCAGCTTTATTCCTAGACACAGCACAAGATAGATAGATAGATATAGAAAAATATCAAAACCTGCTTATAAATCCATGCCTCAGTTTCTTCACCCTGCCTGAGGGTCCTTTGGATTTTAATGTCCTTCCAGGGCAGTCAGGATTCCTCTTCTCCATCTGCCTGTGTCTGTGTTCTTATTGTGGTCTCCCCACATTTGGTGGAGAGAGGAGAGTCCTTTTATAAGGTTTCAGTACCCTCTGTCAGGTGACTCCTCTGAGTGGCTTCAAGTGCCTCATCAAGTGATTCATTGCTCAGTTAAGAACCGACCTGGGAGAACTGGTTCCTCTGGCCTGCTGTCCGTTCATTGTTCTAGGGTGTTTCCATTTAACCTGAATGGTCTTCCAGTCAACAACACTTGATTGCCCTCTAACACAGTGGGTCTCAAACTAGGGCTGCTGCTTGTACAGGGAAAGCCTCTGGGGGGCCGGGCCGGTTTGTTTACCTACTGCGTCCGCAGGTTCGGCTGATCGCGGCTCCCACTGGCCGCAGTTCGCTGCTCCAGGCCAATGAGGGCTGCAGGAAGCAGCATAGGCCAAGGGACATGCTGGCCGCCCTTCCTGCAGCCCCCATTGGCCTGGAGTGTCAAACCGCGGCCAGTGGAAGCCGCAATTGGCCAAACCTGCGGATGCGGCAGGTAAACAAACCAGCCCGGCCCGTCAGGGGCTTTCCCTGAACAAGCGGTGGCCCTAGTTTGAGAACCACTGCTCTAACACATACAGGAATCCCAGTTCAATATGGACGTTAAAGCAACAGTGAAGGCACCTTACTATTTTTGATCAAAAATTTGCTAGTGAACACCATCGGCTTTATAGTTCAATACAGATATAGACAAATCTGTCACAAATGCAAGAGTCTTTCATCTTTGCAACTCATTTTTGGAATTGGCATGATAAAGGAAAATAGATGCAATCAGTTAAGACACAAAAGTAAGATTAAGAAACAAAACCATATAATCAGGACTTCCCTGAATAAATTCCTGCTTGAACTAGCGTATCTCTTACACAAACATCCAATCTTAATCTAAGAATTTCCAGTGATGGAGAATCCACCACAACCCTTTAAATTGTTCCAGTGGTTAACTATTCTCATTGTTAAGAAGTTCTACCATTTTTCCAGTCTGAATTAGCTTAGAGTAAATACCAAAGTGAGTGCCATGGACATTTCTACTCAGAGACCTGAACAGTAGATTAGAGGGAGAATGCAAGACATACTAGTTTTTAATGCTATTATCTGCATCAGAAGTCAGTTTTTCACAAGGTATCTGTGATACCACATTTTTGCAGATATTTAAAACCGAAAATAACTGTGGGACCAAAAAGATTAAGTTTTTATTGATTTGGACTTCAGCCTCTGGTTTTACCACAATTCATAGGTTTGACGACATTAGACAGTCTCCTAATACCTTGTTATGTTGTATCATTTTAGTTGTGGTTCAGTTGCATTAACTGTAATGCCACACATTGCTCTAAGATGTCTTCAATACCTAGACTTGTCTAGGAAAGTAAATCAGGGAGTGTCTGAGAAGAGGTTCAATCTATTACTAAGTGGAGTTATATACAATCACTTGTATTTCCAAGCAGACTAGATGAAGTTCTTGTAGCAACAGTATGGATAAAGGTGATATGTCATTCTTTGGACCATGAGCTGATGGCCGTACAGTAAGCATTGCACAGTCTCTAGATGTACTAGAGATGAAATCCAGCCTTGCTGGAGGCAGGATGCTAGATTTCATGACCCAACAGTCTGATCCTGGGTTTCTCTGAAGTACCTTGCTTTGTGGATTTATTTGGGACTTTCATTGCTTTAGAGTGTTGTGGTTTAAGAACCTTAGTTTTCTTGCCTAGGAGAAAATTAAAAAAAACCAAAAAACCCGAAAGACAAGAAAAAAGAAGTTGAAATATCAAGTAATTGCTTGCAGGCAGTTTCATTTCAGTATAGGTTGCTTCGAGGATGCTTCCAGATATACTGACTTAAAAACACTTAACTTTTAGAGGGGCAAAAAGTACTGTGATCTCTCTCTCTCTCTCTTTCTCTGAGGGTTTTCAGGAAGAGATGAGTCTTTCAAAATTGTGAAGGATCTACCTCTCAGGTTCGGTTATGGTATCTGAGGCATTATTTTCTTATTTCTTTTTTTTAATTACTCAGCTGTAGCTCTGGGATACCATTTGTGTGTATGCTTTCTGCATTACTCTGAAATCACTCAGCCTGTTGTAAATTCTGAACTAAAATACCTACTACTATAGGCAACACCAAAAGTTAACTTCCTAGCAGCCAGCGATTATAGAACTGTACATACAATTTTAAGGGCTGTTGGAATGAACTTAAACAAATATCTTCACTTTTTAGGTTCTCATGTTGTGTTTTAAAATACGGTTAATTGATGTTCTAGAAAATATTCATTTTTCTCTTTCACAGGCGTACAGGTTTTCTCAGCTTCCTGAAATGGTAATGGGCTCTCCCCCACCCCCGGTTCCTCCCAGAACAGGTCCTGTGGCTGTGGCATCTCTCAGGAGGTAATTCATTGTTATTTTGTTATAGCCAAGAACTGTAAATCTCTATTGCTCTAATGAGAATGACTCCATAACTATAACTTCTAGTGGCATTTAATAGCCATCTTCCTTGTAATGAAGAGACATTAATGAAATTAAGAACTATCTGTTTTCATTTCCGGTGCTTAAATTTCAACATGGTGGAAGAAAATAAACAACAAAGGATCCCATATTCCACTATTAGCTAGTCAGTTGCCTAATAAATGTAGCAAATCTATGCTCTGATATCTCTTAAGCCATGGCTGATTCTACTTTAAAAAGACGTAATGGCATATATTGCATAAAGTAGTGGAAACTTCACACTCACTTCCTCTCCGTTTTTTTTTCTAAGTCATCCAGACCTATAGAATAGAAAATGATATGGATATATAATAAAATGGCTTTTGGAACTCTGGACTCAGTCAGGGATTTCTGACTGACTGTCGGATATTTCTTTCTCATGTTTCTCTGGCTTAATAAATGCATGTCTGTTTTCTTTACTTTTAATATATACATTTTGTTTCACCATAGCAATAAGGCATTTCTGAGCAATTATTGCCCTTTTCAGATGGATGAAGTATAACACCACCTGGGGCAAACTATGATCCTAAAGGACTGTATGCCTGCTGGCTGTTACTATGAAATTCCGTTAGAATGCCAAACACTAATGGAGCTCTTCTGATTGGCTGCCAGTGATATCATAACCTCAGGAAATGCATAGTCTCATTGCTTGGCTTATATTTGTCAGTTAAATTTCATGATGCATGGCAATTGACACATGGCATTTCTTAGGGACAAGAGTGATCTACACATAGCTCAAATCACTCAGCCTTCTGCTTTATAACACCAAGTGGTACTTATCCAGCATTGTCTGTTGTATCTTATTACTGAAATACTGTGTAACTGTATTTTTTGTGTCGCATGTCACTGGGATCCATTTTGGGGTGTTGAGTGAATGGGCTGTAGAATTGTAAAACATACTATAAAAGATAGTGGTGAAGGACAAAGGAAGTTGCTTTCTGTTGATGTTCATGCAACCAGGGATGCCACAGAAAAAGCAAATAGTTCCCTACTGTTTTTTGCTTGCAACTCCTGCCACCCTTGTTGAGGATATTGCCTATCAGTCAGAATTACCAAAGATTCTTGCTGGGTTTTTTTAATGTGCAGGTCGACATCAGATATTGGCAGCAAGACAAGAATATCTGAATCCAGTGGGACAGAGCAGGCCCAACAGCATGATCCTGCATCCTTTGCCCCAGGTGCAAGAGCTCCAGTATCTGTGGGTCCATTGGATCAGTCAGCATTGAACTACTCAGGTGAAAACGAGTGTGGTACAAACAGAAATCACCTCCACAATCTGTGTTGTATACAGATGAGTGTATGGGATATTGCAAGCACAGATTGTTATTTATGGTTATGGAGAAGGATTTATTAAATGCTTTTCTTGTTGGCTTGAGGGTCAACATAGGGTACTCTGTCTTGCCCCACTTGTCACATGCATCATTACAGGTGTAATATGATGGAAGTTATGCTTTGTTTTTAAAAACATACCAGGTACTAGCCACTTCTATAGGCAGGATGCTGCAGTAAGTAAACCAAATGAACTATGTTCCAATATGGCAGATTGCTGGCTCCTGTACTGTAGCCAGCAGTCCATCCCCGTTATATCCACTGCAATATCTGTATCACAAGAATAACTGCAGGTTCCATTTCTCTTAAAAACTGGATTTGGACACCTCTAAACTTTGTCTGGATGTTATCTTGTGACTCATCTTCCAAGTCAGGTTGTAACTGTGATCTGATATCTTCTGACTGCTCTTGGGAATCGCTAAACAAGGCTCTGAATTATTGAAGCCCAAGTCAAATGATTGTATTTACCAGGAAACCAGCGGAATTTATGGAATGGAGATTGTGTGGCTTGGTCAAGGGCCTGGGAGTTCATCAAGAGCAAGTATGGCCGCACTACTTGTTGAGTCCTGGTTTGTAGGAAGCCGTTGCGATGCAAAGCTTCTGAAACCTGTGGGAACTACAATCTGCCTGCCACTCTCCCAGCATTGCATGATTGAATGCTGTCTCTGAACAAACAATAGCAGCAACCCAGGGTTAAAATAAGGGGAGAGCAGGGGGAAATGCAGCTCCTAGCCCTCTCCTAAACACAGAGCTCCCCTGCCTCCTTGTCCAGTGCTGCTAAAAGTATAGCAAGAGCTCCCCTTCCTCCCTGACTTTTGTGGTGAGAGCTCACTGTCCTGTTTCAAATCCCCAGCAGCAGCAAATATTAACTGCCCCTTCCCCCAATTCACTGGAATGAATTATGACTTTCTGAAGTCAGATGAATTAACTTCTGACAGCAGAGGCTAGAGCAGCTGGACTCCTGTTCAAGGGAGGTAGTGTGGTCCAGTAGAGAGGGCACAGGACTAGAAGACCAGAATTCTGTTCCTAGATCCACTACTAACCTGCTGGGTGACCTTGAAAGAGTCACTTCCCCGCTCTGCCTCTGTTTCCCCTGCTACACTTTATCCGGCTCTTTTATTTAGATTGTGAACTCCTTGGGGAAGTGACTGTTTCTTATGATGTGTTTGTACAGTGCCCACTGCAACAGGGCTCCAATCTCAGCTGGGACCTATAGGTTCTATTGTGATAACATTTCCCCACATCCTCACAGAACTCTCATGTCAGAGTCTGCACCAGCTATTCCTGATTAACTTCACATGCAGCAGGACAAGAAGAAAAAAGTGGCTTAAAATGTCTTTTTGTTTGTTTGTTTTTGTTTCCAAAGCTTTGCCATTGTGGAAATACCAAAACTGTTAGTGTCCTCTGCTACAGTGCAAGTCAGAGCCTGGATTAATTATTGTTTCACTGTGTGATGCACTAAGGCCTTGGCTACACTGGTGCTTCACAGCGCTGCAACTTTCTCACTCAGGGGTGTGAAAAAACATGACCACACACACACTTCAAAGCGCTGCCGCGGGAGTGCTCCCGCGGCAGCGCTTTGGAGTTTCGAGTAACCAAGCCTTAAGAGAGAAGATTCTTGAATGACTCAGTAATCAGTTAACCTTGCTGCATAATTTAGCCCTGTTCCAACATAAACTGGGGGGACCTTGCCACCTAATGTAGGTATAGAGTGCAGCAGAGTACAAGCATCCTTGACTGTAGTGGTCAAAACAAACACGAGTCAATGGGAGCTTGAGTTTTTTGCACTTTGACCCCAGAAAGGTGCTGCTTGCAAAACAAAACACTAAGTTTCTATTGTTCCACTTGGAAAAAGAGGAAAAGAAAACAATGAATAAAAAGGTGAAATATGTTTGAGGAAATCAGGACCAAAAGAGAGACTTTCTTTCTCTCTCTTCTCCAGCACTCATTGCATTTATTTTACTCCCACGTTCTCACTAGTTTAATGCAATTCCTGTGGTCACCTCACTAGCTCTGCTCACTCCCCTCACATTGAGAGTTGCAGCTCTTTGCTGCCTCAGGCACCTTCAAGCAAAGTCTGAGCATTTCTCCGCCACATAATATTGTAACACCAGCAGGGGCGGCTCTAGGTATTTTGCTGCCCCAAGCACGGCAGGCAGGCTTGGACACAATGAATCTGGACACAATGACAGTCCTTGCACACACTGGAGCACATGGTTGACATTTTCAAGGTTGACTGAGATTTAATCACACAACTCTAATTGAGAGAGCTAAATCCCGTAGTTGGCTTCAGAACTCTGAACCCATGAGCCAAGAGCCTCCCAGAAGGGATAGGAAGAAGTGGTCCCATCCCCACTCCCTAACACACCAGGTTGCATGCAGTCAGTGGGTAATGCAAATACTTTGCTCCCTCTGTGTGTTTTGGTGCCTGACTGAGGCACAATAGTACAGAGACCAAGGGGCCATATTGTTTTGACACTATTTAGCTGGCTAACATCTGCCTGGGAAAATGGCTTCCCACTGACAAAATATAACTATTAATGAAAAGCTACAAAATTTGGCTTTCTAAATTCTAAAGACTGAGACTTTGGGTTTTGAAATTGACAAGCGTATTAGACATTGCTCCTTTAATGGTTCTGAACAGTTTGTCTCGCAGCCTCCTCAGAAGTATTAGTTATCTGCATCATATTCACCATGTACTACTGAGTATAAAAATTTGGATACCCTAAACTGCAATGTGTTGCCTGCAACTTCTGTGGAACATATGGATCTAAAAGGAAGCACTGAGGCTCAATAATTTTAAAACATTTTGAAGTATACAACATCCCACACTTTAGAGTGCCCCTTCTATATATTCTGCCTTTAGTAGGAAGTGTGTCCTGCATTGTCAACTGAGTAACATTCTTCACTTCCTTTCCTGTACTCTGGAGATTTATTGCTGTGCCGTATTAAAAGGAAAACGACATGTTTTTTCTCAGAGATGCTGCATTTCAGTAGAGGATAAAATGATCTGTGTATATTTGGTTTAAGTTTGTATGAAATGGGCTCCTTGGAAGAAATATTAAGGTATTATAAGTACTTGGAACAATTGAGTATGCTTGAGTTGTCCTAGCCTTGTCTTTCAGTGTGAGAGTAGTCGACTCCAGAATGATTTAGGGACAAAGGCATTCTACTGCTTTGATTAGATAAGTATCAGCTTTAAATATATCTATATATTGTCCCAGATCCTGATTCTGCCTGGAGCAGCACAAAGTTGCCATAATTTAGATGAAAATCCTGCCCATTAATTTGAAACTTCAGATTATATTGCAGTAAGAATTACAATAAGGTATCACACAGGATTATCATTATACACTTAGTATGTATGTTTGTTTGCCTTGCCTTAATTAGATGGTAAGCTTTTGGGGCAAAAGACATGTTTTAGTGCAGGATGGCTCCTGCCCCTTGTCTGTGCATGGTTGAGCAAGCAGCTTCTCCCCCAGCCATGCACCTCGTCTTACAATACCAGTCCCCATGTGCTCTGGGATGCACAGAGGCACTCACTCCTCTTACTCTCTCCACCCTGGCAACTCCTGGAGCAGGTACTCTGAAAAGGGAGTGGGGTAGAGGTGGGATAATGGTCCAACACTTCACTATTTGCTCCTGGAAATGGGACGGCAAACTGCAGGTAGCATTCTGTGCCAGTCGCACTGACTGGTATAAATTGCACACCACCTTGTTCAGGGAGCAGCACCAAGGTGACTGTACTTGCCTAAGACAGTATCCCCAATGCTATTCCTGCGGTGGTGAAGTTCCACACCACCCTCTGCTCACGGCTTGTGCCTAACTGCCACAATCTAGACTTGTGACTATACAGAGCAGGGTAAAGGTACAGCGCCCTATAAATCTTTCCTAACAATAATGGTCCTGGTGAGGGAAGTTAGCTGTAAAACATATCTTTCCCCTCTTTATGAGCCCTGAATTGCATTCACAATCCTTCCGGCCTAGGGCTGCATGAAGCTCCACTCCAAGCTTAATTCCTCTCCTTAATTGGGTTGAAGAGTTGTGTCAAGTGCCCCCTAGGGCACTTCCCTAGAGGCTGTAGTGCACTGGCTGAGTCTTCCCATTTCTGAGCGTACCACTGCCGCAATACTCCAAGCATCTACCAGTCCTGGCAGCATCACATTCTTTAAAAGTCTGTTTAAAAACAGAGGCTGAGGTGGGCCGTCAGAAGAGATTGTATGTCATCGTTGTAAACGACACTCCGGAAGACTGTTTTTTTTATGTCAACAAAATAGGTGGGACTAGTTATTCTCTTAAAAAACAATACACTAGGTGAAGTGTATTTTCCTCTGGGAGATGTGCTAAGCACCATCTTGGCCTTGGCCAGTTTCTCTCCCACAGAAAGAACTCTACATCTGCTATCTTTGCTTGCTCCTCTCCAGCTTAGCAGGGCTCTTCTTAAACCCCTCGCTGGAAGCCTCCTTCCAGCTCTAGGTGTCTTATTTTTAGCTACCGGTAATTTCCTGTCTTGTGTCGAGGCTTGTGTGCCCTGTTACACTAGTCTTTTGTAATGACTTTTAGCTTTAATAGAAATCAGTTATTTGAGAATGGGTCTGATCCTGAGGTGTCTTCTTTGGGCCTACAAAGACAAAATATGTGTGTCAGCTGGGAGAAGGGGCAAAAGTAGTGAAAATCCAGCACAAAGAGACCTCTGCTTCCTCATGAATACTTAGTCCTGCCATGAGTGCAGGGGATTGGACTAGATGACCTTTCGAGGTCCCTTTCTGTTCTACAATTCTATGATTCTATGAATGTTGTAGACAGATATTGGAGGCAGGTCATGAGATAATGAGTGTACTAAGGGCATGACCACCAACCCATGTAGGAAGGGAGAAGCTAGCCATATCCACTACGTATCCCTGAGCTCCCCTCCTTCTGACACAGCTATGATACATACTTTCTAAGATGACTTTACAAATACACCTCACTCCTGATCTGCAATGTACAGTCCTTAGCTTCTCTAATATGCTGTGCCTTTTTAGAAAAGGGCTCTGTGCAACTGATAGGAGCGATCGTATTCTAGTTTGATGTTATCAACATTCTCACACAGACTCATTGTCTCTCCTCAGGCTGCTTCAGGTATGCTTTGTAATGATCCTCTAGGTTTATAGCTAAGATTATCAACTATTAATCATCTCTACCCTATTGCTTAATAGGAAATACAGTACCAGCAGTGTTTGCCATACCAGCAACAAATCGACCTGGATTCACAGGCTATTTCATCCCAACACCACCCACAGCATACAGGAACCAAGCCTGGATGCCCTATGCTGGAGATAATGAATTACCAGGGCAATGGGCAGACTCGGTAAGTGTTCTTGTTTTTCTCTATAATAATGTTATATGATTTACACATAGAGGGCATAAGTGGCACAAAGTGAACGTAAAGAGGGTGGAAATTTGGACAGGAGAATTTCCCTGTGTAAGGAGAATCTTCAGCAATGTAAAGCTAGTAGAGATGTCATAGAAATGGGAAAGAGGAAACAGGCTGGGGAAATGCCAGAGACAGGGTGGGAGGGAGAACCTAGCTCCACTGCACCTGATCCCTCACTGGGGGCTCTAACTTCTGCTTGAACAGGGCAGCTGAGGGATTGGGAAGCCACAACTGGCTCCCTATAGCCACCATTCTCCACTGTGTCTGATTGTAGCTCAGAGGCAGTGGAGAACGGTGACTGTTAACTTTACATATAACATGCAAATAGCTAACTGTCTTATATCAAACTGTATTGGGATCAAGTCAGCAAAAAGCCACCAGTCCATTTATGTGGAGCAACCTGCACTAAAGGGCTTTTGACACGAGGTGTGTATTGCAAAGATTCAAGGGAACCTTGGCCATGCCTATGCCCTTTGTTCCAGTCACAGGCACAGGATGTGGCACAGGAGCTGCTATGGTGGATCCTTACTCACTTAGTATCCCCCCAGGCAAGGAGAATGGCACAAAACAGCCAGGGCATTGCCTGGGATTGAAGGCATTTATACTATCATGAGACAGATGTGGTATAAGAATCTCACATTTTTTAAAAAGCTTTGTGGAAGAATTGTATTTTGGGGAGAAATTTGAAGAGGAGCAAGAGGTCAGCTCATGAAAGGATGGGAATGTTTCACTAGCATGGGTGAGAGTGTGAAGATGAGACTGGGAGGAGGATACCAAAATGGAGCATGAGAGAAGTTTTAATTTCCCCTACTGGTAAAAAGTAGAATGTTTTTATAATAAAGACTGAAAAAAGACTAGGCTTTCTGTTGCTCAGTTAAGCCTGAGAGTAAGTAACTGAAGGATACTTAAAATCAGAACAGATAGTGTTCAGTAAAAGTAAAATAAATTGTTTTATTATTAGCTGTTTGTACTGTAGCCTGTGGTCATTACAGGGTTAACTCATGCTCTAGATATGTGAGCACAAATTTATTATAATATTTAGTGTGACAGTCCACAGTCTAAGTAGCTTTGTAGTACAGTACAAGAGACAGCTATATTCCAAAGAAATACAAAGTTCTTAAGGTGAACTTGAGTAGTTTTTCATATTTAAAACCATTTCTCACAATTAGATTTTGTTTTCCCTCTTTCCTGTAAAGTGACTTTTTAAAAATGGTAACTTCTTCCTCAACAAATCTGCTCCCTTTGTGGATTCAGTTTACTCCTGTTACTGCAGAACCAGCTCAGCTATAACAGAGAAGGAGATGGATTCAATTTCCTCTTGTATATCAATAGAATTGTTTAGTTAATTGCCATTGCAGGGCCAATAAGTTACCCCATGCAACTTTACTGGAAACAAAGTGGTATTGCTTAGGACTCCATTTGGCCTATCAGACCTTTATTAATGCTGCATGAGAAGGAAAGAACCCAGCTGGACTCTGATTCCAGGTTGAATTTGTAGCACAGGCCATTAGAAAAAGTATCTTCTCAAAAGGAGTCCTTGAGATATGATGCCCTTTGGTGTCATTTTTAGAGTCCCTTTTCAGAGGAGAATTTTAGTTGTTAATTTGTGGTAAACCTGGTTTGTAACCCTACTGGCTCTTTCAAATTCAGTAGGCCCCTTGGAACTATACCAATAAGTTTAGACTTCTACTTTGAAGCGCATAGGTGAAGTATTTAATTTTTACCTCTTTGCTCCATATGGTCCTACTTTCTGTCTATAGCCCAAGGAAGTGATGGCCAGATCTTATTTGCCAAGAAATGGGGACTGACAACTCTGAAGAAGGTGAATGGAGCTGGAGGGAAACTCCAGCCTGCCATTCCTTCCTTTGGAAGGGGATACACTCTGGTAAGGCCAGAGAGCCCGGTGGGGAGTGGAGGGGAAGGGTCATAGGACCGGTATTGGAGCAGCTGCTACATGCAGTAGTTCCCATCTTTGTATATGAGGAAGCAGCGAGGAAGAATTTTTTTGGGGGGAGGAGGGGCTCCCAAAAGAACATTGTGGCAGGAGGAGGTATGAATCCCTCTCCTAGAGGAGAAGGCAGCAGATTTCCTTCAGCTACATTTACCCGCCAGAGCTTTTAGCCCCTACCTCCTGGTAAACAGGGGACCGGCATCTCCTTATGAGCCCATAGCCAGGAAGTAGGGTTACTTAGTAGGCAAGGGAAAGAAAAGAAAAAATGGGGGAAAATATCCTTTTTTCTTTTAAAACCACGATCCTGCCCCCAAATGCTTTATATCATGCCCAGGGACCTCCTGAATCTGAAAATTGTCACTGTGGAATAGAATCACAATATTGCCAATTCAATATGTTAAAAAATCATGAATTGGTCCTCAAAATCATGAAATTAAAAAGAAAACATTTGGAGTTTTTTCTCTGTCTTCTGGTTTGTGAGCCTTTAGAATGCTTTTGGGACTTGTTTCCATGCTTTCTTTCTGAAACCATGAGGGTTAGAACCTTACTTTTAAAAAAATGAAAACTGAGATTCTCCACTAATCACATGCCTCCTGGAGCCGGGGCTTTAAAAAATACCAAATATTGGTGAAATTGTGAGAATTTACTTTAAGCTTCATTTACTTTAATGCACTACTTTCTCAAAGAAAAGCAAAGATTTGAAGCTTTATATTTGGTGGAGGAAGGGAAATGTATCTGGTGGGGTTATGATCATCCAAGCAAATCTTCAGTTGCTGCTGAGTAAAAGCAGTAAAATAGTGACCTCTAGTGGTTTTTATATATTGTTCAATATGAATGTTTTCTATGTGATCAGTCCAATTCTGTACTTAAAAGGGGTGCAGCCTCTTGGCGGTATTTAAATACCACTTCCATCTAGTACTCAGGCAAATACTATTCCTGGTGGATTTTAAATTTTGTGCATCAAGTAGATGGAAATGCCCTGAATCTTGTGGAGCATATGTAATATGAAGGACCGGATTTTCAAAGATAGTTAGGTGCCTAAAGATGCAAAGAGGCATCTGATGGGATTTTCAAAAGGCCCTAAGCAGTTAGGCACCTAACTCCTATTGATTTCAATAGGAGTTTGTCCCCCCCTCCACCTGTTTAGGTGCTTTTCAAAATCCCACGGGTGCCTATTTGCAACTTTAGACACCTAATATCTTTGAAAATTCATCCCTTAGTGACCAGATTTTCAGAAGTTCAGTGCCTGGGAGCTCCCATTTATCACCTGAATAAAATGGCCACATTTCCAAAGGTGCTCAGCTATCAATGGTTTACCCAACAGCTCTGACTGTTCTCCGTGGAAGCTGCTGAGTGCTGAACACTGGAAAATATGGCGACTTCATTTAGATGCTTAAATGGGAACTAAATTCATTTGAAAATCTGGCCCCATGTCCTTTTCTAATGAAAAGAAAAAGAATTATCAGGCTATCTTTTCTATGCTTATGCATTTTAATGGCTTTTCTATTGATTTATGATGACCATAGGATATTGTGCAAATCACTCCAAATCTGAAAATCAGTGAGATTTCTTTTCATTTTTTCTAATTGGATTTAAAATGGTTACTCTGTATCAGTAAACTCTTTCTCGGGTAAAATTACTTTGTCTAATTAAGAAAATGAACCACAACTTTAAATACAGTGGCTTAAAACATCCCTTAAAATTAAATGCTGTTGTTTCTTTACCAATTTGCAAAACAAATAAAATTAGTTAGAAGCTGAGTTCTAAAACTTCCTCAAATTCAGTTTAGAGCTTGCCATTGTGGATCAGAATGTTGCACCAGCAACATTTAGTATCCCATAGGGATGAAAGGTCTGATTCCTCACTGGTACTCTAGTTTAAGCCACTGAAACACCACTGAAATCAATGGAGTTAGGGCAAAGTAAAACTGAAGTGTAACTGTGGCATATCTGGTCCAATGTGGGAATAAAATCTTTCAATTACCTTTATTTCTGATTGACACAATGGACCATATTCATCTCTTGTATAATTGCATTTGAGTTAAGAGTTCCACCACGGTTGAATTTGGCCATAAAACCTGATGTTTCAGAGAAGTCAAAGCTCCTTGTCCAATAAAGCACATAGCCAGCAACCTGTGGCTCTGGAGCCGCATGCGGCTCTTCAGAAGTTAATATGTGGCTCCTTGTATAGGCACTGACTCTCGGGCTGGAGCTACAGGTGCCAACTTTCCAATGTGCTGGGGGGTGCTCATTGCTTAACCCCGGCTCTGCCACAGGCCCTGCCCCCTCCCCTGAGTATTCTGTGCTGTTGCTCCTCCCCCTTCCCCCCCGAGTCTCTTGCATGCCGCAAAACAGCTGATTGGGAGGTGCAGGGAGGGAGGGGGAGGTGTTGATCGGCAGGGCTGCCAGTGGGTGGGAGGCACTGGGAGTGGGGTGGGGGAGCTGATGGCATATTACTGTGGCTCTTTGGCAGTGCACATTGGTAAATTCTGGCTCCTTATCAGGCTCAGGTTGGCCACCCCTGGTATAGGGGATATAGAGAGAAGGGACTTTCTTCCCAATTTTAGCAGACAGGTTGAACACTTCGTTTTTCCCCTTAGTAAATGGTGAGGCAGCTCTTTAATGCTGAACTCATAAACTCATAGTCTTTAAGGTCAGAAGGGACCATCATGATCATCTAGTCTGACCTCCTGCACATTGCAGGCCACAGAATCTCACCCACCCAGTCCTGTAATAGACCCGTAACCTCTGGCTGAGTTACTGAAGTCCTCAAATTATGATTTAAAGACTTCAAGTTACAGAGAATCCACCATTTACACTCGTTTAAACCTGCAAGTGACCCAGATAGCCTGTCTCTAATGCTATGTCCACTGTCAGTTTTTATTGGGAGCTTTAAGACTCAGAACCTGGCTGTTTGCTTCATGTGGATTAGATAGTGGTGCTTCAAGCCAGCAAACTCTTTTCTTCTTCCCTTGGCTTTTTAAGTATAATTTATGCCTTAGATATTTTTCAGAATACTGTGATAAATCTGCGTATTGAAATCAGCTATAGGAAAGCAAAGAATCATACAAAATAATAAAGGGACACTCTTTCAACAAGGCATCTATCTGCCCTTGTAGTGGTGATTAGTTTAGCATGTAGAGTTTTTTTTCCTCTGCAAAGAGAATTTGTTCACACAATTTGGATAGCTGGGAACTTAACTCTGGTTGTTGCTTACAAACAGCACATACAAAAATGTACAGAGTGAAGTGGCACTATGAGTATGAAGTCTGCTTTCTGTTAATGTGGCCCCAAGAGGCATATGTTCATTTGGATCCGACTGCAGGGAGTTCTCTGGAGTGTTAGATTACGTAATAGGTGACCTGAAGGCCAGCTATTTTGTGTGATTGCTCTCTTCCATAGGTTCCACTCCCTGGTTACATAGAGGCTTATCCACGATCACGCTACCAACATAACTCTCCTTCAAGACTTCCCCGCCAGTACAGTCAGCCAGCAAACATGCATCCTAGTCTGGAACAGGCTCCGTTGCCTTCTACTGCAGCTTCTCAGCATAGCCTCTCAGAAGCCGACCCTTCTGACACACCTCTTACCAACATTTCTACAGCTGCTCTAGTGAAGGCAATAAGAGAGGAAGTTGCTAAACTGGCCAAGAAACAAACAGACATGTTTGAGTTTCAGGTCTAATACCTTTGTGCACAGTGTTTGTATCACATACCTTGTTGTAGCCAAGGAAGTAAGTCTTAATTTTCAGTTTAAAAACTTGCTGCAACTTGTGCCAGAGTGATGGCATTTTTCTCCTGAAAGATTAACACTAGGTTATTGTGAAATGGAATGAAATAGAACAAGAGGACTTGAAGATATGGACTCTGTTTGTTTGCTGGATAAGGAGATGCTGCCAGGCAACTCTTTAATACTGATAAGTTCTATTTATGATATGCAATTGTTTGTCACTTAGCTCTTGTCCTATGAGCCCTTTGTCACTAGGATGCTATTAAACATATGTCTGTGTAATACTACAGTCTATTAAGAATCAGGGGCACAAAAGTAGAACTGTCTAAAATAACTTCTGCATGTCAATTTTATTTCTGTGATTAAAGAAGAAAATACAGTAGTACCGAGTAAACTAAAGGCCATAAATCTTCTATGGTAGAGATCATATTAATAGTTCATTACAAAATAATCAGGGCTGAATGCAGCAAAGCAACATCAGTCCTTTCCTTCGAGAGACCACATTCAAACCACAAGAATTTGATGTGAATAAGTAATATAAACAATGTACCCTGTAAATAGTCCCAGCAAAGGCCAGAAAGAAGAGAAGACTGTGAAGAGAGTTAATTGTATTGGGGTAATTGGTGGCTTCAGTGGTCACTAATGCCACTGTTGAGTTACAGAGAATGTGTTTACAATATTAAGAGAGCCTATGCTGCACGATGGGAAGGAAGATTAACAAAGGAAGTGGGTGCTGAAAGCTTTCAGAAACCCACAAATGAAAAATGGTTATTTGAGTTTTGCCCTACATTCAAGAGGTATTCATTCTGAATGCATTGTGAAGCTGGTAAATTTGAGAACCTTGAGCAAATCTATCCAGCCTGGAATAATGAATACACCTGCTTTGACAAGAAGACCTCTATTTAACATAGTGCTTTGTACTCTTTCTTGAACAATGACATCTAGTAAAGTGATGCCAGAGAATGCTACCTGAAGCTGTGATTGACTTTGATTACACTGGAGCAATGAATACACGAACTCTAGAATTCTCAGTCTCTGTAGGAAATTCTGATTGTAGAGGACCTGTTGATTACATTAAAGTGTAAATAAGTAAACAAGTATGTGGATTTAACAAAATATTATTGTTCTGTGAAAAAGGGGGGGTATTTGCTGAACCTACGATGACTGTAGACTGCTCAAGATAAGGTTATACTGCACTGTTATATGAATCCAATCTCCACAAAACCCTAACCAGCTGAATTTGACAGTATTCATCTTTTGCAGTCTCACACAAAATAGTTAGGAGATTATGCAAAATACTTCCAGTTCCTTCAGTAATAATTTAGCTTTGGGAACTGAAGTTGCTTATGGGATGCTGTGTTCTGGGCATGTTTGGCTAGTGAAGTTAAAGGTAATGTTGTTCATCCTGTTAATTTATTCAGCTTCAGATGCATATGCTATTTTATCTGGTCATTCCATTTTCGTAATGAGTTTCTTTGGTCTTTACTGAGGTGAGAACAGGAGCTTGGTTTAGCTTTATGGCTATTTGAAAAAAACTGACTGGACAGGA
The DNA here is from genome assembly GCF_016161935.1 of Mauremys reevesii. NCBI lineage: Eukaryota > Metazoa > Chordata > Testudines > Geoemydidae > Mauremys > Mauremys reevesii. The sequence continues at coordinate 93,030,452 of NC_052626.1, forward strand.
AAAGAAAAGATTGGAATGAGGTGTTGAAATTGTTGAAGCACAAACTTTTAAAACAGAGCTATTTTTTCAAAAAAATAAAATTAAAAAAACTCATTCCAGATAGTGATGCATAGCCACCCTGGAAGAAACAGATGTCTCTTGCTCTAAAGACCTTAACTATTAAAAGATTTTGGAATGCTAGTTGATCTTTAAACAAATGTGAAATTTCATTTTTGTTACTTAATTAGATATAAATGAAATGTATTTTTGTAATCTCTATGTAAATATATGCTGTATATTTATACACGTGACCAATCTATTATAGACAGAAAATTACCATTAACCAATTGCAAAAAAGGGAAAAATCTTGAGCAACTTATTGGTGAAGATTGATACCTGATGCTTAGCGTACACAAATAGGCAGTTGGATAACTTGAATGAACAAAACACCAAAGAAACTCAGCCTTTCATATAAATATGAGTCTAATGACGACAGACTGGTGTCTCAGTTCCCTATTAACCAACTAATACTAATCTCATGAGTGTAACACAATGCATCCAAATGTCTTTTTGTGTTAATTTCTGTCTCCCTGAAAATATTGCATTTGAAAGTGAAGGCTTATAAATACTGGGCCAAATTCAGTTTGCCATAAACAGGACTAATTCCCATTGGCTTCAGTAGGAACTGCACTCTCTCACACCAGGGCTGAATTTGTCTGTTAGGCCTTATCTACATGCAAGTTTCACCAGTATAAATTTCATTTAAATTTTAGCTTAGCATCCTCCTAGACAGTGCCGGCTCCAGACACCAGCTTATCAAGCAGGTGCTTGGGGCGGCAACTCTGGAGCGGGGTGGCACTTTCAGGTATTCGGCGGCAATTTGGCTGAGGGTCCCTCACTCCCGCTCGGAACGAAGGACCTCCCGCTGAATTGCCACAGATCACGATCGCGGCTTTTTTTTTTTTTCTTTTTTTGGCTGCTTGGGGCGGCAAAACCCCTGGAGCCGGCCCTGCTCCTAGAGAGACAAAACTATAATGGCAAAGTTAAATCGACTCCCCCACCCCCCAGCACCTGGGGAAGAACTGTTAGATATCCAAAGTTAATTCTGTTTGGAATTGTATTGAAGATGTGCTATCTGTTGCAAAATTCTCTGATTTACTTAGAAAAACACTGTGGTGCACTTTATTCACAGATGAAATTTAATTTCTTCATTCATAATGGCTTTTTATCTTGTTTATAACATCATTTTGCAGTTTTTAAAAGAACTACAGAAAAAGGTTATATGAAGACAGTAAGGACATTCCTGGAAAGAAAAATCATGTTATAATTATGCTATCTGAGCACAATGCAATGACACAGTTAAAATACAGTGTACAAATAATTTGTAATATAATAAACATTTTGTATGCCAGCAGTTGCAATATAGTTTTTCAACAGTGATTTAAAAGAAGGAAGTAGACCGTGACCTACCAGTTAGAGTTGCAGTCTCATCAGAAGTATGTTGATGCCATTTTTACTGGAAAAGACCTAGCCTGAAAGTGACTTCGCAGATCTGCACGAATTTTTAACATTCTGTTAAATAGCATTTCCATGTTAGCATTTTAGGATTTTGTTTCTAAGAAGTGATGATATCCTTATCAATGTCTTGTCTTCAGATGTGTAAATCATTAGTAAAAAAAGAAAAATCTCTTCAAATTGAAAAATAATTCTGAACTGCATTACAGTATGTGGGCTATAACACTCAATCTGTCTCTAATATGCGTTCTTTGTAATTAATTGTAGAACAGTAACTTGAGGTGGGTAAGGGGGAGTGATTTGTTAAATAGTCTTTTTTTTTTCTGAGGGAACCAATTTATCTGGGTTTTGTGAGAAGTCTGAACACAGTAGAAATGTGAACAGTATTTGTGTCTTGTCATGTCTCTGTAGCGTTGCATGGAAATCCTATTGACTCTGTAAAAATGGGGAATGGATCCTAAAGAACCAGAGCGTTCTTGTGCATGTAAAATAGCTTCAGAGTAGCCGTGGCCACAAAATGGTTAGGGAGAGAACATGTTCAATATAATATCAAAAATAAGAGTATCTATGCAGTCTGGGATCTGTAGGTCCCTTTGGGCATGGTGATTCCTGAAGATCAGAAAATTCTGGGGTTACAGCAGCTTCACTGCTTTTCATTGCTGAGGATCACTGAATATCCAATTAACAGAGGGAAATGATATCCATTATACCCCATACTATCCCAAAATAGCCTATGAATTAAAGCCTCCAATTACTGCTATTTTCTATGGCCACAATAAGCCATATTTATTCTTGGTACAACTCCATGTGAGGCAATGGAATTACATCAGGCTTCTGTTTGGCAGAATGGCTTCTAGTTACCAAGAGTGTGCTTGACATGACATGTATAATGTGTACCAACATGTTACATGTCACTCTAATATATTTTGAATGTATCTGAATGTAAAATTAAAAAAGCAGTATCATACAGTGCACTTGTTATAATACGGTAGCGATCAAATGGATTTTAACCCACTTGTGCACTGATATACTGTAGCCTTATTATAGGGATGGTGGCATTTCACCCTCATTGTAGTCACACTGCACTGGTCTAAATGCCTGCAAAAGCACAAGGCAGTGGTGGGGGTAGGTTCATTGAGTTCAGTGTTGATGGCTCGTCTAAGTGTTCGCAGGGTAACAGCCTTAATGTACACCATGGAACCCTAAAGAATCCCTAGGGCTGCATGGATAAAACTGTAGGAGGAATCAGGCACATTGACTGCACCAGGATTTTTGCCTTGATAGGGACTGCATTTCTGGGCCTGAAGAACTGTTGCAGTAGAGTGCAATGGGTCCAAAATACAAAGGGGAAAATATCTCTCGCACAGAAATACCATGTATTCTAAGCATTCAAATATATTTGTACACACAGTATACTGACCTGTCTCCAGTCTGTTGGATCAAATACTATTCCCACTACCCCGCATGCCTTTTCTTTTTTTAACATGTTTGTGCCAAAATACAGACTTTGGAGTAAATAATACACATTGTTCAAAATATGTGTGGAACCATATCCTTTGTAACCAATCCTCGGCAATGGCTCCAAAAGAAAATTATTGGTGTGTTGAGCAATTCTATCAAATGGGTGAGAGTTCAAAGTGAAATGTATATCAGCATTTGTGTTAGGAGCATAATGTTATTTACAGATAGTATTTTGTGTGTAAATGTCATAGCACTGCCAAACAGTGCCAATATAGCTAATGGTCAATCACAATTTATCTGCCAAACTCTCTCTTTCAGGGGTTTAATCCTTGGTCAAAATAAACCTTTGCTCTGGGCAGCAGCTTGATTCTTGAACTGTGGGCCCAAGAGGGAGATATTGTTTTGCCAATTTATGTATGGATGAGGTTATGTTTTTCCATGTTTTTTAAATTGTAGGAGTGCAGAAACAGAACAACAGATTTCCTTGATTTGAATGCTTTTTGGAACCCAACATATCTAATCTGACCAAACAATACAAAAGCCTTGCTTGTGAAATGAGATTTATAAATCTTTAGCTCACCATATGTACTGGGTGCTCATTTGCTATTTTAAAAAATGAATTTTAACAAAGATGACCAAGTAATTGGTTTTTGAAAATCATCCCTAGCTACCACTGCAAGGGCTCTGCTGGGAAATGACACAAACCTAATTCTGGGCTTAACTCTGTTCTCACTTGCACCAGGGAAAATCTGAAGTAACTCCACAGAAATTAATAGGTCAGATCCTTCTCTCCTGCCCCAGTATAGTGGCTTTGTACTGCTGAGGCAGTGCCAAGCAGTTAGAAAACTACCCTAAAGACCAGGGCCGGCTTTAGGCCGATTCCCTGGAATTGGGCCCCACGCCTAAGAGGGCCCTGCACTTTAGGCGCCTTTTTAATTTTTTTTTTTTTTTACATACCCGGCAGCACTCTGGGTCTTCGGCGGCACTTAGGCAGCGGGGGGTCCCTCACTCGCTCCGGGTCTTTGGTGGCATTTCAGTGGTGGGGGGTCTGGAGTGAGTGAAGGACCCCTCACCGCCGAAGACCCAGACCGCCACCAGGTATTCGAATAGCGCCCTACAGTTCCTAAAGACGCAGCTGGTGAGGTCCCTTGTACAGGGAATCCTCATACGGCATAAAGCCAGTGTAGCATAGATGCCTTGTTGGTGGTGGGACAGGTGCTGATGGGGCCACGACTAGGCGAACTGGAGTGTGCTCTGTTACAGCTGCTTATCATTAGCCATTACAAGCAGATGTGAATTAAAGCAACCCTTAGGCTACCAGCCAGCCAGCCTGCCTCATAATCATGGGGCAGAAATGTAGTTTAGCACCAGATTTTTAGAAATATTTAGGCACCTAAATTTAGTATTTAGAAGAAAATAGGTGCCCAGTGGGATTTTCAAAAGTCAATAGGTGCCTAATCCCCATTGAAGCACCTAGGTGTTTTTAAAATCCCACCAGGTGTCTATCTGCAGCTTTAGGCATCTAAATACCTTTAAAAGTCTGACCCTCAGAGCCATCTTTGCTACATTGAGCTCCCCGCAGGCATGGCAGAGGCTTTAGCCCCAAGCAGTTGGGTAAAGCTGGTGAAAGAATCAGGCCCAGAGCTGCTAGTTTATCAAGTATATAATATCTGGTTTGACTATGGTTTAAATACAATACAGAGATATTGTATGAAACCTTACATTGGGTCAAAATAATGCTTGTTTTTAAAAGTGCCTGAATATAGTTTTCAACACTCGACTGTCAGTTCCCAAGGAGCAGTTTCAACCTATTATAGTCTATAAATAATTAATAACTGTATAGATATACATTTACATAGTAGACAATAAAGGCTGCAAAGGAGTGTAAATGGTACAGAAAATTGTCTCCACTGAGTGACATATTTACAAAGCAGATCAAATATTCAAGGATATGCCTTAGTTTGTTGTGGCTGAATGCATTTCTGTTCCCCGTAAACTATTCTCAAAACACCGTGGCATACAATGTCATCATTTAAAGTCACACACCTGTGGCATGGAGCACTGGATTTAGCAGACTCCAATGGGACCACATGAAAAGTGCCTGTGTACATGACTTTTTTTAAACAGCTCCTTCTGACATATGCTCCTAGGCGCAATTAAATGACTTAAATTTTCAGAAATGGATATTTTAGTGTAGATCACATGGACCAGCAAAATAATGCAGCTTATGCCAGCTGATTGACCAGGACGTAAGAAGCCTGTCACCACTGTAAAATAGCAAGTGGCAGGATCTCTTGATTCCTGTAGTGCATGGGCTCACAGGAAATGTGGGTTAACCATACATTAGAAAGTGGCAGCACTATTGGTTTGAATAGAGCTGTTTAAAAGCAGTTTTATGTACTTTTTTTTAGTGGCGAATTTGTTCCTTTCTTGTTTTCTTTTTAAAAAAACCCTCAGAAACAGGAAAAATCTGAGTGTAGGTAAATTCTGGGTGTACACGCTGTCTTTGGCCTTGTCTATATTCTGAACTGTGCAAAGTGCAAGAAACCATCCAAAATTAGTTTCCATAGAACTTTGCATGCCACAAAGACTGCAAATACTTAGTTTTTTTTCTTCTGATTTGTGCATTCAGCCCTTAGTTAGTATAGTACCAGAAACACAGTAGCATCATTGAGAATAACAGTAGTGTCCAAAACTCAAAACCAAGATGGAGCTAGCCTTTGAATGTGAATGATAGGTCAGAATTAAACAATGCAGCACCGTTAGCCCAACTTCAAGTAACATTTTCGCTATGGTTGAATTGGTCTCCTAAAAAAACAAAATGGATACAGCATCAAAGGTTCTTCAACGTTTTGCTTGATTTAACACTTTACCTGCTGTATACATATATTTTATGATTCCGCTTTCACACCAGTGTAAATCAAAAGTAACTTCATTTAGAACACTGGTATAAAACTGGTGTGACAGGAGAATCAGGCCACAAAGGTAATGTGTATATATTAATTAACTGCTGTGATATTCCATAGATCAGTGTCTTGTTTGCTGAAGCTTGCTGATGACGTGATAGAAAATGCATTAAAAGACACAAATATATTTCCCTTCTTCCATTGAAGCCATTGTCAAAATTCCCCTAGATTTTTCAAGGGAGCAGGAGTGAGCCCTTATTTCCATCCATTTATTAAGTTGCACAAGTATCATGTTGTTTAAAGAGAGGATGGATGGTCCTGTAGTTAAAACACAGGTTTGGGATTTGGGAGACCCAAGGTCTGTTCCTGTCTTTTCTACAGACTCCTGTGTGACATTGAATAAATAATTTACCCTTGCTAAGCATCAGCTTCTCTATCTGTGAAATGGGGGGTAATAATATTGCCTTGTATCTCAGGTGTGTTGTGAGGTGTAATTCACTAATATTGGTTAGGTATTTTGAGATCCCTGGGTGGAAGCTGTTATAATAGTACAGAATGTTTATTGTTGTGGATTTTTTCAACTGTACAGGAGTCTCCAAATTACCAGATGTTTTAAAAACATTGGAAAATGCAGTTATTTAAAGGGAAAAACTCCACCTGAGGCTATTCTCATATTTGCTAAGAAGCCTTTCCAGTATTAGCTTCTAAATTTTAGAAGATTTTCCTAAAATAGAATATTAACTACAAAAATTGCTTCCTGTTCCATGCAAATCAGCTCACTTTTCAATTAAAATGTATTTTTGCATCTTTGAATTATCAAAAGGACTAACCCTGCATATGATGAAAATAGTCATTTTATCTTTGTTCACAGCATGATTCCTCTTCACTGTAACAAGTTGTGTAAATGAAAATTGTTCATGACTTCTCAAGCATATTTGCCCATTTTCAAAAGGGCAAATTAGAGATTTCTGAAATCAAGAAAAGTTGCATAATTAAGAGTTTCAGCAGCAATTTGTAAGACAAAGTCTGGAGACTAAATTGAAGGAGAATAATGAATATTAATACCATACTATGCAATTACAATGAAATATCCAGGAATTGTATCCTTTTTTATTAAAAACATGACGTACTAATGCTACAATTATACATATCATTGACAAATAACCAGTTAACATGTTTGGGCCATTACAAATGGATTTGTTTTCATTCTGAATTGTAGAGTGATTACAGAATAGAAGCATATGCTTTCATAGAATTTGTTTTTAGTATTAGTTGATTTTGCTTAGTTGAAGTTGTATATGTTCTTTCTTGGCAATTTTGGCAAATTAAATAAAACATCTTAAAACATGCTTTGCTAACTGGTGGTTGTTCCTGATGTGTCCTTTCCAATAGACGAGCTGCTCTGGCTGCTTGCTGGAGATTGTATATTACTCATCATTATAGTGGAGCATGCCTTACTTTTCTCCTTTTGATTACTGTTTTCCTTTCTGTCTCACCCCCAGAGTAAAGCATGTAACTGAAACAGTTATTTGCAGCATTTGATATGATCTTTTGAAATATGCTGCCGTACAGTTTAATGGTGATCATACAGCTCTCTTGGAATCACTAGAGATTCCAAGGGTGTGGAGTGACCTCCTGAGGCCCTGATGCTCCCCTCACATGTAAAAACTTGAGTGAGGGAGCTTTGCTCTTCCCTCCAAGGAGAAGGTGTGTGAAGCCTTGAAGTGTGGGGCAGGAGCACAAACAGCAAGCATCACAGAATTTAGGGATGACTTGTAGATCCCAAGTCTCCTATCTGGAGTTTCCTTGTCAACTTGGGATCTTTGTTGCAACTGGCCACTTCCCTTATATCTGTGCACATTACGCCTTTCAGACAGGGGCAGAAGCGGCAGAGGAAAGTCATTTACTCTTGCCTAGATTTCTTTTCTTGAAGGGAGCATGCAGTAAAGAGGGGTTGTTGCCTGATAATATTTCCTTCCCACTCCTTTTCTGGGACTCTTGACATTGTTGTTCTATGCAGGTGGTGTAGCCATATTGTCCCAGAATATTATAGAGACAAGGGGGGGCTGATATAATTGTTTTTATTGGACCAACTTCTATTAGAGAGAGAGGCTTTTGAGCTTACACAGAGCTCTTCTTTGGGTTTGGGAAACTAACTCAAAGTGTCACTGCTTAGTACAATATCAGATGGGTAGCCGTGTTAGTCTGGATCTGTAAAAGCAGCAAAGAGTTCTGTTGCACCTTATAGACTAACAAACAGTTAGTACTGTTAGTACTAATCACATCAGCCATGCCATCAGGGGCTCTTCACCTGCACATCTACCACTGTGATATGTGCCAGCAATGCCCCTCTGCCATGTACATTGGCCAAACCGGACAGTCTCTACGCAAAAGAATAAATGGACACAAATCTGACATCAGGAATCATAACATTCAAGAACCAGTGGGAGAACACTTCAACCTCTCTAACCACTCAGTGACAGACTTGAAGGTGGCAATTTTGCAACAAAAAAACTTCAAAAACAGACTTCAAAGAGAGACTGCTGAACTCGAATTAATATGCAAATTAGATACAATTAACTCAGGCTTAAACAGAGACTGGGAATGGTTGGGTCATTACACTAATTGAATCTATTTCCCTATGTTAAGTTCTCCTCACACCTCCTATGGTCATCTTAATTATCACTTCAAAAGGTTTTTTTTCTCCTGCTGATGATAGCTCATCTCAATTGATTAGACTCTTCCTGTTGGTATGCATACTTCCACCTTTTCATGTTCTCTGTATGTATAAATATCTCCTGTCTGTGTGTTCCATTCTATGCATCTGAAGAAGAGAGCTGTAGCTCACGAAAGCTCATGCTGAAATAAATTTGTTAGTCTCTAAGGTGCCACAAATACTCCTGTTCTTTTTTTAGTTCGTACGTACAAGCAGTTAACAAATATTTCAAGGGACCATTCACCTTGGCAGCATATAGAGGCTGGAACTGTGCCAGGAAGGAATTTCCTCTCAGGACAGACACAGAATAAGGCCATTAAGGGAGTCCTGGTAGTGGACACCACTACAGTGGGTCTGGATTGTAGGTCAGACTTTGGGAGGCTGCTGTAAAACATTAAATGACCCCTGAGGTTGCTCTGTTTTTATGCTGGGTTTTTTTTCAGCTCACGTAGTGGTATAGCATATATCTCCTTATGTAAATCTGTGGTACGAAACAACTGCCTAGTCTTGTTAATTACTTGCTTCAAGATCTCAACCTGTCCTATGTATCATCTCCTAGAAATCCTGCTTAATCTATTGATTAGTGATTCCTATTTGCTGTCAAGCCCAGTCTCCAGTTATCAACCACCTACAAAGTGGCCAGTTTTCCTAGAGTTAAGGGATAGCTCTTAATTTCCTTGCTTTTCAGTATGGATGCTAGGCCCTTAGCCCTAAATTTTCAAAAGTCAGGTGACTAAAATTCTGCACACCTCTTTGAAAATACAAGAGGTACTAGTATTGTAACATTGTTTTTGGATTTCGTATATCAGCTGTTCCAGGGTAAATTAAAATAGTTCTAGTTTAAGACTATTTTACTCTCTAATGATCCCTTATGGTCAGGCCTATGTTTGGAACATTTTATCATAGTGAGCTCAGAAGAGGAAGAGATTTGAAAGCTGGTGGACCTAGTTGCTTGTTGCAAAGTACTTTAAAATACAGCTCAAATGTTTTCTTGTCTATGAAGTCTTAGTATCTAACTGTTCCCACCACAAAGCAGCCAAAGCCGCTTCAGATTTCTGAAGTGAAATAATTAACTGCATTCCATGGAAGAAACAATGGGTATCACTGTGGACACTCACTGCTTTCAGAGCGATGGGTATCATTGCTCACCCCTGAGGTTGGCTGTGGAGATGTTACAAGCTGCTCTTTGAGAAGCCTTCCTTGTTAAAAAGCTGGAAATGAAAGGGGACACCTTGCTGACATTTTGAAAACTTTGCCCATGAATCAAAATCTTGGTCCAAATTGTTACTTTCCTAAGTGCAGTGCAGATGGATTGGTTGATTCACCAGAGTGCTTTACAAAATTGGTCTGAGAGGCACAAACCTTTAACTGTATAGTTACCTTTTCCTAACTAGCATCTACGTTGTTTTTGCCTCATGCAAACAATGTGAATAGTATGTTGATATTCTCTTTCTAGTTTGTATATTTTAATAATATCTATAAAGGAAATCAATAAACATAAGGTTTGCAGATGCACTAACTAGTATAAAAAAGCACTATATGCTGCCATAGTTGAGAACAAATTATTGGTAATAAAATCCAAGGAAAACAGGAAAGAAAAATAGTAACAAATTTTGCACGTACAAGTAACCATTTTGATGTCATTAATGTTGGTTGTTTCGTTTCCATAGGTCATTAATGCAATTGTATTCAAACTGTAGGAATAGCATGTGCAGTTCATGCACACACACACTGCAGGCAAGCACATGCCCACAGTTCTGCAAATGTGCATATATTTCCAAGTGAGATTATTAACCATGCTTCATTTCAGGGGGAGATTGTGGCAGAGGCCCATTTGTGGTTCACTGCTCCATATCCAGCAACTCTTGTCAGGCCCGGCATGCTCTTTACACCTCACACATTAGTGTCATTGTATTTATTTAAAGGGTGACGTAATATATCATTTAAAAATCTACCACCACACAGGTCATTAATGTCAAGAAATGTTTGTAACAGCTTGGTAGGTGAAATTATGGATACTTTGACATTATGTCCTGAAGATTGTAAACAGACAAAGGTGACAAACCAGGTTTCTTCCATATGAAGGGGAAAGAAAATATGGTAGCAGCTTCCCCTGCAGGAAAGAGGGCTCTGATTGGCTGCCTTCATGTCAGCCAGTGGCTAACCTTCCTGCAGCTGTGTATGGGAGAGAGGTGTGATCCTAAGAACATCCAAATGCCAGAGGCTCACTGTTATCAGGTAATGAGTTTCAGCTGGTCTGACAGGTTCAGTGTGCCTCAATTTACTATGGTTATAATCTGTGTCATTGGAAAACTAATAACTTGCTAGCTATTAATATTATTGCATGATGTATGCACAGGGGTGTACAAAAACTTATGAATGTGCTAGAATTATATTTTTTAAATTATTTGGTAAGCAAGGTATAAGCACACTCTGTCTTAGACAAGGTAATGTGTATTTGAGTCTCTGACCACCCAGTCTTCAGGCAACAACAATGAAATACCATTTTTACATATTAGGTGAACAATTCAACCCAACAAGTGGGGGAAGAGACAAAAGCATGAGAGAGAAACTTGGTCTGACTTACTTTTCAAAGAATACATTGCCAAGGTTTACTGATCTATAAAGATGGGGGGCAGCTGAAGGACCTGAACTTCAAGTGATAAGCAGTTGAATCAATTGATTGTATGCAATATTACTGTATTATAGAAGTGTGTATAATGAGGTTGTTTTTTGAAAACCATTGACACACTGGTGATTAACACCATAAGGAAACATGGACACAGGGCAGGTATGCTTTAAGGTCTGTGATCAAACAGGGAGAAACACCTTCCCTCCCTGTCACAGGGTCCACTCACCATGAGCAGCACCTCCTGCTGGCTGTTCTGGGGATTAGCTCTGCTAGCTTGCATTCTCTCCAGGGAGGTCTCTCCCATTTTGTTTTCCCGTGCTCACTCCTGAGTCTGCAGCTTCCTCTCTGTGGCTTGGCACTACAGCCAGGTCACCAAAGTCCTCCCCTTCCAGGGAAATCCAGTCTTTCCAGACCTGCTGGCTGGTACCTACAACACCCTTGCCACTCCCCAGTGGCTGATAGGGGAGCCCAGGCCCACCCTCTACTGTGGGTTCCAGTCCAGGGACCCTCAACTCAGCAGTTGTGGGCTTTCCTCTCTGCTCCCTAACATGCTTGGTTCTTCTTTTTTTTCCCCCTTTTCCTTTTCCTTTCTCACCCTCACCACAACCCACCTCCCTTTTCCCAGGAAGTGACTGCTGCCTGTTTTCCTGAAGCCTTCCCCAGCTGCCCATACTACAGCCAGCTACTTGGCTTTGCACAGGTGATCCTGTTTCTAATTAGTTGCCTCCAGCCTAAAGCTCTCCTGCTTCAGCCTAATTAGTAGATTGGGCCCACCTGGCCTAATCCAGGATGTTGCTGGGTTAGTGTTGGGAGCTCACCCCTTCACACTCCCAGACAGGAAATAAGGCAGCTCTTTACCTGTCTTCTATGTAAATTAAGAATGGTGGAAATAGAGCAATGGAAGCCTTATTTACATACAGGGTGATAGGACACTCACATCCTGCCTCTTGAAACAAAGTCATTGACTTTTAGAATATACAAGCAAAGAGAAAAGCCATCTTTGACAGCCCTCACTACACAGACACGAGAGAACAGAGCTCTTCTTAGCTGAAAAAGATTGGTCCTTCAACTAAGGTGGGGGTGTTTGAAGTCCATGAAAACTGAATATAGGTAAGAAACAATGTTGAACAAAGTCTGTATTTTGCTAGATTGTTTTCACTTTTATTTGCATGCAACTCTTTCTAACTTAATTCTTTTTACTTGGCATCATTTACCTATCATTATGTCCTCTAAATAAACTTGTTTTATTTGGACTATAAACCAACTGTCAATGCTGGAGTTTAAATGGAAGGGTGTATTTACCCCACCTGAAGTAATAAGCTGTGATATGCTTTTATGTCTTCAGAGGAACAAATGAACCTTATTATTTCTCTGAGCTGTCCTGGAGAGGGCTGGACACTGTAGAACACACCATTTTGGGGAAATTTGGAATGGGACATATGTTGGGGTCACCTTGCTGGTTGGAAGCCAGAGTAGGGTAATGAAGATGAGAGAGGCTGCTGGGGTCAGAGTAGCTGAAACAGAGGGGCTGTATCTAGCGCACAGACATTTCAGCATGTGATTTGCAGGCTGGTTGTGAGCATCCCAGGCTGGGAGCTACGGTAGCAAAGCATTGTAAGGCATCCAGCATTGCAGGACAAGTGGTGACACAACCCCTCTCTGGGCTGGATTGCATCCTGAACCCAGTGACATATTTTATTAAGTATCTCCCATTTCCCTTATGTAGTTGCTTGATATTTGTAATTGATAATTTATATATACTGGGCCATGCTTGCCTTTTAGTGAATAACATAGACTCCACAGAAGTCACTGCACTACAGCAATGTGTCCTGCTATGTTTATTATTTCATAGTCTCATAGGAGCACTCAGGCATTTGAGGGAAGGTTGACAGAGTAACCTAATCCTTTGAAAAGTTGGCACCTGTGCTCATAATGTTTCTTTAAATTTATGTCTTTATCCTCAGCACACTTCTGAAAAGTACTCATGTCTATTCTTTAAATGGGGAACTAAGACCCAGAGAAACTAAGGTCCAGATTTGTAAAAGTGTTTAGGTATTGCTCTGCTCATCATTGTAAGGCATTTAGTAGCCTAATGGGGGGCATGGATCAGCATTTACATTACACTCTCCATCAGGGAAGTTAATGATCCCACAGGCAAACCAAATTTGGTGATGAATCCTGGTCATATGCTACCTGAGGCCTGTTGCACATACACTAAGGAGAAGTAGCCTAATCCTCGCTGAGTCAGTGGGACACCTGAGGGCTTAAATC